>NC_141689.1:1915949088-1917199088 GCF_964263255.1 Lissotriton vulgaris | reverse complement strand
TTTGATCTCATTCCACGCCAAAGATGATGGCAAATTTGAAAGGAAATGGGGGCTCCTGGTAACTTAGTATGTTTAATCAATAAATTACACACCATCAATTATGCTCAAGTCCGCTGTGGCCCTAACGGAGAATTAACAGGACGCATCCTGGCACCTACCTTGTTCTCTTTATACATTAATGATGTGGTAGCACTCTTAGAGTAATGTAGGAATGACTCACATGTCTTGAATGTCAGAAAGATAGCAGTTCTTCTGTTTGCCGATGACTCCCTCCTGATCTCTAAAACACCTATGCGCCTCGAAATTTTAACGCTTTTGTAAGTCCAGAGGTCTAGAACTGAATGTAAGCAAAATAAAGTACATGGTATTCGAGAAGACAAAAAAAGCCGTACTGTCAGTGCAGGTATAGAGGCTCTTGAATGAGTACACAATTTTGACTATTTGGGCCTTAGACCAATGGACAACATCAGGTAGAAAAGCCAAATGAACAAAAGTATGTTAACAGTAGAACACAGATCTAATGCCATCATAAGGTTTTACAACCAACCATCATCACATGTAATTTCACCTGCACTGGAAGTCTGTCGAGCCACATACCATGGTGCTTCAGAAAAGGGGGTGGTGATGAACAGAGCGTCTGAATTAAACAGACCACTCTTACCCAGTCCAAAGATCAGGGCTTGATCCATCACCGTTTTTCAGCTCACTGCACCATCCCAGCTCAGAACTTGGCTATATGCAAATTAGTCTGACCCTGGCCCAGTGCATCATGGGAACAGGGCAGACCAAACTACCAAGCCAATTCTTATACTGGGATGCAAGCCGGGCCGACGACGGCTGAAATGCCAGAAACCGGTCCCCGGAAGCTTATCTCCTTTCCAGTGAAGAATTGGCTTGGTAGTTTGGTCTGCCCTGTTTCCATGATGCACTGGGCCAGGGATGGACTAATTTGCATATAGCCAGGTTCTGAGCTGGGATGGTGCAGTGAGCTAAATAACGGTGATGGATCAAGCCCTGATCTTTGGACTGGGTAAGAGTGGTCTGCTTAATTCAGACACTCTGTTCATCACCACCCCCTTTTCTGAATCGTTTTTGGCCACTATAGGTGTGGCAGGGTATACTCAGACATGAGTCCCTTGCTCCCTGCACCATCAGGATTCAAGCAAGCCGGGCCGACGACGGCTGAAATGCCAGAAACCGGTCCCCGGAAGCTTGCCTCCTTTCCAGTGAAGAATTGGCTTGGTAGTTTGGTCTGCCCTGTTTCCATGATGCACTGGGCCAGGGACGGACTAATTTGCATATAGCCAGGTTCTGAGCTGGGATGGTGCAGTGAGCTAAATAACGGTGATGGATCAAGCCCTGATCTTTGGACTGGGTAAGAGTGGTCTGCTTAATTCAGACACTCTGTTCATCACCACCCCCTTTTCTGAATCGTTTTTGGCCACTACAGGTGTGGCAGGGTATACTCAGACATGAGTCCCTTGCTCACTGCACCATCAGGATTCAAGCAAGCCGGGCCGACGACGGCTGAAATGCCAGAAACCGGTCCCCGGAAGCTTGTCTCCTTTCCAGTGAAGAATTGGCTTGGTAGTTTGGTCTGCCCTGTTTCCATGATGCACTGGGCCAGGGATGGACTAATTTGCATATAGCCAGGTTCTGAGCTGGGATGGTGCAGTGAGCTAAATAACGGTGATGGATCAAGCCCTGATCTTTGGACTGGGTAAGAGTGGTCTGCTTAATTCAGACACTCTGTTCATCACCACCCCCTTTTCTGAATCGTTTTTGGCCACTATAGGTGTGGCAGGGTATACTCAGACATGAGTCCCTTGCTCACTGCACCATCAGGATTCAAGCAAGCCGGGCCGACGACGGCTGAAATGCCAGAAACCGGTCCCCGGAAGCTTGTCTCCTTTCCAGTGAAGAATTGGCTTGGTAGTTTGGTCTGCCCTGTTTCCATGATGCACTGGGCCAGGGACGGACTAATTTGCATATAGCCAGGTTCTGAGCTGGGATGGTGCAGTGAGCTAAATAACGGTGATGGATCAAGCCCTGATCTTTGGACTGGGTAAGAGTGGTCTGCTTAATTCAGACACTCTGTTCATCACCACCCCCTTTTCTGAAACATACCATGGTGCAGCGCTTTATGTGACCGAGATCTGGGGTCATACTCTCATTTGCTGACAATTGCAGAAAATTACTTCATTAGGAAGGGGCTTTCTCTGCAATCCAGTTCTCCTCTCACCCCTTTGTATTTTGATATGGGTCTGAAAAATGTAGCCTACCTAGGTGTTCTGAAAACCTTAGTTTATTGGGCTCGACTTGGGATCATACCAGAACTGGATGTTTACAGAATCTCACTGATAGGTCTACTAAAAATCCCAGTAGTGAGGAATATCCTATGGGTAAAATTTAATTCAGGCTTGTTGGGTAAACTCGGCATGCAAAGCTATTGGGACGATCCAACAGCCATTTGCAAGAATGACCTTAAGGTGATAAAAGCTCAATATTGTGCCTATATAAATGAGAGATATACAATTAATATCCCAAGTGGGACACTAACTAACATGTTTTTAGATTTCAAATTATTCCCAGTATTTGAGAAGTTTTTAGATTTAATATCTCCTCCCTTAACTAGGATCCTGTTTATATGCTTCCGACATGGATCTTTTCCTTTACGATCCTTCACACGCAAATGATGCTCAAACCAAGATATTACAATATGCCCTGCATGTGGTCTGAATTATGAAGATGAGATACATATAATTTTTTGCCCTGCGTATCATAATTTACATCATAAACGGATTGTGCCTATTTGTCGTGACATGGGAACAGGAAGTATTTTGGCAGCTTTTAGGATCTTAAAAAGTGACACATCAACAAAAATTGTCTTTGCAGTTAGCAAAATCCTACAAGCTGTTTGGTTCAGGAGAACAAAAATTTTAGAACAATCCATCTAAAGATGTGTTAATACTGAGCTTACTAAATATATTATGCCTTTTTAATCAGATCACTTTTTTTGCACATTACTATTCTTTGCACTACGCACGATCACTTTATGGTCTTGTCATAAAGTTATTGTGTTTTTTAATGAGGATGTCATTCCATAGAATTAACTGTGGTGGATTGAAGATGGTACATTTTTTAGAACGCTGTTCATCACTTTTATGAGCTATGTATTTTAACACTTTATCTGGTTGTATCACGCACAGTCCCTTTATGAACTATCGCTTTGTTGTAAACCACTTTTAGAGGTATACCTCTTATGATATTATATGAGGTTTTTATGCCATTCTTACTTTGATCTAAAAGATTGATGATGAATTAGAATTGCTACATTGCAAAAATGTGAGTCGGTAATTGTTATCTTTCTAACCATTTGTTTTTTAAAATGCGTTCCGTTGCATTATGCGTTCTGTCTTTATACTATTTCATTCCGGCTTATGTACACTTCGATGGTTACTTATAACCGAATAAAGTATTTCTATTCCTTCTACTACTCTATAATAACGCTTGCTAAAATCTCATCAGAAGGCACAACAGACTTAGCTGTGTGCCAAGATCTTGTAACAAAGAAATCATTAAATAATACATACATACATAAAAATAAATATATAACCATGTCGATACATAGTGGGTCTTTGGGTCCGCCCTTTTCTGCCTTTGTCCTGGCTAGGTGCTCACTCTACTTCCACCCATAACAGTGTACTGCACGGGGTAATGGTTCAGTCCACATCTGTCATTGGCTCTTTTGCACTGTGAATCATGGTATTTTCTGATCACATGTACACATCCACCAGAAAAAGAGTGTTTAAGTTTCAGAGTAAGTTGGCCAGTCCATTAGTTTTCAATTTTCTCTTTTTACAATTTTTAGCTTCTCTGCATCGCCTCTGTTTTTTATTCAACTTTTCTTAAGGGGCTACTACAGCTCACCAGGCAGTGCTAGTGGGCCAGTTGCTTTCGACAGATTTAATCTGCAATGCACTTTATCTCCTATAGTTATTTCCTCTAAACCAGGCAATCATCATGGAATGTTGTTGCTGTGGATCAGGGGTCTCCAAACCGGTCCTGGAGGGCCGGATCTATTCCAGATTTTTTGGATATCCCCATTGAGATACATGTATTAATTTTAAAAATCTGGCATGGATCCGGACCTCCAGGACCGGTTTGGAGACCCCTGCTGTGGATCATCATTGTTTTACCATTACAAGCTGGCCAATTCATGGTTCTAAACTACGTGGCTATGTTGGAACTTTACAACAATTAGGAACTATGTACCATACCACTGCAAGACAGACTCCTGCTGCTATGTTTAATTTCATTTTTGAAAGCCTGCTGTGTTTAGATGGCAGCATTCATTTTTCTATTTATATACTTGTTTTGCAAATGGTGTTCAGTTTGTGTGTATTTTATTCTGGTTGTGTCTGTTGGTGAATGCTAGAATGAGTCAGAGGATGGATCAATGGGGTGCACGAGTGCAAAGATGATTTACAAACTGCATGTTTGATGACTTTACTGAGTGCATAAACCAATCATTGTCACAAAAAGGTACTTTTATTTATAAGCTGGGCAGTTTGGCATTGTCAAACTTGTTTTATGAGAAGGATGTATTCGCACAAAATAACTGCAACAATATATCTACCCATTCATCTATTTTTTTGTAATATCACAAATGTTTAAAATAAATTGCAATGGTTCTTAAATAATATTGGGTAATTTGTATATTGTTAAATATGATCCTAGATTAAGAGTACCTTTACACACAGTTTATCAGAGAGGCCAAATTGGTGTTATAACCAAAAGTCTCTATCATGTCCACTTACAGATATAGGATTGAACATTGTCTTTCTTTACATCCACTTTGGTCACCAGTGCATGGATTTGCAAACAATCTTTGCCTTTAAGGAGGACTGTGAGAGTATGGTTTGTTTGGTATCATACTCATGTTGAACTGGCCTGATTTACTCTTACAAATTGATATAGAGAATAGGTGCCAGAGCCACATGCATCAATTTTACCAGTATAATTTCAGCTGGTGTAAAGAGACATAAACTGGACATTTTGGGGATGAGAAACAGCTGCTGATGATTGAGATTCAGAAAAGCACACACATAACTGTAAGTCTAGTTGTGGCAAATCTGAATGTCAGATCATGCTCATTGGAAGAGCCATTTTTAAAATTTCTTTTTGAAGATGGCCATCTCAGATGTGGAACCAAGATCCAGGGGAAGCTCATTTCAGGCCATAGGTCCAAGGTACGAAAAGGATCTGCTTTCAGTCTTGGCCAATCTGATTTTTGGAATTCTGGTCAGATATCCGTAGGCTGACCGTAAATTCCAGAGGGGGGCATAGGCACAAATCCCCCTCCTCAATTTCCCTGTTCTTTTATCATCTAAGGCTTTTTGAACTAGGATCATGGTTTTAAAAAGAATCCTCTTTTTAATCTGCAGCCAATACAGCTCTTTCAGATGTGGGGTCATATGAGTGTGTGGAGAAAGATTGAGAAGAACTTGTTCTGCCACATTCTGCACCACTTGAAGTCTATTGAGAAGATTATTATCTATACAAGACCCAAGTAAAGTGCATTGCCATAATCAAGTCTGGAAGTTATTAAGGCTTGAATCCGTGTTTTGTTCACTTCCACAGATGGGAGAGGTCAGACTTTTTTCAAGGATCATAACAACCCAAAATAGGAGCCAGCCAGTGAATGAATTTGTTGTTGGAAGGTGAGGGCAGTACCAATTTAATACCTAAAAAAAATTCCGTACTCTGTTGGGGGCCGGTGGGGGAGCCCCCTAAGGCCAAAAAACCTTCCAAAAGTCTGACAGAATAGGCCAAAAAACAAACTCTCCATTTTGTCAAGATTACATTTTAGTTGGTCAGCTGACAGCCATATAAACGCTTTGAAGAGGCAGATTTTAATAGCTCCTCCACTGAGTTTTTCACATGTGAATAGCAGCTGGGTGTCATTGGCATAAGATATTACCTTCAACCTCATAGTCCAGACTAATAACACAGAGGGTGTAGGATAAGCAATAAATGAAGTTGGGCTGAGTGCCGAACCTTGGGGACTCCAACTGCTAACTCACAGAAGAAAAGGGAGGTGTCCAAACCTTAAATGAAGTGGAGCACTTACTGCATCCTATATCTGTAGTTTGGCTCTTGCAGGTAGTAATAATGAATAAAACAATATGAAGATGGTAATAGCACCAAGAAGTCCCAATAGACAGGAGAATACACTTGCATACAGTCGATACTCAATAAATTTGGCATGATCAATCTACCTGTATTCTTGTAGTACCAATGTTGCCACAAAATTGCTCATGTGGATTGGTCATGATAAGTTCAATAACTTGGAAGTGAAGTTCGTCTTCAGAATGTCAGTGCTGCTTGCAGTGTTTGACTAAAGGGGTCCAATGGTACCACACTTTTATCTGCTTTGGTGCTGAAGAATCCTAGTCTTCGCTTTTTGAATGAACTGATATATGTCGATACAGCTACTAGGGCACCAAATTTCATATACTGCTGGTGATGACTTGCAGGGAACAGTGCTTCCTCGATCCCGGCAGCACCCAGACTTTCAAACTCTCCTAAGCCAGTCACGATGCTGCTGTCACCATGACATCAGCGTCGTGATTGGTCTGAGTGCTGTGGTTCGGCGCTCAGACAGAGAGTAGGAGCCTGTGCATGTACTCCACCCAGGCTGTATATTACAGCTCGGTGGAGAACATGCTAAGTGCGCTTGATGGTTTTCGTCGACCGTAGCTGGCCAGCTAAACTGTCATGCGCACTTAAGCACACCATCCACTCCTCCCTCTCAAAGGAGCCTAGCCCCGCTCTTACCTGGTTCCAGTTCATTATAGAAAAAATAAAGTTATCATTTTATTTTTCCCTTGCACTATTCGTAGAGCTGTTGGGCCTCTGCTGTATATTGCACCACATGAATTACAGTTGGTGAATGCTGTTGTTTGTTTAGTATAGGTTTGCTCAAAGGATCTCATCTCCATACAATATTTACACGTACTGATCACATCTAAGATGAACTGTAAAAAGTGGAGGAAGAACTCAATTTGAAGTAGAAGGAGCTAGCACAGGAAAAGTAGTTTTATTTTGGACTAGAATAGAAAATGTAACTTCATGCTATCTTGGCTATTGTTTTCAGTTTGATGATGCTGTTATAATGTGAATTTAGAATGAAGTAACCAATTAATTCGAGAACAACGTGCTTTGTGAATAGAAACATTTCAGTTCTGGTTTAGATGTCTGTATGTGCTGCAATTCATTTTAGTCAATCCCTTCCAAGAAGTAATCACAATTTTTTCTTTTTATTCTTCTGCATTTACTTTTGATTATGAGGTTAGTGCTATTAGGATGTTTTCATAAAGTATTTTGCAGGTTTAAATGAAACTTATGACTGCAAAATGTGGACGTTTCATTATACATTTTCTAGACCTGATTTAAAGTATCATGATTTGCAGCATTTTCCAACAGAAAATTCCACTTGCTGCTCTAAAATCTACAAGTTGGCAATATTTTCAGTAGTAGCAATTTCCTAAATATCAGGTTTCACCTACACGTGCAACATGGTACACGAGCATTGGGCTTGGCATAGGACTTCAGGAAGGTTTAAAATAAAATTTCACTTCAGGTTTGGTCGAACCTGAAAGTGTTTATTGACAAAATTATAAAATAAATAGTCTGTGATTCACAGTGGCCCAACTAGGGATCTTTATACCCACTAAGACTAGACTAGCTCTGCGAGCATCAGCAAGAGTTCACTTTTTACCGTAATATACACTGGTTTTAAATATTAATCACATGTTGAACTTATCACAAAGAATAGGAGCAGGTGCATAACTGAGCTCAGGAGATCCTAGGAAATGGCCTTCATTAGAAACAAAAATGGAAAGCATTTTTGCCTGAGTAAGTTAATTTATGTTTTCACGATTCTGAAAGCATGCAGCTCACTTCAGTGTCAGAGATGGGCAATGTTAGCATGAGCAAGGAAACTTGGTTGATGGAGGTTCCACTTAGGGTTAGCAGGGTGTGTAAGACTGTTGTGGTGAGAGGTGTGAGGGTATTGATGTGTGCTAGGCACCTTGTGAAGTCTAGTGTAGTCTGTTAGAGGCATTGGTGTAGCACGGTGCCAAGGGTATGAGAAAGATTCTAAACTTCATATCTAAATGGTACAAGAAACTTGTCTGAAAAAACGTAAAAGTGGCAGGCTTCTCAGCACGGATGGCTCTATGCAACTTGAAAGTCCTTATTCCCAGGAGAAATAAATGCTAGCAGCAAACCTTGATGTTGCTGTCGTTTTAATATTCAGAACGTTTGCACAAGTTTCTTCTTTCCTCAATGTTTTCTTCTGCCACTTCATTTATCCCTCTGGGGTTTTACCGTGCTTCCTCATGGGACCCCACAGATGCTGCCTTGCCTTGGATATATCAAGTTCATCATTAATATACTGCTCTTCTCAGCCAGGACCCCAGAGTGACTCAAAGGGCTAGTCTGCTGGCCTCCTGGTCTGAGCTTTTGGGGCTTAACAGGCTCCCCACAGCTCCTGGGCCCGTCTTCAGTGAGTTCCTGACCCCAAAGAAGCATCTCTCTGGTATTGGGCCCTTGGTGGGTTCTGAAGCTCCTAAATTCAAGTGTTTGTGCACTTCCCGACTACAAATGGACTGGAACCCTGCTGCTCGCAAGGAGAGTTAGCGTGAGCTGTCGCAAGTCTGTCTCTTCTCTTAGCAAGCATAGATCGCCTGCATGGACCGCAAACTTGAGGCTCCAGCCCACCCATCCCAGAAGCCTGGCCTTCTCCTCATGCCAAGCCGATCACCGCCAGCAACGCTCCCCTTGCTACTGGTGACTTTCTTAAAAACAAACTGGACTCTTGGCGCAAAACTTGAGATGGTAGAACTTCAGCGGGACTAATCTGGGGCTGTATCCAACCCTCAAACGATCATGGTTGGCCTAAACTTTTGAGTTTGACACAGCCCAGCACAACCAGATAGTCGCTGATGGAGCTTTATTTTTAGGCGCTGTACTGCAGATGGCGCTTTTTTTAGGCTCTGTACTGCCATTTATTCTTTAAAAAATCATAACTCTAGTTTTGCTATTTTGGTTTTGTTTTGTTCATTATATTAAGCTCTTTTTCATTACCCTGGTGTGGGGTCATTTTGTGTGATGTGTTCGCTGTTTACTGTTTGAAAAGTTGAACAAATCCCCAGAGTTGCAGAATCACCATTTACGTATAATCATTCAGAGTGCTCCACAATTGTTTCGAAGTAGGTAACCCTAAACATAAAGTTTCATAATCAAGTCATCACATCTTCAAAGGTGGAAAACCCAAGCCCTAAACATGGATGGGGAAAGTGTATTGCTGCCTTTTCAATTGCATATGATGGTTGTAGCTGCCAAGTTATGAAGAGTTCTAATGATATATATGTTTCCCAATTTCAAGCTTTATTTGTCTGAATCTATACCAACCTAGGACCAAATAGAAGTAAGGGAACTATTTGATTTAAAATCTGCACTACATCATTCAAAAGATCAGTATTTTTCTGGTCTGCTATCAAGAGGAAGAGGGTACCCTCCTTTTCTTTACAATACTAGCACTTATCTGAATCTCATATGCCACATTTGTGAAGTTTTTGTGAGGTCCAAAGGGAATAATGTATGAGGAGAACTCAACCCCTATGAACATTTATGAGATGTTTGCCTTATGTAAAGAATTAGACGTTCAAAACTACACTCTGTAACCACATTTGTATCTCTTGGGTTAAGTACATTACAATTAAATTGTGCATGATTAATTCCTGTACATCTTGTCTTGAATTGCCTAGCCATTATGCAACTGCGATGCTGACTGTGGCATCCCATGGAAGGGCATACATTTTAATCCTGGCAAAATGCAGTTATCCTTACACCCTCATGCCATCATAATGGCAACTAAATGTCTTATAATATGTTTATAACAATTTTCTTCTTAAAGTGCTTTTGTGAAGATGCTACGTAAATAACAGATTATTATTTACTGTAAGCATATTTCTTTTCCCAGTTTGGTATTTACATGTCTCCCTATATTTCATCTCATCCTCATGTACAAGTTGTCCGGTATAGTTGGGTCTGTGAATAAACTGCATGCATAATGCCAATGACAGTATAATCCATGATTTGCTGTGATTGTATTAATGATGATGATATCTAGGGCCAGATGTACGACCGTTACATTTTGAGACTCACAAATTGCGAGTCTCAATTTGCAAGTCGCAAAATTCTTTGTACAAAAGTGTCTCAGACACTGCGATTCCCAATGGGGTTGCACATTGCATGCCACATGAATATTATGAGGCTGTCACAATTTGCCACCCCATTGGGATTGGCTAGCACTCCAAGAGATGATGACCTGCTGGGGTCAATAGACCACCATGTCTGAGACTGCTTTGTTAATAAAGCAGTTTTAAAAATAAATGAATCCCATTTTCCTTAAAGGAAAACGGGATGCATTTAAAAAAGAAAAGTGAAACTTTTCTGTTTCACTTTTAAAGGCAGAGAGTGGTCCCTGGGACCACTGTCTGCTCTTGAAAAATATTTGTGCACCCATTCACAAAGGGGTAGGGGTCCCCTGGGGACCCCTTCCCATTTGCGAACGGTTTACCACCTATTTGAAGTAGGTGGTAAGCTGCGAGTTTTTTGCAACCACAATTGCGGTTGCAAAACACTCATACATGGCATTTGCACTCGCTATTAGGAAGGGACGCCCTTGTCACGCCCCTTCCTAATAGCAAGTCTCTAACCCTATTTTGCAAGTCGCTAATAAATTAGCGACTCGCAAAATAGGGTTAGTATATTGTGTACCCGTTTTTTGTGGCCGCCACGGGCCAAATGGCCCTTTGTGACCACAAAAAATGGTCGTACATTTGGCCCCTAAGTCATATAAAATGACTATAAATGTAAACAAGGAATGTAGACAGGAATTCACAATATAAATGCATCTAAGGCACACTAAAAGCAGCAGAACAAGCACATTTCAATCATTCAATATACCTTTTCCACAAGGCCAAGCCATTGAAAACATTTTCACTAACTGAGCCAAAGAAGCTCAGGTAAGGCCCCCACGAGGAGCATGTTTTCTAAAAATAGCTAAAATGGCGTTTAACCTGTTATTTTTAACTAATATAAGGTGTTTTTTTAGCTATTTTCGTGACCGTCTTCTTTGTTCCAGCTTTGTGAATGCATTGTTGCTGGATTTACATTTCATTATAAGAACATGATCCAGTGTGCAAGCACTAAGATTAGATCAAGTCTTGGCTCGGGCTTCATAGTATCAAAACACATCTGGGCAGATAGTGCGGAGTTGTAAAAAGACAGATGTTCACCTGTTTCATAATATTAAAGTGTTTTGAATATCACCTAGAGTTAATTAGACTGTGAAGTGGAGGAAACACATGGTTGGCATTGTCCTACTTTCCCAAGGTGAAAATCACAGCAGTGTAGCATTCCAAGTAATCTTCAAGAATACCTGTATTGGGTACCTAAACGTTACCTCTCTATCTCTTTGCATGATCATTGTTGAATACAATGCACACATCAGGGTAAAGAGCCACTTCAAGAGTTAGACAAAAAACTGTTCTAAAGTAATCAATGCATAAACGTTATATGAAAGTGAATCATTGCCTGGCAGTATGAAATTGTAAATCTCCGACTAAACATATGTATTGAATGTGATTTTCATTTATTTATTACTTAAGCATGATTAATTTATAAATGTATTTTCGAGTTCATAATACTTGGAAAATTTTCACCTATCAAATAATCCACAGACATAATAAATATGTATATTTACAAATAAATCACTATTAAAAAGTCGCTATTCGGTAGATGAAGTTGAATACCAAGATCTGAAGAACTGACAAAGACTCAATGTACGGGGACGGGATTTCATTTTGCTTGCACTGCTTTTGATAATCTGTCATGAACTGAGGGGTGGTTTCTTAGCTGCAAAAGAGTAAACATAGAGTTCAAACTAGAGTACTTTTGATGATCAAACATATGCTTAAAATGGATCTTCGGTTCGTTAATGTGTTTCATTTTTAGGTGAAGCATATGAAACCAGGTTTTATTAAAACCGTTTTGATACACAACTTTATGTACATTGAACTAAAAAAAACTATTATAAATTAGGTAAAGAACCCCGCTGTATATTATAAGGATTGCAAGTCACCAAGAAATTCCTTTATAAGGTTATGGATCTTCGAGGTGACTTTCAATAACCATATAATGATCGCAGGGGGCAATGTTTATTATACTGCATGGCCACCCCATCAGCTTTCCCAGAGACCACTAAAATTCTTGGTGCATAGCTCTTTCATATGAAAGAGAGAGCATGTTTGCAAACATGAAGAATAAAAATAGAATCACTAGTGCAAAATTAAACACATCAAAAAAAGTTGCTAGCTAATGTAGGAAAAAGCAGTTGAATAGAAGGCAGATGCAAACAACAAAGAAACGAGCAACAAAAACATGCGGAAAGATTTACATTTTTCTATAATTATCCAAGGAATGCAAAAAATACACATGCTGCCATCAATATCCACTTTCTGCTTGGCACTCTAGAGTTAGAAAAAACAGAACAGAAGAAAGAAAAGCAACATTTTGCTTTGGTTGCATTAAACAGCTGCTTCAACTGTGCTCCGTGACCTTACATGCCTTCCCATCGGCTTCTGGCTCTGGCAACAGGCATTATGGTGTCATTCTTTGACTGTAATAAGCTATTGCAGTTGAGTTCTGATGTAATTTCTTTATAATAGGAACTGGAGGTTTGTAGAATCCAACGTATTCTAAAACAGTTTGATATGTGTTAGTCAAGACCATCATTCGTCACATTTGGGTCCTGAAAAGTATGAACAGGGCCGGCTTTAGCACTGGTGGTCTGCAGTGCAACAGTCTTTTTTTAGCACACCCCGCCCCATGACCTTCTCCTCAGATTCCCTCACTAGCACCAGATAACAAGCATTTACAATGCAATGGTTTTGCCTTTGTTAAAGTTAAAGCTATTGGCATTGCTCTTGACAATATTATTATTATTTTTTTTAACATAAATAAATGGCATTGTCATTTACAATGCCAATAGCTTAATCTCTCGCAAATGCCACACACAAACACCCACAGAGAGCCCCCCCACACACACAGCGCCCCCCCACACACACCCACACAGAGCCCTCCACACATACACTCACACAGAGCCCCCCACACACACACCCACACAGAGCCCCCCCCACACAGAGCCCCCCCACACACACCCACACAGAGAAGAAGTATGCTACATTTAATGCGAGTCACAGGGCTTTCTACAACATCGTTGATGAGCCGTGAGACAGTAGTGACATTATAACACTCTGGCTTTAGATCTCATCCACAGAGGATACCAGACCCTTCTGGTGTGCATTAGTTATCATTCTGCGCAGTCTGTATTCGATCCATCAATCTCGGCGTCACTGGAGAGCGCGAGATACCCGGAAAAATAAACTGCGTGCGCATGACGCAGCCCCCACCTCCCAATCCTGACAGGAGCCGTTCAACACCCCCTCCGTACACTGCGCGAGCCTCCGCAAGAGGCTGATGTGGCGTAAAACAATGCAGCATTGCAGCTCTGGTGACCCATAATAACCTCCTGGCTTGCAGGCTAGCGAGGCAGCTCAGCGGGTCAATGCGCCCACTTAAAAGAGGTCGGCGCAACCGGCATGCGAAAAATTCCAGGCCCAAGGGCCGACTCACTCATTATTTTTAATGTAGATGAAATAAGTAAACGCCCGATCAGTTTTACTGCTCGAGAGTTTGATTTTGGACTTGCTTTACAAAACCGGGGAAAGTGCGTCTATATTTATGATTGCTATTTATTGGGCGAAAAATGTTGTTTTGCTAATAAATCTGAAGCCATTTGACAGAAATATATAATTTTACAACAAACACAACCAAACTGTTGTTGTATACGCAGTCAAAGCGACCACAAGTAAGGTTACTACGCTTCAGAGCGCTGTGGAGGCAGGGTCAGAGACAAGGACCAAAAAAAACAAACAATTGAGTTAAATAGTATATTTTCTTGGTCTTTCTCTTAAACGTAACAGCATACAAAATAGAACACAAACACCATACGCGAGACAGGAATGTATGTTAAAGTAATCTGTGCAAATGTACTACTGTTCTAGTGGTAAAGCTTATTTGGTTAATGCGATCACTACAGAAGTCTGTCTGCAAACAGATGTATAAGACAAATATGCAGCAACTATGGGTTGTATATAAATTGAAAAACTTCCACTTAAAGCCCTGATTTATTAAGAATATCTGATCTGTCACCCTTAATTATATTGTTTCGGTGCCAAAAGAGGGGTTTTATTTGAACATGGTTGGCCTTTTCAGCTCACACAAGCTATGTGGAAGCAGTTCCCCGAACAGCAACCAAACCTAGTGTCAAGCCGAGGAAGTGAGCCCCCCCCCCTGTGGGTATTAAGTTTCCGTCAGTACTAATTAACCTTACCGACTGTTCATCTATAAATCCATCCCAGATCACTTTGCGCACCTGCTCGTGACTGATCTGCTTTCGCCATGCTGTTTCATAAATCGGCGCTCGCGCTGTGACAGGTGATAGCTTAAATGTGGATGACATTAGGACGAGAGGAATGACTAGTGATGGGGCCCGGGCCGGTAGATCATGCGACCGAGTAAACCCGGCGGTGTCAGGTCAGTTCGATTATATTTAACACATCCTGATGCCAATGCAAACATGCAAATTATTTTATTTCCCTGACTGCGTGGGCACAAAATATTAACTCTCCTCCGTTCTGCTAACAGTCATTTTAATATCCTAAACTGCATCCGTTTTCCAATAACTTTTTCCAAAGCTTTTCCTCAACGTAAACGCTCAGACTTGTGCTGTAAAACTACTTCTAAGAAGGCGCTTTTGCACCAAATATGCTAGCATTCAGAGATCATTTATAATAAAAACACTGGCCCCTTTCATTTCTATTTTAAAGCTTCCCTCGCAAAGACAGGTGACAGCAGTGTGTGCTTCTTTGCCAGCACAGAACAGTGCAAGAGGGCTCTGTTACCACTAGCCAGGTGACCCCTCTTCCTCGTATCACTCACACTTGCAGACGTTTCATCAGTATACAAAACCCACAATGTGGCAAATATTGTAAATTGTTGAGCTGTTATCAAAACAGTAAAGCAAAGGATAAAACCAGTAAATGTCACCAGCCCTTGCACCAAGAGGAATTGCCCAGTTTTGGAAGAATTTATAGAAGAGCCTTGAACACTTCAAAGTGTAAATTATCGTAGCATGACATTAATAACATTATTGAATTCGGATATAGCCGCTGAGAGGCATTGCATTACCAGATGGTCTCCCATCCGAGAGATTACCCGGCCTGACCCTGCTTAGCTTTCTTACGGGCCGGTAATAGCAGCATCAGACCCGCAGCCTGCCTCCTTGCTAACGTGCCGCGCACCATTCCGCAGCGGGAGCAGGCACCGCAACCGACACTAAAGCAGCCTGCCTCCTTGCTAACGTGCTGCGCACCATTCCGCAGCGGGAGCAGGCACCGCAACCAAAACTAAAGTCCTGTGCACATTGCAGGGAGCTAAGAGCTCCTTCGAACACTCCTGAGTCGAACCCGGCACACGCGCCACCGGCTCACCTTAAAGAGCAGCGCCATGCCGACAATCATGCGTTACTTTAATTTAGCAGAATCACAACACTGTTGTTGGTCAACAGCAAACTGAGATAATTTAAAATACTGATCTCCCACTTTCGCTCAGATGTCGGGAGGCGGGACAGCGTCTCCTGATTTCTCCCCGGCCGACGGCAGTGAAAGCACGGGGCAATGCCGGGTGGGCACCGGCTTGTGTCAAATAAACAATAATCGAGGCAGTGAGTGATCGCGCGGCCAATCGCATCGCGGCTCCAGCGATGACGTGGCGACTCGAGAACCACTCCTAGCGCGGCGGCACTGAGGGGGCTCGACCGTCTCAGCCAATGGGAGGGCAGCTCCTTCGTTCTTGCTCTCCGCGGCCCCGGCGAGGTCCTAAAGTTATTCTCGGCCCCGGGCAGCGGCGGCAATCAGGGAGGCAGCGTTTGCACCGTAGTAGGAGGCGGCAGAGCGCTCGGGGTGCCATTAGTGCCTTACCAGATTCGGGGGCGTTCCCGAGGGCTTTTGGCTGACGTAGCGTGACGTCGCCAAAAGCCAAAAATTCTCGGGAACGCCCCCGAATCTGGTCCAGCATTGACGGACAAGACTCCCAATGGCTAGCCTCCATTTATGGAGCTAGCCAATGAGAGAGTGGGGACGGTCCAGTCCTCACACACACACATCATTAAGTTTTTCCTAGCCATGCGTACTTCGTACGCATTGGCTAGGCAAAACCTAAAAAGGCCCTTCATCTCTCCTTAGCCACTCTCTTCTAAATCGCTGGTAAAGACTGCCTTTACTAACCCACTCAGCTATCCACTTTAAATACAGATCTGTATTTTGCAGCTGGCATGTTAAACCTATGCGCTACTTTATAGCTAGTCAAAACTGCCACTAGACAAAACTCTGATCTCTCTCTCTGATAGGAGCATTCATCACAAAAGCTATCTTGACAATTTAATTGCTGCCTGAAATCTGGACACACATGGAACTCTGCCTCCCATGCTTTTAAATTGCAAGTTATTGCTGAACACAGCACCCCCACCTGATGTCAGAGCTCCCCCCTATCAGGTCAGCACCCTGTGCGGCTGCACGCAGGTCACACTGCCCTAAAGTCAGCCCTGAGTATAAATATATATGATAGGAAGAGGAGTACTATAAAAACAAATCCTCCATCTTGTCCTCTACTTGTTTTTCTTTTGTGTTTTGATTTTTTTAAATCTCAATTTTATAAAGGATTTAGATCTGCAAGAAATCAACAGTAATATAACATAAAAGATTCAAAACATAATGCAGTAAAAGAAAATACTTTTGCAGCATATCAGTTCATTTACTGGACAGTCAAGAATCTAGATTTTTTTTATTTGTATTGATTTTTGAGTTTTAGCAGTAACCCACATTGGGAAGTTTTGCTACATTAGTATTTGTGTAGAGTTTTAAAAAGATCATAATCATAATGGATGATTGATAAACATTCTGGTCAATTTTGGAGCAAAACGTTCTTGAAGCTAATCATTGCAGGTGGAATGGGTCTTATACCTGAAGGGGATACAATATATATAGCTGCATTATTTTATAGCTCAACATAAGTAGGGAAGAGATTATAAATTGAGAGAGTTGAAAATCCTCTTTAATATGTTCTGATCCATGCACACAAGGCTCTACACAACCAAGGATCTGCCTACATTAACCACTGCCTGAACTTTCACCAACTGTCGAGAAGAGTACACTCCGCCTCCCTTTCACTTACCTAGACTGTCTGCATCTACTGAAGCTGAAGGGGAGGATACTCCTTCTCCCACATCACAGCAAAGACCTGAAACAGCCTCCCCATACACCTCTGGACCATCACCTCACTTCCGGAATTCCAAATGGCCTTACAGACCCGGCTGTTCGAATAGGCCTCCTTGACCTGCACATGCATGGATACCCTATTGGGTGATTAGTCACCCTTCATAAATCATGATGGGTTGATTGATTGATACGTTATAGTGTGATTCTCCCTGTTTAAGTTAGGTGGGTTCCTTGAATTAAAGTAATAAAGGCCCCTATCGAATAAAGGAATGGATGTAATTTGTGCCTCTTGTCCATTGAATTGATGGCCCAGACATTACAGGTAATGATGTAGTACTTAGCGTATGGACACACGATATCCTAGCTGGTTTGGTGATGTGATAAACACAGTTTGTACAGTCAGCCTGCTTGTAGAATACTGTAACCATTTGAAAAATAAAATAGAAAATTAGTTAACATCTTACCATTGTCTGAAGTGATGGGGGATGTTCTATTTTGAGTTGCTGTTGTAGCCAGATCATACTTGTGATAAATACTCACATGGGTGTTAGATATATCTTCCTAGGTGGCATTCACCCTAGTAACCTATCTTTGTGAGTTCCTCAATAATCCGACATATCAAATTCCAAATTTGAACATTTACAGTAAGAATGTAGATTCAAGATCTACAAAGAGATACAATGTGATTCATAGATCTGTATTTTTCTCCTCTGACAGTATGTCCTCCATAGTCTGAGATGTCATGGTAGGAAGGCCTTCAGCTCATGTCTACATGAATTTGATGCATTTGAAGTTTCTTCATCAGATTGATCCTTGTATCTTCTGCAGATGTTTTTTTTCTGGATCTCTGATCAATACATCCACATATATTGCTTCCCTCCTATCCTTTTTACCTGTAATGGTGAGAGTATGATTTGTGGTTTGGAGTACTGTTTTAGAGTGGGTTAATTTATTTCTCTATGGCACAGTGGGGCTTACAGCTGCTGTAATTGTAGGGAATTCTTCATCACTGTGGTTTCATACTGCAGAGCCCAGTCCTATGCCACCTCAGGTCGCATATAAAAATAAGACCATTGATTCAACATGAGTTTCAATTTTGCAGGGAGATTCAGGGCGTATTTCAGGCCCAGGTCTCTCAGTTTGCTCTTTATGCCAATGAAGGAGACACATCAGTATTATATTATCAGCATGTAGTCTGAGAAAACAATTACTTTGCTTCATTTCACATTGTATTGCCTATCTTCTCTGGCTGCTTGGAAGATATTGTTTCTATGATGGAAGTTCATTAGTTTCTTCACTATTGCCTAGTAGTAGCACCTAAGGACACCTTTCAAGGGGGGGACACAAAAGTGACGCAACGGCGGCATAAATGAGGCGCAAGGGGCTTGTAAATCTGCCCCTGAGTGTTTACTTGAAATTTAGCTTTTGCTTTTCACCAAAGTTGATGCAGACATTGCTGTATATCTCTAGACATGTGTTTCTGGGTTCTGCTCTTCTTCAGTAGAGAGCAGCAGTAGTAGAAAGCAAAAGAAAAGTAATCTGGGATTGCTGGAAATGCTGTCAAATTCCTCTCAGGTCACAGTACCACTCACAGGCACACAGGTGCATTTCCAAAGCTCGTCAGCTTGCTGGCTCAAGGGAGCCTTTTCAACAGAAAGGGGTTTGGGAGCACACTGCCTCACATCCCTGCACAGTTTGCTCCTTTGTATCCTGGTAAATGCAGTACAAAATTAGTGTTTACTTGAAATGTAGCTGTAGTTTCTCCCCAAAGTTGGTGCAGACATTCCTGTATTTCTCTAGACACATGTTTCTGGGTTCAGCCCTTCTTCAGTAGAGAGCAGCAGTAGTAGAAAGCAAAAGAAAAGTAATCTGGTGTTGCTGGAAATGCTGTCAAATTCCACTTACAGGCCCACTGGTGCATCTCCAAAGCTCGTCAGCTTGCTGGCTCAAAGGAGCCTTTTAACCAGAAAGGGGGTTGGGAGGACACTGCCTCACATCCTAGTTGTTCCTTGCAGAGTTTGATTGTTCCCACTTCACTTCCTGGTGAGGTGCTCTTCTGCTCCTTTCACATAACCTTTAGATAGCCCAGCCTTTTGCTGTACACAATTTTCGTGTCAAGTCATAGTGGATTATCCATGAATCTGGGCACTAATTTCCAGTTGTGAACCCTTATTTCTACAATCCTGCCCAGGCCTTTGCTTTGTTATCACCTGCTTTTCTCATGAGGATGGGGATGGCCACTTATGTCTTCAGGGCACTCCTCTCTGTTCAACTCAGTGCAGGGCAATCAGCCTGACTCCTCAACCGTATAGCTGCTTGGGACGGGTCAAGAGTGTGGCCTTGAACCACCTGCACTTAGCTCCTGCAGTCAATAATCATGAGAGCACAATAAAGAGATGGGAGGGGTGAGGGAATGTTCTCAGCTTGCCCCCCTCCCATCCCCAGTGATCTGCACTTAGCCTAGTCAATGTCCGCCTCACCATCTCAGTTGCTGTGCAGCAGTTGATTCCCTGTTTCCTCTGAGGCAGTCCGGGGTCCTCGCCTACCAGTACCCATAAAGCAGTTCTCAACAGGGGGAATAACCATGCACATGGATTTTTGCACCTTTATTTAAGTTTTATGTTGCACATCGACAATTAATCTTCTATTGCAGTTTTAGCTGAGATATTGACAAGGAATCCTCCGGGTGGGGCACCACCTAATTGTTTTCATGACACCTACTGCAAGGATGAGGGGCCTACCCAGCCAGATTCCCACACCATCATCCAGCCGGCCTCGGTCTCTGTAGTGCCAACTTGGGCCTAGAACATTTTGGTTCTACATCATATTGTCAGTGCCACACTCTTGTGTTGCGCGGTTCATTGTGTCTGCACTCAGGACAGGGCCTGGATGTCCATCTCTTGTTTTTATTATTCCTTATCTATTCATGTATGTATTCTTATGCTCACTTAGAGAACTTGGACATCTTTAGTTGCTTTATTCTTTGCTGTTGTGTTCCTGATACATATTCATTTAGTCATTGATGTACATAAACGTATAGCTTATAATATTGTTTATTTATTCTTTCTTTGACTTTTTAAATTTGTCAGTTAATTTAGAGATGGGGACAAATTGACTTAAGCCTTTTGCTCATTGTTCTCCCCATTTAATTGGGCTATGTTGAGAATGACCATATTTAACTGGAGGGATACTCATGAGATCCCAAGCACATATATGGCCCACCTCGGGCTGATTTCCATCCCAGACCTGGCTGAATATAAAAAGGGGGAGGGGGTATGCATCCCCCGTTCCAAAGCCTTTTTCGGCTCAAGGAACCCAATCCCGAAGTTCCCGGCCATATTAGTAATAGGGAGGGGGCAGTGTATTTGCTCCCCCCTCCCGGAGCAAATAATGACCCTGGGGACCCCATCTTCCACAGCCATCTCCTGCATTTTCTGGATTGCCCACCCCTGGGACATTGTGGTTTCCCTGCTGTCACTTTCGCCAGCAGGGAAACCGGTGTTAGCTCTTGCCAGGCAGGAGCAATTTCAAAGCTCCCTCCATGTGAGAGCAAACACGAAGTTCGCTCCTAGATGGCGGGAGCTTTAAAAATGCTCTCACCAGTTGGAAGCAGACTTCAGAAGTGTTTCCCTGCCCTCTCTGATGTGAGCAGGGAAACTGGTCTGATTATTGCTCCCGCCTGCAGAGAGAAGAGTTTTTAGCTGCTGCCTGCAGGCAAGTGCAATGCTGACTCCTATTGGATGGAGGGAGTAGGCTGGGGCTGCAGGGGTCTGTGGCTCCCCCTAGGGTTCAAACAAGGGTATGGTGGTTGCTCTGGGTAGGCACCAAGACACCCACCCTTTGTTGACTAGGCCCTGGGGATGGGGATTCTAGGACTAAAATCGGCCCAGGGAGGGGGGCTGTGTGCCACCTTCCCCATTTACAAAGATTCTAGACCACGGAGCATGGGGTCCCTGAGGCCGAAATTGGCCCGGGGAGGGAGGCTGCGTGCCCCCCTCCCTGTTTACAATATGGTCAGGCCCTGGGAGATGGGGCCCCTGGGACCAAAATTGGCCCAGGAAGGAGGGCTGCAAGCCCCCTTCCCCAACTATACAGTGTGGAGCCCCAGGGATGTGTTCCCTGGGGCAAAAAATGGCCCAGGGAGGAGGACACATGCCCCCCTCCCTCACAAAATGTGCCAGCTTCTTGCACTCCTCTCGGGCTGGCTGTCTTTGGGGGGTTGGCCACAGGCTATAACTCGTGTTTTAAGGTACCTATAACTTTCGCCCTTGCCATGCACTGCTAATTACCTCACATATTACATCACTCATGACATCCTCTATGACTTCATTGATAATATCACTGCAACATTTGCTGTAAAATTATTGATGAGAAAACTGTGCATGGTGAGGGTGCAGGTAATAGTTAGCTTAAGGCACGAGTTATAGTTACTTAAGATAAGTCTAACTATAACTGCTGAATTGCTATGGTTTTGTGTGTGTAAAATCTGAACCTAACTATAATGTCACTGCAACCTTTAGATTTTAAGTGAAATTATCAGGTTTTTTGATTCTAGTTCATAACTATAATGTCCCTGTAACCTTTGTTTTTATCAGCAAAGAAAAACAAAAAATATATATATATACACTTATATTGATTTGATGAAGTCTATAAAGTCATATATCAACATGAAGAAAATATAAATTGCTTTCACCGCCAGTGTTTCACAAGATATTTTGTTCTGTTATTTCCCCCTTTGACAATATACAACCAGCACATATAAAGATTTAGAATTTCCAGTAGTTTGACATGCAAGTGAAAACCTGGGGTTGCCTATCTGTCCCCTGGGATCAGAGCTCACAACATAGGTATCTAGCTCTCGTATTTTTGGCAAATGGAACATTTAAGAGATCGACAATCATTCTACAAACTTGTTGTCAAAGCATTTGAATCTCAAATTATTTTTGCTACGAGAGTAATTGAATAAACAATCCTTTACAACAAATTAATATGCCCTCAGTCCCGTACTGCTCCATTCTAAATGTACTTTAGTTTCACCTGTGCAGTTATCGTCATGAGTTGGACAACCTTCTTATGAATATACTGTTAAAAATGAAAAGAAATTTTACACACAGCGGTGCTTACCATCAAGATACCCAATGTATCCCCTTAGATCTTTGCAGCCATGTTATGTTACAGCCACTCGTCTTTGCTGTTGAAAGAATATCTGCTTTACAATAGATCTATGTGACGTGTAGAAATGGTGGAGCTGAAACAGCCAGTGACATAGATTGAAGTTTATTTGTATTTGAGTTCTAGGCCACGGGCCACGCTGAGCTCAGTTGCGGCTTGTCAGAATTGGTTGAACAATGCTGCACACTACTTTACAAAGGAAGCAAATATAAGCTTCAGTTTCCATTGTAGGCTGGTCAGAAAGTGGGCGACCACATAAAACAGGGGAACATATATATACGAGTCACTAACCCCAGTATTAGGCAGTCAGTGAAGCATGTTGTCTGCTAGAATGGAAAATGCCAAGGGGTACAGGTTTATGCATTTTTAAAAGTTGAATACCATTTGTGAAATGTCGACAGATTATGCAAGTATATTGGCAAATTGCTTTGCACGGAAATCTCTCCAAAACTGGATGAACAGCGATGAGAGATTAAATACCAATTATATGGTCTGAATTTCTTGTAATTGTAGTTCTGAACAATGTACTATGAGACCCTCTATAATTGAAAATTACTTGAACTGCTTATAACTGTTACTTATCGGTTCATACATTACAGTATCAGATGGGTCTACATCTTTAAAAACATACATACATACATATATACAAATAACTCCAACAAGATGTTAGGCTTGCACACCACCCTGGTCTTGTAGGTGCTGATAAAATTTAACTCAAGGTGTGATATAATTTATTGTAGCTCATTTCTCGTTATCCATATTTCATAGTTCATCAAAACAACACACTATGTTTGTAATTGATATCAAACTATTTGTTCTCATTAGTGATTCGTTCTTTGACTAGCAGTTGTATTTGTTATGTCAACCAATCTCTTATTATCTTTACCATTCACATTTAAAGCATTTTTAGAAATCCATCCACATCTACCTACCTTGCGTACACACACAAAGGTATCAAATATGTATGCAATTATGTAGAGAGGGAGAAAACCAAGCTTCCTAAAACAAACACTATGAACATTGCCAATTATTTGACGTGCCTGAAGTCCCCTGTGTTTTTGCATTACCAATGGCAGTGCTTCTACCAACCATCAGTGATGCAGCATAGGTTTCATGAAAACAATATTTTCTAAAATGAATCCATTCACAAAGCCATTTTCAGGTTATTGTAGGCACCCGCGAGGTCTCTGTTCTGACGGCCAACCCCTTTCGGATATATGACGGTACAACGCGTACCGTCACAACGCATACCTTTACAACGCGGCCGTGACAACGCAAGTCGTTACCACGACTTGCGTTGGGGGGGCGCGGATTTCAAATAGTTTAATTTACTATTCTAACACCAGTCCCCGTGGACCCTAGGGAAGGTGTTAGGATAGTAAATTAACTATTTTTAGACCTTGAGCGCCCTCCAGCGCAAGTCGTGGTAACGACTTGCGTTGTCACAGCCGCGGTGTAAAGGTACCGCGTTGTGAAAACATCGTTGTAAACGATGTTTACCCCCCTTTCTCTATGATCAAACTGTAGTATTACAACACTTGAAAAAAAAGGTATCATTCTATATAATTTCCAACTTTCATGACATGTTTTCAAAGTGTAACCCCCTCCTGCCCTTGAAGCATGTTGCTATCATTTTACTCTTTCAGATTCACCAGTCCTGATGTCTACATTCCAATAATATGACTGACTGATATCATGAAGGCGTTTAAGAAAGCCAACCAGCACTATTTTTCTGGTTTGTTGGAAGTATTGCAGTGCAAAACAAGTATACATTTCTTTAGCTACAAGCCTCTATTAGATGGGGCACATGGCACATACAAAGACTTAAAAAAATTACGGGCCTCATTTATGAGAAATGGCGCATCGCTGCGTGAAAGCAGAGATGGTTCACTTCTCAGTGCTCACTCCTTGCGTCATGATTGATGCGTCATATTTATAATATGACGCATCATGGCGCAAGGAGTTACAGTTATCAGTATTTCTGACGTATCTGTAGGTGCAAAAGTGATGTATTGCTGGAGTGTGTCACAAAAGTGACGCATCTCCAGCAATGTGTACTTCGACATGGGCAAGTCCCATGTTGTTAGTGCCTGCGTCAGTCTTACGCCTGCCATGAAGCAGGCGTAAGATTTTGATGCATTAGCTGCCAAGAAATGGCGCAGTGAAATCTTATAGATTTCACTGCGTCACTTCCATGAGCCTTTCTTGCATCAAAACGCCCCATTGCATGCATTATACCTGACCCTGGTATAATGTGGCGCAGGGGTTTACAAAGTGACGCATCTACCTAAATGCGTCACTTTGAAAATATGGCGCAACAAGCCGCTTTTTTTACGCCAATGGTGCGTCACAAAAAGTGACGCACCAGCGGTGTAAAAGTGACGCACAGCCTCATAAATGAGGCCCCACATTTTTACAAGTCTCTTAAAGAACATACCCTTTTTGATTCATATACCAATACATCCATTTCTACCAAGCAATTTCCTTCAAAGATCATGATTGGGAGGTAATGTGGCAGCGCTAGTTACAATCAACTACAGCAACATTACTTCAAACATGAGAATTGCATGGAGCCTCCACTTTCAGTTATTAAATTAAGAATAAGGCTCCCTCTATTCCATTTTGACAGATTTTTACAGATAAATACAGACCGAAAACATTCATTTTCTTGTCTGTATTAATTTTTAAATGTGGATAAAAACGAAATTGGGTTGCTTTTTGAGTAATTCTAAATACTGTCTGCCATGACTGTCAAGTCAATAGATGTATGGATTGATAGATAAGGGGGTTAAAAAAGAAAAGGAGTTTTAGTAAAGAGGCTTTAACAGCAGTAGGCACAAGGTTGATACTGAAAGTTGCATATTTTGATATAAGTGGACTGATTTATCTTATGCGGGTGTTCACAGCACTGAATCCTGGCAGACATTAAAGCATGATTGCATATTTATTGGTTAAATAAATGTTGAAATATACTAATTTCAGCTTAGTTTTTCCACAAAACCCAAAATAAATGTGCATAACTACAGATAAAATGAGCAAAAAATAAATATGGATAAATACAGACGGAAATAGCAAAAAAATAAATACCATACAACTGGGAGCCCTAATTAAGAATGGGTGAGAGGTAAATAATCATTCATTTTGTTGAACTAATTAGCTGATTTTGATCAACTACAACATGGATTGTAGTGGGCTATTTGCTGTACATTGTTTGTGCAAGAAATCACACCCCTCTGTGCAGTAAATTATTTCAAATAAACCACAGATTTTATCATTTCACCCTCCCTTAAAATGTTTATTGCTTAAACATCTTTATTCTTTTAGAAATGTAACCCGGAGAAAGAGGAAGAGCAAAACTTTTTTACCCATTAAGCGACAAATTAAGCACCATTGTCCTAAAAGTAGCCCCGGGTCCCTTAATGACACATGGTCTGAGCTCAGTGTCTAACCCATGAAAAGGTGATGGCAGATACACGGATCACTATACACACTTCAGAATATCTACTTGGTAAACACCATAATGTAAAGACAAAGGGCATCACAAAATGTTAAATAGAAACATTTATGGGTCAAATAAAGCAATAAAACCACTTCCTGGATAAGTAAGAAAGATATTCAAAGAGAAAAATTATCATCTGTGATGACAGTATAAATCTTGTTAAGGGTGATTAAGTCATAATGCATTCAAAAACTCAGAAAATGTACAGAAGGAAACCTTATTGGAAAATTGCTCTGGGTTGAATCACCATTGTATTCTTTATCATCAACTTACTTCTTCTCTAAGAGGAACAACAAACACAATTGTAAATATTAGTGGTGGTGAAATACCTGCAGACATTTTTATGAAAGTACTTTGACTGTTCCTTACATTGCTTGACAGAAAATGCACAAGCTCTTAAAGCAGAAGCATTGTCTCATATGGCGACAATTTGTGTTGTCTGAGCAGACTGAATTGTCTGATTGTGGGACCATAGGTATAAGATCATCTTCCCTTATACTTATTCTTTTCTCTTCCACTACCATAACCCTTATCAGCTTGAAGAATTGAAATTCCTATGCTCTTCTCTTGGTTGCATCAATGATTAGATTAGTGAAAATCGTACCGAAGTGTATGTTAAAAGAGTGGTATTACTTATCATAATGAGATGATAGTTATGTGTCTCCAAAAGTCAAAGGATGTGTTCAAAGAAAGCACAGTGAAAATTCAGCACTGCAAAACTTAATTGTACACCACGGTCTGGGTCCATAGTCTAAGCCTATAATTTTAAGGAAATCAGTTGCCATGTGCTCCCATACCTGGGACTACCAGATGTAGAAACACTGGGCCCAGTGTTATGGGATGTGAACCCGTACTTGGTAAAACGACCGCGACCCGGGGGGCTGATGCAGGAGAAGGAACTTCAACCTGGTCCCAGCCTGCCCCTTTGCCACCCTCTGGAGGAGCATGCAATTCCCCTTTGAGCCAGGCCTTACACTGCCAGGACCTCCTGTACACACTTAGACCCCATCTCTCTACTCTTCTGTTGCCCCCTTGCTGACACTTGTTATCTGTTTCAGAAGGTGTTACATGTCAGTGGATGTTTTCTACTGAATAATGGATAACCCTCACAGAATACACGTAATGACCGGTTTTTGACACATACTGGCCAGAATGATTAATTTTAGCCCCTATTTCACCAAGCCATAAATATGCCATACTCCTAATGAAGCCTGTAAGAGGCCAGTTATTTCAATTTCTAGATGGATTAGACCTTTAACTACAGCCGCGGTCCTTGCGGGTAACAGCAGTGGGGCCGCGTGTGGAGGGGTTTCGAGGGATGATGCAGGGGGCGAAATGAATTATTTATTTAATTTTCCCTCTGCATCGTCCCTCAAAATTCCCCCTCTCGCGGCCTCACCGCCCCACCGCTGTTACCTGTACGGACCACGGCTGTTTAACTAGATCCTAGCTATCTGTAAATCTGATCTGAATCTTGGAATGTCTCTCTCTCTCTCTCTCTCTCACTGTATATGTATAGATATATTGCCATTTTTAATGTTGAATCCCATGGTCTACAGTGATATTTAAATTACACCAGCATAATTTCTGTAAATGTCACATTATACGTGTAACGCTTCACTTGGGTTTATCATGCTATTTATTATCTTAAACTGCATCGTCGTGTCAAAAAAACATGGAGTCTTCGGGTCACTCTAGGCACAAATTAAGCACACTATTTTCTGCCTGTCCATCTTCATTTTGATAAGTAGCACACCCAGTAATTTTGCCAGTGTACCTCAATCCACATCTGCTGCACTTTCAACTATATGCAGCACGTGCCTGAGACTGTTCATACTTCTCGTTTTGTATAGAAAAGCAGTGACTTTAGCTCTGCCCTTGTTCCTCAATACTGCAGCACACTGTTCATTTTAAAACTATAGTCTTCTCACAGAAGAACACTGCTTTGACTTACCTCTTCAGGGTTAAATTGGAAAATGTCATCATAAAAATAAAGGATGTCAAGTGCATTTTTTTCTAAAAGTAAACAATTCAGACCCACTAACAAGCACTTGGACGTTTTCTCTCATTTTGATGCTTTGTTTTTTTGCATTGTGTATGTGTGTGACTTAATCATGAAATTGGGCTAGCTTAATCTGAAAAAGGCACCACCATGTGCTATTGTACCACAACTTTGTTGTCATGCCAGTTTAATAGGTTGGGGTGCCCAGAAATAAGTACCAGAGTCCAACGCTGGCAATCACTGGCACAAATTGAGCACTGATGATAGAATGCCAATGAAGTTGGAAGTGAAGAGGAGGCAACAATGTATTGTGCTCATGCTAGCCACTGATACTTGCCCAGACTTGGATAATACACAATCGTGAGTCCAGGTCTGTAAAAGAATGTATTCAGGGGGATTGTAAATACCAAAGCTCTGACCACAAGAAAAGCAATGTTTGAAATCTTTATTCAGCCTACTGGGGAGCACCCCAATGTTATTGCTATTATTTTATATCGGTTTTAAAAGGGTGAGTGATTTGGCGTCACTTAAACACTTTTTATATTGGATTAGGCTGTTGTCCACCCCAGAGTTACATTATTATAGGCTGGCAGCGGCTGAAATGTTGATCCTGGGTAACTTGCAGCTCACACCCTGATTTGAGTATGTCAAACCCCATCTTAATGACCAAGGCCTGGGTGTGTACTGGAGTAATCAATCTAAAATTGATATTGGTGCCTAGGATAGCGTTAAAGCTGCTTTTTGAAATACAAAATGTTATTGGGAACCATCGCAAGGCTAAATCCGGGGCCTGGTAAATGATTTCTCATCTTTTAAGCCCATTCCTGCAAAAGAAATATACTTAAACATGATTCAACTACCTATAGCCTGTACACTATCCATACAATTTCAGGTGGGTACACTATTAGTCAGTACATTTACAAATAGTTGGAAATACCACCAAACTACCTCGGCATCTAGTTTGTTTTGTAATCATGTAAGCGAGATTAGAACATTGGAATGTTAGGAGCTCCATTGCAGACAATGGAGTGCTCCCTGCTTCTACGGGCCGGTAAAGGCCCGCAGAGCAACATTCCAATGTTCTACAAAGGCTTCTCGAAGCTCGAGGGCATTTACATCCCCTCAAGCTTCGAGAACCCTTTGTTTAATTTGTTAGAACATTCTGCCCTCTAGTGGCAGAATGTTCTAATAGCCTTATAGCCCTTTGTAGCAGGGCTATACTGGCAATTAAAGTCCTGCTGTCTCGTTAAAGTCCCTCGCCTTCAGCTCGGGCCTTTAACGATTCAGCGGGCCTTTAATAGCCGGTAAAGCCCGCTACAGCGGGCTATAAAGCTATAATGTTGAACAAGTGTTATTTGCAAGCCCTAAGTACGATTGGCCTAGACGGAGCTGGCTCAAACCTTTATGCATTTCGATCGATATGAAACAATATAGGGAGGATTATCGAATTTTGCGGATTGACACCAGACAGTTGTTATTTTTTGGAATCATCTGATACTTATACACACTGTGGTTATGCAGGAAAAAGTAGTGAGTAAAGTTTTAAATACTATATGTACTTTTTTTGTCTCGTTTCTTGGCTGCTATATATTGCTGCTTTATATTACGATACTTATATATAGGAAAATGATGGCTGATAAACTCTGAAAATTGTATGATTATTTTTATTAAAATGTTATGCTTTTACATTTTTATTCTTTGTAATTTTATTACTTGATTTTTGTAATCTATATTATATCGTTGAACGTTTTTAGTGGGAACATTTTATTTATTAGTAACTTGCTTTTATGTGATGTACCTTTTATGATGCTTGATGTGTCTTATGGCGGTATTGCAAACAAAACAGGTGATGGACCGAATGTGGATCAATGTCACACATTCATCCCAGTCAAAAGATCTGGGCCCAAATCCATCGTTTTTTTGCACTCCACACCACCCTGGGTTAGACAATGGCGATATGCAAATCAGCTCTGACCCTGTGCCCCATGGGAACAGTTCAGTCCGAACTACAAAAGCCATGTCCCTACCAGAACGGAATCAAGCATCCGAGGACCGGACCGGTTTCGAGGTAACACCTCTCATCAGCCCGGCTAGCTTGACTCCAGTGGTGTGGAGTGCCTGGGACCCACGTCTGAGCATCCCCAGCGCACTTATGGCGGTATTGCAAACAAAACAGGTGATGGACCGAATGTGGATCAATGTCACACATTCATCCCAGTCAAAAGATCTGGGCCCAAATCCATCGTTTTTTTGCACTCCACACCACCCTGGGTTAGACAATGGCGATATGCAAATCAGCTCTGACCCTGTGCCCCATGGGAACAGTCTAGTCCGAACTACAAAAGCCATGTCCTTCCTAGAACGGAATCAAGCATCCGAGGACCGGACCGGTTTCGAGGTAACACCTCATCAGCCCGGCTAGCTTGACTCCAGTGGTGTGGAGTGCCTGGGACCCACGTCTGAGCATCCCCAGCGCACTTATGGGCATGCACCCAAAATAAACATAAACAAACAAAAACAAGCACTGTATTTAGTATGTCTACTTTCATGAAATAAACATTGTACACAAAGTGATTGTGTTACAACCCCTTATAACTGAATAGGTGAATATAGGCACCTTGATAGCAGGCTTCAGTTTGTCTGTCTTGGAGCTTGCATGTGCTCCTATTTATACTTGAAGCCCTAATAGAAGGCTGCCCTTCTTACGCACACAGTCTCCATTTTAAATGTTTTTAAAACAGCACAAACCTACCATCAATTGTCAAGGTAAAAGATAACTACAGACATCTATGGGCCTGATTCGCAAAGGTAATTTACAATTTTGAGTACGTTTCTGCTTTTCAGTAAGTTGATTACTTTCAGTAGACACAGACTGCAGTTTTGTGGTAACTTACACTGACGTAGTAACTTACACTTCAGTAATAAGTCAAGCAGTACATGTGGACAACCACTGGTACTGCAACACCCACCCATAGAAAATATTAGAGGTACATACTTACAATAAAATCCCATAGGAAATAATGTTAAAATATAATTATTTAAAATAGTTACAAATAATTTACTGTAAAACATATATAACAACACTACATATTTATGATTTAATTATAAATCATTTATTAACCTATTTTGAATTCTAAAAATAATATAGCAATATTTTGTCATTAAAGTAACATTATTTTTAAAATCCAAAATAGGTTATTAAATATTTCATAATTAGATAATACATATGCACTAAGGATTGTAACAAGAGATCAAGAGATCATCGGTGCATTATTTTTAATACTGAATGAAAGGCAGTGCTTACACAGAAAATGAAGTCAGAAACTGTTTTTTTTATATCAAGTACCACATTTTTAGGACTGAATCCTTGGACAGCACTTTCCAGAGGCTCTGCACAAATTCAGTTCAGGTTCACAGCAAAAAGTCTAGTTTAAACTTATTGACTCGATTTATCTGCAGCAGCAACAGCTACTGTGTCCAGAGAACCTTCTTCACCCTCCAACCAGAGAGTGACTTTCCCTAGGTGCAAGCAAGGGAAATGCCCGGTAGTACCTCACCACTGATTTACTTTGATGTAGGCCACCGACTCCTCTCTTACATGATCTTTTGCACCTCTAGATACAGAAGGGAAGTTCCACAAAGGCAAGTAAGATTCACTGTCATGATCTAGAGTTATTTATGTTAGAGGAACAGCAACATGCTAGTTCTCCAAGCCATGAAGCAACTTTCTGGACCCAGAGATTCAAGGCATGTTTGAAAACAATTCTCTCCACTGGTCATGATTAAGTTAATCAAGAAAGTATGTCCTATTTTCCTCCTTTTCCAGGTGACTTTCTGCTCATAGTGAGCCATTTTCTTGAGTAATCTCGGAAAGCTATTCCAGATATCTACAGATTGACCAGGTTTAACATTTAGGCCCCTCCTTCCTATGTTTAAGAGCAATGTGACCCAGTTTATGTTCTAGAGAAAAGTCTGTAAAACTTGCCATGCTACGTCTTTTAAGTAGGAAATTGTAGTGTGTTCTCCAAGTTATAATCTGCTGTAGATCCACAGAGGGTTTGGTTCCATCACTCTATTTATAGTCCAAAAATTCAAACGAGAAGACTGCCGATTCATAGGCAGCTGTGCTAAGGAAAGCATCACCGTTAATATTCCTCCCATGCCAACCTATTTTGTGGTTTTTGTTTGCAGTAGTTACTGTGGAAAAGAAAATATGTGAATGAAAAGATGACAGCTAACACTCTGTTTCACTTCCAGGCTCCTGCTTCCGGTCTCTGGTCGCGCTGGGACGCCCCGTTGCGGGGCAGCCATGCGCAATACAAATCTGAAATAAATTAAATAAATAAATAGGAATGGGAATGACCTTTCATTAAGCAATACAGCTCAGCTTAAGCAGACTATTTTTATTAGTTACAAAGTGTATTAACTATTGTTAAAATTAATTTGACTACTCTTATGATCTTTTCAGGCTGGTTTACCTATGTGCTGCAAATCCTTACTTTACACAAATAGGCACTTCTTTTCAAAAGGACTGTTGACTTGCCACAGAGGCAGGTAGGGCACCCTTTTGAAAAAGTACAGTTGTCCTTATCTTCACCACTCGTGTGTTTAGGGCCCGATCACCAGGTCTTAACAACTGCAAATGTAAAGAAAACACCATTGATCCATTGTGACAAGATGTGGGGAACATGACAACCAATGAGTTTCCTCCAGGGATGTATAAAATCACAGGGTTATCTAAATTATTAATTAGGATGATGTCTTGGTTGAACTTTGATATTACAGTGAGACAAAGCACAATCTCTTAGATAAGAGTATCAATAGTGTGTTGTATTAGGTGAACAGCATTATCTTAAAACCCATCTTGTAGGGGTATGAGAGAGTGATCACAATTGGGTCAGGAAACGTGATGAGAGCTCAATCAAAACACTGATAGGTGTTTTTGCTTTCTGATTCTTCCAATGCCCATGTGTGATTTCTTGCTCCGAAATTAGCATTGCCTATCAGAGGCTGTCAATTTCTGAACCAAGTATTAAATGAAATCAGGTGCATTACCATATATGCTAAAAGTGAAGATTTAAAAAGCATCTGGTCTCAAGGTGAGGCAAATAAGGGACAACGTAATAAGGCTGAATCAGAGGCACACATAAATCAAGTGAACCCCTGCATGAAGGACTGATCTAGGACGAGTAATTCTAATTTGAGGGCAGATGGAAGTAGTCCCTATAGTCGATAAAGGCATTTTGTTCCCCAATTGTCTTAGTTGATATTTGGCCCCCTTTGTAATAGTCTTGATGTGAGTGTCAAAATGTAGATAATTTTAAAGAACAATTCCTTTTTTTTTATTCAGCAGTTGTGGACCTTCTCATGAAGACAAAGAACATTAACCTTTTGTCAATTGATAAAATAAGATAGAAGAATCTAATGAGCTGTTAAAATAAATTGTTTTGAGGTGAGGGTAATGGTTTGCAGAAGTAGTTTGCCACCTATCTGTGAACTTCAGTAAGTTATTCAACTAGCAACACGTCTTCAGGTGATATGGCTTTTGTAGAAATATGAATATCATCAACGTACTGGTAAAAAGCAATGCTTAACTGTTCAAGAGAGTCTTTTACTTTTTGAAGATCCATATAGCCAGAATCCTACCCAGGTCTGTCTGAGAGGGATCCGAGATAGTTAAATAAGGGCCAGATGTACGAAGTAATCCTACATTCGCAATCGGGCCGTTTGCGAATGCAAAGGCATTTTCGGATGTGCCAAGCCCAACTAGCGATTAATTTTGGTTTGCTATTCAGTATTAGGAAGGGGTGTGTTTATATAATCCCTTCATTCTACCAAATTGCAGTGGTATGCATTAATGTTTTGCAACCGAAATGTGGTTGCAAAACCTTCCCATTTTACGGACCCCAAGCCATTCCATCCCCTTTGAGAATGGTTGGAAAAATATTTTACCACATATAAACTTTCTTGAATTTTTCTGTATGAAACACAACCCATTTTCCTTTAAGGAACATGGGCTGCACTAAAAAAAAAAGATTGCTTTATTGAAAAGTAATCACAGACATGGTGGTCTGCTGACCTCTACAGTCCACCGTCCCTGTGATTTTTGTGATTCCCAATAGGTAGAAAACTGAGACCTACCTCATTAATATTTATGAGGTAGGTCTATTTGTGACCCACCGGGAATCGCAAAATGTGTAATACAGACATTTGTACATGGTTGTTTGTGATTACCAAACAGCGAGTTGCAAAAATGTGCTGTATGGTAATCGCATATGATTAACTACATATATCTGGCCCTCAATTCTTCACTTATTACCAGTCAAATATGATGTAAAGCACATAGGAACATCTCCAGCAATGCCTTGTAGTTGCACAGAGGTCTTTAGGAAGGTGTGTGATATGTTCTGAGTGCAACATATAGCTGTTGGAGAAAGAGTAGACAGGCTCCACGCCTATCTAGGAACTATAGCCCATTATCTAATACTTTCAAAGTAGCTGTTTCTGTACAATGTCTAGGCATGAACCATGGCTGATAGTCTCCTACCAGATGTCCCACATGTTCGTGACCACGTATGCCTGATTAATTTCAGAATTTGTAAGGTGCTTTGATAAGGGTGGAACACACCCATGACAATGTGAATGTCCAATTACCAAAAAACATGCATATTACCTGTGTACAGTATAGGCGTGATTTGCACGCTTTTCCCCATTGTGAATTTCACATGTAATATTCACGCTTACTTTATGATAATTTCCATGGGCTCGTCACACTTATACATTGGAAAACTTCAGTGAATCATCAGAAGTAGTAGGTCAGCAAAGTACTTGGAGCCTCATGTAGAAAGCCATTTTACAGTTCAAAAGTCAAATCAGAGCTTTCCAACCACAAAATGTCATGTTTAATGTACATAAACCCAAATTGTGATTCAGTAACATGTTAGTAAATCCCAATTTTGGTTTGCTAATAAATATCAAACTCTTAACAAACTCTTATAAAGACAAAGAACATTAACCTTTTGTCAATTGATAAAATAAGATAGAAGAATCTAATGAGCTGTTAAAATAAATTGTTTTGAGGTGAGGGTAATGGTTTGCAGAAGTAGTTTGCCACCTGTCTGTGAACTTCAGTAAGTTATTCAACTAGCAACACGTCTTCAGGTGATATGGCTTTTGTAGAAATATGAGTATCATCAACGCACTGGTAAAAAGCAATGCTTAACTGTTCAAGAGAGTCTTTTACTTTTTGAAGATCCATAGAGCCAGAATCCTACCCAGGTCTGTCTGAGAGGGATCCGAGATAGTTAAATAAGGGCCAGATGTACGAAGTAATCCTACGTTCGCAATCGGGCCGTTTGCGAATGCAAAGGCATTTTCGGATGTGCCAAGCCCAACTAGCGATTAATTTTGGTTTGCTATTCAGTATTAGGAAGGGGTGTGTTTATATAATCCCTTCATTCTACCAAATTGCAGTGGTATGCATTAATGTTTTGCAACCGAAATGTGGTTGCAAAACCTTCCCATTTTACGGACCCCAAGCCATTCCATCCCCTTTGAGAATGGTTGGAAAAATATTTTACCACATATAAACTTTCTTGAATTTTTCTGTATGAAAAACAACCCATTTTCCTTTAAGGAACATGGGCTGCACTAAAAAAAAAAAGATTGCTTTATTGAAAAGTAATCACAGACATGGTGGTCTGCTGACCTCTACAGTCCACCGTCCCTGTGATTTTTGTGATTCCCAATAGGTAGAAAACTGAGACCTACCTCATTAATATTTATGAGGTAGGTCTATTTGTGACCCACCGGGAATCGCAAAATGTGTAATACAGGCATTTGTACATGGTTGTTTGTGATTACCAAACAGCGAGTTGCAAAAATGTGCTGTATGGTAATCGCATATGATTAACTACATATATCTGGCCCTCATTTCTTCACTTATTACCAGTCAAATATGATGTAAAGCACATAGGAACATCTCCAGCAATGCCTTGTAGTTGCACAGAGGTCTTTAGGAAGGTGTGTGATATGTTCTGAGTGCAACATATAGCTGTTGGAGAAAGAGTAGACAGGCTCCACGCCTATCTAGGAACTATAGCCCATTATCTAATACTTTCAAAGTAGCTGTTTCTGTACAATGTCTAGGCATGAACCATGGCTGATAGTCTCCTACCAGATGTCCCACATGTTCGTGACCACGTATGCCTGATTAATTTCAGAATTTGTAAGGTGCTTTGATAAGGGTGGAACACACCCATGACAATGTGAATGTCCAATTACCAAAAAACATGCATATTACCTGTGTACAGTATAGGCGTGATTTGCACGCTTTTCCCCATTGTGAATTTCACATGTAATATTCACGCTTACTTTATGATAATTTCCATGGGCTCGTCACACTTATACATTGGAAAACTTCAGTGAATCATCAGAAGTAGTAGGTCAGCAAAGTACTTGGAGCCTCATGTAGAAAGCCATTTTACAGTTCAAAAGTCAAATCAGAGCTTTCCAACCACAAAATGTCATGTTTAATGTACATAAACCCAAATTGTGATTCAGTAACATGTTAGTAAATCCCAATTTTGGTTTGCTAATAAATATCAAACTCTTATAAAGACAAAGAACATTAACCTTTTGTCAATTGATAAAATAAGATAGAAGAATCTAATGAGCTGTTAAAATAAATTGTTTTGAGGTGAGGGTAATGGTTTGCAGAAGTAGTTTGCCACCTATCTGTGAACTTCAGTAAGTTATTCAACTAGCAACACGTCTTCAGGTGATATGGCTTTTGTAGAAATATGAGTATCATCAACGTACTGGTAAAAAGCAATGCTTAACTGTTCAAGAGAGTCTTTTACTTTTTGAAGATCTATAGAGCCAGAATCCTACCCAGGTCTGTCTGAGAGGGATCCGAGATAGTTAAATAAGGGCCAGATGTACAAAGTAATCCTACGTTCGCAATCGGGCCGTTTGCGAATGCAAAGGCATTTTCGGATGTGCCAAGCCCAACTAGCGATTAATTTTGGTTTGCTATTCAGTATTAGGAAGGGGTGTGTTTATATAATCCCTTCATTCTACCAAATTGCAGTGGTATGCATTAATGTTTTGCAACCGAAATGTGGTTGCAAAACCTTCCCATTTTACGGACCCCAAGCCATTCCATCCCCTTTGAGAATGGTTGGAAAAATATTTTACCACATATAAACTTTCTTGAATTTTTCTGTATGAAAAACAACCCATTTTCCTTTAAGGAACATGGGCTGCACTAAAAAAAAAAAGATTGCTTTATTGAAAAGTAATCACAGACATGGTGGTCTGCTGACCTCTACAGTCCACCGTCCCTGTGATTTTTGTGATTCCCAATAGGTAGAAAACTGAGACCTACCTCATTAATATTTATGAGGTAGGTCTATTTGTGACCCACCGGGAATCGCAAAATGTGTAATACAGACATTTGTACATGGTTGTTTGTGATTACCAAACAGCGAGTTGCAAAAATGTGCTGTATGGTAATCGCATATGATTAACTACATATATCTGGCCCTCAATTCTTCACTTATTACCAGTCAAATATGATGTAAAGCACATAGGAACATCTCCAGCAATGCCTTGTAGTTGCACAGAGGTCTTTAGGAAGGTGTGTGATATGTTCTGAGTGCAACATATAGCTGTTGGAGAAAGAGTAGACAGGCTCCACGCCTATCTAGGAACTATAGCCCATTATCTAATACTTTCAAAGTAGCTGTTTCTGTACAATGTCTAGGCATGAACCATGGCTGATAGTCTCCTACCAGATGTCCCACATGTTCGTGACCACGTATGCCTGATTAATTTCAGAATTTGTAAGGTGCTTTGATAAGGGTGGAACACACCCATGACAATGTGAATGTCCAATTACCAAAAAACATGCATATTACCTGTGTACAGTATAGGCGTGATTTGCACGCTTTTCCCCATTGTGAATTTCACATGTAATATTCACGCTTACTTTATGATAATTTCCATGGGCTCGTCACACTTATACATTGGAAAACTTCAGTGAATCATCAGAAGTAGTAGGTCAGCAAAGTACTTGGAGCCTCATGTAGAAAGCCATTTTGCAGTTCAAAAGTCAAATCAGAGCTTTCCAACCACAAAATGTCATGTTTAAATGTACATAAACCCAAATTGTGATTCAGTAACATGTTAGTAAATCCCAATTTTGGTTTGCTAATAAATATCAAACTCTTATTTGGAAGGGGTGTGTAAAGAGCGTCCCTTCCACATACTGATTAATTAAGTTATATGTTAATATTTTGCAATCAAAATACAGTAAAAAAACATTAATATTTTAGCAAGTCAACCATACTCAAACAAAAAGGGGTCCCCAAGGTACTTCTTTCCAATTGTGATTGTGGACAGAAAAATATTTGAGGAGCTGGTAGGTGCCCCTAGGACCACTACCCACGTTTAAAAAGTTATTGTAATCATTATTTTTTTTAAGCACGTCCCATTTTCCCTTTAGGAAAACAGGTTGCATTAAAAGAAACGTGATTGCGTTATTTAAAAGACCCAGCATGCCTGTGACTTTAGCCAATCATAGTGCGTAACAATTTGTGGCCTACCTCATGCATATTAATGAGGTAGATCAAAATGAGGCCCATTACAATTTGGTCTTTTGTTAACCAATCTATTAATACAGAGGTTGGGTCACAAAATACTAATGCGTTCCATAGAAGTCGGGATGCAAATTGTGACCATATCTACATAATATATTTTCGTGCATTCCAAATAATAAATCACAAATTTATGTATCATTATTATTCACTATTTATGATTTCTTATTTGGGATATTAGTAGGCGGCCTTTGGTGAGGTAAGAGTGTCCCTCTTTTCAGCCCTAACTTTGTGGTGCTGTGCAAATGTTAAGTCCTGGAATATGAAAATGCTACTGTAATAAAGTTTAATCAGAAGCACTAATTAGTCATGCATGTGATGCAGACTTTAATTGAACACTGCTAAATGACTGAGCGTGACTATCTTTTAAAAACATTCAATCTATCTTTTTAGCATATGAAAAAACAAACAGCTCTTGCTTCGTTAACCAAAGTGGCATCTTGGTGTAATTCACAGCAGAGATGTAAGCCTTAATCAGAAAACATGATCTAGGTTTCCACAACATCCATTTTTACATACCAAATATATTCAAGAAAAATGCACATCTCCTCACTTTACAGGAAGTAGCACTTTCATGTGCTATAGAAGGAGTTGGCTTCTCGCTGTCAACAACGATTTACCAGAGCTTCAAGGGTGACATAGAAAATTGGCAAAAACAAAATGTAGGTTATCGTTAATAGGTTTTGTCTCTTCCATCTTTCTTTATAAGTGCTTTCCATTACACTCACTCATCAGAGCTTCATGGTTTAATGGGTCAATCAAGATGATAGGACATGTTATTAGACAGATATACTGCTTCATGCAGTGACAGCAATTATCTTGAAACAGACATTTGATGCAACTAGAACATTGTTTCTGTGACTACGGATATATACTGGAATATGGAAATTCTGCATCAGTTAAGTGTTAGTGTCATATCTGCACGCTGTTGGCTGTTAGCATCTTTAGAAGGTCTTTGTTAACTACAGTTAATTGCCCACCCACCCGAGCCACTTGCATTGGTGTAACAAAAGCCCATGCAGCACCCCCAGTGTGTGGGGGGGGGGGGCAGAGTTCCGGGGTCCCCCTTAGGCACTGGTAGGTCCCTGGCCTGACAATTCCAGACTGGGTCCGTAGTGTGAAGGGCCCCCTGCATGTACTTTGCAGGGGGGGCCCTCAAGTTTTGTTGTGAAACTGGCCAAATGTATGTGAGTGCACATTTTGAGAGGAAAGGCAATTAACTGCTGTTAATTAGTGGGTACTAAAACTATTAGCCCCCTGTAAGAAAGTAGGATCTGCTTTCATGGTTACCCCCACTTTTTGCTGGTGTTCTACTGTTTTTCTGACTAGTCTGGCTGGGATCCTGCTAATCAGGCACCCAGGTACTGTACTTCCTCCCAAAATTGGCTATAGTGAGTATCTTGGTACATTTCTAATTGACTTCTGATATACCCTGGTAAGTCCCTAGTATATGGTACTAAGGTACCTAGTGCCTAGGTACACCATGGGTCCCCCATAGGCTGCAGCATATGTTATGCCACCCATAAGGGACCCTCCAAACTATGACGACAGGCCTGCCATTGCAGCCTGTGTAATTTGGTGCATGCACCTCTCATGAAAGATATAAGTGTCCTTATATCTACCATCACTGCACTTGAAATCTATAAGTTACCCCTCTAGCAGGCCTTTCAGTGCAAAAGGCAGGTGTTCAGGTCCCAGTGTGAGGGTGTCCCTGCATGAGCACACCACCCCTACAAACCCCAGAGTCCATTCTCCAGGCTTTGTGAGTGAATCAGCTGTTGAGATATAGAGGGGCCATGCTTCATTATGTGATGACAATCTCACAACAGGCTGGAACGAACTCAGGCATGTTTAGTATCAAACATGTTGGAATCAGAACCCCAACGCTGTATCCAGTGTTGGAGGTATGATTCCGTCCACGATAGTGCCCCTCATGAGCCCTCCATGCTCCAGGGGCTGATCTTACAGAGCCTGACAGCAACATAGGGCTGCTTCAGACCACAGACACGTATATGCTTTCCTGCTGCTGAGCCAAACTCGAGCAGGGAAGGGTAGGACAATAGGTTTCCTGTCACAGGGCGGTGTGACCACCTTCCAGACAGGACTTAATGCATTGGACCGGGGTGGGGGCGCATGCCAGCGCTACATAGTCTGCTGTAAGGGCACATTTGGTGCCCTCCTTGCATACTCTAGTACAAACCAGTTCAGAGAACCAAAGGCTCCCCGCTCTGGCGTGAAACTGGACAAAGGACATGGGAGTATCCTCCCCACTATCTGATCGCTCCTCGGGGAGGGACCCCTGAATCTTCCCAACTCTCACCTTAGGGTACTTAAGGGCTTACCTGTGGGTGGGTCAATAGATTCAACGTGGGATTTGATTCAGACCCAACTCCACTTCTGCTTCAACCGTCTGGTTATCTGGACTCTGCCGAACTTCATTCTGGGCAACGAGACCGCATCTGGGAAGTTCTCTGCTGCTCCTGACCTCCTCGTCCTGCAAGCTTGCTGTAATGTCTGTGCCCACGCTCTGTACAGGTCCTTCCAAGACCTTTGGACATCAAAGACAATAGAAGTAATCTCCCTTGGAGTGAAGGAGTCACTCTCCTGCATCCGAAGGCACTACAACACAGCTGACTTGTTTGTCAATCCTGGGCTCCCACGGACTCCACAAGGCTCAGCAACACAGGCGGTAGTTTTGTTCTCTCTCAAGACCTGAGCTGCCCTCTCATCAGGTTGAGGCTTGAATCCCTTGTCGGTGTTTCTACAACTAAACCCCTGTGCGTTGCGTCATTGTTTCGCTTAACCGCATGGCAACCGCATCAGTTGTCCCGACCAACTCGTGCCAACAGAGTGGAACGCATTGAAAGGTTCTGCCAATGAGTCTGCCCCCACTATAACCTACCGGCGCTGACACAGTTGGTTGGAATGGATGGACTCTGTTGTCTTCAGCATCACAGTAGCTAGGGCAGAGCTACCGACTCAGTGTAACAGTGCTTAAAGCTCCTCATCATCTTTTTACCAGCATCCTTAAACTCAAGTGGCCTTTGTCTTCCATGCCTCTTGCTCACCCCTGTGTGGCATAGAATCTGTACCCTCTGCTTTCAGGTACTCTTTGACTCGAACTCACATGTGGGTTCCAACCGATTCTTTTTCATCCTCCGGTGGTAAGACTGCAACCGCGACGTACCCATTGAATAGTTTTGAGTATGCAGTCATGTGCCCTCTTTGCACACAACCATCGTGGGGTTCCTAGTCTCTCACCTGGGGTGGTTCCTTGGGTCCCCGACTCTTCTACGTGTCCTGGTTTCAGTCTCAACCTGGGTCATGTTTCATATCCTACTATTTTGATATATGGTCTGGTCTCCCCCTGGGGAACTCTGTGTATTGGTGCTACTTGCTGTTCTATGTCCAAAGTATTGTGTGCATTGTGGTTATATCTCCAGGTCGTCCGTCTCATCCTCCTACCTCCACACTCTCCACCTCCTATATAAGACCTTCAAATGGATCCCCCTCGAACACAGAAAGACCATCACTCATGCCCTTGTCACCAGCAGACTCAACTACGGCAATGCACTCTATGTCCGAATAAACAAAAACCTCACCAGCAAGCTACAGAACATCCAGAACGCCACCGCAATACTAGTCCTCGACCTGCCAAGACACTGCCACATCGCCCAGCACCTGCGCACACTCCACTGGCTCCTTATCGAAGCTAGAGTCACCTTCAAGATGCTCACCCATGCCCACAAGGCCCTCCACAACACCGGACCAGCATACCTGAACAGCTGACTTAAATTCCACGCACCCCAGAGGACCCTACGATCAGCCCAGCTCTCTTATGCTGTTTTTCCCCGCACCCGTAAGACCTGATCGGGAGGCTGCTCCTTCTCCTTCCTGGAGGCCAGGACCCGGAATGCCCTTCCGCTCCACCTCAGACAGACAACATCGCTTCCCATCTTCACAAGAAACCTCAAAAAACCTGGCTCTTCGACAGACACACACCCCCCCACCTTGATGGACTGGAGCCTGCTAACTCCCCCCTCCACTCCCCCAGCGCCTTGAGACCCTTACGGGTGAGTAGTTGTGCTTAACAAACGCTTGATTGATTGATTGATTGAGTGATTGTAATAAATATCTGTTTTTATAAGTACACTGTTTGGTTCTTTTTCATTTAGTCTATGCTAAAAGATTAGATACTGGTGAACCGAGCTGCTTTGCACTCCTCATAGATTAGGCCTGAAGGCTGCTCTCCACAGCTACCACTTAGAGAGCTTTCTATGGTTATTTAAACCCCTAAAATCACCATAAGGGTTGCCCGGGTTAGTGCAGGGTGCTATACTTACATAATTGAGCATCATATACTGACCCGGCTTCTCACATCCCCTCTCCCTAATCTTAACATTCTCAGGCAAACCAACATGACTACTCCGTCTATCTCTGCATGCCCCTGCCAACAGAATGCAAACAGAAGTTAGTATTAAAATTCTGATGGGCTGAGGTAATCACAACACTCTATGCATGGTGGCAAGATAGCTTATGAAGTAAGTCTAGGTAACATAAAAGTCATGTTGGGATGATCTTAACGTTGTCTCTATATTTGAAGTTTAAGTCAATCCCATCCACTACCTCATAATTTATTTATTGCACGGTATATGGGTGCTTATTTACAAGCCCCTTGCACCTCCTGTGCGTCACTTTTTTTGACTCTCTGGCGGTGCAGTGTGCTGTCCCATATTTACAAGGTCACGCAAAGCCACCCTGGATTGCTTTTCATGGCTTTGTTAATTCAGCCCCTTTTCATACAACACTTTGCTTTAAAGGGGCTTCAGCCACATTCTCAGATTTACAATGTTTTGTAAAGCTGGGAATGCATCAGAATCCTGAGTCTCTCCAGGGAACATATAAGGAGGCACAACAAGGAGAAATACTTGTATTTCTCCAATTTTTTTCCTCTTTCTATACGTGCTGCATTTTGTAGCTCATAGAAAGAGGAAAACGCCATCAATTCTTTTTTTTCGGAAGGAAGGTGTTGCTTCCTGCACAACAACAATAATCAAAAGTAAAATTGAGTAGCCTTTCTAGAATTAACACAAAATAGGGAAATAATTGCCATTGACATTTTTCAAATATGACTTCCCACTTGCAAGTTCCAAAAAGATATCCTGAAAACCTGATAGGGTTTTGCTTTCTTATGCTTCTACAAACCTAACCTACTTTTCAGTTATTTCTCTTTAAATGGAGTATATCCGGATGTGCAGTGCTTAGCTGCTATGCTTAAAGACACAGGCTACGCTTGCATGACTAGCCCAATGAACGAAAACGTTTACTGGGGTTGCATGGTTTTTATGAGAGGAAATCTTCGGACAGCCTGCTCACTTTAGAGAAGAGTTGAACTGATCTGCCTAAAGTTGGTCCCATTATATAATGGTACAAATTTCCAACATATTTTTGTTTTATTTGTCTCCTTTTATAATTAATGCAATTGCCCTACACCTGTTAATTTGTTTATGCGTTTTATATACTGCTGGCACAATCAGGAGAACACTACAAAAATCTGGACAACAAATACAAGACTCATTGGACCACATGAAGGAGGAAAAACTTGTTCTTAATGATAGTTAGCAACTGTTATTTCAATAACTGGATTGCTTTTAAAATAGCTTGAAAATGTGGTACTATTTGAGACAGACAGTGACACAGAATCTGTTTTTTCAAATAGAAGCAAGCAAAGACGACCAAAGCCTAATAAGATGATATTGTAACCTTATTTAGTGATGTTCCTGTAAAATTGTCATTTGCCAGTGTAGAGACGTATGTACTCCACAATGGTAGTGGAAATTTCACATCATTTTTAACTTTCCATCATAACTGTTGAGAGTCCTCCTGCAAAGTAGGCCTGGGGGGTGAACTCCACTCCACTCGCTGAGTGTGCAGACTTTTCAACCCTCCGCAAACCATGCAGAGTTCCAAAAAACTCTGCTACACGAAACTTCGTTTTTTCCTTGCTCGCCAACATGAAGTTGGAGAGAACGAGCTATGAAAATCCAGTGCTAGACCGACTCCCAGCAAGATTTCTCAATGCAGGCTGTCGCTGATAGATAGTCGTGAATGCTCGTGTTGAGAAACATTCAGTTCGCATTGAGGAAGCTGCTGCTCAAGTAGAACATCTACTCGAGCGCCAGAAAAAAGCAGTGCCCTCTTGCACTGCACATGGTGCAGTTTGCACTGATTTTCCAGTGCAGGATAAACACCTGGCGCTAAAAATCTGCCAAGTACAATGAATCCTATGAGTATGGTCAATTTCCCCCCTGGCTCCGCGAGGCTCCACCTACTCTACTCCTAAAGCAAGACAATCCCCCTGAGCTGCCAGACTCCTCTCGTCCCTTGTCACTGATTAAAACGGACAATAAAGTCTTTGCCAAGTTACTCGCCTCCCGCCTTCTCCCTCTCATGCCGCTCATTGCCCACCGGGACCAGTCCAGATTCATTCCTGGCAGCGTGACCTCCCACAATCTCCGGACCATCTTCTCGGCCCTCCATCAATTTATCCCGGCCCTCCCAGAAGTGGCCGCCTTGCTTGACCCCACCAAAGCCTTTGATACCTTAGAGTGGCCCTTCCTCCTCAGTCTCCTTCCCAGCTGGGGCTTCAGCCCGGTCTTCACACGTAAAATATTACTTCTCTATACCCTTACCCCTGCCCACCTCCGGATTAACGGTCAAATATCTGATCCCATCTCTATCGAGCGCGGTACCAGGCAAGGGTGCCCGCTGTCACCCATGCTTTTTGCCATCGCAATGGAACCCCTTGCAGCTAGACTTCGACAGCGGCACTCCCAGAAAGGCCTCTGATTTGCAGCTCACGTTCTCGAAGTCTCCATGTACGTGGACGATGTTACTCTTTATGTCTGCAATCCGTAGCAGAACCTCAGCCCACTGGTTCGTGAGGTGATACGGTTTTGGGGCTTCTCCAGAATCCAGGTTAACTAGAATAAGTCAGTGCTTTTCCCTCTCACTGATGCCACGGTGCCTTTCACCGTGGCGTGGGGTGAGGACCTGGGTGTTGAAATCTCTCAAGTCGACTGGCTCTATTGCAATCAGATTAAACGTCTATACCCATACTACCGTCTGCGCCTTATCCACTTCAAGTATTTACATAGGGTCTACCGGACTACTACCCAGTTGAACAAGATGGGGACTCATCCCCGATGATAGATGCCTGAGCTGCTCTGCTCCTGCGGCAGACTTTTCCCTCTTCGCCTGGCTGTGCCCTCAGGTCTCCACATATTGGCACAAGGTCTGCGCCGCTATTCCTGAGATCACCTCATCGCTGGTCCAGCCCGATCCTTTGCTCTGCCTCTTATGCTTTGTTAAATTTTGCCCAGATACCTCCTGCCGCTTGACTGCCATGCTTCTTGTCCTCGGGCAGCGTAGGGTCTCCATGTGCTTGGGTCACAGGCTTGCACCTAAGGTCGCTCTTTGGCTCGTGATGCATCGCGCTGTCAGACACTCCTGTCCGAATGTTGGGGCCTCATTCCACCCAATTGACATATGGAGTCCACTTGTGCCTCTTAAGTTGCAACTCTCAGCAGCCAGCGCTTCCCCTGCGCTCCCCACCAGCGCTCCGCCGGTGATGGTCAATTAGTAGCTTACTCCCCGCTCACACTCCCTTCTGCTACGTTAGCCTACTCCCCTACACCAGATGCCTCTTTCCGTGGTTCATTCTACTACCCTTGTGCTCCCACAATATACCTCCTCTGTATTGATTTCATTTGTTACGTGTTCAAGGTAACCTTTGCTGCAATATACTGTATGCCTGTATATAATGTCTTGATACGGTGCAATCTTGTAGCCTTGCTGTGCAATTTCGTTCAATAAAGGTTTTCAAAAAATTTAAATAAAATAAACTTGCTGGAAGTGGCATTTTCAGAAATGTGTCTTTACCAACTTTACCAATAAAGAAAGTTTTAAATTAAAATTCATTGTAGAACAAACTCAACTTTCTTACCTGCTCCTAATTGAAAGTTATCACTTATTAAATGTTATAAGGTAACCCAAAGGTGTCCAGTGAGATTTTAGGCATGCCCCTGAGCATGGGCAGAAAGTGCAGGGTGTGTTGCAAGATGAACTGTGTCCTGACTGGGAAGTCCTCAGCTTCCTGGAAATAGTGGTTCTTCTGGTCGGGAAAGTTTGGATGGATAAAGGTCCAGGTCCGTGTCCCTTGCAGGATCGACATTGTAGTCTCCCACAAGTCATCCTTAGGCTCTTTGTCAAAAGGGACATCATAGGGGTCTAAAGGGTACAAGGGGTTCCCCTTTAGAGGAATGTGGAGACCCCTCTGGAGAAAGTGGTGGAGATGGCACAGATGGTGGTGACTCCGGAGGTACAGGTCAAGATGGAGCTGGAGGGGGAGGGGGAGGAGGAGGTACAGGATGATGAGCTGGCAGTGGGCTAGTGTCTTTGCCCTGGCATTAGCCATGCTTGGTGGGGGGGTGACAACGTTATTGCAAGCTGCTTCTCGAAGGTTAGCTTCCTTGTCATAGGAACAGTGTTCAGCCCCTTAGGTGACAATTTGGTCAAGGTCTTCCAAGTCTGTGGGCTCTTTTTGGAGATGCTGCTTGGAGATAGAGTTTTGAGTGTTATGGAAAAGAAGGACCCCTGTGTATGGGAACACAGGAAGGGAGATAAGCTATCTATCTGGAGTTCGGTAGCTGGCACACTGAATGGAGCAAAAAACCCAGTGTTGTAGGGGAAGCCCTTTGGGTAAAGTATTTTCCTGGAATATGTCAATCTAATCTAAAATTGATATTCATTACACACCTTAAACCACTAATTATTTGTTTGCTGGAAACTTGTTCTTATTTCAAGTCTGAGGATAACTTTGTTTTCACTTGTGTGGCTAAACCATTTGGAAAAGGCCATACTATTGGAGGAATTGCTATTTTACTTAGCAATTATTTTCAGTGGAATCCAAAGTTATTTGCTCATCCCTCTAATATTTTCCTATGCTATTTACCTGAAAAAGTTAGATCAGATAGGCCGGGTTTAGATTTTCTGGAAAACCTGAGATTGTACTAAATATTCTTTAAATGGTAGATTTCCTGAAGCTTATTCAGCCTCTTATACCTTTCACTCTGCTCGAGGGCAATCTCTAATTTATTATATGCTGGTATTACATCAAATGTTTCGAGTATGTACACAATTTGGAGGTTTTTGGGGACTGATCTAAGTGACCATAGAATCCTTTTAATGTTCATCGATTTAGAGTTTGAGGCTCTTGATTCCTGGATCACTGTTAAAGATGGTGTAGTTTATCATGGATCTAATGGATGCACTTTTTGGTCATGTGACAACATAAAGAATCTTGGCCATAGTATTCAAATAGCAAGCTGGGCCCACCTGACATGTCTCTGGATGACCCTATCTCCTGGTTTGAAAAGCATCTCACCTTCTTCCGCACATTTGGGAGCAAAGATAAAGGTTAAAGAGCCAAGTCACCGGTTAAAATCACTTGGGCTGTACAAAAAGTGAATTGTGAAATAAACTATCTAGTTAGGAGCAATTTAAATAGCCCAATACTGCAACATTAGAGTTATTGCTGGGGCTTTTCCAATATCTGACGTTGAGTGGATGCAGTACTTATCACAACTATTGGCTCACAATTTAAGCAACAGTGGTTAGTCTATGTCTAGTGTCAAAGTTGATTTGTTGGAAATATATGGCCCACCATTCTGTATGGAAATTGAGGGATTCATTAAGGGTGTAGGAACTTCAAGTGCTATGGGCCCTGATGAAGTCCAGATTGCGGTCATGAAACAGGAGGCGTTTTTAAGGGCTATTTCTTTTATGTCCACCCTTCCAGTATCTGTATGGTGATATTCCATCCTACGGAATGGGCATTTGGCAAGAACCTTTTTACCTGCTGAGCGGGCTTGCTTTCAAAAGAATTGTGGTAACCTTGATAATATTATGGTCGTTCAACCCTTAATTGAAAGTATCCCTTGGCTAGTGGCATGCCCATGTGTTCTGCTTTTATTGTTTTCTCAGCAGTGTTCAACATGGTGGTTCAAGTGACACTGAGGGGATGGTCTGCACTACAGATTCCTGCCTATCTTCTGTGTTAATAATTGCCTTGCATTCCGCTACTTGGACTCAAGTCTTGATGGGAGGTAATCGAGGTTTGTCCAGTAGAGTGGTGATGCACAATGGTCTAAAGCATGGGTGCCTGCTTGTGCCTCTTCTTTTTTCACTGTACACTCCTTTTTTGCCTTGAAGGGTTGGTCAGATAAAGGGGTATTCACCTAAATTTGGTTCAATGAACGTTGGTTGTCCCATTTATGCTGACAATGTTATTTTGCTGGGCTTAACCCAGATAGACCTTTATAGGAATCTTTCTGTGTTGGAGAAATATCTGAAAGAACACTTTCTAAAAATAAACATTTTTAAGAGAAAAGTTATGATTTTTAGAACGAAGGGGTGCATGTGATGTATGCTTGAGTTTGTTATACTTATAACATGTCACATTATCTGTTCCACCCAAATATCTTGTGGATTATGCTTGATTTTTGTTTATGCTTGATTTTGTTATACTTATACCATGTCACATTACAACCTTCATTGGTTTTATTGTGGGAATTATTATTATTTTTTATTTTTTTTATTTATTCATTTATTGATTTATTTATTTTATTTTTTGGGATGGTAGGATGTGTGTATCTACTTGTGTATCTACTAGGGCCAGATGTAGGTGAAATAGATTTACTGATTTTTAATTACCGAATTTTACCGATTCGGTAATTAAAAATCGGTAAATCTATGGGGTGGACATGTAGGTATTCCAGATGTGCTGGAATACCGATTCGGATGATTTCGGTATTTACCGATTCGGTAAATACCGAATCGGTAATGCCCATTCATTCCTATGGGCTTTGTAGCCCATAGGAATGAATGGGCAATACCGATTTTCACAAGGGTGCAGGGGGTGTCACTTTGACACCCTCTGGCACCCCCAAAACAGGCTCGGGTGCCATGTGGCAGGCATACATGCCCTAAGGGCAGGTCTGCCTGTCACATGGCATAGGTGTGCATGCACACATGTGCATGCACACCGGAATCGGTATTTTACCATCAAATTGGATTTGATGGTAATATACCGATTCGGTAAGGATACTGGGACTCTGAAGAGTCTCACCTACATCTGGGTGGCTCAGATTCGGTAAATGTACCGATTTTTTATTTTACCGAATCGGTAAAATTACCGAATCGGTAATTTTACTGATTCGGTAAAATAATGCCCCCTACATACCTATCACCTATTTACCAATCGGTAACGGCCGAAAATACCGATTTTCGGCCGTTACCGACCGACCTACATCTGGCCCTTAGTTTTGTTTTTCCTTTAAGGAGGGAGATGTGTGATATCTTGTTCATTATCTGTTCTCCCCATAGTCTCTATGATCCTTCTTGTAAACATTCTAGCTTTCTTATGTTTCTATACTTAGAATGTGTGTAGGTCATAGCATCCTTTAAAATGTGAAGAGGACTTGAGAGCAGTTGATGTACTATCGGATGTCTGAATGAACTGGTGGCTGAGATCTTCTTTAAAGAATAAACTACCAACTTATTCTTCCAATTCCTGTGCCTATTTCTTGGATTATTACAGTGTAGAATCAGGAAAAACTTTAACTGGTCCCTGGGGAATATCCATTTGGAAGTGGTGCTGTTTAATTCTTACCTTGGCATACTCTTTTCAAGTAACTGCCTAAACAAAGATTACATTAATCAGTGCAAAAGTAAGGCGTTGTCTCAGGTTTCTGCCATTCACAGATTGTACAAGTGCTGCCGGCAAAGGCACTTTGCACATGTCCTCTCGTTCTATATCACAAAAACACCACCTTCACTGAGCTATGCCTGTGAAGTGATGGACTAGTGGCATTGGTCCTTCTTTGAGAAAGTAGAGGGGTGCATATGGGGCCAAATTTGTTATCTGAACTCTTTGGCTTCTCCATCTGCTCATCGGCTTAAATGTGGATTACCTATTACAATCGTGCTTGCTATGGCAGCTGTCCTGAGGTGGGGGAACAGTTTATTTGGTAGTGAAATGGGTTCTATTCGTACTGCATTAAAGCTTGACATTTTTCATAGCTTGAAAGGAAGAAGTGCACTTTATTTCAATTATATAAAAAGCTCTGGAAATGGTTGAGATTAGTCAGAACAGGGTTGCCCCTTTCCCAAAACTTTTTCTAAAAAACTTGATAAACGTGTTTGTATACAGTGAGTAGAAAAGGGTATATTTTGTTTTCTTCACAGTATGTAAGGAATTAAATCATAATAGAGAGCAGCATCTGTAAAAATCCTCAACCCTATCTTTTATGAAATATCCCATATGGGGTATGGAGAATAATCCTTTTATTAAGGATAAATCTGCTACCATTACCAGTTATCACAGCAACATGGGGAGGAATACCAATAGATAAGAGATTTTGTGATCTTTGTTAGAAGCACATCCAAAACTTAAACCATGTGATTTTTGTATGCCCATCCTTCATTTGTCACGTCCCAACCTCTAAGACCGTTCTTTCTGAAGTATATATTACCATCGCAGTTAAGGCTCGCCAATGCTTATTTGCCCCCGCCAACGGAAATGCTATGCATAAAAAAAGCTTTTTAAATGTGTTTTAAATCATCTATGTACCTGTGTAATTATTCTTTGTTCTTCACTAAAATTGCAGGGGACAGTAAATGTTATTATGCAATCATAACAGCAATTAGCACCTTACAAGGTACGTGTTAAGCAGGATGATCAACAGATGTAATGGGGTTCTGGCACTCTATACTTGAGCTGGAACAACTGCCTATTTTCTGCCTCATTAGCACTTTACCTCCGCATTGGCACTTTTTATTCTTTGTATATGAATACAGAGTGTATTGTATTTTCGTACTTTCAAGGTCATCGAACTGTATTGCCTAAATTGATTTTCTTGAGTATTTGCACTATATCAGATCTTGGCAATTAAAAGTAGAACATTGTATTTAGTACTGATATTGCTTATTTACACTTAATAAGGCTGTATATATCCTCTGTGGTGGAGATTTGTGCTGGATTTGTTATTTACACAGATTTAGGCCATTAGAATGCTATATCTATACACTTCCGTATGTTAAGTTTTAATGGATGAAATAATTTATCGTTTGATGGTAAAGATATGTATTTCCTTTTAATTGTTTTTCCTGTGAACGCTTTTAATACCATTGTATCAAAGACAACGATGAATTGCTGTATTCTTTATGTGGATCTCTATTGAGTTCCATAACATAAATTGAAATTGAAATTAACAGTTTCCCATGAAGGCAAGTAGGCAAGTGCCACCATGGCCAACAAAGTGATGTGGCTCACTATACCCCTTAGATCAGACTTATGTCCCCAACCCAAGAAAAACTCTGCCCACAAAGACAGCAACCAACAAAGGCCACTGACAGCTGTCAGTGTCATGAGCCAGGCCCCAGGAAATCCAGGGATCTGAGCAGTGAGGTTTTTCAGAGTGGCGGGGCACAACCCCAGGTGTTAGGTAGCCTTCTTCAACTTCCTTTCCCACCAGCCCTGAGTGATCGCCTGAGACAGGCTACTCAGCTCAGGGTCTTTACCCTGAGACTGAATGGGTGCCTGGCGAGCCAGGACTTCCAGGGGGAAACACCACCCCTCTCAAGGGTGATACACTCTCTCGGTGTCATGCAGGGAGGTGTCTTCCTTTGGAAGGTCTCCAAACATCTGTCTCCTTGACAGTACAGGGATCATCTCCAGGTCAGAAGTGGCCTTGCCAGAGCTAGTCTTGTTGTTGTTGTGTTGTTGTGTTTCGATTTATATAGCGCACTTTAACCCAGGGGTCCCAAGGCGCTTGCTTAGGGAACCCGTCCTGGTATTCCCCTGTGAGATATCCTGGCCGGGTATCCACAAGGTGAAAGCCAGGCATCCCGCCGCGAGGGGCCGTAGTGGAGATTAAGCAAGCTATTGCCCAGAGTCGCAGAGTGTGACCCCGTGAGTCGAGTAGGCACCGGAGCGAGAATTGTCGACTCCGTGGAATTTTTGAGCCCGAGACCCGCCGAGGCGGGGAATCGAACCCTGGTCCACGGCCGATCTCAGCTTCCGGGTCTGCCGCCTCTAACCACTGAGCCACACTAGTCTTGTAGTGCTGTTCTCAGAGCTGGCAACCACTGAACCATTGGGCCTCCAACTGTGGACTATTTTCACCTCCTGCCCATCCATCTGGGCCTCTGTACTCTTCAGGGCCATGTGACGGAAAACGTCCTGCCCCTGGACTTGAGTTGCCCTACACACCTGGCCGGTATACTGTTCTGGAAAAAACAGCCTTTTCACTATCATGTACTGATTACCCCCGGTGTCTCTCAGAGCAGTGACAGGGATCCCATTCAATTCAACCTGGTGGAAGTGATGACTCCCACCCTCTGGAATCACATGCTCACCCTCTGAGTCTACCTCCTAGTTAAGGGAGATCATGGCATGGTCCATGACCTGCCTTTGGGGGGTACTGACTCCTCAAGCCACATTGGCCTCCACAATAGATTTCCCACCAGTGGGTTATTTCTTAGGACAGACAACGTCCACCTGTTTGTCCTAGCTGGAATCACGCAAAGCAGTGGGGTTGAAAATGGGGCACCCCGGGTCACCACCTACCAGAACCATCTCCTTGGTGATCAGAAAGGGGATGGCAACATTTTTCCCCACCTCACTCTGAGACGTATCTTTGTACCTTTTGACCCCACCCTCATCTGTTGGGACAAACGTCAACCATCCTTCTTGGGCTTACTCCCAGGTACCTTTTTATGGACCCTGGTGCTTAGCTAGAGGTCTGCCTCCTTTGCAAGCTCCTTGGGAACAATGAGCTTACTATCAATCAGGTGTTGATGCAGATTTGCAAAACAAAGCCTGAACATTTGCTCTATAGCAATCAAATTGGTAATCCTTCACATCACAACCCTTCACTCAGCCATCCAGTGCCTTGAAATTGGAAAATACACATTCCACCCAGGACTGATGAGACCGCTTCTAGTTGTCCCTAAACTTTTGCCTATACTTTTCAGGGGTCAAACCATGTTTCCTGACAAGGTGTTCCTTCATGGAGGGATACCTCATCCTGTCCCTCCTTCTTAAGGGCCCATAGGGCACTCCTCCCCTCACTAGGTATATGCCTACAGGTGCTAGCCCCCCAAGTCTCCTCGGGGATCCTATGCCTCTCTAGAGCTTTATATGCTTCAAACCACATGTCAATGTTGTCCCCCACAACAAAGTCAGGCACCAGGCCTTTAGGAATGTGGGCCCTTTGTCTCCAGAGGGCACTGTAGGTATGCTGCCACCATCATTGCTGGTCTCTGCATGTCTTGTGGTAATGTCCAGCTCCTTTAGACTCAGTTCAAGAGCCAACCACATGTTTCTCTCCTCCTAGGCTTTCTCTGCCTCAGCCTTCTTTTACTCTTCCTCCGTGTCCATTTTCTTTTCCTCCATTTTTAACTGGGCTAGTTGCAACCTAATCTCGCTTTCAGCTTTCCTGTCCACTAGCTCTGCTGAGAACAGGACTTGAGAAGGAACACTGCCCTCTGCTCTGACAGGGAACCTCAACTTAGGAGGCAAGTCATTTCCCTCTGCTGACTGCTGCATCTCAGGGACCATATCCGTGCCCTTCCCTGGTCCTTCCACATCATCCTCTCCATCCTGGTCATCTGTTGTGACTGGCAACTGGTGCCCCTCCCCCATGCTGTCAGAGTCTTTTGGAGCTCTACCTTCCTGGTGCACCTTTTGGGAGGCAACCAGCTCTTCTTACCTTACACAATTCCTTGAGTTGAACCACAGTGTAGCTCTCGAGGTTGAGGAGCTCAAATTCCATTGCTGCAGGTGAAGCCACAGGCACAAACAGTCAGGTAGAATAAGGGTGAATTTGGAAAAATAAAAGGCCAGTCAATGTGAAATGTAAACCTTAAATTGTTTTCAGATCATTTATCTGGGATTTTCAGTGTAACACAAAATCACTGTATGACACTGAACAAACAGAAGTCCTAATCCTCACTGCTGATCACCAATGTGAGAAGTTGGGTTATTGGTTGAGGGGGATGAAACCCTTTAACCAGTGCTCATCTCTCTGGTAGCTTGACAAAGAGCAGTCAATCTTAACTTAGAGGCAAATTGTAAAGAATGTATGCAGCACTTCAAAGTAAAAACACAACACAGGAAATACCACACCAATTTCAAACAATAGAGTAAACTTTAATAAATAAATGAAGACCAAAACAAAACAAATCAAATCAGTAGAATTGGAGATATGCAGGTTTGAAGCTTTCAGTGAAATAAGCATAAAAAAGCACACATTGGCAATTGTGGTTAGCTTGTCTCACCGGACTGGGAAAAAGTCAGAAGTTCAGGCTGACCGCAATAACATGCAGTCCTTTAGGGAGCCCCCTTAGGTTAGCTGAATACAGTACCTTAATCCTGATTGCGAAGGGTTGCGTAGTCCCATGTTGAGTATGCGTCACACAGCAGAGGCAATGTGAGGTCAGAGAAGGGGGGAGCGGTGTGCAGATCCGGTACCAAGAAGCTGTGAAGTGTGATGCAATATCCATGAATGGTGATGCGTGGCGCTGCAGCAGTTGTGATGGGCTGCGTTGGGGGAGGCAATGCCCTTATGTGGAGATGCATCACACAGTGGTAGTTGCAATGGGCTGCAATGCGCAGTCCTTCTGTAGTGGTAGTCTATGCAGCAGAGACATTGCAACAGCTCTGTGGGAGATGCACCGCAGAGGGGATGCATTGGTTCTGCTGAATCTACATATGGGTCCCCAGAGAGTGCCCTCAGGACCAAAACCAAGGGTCCAGGAGTGAGGACTCACAGATGACATAGTCCAGGTGCTTGCGTCAAGGTTGTTTGGAGCCTATTCTGCCTCTGAAGTTTCTGATCAGGGTGCCAGCCAACTAGTTCTTGGAGTCACTATGGGGTTCTGTATTTAGAGTTGCAGGCCCAGTACTTCTCATCCAGACAAGATGATAGCAGGGCTGCAGGTCAGCACAGTGAGGCAGCAGTCCTTCCTTTCAGCAGTCCAGAAAAGTGGCAGTCCTCTCAGCAGCACAGCAGTCCTTCATCCTGGCAGAGTCCACAGGTCCAGATTGGTACTTAAGAGTTTGTTCTTAATGGTCCAGTATTTATACCGGTTGAGCTCTGTGAAGTGGAGGAAGTTTCTAGATGTTTCCAACCTCCTGAGTTGTCAGGCATACCCTTCCTCCCTGACCTGGCTCCAGCTTGTCTGTGGATCACAAAATACCAGTGTCAAACCCTTTGTGAGAGTGCTCGAGCTGAGCCTTTGTGACGTGCAAGTGTGTGGTAGGTGACAGCTTTTACCCCTCATCAACTCAGAATGGCCCATCTTGCCAACACCTAGCTTTGCTTTGTTCCACTGCCTGAGAGAAATACAAAAAGACCAACTTTAATGTGAGCAAGGAGCAGTCTGAATTCACCAAATGGTTACAACATGAAAAGTGGCCTTTTCAGCATTGCAATAAAATATCCGACTTTACCATTAAGTAGGCATTTAAATTGCAGTTCCATGGACACCAACCCAAGCTGTCTACCTGCTACCAATTGAAAGTTTGTACTTATTAAATGTTATAAGGTAACCCAAGGCTAACCTATGGGAGAGGTAGGCCTTGTGGTAGTGAAAAATTGTTTAGGAGATTTTATCTACCAGGACTTATACAACTTAAAAGTACTTGTCCAACTTTTCAGATACACTGAACCCAGCCCACTAGGCTGTGTAGGACCTACCCTATGGGTGACTTATATGTATTAACAAGCATTTACAATGCAATGGTCTCGGCAATATTATAGGTAGAGCTATTGGTATTGCTCATTATTTTTTTATCTTTTTTGTATCCCTAAATTAATGGCATTGTCATTTCTATTGGCATTAGCTTATTTTTTTGCATATGTGACACCTATTGCATTAGCAGAGAGAGAGTGAGGTAATGAAATAGATAGAGAGTGAGGTAGTGAGATAGAGAGAGTGAGGTAGTGAAAGAGTGAGGTAGTGAGGGAGAGGGATGTTGTGAGTACCATACAGCGTCTGCCCATTTAAAGCACTGTCTGGCCTAAATCATATACAAACATGATGTGGGTGTTTCCAATAACGTTTCTCCTCCACGGTCGGGAAAAACAGCAACGTGCGAACGGCCTGTAGAAGACGAAGTTACAGCTGAATTGTAAGTGCGTAGTCTGTGAACAGTACTGTGTGAAGTGAATTCACTCCGGTAGGTTTTGCAAGTCTGTGCAGGCGGAGGTTTGTGTATGCGCCGATGCACGTTTGCTCAGGTTCTGATGAAGGCTGACGCAGTCCGCTCGTGCATGTTTGCGCAGATTGGTGGCAACTTGTTTTTTTTCACCTTAGTTATAGTACCCATAAAGGAACCTAGAAAATCAGCACCATCTCGGCCTCGGAGTCAGTCCACGTAGGAGGACCCGCCCTCCCCGCTGCGGGTCTCGGTCTCTGAAAGCGGAGATCGGACCCTTCCATCCCGCTGCCACTCTGGCACCTCAAGCCTGTACCCCAAGAAGAACATATCTGCACCCCACGCACTGTAACGCACCAATCCAGTCCCCTCAGAAACGGGCCCTTAGCATTAACTTCGGGCCCTCTACAAAACAGTGCCACACACATCTGCCCACCTCCTTCACTGCTGCATTGAATCCAGGCCTCACAATATTTGCACAAAGTGGAGGTGCCCTTTGAGTAGATAGTGCAACAACTTATGCCCTACCACCCCAGTCACCGGTGTGACACCCCCACAGGCACCTCCCCCACAGGGAAGAGACAGCTGCAGGCGCGATAGCTTTCCTCTACTGGAGGTGGGGGCCTCCCTCACTCAACACGAGAAACCATCTCCATCGCCAACTGTGCTGAGCCTAATCTGCACACGCCAGCCCCCTCTGACACCTTTCTTCCCCCCCACTCCTGCCCCCACACACACAACCTCCCTGCCGTTTGCACCACCTCCGGCCATCACTAACTCCAGCATGCAGCTGTCTAGACCAGAGGGCACAAGTTTACACTGAAGGTGCCATGCTGTCGGCCCAAATTCCCCGCTATTCAGAAGCTAGCGCGCCGTCTCTCTCTCGCTGTAGCACCTAAGTGCGCGCGTGCGTATGTCTGTGCGCGTGCACAGGTGTGCGAGACTGTTTGAGGGCGAGCACACGGGCGGGTGTCTGTGGTGGTGCACCCTTAACAACGCAACTTGCGCGCAGTACGTCTGCGTGCACAGAGTGCGCTGGTCTATAGTGGGTTAGCACACACAACCATATCCCTGGGCACTTTTTAAAATGGGTTGATGCATCTTACTCTATATCTGTGAACAGATTCAGCTCGTCTGTGGTAGGTTATTGGAAACGCTATATAATATCCTGTATGTGTGAACATGGTGCATCAAAGCCTGGAGGAAGTATGGCGCAGCGGCCAGAGCGGCTGACTCCGGAACATGGGGTTCGAGGTTCGATCCCGGCGCAGATCAGATCAGCATCATGGGACTCTGGCCAATACTTTAAATAATCTCCCCGATGGCTCCCAGCGCCTTGAGACCCTTCGGGGTGATTAGTTCCCGCTTTACAAATACCGGGTTATTAGTACACACTGCCAGTGTGCACACATTCACCGGGCCTGAGGCCACTATATTTTAATGCGTCAGTGGACACTCCTCCGGCTGGTCTCTGGCCGGGTCAGCACAAACTGTAGCCTTGCTAAGAGCTCTCCGCTGGTCTACGGGTCAAAGCGCACTGCACGCTGGATTTGCGCACAATACACTGATGGGTGGCACAGTATGAAAGACTGCACTGTAGGGTGGCCAGTTCTGTACTTCTACACACGTTTCATTGACTGCATGCATAATTGCATACCCTCGGCCGGTGGTGTAAATTAAACACTGTTTTGTGCACAGCCCATCCGTGCAGTGCATGCGAGAGTGTGCCCAACTTTCTACCTGGATGGCGATAGGATTCCCCCGTTAGTTTTAACACCTCCAGCTTTTAGCGATTGGCCGTCCAGTGTGCACACCTCAAAGTCTGGGCCTAACTAAATGGCATAGACTCTATGATCATCGGGGGTTGTACCAGGGAGACATTTCCGAGTGCACACATCGAGAGCCGATCTTGGATTGGTTTGTTTCCTGTTTGCACGCACCCTGCAGGATTGTGCCTGTGTTCACAACTCCATTGGGGCCCCATTGGGTCTCACTGGCAGTTTGTGCACCCCCGGCAGTGCTGAGCTCGGTTTACCTGCCTATGTGTGAAAATCAGAGTGCACACCCTAGTTGTATAGCGCTTGGCTGCTCTGTCAGAAAGCATACCCTCAGCTAAGCCGTGCTGTGTTTGCTCACATTTGCCTGGCTACCCTACATCCGTTGACCACTGCTTTCCCAGTGTCGGTAAGCAGTGCACGACTTCTCAGCTGCATCCTTGTAGGCGTGCCTCTCTCTGCGTGCACTTCACGCTTGCAGTTTGTCTGCTCTGGATTTACGCTACATCTGCCTTTCATTCCACACACCTCAGCTGGGCAGTGCCTGGGTTCCGTTGTGCACAGCACAGCTGAGATAGCTCCTCAGTGCGCGCACACTCACAGCTATACCAGATATCCTAGTCTGTGCAGTGCACGCACCTCAGCTGGACTGCACTGGGTCCCCTGTGCAAACAATCTATAGCTGTGCTGGGGTTCTCATTCACCACAAGCTCCAATCCCAGTACTAGTTCCGGGGTGCACTCCTTTCCTTCCCCTCGCTTCCCAAACCTCGCGCTAGGTTTCTAGGTCCCGCGCCTCGGGTGGCTGAGCGAGGTTTCCAGGGCACGCTCTTTCCCATCTGATCTCAGTGCGCACCCCCCCCCTCTGCCCCCCCAGGTTTCCAGGCCGAGCGCTTCATGATGAGCTACATTTCCAGGGTACGCTCTTTCCCCTCTGTTCCCAGGGTGCACTATCCCCTCAATAGAGTACACTCCCTCCTATCTGGTTCCAGTGCACACAATCGGCCCGATAGGTTCCAGGCCGCGCGCCACAGGTGGGCTGCGCCAGGCCTCCCAGTCAGTTGGCCACACAAGAGCTGCCCTTCTGCTTGCTTTGCACTGCGTGCAGCAAGGCAAAATAGGCCGTACACTCAAGTACTTAAAAATTACTCCAGGTTCTGGACTGGGGAATAAAAGGAAGCCACAATCAAGGAGCAGTGTGCAGTCCTGGTGCCACTGCACCCGCTACACCATTAAGACCCCCGCTGCTCTCCCTTGTTACAACTACAAAGCTAAGCCTTCTCAAAGTAAATGGTGGAATGTCCGTGTTCTTGAAGGGGAGGAAGGGAAAGTTAAAGTGCGTGATGAGAACGAGGACAGCTGGAGCATGCGACCTACCTCATCTTTAACAAACAGAAAAATGGCGGGCGGCGCTTCTGAAAATGTTTGGATTGGGGGCGTGGTTTTGCTGTCCTGAGTGACGGACTACGTCACTGTCTGAAGAACAGCAAAACTTACGCCCCCAAATCCGAAAAAGACGGAGCTTCTTTGGAGGGACGACTCTCTCCTCCAATGGCTGGCCTCCGTTTAGGAAGCCAGCCAATGGAGGAGAGAGGAGGGTTAAACGACCCTACTAAGAAACATAAGATCTCCTCCCGGAAGCTGGCAAGCCAGCATTTCCGGTCCGAGACCTAAAAAGGAAGGTTTAGGCCTAGCAAAAGGTTTACTTTGCCAGGTCGGAATGCCAGTTTAAATCTGCACACACCGGATGCAATGGCAGGCCTGAGACATGTTAAAGGATTACTTAAGTTGGGGGCACAATCAGTGCTGCAGGCCCATTGGTAGTATTTAATTTAAAGGCTGCAGGTACATGTAGTACCCTGTTGATAGGGGCTTAAAAGTAAATTAAATTGACCAAAAGGGTGTAAGCAATTCGGCCATGTTTATAGAAGAGTGCACAAGCATTTTAGCACTGGTTAGCAGTGGCAAAGTGCACAGAGTGCCAAAAACGTACAAAAACTGGTTCATAGAATAGTAGAGTAATGTCAAAATGTTTTGGGATGACCCTGAAGAAAGTGACAGCACTTTGCAGGTTCATTAGACACCATCATGTGATGAGCAATTCTTGAAGCAGGTGTAACCTGACTAACAACTACATACATATCTACACGGAGAAAGGTTTGTTGATTCTTACTTTGCACATTAGATACTGTGTCATAGCCATGTACTGCAGTGCCTGTCTTGGCATAGAATGCTTGTAGACACTTTGTCCCCTGGCATGGAGTTTTTTAGTACTCCAAGGACCTCCTTGCGAAAGTTGTGGTGCTCGTTGGATTTGCAAAAACATTCCTTCCACACATTACCCATTTTGATGCACTTCGTTAGCTGTTCTTGACTCTCTTCCAAGAACGCTAGCCCTACCAGTGAGCCTAGCTCATTATGCACTTTAGATAATGTATTGTGCTATTGACCGTGTGTGTTAACAGTGCTGCATGGTGCTTTACACCTCAGCACACCAGAATGTCAACCTCAGGGTGGGTTAAATTCCTTTTCTGTAACACACTCTTCTTCTGGCTTTGCCATCGTGTTGATGTGCATTTCTTGGCAAATGTTGGCTGTTTGTGTTAACCTTCGAACTGGTACTTTGGAGATTGTTGTGTTCTCTGTGCCATAGTTTGCTCATGGTTAATTCATACCTTGATGTTTTAAAGGGTGCAGGGGGAGTCGCTTTGTAGACGTCTAAATTCTTTCTTTCTTCATTCAAGCTTTTGTGATTCTCACTGTGAAATGTTTTGTGACTGAACTAGAGACGTTTCTTGACCAGTATGCAGGTGGTAGCTGGACATTTGTATTCGTGTTCTTCCCAGGGGGGTCGCTTCTAATGTGGGTTATAATCTGATGCGTCAGAGGGTGTGATGATACACAACCTTTCTGCATTTTAATAACTAAAGGTGTGTAATGAATGAATGAATGAATGTCTTCCTCTATGTTGATTCGTACATTTATCGTGGTCGCAGTGTTACCCGCCAAGGGCTTATTTAAACAACCCCGGGTGTTCTGGCTTATTCAGTCGCGGTGCACTGCATTTCTTCCCATGATTAGAAGTAAAGAGCCACAGGCCTGGTGCATTCGTTCTTGGTGAATTGTAGTACTCTGGTAATACTGTCATTCACAATATGCCTATGGCTGCTTGTTTACTTAGCTTTTGTGAACTGTTTATTGTGAAAGTATTTAATATATTTTCAAGCTGAATTGTCATACGCGTGTATGGGTCTCTGCAGCGTCACATTGCTTCTCTGGTTTCTGGTTTGTTGGATTATTATATGGTAGCATTGTGATGAGAATGATGTATTGCTGTGGTAAATATGCATGAACTTCTTAAACTTTGCCGCATTCTCAATACTCATGAATATAATACTTAAGTGGGAGACGTTGTGTTACATGCAGCACATGTCTGGCGTGATATTTGGCGTATGTGTGTGTTCTAAGATCGGGTGCATACAGCCCACAGTCAGACTTTAGTGATAGCCTTGTTTTTTCCAGGTACGAGTGAAGCATAAATGTGTGCATAGTCTACCATGGTATTCCGCTCCAAAAGTACAAAGAGGGTGTCTGGACCAGAGCGGTGGTGGCCTTCGAAAAACGGAGGTTTGCAAATAATTGCATGCCATACCGGAGAGGCATGGGTCATCCTTAATGTCGCCTCCGCAGCAGAGTTGAGGATCTGGTCATGTTTTTTCCACATAACTAATGAGCATATTTGTGTACCTGCAAGAATACCATGGATAATTGTTTTGCACTAAAGTTAATTTAAATTAACTATTCTATATAATTACACGTTTCAATGGAAGGTCATACTCATGCCCTCCACATCTCTTAATTATCTAAACGTTGTTTTTCATTTAGATTGTTTTTCTCCATCATTAAAACTGACCTTTCTCTTAATAACAACGTTTATATTAAGTCACGGTGGGGGTAGGGAAGAAGCCTGATTAACACAGGCGAATAAATGCGATCAAGGGGCTGCTACACTTGATCAGCAGCAGAGCATGTTCAAGATGTTGCCCTGGCTGGCCTGTGGTGCCCCAGAATGGAGAACAGCGCTCTCGACTTCAGTCCATGACAGAGGCACGCTACCTGCATCTGGATTTCAATGGCCGTCTGCCGTACAAGGCTTGTGTTGACCGCAATCCGTGGCATGTGCACAACCATGATAGCCGTGCCTAAGAGAGAGCTTATCACCTTCTTTGTAAATACTTAAGCAGCCGTTCTACTTCTAGAACATACATCATGCTGACACGAAGGGAGCAGACTATTACGTTTTTCACCAATGTAAAGAAGTCCTGCGACGTGTCTGTCCTTCCTGCCAATTTATCATCTCCAAACATGGTCAGCGGGCCGCACAACATCATGACACATTCTACTTTTTGTCATTGAACATAGATTTCAGCAGCTTATGTAGTGACATCAGTCCGCAAAACACACTTTCAGCACCTTGATGCAAGCATTCCAACATTTGAGGTTTATCTTTTATTCTGTACAGCCAGGGATCCCCAACATCATGCCCTAGAGATTTCCAGGTACTGCGGAGTAGATTCACTGCCTTTCCCTGTTCTACGTTGTCTCCCTTCACTAGCCTCTCTGGATCCCTAGCAGTCTCTAAAAGACATATCCTTGCTCCCCAATGAGGAAAGAGATTTTGTTCAAGCACCAGAGGCATTGCTGTTGTGGCCAAGTACATCTTCCAGACCCAGATTCTGACAATGAAACTTCGAGAGCATTCCAAAAATAACCCACAAAGGATAATTTTCTGATACGGTAGATAGGAAGACAGTTGTGAGAAATTGGGATGTTGCTTGACAGGGGCGTTAGCCCTGGTCAAGCAACAGCCCAAACTCTGGCATGGTGAACAACACAAATAATCACATTAACCTTTGCTTAACCCTGGGTAGCTTGACACAAAAAGCAGTTAGGCTTAACTAAGAGACAACGTGTAAATTATTTATGAAGAACACAAACAGTAACATAGGGAACACAACACAAGAAAAATCCCACAGTGGATTCGACCTGGTTAGAAATCCTGAAGAAAACATTCTGAGAAGGTAATGTTGAGGGGAGCAAGGCTGCAGGCGGTGTCCAAGGAGGGAGCGTCGGTGTCGTGAAGCCGCTGGATGAAGTTGTGGTGAAGATTATTACATTTGGGTTTTTTGGAAGTCGAAAATCTCCAGTGGGACAAGGGAGGATGTAGCCAATGGGAGTTCTAGGAGGTCTTATACCCCTTGGGTGAAATACTGCTGAACAGGATTTGCTGCTTCAGAGAACAACGTAGCAGTAACTACTGCGAAATCAGGCTTACCGGCTACGCCCCTCCGGCGGATAGATAAGCAGGTTGGCCCAGTTGTTCCTTCACTTTTCAGAGCAGTGCTTGTCAAAAATTTCCTAAGTCCCATGTTTTGGATTTTGGCTGTCTGGCCACCTTTTGCACCACATCCAAGGGTCCAAGTCTAGAGGGGCACCACTTGGGGGTTGGTATTCTCTGGTATCCGGGTTCCAGATGGTGTTACTCTGAACAGGAGGCCAGCAAACTATCCCTTGGACTCACAAGCAGCGGGTCAGACCCCTGAGGGTTCAAGGCAGACTTCAGGCAGCAAAGCAGTCTTGTTGAGTACTCAGCAAACCACAGCAGTAGGCAGTCCTCCGAGAGTCCTTTGGCAGATCAAGAATGTGAATTGATAAGTGGGTCTGAGTGAGTCTGAGGGCCCTATTTTTAAACTTGGTGCCTTCTTTGATGTGGTAGAAGCTTCTAGAGGTTTATCTTTAAAGTGCTTGGAATTTTCTGCACCCCTTCCCTGGTTTCAACCTGGCTGTAGGAACAATGCAGTGGTGATAAGCACTTTGTGTGAAGGCAGAGCACAATTTACTCAGCTGCAATTGGAGCTGTTCCCAGTTCTGCCCACCATCCTGCCAGTAGATAGCTCATTCAGGCACACCTAATCCCTCTCTTATGTTACTGTCTGTGAAAAATTCTCAAAGTCTAACTGCCAGCTACACCCAGTCATTCGACCTCTGCAGACACCAAATGGCAAAGGGCAGGAAAATGACAACATTCTAAAAGTGGCATTTTCCAAATTGTAATTTAAAATCCGACTTTACCATTACAGCTCTTTGTTAATTTCAATTTCATGGACAACCAAATGAAAAGCTTATCTGTCCCCAATCGAAAGCCAGCAGTTTTTAAATATAATCAGACAATCAAATGCTATCCTATGGGACAGATAAGCCTTGCTGTTTAGAAGAACAAACTTAGGAGTGTTTCACAACCAGTACACATAACACTTTAGACTACATGTCCAACCTTGAAATTGCAATTCACTCTGCTTTATGTGCTACCTAGGGCCCACCGTAGGGGTGACCTATATATAATAGTTGGGGGAGTTTAGGGCTAGGCAAGGGGGTTATATTTCCAAGTCTAATTGACAGTTTGAAACATGCCTGCAATGGCAGGCCTGGGACCAGTTTTAAGAGGCACTTAGTGGGAGCACAATAAGTGCTGCAGGACCACTAGTAGTATTTAATTTACAGGCCCTGGGTATATAGTATACCACTTTACAAGGGTCTTATAAGGAAATTAAAAATGCCAGTCAGGTCTAACAGTCTTGTCCTTTTAAAGACAAGATCACCAGCACTTTTGTACTGGTTAGCGGTAGTAAAGTACACATCCTAGGGCCAACAAAAATGAATTCAACAAAAACAAATGGACGGTAACAGGCAAAAACATTGGGGGGGACCCTGTAGAGAGGGCAAGGTCCAACAATGGTTGCCCTGAATCTGCAGCATCTAACAGCAGTGGAGCTAATGCAAGAAAAGATGAAGCACTTTTGTTTGAGGGAAGATAGCAGCCTTGCACGAGCAGTAAAACTATAGCACATCTTTAAATTGTGTACTACTGGACAGCAAAATGGCATCAGAATAATAGAAGAAATACTATACTTCGTTAAGTTCTCTAGTAGTAAAATAACAGGTTTTTAACATCAATGAGATAGGATAATTTGGACATGTATGGGTGTTTTTAGAGCAAAGTCATGAAAGAAAAGAGATTTGAGATTTTTTTCCAACTAAGCGTAATTTTGCACATAGTCATACAATTTTTTGAAATATGGAAACATTTTGAATATTAAAAACCATTTGCTTTTAGTAATCTGTGTTCTAGATAAAAATCAGAAACCCATCCTGCTGGCATTATATCCCATCCCTCAAACACAAATTTATCCTAGCTAGCATAAGCGTTTTGTCCCCCAAGTGGCACCCTCTTGCCATTAAATGAGATATCCAGAACATTCAGATGTCACATATTTGTGAGGATATTTCTGTCGGAAATGTGAAAATATTAGATTTGTTGTCTAAATTGTAATGTAGATGCAGTGTACATTTGTTCTTACGCTCAAAAGTTTGGGCTCTGAAGTTACTGTGACAAGGCAGGCCAGACTCCAATGACAGTGTGAAAAAAGAAAGAGACAGCCTTTGCAATCAGTGTAATGCTGTCCAAATCAAATACCTGTTACCTCGTCCAGAGCACATGGCTAAAAATAAAACATTAAAAACTATCCCATGAAAAGGCTACTTACTAAGCCTGGATTGAGTTTTTTCTATTTCCTTGCTATCTGTGATTTGTGTTTTGGCTTCCCATCCCAGTTTATTTTGATTCTTTTAAACCATCTTTTGAGACTAAGGGCCTTATTTTGAGTTCTGCAGATGAATGTCCGGTCAGTAGTATTAAGTTGAATTGAAATCATTGGCACTTTACAGCGGATGGGTCGTCGCCAACTTTTGTTTTTTCCAAGACAAATTTTATTGAATTTTTCAGTATGTCAAGGCCTGACTGGCCTACGCATGAACGCATAAACATAAATGGTAAAAGTCTCAATGGTGCTAGTAATACATAATCAAACAACGAGCAAAGGCATGGCACTCCACCCCAGATTCCAGTAGATCATCTGCATATATAGACATATGTACTGTACAAAGAGGAAGGAACCATTCTAATATCTCAGGCTCATATGATTGTACCTCCATTTCAATCAGAGCTCCAGCAGGTTGTAGAGGAATTAATATTATACCTTTAAAATCTGCCCAAAGCACCTAAATCTTGACTTGTGTCTGGAGGCAGCCCACACCTGGAAAACTGCAATCTCCAGCCCCATGCATCTATCCATAGCCATCTTCCAAACTCCCACAGAAGGTGGCGACTCTGCTTTCCAGTTCTGGGCTATGTCCCACGTGCCCAAGGTAAGCTCCAAGAACAGTAAATTTTGCTTATAGCAAATTCCCCCTATCACCTCTGTACTGTGAAGAAGAATCAGTTTGGAATCAAGATGGATTTCCCACGACAGAACTGTGGCAAGGCTAGAGATTACCCCCTCCAGAAACTTTGCCGCACTTCACAACTCCAGAACGGGTAAAGGAAGGTCCCCTCCACACCGCATCAGAGACACATGGGGGACGAGATCACACCCATTGGCCATAGAAAGTGTCTAGTATAATAGGCCCATGCAAATACTTGAATTGAATTGAGACGATGGCAAGAGACGATGGCTGCACCATGAGGAACCCCAAAGCCTTTGTCCAATCATCTTCATCCAAGTCTTCGAGGTCCCCCCGCCAATTCGACCGCAGGGATGTAAAATTATTGGGGCCAACCTGATTGGGATGGACCAGCTCAGAATATATTGGAGAATTCGATCAGCTAATACTTTGGCGAGCCGCTTCACTTCGACTTTGTGGACCGAAATTGGCCAATAAGAGGATGGTTCTTCGGCTGCTTTGTGGAAGATCACAATCTCTACATGTCGCAAGTCTGGTGGAAGGATCGCATATCAGAGGCCTCCTGAATCACACCCAGTACATGTATCCCCAGCTGAGTCATATATGCCTTCAAGAACTCACAAGGGAACTAGTTAGTTCCCGGAGCTCTATCTGAGCAAAGCTGTTTTCAAGCAGTGTCTAAGACGGGCCGGGAAGGCATGGTATGCACGAATTCAGTAATTTGAACCAGACCCAGGACCTCTTTTCAGGCATAAAGAGTTATATAATATCTAGCAAAGGTCTGAGACACCTCTCAGGACTGAACCTTAATGGACCATCGACGTCCCGGATCACTGGCACTGGCGTAGTCGTCTGGGCCACTTGACACAGACGGTGTAACAACTTACTAGACTTGTAACCCCACTGATAGATCTGACTCTGCATTGCCTGCCAGGGTTGCCTTGCCTCATCTAGGAACAGCTGTTGCAATTGTTGCTGGGTTAAAAGAAGTTGGCGCCGGGCAATCACCCTGCCGTCCCCACGAGCCCTGCTCTCCAAAACAAGAAGCTGGGCCTGCAGCTCCACTACTTTTTCTGCTTTGCGTCACCTTTATCCAGTGCAAATGCTAATATCTATCCCCCATAACAAGGGTTTTAGAGACTCCTTCAGGAACAACCCCAGATGAGGCTGTGTCGACATTGAGAGAGTGGTATTCAACCACCGACCAGTGAAGCAGCGACTTATACTACTGGTTACCCAGGTGCCAAGGTGACATGCGCCACTGAAATGTGGTCCGATGGGGACCACAATAAGGGTAAGGTATATTTGTCTGATTTTGGGGGCAGCGAATTCTCCCATCAACAGCCTGCCCTCCAGTTAGGCAATTCCCAAAGATTCATTGTATATGAGAGTAAAGTGTGATGGAATTGTAGATATTTGTAAACTGGATGTGATCGAGTTGATATTTTTCCTGTAATTGTTGGAAGGATTTAATGACAGTTTCCCTTATGACATCACCCAACGGGGAGATTACAATTGTATCCCTGTCCCGAAACCCAGGCCTTGCTGACACCAGCTGAAGAAAAATCATGTGCCTCAACAGGTTCCCTCTGTCAATCTCCCCCTCCAGCCCAACCATCAAATAGTCTGCCTCCATACTCATATGACCACACGGGTCACTGGGGAAAGATGCTCCATCCCTCTATGACTGTAAAGGAAGTCAAGAAGAGACCAAACGTTCATCGGCCATCTCTCCACTGCATGAGCTGGATCGCCCTGGTCACTGTACCACCAATCATTAATATTAAGTAGGTGAGAACCAGAATAATACGACTGTATGCCGGCTGCACCGATTTCCCCACAGTACGTGGACTGAACACAGGTCCGGAGAGCCACGCGGACTGCTCCTCCCCCGACAGGAAGTCGTAAAGGACTGTATTTACCTGATGAAACTACAAACTCAGAACATCATAGAGTTAATTCTGGAGCCAATACAGCATTTGCGGCAGGGAAACCATCTTAAAGACAAGGGCAGCGGGCCCACACTCACCTCTTCTTGAACTCGAGACAACAAGGGGCTAAAATTGTTAAGACACAAAGTGGCTGGATCAGGGGCAAAATAGACCTCCAGATATTGGAAGCCATCCGCAACGCACAACAAGACAGATGACCATGCCAACCCACCTGGACACCTCTTACCGGAAAAAAGATTGACTTACTCAAATTCATATAGAGCCCAGATGTTTCACTGGAGACACACATAATCTGTAATATCCGTGGGCCGAAGAAGGAAGGATTCCTAAGAAAAAAACGGACATTATCAGCATATAATGCAATTCTGTCGGATACCTCTGTGGACCATTCGAAACCTCGCACCAAGGGTCCCGCCTCACCCAGGTGGCCAGCGGCTCCATAGCAAGACCGCCGAACATCGGAAAGGTATCTGAGACTGCGTCCTCCAACGGTTGCAGACAAGTCAGTATATAAGAGGTGGACATAGGAGAGGAATCGTGGGCCCAGATTAAGGGACTGTAGGAGACTAAACAGATAATCCCATTTTATTGAATCAAAGTCCTTGCCGATATCGGCCAATAAAATGGCCGCTGGCCTGCTCAGGCTAGACACCTTCACCCATGCATCATGAACACATCTAATATTATGACTTGTATACCGCCATGGCATAAACCAACCTGGTTGGGATGGACGAGCTCAGAATATATTGGAGAATTCGATCAGCTAATACTTTGGCGAGCTGCTTCACTTCGACTTTGTGGAGCGAAATTGGCCAATAAGAGGATATTTCTTCTGCTGGATAACCTGCTTTGTGGAAGATCACAATCTCTACATGTCGCAAGTCTGGTGGAAGGATCGCATATCAGAGGCCTCCTGAATCACACTCAGTATATGTACCCCCAACTGGGGCATATATGCCTTCAAGAACTCAAAAGGGAACTAGTTAGTTCCCGGAGCTCTATCTGAGCAAAGCTGTTTTCAAGCAGTGTGTAACACGGGTCAGGAAGGCATGGTACGCACAAATTCAGTAATTTGAACCAGACCCGGGACCTCTTTTCAGGCATAAAGAGTTATATAATATCTAGCAAAGGTCTGAGACACCTCTCAGGACTGAACCTTAATGGACCATCGACGTCCCGGATCACTGGCACTGGCGTAGTCATCTGGTCCACTTGACACAGACGGTGTAACAACTTACTAGACTTGTAACCCCACTGATAGATCTGACTCTGCGTTGCCTCCCAGGGTTGCCTTGCCTCATCTAGGAACAGCTGTTGCAATTGTTACTGGGTTAAAAGAAGTTGGCGCCGGTCAATCACCCTGCCGTCCCCACAAGCCCTGCTCTCCAAAACAAGAACTGGGCCTGCAGCTCCACTACTTTTTCTGCTTTGCATCACCTTTATCCAGTGCAAATGCTAATATCTATCCCCCCGTAACAAGGGTTTTAGAGACTCCTTCAGGACCACCCCAGATGAGGCTGTGTCGACATTGAGAGAGTGGTATTCAACCACCGACCAGTGAAGCAGCGACTTATACTACGGGTTACCCAGGTGCCAAGGTGACATGCGCCACTGAATTGTGGTCCGATGGGGACCAATGTGCATGGTGAGGGCTACAGGGGAATGGTCCAACAACTGTTGAGGAAAAATATCTCCCACCAAAACTCTGAGAAAATATGGACCGGGGAGAAGGAGATAGTCTAGTCTAGCAAAGGACCCATACAAAGTTGAGAAAAAGGTATAGCCAACCTCTGGCTGATGATAAGCCTGTATCCAACGATCCCAGAAAAGAAGTCGGATGGTGCAACTTAGATTTACCAGTCCCGGTGCACGCCCTGCTGTGTGCCATCTATCTATCTCCAGCACCATCAAATCATTCCAGTCTCCACCTAACATGGAAAGTTCCTCCGGTAATTCACCCCAAAGATGTAGAATTCTATCCTTAAATGCGTGACACAATTGGGGGGCGTATATGCTGCCTAGAGACAGTGACAGTGACTCCCCGTAAAGCGCCCCCTTCACCAGGGTGTACCTCTTACCCGAATCCATCCATACAATGGTAGGCTGAAGGGAACCCTGTAGTAATTAAGGATTGCTGTGCCCCTTGAGCCCCTGGTAAACCCTGAGTGAAACTCCTGGTTGAATCCAAAACGTGAAAGGCATGGTGCCCTCGATCTCATCAAATGAGTCTCTTGTAACATCAATATGTCCGTCTCCAGTCTCTTTGTCTGCTTTAGGACTGCATCACATTTTACTTTATCCAGTGTCCCCCTGATATTCCATGTAGTGATGCTGACACCACCCACCAGGCTATCTAGGTCATTCACAGCCATCTATAGTCAGGGAGGAAACCATACACGGTCTGAATATCAGAGATTTATAGTGTACTTCTGCCTGTGCCTAATTGAAACACAACAACCAACTCCCAGAACTAATATAACCACCCCCCACCCCAATTCCTCAAGAAACTAGTTGTGGTGGGTTCTCCAGGGTAGACCTCGCCTATGAATCCCCATACTCTTATCGCCCTAAACATTTACCCTTGGAAGCCTCAGGAAACACACTTCCAGGGAAGCAGTCAGAACTATAAAGCCCACAGAAAATAATGGACAATGTCCACCACTAGGGCAGTGCAAGCAGAGGCAAAGCAGAACCAAAAAGGAGCAATCTTCACTTCAATGGCTCATGCTGTATGCTAATGATCATCTCCCTGACTCTGGATTCACCAGTTGGAGCAAGACCTATGATGACATTTCCCAGCTGATTTCTCGACACAATTCCATATATCACTTTGAGAGGAGTCTGACACTAACGGTGGTGGCGTGTGGGGCAGCACACAAATTATTTCATCTTTCCAGGTGAAGATCCCCTCGAGAGTGTCAAAGAACAGCCTGTGAATTGTAGATGACCCTCATTCATACAGAGTATAGTAGCATATACTTTATGTTCAACACTCGCAGCCTGTGATTCGTCGACACAAAGAACTGACTTTGTTGTTGAACAATCCTAGTATATAGTCTGGAAATATCATGATTACATGAGTCATACATGAGTATATCCTGACCTCGTCCATATATGAGGATGGAGTCTCTGTCCAAAAAATTCCGAAGCTTAGCTATCACAGGCCAAGGCCTCGTGCATGGGGGGGGGGCGGGGCTTTGTCACCAGCGCCTGATGCACCCTCTCAACAACAAAACAAGGGGATAGGGAGCCTTCAGGCACGATGGACCACAACCACTGTGATAAAAATACCTGTATTGATGAGCCCTCTCACCCCTCTGGAAATCCCACAAATGCAGATTGTTGCGGCGGGCGCCGCCCTCTGCATCTTCAACCAGTGCCGCTAATTCTTTGGTCACCACAGTTAGTTTATTGACTTTCTGTTGGAGGGAGGCCACAGTGTCTTCAACAGTTTAAACTCTGGTCTCTGCTTTCATTATACGATCTAAAGCCTCCCAGAGATCTTGTTCAATAGAGTAACTTTGGATTCTAAAGCCCCTATCTTTGCATCTAGCATGTCACACGACTATGCAATGGCCCCTAATAGCACAGCGTTGTCTGGAACTGACCCTCCAGCTGCCACTCCCTCAGCGGACCCAGTCCCAGTATTTGTGTGTTGATACAAGGTGCTCTATTTTGTTTGTGAAATGAAGGATTTGTCTTAAGTCATGTTGTCTCATGAGGGGGACCCCCAGTGCAGTAGATCTCATAGGCTGCACACTGATTCCTTGGCATAGGGTCTGGGCAAACACTGCCACACAGTACTGTTAGGCCACAATCCCTCACCGAAAATTTTCACACAGTGTCTCTGTGCTGCGGATTGGACCCTCTCTGACTCAACCGGTCCGGGGCCACGATCTTCATCAGGACCTGGCCCAACTACCTCCGTGACCCTAAGACTGACCGCAATTTGGTCCTCCCTAACAGGATCCCACATGCCAGATCTCCAGCCAGATAGTTACCTTGCCTGTGAGCAGTAGGGGAGTACCACGGACAGCCAGCTCCACAACCCCTGGCTGGATCAAGGATGCTCAGTCAGCCGGTCAGTTACGGTCCCCAGACCTCCATCTCCCTCACTGCAGGTCTCAAGAGGGCTTATGCATGGCCAGGCCAGCCACCACCCCCTCCATCTGCAGCAGAGGGCCCGGTTCACACAAAGCATGGTAAGGCACCACCACTGACCATCTGGGTCAGGCTGCCACCCCACACGACTTTGTGGGAGACAGCCTAATCATACCACAGCTCCACTCCAAATCAGCTGTCATCATGCCGCCCCTGTCTCCAGCCTTCTGGCCCTCGACTCTACAGCGCCTCCTAAGGGCCATTGTATACTCCACACAGGGCCTGGCTCGGGCCCCTTCTGTTGCAGCCTCTGCCACGGGCCACAGTCTCAGCCCGGAAGCCCACTGCAACACTCCAGCAGCCGCCGCATGGGCCCGACTTGCTCGCAATCCAGCTCGGAGGCACCCACCGACACTGCCGGCTCAGCACGGTGCTGTATCGCGGCGTAAATGGGGCTGCATCAATCTCTGGGCCCTTAAGACCGCGGCGGGGAATAATTAAAGCATGTGGGGAGGATGATGTGGTATAATGAGGCCTGACTGCCAGGAACTGTCGTCCGATATGTTGGCTCGACTGGCCGCACCCCACATGTCTGCAACTTTTTGGCGGAACTGCCAACTCTAAACACCTTAAATGTAAACAACTTCTGTTCTGTCAGCAGTATAACTATCACCTGACCTGTTCCAATGCTTCAAGAAAGGAATTTAACCAGACTCGGTTCCACTCAATTCTTTATCAGCTTTGCTCCAGGATCTACAGCTAAAATAGCTAATCTGAGTCGAAGAAACCCACACCAAGTGCTGTATTACTCCACTGGGGCACTTTGATATCATAGAAGGGGCGACAGATGCTTGTGTGGCTCCTTCTATAACAAGATTCCTGCCAGTGCTCATTTGCCCGAGCATACTTACACAGGACATTTTCTCATTCGCCTGGGGATGTTGCCCCCCTGTATAGGAGGGAACACTTTGTCTTTGCATCCACACCAAATTACAATGAGCACAAAGGAGATGTTTGGAGGCACACAGAATGCATGCCACATACCGGTGTTGTGCAGTGATTGTACCATGTGAGAATACCTCTAAAGAGGGGTAAACAAGGGTTCAAAAGACTCTCTCAGACTTTTCAGGTGGGTAATTACTCATTGTACACACCTGCGGGGGCATCTATCCCCTCCTTTAAAATGCAGACTTGGTTTCTGCCTACAGTGACAGGGAGACCGGTCATTTTAGGCATGCTTCTTAATGTTCATTATATTGCCTGTTTAGATCATTTTAGTTACTCTAATGGTTTTAGGGTATGTTATCTAATTAAAAAAAAGGCGGCTTTGGTTGCATTATAATATGCTATTGCATATTTTTTCTACTGTTTGAACCGTCGCAGTAAGCTAGACAGCAAGCGCCACTGATTTGCCCGAGAAGTACTTCTTCAGGGACATTTCTGGGGTGACTTGTGAGCAGCTGATGGCAGTTTCAGGTAATTTGAGCTGCCTGGCATGCCTTCTGAAATTGGCACATCGACATAGGAGGAGAGCACACGGGAGGAGGTAAGTCGTTGAGACTTTTTCACACATTGTTTACTGCAGCTCTAAGTAGGTATGGATTGTCACTCGCACAAACTTATCACACAAAATATTTGCCCAGAATCTCATTTGATGACGAATAGCTCACAACTTCTGAAACTTCAGTTTGCCCAAATCAGTTCATTTATGTTAAGTTGTAAAAAGTATAATTAATAGCTTCTACACTATATCTCGATATAAATTCCAGATATATGTCTTCTATTATATTTTAATTTGTTTGTTGCCTTGTTAAAGCTGCTAGCATCAATTAACTTCTTCTCTGGCCATTTTATATTAACGTTCGTTCTATCTAACAAAAGTCAGTCAAGCTGGGTCTATCTTTCCTGATGTGTGTCTCCTATTTTTAGAATATATATTGCCTCGGAAAAAGAGCACTCCAACTCCCGACTGTAATTTCAAAAAGCGTGAATTAAAATGGTTACTCAAAGAAATCAATATTGGAAAATAGAACACGGCATTGTAGGAATTGACAAACCAGGCCTCGTTCCTCTGCCACTGACAGCAAGCCTACAAGCTAGTGGGGAGCGAAAAATCAATTTATAAAATGGTATTATTCCAAGTCATGGCGAGGAAAGGTTCTGCACATAAATCCTGCAATATTTATGAGCTGGTATTTGCTGGAAAGGTGATGCTGCTGCTGGATAATTGCTCGCTGGATACAGCCAATGTCCTGGGGAAAAGGTGAGGCAGCTCACAGGAGGCAGGGCCAATTATCCCTTGGCAGAGGACACAGTAACGGGGCCTGATGGGTAAATGCATTCGAGGTGTTGGTAAACATTGGCAGGTGAAAAATGCTGGTGAAAAGTTACTTTTTCCTCTCCATTGCCGACTGGTGTGTATTTTAAATATAATGATTCTACAAATCATCGTGAAATGTGTCTTAGACGAGCTTTCCGAGTAGTGAAAGATGCTAGTTGGGGATTGAAAGTAAAGATATTTCTGGTGAAATGGTCAGTAGGTGTGAATCTATGTTGGTGAAAAGTGAGTGTGAGCTGCATCAACAGCTTCGCTGTATTAATGTAAGTGACTTACAAAACCTGCGCTTTGCATTGCTCCAAAGCTTACAACAGCAACATCAAACGCTGCTGAAAGAATGACATATTCTTGCTGCCAAAGAATAGCTATAGAATGATGAGCATAAACCCAACTGTAAGCGTGCAAGTACTGTGGAACAGAGCGGTGAAATCAAAAAGCACTTATTTTGAACGCGAAAGCCATACTACCAAGTGCTATTGCATAATGCATAAAAATTTCTTGCTAGCAAATGGGTGTGAGATCATATCTGCGAAGGTAGGAAAAGCCTTCAGTTGCGTCCTCTAGAGGCAAGGTTCAAGGTTAAATGTCTCTGTTGCATGGACAAAAAGGGTATGCAGTTCCTATTGAAGACAGACAGGTCGGTGCTAGCCTGGAAAGTCAGCAGGGAGCGTGACGCGTGACTCTTCAAGAGCAAGTGCCCTCACACACCCAGGTGGGTGTCATCAGGGCCGGACTGGGAACCACAACCGGCCCTTGCAAAGTGATCGCTGCCCCCCCTCCCCACTTAGGGGGTTGGAGGGGAGGTGCTGGAGGTACGGTTGAGCTCTTTGCCGGGGCCGGTTTTCGACCGATTTTGGTACAGGGCCGGGTTTGCTGCTATGCTGCAAACGGCCCTGTAACAAAAATGGCCCCCAGGGGCCCAAAACCGGCCCACCGGGGATTGCCCGGCGACTGCTATGGCCAGTCTGGACCTGGGTGTCATGCATCATCATCGGGCGTGCTCCATGTCAGGCCAGCGTTGCAATGCTCGATGGGCACCCACGAGTGGGCTCTTTACCGAATATCTTTTCCTCTTGCCGTATATGAAGCCTGGGAGTGGCGGCGACACTTGTAGATTGGTGTGATTGATGTGTGAGTGAGAGGGTGCAGGCTTGAAATAGGTATAGCAGTACTTTAAAAAAGTTTGAATGAGTGACTCCACCTTCCTAAATTCAAAACGTGGTTGTTATCATCAGAAATGATGATCTATGATAGCTGGTAGGTCAACATGTTTGATGCCTATATCTGTCGTAAATATCGAGTGGCAATCCATCAGAGCTTATATCTCTTAATCTACTCAACACAGTAGTTGGAATCTTATGTGGAAATGTATGAAAAGTATAACCAACCACAGCGTATCTGTCTGAATTGTAGTAGATACCTTCAGGAATGAAGATAAAACCGACCAAGACTGCCGAGGGAGGTGAGCCTGGGTAGGTGTTCTGTCTGAATGCGGCTTCAGACACACGCATTCTCAGAGTGCGGCCCCACTCTGACTCATGGGAATCAAACCGCTACCTTAATTGGGTCGGTCTCACATAAATGAAAACTAAATATGGGTTAAAAAGTGCATTTTGATGCACAACTTTCCCATCACGTTTTAAAAAGCTTAGCCTATGAAATGAAGCAAAATATTCTAGGATGTTTATGATGTACCAAGCAAACCCCGATGGATAGAGCTAGAAGGTAGAACAAAGTGGGCATTTGAAACTGGAAGCTGGGGAGAGAGGATCATGATAACGTGCCTGTGAATCAGCGCGAGAGAATAAAGACCATATAAGCTGCTTACTTTTGTCCGACATTGTCCATGTTGAGTGTACCAGCAGAACCACTACAATAGTGATCGGACGCTATAAAAATATACTGGTCTCTCACTGCATGGCTGTAATAGAGTGCAATCCAGAAGGAAGTTCGGATCTGTCCTGCATACCAGTTAGGTCTGCAACCACTGGCAGAGTTTACATTGCGGAGCTGTTACCTCAAGTCCAGCTATCCACCCCGGCAGGGTAAATCAAATAAACAGTTCAGCACTTGTCCCCATCAGCCTACATTATTTAAAACCCATGCATCCCTCTCCTTCCTACCGTTGTCTTAGGTGATTTACAGTTCATGGCCCCCTGCCATTGGCCCGAGTTGCAACATCCAATTCCTCCCCAAATATTATTTTCAGGCAGATTAAAAAATCTGACAAAAGGCTGATGCATTTAGAATTTTCCCTAAGTAGCCAAACAGCTGGAGAGCGTGGAGGACAGCGGACCCGGAGACGTGAAGGAGAGCGAACCCAGAGATGCAGAGCAGAACGGACCCGGGAGCGCGGAGGAGAGAGGACCTGGAGACGCAGAGGAAAGCGGAACTGGAGACGCAGAGGAGAGCGGACCCGGAGATGAAGAATCACCTGACAGCCTACAGGACTTCAAGAGAAAGAAAGATAAAAAGAAGAGACATAAAGAAAAACATATTTTTTCCCACTAGTGAAACGTAGCCAGTAAATAAAAAGCAACCATTGCAAAACATATAAAGCCCCCTACCTTCTGTTTCCGCCCATTCCTCCCACAATAATATTGGGTTAACTTATTACATTTAATAAGGAATACTTTATGTTTGATCTTTAAGGAATTATAATTTAAACCCCTCTTTAATGGTAAAGTTAGATTTTAAGTCACAATCCCGAAGATGCCACTTTAAAAAGTTTACATTATCTTGTGCTAACTATTTGGTGTCTGCAGCCTGCAACTTGGGTCACGTGACTAGGTGTAGACGGAGTTGGCCTTTTTGCCTTCCTCTCAGACAGTATCACAGAGGGGGACTAGGTATTGGCTTTATGGGCCATCCTGATATGATGGAAAGGGCAGAGCTGTCGCCCACCAGACTTGAACTTCAAAAGAGCTGCCTCAGCACATACACAAAGAACTTCACACAAGACTTTTGTGACTCTAGACATCTTGGGGTCAGGACAGGGAGGAAGGAAATTCAATAACCAGATGTGGGTACAAGTCTAGAAGTTTCTCCCACTTCAGAGCTAGCACCGGGTATAAATATTGGACCTATAGACCAACTAATCAGTGCACTCCTGGACCTATGGATTCTAAAGAAGAAGGATTGCCCTGCTGCGTAAGGATTACCCTGCTGCTTGCCCTGATGTCTAAGAAGGAAGACTAGACCTGCTCCCTTCATCCCAGGCTACCGGAAGTGACTCCAAGGATCAGCTTACTGACTTCCTTTTCAGAGCTACAGGACTGTAGCAAGCTTGATAGGCCTCTCTGCAGCCGCCCAGCTGGCAGTCGGCACTGCACCTGCCTGGACCTGGAAGTAGACATTTCTGAGCACTGCTGTCCTCAGCAAGAGCGAGTCCCTAACACCCAAGTGGTGTCTCCCCAGTTATGTTATGTTATGTTATGTTATTTTATTTTATGTAGCACACAGATGCCGCAGCCAAGTGGCGTCCCAGCGCTTTGGAGATTGTGTAACACAACACAGCAGAGATGACCAAGAAAAAATGGGACTAAACTGTAGAAAATAGGAAGGTTTTTAATGCCTTCCTAAAAGGGAGCAAGTCGGGGATGGAACGGAGTGGGGCAGGCAAAGAGTTCCAGAGAGCTGCCGCCAGCACTGAGAAAGACCGTCCACCCATTCTAGCTTTTTTGAAGCGTGGCACAATGGCAAGATTTAATCCAGCGGATCGAAGGGCTCTAGAGGGGACATAATGAAGGATAGTCTGCAAAAGAATAGGAGGGGAAGCTAATTTAAGAATTTTAAAAGTTAAGCAAAGAGCTTTAAACTTAATTCTTTGCCCCACAGGTAGCCAATGGAGATCTTGGATAGTTCGACGAGCAGAGACGAACTTCGGAAGGCCAACCAGCATCCTGGCCGCCGCATTTTGGACCCTCTGGAGGCGGGTTAACTCTGCCTGGTTCAGGCCCAAAAACAGAGAGCTGGCATAGTCCAGTCTGGTAAGAACCAGAGCTTGGACTATAATCTGTCTGGTATCCGCATCAAAAAACTTGAAAATAGGTCGGAGACACTGCAGAGTACCAAAGCATGTGCCAGCCGCACGTTTTGTGTGGGAAGTGAAAGAAAGTTTGTCATAGAACCACACCCCGAGGTTTCTGACTTCAGCCACGGGAGTGGGAACAGGGCCTAGTTCAGATGGCCACCATTGATCTCCCCATAACCCACTTTCCCTACCAAAAATGATAACCTCGGTCTTAGAGGCATTAAGTTGGCGTTGATTGTTCACCATCCAGCCTGCCACAGCTTTTAGAGCTGACTGAAAGGTGGGGGCATCCATGTTGGAATCACCATTGAGTGCCACCGCCAGCTGCGTGTCATCGGCGTATGACACCAAGGAGAGACCAAAACTGTGGGCTACCTCCGCCAGCGGCTGAACATATAAATTAAATAAGGTAGGGCTAAGGGCCGATCCTTGGGGGACACCCTGAAGAATAGGGCGAGGAGCAGAGACAAAGGGTGGGGTAGATACTTTGAAGGTGCGATCCTTAAGAAAGGAACGTAACCACTCAAGTGCTACCTCTCCAACTCCTGCCTCCACCAGACGATGTAATAGAATCTGGTGGGAAACCGTATCGAAGGCGGCACTGAGATCCAATAGGATCAGTGCCGCCGTCTGACCCTGGTCCAGCAACTTCCTGATGTGCTCCACCACAGCCAAGAGAGCAGTCTCGGTGCTGTGGCCCGCACGGAACCCATTCTGGGAATTATCCAGTATATTAGCTTCCTGCAGATGGGATGATAGAATGTAATTAGCATGAGTAAGAAGACTCACTCTTCGTGCTACAGTGACCACCAGCAACGCAAGATCTGCTCTTTGCACTACAGCATTGACAGCCCATGATGATTGGTAATGTGCAGCTCCTGCGACGACCATCCACGACGCCCAATAGATTCTTCATGATACAGCGGTGATCATCCGTGAATCCCGGCCTGCTTTTTTTTCACTACATCGATGATCATCCGACTTATCAGCAGGACTAACCTTGTCCCTGTTTATGGCTTGCACTCTATCATGGTCGACCTGAACTTGTGACTTTACCCCCAGTGTAGCACAACCAGATGACTACAGGTGCACTTTCTTCTTTTAGGCCCTATTGCTTACCTTAAATCTTTGAAATTGCATTCCCCCGGTTTCTACTGATTGAATTTATGTCATCTTGATGTCAAACAACATATTCAATTTTTGTCTATTTTTCTTTTTTTTTTTTAGAGTTTTATATAGCACGAACTAGACCCGAAGATATCGTATCAGAGCACTTTACATAGCACCAGTTTCGCAACACAAGAACACATTAATTTTTGTTAGGCACAGGGAGATTAAGTGATTTGCCCAGAATCACAGGATGCTGAGCGACAGTGCCGAGACTCAAACCTGGTTCCCCAGCTTCGAAGTCGACCGCTCTGGCCGTAAGGCTACATCCTCTCCCCTCTCTAAATTAGTGTGGGGTTTTTGTGTGTTGTGTTTTCATTTTGCTAGTGTATGTGTGCTGCATATAAACTTTACACATTACCTCTAAGTTAAGCCTGACTGATTTTGTGCCAGTCTACTGGAGAATTATGCACAGATTCATTTAGTGGCTTTTGTGGTTAACCCTTACAAGGACTGTGGTTAATGCTTAAGAAGGGCTCACAAACCCCTCAACCAGCAACACATTTATCACATCTGCTCTGCCAGTCTAATCAACAAGATTTTTAATACATCTTCCTGCATTATTCTACCAACTATATTATTAAGAACACATCCATCAATATACCTAAAGCCTTGGCACACATTTGCCACAATCTTTTCATTGAAAATGCATGCATCAAAAATACAGGTTTAAATATTCTAAATTGATTTTTTGATATGGAATTGGTTAACAGTTTAATATTTCTCTCAGCTAGGCTGTGATTAATAAGCATAAATATATCTTCAGAGTTACAGTGAAATCTCATTCGTTTTTTGTTGGACTTGGCCCTCTCTGAAGGGTCAATCCCAAGCCTTTTGCTTTCACCCTTCCTATTTTTGCTAATTTTTTCTTGCTTTAGGACTCATGATTAAATTCGCTTAAAGCAGATTGGCATATTTAATTTACTTATAATTCCCTAATAAAGTGGTATACCATATACCCAGGGCTTGAAAATGAAATGCTTCTTGTGTGCCTAAAACACTTACTGTTCCAACCCACTTATGTAGCTCCTTGAAACATGTATCAGGCTTGAAATTGCAGCTTGAATGCAGTTTTAGACCATATATAACACCCTTGCCATGCCTTAAAGTCCCCTTTTATTGCATATAGGACACCCCTACGGTTGATCCTAAGTAGCCCATCAGGCAGGGTGCCATGTAATTAGACATGTGCTTTTCAGTTTTACATGTCCTGGTAGTGAAAAACTCCTATATTTTTTTTTTCATTACTGTGAGGCCTACCTCTTCCATAGGATAACATTGGGTTGCCTTATTCCAATTTATAAGTGCGATCTTTTGATTGTGAACAGGTAAAGATCTCATGTTTGATCTCTGAGAAATTGTAATTTACATTCCTTTTTCGTGGTAAAGTCATATGTTAAGTTACAATTTTGAAAATGAAACTTTTAGAATGTTGGCATTTTCCCTGCCCTACTTGGCGCCTGCAGTCTGTTACTGGTTCTCATGAGTGAATGTAGCTGGCAGTCGCACTTTGTTTATTCTGCCCAGAAAGCCACACAATAGAGAGATTTGGAGTTCCTGATATTCGTGCTCAACACAGAGGGGTTGAGTCACTTAATCACTGTGGATAAAACGTTTTTGCTTGCTTGTGCACCCCAGAGTAATTTCCAGATTTAAAGTATGCTCAGAGGAATTTTGTGGCCTTTGTGCCATTATGTTAAATCCCTCAACAATGCTTCTAGGAGCACATTGGGTTGCAGTATGATTTGCTACTTTTGAGGAGCAAAAGTGCCATGATTTCAGACTCAGAAAGTCCAGGATCAGCCAGGAGAATCTATCTAGCATAAGCAAAAACTTGTGGGTGGAGCTATACAGCTTTGCCACACTTTGAGCGCTTTGAGTTTTGAGAAAACATTAAACATTATACATTAAACAGTTACTCTGACCATGGGTTGCTCTTGCCAGATATAAACTTTTAAAATCACCTACTGAAGTATTTTGAACATCATAAAAGTCAACGCCCAAAAGTAAAATGTTGAAAAGGAGAAGGCTAGCACATCAGACAAACCATGAACACTCATAAGTTAGTTTACTTTGCCACTTTCTGACTTTTTCAGTCATATGACAGCACTTCACTGACAGATCCCTCAGCACATATCTGTCCATCCATATATAGCTACGGCCTCCATGGTCCTCTGACGTGATATTCTCTTTCTCTATGATTTTAATCTGAAATTAAAATCCTAACTGGGACATACTCGAGCTATAGCAAGCACAAGCACTCAAGTCAGCACAATGAGTGCCAACATCGTTCTTAGACTGCTAGAGAATTTTGAATGCAATCATGCAATCTATTTTTTAATCTATTCGTTTTTAGTGCTCTTAATAATCTTTTGCTCTACATTGTGTGCCCTCAATCTGATCTGCTACCTAATTTTACCTGCAATTTCATTTAAGTAACTTTGATATGGGCATTGAAACCATTTTTTTAATTTTTTTTATTTAAACCATATTGTTTGGTTGCTTTCAGGACTAAAACACATAAGGCACTTTCACTGAAAATATCCTTGCTATGCAGGCCATATTACTAGAAATGATTAAGAGTTCTTTCCTGATCTTCTATGTTCTGTGGATCAGTCTGATTGGACAATATAGGAGCTCAGTCTCTGCTCACATAAATACCATGACCTCTATATCCTTTGCCTAATAATCCAATTTCCTAATGAAATATCTAAGGAAAGAGGAAATTATTATTTTGATTTTGAGTTAATTTGTTTTGCTAGTGTTGCAAAGATGTATCTAAGGAAAGAGGAGATTATTAATTTGATTTATTTTGTCTGCAGAGAAAGTGACAAGATTTACCCCATTGGTTAGGATATGATTCACATTTGTTTAATTTTCTCAGAACTGTATCCCTAACTTTTGTTTTTATTTCAAATATTTTATTGATTCCTCTCACTTTTCCTATGAAATATTTGTCTTCTTTTTTCACTGGATTATTTTCTAGTTTGCTGTCATTTGGACGTATACAATTAAATATTGATTAACCATAAATAGCTTGCTAAGGTAAATGAGCACTTTACTGATCTGGGATCTCACAGGTAGAAATTGTGGGTGGGATCAATTTACGATGAAATATTTTTAGGACAAAAGAGTGAGACAGACAATTGAACAAAACGTTGACCAGCAAAACTTTGCAGTGTCAAATGCTCGGATTTAATTCCAGACATGAAATGTGTAGATGTGTATGAGGGGAAGGTGTGTGTGTTTGTGTTTTGTTTGCTTCACACTATTGTGTGCCCGGGGTGACTTCATTTCTCATCTCAACCATCCTTAGCTAAAAACAGCTTTCAGATCATAGGTTTACCGTTTGTGATGGAGCAGCATCCATTTTAGTAGAGTTTCATTTGGAGTTCCAAGATGGAGAATATGGGTGGGAATTGGTGAACACGTGTCAACAGCTGCTCTTCAACCCCAACAATGACTTTTGATAATGTGATATCCCTGCAATGATATTGGTTATTCTGCTATCCCTATGAGTTTAGCGAATTGAATCAATAAGGCCCATATCTCCATCGCATACCTTGTTGGTTTGAAATGGTTGCCAGATGCAAAGTCAGCTGTAAGGCTGGTTATTGTTCCTCATAATCACAAGAGAATTGGCAGGTGTTATTCATCTCACCTGACCCAAAGTGCACGATTACTACCTGTTTCAGTCACAAAGAGCAGGAGCCAGCCTGAGTCTCCAAGATGGAAGGCTTCATTGGTTCTTCTACATAGGAAGGAAAAATCCACCTACACATGCTATGTTCAAGTGGTAAGTTGAGCATTAAAAGAAGATAAGTGGGGGTGGTGCTGGCACCAACTCACCCTGGGTAATCATCATAACCCATGGATAGTTGCCTCCTCGCTGAGCATCAACCATTATGGCCATGCTAGCAACATGCCTAGCAGTGGAGGCTGATGGAAGGGGAGGGGAAGTCTGATAGACTTCTCCAACCCACAGGCATGAAAGTCTCCAGCCACTTGTGAATGATGTCTTAGCAACATAGGAACTACAGGAGCAGTTTTTCAGAAGAGTTACGCCTTGTTCCTGGACTTTATTTTGTTACTTTTGTCAAGCCTGTAGTTGTTGGTTTTCTCACCCTATCTTTGGCCTTAATTCAATGGATAACCTCTACGCAATTTGCATTCCAGTATTCCAGGGATGTTCATTGAGTCACTTTTAAGGGGAACTAACACCACATTTATGTAACCTTGAAGGTACGTATATCATCAAGGTACATATATGTGGCATGAAGTATAATAATCATATGCTTACCTATGCAGAAGAACCTTCACAATGTTTTGGTCCTTGATACTTTTGCCACTAAACCTTTGCCCCACAATATTCGCTAGTCCATGTTCTTGTGGAATACGATTTGTAGGTCATGTGTAATGATACTGCTAGGGCTAAACAGCAGTCCTTCGTTACGAGGTCGAAAGATGTATTATTGTTGAATTGAGAAATAGTAACATTTGTTTCTTACAAGCTTTAAAATAGCAGAAATGTTGTATTCAGTGATATAAAAAAGCCAAATTATTAATCATGAACGAATTCATTTTTAGCAGTATTCCGTGTCTTTCCAATGAAACAATGGAGACTTTTCAGATAATAATGGGCATACAAAAGGTATTGCAATATTTTAGAAACTTATTTCTGCATTTTGATTTGTTTAAACATTTTCTCACTCTTCACATAAAAGTAGAATCGTGCGTTCTGCTTCCCAGTGCATTGGTTTGCAACGAGAGCTTCATTTTTCAAAGTGCAAATAATTAAATTCACTTGAAATACCATTTATTTATGCCAGCTTTAATGCTTGTGGGCTAGTGGGCAATGTTGACCCTTAGAATGTAGCAATTTCCTCTGTGAATGTTTTTTAATCTTTCCTCAAACACAACAATAGTACTGCAAACAACAAACCATGTCCTTTATCTTTAAGCATTTCATACCCATTACAAATGCACAAATAGTTTCTGTTGTTTAAGCTAGTTGTTCATGTTTATTTCATACAACATTTCAACTACAAAATGTACATAGTGCTGTGTGCGCCCTGAATGAATCACCAGCCAGCGCTTATCAGAAGCTGCATTATCTTTTCTGAAAATTAGCAACTTCTTCACTTATTCAGGATTGTATATAAAAGTAGTACAACCAAGCAAATGGTATCTGAGGAGTTGAAGTACAATGGAGTTTTCTGGGTTGCAGCAATATATGCAGGAAGGGAATCTGAAGAATTATCACAAAAGGAGATTACATTCTCTCCATTTCTTCGAGAATCATTCACGATTTGCATTTTATGTTTATTTAGATCATGGCATTCAAGGTCAGAAGCAGAGAAAATTGGCCGGGACATGCAGATCTATATATGTGTGCGGGAGACAAACGTTACATCGCAACTTTTACAACGCACTTCTATTACAATGCAACTTTACATTTTTTAAAAAAAGATATACTTACCTATACTTACGTTGTAATGGCATGCGTTGTAATAGCATCTGCTATGTAATGACATGCGTTGTAAAGGCATGCATTGTAATGGATCCTGCGTTGTAAAAATCGCGTTGTAATGGTATGCGATGTAAAATTATGCGTTGTAACGCCATACATCCATGTGTGCATGTGTATATGTGTGTATGTGTGTATGTATGTATATATATATATATATATATATATATATATATATATATATATATATATATATATATATATATATATATATATTCAAAACACTCCTTCTGTCACAAAAGAAATGGGGCACACTCCTTTCAGCTTTCCACAGCAAATGATTTATTCAGGATCTTTTCAAGATAAAAGTGAGTGATCTACGCGTTACGATGCTGCTGGCATCTTGCTCACGATCAACTCAATACTTTTTTTTGTCATTATTTAAAAGCATTCATGTATGTGGATTACATCACTTGGAATTTAAAGGATGAGACATGGCGTTTAAATAATTGTCTCTCTCCAGACTTTTGGAAAAAAAACATTGAAAAAACTTGAATGTAAAAACTATGATGAAAAAATGCTCACAAGTTTTGTATTTGTATATGTTTACTTTGGTAGTGGTTTTATGTAAAACTACAGCATCCATAATGCACCATTATGCTAAATATCAGGAAACAGGAAGGGATGTAATGCACATTCATGAATGCTTTTTAATAATGACAAAAAAAGTATTGAGTTGATCGTGAGCAAGATGCCAGCAGCATCGAAACGCGTAGATCACACGCTTTTATCCTGAAAAGATCCTGAATAAATAATTTGCTGTGGAAAGCTGAAAAGAGTACGCCACATTTCTTTTGTGACAGAAGGAGTGTTTTGAATAGTAAAACGGCGTGGTTCCACTGTACGGAGAGGCACCCATGAGGAGCGCTGCAATGACCGGGGAAAGCTGAACCGGCGTGTTTGAAATATATATCTGCAAAAAACGGAGTTTGGTCCTGGGACAGGGGTTCAACTGGACCGTAATATAGTAGAACAAAAAGCAATGTTGTCCCCCAGGATAATTTTCTCTCACAATTTTTGAGAAATACAAACAAGGGAAAGAAACCTATTGTTTGTATGGGTTGTTTTATTTAAACCCTTTTAGCAATTAATTTTTGAATCATTTTGAAAGACATTTTAGAGTAGAGAAAAGACACTACTTACAAACATTTACACTATTTACACTATCATACAAGCAATTCTATACACAAGACAATATATACAAATGAATTCACAATTGTAGGCAAGCTTCTTTTACAATAAGAAAAACAACAATTCTGTTCACACAAGAAAATAATCTTTGTGAAAAATTCAACTTATTAGAAAGCCCAACCAGGGTCAAAACAACAGGAAAAGGCAACAGAAAAATCACTTCTTACTCAGCAATCAGTTACAGTTTAACAAATTACTGTTAGTTTTGTTTAATCAAAAAATGCCTATTCGCCGTTATGCCGACGCGTTTCAAATCTGGAAGTGATCACAGATTCTCTTCAGGGCTCTGTCAATGTGGAGTTCTTTTCATGAGGGTAACGCGGTCCCGCGTTCCAGTGGTTCAAATAAAGGGGGGCCTTTTGTAATGCAGGGGTTCTTAGAATGTGCAAACGGGGACACCACTATTTATTTTCTTCAGAAGTGATTCATCCGCTGTATGCCTATTTGCACCGCCGCCTGGGTATCTTTGTGGAGGGCAGTGGGGGATTTCACAATTGTATTTGACTCTCGCCGGTGGGCCGGGGAGCCTCCACAGTATCTCGCTGCGTGCTTCAATCACACTTGGATTTTCATCCGGGCGACTCCCCTCTGTTAGACCGACGCGTTTCAAATCTGGAAGTGATCACAGATTCTCTTCAGGGCTCTGTCAATGTGGAGTTCTATAAAGATAAAGGAAGCTTGATTTAGCCACTATTTTCAAGGATTGGAAGCCTTCCCCTCCAAAAACACAGGGGCAGAAGTCACAGAATTTTACCTTTTCATGAGGGTAACGCGGTCCCGCGTTCCAGTGGTTCAAATAAAGGGGGGCCTTTTGTAATGCAGGGGTTCTGTTAAAAAGATTGCAACATGGGATTTAGTACCAAGCTTCTCAGAGACAAAGAAGTGGGCGGTCTCATGATTAAAAGCACACGGTCCGTACCTTAGAATGTGCAAACGGGGACACCACTATTTATTTTCTTCAGAAGTGATTCATCCGCTGTATGCCTATTTGCACCGCCGCCTGCAAAGCAACAGAATGTGCTTACTAGACGCCATTCGCTTAAGCTAGATCGATCTAAAGCGGTTTGCCTAACTGTTAGCGTACCTGGGTATCTTTGTGGAGGGCAGTGGGGGATTTCACAATTGTATTTGACTCTCACCGGTGGGCCGGGGAGCCTCCACAGTATCTCGCTGCGTGCTTCAATCACACTTGGATCTGAAAAAGTTATATTTAAATTGTAAAAGCACGGAGGGGCTACTTGTCTGCCATACTACAAGAGACGCGCTGACACTCACCTCTCTTTTCAACCACAAACCAGGAAATGCGAACTCATTGGTGGAAAACCACCATGTGAGGCTGTTACTTCATAGCTAATCCGCCGCTAGGCATTATGGACTTTGTAGTCAACCAGATACTTCAAGTTTATAGGCGGGAAATCTCTGATAAAGAATTGAGCCCCGTTTGGGTACTATTAAATTTTAGTATCAAATACGCTTCTTTTCGCAAAAGCATTTGATCACTGCTTCCACTCAAATTTGTCTGGGTCAAATTAAACAGCACAGTCCACTTGAACTCGTTTTCCCCGTGATTTTGATCCATAAAATGTTGGACAAGGGGCGCTGTGAGTACTTTGTTTTTAATGCGTGACCTATGTTGCGTCATGCGTGTGTTGGCCTGTTGGTTTGTTTTACCTATGTAAATTTCTGAACAAGGGCAAATGATCGCGTACACCACGTTTTTGGTTCTACAGTTCGTGAAGTTTGGATGGGTCCACGTTGTGGTGGTGTGGCAGAAAGTTTTCCCTTCAATCGTTGTATCGCAAGCGATACAATTCCCACATCTGTGGTGGCCCTCAATTGGTTTGAGTCCCCATTTAGACAATAAGTCGCTTTTTGGTTTTGGTATTCTTATATCTGCGCGAACTAATTGTTGGCCAATGTTCTGGTTCTTTTTAAAGGCAAATATTGGACGGGGGAATGGCATTTCCAGTTCTTCTAACAAATGCCAATGCTTCAAAACCATCTGTCGAATTTTGTGAGTTTCCGCACAAAACGTGGTCACGCAAACTAAGCTTTCAAGTTCACGCTTCTGTTTTATCTCAAAGAGACATTCTCGTGGTGTGTAACGAGCCCTCTTAAACGAATGTTTTAGTAATTTACCTGGGTAACCTCGTTTTACCAATTCATCACAAAACTGTTGGCCATGTTCCTCAAATTGGTCAATTTCTGAACAATTTCGCCGAATTCTCAAGAGTTGTCCATAAGGCAAGTTCGCCCTCAAATTTCTTGGATGCGAACTGCCATAATGAAGGATGGTATTTTTATCCGTTTTCTTCCTATATAAGGATGATTTCAGAACGCCTCCCACATTACTCATTTCCACATCAAGAAAAGTCATTTTGACATTACTTGAGTCTAGTGAGAATTGTATGTCACGGTGTCTCGAATTTATCCATTGGTGAAAGGTACTCAAGTCGGCGGGGCTCCCCTGCCACAGGAGCCACACGTCGTCGATGTACCGATACCAATGTATTATATTCTGTGAGTAGGGGTTGTTTGTCTCTATGAATCTTTTTTCATATTCCGCCATGTAAAGGACGGCCATTTCAGGAGCATAAGGGCACCCCATCGCGGTGCCCTTAATCTGCATGTAGAAATCGTCATTAAAACGAAAATAGTTCTTTTTCAGAGTGATCTCTGCCAATCGCAGTATGAAGGATGTGGGAACTTTGTGGGGTCTCTCTCTGGATTCCAAATAGAGTTCAATCACTTCAAGTGCCTCCTCTTGAGGTATTTGAGTGTAAAGGGACGTAACGTCCATTGTCACCATTAATTGTACTGTATCATTAAACACAGTTCCCTCTACTTTTGACAGAAAATCCGTTGTGTCCCGTAGATATGCCTTCACCTCAGTCACAAAGGGCTTCAAAAAGAAATCCACGAATTTGGATAAAGGCTCGAGGCACGAATCACACCCCGAAACAATTGGTCGTCCGGGGGGATTCGACGAATTTTTATGAATTTTGGGCAGAAAATATGCCACTGGGGTTCTGGGAAACTTTTTGATTAAAAATTCAGTTTCCTTGGGGCCTAAGAAACCACTATCTTTACCGTTTTGCACAACATCAGCAATCAAAGATTGGATTTGCTGTAAAGGATCTTCCGACAATTTCCGGTACCAATCTTGGTTGTTTACATGCGAACAACCTTCAGCTAAATATTTATCTCTAGGCCAGATGACAACGGCACCGCCCTTGTCAGCCTGCTTGATCACCAATGTGGGATCTTCCTTAAGATTTTTTAATGCTGTGCGTTGTCCCTTTGTGATATTAGGTTTCACAAATTTCTGCTGATGTTCCAATTTGTTAATTGATGACAAAAGAATTTGTTCAAATGCAAGTACTTGCTTAGGCACATTCTGAGTGGGTATGAAAGTGGATTTATTCCTAAGTCCCGTTGTCTCCATATTACTACTTGGAGGTTGGTTGGCAAAATACGCTTTGAGGCGGATTTTGCGGCAAAATTCTAATGTCTCAAGTTTTATTTTGGTGAAGTCTGTGCGTCTAGTTGGAACGAATTTAAGCCCCAAGTTCAACACAGACTCTTCATCTTTTGACAATGCCCGAGTTGATAAGTTGACTACGGTGGACGGATTTTCTACGACTTGTAGTAATTCCTCCGGGTTCGCATTTCCCATTGTGGTTTGAACCTTACCTTTGACTGCTGGCCTTTGTCTAAAAAAGGAGTTTGTTTCTTCCCTCCTCTTGAGTCTGAACTAGATGACTCAGAGGACGAGGTTTCTGAAAAAGTTTTATATCTATTTCGCGATCTCCCTTGAAAATTTGAAAGTGCTCCTCTAGATTCTGGTTGGGAGTAGAAATCGTCTTTTAGGAAAGGATATGCTCTTTCTAATGTAAAGGATTTAGAGTCCCTTTTGTACTGTGCTGTCTTATTGTTAATTGTATTGTCCTTGAACGATTGGATCTCTTTATCGATTTTTTCTAAAAGAGCTTTAGAATCTGAGACCACCTGATTATCTCTGATCGCTGTGGTAAGTTCCTCAATCTCTTGCAGTTCTTTCGCGCATATTCTTTGGGCGGTTTCGATGGTGTGGACCATGAGGTCCCTACTGCACTTAGTATTTATGCAGCTGAAGCCCTTTTTATAGTCTGCATCCTCAGTAAAAATGACTGGGACATTTTTCACCTGGAGCCCCCACGGGATGGCCCCACCCCTTAGGTGCTTCAGGAGAAAATGGCCATGAAGTTCCGTTCGAATCTGTTTCTTTCGGAGCCTAGTTAGTTTTTCGGTTTCGTTCTGTTGCTGAGCTGAAGAGCTCAGAGTGACTTCTGCAAAGGGGGATGTGGCTAATAAATTCTTAATATGATTTTCCGAAAAAGACAAAGTGTCCTTCTCGCCCATTACTTAGGAAAGACGGGGTAGTCCTTCCCGGCAGCGAGCCAAACAATCACTCAAGAAACATAAAAGAATTAATGCCCTTGAAACTCTCGCGAGTGTGCACTCGTTCTAGAATTTGCAAAAAAACGGAGTTTGGTCCTGGGACAGGGGTTCAACTGGACCGTAATATAGTAGAACAAAAAGCAATGTTGTCCCCCAGGATAATTTTCTCTCACAATTTTTGAGAAATACAAACAAGGGAAAGAAACCTATTGTTTGTATGGGTTGTTTTATTTAAACCCTTTTAGCAATTAATTTTTGAATCATTTTGAAAGACATTTTAGAGTAGAGAAAAGACACTACTTACAAACATTTACACTATTTACACTATCATACAAGCAATTCTATACACAAGACAATATATACAAATGAATTCACAATTGTAGGCAAGCTTCTTTTACAATAAGAAAAACAACAATTCTGTTCACACAAGAAAATAATCTTTGTGAAAAATTCAACTTATTAGAAAGCCCAACCAGGGTCAAAACAACAGGAAAAGGCAACAGAAAAATCACTTCTTACTCAGCAATCAGTTACAGTTTAACAAATTACTGTTAGTTTTGTTTAATCAAAAAATGCCTATTCGCCGTTATGCCGACGCGTTTCAAATCTGGAAGTGATCACAGATTCTCTTCAGGGCTCTGTCAATGTGGAGTTCTTTTCATGAGGGTAACGCGGTCCCGCGTTCCAGTGGTTCAAATAAAGGGGGGCCTTTTGTAATGCAGGGGTTCTTAGAATGTGCAAACGGGGACACCACTATTTATTTTCTTCAGAAGTGATTCATCCGCTGTATGCCTATTTGCACCGCCGCCTGGGTATCTTTGTGGAGGGCAGTGGGGGATTTCACAATTGTATTTGACTCTCGCCGGTGGGCCGGGGAGCCTCCACAGTATCTCGCTGCGTGCTTCAATCACACTTGGATTTTCATCCGGGCGACTCCCCTCTGTTAGACCGACGCGTTTCAAATCTGGAAGTGATCACAGATTCTCTTCAGGGCTCTGTCAATGTGGAGTTCTATAAAGATAAAGGAAGCTTGATTTAGCCACTATTTTCAAGGATTGGAAGCCTTCCCCTCCAAAAACACAGGGGCAGAAGTCACAGAATTTTACCTTTTCATGAGGGTAACGCGGTCCCGCGTTCCAGTGGTTCAAATAAAGGGGGGCCTTTTGTAATGCAGGGGTTCTGTTAAAAAGATTGCAACATGGGATTTAGTACCAAGCTTCTCAGAGACAAAGAAGTGGGCGGTCTCATGATTAAAAGCACACGGTCCGTACCTTAGAATGTGCAAACGGGGACACCACTATTTATTTTCTTCAGAAGTGATTCATCCGCTGTATGCCTATTTGCACCGCCGCCTGCAAAGCAACAGAATGTGCTTACTAGACGCCATTCGCTTAAGCTAGATCGATCTAAAGCGGTTTGCCTAACTGTTAGCGTACCTGGGTATCTTTGTGGAGGGCAGTGGGGGATTTCACAATTGTATTTGACTCTCGCCGGTGGGCCGGGGAGCCTCCACAGTATCTCGCTGCGTGCTTCAATCACACTTGGATCTGAAAAAGTTATATTTAAATTGTAAAAGCACGGAGGGGCTACTTGTCTGCCATACTACAAGAGACGCGCTGACACTCACCTCTCTTTTCAACCACAAACCAGGAAATGCAAACTCATTGGTGGAAAACCACCATGTGAGGCTGTTACTTCATAGCTAATCCGCCGCTAGGCATTATGGACTTTGTAGTCAACCAGATACTTCAAGTTTATAGGCGGGAAATCTCTGATAAAGAATTGAGCCCCGTTTGGGTACTATTAAATTTTAGTATCAAATACGCTTCTTTTCGCAAAAGCATTTGATCACTGCTTCCACTCAAATTTGTCTGGGTCAAATTAAACAGCACAGTCCACTTGAACTCGTTTTCCCCGTGATTTTGATCCATAAAATGTTGGACAAGGGGCGCTGTGAGTACTTTGTTTTTAATGCGTGACCTATGTTGCGTCATGCGTGTGTTGGCCTGTTGGTTTGTTTTACCTATGTAAATTTTTGAACAAGGGCAAATGATCGCGTACACCACGTTTTTGGTTCTACAGTTCGTGAAGTTTGGATGGGTCCACGTTGTGGTGGTGTGGCAGAAAGTTTTCCCTTCAATCGTTGTATCGCAAGCGATACAATTCCCACATCTGTGGTGGCCCTCAATTGGTTTGAGTCCCCATTTAGACAATAAGTCGCTTTTTGGTTTTGGTATTCTTATATCTGCACGAACTAATTGTTGGCCAATGTTCTGGTTCTTTTTAAAGGCAAATATTGGACGGGGGAATGGCATTTCCAGTTCTTCTAACAAATGCCAATGCTTCAAAACCATCTGTCGAATTTTGTGAGTTTCCGCACAAAACGTGGTCACGCAAACTAAGCTTTCAAGTTCACGCTTCTGTTTTATCTCAAAGAGACATTCTCGTGGTGTGTAACGAGCCCTCTTAAACGAATGTTTTAGTAATTTACCTGGGTAACCTCGTTTTACCAATTCATCACAAAACTGTTGGCCATGTTCCTCAAATTGGTCAATTTCTGAACAATTTCGCCGAATTCTCAAGAGTTGTCCATAAGGCAAGTTCGCCCTCAAATTTCTTGGATGCGAACTGCCATAATGAAGGATGGTATTTTTATCCGTTTTCTTCCTATATAAGGATGATTTCAGAACGCCTCCCACATTACTCATTTCCACATCAAGAAAAGTCATTTTGACATTACTTGAGTCTAGTGAGAATTGTATGTCACGGTGTCTCGAATTTATCCATTGGTGAAAGGTACTCAAGTCGGCGGGGCTCCCCTGCCACAGGAGCCACACGTCGTCGATGTACCGATACCAATGTATTATATTCTGTGAGTAGGGGTTGTTTGTCTCTATGAATCTTTTTTCATATTCCGCCATGTAAAGGACGGCCATTTCAGGAGCATAAGGGCACCCCATCGCGGTGCCCTTAATCTGCATGTAGAAATCGTCATTAAAACGAAAATAGTTCTTTTTCAGAGTGATCTCTGCCAATCGCAGTATGAAGGATGTGGGAACTTTGTGGGGTCTCTCTCTGGATTCCAAATAGAGTTCAATCACTTCAAGTGCCTCCTCTTGAGGTATTTGAGTGTAAAGGGACGTAACGTCCATTGTCACCATTAATTGTACTGTATCATTAAACACAGTTCCCTCTACTTTTGACAGAAAATCCGTTGTGTCCCGTAGATATGCCTTCACCTCAGTCACAAAGGGCTTCAAAAAGAAATCCACGAATTTGGATAAAGGCTCGAGGCACGAATCACACCCCGAAACAATTGGTCATCCGGGGGGATTCGACGAATTTTTATGAATTTTGGGCAGAAAATATGCCACTGGGGTTCTGGGAAACTTTTTGATTAAAAATTCAGTTTCCTTGGGGCCTAAGAAACCACTATCTTTACCGTTTTGCACAACATCAGCAATCAAAGATTGGATTTGCTGTAAAGGATCTTCCGACAATTTCCGGTACCAATCTTGGTTGTTTACATGCGAACAACCTTCAGCTAAATATTTATCTCTAGGCCAGATGACAACGGCACCGCCCTTGTCAGCCTGCTTGATCACCAATGTGGGATCTTCCTTAAGATTTTTTAATGCTGTGCGTTGTCCCTTTGTGATATTAGGTTTCACAAATTTCTGCTGATGTTCCAATTTGTTAATTGATGACAAAAGAATTTGTTCAAATGCAAGTACTTGCTTAGGCACATTCTGAGTGGGTATGAAAGTGGATTTATTCCTAAGTCCCGTTGTCTCCATATTACTACTTGGAGGTTGGTTGGCAAAATACGCTTTGAGGCGGATTTTGCGGCAAAATTCTAATGTCTCAAGTTTTATTTTGGTGAAGTCTGTGCGTCTAGTTGGAACGAATTTAAGCCCCAAGTTCAACACAGACTCTTCATCTTTTGACAATGCCCGAGTTGATAAGTTGACTACGATGGACGGATTTTCTACGACTTGTAGTAATTCCTCCGGGTTCGCATTTCCCATTGTGGTTTGAACCTTACCTTTGACTGCTGGCCTTTGTCTAAAAAAGGAGTTTGTTTCTTCCCTCCTCTTGAGTCTGAACTAGATGACTCAGAGGACGAGGTTTCTGAAAAAGTTTTATATCTATTTCGCGATCTCCCTTGAAAATTTGAAAGTGCTCCTCTAGATTCTGGTTGGGAGTAGAAATCGTCTTTTAGGAAAGGATATGCTCTTTCTAATGTAAAGGATTTAGAGTCCCTTTCGTACTGTGCTGTCTTATTGTTAATTGTATTGTCCTTGAACGATTGGATCTCTTTATCGATTTTTTCTAGAAGAGCTTTAGAATCTGAGACCACCTGATTATCTCTGATCGCTGTGGTAAGTTCCTCAATCTCTTGCAGTTCTTTCGCGCATATTCTTTGGGCGGTTTCGATGGTGTGGACCATGAGGTCCCTACTGCACTTAGTATTTATGCAGCTGAAGCCCTTTTTATAGTCTGCATCCTCAGTAAAAATGACTGGGACATTTTTCACCTGGAGCCCCCACGGGATGGTCCCACCCCTTAGGTGCTTCAGGAGAAAATGGCCATGAAGTTCCGTTCGAATCTGTTTCTTTCGGAGCCTAGTTAGTTTTTCGGTTTCGTTCTGTTGCTGAGCTGAAGAGCTCAGAGTGACTTCTGCAAAGGGGGATGTGGCTAATAAATTCTTAATATGATTTTCCGAAAAAGACAAAGTGTCCTTCTCGCCCATTACTTAGGAAAGACGGGGTAGTCCTTCCCGGCAGCGAGCCAAACAATCACTCAAGAAACATAAAAGAATTAATGCCCTTGAAACTCTCGCGAGTGTGCACTCGCTCTAGAATTTGCAAAAAAACGGAGTTTGGTCCTGGGACAGGGGTTCAACTGGACCGTAATATAGTAGAACAAAAAGCAATGTTGTCCCCCAGGATAATTTTCTCTCACAATTTTTGAGAAATACAAACAAGGGAAAGAAACCTATTGTTTGTATGGGTTGTTTTATTTAAACCCTTTTAGCAATTAATTTTTGAATCATTTTGAAAGACATTTTAGAGTAGAGAAAAGACACTACTTACAAACATTTACACTATTTACACTATCATACAAGCAATTCTATACACAAGACAATATATACAAATGAATTCACAATTGTAGGCAAGCTTCTTTTACAATAAGAAAAACAACAATTCTGTTCACACAAGAAAATAATCTTTGTGAAAAATTCAACTTATTAGAAAGCCCAACCAGGGTCAAAACAACAGGAAAAGGCAACAGAAAAATCACTTCTTACTCAGCAATCAGTTACAGTTTAACAAATTACTGTTAGTTTTGTTTAATCAAAAAATGCCTATTCGCCGTTATGCCGACGCGTTTCAAATCTGGAAGTGATCACAGATTCTCTTCAGGGCTCTGTCAATGTGGAGTTCTTTTCATGAGGGTAACGCGGTCCCGCGTTCCAGTGGTTCAAATAAAGGGGGGCCTTTTGTAATGCAGGGGTTCTTAGAATGTGCAAACGGGGACACCACTATTTATTTTCTTCAGAAGTGATTCATCCGCTGTATGCCTATTTGCACCGCCGCCTGGGTATCTTTGTGGAGGGCAGTGGGGGATTTCACAATTGTATTTGACTCTCGCCGGTGGGCCGGGGAGCCTCCACAGTATCTCGCTGCGTGCTTCAATCACACTTGGATTTTCATCCGGGCGACTCCCCTCTGTTAGACCGACGCGTTTCAAATCTGGAAGTGATCACAGATTCTCTTCAGGGCTCTGTCAATGTGGAGTTCTATAAAGATAAAGGAAGCTTGATTTAGCCACTATTTTCAAGGATTGGAAGCCTTCCCCTCCAAAAACACAGGGGCAGAAGTCACAGAATTTTACCTTTTCATGAGGGTAACGCGGTCCCGCGTTCCAGTGGTTCAAATAAAGGGGGGCCTTTTGTAATGCAGGGGTTCTGTTAAAAAGATTGCAACATGGGATTTAGTACCAAGCTTCTCAGAGACAAAGAAGTGGGCGGTCTCATGATTAAAAGCACACGGTCCGTACCTTAGAATGTGCAAACGGGGACACCACTATTTATTTTCTTCAGAAGTGATTCATCCGCTGTATGCCTATTTGCACCGCCGCCTGCAAAGCAACAGAATGTGCTTACTAGACGCCATTCGCTTAAGCTAGATCGATCTAAAGCGGTTTGCCTAACTGTTAGCGTACCTGGGTATCTTTGTGGAGGGCAGTGGGGGATTTCACAATTGTATTTGACTCTCGCCGGTGGGCCGGGGAGCCTCCACAGTATCTCGCTGCGTGCTTCAATCACACTTGGATCTGAAAAAGTTATATTTAAATTGTAAAAGCACGGAGGGGCTACTTGTCTGCCATACTACAAGAGACGCGCTGACACTCACCTCTCTTTTCAACCACAAACCAGGAAATGCGAACTCATTGGTGGAAAACCACCATGTGAGGCTGTTACTTCATAGCTAATCCGCCGCTAGGCATTATGGACTTTGTAGTCAACCAGATACTTCAAGTTTATAGGCGGGAAATCTCTGATAAAGAATTGAGCCCCGTTTGGGTACTATTAAATTTTAGTATCAAATACGCTTCTTTTCGCAAAAGCATTTGATCACTGCTTCCACTCAAATTTGTCTGGGTCAAATTAAACAGCACAGTCCACTTGAACTCGTTTTCCCCGTGATTTTGATCCATAAAATGTTGGACAAGGGGCGCTGTGAGTACTTTGTTTTTAATGCGTGACCTATGTTGCGTCATGCGTGTGTTGGCCTGTTGGTTTGTTTTACCTATGTAAATTTTTGAACAAGGGCAAATGATCGCGTACACCACGTTTTTGGTTCTACAGTTCGTGAAGTTTGGATGGGTACACGTTGTGGTGGTGTGGCAGAAAGTTTTCCCTTCAATCGTTGTATCGCAAGCGATACAATTCCCACATCTGTGGTGGCCCTCAATTGGTTTGAGTCCCCATTTAGACAATAAGTCGCTTTTTGGTTTTGGTATTCTTATATCTGCGCGAACTAATTGTTGGCCAATGTTCTGGTTCTTTTTAAAGGCAAATATTGGACGGGGGAATGGCATTTCCAGTTCTTCTAACAAATGCCAATGCTTCAAAACCATCTGTCGAATTTTGTGAGTTTCCGCACAAAACGTGGTCACGCAAACTAAGCTTTCAAGTTCACGCTTCTGTTTTATCTCAAAGAGACATTCTCGTGGTGTGTAACGAGCCCTCTTAAACGAATGTTTTAGTAATTTACCTGGGTAACCTCGTTTTACCAATTCATCACAAAACTGTTGGCCATGTTCCTCAAATTGGTCAATTTCTGAACAATTTCGCCGAATTCTCAAGAGTTGTCCATAAGGCAAGTTCGCCCTCAAATTTCTTGGATGCGAACTGCCATAATGAAGGATGGTATTTTTATCCGTTTTCTTCCTATATAAGGATGATTTCAGAACGCCTCCCACATTACTCATTTCCACATCAAGAAAAGTCATTTTGACATTACTTGAGTCTAGTGAGAATTGTATGTCACGGTGTCTCGAATTTATCCATTGGTGAAAGGTACTCAAGTCGGCGGGGCTCCCCTGCCACAGGAGCCACACGTCGTCGATGTACCGATACCAATGTATTATATTCTGTGAGTAGGGGTTGTTTGTCTCTATGAATCTTTTTTCATATTCCGCCATGTAAAGGACGGCCATTTCAGGAGCATAAGGGCACCCCATCGCGGTGCCCTTAATCTGCATGTAGAAATCGTCATTAAAACGAAAATAGTTCTTTTTCAGAGTGATCTCTGCCAATCGCAGTATGAAGGATGTGGGAACTTTGTGGGGTCTCTCTCTGGATTCCAAATAGAGTTCAATCACTTCAAGTGCCTCCTCTTGAGGTATTTGAGTGTAAAGGGACGTAACGTCCATTGTCACCATTAATTGTACTGTATCATTAAACACAGTTCCCTCTACTTTTGACAGAAAATCCGTTGTGTCCCGTAGAATTGCCTTCACCTCAGTCACAAAGGGCTTCAAAAAGAAATCCACGAATTTGGATAAAGGCTCGAGGCACGAATCACACCCCGAAACAATTGGTCATCCGGGGGGATTCGACGAATTTTTATGAATTTTGGGCAGAAAATATGCCACTGGGGTTCTGGGAAACTTTTTGATTAAAAATTCAGTTTCCTTGGGGCCTAAGAAACCACTATCTTTACCGTTTTGCACAACATCAGCAATCAAAGATTGGATTTGCTGTAAAGGATCTTCCGACAATTTCCGGTACCAATCTTGGTTGTTTACATGCGAACAACCTTCAGCTAAATATTTATCTCTAGGCCAGATGACAACGGCACCGCCCTTGTCAGCCTGCTTGATCACCAATGTGGGATCTTCCTTAAGATTTTTTAATGCTGTGCGTTGTCCCTTTGTGATATTAGGTTTCACAAATTTCTGCTGATGTTCCAATTTGTTAATTGATGACAAAAGAATTTGTTCAAATGCAAGTACTTGCTTAGGCACATTCTGAGTGGGTATGAAAGTGGATTTATTCCTAAGTCCCGTTGTCTCCATATTACTACTTGGAGGTTGGTTGGCAAAATACGCTTTGAGGCGGATTTTGCGGCAAAATTCTAATGTCTCAAGTTTTATTTTGGTGAAGTCTGTGCGTCTAGTTGGAACGAATTTAAGCCCCAAGTTCAACACAGACTCTTCATCTTTTGACAATGCCCGAGTTGATAAGTTGACTACGGTGGACGGATTTTCTACGACTTGTAGTAATTCCTCCGGGTTCGCATTTCCCATTGTGGTTTGAACCTTACCTTTGACTGCTGGCCTTTGTCTAAAAAAGGAGTTTGTTTCTTCCCTCCTCTTGAGTCTGAACTAGATGACTCAGAGGACGAGGTTTCTGAAAAAGTTTTATATCTATTTCGCGATCTCCCTTGAAAATTTGAAAGTGCTCCTCTAGATTCTGGTTGGGAGTAGAAATCGTCTTTTAGGAAAGGATATGCTCTTTCTAATGTAAAGGATTTAGAGTCCCTTTCGTACTGTGCTGTCTTATTGTTAATTGTATTGTCCTTGAACGATTGGATCTCTTTATCGATTTTTTCTAAAAGAGCTTTAGAATCTGAGACCACCTGATTATCTCTGATCGCTGTGGTAAGTTCCTCAATCTCTTGCAGTTCTTTCGCGCATATTCTTTGGGCGGTTTCGATGGTGTGGACCATGAGGTCCCTACTGCACTTAGTATTTATGCAGCTGAAGCCCTTTTTATAGTCTGCATCCTCAGTAAAAATGACTGGGACATTTTTCACCTGGAGCCCCCACGGGATGGTCCCACCCCTTAGGTGCTTCAGGAGAAAATGGCCATGAAGTTCCGTTCGAATCTGTTTCTTTCGGAGCCTAGTTAGTTTTTCGGTTTCGTTCTGTTGCTGAGCTGAAGAGCTCAGAGTGACTTCTGCAAAGGGGGATGTGGCTAATAAATTCTTAATATGATTTTCCGAAAAAGACAAAGTGTCCTTCTCGCCCATTACTTAGGAAAGACGGGGTAGTCCTTCCCGGCAGCGAGCCAAACAATCACTCAAGAAACATAAAAGAATTAATGCCCTTGAAACTCTCGCGAGTATGCACTCGCTCTAGAATTTGCAAAAAAACGGAGTTTGGTCCTGGGACAGGGGTTCAACTGGACCGTAATATAGTAGAACAAAAAGCAATGTTGTCCCCCAGGATAATTTTCTCTCACAATTTTTGAGAAATACAAACAAGGGAAAGAAACCTATTGTTTGTATGGGTTGTTTTATTTAAACCCTTTTAGCAATTAATTTTTGAATCATTTTGAAAGACATTTTAGAGTAGAGAAAAGACACTACTTACAAACATTTACACTATTTACACTATCATACAAGCAATTCTATACACAAGACAATATATACAAATGAATTCACAATTGTAGGCAAGCTTCTTTTACAATAAGAAAAACAACAATTCTGTTCACACAAGAAAATAATCTTTGTGAAAAATTCAACTTATTAGAAAGCCCAACCAGGGTCAAAACAACAGGAAAAGGCAACAGAAAAATCACTTCTTACTCAGCAATCAGTTACAGTTTAACAAATTACTGTTAGTTTTGTTTAATCAAAAAATGCCTATTCGCCGTTATGCCGACGCGTTTCAAATCTGGAAGTGATCACAGATTCTCTTCAGGGCTCTGTCAATGTGGAGTTCTTTTCATGAGGGTAACGCGGTCCCGCGTTCCAGTGGTTCAAATAAAGGGGGGCCTTTTGTAATGCAGGGGTTCTTAGAATGTGCAAACGGGGACACCACTATTTATTTTCTTCAGAAGTGATTCATCCGCTGTATGCCTATTTGCACCGCCGCCTGGGTATCTTTGTGGAGGGCAGTGGGGGATTTCACAATTGTATTTGACTCTCGCCGGTGGGCCGGAGAGCCTCCACAGTATCTCGCTGCGTGCTTCAATCACACTTGGATTTTCATCCGGGCGACTCCCCTCTGTTAGACCGACGCGTTTCAAATCTGGAAGTGATCACAGATTCTCTTCAGGGCTCTGTCAATGTGGAGTTCTATAAAGATAAAGGAAGCTTGATTTAGCCACTATTTTCAAGGATTGGAAGCCTTCCCCTCCAAAAACACAGGGGCAGAAGTCACAGAATTTTACCTTTTCATGAGGGTAACGCGGTCCCGCGTTCCAGTGGTTCAAATAAAGGGGGGCCTTTTGTAATGCAGGGGTTCTGTTAAAAAGATTGCAACATGGGATTTAGTACCAAGCTTCTCAGAGACAAAGAAGTGGGCGGTCTCATGATTAAAAGCACACGGTCCGTACCTTAGAATGTGCAAACGGGGACACCACTATTTATTTTCTTCAGAAGTGATTCATCCGCTGTATGCCTATTTGCACCGCCGCCTGCAAAGCAACAGAATGTGCTTACTAGACGCCATTCGCTTAAGCTAGATCGATCTAAAGCGGTTTGCCTAACTGTTAGCGTACCTGGGTATCTTTGTGGAGGGCAGTGGGGGATTTCACAATTGTATTTGACTCTCGCCGGTGGGCCGGGGAGCCTCCACAGTATCTCGCTGCGTGCTTCAATCACACTTGGATCTGAAAAAGTTATATTTAAATTGTAAAAGCACGGAGGGGCTACTTGTCTGCCATACTACAAATACAGCAAATCCAATCTTTGATTGCTGATGTTGTGCAAAACGGTAAAGATAGTGGTTTCTTAGGCCCCAAGGAAACTGAATTTTTAATCAAAAAGTTTCCCAGAACCCCAGTGGCATATTTTCTGCCCAAAATTCATAAAAATTCGTCGAATCCCCCCGGACGACCAATTGTTTCGGGGTGTGATTCGTGCCTCGAGCCTTTATCCAAATTCGTGGATTTCTTTTTGAAGCCCTTTGTGACTGAGGTGAAGGCATATCTACGGGACACAACGGATTTTCTGTCAAAAGTAGAGGGAACTGTGTTTAATGATACAGTACAATTAATGGTGACAATGGACGTTACGTCCCTTTACACTCAAATACCTCAAGAGGAGGCACTTGAAGTGATTGAACTCTATTTGGAATCCAGAGAGAGACCCCACAAAGTTCCCACATCCTTCATACTGCGATTGGCAGAGATCACTCTGAAAAAGAACTATTTTCGTTTTAATGACGATTTCTACATGCAGATTAAGGGCACCGCGATGGGGTGCCCTTATGCTCCTGAAATGGCCGTCCTTTACATGGCGGAATATGAAAAAAGATTCATAGAGACAAACAACCCCTACTCACAGAATATAATACATTGGTATCGGTACATCGACGACGTGTGGCTCCTGTGGCAGGGGAGCCCCGCCGACTTGAGTACCTTTCACCAATGGATAAATTCGAGACACCGTGACATACAATTCTCACTAGACTCAAGTAATGTCAAAATGACTTTTCTTGATGTGGAAATGAGTAATGTGGGAGGCGTTCTGAAATCATCCTTATATAGGAAGAAAACGGATAAAAATACCATCCTTCATTATGGCAGTTCGCATCCAAGAAATTTGAGGGCGAACTTGCCTTATGGACAACTCTTGAGAATTCGGCGAAATTGTTCAGAAATTGACCAATTTGAGGAACATGGCCAACAGTTTTGTGATGAATTGGTAAAACGAGGTTACCCAGGTAAATTACTAAAACATTCGTTTAAGAGGGCTCGTTACACACCACGAGAATGTCTCTTTGAGATAAAACAGAAGCGTGAACTTGAAAGCTTAGTTTGCGTGACCACGTTTTGTGCGGAAACTCACAAAATTCGACAGATGGTTTTGAAGCATTGGCATTTGTTAGAAGAACTGGAAATGCCATTCCCCCGTCCAATATTTGCCTTTAAAAAGAACCAGAACATTGGCCAACAATTAGTTCGCGCAGATATAAGAATACCAAAACCAAAAAGCGACTTATTGTCTAAATGGGGACTCAAACCAATTGAGGGCCACCACAGATGTGGGAATTGTATCGCTTGCGATACAACGATTGAAGGGAAAACTTTCTGCCACACCACCACAACGTGGACCCATCCAAACTTCACGAACTGTAGAACCAAAAACGTGGTGTACGCGATCATTTGCCCTTGTTCAAAAATTTACATAGGTAAAACAAACCAACAGGCCAACACACGCATGACGCAACATAGGTCACGCATTAAAAACAAAGTACTCACAGCGCCCCTTGTCCAACATTTTATGGATCAAAATCACGGGGAAAACGAGTTCAAGTGGACTGTGCTGTTTAATTTGACCCAGACAAATTTGAGTGGAAGCAGTGATCAAATGCTTTTGCGAAAAGAAGCGTATTTGATACTAAAATTTAATAGTACCCAAACGGGGCTCAATTCTTTATCAGAGATTTCCCGCCTATAAACTTGAAGTATCTGGTTGACTACAAAGTCCATAATGCCTAGCGGCGGATTAGCTATGAAGTAACAGCCTCACATGGTGGTTTTCCACCAATGAGTTCGCATTTCCTGGTTTGTGGTTGAAAAGAGAGGTGAGTGTCAGCGCGTCTCTTGTAGTATGGCAGACAAGTAGCCCCTCCGTGCTTTTACAATTTAAATATAACTTTTTCAGATCCAAGTGTGATTGAAGCACGCAGCGAGATACTGTGGAGGCTCCCCGGCCCACCGGCGAGAGTCAAATACAATTGTGAAATCCCCCACTGCCCTCCACAAAGATACCCAGGTACGCTAACAGTTAGGCAAACCGCTTTAGATCGATCTAGCTTAAGCGAATGGCGTCTAGTAAGCACATTCTGTTGCTTTGCAGGCGGCGGTGCAAATAGGCATACAGCGGATGAATCACTTCTGAAGAAAATAAATAGTGGTGTCCCCGTTTGCACATTCTAAGGTACGGACCGTGTGCTTTTAATCATGAGACCGCCCACTTCTTTGTCTCTGAGAAGCTTGGTACTAAATCCCATGTTGCAATCTTTTTAACAGAACCCCTGCATTACAAAAGGCCCCCCTTTATTTGAACCACTGGAACGCGGGACCGCGTTACCCTCATGAAAAGGTAAAATTCTGTGACTTCTGCCCCTGTGTTTTTGGAGGGGAAGGCTTCCAATCCTTGAAAATAGTGGCTAAATCAAGCTTCCTTTATCTTTATAGAACTCCACATTGACAGAGCCCTGAAGAGAATCTGTGATCACTTCCAGATTTGAAACGCGTCGGTCTAACAGAGGGGAGTCGCCCGGATGAAAATCCAAGTGTGATTGAAGCACGCAGCGAGATACTGTGGAGGCTCCCCGGCCCACCGGCGAGAGTCAAATACAATTGTGAAATCCCCCACTGCCCTCCACAAAGATACCCAGGCGGCGGTGCAAATAGGCATACAGCGGATGAATCACTTCTGAAGAAAATAAATAGTGGTGTCCCCGTTTGCACATTCTAAGAACCCCTGCATTACAAAAGGCCCCCCTTTATTTGAACCACTGGAACGCGGGACCGCGTTACCCTCATGAAAAGAACTCCACATTGACAGAGCCCTGAAGAGAATCTGTGATCACTTCCAGATTTGAAACGCGTCGGCATAACGGCGAATAGGCATTTTTTGATTAAACAAAACTAACAGTAATTTGTTAAACTGTAACTGATTGCTGAGTAAGAAGTGATTTTTCTGTTGCCTTTTCCTGTTGTTTTGACCCTGGTTGGGCTTTCTAATAAGTTGAATTTTTCACAAAGATTATTTTCTTGTGTGAACAGAATTGTTGTTTTTCTTATTGTAAAAGAAGCTTGCCTACAATTGTGAATTCATTTGTATATATTGTCTTGTGTATAGAATTGCTTGTATGATAGTGTAAATAGTGTAAATGTTTGTAAGTAGTGTCTTTTCTCTACTCTAAAATGTCTTTCAAAATGATTCAAAATTAATTGCTAAAAGGGTTTAAATAAAACAACCCATACAAACAATAGGTTTCTTTCCCTTGTTTGTATTTCTCAAAAATTGTGAGAGAAAATTATCCTGGGGGACAACATTGCTTTTTGTTCTACTGAAATATATATCTAGCACCTTTTGGTAATCGGCATTTCCTGCATCACACGGAGCCCCCCCAGCAGCTACTCTCACCACATGGTTGCAATTGCTGCAAGGGGAAAGAGGAGGCAATACATATTGCCTGTTACAAGGAATCCATGAGAGACTTTTCAAAAACTCTTCGGGGCACTGGAGCTGGCGTGTGGCCCATGTCCATATTGTTTGGAGCATCACTGGATGTTCGGATTGAATCTATCACTGTATAGATCTCCGACTGGACTCCATATACCAGCATGCTTCTGCTCTGGAGAGGGAGAGCGCGAGGATAATACACCTTTAAATGAAGGAGGGGTGTAACATCATTTAACCAGGGACGGCTTCCACATCACCTGTACCCTGTCAGACACCCTGAAGGAGCGAGCAGCCCGTGAAATCTGGCACTGATGAAAGCCAAAGGAGGCTGAAACGCGTCTGCCAACATGATTAATGGACTGCCAGCACTGCGCAAATATCATCATTAAAGTCTCTAAAGATTCCGGAGGAGTGTCGTGCCTTTTTTCTTCAAAATGGAAGCAGGCGCTGTTTCTATGTTATGTCAGCATGCTGGGCGCTGACTGACAACACCCCCTCTTGATCAGGAGCACCGTGTACAAAACCAGCACCTTTTGGTAATCGGCATTTCCTGCATCACACGGAGCCCCCCCAGCAGCTACTCTCACCACATGGTTGCAATTGCTGCAAGGGGAAAGAGGAGGCAATACATATTGCCTGTTACAAGGAATCCATGAGAGACTTTTCAAAAACTCTTCGGGGCACTGGAGCTGGCGTGTGGCCCATGTCCATATTGTTTGGAGCATCACTGGATGTTCGGATTGAATCTATCACTGTATAGATCTCCGACTGGACTCCATATACCAGCATGCTTCTGCTCTGGAGAGGGAGAGCGCGAGGATAATACACCTTTAAATGAAGGAGGGGTGTAACATCATTTAACCAGGGACGGCTTCCACATCACCTGTACCCTGTCAGACACCCTGAAGGAGCGAGCAGCCCGTGAAATCTGGCACTGATGAAAGCCAAAGGAGGCTGAAACGCGTCTGCCAACATGATTAATGGACTGCCAGCACTGCGCAAATATCATCATTAAAGTCTCTAAAGATTCCGGAGGAGTGTCGTGCCTTTTTTCTTCAAAATGGAAGCAGGCGCTGTTTCTATGTTATGTCAGCATGCTGGGCGCTGACTGACGACACCCCCTCTTGATCAGGAGCACCGTGTACAAAACCAGCACCTTTTGGTAATCGGCATTTCCTGCATCACACGGAGCCCCCCCAGCAGCTACTCTCACCACATGGTTGCAATTGCTGCAAGGGGAAAGAGGAGGCAATACATATTGCCTGTTACACGGAATCCATGAGAGACTTTTCAAAAACTCTTCGGGGCACTGGAGCTGGCGTGTGGCCCATGTCCATATTGTTTGGAGCATCACTGGATGTTCGGATTGAATCTATCACTGTATAGATCTCCGACTGGACTCCATATACCAGCATGCTTCTGCTCTGGAGAGGGAGAGCGCGAGGATAATACACCTTTAAATGAAGGAGGGGTGTAACATCATTTAACCAGGGACGGCTTCCACATCACCTGTACCCTGTCAGACACCCTGAAGGAGCGAGCAGCCCGTGAAATCTGGCACTGATGAAAGCCAAAGGAGGCTGAAACGCGTCTGCCAACATGATTAATGGACTGCCAGCACTGCGCAAATATCATCATTAAAGTCTCTAAAGATTCCGGAGGAGTGTCGTGCCTTTTTTCTTCAAAATGGAAGCAGGCGCTGTTTCTATGTTATGTCAGCATGCTGGGCGCTGACTGACGACACCCCCTCTTGATCAGGAGCACCGTGTACAAAACCAGCACCTTTTGGTAATCGGCATTTCCTGCATCACACGGAGCCCCCCCAGCAGCTACTCTCACCACATGGTTGCAATTGCTGCAAGGGGAAAGAGGAGGCAATACATATTGCCTGTTACAAGGAATCCATGAGAGACTTTTCAAAAACTCTTCGGGCACTGGAGCTGGCGTGTGGCCCATGTCCATATTGTTTGGAGCATCACTGGATGTTCGGATTGAATCTATCACTGTATAGATCTCCGACTGGACTCCATATACCAGCATGCTTCTGCTCTGGAGAGGGAGAGCGCGAGGATAATACACCTTTAAATGAAGGAGGGGTGTAACATCATTTAACCAGGGACGGCTTCCACATCACCTGTACCCTGTCAGACACCCTGAAGGAGCGAGCAGCCCGTGAAATCTGGCACTGATGAAAGCCAAAGGAGGCTGAAACGCGTCTGCCAACATGATTAATGGACTGCCAGCACTGCGCAAATATCATCATTAAAGTCTCTAAAGATTCCGGAGGAGTGTCGTGCCTTTTTTCTTCAAAATGGAAGCAGGCGCTGTTTCTATGTTATGTCAGCATGCTGGGCGCTGACTGACGACACCCCCTCTTGATCAGGAGCACCGTGTACAAAATCAGCACCTTTTGGTAATCGGCATTTCCTGCATCACACGGATCCCCCCCAGCAGCTACTCTCACCACATGGTTGCAATTGCTGCAAGGGGAAAGAGGAGGCAATACATATTGCCTGTTACAAGGAATCCATGAGAGACTTTTCAAAAACTCTTCGGGGCACTGGAGCTGGCGTGTGGCCCATGTCCATATTGTTTGGAGCATCACTGGATGTTCGGATTGAATCTATCACTGTATAGATCTCCGACTGGACTCCATATACCAGCATGCTTCTGCTCTGCAGAGGGAGAGCGCGAGGATAATACACCTTTAAATGAAGGAGGGGTGTAACATCATTTAACCAGGGACGGCTTCCACATCACCTGTACCCTGTCAGACACCCTGAAGGAGCGAGCAGCCCGTGAAATCTGGCACTGATGAAAGCCAAAGGAGGCTGAAACGCGTCTGCCAACATGATTAATGGACTGCCAGCACTGCGCAAATATCATCATTAAAGTCTCTAAAGATTCCGGAGGAGTGTCGTGCCTTTTTTCTTCAAAATGGAAGCAGGCGCTGTTTATATATATATATATATATATATATATATATATATATATATATATATATATATATCCAAACCACCACCGGGGTCTGTCCTATGAAGAAACCGCTGACTCAGGTTACTCCAAGTTTATTTGTTTCGACGGGATCTCCAGCCTTGCTCACACAGTCCATCAATTGATTCCATCCACAGCGCGCAGCTCGGCCGATGCTCACGTATGAGGCGAAATCAAGCCTCACATTCCTATTACCACAAACCAAAGATTACGTAACACTCCAGGTATTAATTTCCAGCAATTGTATTTCATTCCACCAATGCATTTCGACTTTCATGGTCTTGATCACGGTTAAGTGAGTCCATTTTCACTCTGCCCGTGATGAGGCATTATGGGATATGTAGTTTAACAAGAATATGGAACGTTAGTCAGCATGCTTTTACAGTGCAGGCCATTACAACGCAGTCGGTACTACGACCCCTTTGTTATATTGCATACCTTTACAACGCAAGTCGGAACAACGACTTGCTGTAGGGGGTGCTGGATGTTGGAATAGTATAATATACTTTTCCAAGTCCAGTCTGTGCAACAGTTGGGAAGGTGTTGGATTTTAAATTGAACACCTTCTGCCCCCTAAAGCAAGTTTTTGTTCTGACTTGCATTGTAAAGTTATGCGATGTAACAACGCGGTCATTGTAACAAGCACACTGTAATGGCATGCGTTGTCTCGCATGAGTGGTAAACACTGTTTACCGTTCAACAAATACTGACAAATGTCAATTTTGAGCGAGGGCTCGTGTTGCGGTAAGTGCGTAGTGAACGCTGCTGCATGTGTACAGTTGGAGACCGAGGTGGTGCTTATCTGCATTACTGAGGCACAGGGACCTTGCAGGGATCGCACACCAGATGCACGGTGGTGGGCCCTTCCTCGTTTTCCCTATTGAGCCCAAGGAGTGGCTCCTGTCCTGAAGGAGGCAAAATCAGGGGACCAAAATGCGGGCGGGGGCCTACCCCACGCTCGGTAAAGTCGCTGCTGGTTGCCACTGAAATCGGAAGTCAGGTGGCAAAGGAGACCTGACCATAGGCGGGGCTCCCTAGGAGGAGGTGGAGAGCTCCGCAAGCTGCATTCGCCGGTGATCTCTGACGTAGAGGGGGGCAGGTCCCGCTACACTGAGGAGGCTGACGGAAGTCAGGTGCGGTCTACTCCTGGATGTGGGCGGAGCTTGAGGTAACATGAGGCCACGGCCCAGAAGCCTAGTGAGACCTCGCTCCATGACTCCGCCAAGAAGGAGAGAGAATTGCTGCCGGGTGGTAGGCAGGGCCTCCCCATGTGGAGGAATAGAGACCCTGTGGGCGGGGGGCTTGCCAAAAATACTGTTGGTGCCGGCATCCTGCCCCAAAGAGACCGGAGGAGTCCAGGAGTAGCCCCGGTAAGTGGGATTGTAACCGGAGCATGGTTGGTGCTCACGAGGCACTGTGGTGACCGTGCCTGTTTCCCTGAGCGGTCCCGCAGGAGAGCGGGCAACTCCAACGTTGGGGCAATTTCAAAGCAGAAGTCATGGAGTGGGGCTTCCATGGCACAGTAGGTGCCAGGGCTAATTTCGTTTGGCCCCATTTGCTGATTCCTTTTTGAGGGAGATTTTTCGGGTACCCCGAGTGGGACAGGAGAGGCACAGGGGTGCCAGGCCCCCCTATAACAGCTGCAATGCCCAAGCACGGGCAGCTGCATCATTGGGCAATATCATTGTAGAGTCCCAGTGAGGACTCAGGAGGCACGGCAGTGCCAAAGGTCAGACTTCACAGCTGCACCACAGATTCGCAGACAGCTGCAACGTTAGGCACATTATTTTCAGAGTCTCAATTGGGGCTCAGGAGGCACAGTAGTGCCAGAGTGATTCATCAGCTGCACCGCAAGAGTGCAGGCAGCTGCAACTCAGGGGCATCTTTGATTTCATGAGGAGAAAGGGGTGAGACGCCCCCCATGCCCTCGGAGCATTGCTCACAGTGGTTTGCTGCATTGACACCCAAGGGGCCAGTGGAAGGCCCCAGTTACGCCTTGACATTTGGGACAGAGGGAATTTAAGCCCCAGTGAAAGGCCAGTTGGCCTGGGGGTCATTTTGGTGACATGGGTAGGACTCAAGTCTCTACAAGGATTGCGTAATGTGGTTATGCCTAATCTGATTGTTGCTAAATGTGATTTATGGACCATGACTATTGCGTAATGTGTTTATGCTTGTGGGGTTTATGGGATAATGTGTTTATGCCTACAGAGATTTCATAATGTGCTTATGATTATAATGGTTATGCATGAGGTGGCTTATGCCTAATTTGATGCAGACATGCATGTTTATGTTGCTAGTGATGAGGGTAAGTACAGTATTGTACAAGTAGTTACTAGTTGTGTATTACAATTGCTACTTGTGCTTTCTAAAGGTTCAGTCAGTGGCCCGGTTGGCCCTGTCATGTGTCTATAATCCTCTGTGAATATCGCCTAGTCCAAGTTGGCACAGTGTATTATGATTCTAATGTGTTTTGGATAATACAAATGCAATTTTTTATATAACCCTGTGTGGAGTTTTTTTGTGGTATGCTTAGTGTGTTGCTGCTGTGTGTGTGTGTGTGTTGCGCAAACGCTTTACACATTGCCTTTGGGATAAGCCTGACTGCTCGTGCCAAGCTACTAAAGGGGTGAGCAGGGGTTATCTTCAGCGTGTTACTCCCTTGCTCTGACCAGAGTGGTGGTTTCCGCCTGGCTTAGGCGCAAGCCCTAGCCGACCAGAAATCCAATTTCTAATACTAAGCTACTGCGTAAGCTAAATGACTATTCTCTCTGTACTACTAATGAGTGATAATGTTTCTAATATATGCTATCTGATTGGCAATGTGACTATGGGTGTCTGAGTAGCTGTTTGGGTATGTGAGCAGGCGTGTGAGTGGCTGTATGGGCGATTACGTGGGTATGTGCGTAGCTGTGTGAGTGAGTGACTGACTGTGTGAGTGGTTGTATGGATGGGTGAGTGTGTGAGTATGTATATTGGTGACTGTGGTGGCTGAATGAGTGATTCTGGGTGGATGAGTGTGCGTTTGAGTGGCTGTATGGGTGACTGTGTGAACTGCTCCAAGGGTGAGTGAATGAGTGTGGAAGTGGGTATAAGGGTAAATGTGTGGCTGTTTGACTGGGTGTATGTGTAAGTGAATTGGTTTGTGAGTGGCTGTTCTGTACAGTAATTATTTGTGTGAGTGGCTATATAGATGAGTGAGTGGATTTGTTAGTAATTGTATTGAGTGCGAATGGGTATGTAAGTGGTTTTGTGGAAGGGTGAATGGATGTGTGAGTGGCTGTATGGGTGAGTGAGTAGCTCTGTTAGTAGCTGCAAGGCTGCGTGAGTGGCTGTGTGAATGGACATCTGAGTAGTCGTATAGGTGTGTGAGTGGCTGTATGGGTCTGTGAGCGGGAGTGGTCTGTGAGTAGCTGTATAGGTTTATTAGTAGCTGTGTGAGTGGCTATATGGGTGAGTGAGTGGTTGTGTGAGGCTATTTGATTGAGTGTGTGTTTCAGTAGTTGTATGGGTCTGGGAATGGGAATGTGAGTGGGTATATGAGAGGTTGAATGGGAGTGTGAGTAAGTGTGTTAGTGGATCTGTGGATCATGTTATCAGTGATACCATTTGAGATTTCATCAGTGACGTCACTGACTATGTCATAAGTGATGTACATTTTGAGGTCATAAGCAATGCATTGTGTTGAATTTCAATCATTTTCTATGAGCACAATCTGAGCCTAACTATAAGGTCTCTGTAACTTGGTTTGCTAATAACTTTAGCAAACTTGACAAATCTTCTTGAAACTTTCCCTAGAAAAATGTTCATCCTCCTCAGCTATTTTCTGAAACGTTTAGTGTGATCCTAAACTGGGGGATGAGATAAAGAGCAGCAATTAGCAGTGCATGGTGAGGGTGTGAGTTATAGGTACCTTAGGGCATGACTTACAGTTACTTGAGATAACTTTGACTATAACTGCTGAAATGTAACGGTTTTGTGTGTTTAAAATCTGAACCTAACTATAACGTCCCTGTAACCTTTGTTTTTTCAGTGTATTACAATGTTTTTATTTAATGCTAATTCCTAACTATAAAATTCCCACAACTTGGGTGTGTGAGCGGTTGTGTGGGTGTGTACGGGAGTGTATGAGTGTGTGGTGGGTGTGTGAGTGCATGTGTAACTGGCTGTGCAGGCCTTTGAGTAGGTTGTGTGAGATGCTGTGTGGGTACATGAGTGGTTTCGAGGTCTGTGAGTGGGTATGTGAATGGCTGTATGGGTATTTGAGTGGTTGTGTCAGTTTGTAAATGGATGTGTGAGTGGGTGAGTGAGTGTGTGACTAAGAGTTTGGATCTGCAAGTGAGTTTTTTTTATTGGGGTCTAGATCCGTGCATCCACCCGAATCCAGGAGGATCCTGGGAGAATCTGTAGAGAATATGTGGATCCTCACATGGTAAATAACCCCTTCATTAGTCCGATGGTGTTAGGGTACCTCTACCCTGAACCCTTCTATCACATTTTAACTTTATTGTCCCTCCAGGGAACAGAGTCCAGATGCACAAAATGGCAGCTGCAACTTTCCTCTCAGTACTTGGACTATTTCATGAGATGTTTATTGAAAGCTGAATTTTGTATATGAAGATTCCTTTAATTGAAGGATGCCAGAACTGTCATTTGGCCAGAATTGGAATAGACATGCAATCATGGCATGGCATGGCAACTAACAAATGCCGTATTTGAGACCAGGACAGCATAATCCTCTTTTGATGCCCATTTATTATCCTCCAATTAGAGTGTATCTGAAAATTTTAAAAGCAGTGAGTATAGCAGTACCCAGCATTTCCAAAGGCACATTTTTGTTGAAATGTGTCTGCTATAATAAAGGAGGAAACAGAGACCCCGCGAGTGCCTGCCTCTTCTTTTAGGGTGTATACATATTTGAATTTGAATTTGAATTTTAAAATATTTATAGAGCGCTCTTATACCAGAATCGGTTTCATGGCGCTAGATGTTGTAAATCCACCTTCACATATTTGGACAACCGCCTGTAAAGAGTTCATCATGCAAGCTTATAATTTCTCATGAATATATATATATATATATATATATATATATATATATATATATATATATATATATATATATATATATATATATATATATATATATCCAAACATCAACTTTTTGGCATGCTCGAGCCTCTCTTGACGGCGGGGACTCAGCGGGGTCCCCAACCCCTTAAACAATCAATCGAATTCTGGTAAATGCTCCTTGTGAATCAGGAAAAGAACCAGATCCGAGGCCTCAAACAGTGCTCAATGTGATTTATTGACACAAAAGGAAAACACCCAATGCGTTTCGAAGTTACCTCACTTCTTTGTCACGGGTGAGGTTTATTTTGCGGCCATTCTTTTTATAAAGGTATACAGACTTCCACAAGTGCACGTGATACATAAACATAAAACAGTTACAATGATGCAAACTCTGTTCATGTTTGATTTTGTCAATAAAGATTGAAAGAGTGCAATTATTATAAAGGTGCAGTTATATATATATATATATATATATATATTCACTGAAAAAACCATAGGTTTTAGCCCATATATAGTTAGGGATTAGCATTTACAAAACCTTAATTTACTCGCACAAAACCATAGAAATTCGCATATATAGTTAGATGCAATAACTATATATCGCGCACCCGCAACCCACTGCTGATGATGTCACATATTACATCATTCATGACATGGTCAGTGACATCACTGATGACATCTCAAATGACATCACTGATGACATCTCAAATGACAACATCCAGTGACTGTATGTTTCTGTAAAGTTAAAATATGTCTTACATATTGAAGAATGAGTGGATGTATAAGTGTTTGGATGAAGGATTTAGTAGGTGCATGACTGACTGTATGAGAGAATGATTAAATGTGTCTCATTGAGTGCATGGGTTAGTGACTAAACTGTCTTAATTTGTGCATCATTATTACTGTAGTTCTGTAAACTGCTGCATGTGTTGATCAGTAGCTATATGAGTAACTATATGGGTTATTGATTGGTTTCCCAAATATTTGCATGGGAGACTGAGTGTGTGTGTGGGGGTGGCTGAGAGGTGTGTGACTCTGTGCATAGATGTGTGAGCAGAGGATTCAGTAGATGTATGGGTTCAAAAGTGCATGTGAAAACAGCTGTATGGGCGGTTGACTGTGTGCATGAGTGTATTGGTGAGTGAATGGATATCTCAGTGCTACATGTCAAAGTAACTACATATGTAAAACACAGTACATGTAAGAGTTGACATATATAAATAACTGTGCATAAGAGCCAGTGAATGTGTGAGTGGCTGTATGGATCATTGTGAACTTGTATCAGGGATTGTATAAGAGAGTAAATATGTGTTAGTATATGTTTGATTAAGTAAGGTGTGTATAACTGTATAGTTGAGGAAATGGAGGTGTGATTGATTCTTTGCATGACTGATTAGGTGTGTGAGTAACTCCATGGATGAGTGACAGTCTGTGAGAGTCTGTTTACACTGATTGTATCTAAGGTTATATTAGAGTCTGAAGAGGTTGATCGTATTATCACATGAATAATATCATCAGTGATGTGATCAGTAATGACAAATGAGATGTTATCAGTGATTTTATCAGTGATGTCATTTGAGATGTCATCAGTGATGTCATCAGTGATGTCACTGACCATGTCATGAATGATGTCATTTGAGATGTCATCAGTGATGTCATCAGTGATGTCACTGACCATGTCATGAATGATGTAATATGTGACATCATCAGCAGTGGGTTGCGGGTGCGCGATATATAGTTATTGCATCTAACTATATATGCGAATTTCTATGGTTTTGTGCGAGTAAATTAAGGTTTTGTAAATGCTAATCCCTAACTATATATGGGCTAAAAGCTATGTTTTTTTCAGTGAATTTCAATGGTTTTTTAATAGCAAATATCAAAAGCTGTCAAATGTCAAGTACATGATAGGTAAAAACTTTTTCGTGTTTATGCACGCTGATGTGCTTTGAACGCTGCCCCCCCCTCTTTTCTCTTAGTAGTACTCTCTCTTTGCAGATAGTGAAGGGTAGTTAACGCAGGCCTTTGCCCCCGTTGTAATCCGTCGTGCCTGCTTGTCTCTCCATTTGATTGATTGTTATCCAAGCATTTACTGTTTGACAATTGATTCTCTTTGGTTCATTCTCTATTTACAAACAAGCACAAAGTCGCAATACTCTGTTTTGCCTTTGCAGATAGTGAAAAATTGTGTATAAAAACAAAAATAATCGAGCAAAATCAGTAGGCCACTAATGGGATCTCTTTTTGACCTCGCTAAAATAGAAACATTAGGAACAACCCTTCATGAGAAATACGAAAATAGTGAGATGAACTGAGCTCCACACCATGAGGGCTGCAAGACAGCTCGGCTCCGCCACCCACCCCGCCCAAAATAACGATAAACTCTATGCAAATATTATAAATATATACAACACACCAGCAAAGTAACAGGGTAAAACATTTTATTAAATAACTATTTACATAACAATTTTATACTTTTTGTTGCCTGATCCGGCTAGCTCAATCGATCGAGCATGAAACTCATAAACTCTGATAGCAAGCGTTGCTGCTGATGCTATGCAGACAGAAAACTGGTTTTCAGTTTGTACATTCATCAAGATTTTTCCATCCAAGGCTGGTTGAGAGTTTGTAGAACAATGGCTTCAGATTTTCAACATACGGTGTGGTGGCGTGGACTGGGAGGGGGCGCTTGGCTCCTGCCCCCTCCCCAAGTCGTGTTGCCCTGGTGTGGCCTAAGATCGCCCCCGACATAGGCGGCCGGGTCCCGGGGTCCGGCGGAACTTTTTGCCTTTTGATGACTCTTCCATTCTGGACCTTGTCCCACAATCCGTTTGACCTGAAGACACGCTGTAGTGGGGCGCCCCTTTACCGTTTCAGTTGCCATTCCGCCCGCTTTTGCTACACTGTGCCTCTTCCGCCATTTAGCTGTTTACCGCCCGCTCTTGTGACTACAGCGTCTCGCTCACCATGTAGTTGAGTTGCTCCCGCTCTTGCGATGCAGCGATAGGCGGCTGCCACAAGACTCTCAAAATGGCGGCCGGCTCTTCAGATTTGGGCGTGATCCACTAAAATGGCCCTGGGACACCTTGGAACTCGGACGCTTGTCTGCTAGGGCTTGGGCCCCATTCTCGAAAGCGTCCCCTGAGCCTTGAAGATTCTACAAAAGTCTTGGGGGCCCCCGACTCCCACAGGCTTCTGGTGGGGAGCGGCTGCCATGATTGCTCGTGGAATGGCCACGACTGCGCTACGAGATGGTGGTGCTCTCATGCTGAAGCCAGCTTCAGTCTGAAACATCCAGAAACACTGTAGACTACCAATTCGATCAGTTCCGGTAGCGCCCCAACGTGACCCGGTAGGGAAGAACTTGCCCTCCCCTCTTTGACTGATGGTTCTTGTTGCCTGTCCCTTCTTTTGTCATTTAACAGAACTTTTTAGACTACTGAAAGGGGTTGTGTTCCGACCGCTGGTTGGTGGAGACATTTTGACTATATTCTGGACCTACGTTGTCGCGTAATGCGTTATATGACACGCCGCGTTAGCGCACCCGGAAGTGCTCCGGTGCGCAAAGCGCAGCTTCCCAGAAGCGATCCGGGGCGCGGCGCGTAACGTAAGCATAACAGGTCATGTGACTTCTTTATAAAACTTTTCATTGGTTCATTTTACTTTTGTTATTCTAATGATGAAAGGCTTGGTCATATGACCTAAAAATTACGCTTTTTATTGCTTTCGAACATTATTTTTTCTTAAACATATATGTTATAATGTTCCAGGCTAATGTACTTTCCCGGAAAATTTACAACTGTCCTGCAAGTAAAATATATTCCTTTTTCTAGCAAAAGGGCGTTTCTTCGTCCCATGACGGAGCCGTTGAGCAAAAGATGCTCGGCCTGCTGTGTTAGTCGCCGATACGCCTGAATATCAGATTCTTATCGATCACTTTATGTTGCAGGAGTAAAAAACACAACAGCCCTTGACCATTTATTTTAACTGCGTTCCTGCGTATTATACCTTTTATCCGTCATGTAATTGGACTGCTTTATTTCACTTGCCTTTTACTGATTCGAAAACAGTGACTAAAATTAAAAACTTTACCAATGTAAATACTACTACCATATTTTGTTTTAAAAACCTTTATTGTGAAAATGTCAGTATACAAATACGGGCCTATAACCACGTGGGCCGGCCACGGAGCAAACTGGAATCGTATATGATAAGGAAACATTTACACTGTAGAGGAACGTAACGAGCGGGCCATTAGGTTGCAAGAACTAAGGTGTCTAACAGTTGCGGAATCGGTGGACGTACATTTTGTACTTAAAATACGACAGGGCCACTTACAATAACATTTTCTAGATATACATTTGCGGGCAAGTACCATGGGTGACGTTAATTCGAACTTACAATAGTACAGTAATCAATAACACATCAGAACTTAATATCAATAAGGATGTTGAAATATTCAATCAATTCTCGTCCCCGCCCGCCATGTACTTCAAAACTGCATACGTATCTCGTGATATCAAGGTTGTTCAACCAGTACACAACAAGGAGTTACGAGTCCCATTTATACTGGCGCCATTTTGGGCGAGGCCGGGCAGGTCCAGGATATAGTCAAAATGTCTCCACCAACCAGCGGTCGGACCAGAACCCCTTTCGGCAGTCAAAAAAGGTTTAGTTAAATGACAACAGAAGAGATAGGCAACAAGAACCAACAGTCAAAAGAGGGGAGGGCAAGATCTAAAGCCATTGTTCTACAAACTCTCAACCAGCCTTGGATGGAAAAATCCTGAAGAATGTACAAACTGAAAACCATTTTTTGTCTGTATAGCATCACCAGCAACGCTTGAGTCAGCTTTGTGTGAAGCCGCCATTTTGATTCAATCAATAGCGTCCCCCTGCACACATTCAAGGACCTGGTCGTGTCTTCAGGTCAAACGGATTGTGGGACAAGATGCAGAAAGGAAAAGGAAAAAAGTTCCGCCGGACCTCTGGAGCCGGCCGCCTATGTCATGGGCGATCTTTGGCCACACCAGGGCAATAGTGAAGCTGCAGCAGGTGCAAATAAGCTTCAGACAGTGTTACAAGCACTGCTCAAAACTCTCAACTATGGCACCCAACATCCAGGACTTGCCATCCGGATCTTGGCGCCTTGTGCTGGTTCCGACCTAATCACACATCGGTCCGCTACTGACACCACCTCATAAGCCAACGGGGCACCCCACGCCGACTTTCGGCGCAGCATTGTAGGATGGCCACACCAGTACGGCAACTTGCTGGACACCACCTCGGTGCCATCCAGATCTCGGCGCGTTGTGCTGCCTTCGGCCTACTGTAGCCGCAAGTGCGGACGCAACTCAGCTGGATAGCGAGTGAAACACCAAGGGGCGCCCCACTGCAGCCGAGGAGCCTCCATCTTGGGGGCGACGCACAGCATCACATTGCTTTCTCAAACAGCCCCCACTGACTGACGCGACCTCACAGGCCAACGGGGCGCCCCACGCTGACTTTCGGCGCAGCATTGTAGGATGGCCACACCAGTGAGGCAACTTGCTGAACACCACCTCGGTGCCATCCGGATCTTGGCGCGTTGTGCTGCCTTTGGCCTATTCGCACATCGGTCCGCTACTGATGCAGCCTCATGTGCCAACGGATTTTCTACGCTTTTTATACCAGCGCGTAACATAAGCATAACAGGTCATGTGACTTGTTTATAAAACTTTTCATTGGTTCATTTTACTGTTGGTTTCCTAATGATAGAAGGCTTGATCATATGACCTAAAAATAATACTTTTCATTGGATTAAAACATTTTTTTTTTCCCCAAACGATGAAAGCCCCACCTTGTTTCTGGATGTTTCAGACTGAAGCTTGCGTCAGCATGAGAGCACCACCATCTCGTGGCTCCATCGTGGTCATTCCGCGAGCAATCATGGCAGCCGCTCCCCACCGGAAGCCTGCAGGAGTCGGGGGCCCTCAAGACTTTTGTAAAATCTTCAAGGCTCAGGGGACATCCGAGTTCCAAGGTGTCCCAGGGCCATTTTAGTGGACCAGGCCCAAATCCGAAGAGCCGTCCGCCATTTTAAGAGTCCTGTAGCAGCCGCCTATCGCTGCATCGCAAGAGTGGGCGCAACTCAACTACATGGTGAGCGATACGCTGTAGCTGCAAGAGCGGGCGATAACCAGCTGAATGGAGGATGAGGCACAGTGTAGCAAAAGCGGGCGGAATGGCAACTGAAACGGTAAAGGGGCGCCCCAGTACAGCAGACGAGGCCCGTTCACGCCGCCTACCCCCCCCCGGGGCGCCCCACGCCGCTTTTCGGAGCAGCATTGTAGGATGCCAAAACCAGTGCGGCAACTTACTGGACATCACCTGGTTGCCATCCACATCTCAGCGCGTTCTGCTGCCTTGGGACTATTCGCACAACAGACCGCTACTGACGAGGCCTCCCCCCGCACCACCCGGGACGCCCCACGCCGTTTTTCGGAGCTGCATTGTAGGATACCAAAAACCAGTGCGGCACCCAGGTAACATCACCTGGGTGCCGTCCAGAACTCAGCACGTTGTGCTGCCTTGGGACTATTCGCACAAAACACAGCTACTGACCATTGTTGCTTCTTTTTTAAAAAAATGTTTAAATGTATTTACTGTTTTTGTTGCGTTGTATATATTTATAAGTTATTAAAATGTTATAATCCTACTACTTTGTTGGAGTGCTATATATTTTTAATGTGACACATAATTGTAAAAACTTTAATGTACAAAGAGGCATCCCTGGAATCTTCCGCTTCAGGCTCGGTCCCACACACCCTCACAGTGAGAATCCCCTCCCCAAGCACAATACAGGATGGTTATCAGATAGTAGGAACGCGTGTGGTGTGACGGATCTCATCGGGTGGGGGCCTTGATCTACTGTAACTCCTTTGAAGAGGGGTGATTCTCTACAGCTGGGGCCATAAAGTACACCTGCAGAACTAGGTGATAGCCTGGGACCGGCCTGGACAATCGGACACAGAGGAAGAGGAGTGTCAGAGGGTGCAGTAGTGAATAGGGTGAAAGGGAGGTGTCGGGCGGGCACAGGGTGTGATTCTCAGAGAAGAACAGCGCAGATGGGAGGAGGTTTCTGGCCCATGCATGAGAGAGAGAGCGGGGGTGACCAGTGCGTGGGGGAGATGCTTGCGAGGGTGGGAAGCCATGCTGAGGATCGGCGGCGTGCAGAGTGGGTCTGGTCAAGGCATCTAAAATGGCTGCCATGCTCAACAAAAGTGTGGCATTGCAAAAAAGGCAAGATGGCGCAAACAATGTTTATCAATAAGGATTAATTTATAACAATAATTTTTAACAAAATATTTAATCGCAGTGACAAAATGGCGGTCAACAGTTCCTGATTTCCATCGAATCGAACGTTAACAGACGTCACGCAGCAAAAAAAAAACGCTCACGCACAGCCCCTTGAAGACATTTATCAACATATATGATCCTCCTCAGCCACCCTCAGAAAACATAAGGGGTCATGATACGTCTCCCGTACCCCCTTATACCTAGTAATTTAATTAAATCGAAACACAAAATGGCGAATTCACGTTTCGCTACCAGTTTGCGACCCGGTTCGCGAACCGAGAAGCGCTTCTACCGCGAAAAATCAAATTTTTATTATTTGCCCCACGTGACCCTTTAATAACCCCAACATCATTCCTAGGGGGTCAAGAAGGATCTACCTTGCCCCCTTTCATTAAATTCCCCCTTCGTTTTTCTCCTCCTCTTGTCTCTCGATCCTACCGAGAGACAAGATGGCGGCCGCACCAGACTGTTTAGAATGTTGACAGACACCGGAGAGCCAATCACCTTCGCAACGCAAAGCTCCGTTACGCGAAAAGTACGCGATCTGGTGCGCTATCTGGGACGCTGTCACAGATATATCTGTTTTTTTAAACGTTAATTTCTCAAAATCCACTGGAGCACATATATTGAGACCCAGCAAAGGCACATCGTGCTAACAGTCCCTATAATTTTGCCAAGTTTCGTGTAAATCCATTCAGCCGTTCGAGCTAAAAGTGAGGCCAAAGGCCCTATGGAAAAATGAATGGGAAAAACGAGTTTTGGGACCCCCCTTTTTTCTCGGCCCCCCCTTGACGGAACCCCCCAAATTTTCAGGGGCTGCTCAGAAACAAAATGTGCCATTTCCCTGAAAGTTTCAGCCGAATCCGTCCACAAACGCCAAAGTTAAAAAAAAAACGCTCACGCACAGCCGCTGGAAGACATGTATCAACATATATGAGCCTCCTCAGCCACCCTCAGAAAACATAAGGGGTCAGGATACGTCTCCCGTACCCCCTTATACCTAGTAATTTAATCAAATCGAAACACAAAATGGCGAATTCACGTTTCGCTACCAGTTTGCGATCCGGTTCGCGAACCGAAAAGCGCTTCTACCGCGAAAAATCAAATTTGTATTATTTGCCCCACGGGACCCTTTAATAACCCCAACAGCATTCCTAGGGGGTCAAGAAGGATCTACCTTGCCCCCTTTCATTAAATTCCCCCTTCGTTTTTCTCCTCCTCTTGTCTCTCTATCCTACCGAGAGACAAGATGGCGGCCGTACCGGACTGTTTAGAATGTTGACAGACACCGGTGAGCCAATCAGCTTCGCTACGCAAAGCTCTGTTACGCGAAAAGTACGCGATCTGGTGCGCTATCTGGGACGCTGTCACAGATATATCTGTTTTTTTAAACGTTAATTTCTCAAAATCCACTGGAGCACATATATTGAGACCCAGCAAAAGCACATCGGGCTAACAGTCTTTATAATTTTGCCAAGTTTCGTGTAAATCCATTCAGCCGTTCGAGCTAAAAGTGAGGCCAAAGGCCCTATGGAAAAATGAATGGGAAAAACGCGTTTTGGGACCCCCCTTTTTTCTCGGCCCCCCCTTGACGGAACCCCCCCAAATTTTCAGGGGCTGCTCAGAAACAAAATGTGCCATTTTCCTGAAAATTTCAGCCGATTCCGTCCACAAACGCCAAAGTTATTAGACATAGAATTTTCAAAAGTTCCATAGAGAAAAAATCCTAACTATGTATACCTACTGGCGACCGCCAGGAGATAATATATATATATATATATATATATATATATATATATATATATATATATATATATATATATATATATATCTGTCAGTCAATAACTTTATTTTGGCCATTGCCACCATAAAGGTGCCTTATGCATACAGTACAAGAGAAACAGGATAAAACATGAAAGGTTCAGTAGCAGCAGATTTACAAATACCAAATTAGATAATGTTTGTGTACAGCAGTGCAACAACCCTCAAGAGTCCGATATATATATAAAAAAGTCAGTAGCTGCATGATGTAAAAGTCCAAACTTCATAATAGTCATAGGCATGGAATAAAAACCACAAAAGTGCAAATGCATACAGTACACACGATTTGTAACCAGCACACTAGAACTAGTAACTGAAATCTATTGAGTTCCATCTTAAGTGATAATCCTAAGCAATGATACAAGGACAGCAAGAAGTGCCAGTGCCTTTTGTGCAAAGAGGGAGATGTAAACATACAAATGGCAATAAATTCAGTTCATCAATGACCAACTTGTGCAAAATTGGTAGACAATAATAAAAGAGGTAAAAAGAAAGCTAGGAGGGTAATTAGGAACTATGTCCGCATAAGTGTATCCAGTAAAGACTAAACAGCATGACCCGCCATGCGGATACAGTTCTAAAACTGGCTCTGTTCTAAGCTAAAAGTAACTACATAGATAAAAACATTTAAAGAGAATTGAGTTAAAAGGAATTACATCAACTACGTATTCATTGCATACCTCCTGCTGATCCATATTTTGCCCAGTAAGTTGGCAACTGCACAAACAATTAGTGTACTTGAGTCAGATTTTAGGCTGCGTAAAGCATTACTGTGGCAACAGGTACCAAACCGTCTGCATACAGAAGCTATCCACCTGGATCACAGCAGGCAAAACTTAGGGCATGCGAAAATGATATGGCTGATAGACTTGGCTGCGAGGGCCCAGCCTGGACAGAGCTGCGATGCAGATGAGGCTGGTGCCAGGAGGCAGTAAAAGTATTTACAGGGAGGGAGCCGAATCTAAATTACATGCAAAGTTACCTATCCTGCGGATTTGTGATAGCCTCCAAATATTGCTCAAAAACACCTTCCAATTTAAACTCCATAAAGTCGAGTGTCAGATGGCCCGGGATGAATAAGAAATAAAGGACTGTGCCACCCAGTCCCAATCACATTTCTTGATTAGTGCTTTGCTAGGTAAATATTCTGGATTTTTAGTATCCCAAACACCTTCCAGCCCTAAAGTAATCACCAGAGACTCCACCTTTGTCAGCCAGCCAATTTTCCTATGGCGGTCAATCGCATAAACCTCATCCAGGGCAGCAGCGTGAGGGTGTAGCTCAGGGATAGTTTTTAAACGTAACCAAAAGAGTAGGGGCATAACTATGCTTTTCCTACAATCGGTCGCAAGTAGCACATCCAGCTATTCAAACCCCCAGAGTTCAGCCCCATATAAAGCTGCACGCAACTCCTTGTGATCATAAATACAAAGAGGGGCAGTTGTTTGCTTGCTTGATGAGTTCTGTGCTCTTTGATCAGGGTCCCTGTAATACACCTCTGCTGGAGGTTCTGCCTCATGACATGATGTTTCCAAGACAGGCCATCAGAGAGAGTGAATTTTGTATATGACGATTCCTTTAATTGAAGGATGCCGAAACTCTCAACTGGAATAGACATGCAATCATGGCCTGGCAGCCAACAAATGCAGTATTAGAGACAAGGACATCATAGTCCTCTTTTGATGCCCATTTGTTATCCTCCAATTTGAAAAGCAATGAGTATATCAGTACCCAGCATTTCAAAAGGCACATTTTGCTGAAATGTGTCTGCTATAATAAAGGCGGAAACAGTGACCCTACGAGTGCCTGCCTCTTCTTTAGGGGTGTAAACGTATCAGGAATCCACCTTCACATATTTAGACACCCGTCTTTACAGAGTTCAGCATGCAAGCTGATGATTTGTCATAAGGATATATTGATATATATATATATATATATATATATATATATAAGATCCTCATGACAAATAATCAGCTTGCATGCTGAACTCTTTACAAACGGGTGCCCAAATATATTATACACATAGTATAAACTTAGATGCATAGAATTCAATAGGATGTTCATTACTATAACGATGACTCACGGAGGAGAAGTCTCAGCTAAGATGCAATGCTCCTCTCCGCTCTTATCAATGGTGAGAACTATCATAATATACTCTGCTCATCTGCATATATGTTTTATCTCATGGCATTTTTTCATGTATACTTGTTTTAATCATAACCAGGATGCAAGAGGTTAACTATGTAGAGCATGATAAAACCTGAATGAAGAAACCTCATGACTATTAGGATAATGTCTTCCCTGAAGAAAATTATTGTTACCTGTAATCTCTGAAGCTGTAGTTGCTTTGTAACTTGAGCCGTACTGTGATAATATACTCAAATTTGATCTCTGAACTATGTTAAATGAATGAAAGTGTATTTATTAGATCAGTTGCTTAAAATACTGTTTTATTGGGCCACATTTATTTTCATTGCCATGCCATATATATATTCATGCCATAGCAGTGACAATACATTTGGTGAGAACAGACAGTTATAGAATTTTTTTCACCACAGCTATGCAAATTTTCTATGTGATAGACAGTATTTCTTATTTTTGAAGTCTTTACCTACTTGTAGTTTGTGGGTGGAAAGGGGTGTGAAATAAGAAAGCCGTACATTTAAAATAAGTTAACACAATTCGGAATTCAGTAAGGAGTCAGTTGCATAGAGCAGTCATGGTTTTTACAAAGAAATTAATAATTTAAAAATATTATAATAAATAAGCAATTTATAAATAGGTAAGATTGTTTTTATTTGCGTTTATTTGCTCAATTGGCCAATTTACAATAGTGACATACTGTTACATCAGACATACTCCCGGTTGCAGGGATATTTCTGTTTGTTGGTCATCTAAAGCATGTGATATCTAGAATTGTGCTGCAGCTTAAAATTATTATTTATTATGTACTAAGCAAGCATCAGTTTAGAAACGTATCTAATGATTGAAACTTGGTATGAAGGAAAGCCTTGCATTTCTGAACGGTGCCAAAGAATCTGTGTTTCAGAATTGTAGTTATTTGTATAACTTTAAATTTGTGGTTACCTCGAATATCATGTGAATCAGAGGATGGTTTGCAAAATATGTTCTTTCTTCCACACTGACTTGCATTTAGAAGCCAAAAAAAGGAGGAAATGCAGTAAATATTAACAAATGTTTTACTTTTCAGAGTTCCCATACTTCTCCCAATAGATCTGGTGTCATACTATATGGCTGGGCCTATCAATTGCGACAGGAATTGCCCCAAACTCGACATAGCATCAATAAGATATTTTTCTTGGAATTTCAGTCTTTCAGATTATGTGGGTAGCTGTGATATTTGGGCATGGTCAGCTTGCACCCAGACAACACTACCAACCACAGACATCTCTGATAGCTAGACACCTGGAGGAGTTCGGAGTGGTGTGGTTTGCATCAATCCCACTATGTTTTCTTACTGAAAATGCCCAGCAAATGTCAAATGTGGGCTAAAATCACAGATTTCCCTTACATTTCTGTGAGTGAAAGTTCTGTAATCTGCAGTAATGTACAAAGGTCCTACCCCAGAGCGTCCCCACACTTCTCCCAACAAAAATGGTTCTCCACATGTGTGGGAGGGCCTATCATGTCTAAATTGTGACCATGTTTCATCAAGGTGGTGTCAATGAGATCTTCACATGGTAACATTTCTGATTGGTTCCAATTAGGAGAAGGGTGGGTAAACATGATGAAAAGACATTGGCCACTTGCTAGTTATATGGCCAGGTTTTCTGCCATGTAAATACAGGTAACATTGCATTTTGATCTAAAATGTCATGTTCACATGACATTCTGCGAAAGTCACAATACCGTGCATTACCATGAGTTGCTAAGTTTGAGAAATGCCCAGAGTTGGAAGGGTTCAGTTGTTGCTGGCTGACCAAGAGCACAAACACTGCCGCCATTCCCCTTGGCATTTGACAGAAAATTAGGATTTCTTTTGATAAGTTTTAACATATGGACTGGTACAGAAGGGGTAAACTCCCTATTCTGCCTCCCTTGAAAGCAGAAATCTTGTCTGTGCCAATAGGAGAAAGAATAGGGGGGTTTATCCTCCCCTGGTGGCCATATGTCCAAATTATGCCTAAAGGAATCCACATTTCCCCTCACTTGCCACGGGAATGGCTGCTGTATTAGGACTGAAGACCCCAGGGAGGCCGAAAGACTTTTTGGGCTCCTGGAGTGGGACAGTGTGGCTGAATGCCAGGAATGCCTGTAACGAAGAGAGAACATTAGTGAAAGATAAGGGCTTAGGTTCATACCCAAAGCCATCTTTCTGTGGAGGGGGGACCGGCCTCTCCTAGTAGGATGCTCTGGGACTATCATGCCCATTCATAAGGAACACCCTCAGGAACTCATTGACTATGCACCACCTCTGTGAACTGAACAGTTAGTCCACATCTTGTTTTCTAGGTATCAATCCCATTTTAAGAGTTGGTAGTGTTTTAGCGACTTTTACAATGGGATTGCAAGTGGATACTAATTCAGAATTTGAAAGAGGCATGTTTTGGGCGTACCTTCCATATGGCGATAAATGTTAAAGAAAACATGAGTGTCTGTGCTTATGTAGTGCCAAGACATACTCCTATGATGCTTGACAAGGAAAACAGGTTTTGAATGGGGCTCCTTTATGCCTTGTATATTCCCCTGTTCTTCCTGGGCCTTCTTTTCCTTGGTGGATTCCACATCTGTGAACTTTGCTGGCTGGGCCTACTGATATGATATTGACCTGCCTTCCCACCAGCCCACATGTTAGGCAAAGTGCAAGCATTTCACAAAGGGCAAAAATGCAGTTTGTTCATCGGTCAAATGCATTTCCTATCAGTAGCGGCTGGCATCTACGGGGAGTGGGGGGTGGTCAAATGGATGGTGAGTAGCTGTGCACTATCGCGTATGCCACAAATGAATAATAAAAAATGAAATACACTTACTTTACACGGGCGACAAGGCCTCCTCCTTGCTGCATCTCGTCCTCCTGCTGCAGTTTGATGTTCAGCGCGGGCCCTGGCCAATTCCCCAAACCAATCCTAGCTCTCATGCTGTTAGCATGGATTGAAGGGAGCGGCCTCTCTCAGCACACCCACGGGTACTGGAGACATATGCTTGGTCTAACCCAGCTGTCAAGCTTTCAAAGTGCGCATGTCTGGCTGGCCGTCACAAGATGGACAGCCAAAGGGACATGCACACTTTGAGGAAGAGGAGGATGAAAAATCAAAAATGAATACATTAACTTTATTACCATTTTATTTTTCATCTCTAGGGCTTTTGGGGCATTTTACTGGACGGGGCGACACTCCTCCACTTTAAGGGAGGAGCCACCCCTGTTTCCTAACCTTTCATTTGTGAATGGGGCACAATTGAAATCTTTTAACTTGATCTGTATTATGCAAAGACATCGCCTAAGCTACCACATTGCATCTGAATAAAGATAAAGATGACTCAGCTTGTGTGCGTTGTTAATATAATAAGTCCTGAGGTTACTTCTGTGTAAACATGTGCCTGTTATAATCAACAAAAAAATAAATTAAATGTCTGATGGTTTTGGGAGTGTTGCTGTTCTTGCCTGTGTTATACTTAGATAGGCATGGATTTTTGGAAACAACATTTGCTTTGTCATAACAGGAATCAATGTTTTGTAATTAAAGTAGAATGGCATTAAAATGGGCAAGAGATCACAATCAGTCAATTGTTCATCACTTTGTGTTTTCCAGAATGAAAAGTCTCCCAGGCGTTCAACAAGTCGATCGAGTAACATATCCAAGGTAGGAGGCACTGACTCCTTTATTTACCTCTGATGGCTTTGAGTCTGGTGTTCTGAGTAATCCTTTATTTAATAACAGAATGTGTTGTTCTGCGATGCAGCTGTCTCTTCTGCTGACATGTATTCTATTACATTTTTAAAGAAAATTCAAAGGAGTTCTAGTTCATACAAGTTTAATTTTATCACCGATTCTGCTTTTCTAATGCTGCCAAATGGTGATAAATCCAATGCCTCTAACGTCAATGTGTGAAAATTCGTGATAACATTATATAAATTTGCAGATGTGCAATGCTTTTTGCACTGACCTTCACAGCGACCAACTAGATTAAAAATACCATGTGCACAAACCTTTCATACTTATCATTTGCACTGATCGCCGATGCACAAATTGCATTATTGAGCTGGTGAGTCACTGCAAATTTTGTTTTTGCATAGGGGTGGGTGGTAAACTCTTCTTCGCCTGTGGAGTTTGCCGAGGTTTGTCCAATCCGTGCTCGGCTTGGAGCGCAGAGTTCCAGGAAAACTCCACCAACCGCCGCATGGCGGACTTTTTCTCGCATGTGCCTCACTAACGTTAAGTTGGCGAGTGAGAAAATGGACCTCAAGAACGCCTCCTGGTGTGAGTTCTTAATGGGGGCGGTCGCAGCTGGTCACTACCGTTTGTGTTGAGAAATCTGCCACTCGAGTAGAAAATGTACTTGAATGGCCATAAGAAGTAGCGCCCACTGGCGCGCCTTGTGGTGCCGTTTGCACTGATTTTACTGTGCGGAACAAGCTACCAGTGCTTCAATTCAGCACAAACAGTACGACGTTCCGAATTCCGCATCTCACAGAGCTCTGCGGAATCTCACAGTTATTATATAACTCCATGGAATTCCGCAAAATGAAACTCTTCGAGTTTCGCCCACCCTTAGTTTTACATCACTGTTTGGTGCAAACATCAGGGCTAAATTCTCCTGAAAGGGGAATGCATTTGTAACTTAGAGCCGAAAGAGCTTATGCTGTTACAGACTGTATAGATTGAAGGTACCTGATGCAATGCATTCCTCCAATTTTTTATTTCCAATCCTAGTGTTCGTCAAGTGAATATAAAATTCAGGCAAGAGGATCAGTTCATATTGCATTGTTGTTAACGTAAAGGGCATTTATTGGCAAAGCCAAATGTTTGCATTGCCAAGGAAGGCCTGCTATTAAACCAGCTTGATGGCAGATAACAGGAATCTAGAAGGAAACTACCCCAGTCGAGCTTATTTTAAATACTTGTTTAATTCTAAAATGGTTTGGCTTAACTACAGTCAGATACAGGTTGGAAATGACGAAGCAGAGAGCAGAGCCACAAAGGGTGCATGTGTTCTGCAAAGCTGTAAATGCTGCCAATATTTTCTGTTCTTTCTATAAATAATATTGTGCCCTGTTTGTGTGCTTTCAGTGCACTGCATTTTAGAATAGCACTTGAAGAGAGGCAGCGATCTCTAATTTCATTGGATGAATGCACTAGATTTATGTGGGACGTGATCGTTTAAACTGAGGTTAATTAGCGTAGCTCAGGCATCACTTTCACGTTGTCAAGATACCAGTTTGATAATTCTTGAATTGGGCTTGTGCCTGTGCAGCATACATCACTACATTAAAAGCTGACTGGTTTTGCTCTCATATTGTGTTGCTTTTAAACGTCACAATACAAATAAAGACATTGAATTGAAGTCACTAAAACGTCATAATCCTTTCAATTGATTTTGATTCTGCATGGATTCAAATCTGTATTGTTTTCCCCTACACATGTGCAGTCTCTTAGCTTATGAATCAATTGATTCCTCAAAGATGTGAAGACCTGGATGAGGAAATCTCATTGGCTATGAGATGATTAGGTCTTTCTGGACTGGAACTGCTACCTGAGAAAAGTCTTCAAATTTAGGGCCTTATTTATGAAGGACTTGCGCCACCGGTGCGTCACTTTTAACATGGGAAAAAGTGACGCACCGGTGGCGCAAGTCCTTCATAAATAAGGCCCTTAGTGTTTGGTGATAAAGTTCTCAGCCACCAAACTCTAAAACAGACCCTTGGTATCTTAATTCTCTTGGGAGTGAAAATACTGGACTTCCATTGTGGACTTCAAAGACAAATCAAGCAATGAATCATAAAATATCAGAAATATGAGAGAGTGCTTCAGTGATACAACTGCATTTTCAAGACACTTGTGTCATCCTGAAGGATAAGAATATTGTGACCACATTGAATGCTAAAATGTGCATTTTATTGGAAGAAATCTACATCATGTAGGATCTTCTGAGTTACATACACCACCATCTTTAAATATTTTGTTAAATGTGTTCTAAAATATTAGGCAAACACATTTCGTCTGATGACTCAAGTAAGGGATCTATCTATAATGCAACCAGTACTTCTACCTACTAAAACAAATAACACTCGAGGTTAATTCTGATAGTGATATCTCAAGAAGTTCAATTCAATATTTTAAAACTCATGACCTATAGAACTTACAAAGCAGTACAGTACCAAAAAGGTCTCAATGCAAAAACATGTACTTTCAGTATCACTGTATATGTGCTACCATAGTATTATTATGCTGTTTGCATTTAAGAAATTGAAGGATGCATAGATTGTGAACTTGTATTTTCCTAGACAAATTGTTTTGAGGTCCTTACACGGCTGTGTTCTAATCACTTTTGCTTGTCTTGTGAAGCAGCTGCATAAAAATTATCTTCGAGGAAAAATATGCATGTTCGTATACTCCTGTGTATGCTTGTTTACATCTTATTCTCCTACCTGCTCCTACCTGTCCTCCATGGTCCATTTTGCTGCCACTCCCTTCTGCACTCCATGGACAGTTGTGTTGCGGTAAACAGTCAAAATATCGAGTTTTTAATTTCGACCTACACTTATATCGAGTTGCTAATATCGATGGGACAGAATATCGATGTCCAGAATATCGATGGCCAGAATATCGACCCTAAGGTAAGTAATATCGAAATTACTAATATCGATAGCATATATATCGATGTAAGTAATTTCGATTTACTAATATGTGTTAGAAATATAAGTTAAGTATTTAAATTAATTGTTATAATATGTGTTTAATATGTTTTTATAATTTAAAAATATATAAGAGTAAATAATATGTTTTACTACCACAGCGGGTTGTGGGTTTATAGGGGACTAGGGTGGGAAGTAATTTATTTGTAATTAAATAATTAATTTTTCAATGATTAATTTATTTTGCAATTAAATATTAATTGGCAATTATTTATTTAAATTGATTAATTGATTAATTAATTGATAATTTATGTATATTTTTAACTAAATTATGTTTTACTACCACAGCGGGTTGTGGGTTTATAGGGGAATAGGGTGGGAAGTAATTTATTTGTAATTAAATAATTACTTTTCAATTATTAATTTATTTTGCAATTAAATATTAATTGGCAATGATTTATTTTAATTGATTAATTGATTAATTAATTGATAATTTATGTGTATTTTTAACTAAATTATATGTTTTACTACTGGAGCGGGTTGTGGGTTTATAGGGGAATAGGGTGGGAAGTAATTTATTTGTAATATTAATTAATTTTGGGTAAAGGGGTATTTTTAGGGTTCAGGGTCAGTTTTCAGTTTTTGGGTAAAGGGGTATTTTTAGGGTTCAGGGTCAGTTTTCAGTTTTTGGGTAAAGGGGTATTTTTTGGGTTCAGGGTCAGTTTTCAGTTCTTTGGTAAAGGGGTATTTTTAGGGTTCAGGGTCAGTTTTCAGTTCTTTGGTAAAGGGGTATTTTTAGGGTTCAGGGTCAGTTTTCAGTTTATGGGTAAAGGGGTATTTTTAGGGTTCAGGGTCAGTTTTCAGTTTTTGGGTAAAGGGGTATTTTTAGGGTTCAGGGTCAGTTTTCAGTTTTTGGGTAAAGGGGTATTTTTAGGGTTCAGGGTCAGTTTTCAGTTTTTGGGTAAAGGGGTATTTTTAGGGTTCAGGGTCAGTTTTCAGTTTTTGGGTAAAGGGGTATTTTTAGGGTTCAGGGTCAGTTTTCAGTTTTTGGGTAAAGGGGTATTCTTTGGGTTCAGGGTCAGTTTTCAGTTCTTTGGTAAAGGGGTATTTTTAGGGTTCAGGGTCAGTTTTCAGTTTATGGGTAAAGGGGTATTTTTAGGGTTCAGGGTCAGTTTTAGGTTTTTGGGTAAAGGGGTATTTTTAGTGTTCAGGGTCAGTTTTCCCTACTGTTGCACCCACTGGAGTGGGAATAGTAATTATTGTTAAGTAATTATATATTATATATGATTTTTTTTTTTAATTAAATATGTATTATTATTTTTTTTAACAATTATTACATATATTTAAATATGTTTAAGTAATTATTATGTATTATTTACAGTTTTTTTATGTTATTTTAAATAAAAAAAAATCGATATATTTAACAACGATATTTTTTACATCGATATTAAATTTTCGATATTTTGGTACTTACCATGTTGTACATAGGGCGTCGATATTTTTGCTATCGATATAATTACGCCGATATTTGTGTAGGTCGAAATTCTGTCTGTCGAAATTCTGTCATAGATCCTTGTGTTGCAACTGCTCCTCCTGCTTGCCCTGCATGGTCTGTTATGAAGTCCCTTCCCTTGCCCTCTTTTGTCTGTGTTCAGCTCCTACCCATCCCTCTATTATCCATTATCGTTTGCGTATGCTGCTGCCCCCTCCCTCGTGTCCACCATGGCCATTGTGCTTCCACTACCCCTCCTGCTTGCCTTGCATGATCTTCTGTGCTGCCACATCCCCTCCTACATACCCCGTGTGGTCAGCATGCTGCCACTTATCCCCTCCCACCTTCCTTCCATTGTCCATGTGAATGGTATTTTAGTCTCACTGTTGCCTGCAATGGTGTGTTATGCTTCCAGTGCCTATCCCACCTGCTCTCTATTGTCATCTTGCTGCTCCTGCCCTGCCCTCTTGCCCCCTGCCCTCCATTTTACATGTGGAGGGCAAGGGGCCTCCACATGTAAGGAGGCCCCTTGCCCTCCTTACATGTCAGGAGTACATATCGCCTGACATGCATGATATATCGCCTTCCTCCTTCCTTGTTTGGTCCGCTGTCTTTACCCGGCCCACTCCCTCCTGCCCTTCATGGTCTGTTATGCTGCAACTGTCCCTTCTGTCTCTCAGCTATGGTCAGCTTGCTGCCCTGTCTCTTTCCTCTTTCCTCTTTCCTGTCCATGTGCATGGCTCAGTTCCCTTCCTATTGCTTTCCAAGGTCTGTTAGCTACACTGCCGTCTTGCTCGCCCTGTGTGATGTATCATCCTGCTGCAAACTCTGACGCCTTCCCTGTAAGGTCAGTTTGTTGTCCCTGCCCATCTCCTTCCTGCCCTCTCTTATCCAAGTCCGAGTCCCTACCCCATTCCTTCTGCCCTCCGTGATCCAATGTACCAAACTTGCCAACATTTTGAACTTGGTAAGCTGTTGATTTTGATAATCACATGAATGGGGAATTGATTTTCTCCATTGACTTTCATTGAAAAAGATGAGATTTTAGGCCGGAGACAAATAAAAAAAATGGCCTTTTCGAGTCTGTTGTCATGAATGATTGTACTGCCACTCCCTCTTCCTACTTCCCTCAATGGTCTTTTATATTGCCACAGTCTCTCCTGCCAATACTGCATGGCTGGTTTGTTCCCTCTTCCCCCTTTTCCCTGTCCTCCATGGGCCGTTGGGCTGCCACTGCCCCTCCCACCTGCACAGTATGGTCAACTGGTCGCCTCTGCACCCTCCTCCATGAAAGTGTCTTATTCCCATAGAATTCATGGTTAGTGCTCTAAACAACTAAAATGAGGATATAGCAGCAAAGCACTTTTAAACAATTTGCTATATTTGTGTTTGTTTTATCTAGTTGATCATTTGATGATATGTTACACTTAAGAGAGAGGATGTGGCGTTACAGCTAGAGCTGCAGACTTTGCAACTGGGGAACCAGGTTCAAGTATCGGTGTCAGCTCGACATCCTGTGATTCTGGGCAAATCTCTTAATCTCCCCATGCCTAAAACCAAAATGAATGTGTCCTTGTGTAATACACCTGATGCTCACGTAAAGCACTCCTATACCTTTGGGTCAAGTCTGCCCTCCATAAAAATCCAAACAAACAAAATAATTTAGTGGTTTGCACACTTTTGTAATTGGGCTACACTTGAGCTACATTTGGGTGATATTTGTGCTATAAGTGGGCTTTTTTTCTCCGGTGGCCATCTTGGGAGATTTATTTGTTATGAAGCTCCTTATTTTCATCATTTACTGTAGTATCCTCAGTAGAAAATTATTTCAGTATTCTACTTTGATTCGCTCAAGATGGCGTTCATTTGTGACGTACCTTTGGCATAAATTCAAAATGTTACCACTCTAGTTGCTCATGTATAATGAGTAAAACCTGCTGATCACTAGGTAGTTAACTGGCAGTTTTGCTGGAGTTGAAAGTGCATGTTTCAGTCTGCATGTGATCATGTGTTGAAAGTGCATGGTTTAGTCTCCATGTTAGAATGCTGTAATGAAATAGAAGAGGAAGATTTTTCTTTGCGAGCTCACTTAAAATGTGTCCTAATTTTTCTTTCTACAACACTAAGTATAATTTCTATGTCAAACTGAACCCCCTAATTTTGTTCCTTTCTAAATTAAATGTTTAAAGTTTTACCAGTTTGATTCAATCAACATGGCTCCCGGTGTGCCATACATTTGTCATAAGTTACACTGTTAGTGCTTCAGTTGTTCTGGGAGGCGGCAGTAGAACACAAGGGAATTAACTGTCAGACTTCATTTTCATATGGCTGAGAAAGGTAGCATGAATTTACTGAAAATGTGCTCTAATTTTTGCTTCTGGAGCACCTTCCATTAACACTATGGGGGATTTCTCTCAAGCATGATTCTTGAACTACCTGAAAAAGGCTTTTCCACGGGGTAAGATCACCTTTGAACACACCATAATTCCTAAAATTAGTGTAGTACCATCAACAAATGATTTATATTGTAACCTAAATCTGTTATCATCCGTTATACGTTTCTGGTGTTACTAATTGGACATTATAATGCTTTGTTTAATGCTACATTTGCAAAATTACATTACAGCATTTGGGTATTCCTCAATTTTGCCATTTAGTATGGTATCCATCTGACTCACTGGATACATCCTTTAAACATTCATGATTATGGTGACATAACACTAAACCTAAATAAGAGAAAGCAATGCCCTATGCTATAAAAATGATTGTATTGCCCAAATTCTAATTGCACATAAACTGGCCACAGAATAAATACCAACCAACCACCTAATCATATAATCCGAATAACATAACAAATAATAGCCCCATAATAAAAACTCAGAATTTCAGTGGCAAACTCAGAAAAAATTCAGAGTTATAAAAAATATATATTTGATTCTACACATTAGACTGAAATCATCACCATCATACACAGCCATCTAGTGAAAACTATGCACAAAGTATAGGAAATAGAAAGTGTCTCAGCTATTTTCCCAATATAAAAATCATTCAAATACAAATAATATTCAATTGGGAAAAATTCATAGAAATGTTTGGAAATCATAGTCCTGATTGAACCCATTCGTAATTCTGTAGTCTAAATGTATCTGGTCTCCAGCTGTCTTAGCATTCACTAACGATTACCACTCTGAATCAATAACAACATCTTATATGCAGTTGGGATTGATGTTATAACGTTGACCAAAGAGGAGGGCAACCAGATAGGATTGGTCTACATTGGTAATTGCTCGTAAATGTGTTCAATTCCTTTGTCGACCTGCAATTTTATGCTCCCTACAGATTTCAATTTAAACTTACAACCTAAGATATATATACACAGCATATTCGATTTTACAAGTGTATATACACCCATGATTGTTTTAGGTCTCTCACAAAAAGGTGTGGTGTATTAGCAGATCTATTTTCCAAATTTGCAAGCCTTGCACGAGCTGCGCTTGTCAAAGCCCTTTCTAGGTTGTAACCAATTTTTCTTGTCCACCAATTCTGAACTACTCTTGACTAAAGCATCCCTCATAGAGTGATCGTTTCTGAATGCAATGGAAGGTGCCTTGAGCAAAGTAGGCTTTAATACACAGCCTCCCTGGACCAAAGACCAGTGTCTCTTCACAATGGCCCTTAGTGCCCTCTCCTATTTACTGAACCTGAGGATCAATTTTGTGGTTGAATCTTAGTTTTATTTGACATCAGTTGAAAAGCAGCCCGCCCTACTCTTTTGGTTGGCTTTTGGAAGTGCATTATACAATGTGGTCTTATGATATCCTGTTTGTACAAATCTAGAGTTGGCCTCTTCCTGGCCTATCTCTACATCCTCTGCAGAGCTACAATTCCTCTTGAGTCAGAGCATCATCCCATAGGGATTTCTGGTCTTGAGATGTGTAGGGTGGAAGCTTTTCACATGATGCATAGAGTTTTCCAGTAGTTGCTTTTCTATGCCATTGTGTCACAATTCTGTTATGTTTATGATACAATTGTAAATCCAGAACTTCCACCTGTGTTTTATTAATATGTGCTATGAAGTCTAAATTAATGGAATTACAATTGATACACTCAACAAATTATTCAGGTCACTCCAATGTCCCCTTCCAAACTCTAAATAAATCATCAGTATACCATAGCCAACATATTACATGATCATTCCACAGTGTGTTATGGTCAGCAATGAGTACCATCTCCTCCCACCCGCCCATGTGAAGACACGCATAACTGGTGATGAAGCAAATGTCCATGGTGAAAAATCCCTTGATTGAAATGGAAGAAATTATTCTCCAAACACCATTTAGCCAAAGAAAGCAGCATATAACTGTGTTAAAAAATACTCAATTGTTGACCTCTTGGAAAGTGTTCAACACAGTATAAGCCTTAATGATGATTAATGCTAGTATATTATGAATGACATCAAGAAACATTAACAGGTACACTGGAGCCAATAGATGTTATAAATCTGTTTAAGAAAGGCACCAGTATCTAGCACAAAAAATGGTAAATTTCAGACAAAACTTTGAAGATTAAAGTGAATGTACTATGAGGTATTCTCGGGGGCAGGACTCAAAGCCCCAGGAGCCAGCGGGGCCGTGACAGGACCGGCAGTCCCTCCCCTTTCACTACCGGGGAGTATTTCAGCACCTTGCGCCTCCCGCTTCGCGGGAGACGCGGCGTTTGGCGGCAAACCAGCAGCATCACTCGGGGGCAGGAGTCAAAGCCCCAGGAGCCAGTGGGGGACTTGATAGGACCGGCAGCCCCTCCCCTTTCACTACCGGGGAGTATTTAACTATCTGCGCATTCCCGCATCGCGGCACGCGCGCGGACGGGCGTTGCGCGAAGCCCAGGCCAAGGGCGGGCCCGTCTGTGCCCGTCAGTGGCCGGTGGAGGCCGGCCCCGGCCACCTTTCTTATCTTTGAAACTCAGTAATGCAATCTTTGTTTGGGGTTCCTAATGCATTGGCCTTTGGTGCTTTACCTATAATTTCCAACAAGCATTTCACTAATTTTCTGCGCATTGTGTTGTAAATTGGTATTGGGTTATATAGATCAAGGTAACAATCAAGAGAAAGTTCATGGGGGGAAATGCTGGGGGAGTGGAGGGAGCTAGCACCTTGAAACCTCGTAAAGGGAAGAAAGCTAGAAGAGCGATCAAGCAACAAGACCCAGAGGGGGCCCTAAATCGCATTAGCACTCTGGTAGAGGAATGCGAGGAAATATTGCTGACCGAAAGCGGTGCCCCCTTGCCCAGTGATTCTGCCCATATGGCAAATAGTGTTCAGGGGCATTCTAATTTTCCAAAGACCCCGGCAATCCCGGCTATGTTTTGTACAAAAATAAATGACAGTTCTTCTAGGGGGGCTGAGAAAGAGGATACTGGCCATAATACCAATGGAGAGGAAGGTTTTCCTTCAAAAGCTGATGCACAGTCTCGTGAGTGCGTCTCATTAGTGCCGTGCTCCAATTGATTCTCGCCCCTAATGAGTAACCCGAGGGAGGCTAACGTAGAGCTGGCTAATCACTCAGGGGTAATTGTGACCGAGCCCGCCATGAATCAAGTGCAATCTTTTCATGATCTCGAGAGGGTGGTTTACTCATTTAGGGAGGAGATAGTTTCCTTGAAGGCTGTGAATGAAAAATTAACAACCATGGTGGGGCCCTGGGGGGGTACGTCCTTTCCTACTCCCGTTTCTGTCCCGAAAGCAACTATCCCCATTCCACCAACCTCTAATGGACCCCAGAATAATCCCATGAGCATTGTGAAGTCTATGGATCAGTGTAAAACCGCGGCTACATATAGCCAGATGGTTAAGTCCGGGAGGCATGGTGTATTGCCAAGAGATATAGATAATACTGCACGATCTGTTTTGGGTTGTATGGTCCCACCGGGGGAGATTAGGTCGAAAGATCATTTATCTTTGTATGCACGTGGGGAAACGTGGCCACCTATTAACTCACGAGGGGGGAATCCTATTGTAAGTAATAGCACAAAAACAAAATTTATATGACTAATGTACCAAAACTATCTTTACATGGTAGATTTGAAAGTGCTGATTCTTTAACAAATAAAGCCATTCATTGGCTTCTGCATGTCTGGGGCTGTCGCTCCATGATCAGAGATGGCATTGTCAGAGCTCGTAGGTTCACCTCCCCTATGAAACCTGTTGACTGTATTGAACTGACATTGCAGAGCAAGGTAATGGTGGAAAATCTGTTTTCTCTTGAGTTTAGGACTAGTCCACCTGAACATTCATCCATCCAGTTAAGAAAGGCATGCCCGGGTGATATTGGGCGGTTGAGCTATGGCCATTTGATGGGTATAAGACCGGGAAGTTCTACTTTGGAACTTGTGGATTGACTGAGTGATGAAACTGAATTAAGATCACACGGTATTAGTGCAGGTCAGATATCACAGGAGGAGGAAGTGACCGAGCTTACTGGTTCTAATAGCCATGATTTTTATACCCTAAATAGTTGGTAACGGAAGATAATATCCACCATCCTCCCATCATCAACATAGATTCCCCCTCGCAGATATCCCCTTCTCAAAATGTTCTAAGTCCCACAAGCCAAACTGATACTTTAGTTAATACCAGTGGGTTTGTGGTTGGTGGTTCACTACTCTTGTGGAATATTGCGGGATTGAATGCAAAACTAGCTATAACTGATTGGCTTACTTTTATTAATGGTTATGACATTTGCCTTTTCCAAGAGACCTGGCTTTTGGAACCACGATTTTGTGTAGGATATTTAAATTTCCATGTTCCAGCCTTGAAAGGGACACATGGCCGACCAGCGGGTGGCCTAACTATCTGGATACGTCAAGAATTAGGTATCAAAATCAAGGTATTACCCTCTGGGAGCAGCGATATCCAGATATTGAGGATAGATTTAGGTCCCTTAGGTTTAATTGACATTTATAATGCCTATGTAAGGGGAACTCGAGGTGCCAAGTCCCAGGGTCTAGATGAGCTTGTATATTTCTTTGATCTCCATTCAACAAGCTCACACATTATTGTAGTGGGTGATTTTAATTCTACTTTTGAATCCCTGGTTGAAACAGAGGAGCACCTTACTGATGATGAAGACATGTTATGGGGAATTCCAAATTAGAGCTGAAACCCATAAAAAGGTGGACGGAAATAGTCATTCAGATCAATACAATCTGTCTGGAAAGGGGTTTAAGGGCCCTTAACCTCTTCGCCGCTAATGACAAGGGTAACTCGTCATGGACTTTCCATTGATTTCAATGGAAAGTAAATGAGAAACAAGAGTAATGCCTTAGCAGTAAAGGGGTTAATGGTAGAATGCCGAAGGATAGAATGGGAACTTACACATTTAATAACGGGCAAAGCAAAAGCAGAATCAATTATATTCTTGTTAGTGTGAGCTTCTGGCATACCATCACTGACATGTTGATAAGGAACCTCCCAGAAAGTGATCATAATCCCCTCTGTGTAAATCATAGGTGGTGGAAGATGGAACCCATTCCTGCTAGGGCAAGGGAGTCACATGCTGCAGACATTGTGTTGTCTAATGACATGAGAAGGCTAATATGGCCTCTTATACTAGAGAACCCTGCTACTCTGGAAAGTATTAAAAAAGATTGTGATGGTACTATCCTCGAATTTGAGCAGATCTTGTCCGGAAACAAGGACCTGGGTGAAATAACGCTTGTGCATAATACATTTTTTACTATTTTGAGATCTTATTTTGAAAGAAAGCACAGACCTGGTCAATCTTTAGCCCCTAGACCTCCAAGATGGTATAATAAGGAATGCAGGCAGGCAAGGATAGCTTTAGGGAAAGCTATAAAGGAAGGAAAAGTGGACACTGTGCGTGCTAATAGGTGTATTTATAAAACTAGTATCCTTAGGGCCAAGCGGTCATGGGATGAGCGTAAATGGCAGGACCTGTTAGAAGCTAGTGTGCAGAACAATAGTAAATTGTTCTGGGGTATTATTAAATGGGGGTAGGCGGACAGTCTGAGCAGCCGCAAAATAATGTTTCACAGGAAGAATGGGTTGAGTATTTTAGGCCCCAGTATGCCTCTAATACTGGGGACAAGAATAGGGAAGTCCTGAGTCTAGTTTATTATCAGTAAAATTATTTTAATAGAACAGATGTGGAGCAAGCACTTGGTACAGTGGCAGCTGGAAAAGCATTGGGTCCGGATGGGGTCCCTGCTGATGTGTACCTGTATGATAAGACCAAATGAGGGAGTTATATTTTGCTGATTGCTAATGCTATGGCCCAGGGAGCACAGATACCAAGCTCCTGGAAAGGGGTGGAAATAATTCCGGTATTAAAGAAGGGTGATAGGTCCCTCCCTGGGAACTGTAGACTAATTAGTTTGATTGACGCCATCCAGAAAATTGTAGGGAGGATGATTTTAAATAGGGTCTTACTATGGATAGCGGATAACAATATATAGGCCCCCTTCCAGGCGGGTTTTAGAGAGTCAATAAGCACCATTGACCAAGTATTTCGTTTCACACTACTCTATTGGAAAACGGTGACCCTAGGCAAAGGAAGCTTGTATGCTGCTATTGTTGATTTAAGGGCAGCTTTAGACCTAGTCCCTCGACCTAGCCTCTGGGTAACGTTATAAGACCTCGGTCTTCCCATTGAGCTATTAACTTAAATCCAGAGGCTTCATGAGGATAATCATGCTAGGATTAGGTGGGAAAGGCAGGGAAAGACAACCGTTGATTTTCCAGTTGAAAGAGGGGTGCGACAAGGGTGTGCCATGGCGCCCACGTTATTTTTTTTATATAGAAATGGAATAGTTGAAAGGCTACTATTGGTGAACACAGATTCTCCCACTCTAGCAGGTGTAAAAGTCCCGATTTTAATGTTCGCTGACAATACGCTCTTAATTGTAAAGACTCCCAGCGGTCTCCAGCGGGCATTATTAATCTTTGAAGATTTCTGTTTGGGGCAAGGCCTTGAAGTTAATGTGAACAAGACCAAATTCATGGCCTTTAATCCACACAGAACATTTAAAAATAATTTTTTATTGACGAGACAACCATTGGAGCAAGAAGGTCTTTTACATATCTAGGGGTGAATATTCAGAAAGATCTAAAGTGGAGCCAACAAAGGGATTTGACTGCCCTAAAGCATAGACAACTTTTGGGTGCGCTTGTTGCTGAATTAAAAAAATCTATGACTAAACCTATTAGGCCCGTACTTCAAGTTTATGGAGCGAAAGCTGTCAGTTCTGCCCTGTATGGTGCGGAATTATGAGGCTTTGGGAATTTAACTGATTTAACTAACTCTGAAAATAAGTTCCAGTGTGCCATTATTTCCCTTCCCCAGAGTACGCCACTAGTGCCCCTAAGGTATGATCTGGGCAGGAACCCTATAGCATAAATGGCTAAATTGCGGCCTATGCTTTATTGACACAGATTGTGGACAACCACTGAATTGTCATTGTACGCCGAGGCTTTCCTTGATGTAATAAACTCAGATGGTTTCCATAAAATCGGGTGGTTCAAAGAAGTAAGAAAGATCTTAGCGGACTTGGAAATGTACAAACTCTGGGATAACCCTGTAGGTGCTTCCTTTCCGTCAAAAAAAGTTCTGAAGGAGAAGTACTGGGAAATGGTTACAAGCAAAGTTTGTAGAAGAACTGATTCTCTTTCTTTGTCAGGTATTTTTTTGAATATGAAATCTATTCCCAGGTTCTAACCCTTTTGGGATACCATTACGAAGGTACAAGATAGGAAGCTATACTTTCAGTTGAGGACAGGATCGTTGCCTCTAAGATCTTTCACTACCCGGTGGGTTCAACAGGGTGATAGTATATGCCCAGTCTGTAAGATCCATACTGAAACAATTGCCCATATGTTTTTCGTCTGCCCGGCTTATGCAGCCCCAAGACGGGTTTGGTTGAGCCCAGTATGTAAATTACTTGGCACCAGGAGGAGTATTGATGCCCAAAGGATCGTGTGTACTAGTACCATGCCTTCCATTGTAGTGGGAGTTGCAAACTTTTTAGGATGGGTGTGGATTATAAGACGGAACACTGTAGCTGGATAATTTGCCCCTTTTTCTTTTATGTTTTGACCTTCATATGCTGACCTAGAATGATAGTCTTGGCTTTCTTATTGTGTATAGAAAAGCAGGAATTTTGTACTTGTGTCCAATGTTCTAAAATTACCAGTTTTAAAATGTTTTGTATGAAGATGTTTATAGTATTTTAACTTGGACCCTATTTTTAACACATTTCTCCACCATCGAGCTGTTTTAATGTATTTATTTGTGAAGTTTTTGTCTTTTTGTAATGCTTTTATGACTTTTGTCGAATAAAGCTTGTTTGGATTGGATTGGTATTCTCAAGTGTGCTTTCTTGGGCAGCAATGATGTATCACATATTTTATTTATATTTATATTTATTTGAAGTTTTATATGACGCGAACATGACCCGTTAGGGTGTCAGAGCGCTTTACAAGGACAGGTATGATACATACATGAAGGCATGGGCAAAGTGCAGGGATGGGGAATGAGGCAAAGTAAATAGTGGGACAAAGCCGTGGCTATTTACAAGAGTCAATACAGTTCTAAAATCAGCAATAACTTGAGTACAATAGGACACATGGAGAAGATAAGAAAACAAATTACTTACCTGTAACTACAGTTATCCAGTATTGGTATCCTTTATATATTGACATGCCTGAATCATTCCCCGTCACTGAGTCGGGGGTCCCAGGAGAAACAAAACAGTAGTGCCAAAGGCAAACAACAGTAGCAGGCCCCAAGGAAAAAAGGCCAGAGGCCCAAATCTTAGTAAAATATCTACATCATTATGCCAAAAGAACCAAACCCCTGGCACAACCAATCAGCCACCAGCACCCTCCAGAACCCTCTCTGCAGAGCCAGTTCTCCTCAGGTTTTCTTTAGCACAATTGGGAAATAAGTATCCCAAAACAGAGAACTGACTCTACGGTATTATCACATATTTTTCTGCATCCAACTAAGACATATGAGGCAAATCCGCATTTTACTGCTATTATTACCAAACAATCGGTCTTTTTCTTGGATGTTGAAATCTATGTGGCTAATGACAAAATTAAGAACAAAGAAAGTTAACAGCAGGGAATAACTTACTGCATGCTGCTAGCCATCACCCTCATCCATAGCATCCTGTTTGGTAAAATGCTCAGAATCAAGAGAATTTGTATCAAGGACAGTGATTGTGATAAGGCGCAGTACGTTAGCAAACAGATATTTCTGGCAAGGGGATAAGCCAAAAATGTTATTGACAATGCAATCAGGAATACTAAAACATCTAGTAGAGCTGATTTACTGTTCAATAAAGCTATTGTAAATAAAGTCGCCACTGAGCAATCAGAACAGCAAACAAGGCTAATCCTGATATATAACAAATTACATCACACACTATGCAGGTTTATCAATAAAAACTGGCCCTTAGTGCTAAGCGATACAGTTCTTATGACAAAATGCCCAAAAACCCTAATATCACTTTTAGGAAAGAGAGATCTATGTGTGATGCCCTAGTGAGTAGTAGTCCAGAAATCAGACCAGTAACCAATTGGTTAACATCTAGAAAGGGTGTTGTGAAATGCACCTCTTGCCGGGCATGTAGGTTCGGGGTCAATAGGATGGCCTACAAAACCCCATTTACAGAAGAACCAGTGGCAATTAGGAAACTGCTTGCATGCAAGACAGAATATGCAGTTTATGTATTGGAGTGTTCTTGTGGGCAACAATATGTGGGCAGTACAAAACTGCAGGTCCACAAAAGAATACTCCAACACAGGGCAATCATGAATTCAGATGCAACTTACCCGGTTGCGAGACATTTTAGAGACTTCCACAACAATAAGTTGGAAAATCTTACAAACTTTGTGGTGGATGCAGTTCCCCCTCTCAGACACAGGGGTAACCGGGAAGCCCTGTTAAGGACGTTGGAGACGAAATGTATAATTGAACTGGAAACCAAGACCCCAGAGGGACATAACTCAAGTGAGGATTTGTTTACCTGCCTCTAAATCTCCCCACAAATGAAACTAATATACCCAGTTTATAAAAAAACATTTGTTTTGAACACAATTGCTGCTTAATCCCATTTGGTTTTAATATAATGTTGCACATCATGCACTTTAAGAAATATGATGGTTGACTAAGGTGGCATGGAGAATACAAGAGATAAGGCATAGGTTAGGCCCACTTGGGCTGTACGTCTAAACTTTGCACATAGGTAAGCATCAAGGATGACCCAAATCTCATGAATATTATGTACATTGAGTCATTAAAAGGTAGAGAGTCATGGCAATTATATTATAACATGTTTTTAATATGTGTAAAACACTTTTAACCTATATGTCAATATTTATTGCTAGTTTTCATACTCCTTGTAAGATTTTTAAATATTGCCTTTTAGAATATTTATCTATATTTATTTATTCTAAATATTTTTTGCCAGTGCTGTGATGAGAGACAACGAAATGCATTAACAATTGTTCTGTATACACAGCAAGTACACTTGCACTTTAAATTTGTGAAGATACTCTGCGGGCGCGTCATGTGATCAAGGCCTTTTCAGGCTGAAACGAGTCATGGCGGTGGTGTAAGGGCTCCAATAAATCTCTAATTTGCACCAGAAAACGGGTTTGCGTTCGTTTGTTGCCCAGGAGAAAGCGGATGTGTCACTAGTGAAGTATGGAGTGATATATATGTATATATATTTCCAGCCTGCAAAAGAATTACTCGCTTTTCGACCACTCTGGCCTTGCTCACGAGAACAAGAACAGAGTGGTCAAAACGCGTTGGTTTGTGAGAGGACTGGATGGTGTTGGCTGTATTATACTGGAGTAAAAAAGTCTTGAAATCTTCTCCTGAAGTGCGAGTAATTCTTTTGCTTGGTGGAAATACTTAATGCAGATCTCGATCCCTTTTCTGCACTACTCGCACCGATCTGAGCGCGCTGAACCAGAGGGGTTTGTTGGTGAATAAAAAAAGATATATATATATATATATATATATATATATATATATATATATATATATATATATATATATATATATATATATATATATATATATTACAAATATATGTGTGTATACATAAAACATACATATATATTTGAAGTAAACCAACATTTAATACTTTAATACAGATGTGACTACCAACATTATTTTAAAATATCATCACTATATCAAACCTACTTCATGCTGTCATCGTCCATTACAACATTACAAAATAATTGCTCCTATACATAAAGGACTGTAAGAAAAACCCATCAGATATATTAGGATGTCTTGTTTAACACCTTGCGCGCTAGCGGTTTTCCCGCTGTGCGCTGGGTTTTTGAAAAACCCGCGTTACATGACGAGCTCAGCTCGTCATGAGTGTACGAGAGGCGTAACTCATGATGAGCTGAGCTCGTCATGAGCATAGAAGGGGTTAAGTAAGGATGCCTGTAACCTGCTCTTATGCTATAAGGCTGGATTATTCCTTTAATGAATTCATGGCACTTAGAGAAAGTGCTGCTATATATGTTTCTGAAAGCTGAACTCATACCCTCCTTTCCCAGGCTGCTAGGTACCACACAAATCTTCCTCTTTGCCAGATTTCAAGCAAACCTGAAATGTAGAATTAGAGAATATACTAGGAAGCAAAACAATTGCTTCTCATCCTGCATCTGCTTCTTTCAGAATATGAATGCCTCTGTTGTTGTCCCACAAGGGGGCAGAAAATTGTCCTGTGCACCAAAATAAAAGTGGCCTTGCTGCAGTTGGATTCTGCCCTTTTAGTATGCACAGATGTTTTGTGTTTTTGTCACCCATGGTAATCATATGGCAAACAGACTGCGTGTGTTTGCTGCCAGTGTTTACCCTTTAAGATAAGCCGCTGTGAGTTGTGATGCAGCAAAGGTAATTGGCACTTTGTTCGTTACAAGTGGACACTTGTGCACATGCATGTGCACACGTGTGCAGGCTGCGTATTAGAGACTACTGTTTTGCACAGCCCAGTAACAATGCTTAGGTAGGCTGGCACAATGTGGACTATACAGCATTAGGTATTCACCTGGGATAGGCCTTATAATGTTAGTGTACACTAATAGAGAAAGTCAGTGTGATTTACTGTTTTTTCTGTGGTGACACTGCCTTATACATATAGGGAGAGAAATGCCTTAGAGTGCAGTTTCACTCCCCTTTGGCCTACAGAGACCATTGACGTCCACGGAGTGTAACCTATCCAGGAAAATCAATTAGGGAACTTCTGAAATGATATATGTACACCTTATAGGTCATTATTATTATTATTATTAGGGAGATTTATAAAGCGCCTGGTTTACGCCCACAGGCGTGTCCCCGCGCTATGATAAGTGGGGTGAGCAGTCCAAGCAGCCATCACAACTGTCTATCGTCTAAACAAGTAAGTCTTAAGTTTCCTTCTAAACACGAATTCTGAGGACTCCAAACGTAACTCTGACGGAAGGTCATTCCACTGTTTCGCTACCAAATATCTGAAGGACCTTCCCCCCCATACGCACCTTCTTAATTTCTGGAATTTTCAGGAGACCTGTGCAGGAGGAGCGCAGAGTTCTTGTGGGCTCATACCTGGTGACCAGACTCTGCAACGGGGCAGGGGCTTTGCCACCCAGAATGCGATGACACGTAGCAAGAGCTTTGAATTCCACCCTGCTCCTAACAGGAAGCCAGTGCAAGGCCTGGAGTGCTACCTTTGAGGATGATCTTCTAGGAAGCCCCAGGATAAGGCGAGCAGCAGCATTTTGCAGCACCTGGAGGCGATTGAGAACCTTTCCCGTGGCCCCCAGATACAGCAAATTGCCGTAGTCCAGGTGTGAGGTAACTAAGGCATGCACCAGCGTTCGACGAGCAGTAATGGGCAGAAGATCCAAGACCTTCCTCAGAGTTCTTAAAATTCCGAAACATGCCCCCACCACTCTGCCGATCTGGGGGCCAAGGGCAAGATCAACATCCAACTACACCCCAAGATTCCTTACTTCCTGGCAGGGAACAGGTGTCTCTCCTAGGCAGGGTGGCCACCAAGCCGACGACCATACAGATGGGCATCCCCCCACCACGAGCACCTCGGTCTTACTGCCATTAAGTTTCAGGCAGTTGGCGGACATCCAGGTTGCCAGCTCTTGCATGCACACTCTGAAATTGTCCGCCATCAGACCAGGCACTCGTGAGAGGGAGATGACCAGCTGCGTGTCGTCGGCATAGGACACCAGGCGCAATCCATGGCTTTCAACTATGGCCGCCAGCGGGGAGACATACAGATTAAACAGAGTCAGGCTCAGGGACGAGCCCTGCGGCACGCCCTGGCCCAACCCAATCTCCCTCGAATAGCACTCTCCCTGGCGGACCTGAAAGCATCTGCCTGTTAGGAAAGACCGAATCCACCCAAGCGCAGCCTCTGATACCCCTCCATCATTCAGACACTGTAGCAGAGTGGAATGAGCTACAGTGTTGAATGCTGCGCTTAGGTCCAAGAGGATCAGAGCCATAGTCTGGCCCTCATCCACTCCCTGCGGCAGGGACTCTACTGCCATTAGCAATGCTGACTCCGTCGAATGCCGTGGGCGGAAGCCGAACTGAGAGTCATGGAGTAGGGAGGCTTCCACTACAAAGCCCATCAGCTGGAGGTTTGCAATTTTTTCAGCAACCTTTGCCATGTATGGCAAAAGAGAAATAGGGCGGAGATTGTCTAGCCTGTCGTAGCTGATGTTGGGCTTCTTTTGGCGAGGGAGAACTACCGCCCGTTTCCAGGCCTCAGGGACAGTATAGGTCTCAAAAGAGATGTTCAAAAGGTGGCGAATATACGGCTCTAGTATATACAGACTGCCCATCAGGCGCCTAGGAGTGGTAGGATCTCTAGGGGAGCCTGATTTTATCGAACCACAGATCTGAATACGTTTTTCAGTAGGCGGGGTGACAAATGTAGTTAACACCTGGTGTCCTCCCCTTACCCCGCATTCTTCTGCAATCTCGGAGTCTATGGTAGCTTGACTTGGAAAGGCCGAATAAATGGTTGCCACCTTGTTAGCAAAGAACTCTGCTACTCGGTTACAACTATCCACCGTGCAGAATTCTTCTGGGACTGCTGCAGGCTTCCCAACCGAGAGAGATTTGTAAATTAAAAACAATTCCTTCGAGGAGTTTGCTGCTTCCTTGATCCTGGTGTCATAATACACCTTTTTAGCCTTTCTGAGTAATCTATGGTAATTGCGCCTACTTACAACATAGTCCATTCTAGTTTGAGCGGCAAAATCTAATCTCCACTGCCTTTCTGCGCGTTTACATGCGCTCTTGGCCAAGCGCATCTCTTCTGTATACCAAGATGCCGTTTTCAGGGCACGTCCCTCCGTTCTAATCAGGGCGAGCGGGGCAACCTGGTCCAGAGCAGTCGTAATGTGCTGGTTTAGGTTATTATTAGCTGTCTCCACATCCTCACCCCCCGGGTCACCCCCCATCATAAGTGCCTCATTAAACCTGGTTTGGGAGAAGTTGGCCCATCTCCGTCTCGGGTGATGTAATGCTACCTGTTCCGGTACTCTAGCTCCCGGAATGTAGATCGAAAAGGGCACCAGGTAGTGGTCCAACCAGGGAATAAGTACGGGGTTGCAGCCTCCACCTGTTCCCAGTTGGCAAAGATGGGGTCCAGTAAATGGCCCCGCAAATGGGTGGGAAGTTTACCTATCAGCTCAAGCTGAAGCGCACTCATCGCTTTACAGAGGTCCCAAGCCATCTTATCCACAGGATCGTCTAGGTGTAGGTTGAGATCACCTAACACCAGGAACTTATCCGTGCGGAGGGCTACCTCTGTAATGCCTTCGACCAGGCTATCAACGAATCTGGCAGCTGGGCCAGGTGACCTGTATATCAGGAGGCCCTTCACACTGTACCCCCCATTAACCTGAATGGAGAACTCGCCCGCCTCACTGTCTGTGATAGCCGTCGGCTCAAAATGGCAGCGTAAGCCCTGCCTAGCAGCAATGGTTATCCCTCCGCCTCTCCCCTTCGGTCTATCTTGCCTTACCAGGGTATAACCCTCCGGAATGGCTTCGAGGGCCTCTGGGGAAGAGTCACAGTCCAGCCATGTCTCCGTAAAAAAGACTAGATCCCATTGTTTTTCGCTAAGGAGATCATGAATATCTAGTCTCTGCTTACGCAGCGACCTGACATTTAGCAAACCACAAACCAGCTTATGATGCTCTCTTTTAACCGACTTAGATAGGTCAAAAGTAAACTGGCAGTGTCTGCAACCCGTATTCTCTTCAGCTCTTAAACTGTGAAGACAAGAGCTGCTAGCGCACATATTACGGAAGGATAGCAGGTCATTTCTGCTCCAACATGTATAAACTCTCAGGGGGGCAGGGGGCATGGCCCTGGCCCGCGCCCGGCCGCGGACGGGCGCAGACGGGCTTAACTTAGGCGCAACTTCGGCGCGCCTTCGTCGCGCCCGCTGCGCTCGCCCGCTGCGCTGTCGATAACACATCCGCCAGCGTCCCAACAACTAGAGCGCTGCACAACGCTACCGGAAGTAGCTGGCCCAGACCTTCCACGCCCTCTGCTCGAACGGTGCTAGTCACCGGCGTCAGAACGAGGCGGGAAGGAGGGACGAGTCCAGCGCTGTTCGAACCGTTGCTGCTACTGCCTGCCTTCAGGTGAGAGCATCAGCAGAGCAGAGTAGAGTGCAAGGTTTCCCAAACCAATGACACAGTAAATATGCAGATCAACAGCATACGGGGGAGCGTGCACGCTCACACTCACACAGTGCCCCTGGTAAATTAAAATGAGCTCACACGCTCTTGTCAATTAAAATGGTCGTAATCACCAATGCGCCAGGTAACCGTGTTGTAAAAGCGGCAGGGACACTGCCACTGTCCTCTTACCACAAAGGGGCCCAGAGTTTTCGTATTTCCCTGCTCATCTCAGGATCAGAGTCCAGGCCTTTCGTCATGGTGCTGTGCCCAGTTAATTTCATTTCTCTCCAGCGGCAGGAACAAGGGCATCCTTACACAAAAGGAGCAATTAGCAATACTTCTTACCAGTTCCTGAGGAGGAAGGTGGTGGGGGTGAATGATCTGAATCAATCACTCAGCTTTCATACTGCATGAGGGATGGGCCTGTTGAAGCCTACTGAACAAAAGAGAGTGCCCAGACAACTGGAGCAGACCTACCAAAGGGCTCCCTCTGAAATTTTAGTGTGTAAATCCCTGGCAGTGATGTCGGCGAGGGGTGGAGCTGAGATCTCAGAAGCTGATGTGACCAGTGTCTCTGAGATGATGCTATTTTGGACTGTCTCAGTATGCTGTGCAGCAGTTTGGGACAGGGGTAGAGAGATGATGTGACACCTTAGGATTGGCCAGGGTTGCCTGACTTCTGGAAACTGCCTCTTGCACAAGGGGGAGACTCTCTTGCCTGTTGATTTTTCTACACTTGACTGCTGAATCCTGGGATCACCATGGAGAACTGGAAGGAAGAACCAATTGACCCCCACTCCGGACTAAGTACGCTGCCCACTTAACACTAAGACCAGTGAATCTCCCAAAAGGCCAGGGAGACTGGCTTCCTTTCACCCACTGAGGACCAGTTGGGGGGGGGGGGGTTCTGGACCTCTGAGTGCCCAGAAACTAAAATCAGCACAGTCGATCCAATCATATGTTTTTTAGCCATTAAGTGGAGGATCGTTGATCTTGAGAAAGGGAGAATATTTTGTTTTCATCGATCTTTGATTAGCCTTCAATATTTATCCCAAAGAATAAATGATGGGAAACACTGGCCAGGTTAGGTGTACCTGTAAGCTTGTTGTCAATAATAAAGTGACTGCACGCAGCTAATTTTGCAAGAATTATGTGGGGGTTGGCGGGTGAACTGTCTGACTAACTTCTGACCAAAGAGGAGTGCGTCAAGAGTGTGTACTGAACCCAACGCTCTTACTTTTATATTTTAGAGTGTTTGTTGTACGTTTTTAATTGTGAAAATAATTCCCCTAAGATCAGCGATCAGAAAACTCTGTGGTGCGAAGGGCATGCCGGGCATCGCCGATTAGTAGGCTGGAGCTTTGTTGTGGTGATCCTCATGGACTGACAAAGCTGTGTGTGAAGAAATAGGCTGGTGGCAGCTGGCACTGGTTTTCGGATTGAGCGGTGCAGTTATGGTGCAAACACTTATGTTTGTGAAGATCCCAAAAGCTTGAGTTCAAGAGCTCAACAGCCCCACCGAGGGTCCAGGACTTGTGAGGCTCCACTTGGGGGTTAGGAACTCATTGACAATGGGCCATGGAGCTGTTGGGAAGCCTTTTATGTTCCTGATGCTCAGATCAGGAGGCCAGCAGACTAGCCCTTGGAGTCAATCTGTCTCCTAGGTTCAAGCTGAAGTTGCAGGTCCAGCGCTTTTTCCCTCGACAAGAGGGCAGCAGGTCAGCACAGTAGGGCAGCAGTTCCTTTAGAGCTGCAGACCAGCACACTTGCAGTCGTTGCAGCAGCACAGCAGTCCTCCTCCCTGGTGTCCACTTGTGCAGAAGTGTACTAAAGTGGTGTTGTCTGAGGTCCTTCACAATTGTACCTTTGAAGATGAGAGAAGCTTCCGGAGGCATGCATTTAATGTGCACAGATGCCCTGCCTTCCCTGGCTCCAGACTAACTACAGGGAGTTTGCAGCCCTTTGTGGGGAGACAGGAAACAGCGTATACAGGAGTAAGTCAAGCTGGACCCAGATCCTCTCTACCATCCTGCCAGTGATGGCCTATCCTGTTACTCCTATGCTTCCATTGTATGTGAGTCTCTAGGAGGAATATGCAAAGCCCCTATGTCGACTACACTCAGTCATGTAACCAGAGACTGGCTGCAGGCACCAAATGGTGAAGGAAGAAAATGCCAACATTCTATAAGTGGCGTTTTCAAAAGTATAATTTAAAACCGACTTCACCATAAGTTAGTATTTTAAATTAGTTTTCCAGACACACCAAACATGACCCAGATATCTCTTCCCATTTGGAAATTACACTTATAATATGTAATAAGGCAACTCCAATGTTATCCTATGGGAGGGATAGGTTTTGCAGTACAAACACAATTCATGGTTTTTCCCCTGTCGGGACATGTAAAATGTAAAAGTACATGTGTAACATTTCAAATAAACTGCACCCTGTACTTGGGGCTGTCTAGGTCCTATCGTAGGCTGACTTTTTATGTAATAAAAGGGAAGGTTTGTGCCTGGAAAATAGTTTCTTTTGCCAGGTCAACATGGCAGTTTATAACTGCACACACAGGCTCTGCAATGACAAGCCTGAGACATGTTTAAAAGGGCTACTTAAGCGTGTGGCACAATCTGTGCTGCAGGCCCACTGGTAACACTTAATGTACAGGCCCTGGGCACATGTAGTGCACTTTACTAGGGACTTATTAGTAAATTAAATGTGCCAATAGGGTTTGCGCTGATGTTACCATGTTGTGAGTAGAGAGGACAAACACTTTAGCTCTGGTTAGCAGTTGTAACGTGCGAAGAATCCTAAGGCCAGCAAAATTAAGTCAGCAAAAAGAGGAGGTATGAGGCAAACGGTTACGGGGCAACCACAACAAGCACACCAGGTCTAGCACCCTGTATCTCCTGCTCGTAAAGGGGTCTCCTGAGGACCACTATATCTGCTTTCTGAGGTGTCAAATGAAACAAAATACATTAACCAGCCCTCCATCAGGCTTTGCTTCCACAAGAATAAATCCTTGGGCTCAGTTCAGCATAATTTTTTCATCTTCAACTCTAGTCTCAACATACAAAACAGACACAAATAAAAGTCAACATTCAAAGGGGATGCAGTGTATGCCAGGACTACTGTTATTTTAAGATCCAGGTAACATCTCTCCCTTAACAAATAGAAATCACAGACACGCAGTAACATACATCTGTTCATTCAAACACTAACACACATACACATGCAAAATGGCAAGTATGGATAGCATTAGTGTTAGACTGTCATTTCTCTCCAGACTACCTTCACTTTCTACCTTCACTATCTTCCTTTACATGTTTTGCTAATCCTTTCTAAATCCTCATGCCATCTCTTGATACCAATTTATCATTTATTTTCTCTTTGGAATGGCCACTCTGTTTTAATCGATGCATCTGTCATTTTCCTTTCTATTAGATGTTTTCCCTCTGTTTCAAGAACTTGATGGTCTTTCATCAGGTTTTTCTTCGTCATATAGTTGTAGCCCCACCACCTTGAAGCTATGCATATTTGTCCACAAACGGTGCAGTTTATACCCATATTGAAAACTCTTTTTGACTGGCCCATCCTGGGAAAGATTTCGTATTCAAAGGTCTCTTGCTCCTTGAGCTGGAGAACTTGGCCACATTGAGACTGGACATACTTCTGGATTTTCGATACCTCTGCACCCACCTCCATAGTTTAGATTCTTATATTGTTCGTGAGATCCTCTATTAAAAATCTGCACAATTCAGTTTAAGAGACTCTACTTGGGTGTTGAGAGACCCAATCCTTGCATCGGAACCTGTTAGTCTGTTATAAGTTACTACATAATATTCTGTATTTTGACATGTCCTCACATAACTTGCACCATTATGTTTGTGCTCTTTGTAAATTCTTCCAACTCTTGCTGCATATCAGCCTTCCATTTACTTTTGTATATGTTCACTCATCTTTTGAGAGGTCTGATCCATTAATTTTCCCATTTCTGTGCTTTTTGTATAATTTGCCTGTGTTGTTGGTGCTTCATACTCTGCCAGGGTTGTGTTGGTTAGCACAGCCCCTCCATCGTAACGCTTTTCTCATGGCATTGCTCTGAATCAATGTGTAGGCTCCTTTGTTCTGAAGCTTGATGTCTGAAAGCCTCATTGATGGGTTGCTCATTGATTTTCCCACCACCCCTCAACCACTTAATGATGTTAGGTTGACTCTCTCAGACACTTTTGTGATTGGGATGTTAGTAGATGATCTGTTATTGTTGGCTTGTGTTCCAGATCTTCTGATAAATGGAGTGGGACAATGGCATGAGCTGATCTTGAAAGAGCAAATACATCTCATGGTTTTGGGAGATATTAGGGGAGTATGGTAGGTACCCGGATTATCTTCCAATGATTCAGATCTCATCAACGGGCATTGGTCACATGGTACTGTTTGAAATTAGAAACACTGGGTGTGTTGGTTTCCTGAAAGAGTTTTAGATCCTGTACCAGCACTTATAGACCATGTGATACATATTTTAACAGACATCTTTAAAAGAGGTGCATTTTATAGTACAGTGATTTTGCACAGGTCAGCAATTTCGGCAGAATACTCTGGTCAAGAGACTTGTAAGTAGTGTGCGTTTGGAGAATACACCTTTGGCTAGATAACATTCCTTGTGGGATGTACATTTAGGGGCTGATTCCGATGCAGTAGGAAACTGCTTCAACCCTCTGTTGGAGCCATTCATACGGCATCGGAGTCTGCTGTTCAGATTATTTTCTGACCAACCGATTTGAATAGAGTCGGTCGGAAAGGAATCCAAATTGGACTTCCGAATGGCTCCCGACGGGCTCGGAGAGCCCGTCTGCCATTTGGAAAGCCTCCAGTAATCCCATGGGCGGCTCTTTCCACCTGAGCGATTACAATGTCAGATTCCGACAGCCTTTCTGTGCCAGCCTTTCTGACACAGAAAGGCTATTGGAAATTGGCTTTGAGGGCCCCCAGCAGGACCCCCATGTGTGCACAACTTCCAGTTGGAGGCCGAAGGGGCACCTATGGTTCCCCCCTGTTGATCCCTGCACCCACATGGCAGGCACTTTGGTGCCTGCCACGGGGTGCAGGGATGAACTACACCTCTTCTCTTTACAATGTGAGCATGCATTCCAGTCGGAATACATGCCCCCATTGTAAAGAATAGAACTGCGACCAAAGAGTTTTCAGTTGCATTTAATTGCTGGGTTGGGACCGCTGACATAAGGTCAGTCCATCCCAGTATCTAATCGATGTCGGAAGGACTCAGGTCCACCCAACATCGTAATCGGGCCCTTAGTCTTAAAGGAGATGCATGAGTGGGATTGAAATGAAACTTCAGCTTTGTGATCATTAGCCTCAAAATGAATTGCATTTAGTTTCTTACAGACATGTTCTGGATGTACAAGCTCTACAAGTGTCTTAGAAAGGCTATCAACCTGATGTTATCAACATTCATACGTGTCATTTTATATCAGGAAAAGAAAAAGACTATGTATTTGTTCAACCTTGGATGATCATGAAAGTTTATGTATTGTAAGGGGTTTGGAAGAGCATGAAGAAAGAACTGATAGTCTGAGACTGTCAGAGGAATCAGACTGTTAATATCATTTAAACCGCACCATTGTGGTGTTTCATCCCCATTTTCGGTAAGTTATAATAGGCAAGAGTCTAGAGTAGGTATGCAGCAGTTTGCAGCTCATTCTAAATGTGGGGCCGTGGCTAAAAAGGCAGTCATGATTGGTAGCAGTTTGAATAATGGAATTAAATCGATCTGGTGATTCTACTTTTACATTTTTTTTATTTTAAGCAATAGAAATTGAAGTGGAAAATATTATGGTAAAGCTTTAAATTTGCTTCATATCCAATACTTGCCATAAAAGGTAGATTTTCCACAACCTGTTGGGAAGAAAATCATGATTTTATTAAAGAAACCTAGGCTAATATTATCCCTCCCATTCGTTGGTCCATCGTGTAATTGGTGTATGATTTGTCTTGGTTTTCAGGTCAAGTCTAGGAGGATGAAAACCAGTCATGGATGTATATTCAAACTTCCAGAAAGATGAAGTTTAAGGACATGGGAAGCTCTTCTAAAGTGAATGCTCTAATTTTCTTAGAATATTAAATGGAGAGAAGGATTAACTAATTCCAAAGAGTGTGTTTTTTGAAGCAAACAAAAAGGAAGACATTTGCGGATTCTGAGGATTTAGATCTATTCTACATTGTTGGAATGTTGCATAATATTAGTCTCTATGTCTTTAATAGGATCATAATTTTCTTCCCACCAGGACTGTGGAAAATCTGCATAGATCTGAGCCCTTCGTTATTTCTCACGTTGCATTCCAGTCCATTGTTTTTTTTGCCCACCGTGCCACCTCCGACTGGAACTAGCCATATGTAAATCTCCATTGGTCCTACGCAAATTGGAACAGTTGAACTCAAATTGCTAGGCCAGGTCTCCTCTGAACCTCTGATTGTACCACATATGGGCAGGTTCTCCCTTTCAAACTTATATATAACCACAATTAATAATCATACATGTTCAAGATATAGCAGGGATTTTCCCCAAAATGATTTCGTGCTTTAGACAAGTTTATGTCACAATTGTCCTTAATATGTTGAGTGGGCACCTTAAAACCAGGCCCAACATTATGCCATGAGCAGGCACAATGGTATAAAAATGTCCAAAATATATATAAAAAAATATTGCAGCATTATGGAAATGCCACCATTATACAAAAAACAGACTGTAGAAAAAGGGTCTGAGGGGAACATTTTAGAGACCTACTTGCATCCTATCCCCCAAATCTCTAATCACAAAACACAAAGGATGCCAAGGGTCTAGAAAACACTGTCAGCTCACTCAATAAGTAGTGTGCGAACACAGGTATATAAATGTATCTATATATGTGTGTGTTATAAAAGGAGAGATATATAGATATATAAACCCATCAGCCCACCTATTGTCGGAGACTCGTCATCTGGGTTGTTTTGTACAGATTGGTACCATCCACATTTAGCCCACTATGTAATTGTGGGTTAGTAATGTGGAATCAACCAGAGCGAGAAAGATGTCTCGGCTGAAGGGTCAAAAGTTGCAGTGCATGAAAAAGGTGTAAATACAGAAAGTAAAAGTGATTAAAATTGCCTATTGTGATGCCAAAGAAAGAATTTTAATAGAGAGGTTATCATAATGGCAAGGTTAAAAATAGCAAGTGGAGATAGTATGGCAACAAATAATACTATCAATTATGTCTACGTGGTCAACATGTTTCAGCCTTGAAGGCTTTCGTCAGGACCTAAAAGTATATACCACTACTGCAACAGTGAAAAAATAATAATGTTAGTGATATAGATTCTTTTCACATAACAAATGACAAAACCTACCCCAAGAGATCAACTTCTCGTAGGTATAGAGTCACTGTGGTGAGAAATCTCTCTCCTGAAATACAAAAAGAATTATGCATGTGGACATAAATAACCGTATCAGTAACAGTGTGTAACAAAAATTGTTTGTTCCACTGTCGTCTAAATTTGAACTCACCCATCACTTGTATGGAGGAGGCCTCACCTCACCTGGCGCTCGCTCAGGTTGAAAGAGGCCACGCCCTATGAAGAGAAAGAGGAACAATGGCCTCAAGTTGTCACTTGGATATATTAAGTTAAGCTATATATCAAGTGCTTGTTAATTGCTCTGTCATAAAACAGGGGGAGATGGTAGAAAAAAGCCAAGCCCAATGATGATGATCAACACGTTTTATTAAAAGCCCCCAGTTTTGTTTAGAAAACAAACTCAGCATAATCTCTCATGTATATTAAAGTATATAAGTAGCTGAGATGTTGTAATGCCCTAGCATGTCATGGCATTACCTTTTATTAGTAAAAAGATGGTCCCAAAGAAATATAATTATAAAGATGGTCCCAAAAGAGTTATAATACTGGGGCCACACCGAAGACCCACCTGTCCGTCGTTGCCTCGAGCCTCCCACTGAGTCTAGGGGAAGGTAACGGGGCATACGGACAGTGTTGGTTAAGTACGATGTTAACGGACCTGAGAGAGACCCGTTTTTTATTTTGTTTTGATACGTTAAGCTCGAATACAAATGCCTATTGGTTGCCCTCCGTGTGGATAATAAGCCGGAAATTGTTAAAACGAGCGGAAGGGAACCAGCAGTCCAATCAGCGCACATCACCGCTAAGTTTGCAATAGCGGACCAGTTCGGAAACCGAGGTCTCCGCGTGAGAAGGCGCGGCATCGCGTATTGCGACGCAGCGCTTAAACTTCCGGACAGAGGTCCTCGGCGGAGATTGGCTGTAAAAAGGATACCATCCTAAACCGGAAATGATTGCAAAAACATGAAAGTAGATCGCTACGTACAATGTAGCGGATCTGAAAAGCAGTCCAGTCTAATGGTGATGCCTGATAAGAGTTGTAATGGAAAATCCCGGGTATAGCTCAGCGGTGCGAACTCGAAAATAGCTTAGAGAAATGAAACGTCGCAACCTGCGGCGTAACGGACCAGAAAGACAACCCGGTCCCTTGGCGGTGATAAGTTAAAGCAAGGAGGGATATTTACACAGAGAAATAATAGTGGAATATTCCCAATTATTGCTCGCAAAAGGCGGCAAAGCTAGAATCTTAAGTGCGCCCAAACGCCGTGTCTAGCGGGAGTAGTGAGAGTAGTTAAGTTATCACGGCAAGGGTCTAGGAAACTCCGTTTTATAAGAGAACATGAGTGGTATTGTCCTCTCAGAGATTTCTAACCTGGTTTAAAACTGAGGTTGAAGTTAAAAAGGAGTTTTAGAATTGATGTAGAATGTGGAGACATAACCAAGGAAGAAAAACCAACAAAGAAAACAAAGAAAAACAGTGTGACTCCTTGGAATAGACACACTAATAGCACAACTTGGAGCTTTTGTTATATTATTTTGCTCGCCAAGGGTAATTGATGCTATAGGTTATAGACCTTGATGTTAAATCAATCTCAGAAATAATTGAAGTTCTTAGTAACATTATATACCATGGATTGTGGATCTTAGTGTCAAGCGATCCTGTATTCCCAACGGGTAGCATAGTCAGGGCCCAAAATATACTGGCTGGATCAATCAGTAATGTACTAAATATAGATGTTTGTGTTGGTGCAGTGTATCTTATTCACAAGCTGTGATAATGATACAGGAGAAAGCCCAGTGGTCATTCATATTTTTGTTCTTTAGATCTGGATCCAGGGAATTTCGTCATTTAACCCTCTTATGTCACTTTTTAATTTGAAAATCCATTTTTGTTCCTTAGTGAACAAGTATCTGGATACATCATTAAAATGTTTAGGGATAAATGGTTGGTCAAGGACTAGCCACTTTAAGTCATCTTCCGTGTGTCTCATTGTAAGAAAGTGGTTCGTCATTCGGGTAGCCTGTCTGTTTCGTCTTATTGTACTTTTATGTTCTTGGATCCTTAGTTTCACTTTCCTTGTCGTCATACCTATGTAGCGAAGTGAGCAGGGACATGTTATTAGATATATCACCTTTTCGCTGTTACAATTGGTGTGGCGTTTAAGGACCCAAGGACGTGTTGTACCTATATCCACTGTGAGTGTTTTTTCAGTCTGTGGACATACAGAACAGGTTCCGCAAGGGAAATGTCCTTGTTACAGGTGTCATGTTCCAAAGAGTGGTTATGGCCTCTGACTGGAAAGATCTAGGTCTGGTATGTACGAGGTTATCTCGAAGGTTGGAACTCCTTTTGAAAGAAAAAAGGGGGGGTGGAATTCTATCCCCAGCTGTATTAAGGATCTACCAATTTTTCCGAATGATTTTCTGTACCTGCCTTGAAACTGTGCTAAAAGTAGTCACACATGTCAATTGTTCCAAAGGAGGTTTTTCAACCGGGGCAGCCAATAAGGCCTCCCGATGGTTATTGGATGCCCGCTTAAGTGCCCTCTTAACCATTGGTCCTGGATATAAACGTTGTTTCAGTTTAGTAGCCAACTCCCTTGATTGGGACTCAAAATCCGTTGTCTCCGAACAGATTCTACGGACTCTGAGAAATTGCCCGAAAGGCAAGTTGGCCCTAAGGGAACGCGGGTGATGACTGTCAAATCGGAGTAGGGAATTCCTACACATGGTTTTCCGATATAATTTGCTTCCTAAATGACCATCTTTGGGGGTAATCAGGAGATCCAGAAAAGGAAGTTCTTTATCACTGAATTCCACAGTAAATTTAAGGTGTTGATTCTGAGTGTTAAGCCAATTTTGAAACGCCAATAAGGAGATGTTGTCTCCTTGCCATACTACCAAGACGTCATCAATGTATCTCTTCCACAACACCAATTGATGGAAAAATGGATTTTTGTGGTCGAGTACATGATGCTTCTCAAATAGATGGACATATAAATTGACCAAGCTTGGGGCAAAAATACTCCCCATCGAAGTTCCGGAGATCTGAAGGTATAGCGACTCTTCGAACTGAAAAAGATTTTCAGTCATCGCAAGTCTAGCTAATGCCATGATGAAATGTACTGGTGTTATACTTTCATGGGGTTGTGATTCCAAAAGACCTCGAATAGCGTCCAAAGTATCCGCCTGTGGGATGCACGTATATAAAGATTCGACATCAAAACTTACCAAGATGTCAGTTGTAATGTCGAACGACACCTCAGGTAACAGACGTAAGACGTCCTTAGTGTCCTGAAGGTACGTGGGCATGGTCTGTACTAGAGGCCGCAAAAAGAAATCCACAAAAGATGAGAGAGGTTCCAAAAGGGACCCAATCCCGGAGATGATAGGTCTGCCCGGGGGGGGGCCTTGTTGGTTTGTGGATCTTCGGTAAGGCATAAAAATACGGGGTCACCGGATGTGAAGTGACCAAAAATAGTGCCTCTTGAGGTGTGATCCACCCTTCTGTACTTGCCTCCTCCACCAGACTCTTGATTTCATTTGTTGGTCTACTTGTGGGGTCTGTTGACAACAATCTGTAGGAATGTACATCGCCTAATTGCCTGAGATCTTCAGCGCGATATGTGATGGTATCTAGGATGACTATTGCTCCGCCCTTGTCGGCCGGTTTTATAGTGATAGTCTTGTCTTTTGATAAGGTCTCCATAGCCATTCTTTCAACGCGGGACAGATTTTGGAAGGTGTCATTTCTTGTCAGATTAAGAGAACCAATCTCATGGACCACTGCCTCCTCAAATGTGCCAACCTTGGAAGGTACTTGCTGGAGAAGAGGGGTGAAGGTCGATTTCCTTTTTAGACCGGTATTGGTTTCGGTCTCTGTCTGGTCTTGATCTTTAGAAGTGTTTAGGAAAAAATAGTGGAGACGAATCTTTCGGAGAAATTTTTCTATTTCTCCGCGTAATTGAAAAGCGTCTCCCCTAAAGGTGGGGACAAACCCCAGTCCTTTGTTTAACACTTGGTGTTCAACAGGAGTCAGAGTACGTGTACTCAAATTGACAACCAAATCTTCATTGCTTCCAGGAGTGATGTTTACTGGCCCCGTCGACTGCGGGTGTTTGGTGGTTCTTGTTCGTCCTCCCACTGGACCTGTGTTTGTGGTTGGCCCCTCCGTCTGCCCCTGCTCCGACCACGGCCCTGTCCTAAAAAAGCCTGGTTATCATGGAAATGTGGTTGTGGATAGTAATGGGGCATATGTTGGGGAAACTGTGGATATCCCCAGGGTGCTGGCGGCCACCACGGGCCTTGTTGGTAAAAATTGCCCTGCCCAGTTCGTCTATGATTTGGGCGACTATTTTGACCTCTACCTCTCCATTGTGGTGTGCTGTTGGTACCTGTGTCAGAGTCGCTGGAGTCTGGATCTGATGAGGAAGTAGAATAATTGGAACCATATCTTTTGCCTTTTTTGGTGGTATCAGGAGGATTAAAACCTTCAGCTGTATATGGATAAATTTTCTCTAAAGAGAACTTTTCAAGGTCTTTTTTGAATTTATCAATTTTTGCAAAAAAGATTGGGTCTCTATACTCTTTATTAGCTTTGTTGGTTTCATCAAGTTGTTTTTGATATTGTTTCGTGGTCAATGTGGTTTTTATTTGACCTTCTAGAATTGTTATTTCGATAAGGATGGCATCCGCCACCCTTTTTGCAGTAGTACTGATGAGAATCAGCCAGTCGCGGGTGCATCGCCACACGATTAGCGACCAGTCCTTGAGGAAGGCTTTGTCTGTCAGGAAGAGTCTGGGAGTGTTTGTCACCAGAAGACCTGTCGGAGCGCATTTCCCATGTAAGTATTCCGCCATAATTTGACCATGTATAATGGTACGTGTATGGCTTTTCTTCAGGTTAAGGATGGTATCCCAATCGCCAGGGGGGGTTGGTCCAGTCGTGGGGATGGAATCTAGCATGCTAGGATTTTCTGTGAGGATAGATTGTAACGTGTCATCATCAAAAGATAGGCCGGCAAAGTCCGCCATCTCGAAGCCCTGATCACACGACAGAGCAACTGAGAGTCAAGCTTATATGGGCTGACTTGAAAAAATTGGTAGACCCGCGGTCTGAGCCGCTCAAAGTACACAAAAAACAGACTGTAGAAAAAGGGTCTGAGGGGAACCTTTTAGAAACCTGCTTGCATCCTATCCCCCAAATCTCTAATCACAAAACACAAAAGGATGCCAAGGGTCTAGAAAACACTGTCAGCTCACTCAATAAGTAGTGTGCGAACACAGGTATATAAATGTATCTATATATGTGTGTGTTATAAAAGGAGAGATATATAGATATATAAACCCATCAGCCCACCCATTGTCGGAGACTCGTCATCTGGGTTGTTTTGTACAGATTGGTACCATCCACATTTAGCCCACTATGTAATTGTGGGTTAGTAATGTGGAATCAACCAGAGCGAGAAAGATGTCTCGGCTGAAGGGTCAAAAGTTGCAGTGCATGAAAAAGGTGTAAATACAGAAAGTAAAAGTGATTAAAATTGCCTATTGTGATGCCAAAGGAAGAATTTTAATAGAGAGGTCATCATAATGGCAAGGTTAAAAACAGCAAGTGGAGATAGTATGGCAACAAATAATACTATCAATGATGTCTACGTGGTCAACATGTTTCAGCCTGGAAGGCTTTCGTCAGGACCTAAAAGTATATACCACTACTGCAACAGTGAAAAAATAATAATGTTAGTGATACAGATTCTTTTCATATAACAAATGACAAAACCTACCCCAAGAGATCAACTTCTCGTAGGTATAGAGTCACTGTGGTGAGAAATCTCTCTCCTGAAATACAAAAAGAATTATGCATGTGGACATAAATAACCGTATCAGTAACAGTGTGTAACAAAAATTGTTTGTTCCACTGTCGTCTAAATTTGAACTCACCTATCACTTGTATGGAGGATGCCTCACCTCACCTGGCGCTCGCTCAGGTTGAAAGAGGCCACGCCCTATGAAGAGAAAGAGGAACAATGGCCTCAAGTTGTCACTTGGATATATTAAGTTAAGCTATATATCAAGTGCTTGTTAATTGCTCTGTCATAAAACAGGGGGAGATGGTAGAAAGAAGCCAAGCCCCAATGATGATGATCAACACGTTTTATTAAAAGCCCCCAGTTTTGTTTAGAAAACAAACTCAGCATAATCTCTCATGTATATTAAAGTATATAAGTAGCTGAGATGTCGTAATGCCCTAGCATGTCATGGCATTACCTTTTATTAGTAAAAAGATGGTCCCAAAGAATTATAATTATAAAGATGGTCCCCAAAAGAGTTATAATACTGGAGCCACACCGAAGACCCACCTATATATACATTTATATACCTGTGTTCGCACACTACTTATTGAGTGAGCTGACAGTGTTTTCTAGACCCTTGGCATCCTTTGTGTTTTGTGAATGCCACCATTATGCCATTAGTGGCCACCATCCAAAGGAATTAATTTAAATACAGGGCCACCAATATCCCAGTGTCTAGGAAACATCACCCCAGAGACAATTACAGACACACATAAAACACATCATCCAAAGGTGATGCAGCTTAAGTCTGGACCACTGGTATTCGAAGGTCCAGGGAACATTTCTCTCTTTACAGACATATAGAAGAAAAACACACACATGCACACCCAGACACACACACACACACACACAAACACTCTCTCTCTCTCTATGACAAAGATGGGTAGCATCAGTGTGGGACTGTCATTTTAAGAAGTATACAAAACAGCAATGGATGGAATGCTTGAACTAATCTCAGCCACTGTTAATCACTCTGACCTCATCCCAATCCATCGTTATTTTGCATTGCATGCCATCTCAGTTTGGATCAAGCCATAAGCAAATCAGTCTTGACTCTCCTCTAGTAGGAACAGCAGAGCCTTAACTGCAAAGCCAGAATCTTCCTGAACTCGAACACAAGCAACCCAGGACCGGTTTCGCCCTAGTTATGGGCTCATCAGCCGGGTGCAGCATGGTTCCAGTGACACACTGCGTACAGGATCCACATCTGGTATAACCATCCCAATAAGGGTGACTAAATAAATATGCAGAACATTGATGGATGAAGAGCTTCAATTAATGTTAACCACTGGTAATAATTTGGACCCCATATCAATCTATTGCTCTTTTGCACACCATGCCACCTCAGTTTGGACCCAGCCATATGCAAATCAGTCTTGATTCTGCTCCAATAGGAGCAGTCCAGCCTGAACTGCCAAGTCAAGTCCTTCCTGAACCAAAACACAAGCAACCCACAACCGGCTTTGCCATACTTGTGGGCTCATCAGCCAGGTACAGGTTGACTGCAGTGACACAATATGTATGGGACCAATACCTGGCATATCCATCCCACTTAGGGCGAGTATATACAACCGTGATGGATGGTATTCTTCAATTACCCTCAGCCACTGATAATCACTCGGAATGCATCGCAGTGTATGCATAATACATGGTGTGCAAAATGATGATGCATTGGGATGCGGCCCAAATAATTACCAGTGAATTAAATCAATTTAAGCTCCTAAATAATGCCTTTTAGTACTGTTTGAAGAAGAATATAGGCTTTTCATTGTCTGTCCTAGGGCTCACATGGGATAAATTGGGTAACTATCCCAACCCCCTGCCCTCACCTCTCCTACCCTACTGTTCTTTCAGCTCCAACCCCACTTGCCTTCAGTCATGTCACTTACTAAAAACCACACAAAGCTGTAGACCATCATTTAAAACTGTATGGTTGGAAGTTTGAAATAAACCCCTCTGTGATAAATCACTAATATCAATCAATCAATATATTTGTAAAGCGTGCTACTCACCCGTGAGGGTCTCAAGGCACTGGGGAGGATGCTGCTACTGCTTGATTAGCCAGGTCTTGAGTAGTCTTCTGAAGGTTAGTAGGGCCTGGGTCTGCCGTAGGAGGAAGGGGAGGGTGTTCCAGGTCTTGACGGTGAGGTGGGAGAACGATATGCCGCCGGAGGTCGCTCTGGGATGCGGGGGATGGTGGCGAGGGCGAGGTCAGCGGAGCGGAGCTGGTGGTTGGGGGTGAAGAAGGTGAGTCGTCTGTTGAGGTATGCTGGTCCAGTGTTGTGGAGTGCCTTGTGTGCGTGGGTGAGGAAATTGAAGGTGATCTTTTTGTTGACGGGAAGCCAGTGCAAGTCTCTCAGGTGGGGTGTGATGTGGCTGCAGCAAGGGATGTCGAGGATCAAGCGTGCAGAGGCCTTCTGTTTGCATTGTAGTCGTTTCAGGAGTGTGGCCGAGGCTCCTGCATAGAGGGCTTTTCCGTATCCAATCTGCTGCTGATGAGGGCCTGGGTGATGTTCTTCTTGTTTCGGTGGGGATCCATCTGTAGATCTTGTGAGGCATGCGGAGGGTGTTGAAGCAGGAGGACGAAACGGCGTAGACCTGCTTTGTCATGGAGATAGTAGAGTCGAGGATGAACCCCAGGTTGCGTGCATGGTCGATGGGTGTTGGTGCAGTTCGCAGTGCGGTCGTTCACCAGGAGTCGTCCCAGGCCGAGGGGATGGAGCCAAGGATAAGGACTTCTGTCTTGTCCGAGTGCAGCTTTAGACAGCTGTTCTTCATCCACTCAACAATGGCTTTCATTTCTTCGTGGAGGTTGGGTTTGGAGGTGAGGGGGGTCCTTGGTGAGGGAGAGCATCAGCTGGGTGTCGTCGTTGTAGAGATGTTGAGTTTGTGTAGTCGGGAGACGTGGGCGAGTGGTGCCATGTAGATATTGAACAATGTCGGGCTGAGGGATGAGCCCTGGGGTACGCCGCAGATGATCTTTGTGGCTTTGGAGCGGAAAGGTGGAGGCGGACGCTCTGGGTTCTGATGGAGAGGAAGGAGGTGGTCCAATCCAGAGTCTTGTCTTGGATCCCAGCGTTGTGTGCATAGGGTGTGGTGGCAGACAGTGTCTAAGGCGGCTGACCAGTCCAGGAGGATGAGGGCCGCTGTATCACCACTGTCCAGCAGGGCCCTGATGTCATCGGTGGTGGCGAAGAGGGCAGTTTAGGTGCTGTGGTTGCTGCGGAACCAGGATTGGGATGGGTCCAGGATGTTGTTCTCCTCGAGGTAGCGGGTCAGTTGTCTGTTGACGGTCTTCTCGATGACCTTCGCCGGAAACGGAAGCAGGGAGATGGGTCGGAAGTTCTTGAGATCCTTAGGTTTTTTTTAGCCGGGACGTTGATATCAGCGTGCTTCCAGCTCTCCGGGAAGGTCTCTGTCTCAAAGGAGATGTTGATCGCTTTGCGGAAATCAGATACGATGGTGGCGCTGGCTTTGTTGAAGATATGGTGTGGACATGGGTCTGACGGAGAGCTGGATTGGAGGGTGTTCATGACTTTGATGGTGTCGTCGTCGTTTGTGTTGGTCCAGTAGAGTAGGGGATTGGTGCAGATGGTGGTCGTGGGGTCGGAGTTCTCAGTGGCTGTCGGGCGGTCATGACTTTGAAGCTGTCATGGATGTCTGCGATCTTGCGATGGAAGATGGTGGCAAGGGAGTCGAACAGGTCTTATGAGGGTGGGACGTCGTTGGTGTTGGATCTGGGGTTGGAGAGTTCCTTTACAATGTTGAAGAGCTCTTTGCTGTTGTGTGAGTTGTTGTCTAGGCGGTCTTTGAAGGAGTATTCAAAACAATGAAAGAGCGTCAACAAATTCCATCAAAAACACACTACTTCCCCAGCAGATCCCCCGGGAATACAATCTTACCAAGAGGAAAAATGAGGGGAGTAAAGAGAAAGCATAATAGGGAGAGAAGAAATCAATAGTGAGAAGAAAAACCCTCAAACACCAAACAATTAGGTGTTTTTTCTATAGCCCTCTCTCTCTATTTGTTTTGCAGTAGGTCTTTGAAGGAGGCCCTTTTGGCGGATCTGATGAGGTGATGGTGTCTACGGGTGGCATTCTTGTGGGCTGTGTAACTGTCCGGTGTCTGTTCACGGTGCCAATTCTTCTCTAGTATTCAGCAGGTTTGCTTGGAGGCCGGGTGGTCCTCGGTGAACCAGCTGGCTTTCTTGTTGGTGAATCTGGTGGAGTGTTTTTTTATCGGGGCGAGAGTATTGGCGCATTGGTCGATCCACTGTCTGAGGTTGCAGGCAGCAGTGTCGGGGTCGGCGGGGTCGGCGGGTGGGCTCCAGGTGAGGGTGGTGGTTGGCTGGCCTTCTGTGACTTTGTTCCAGCAGCGGCGAGGAATCTGTTGGGTGCCGTGGTGCGTGGCAGGTTTCTGGAAGGCGAAGTGGATGCAGCGATGGTCGGTCCAATGGAGTTCAGTGGTGTAGCTGAAGGAGACGTTGGAGCTTGCGGAGAAGATGGGGTCAAGTGTGTGGCCGGGGAAGTGGGTGGGTATTGTGACTAGCTGTCTGAGTCCGAGGATGTCGAAGTTGTCAATCAAGGTGGTAGAGTTCGTGTTGTTGTTGTTCTCGAGGTGGAGGTTCAGGTCCCCGAGTAGGATGTAGTCTGTGGAGGTGAGGGCGTGTATGCTGATGAAGTCGGTGATGAAGTCGCTGAACTGTGGCCGGGGTCCAGGGATTCTGTAGACGAGGGTTCCTCTCAGGAGGTGGTGTTGGGATCGGTGTGGATTTGGAAGTGTAGGTGTACGGCGGTGCTGAGGGTGTTGTTGGTGCTGGTCGAGACTCTTGGAGTGTTCCTTTGGGCGATGGCAATTCCTCCTCCTGTTCCGTTGGTGCTGTCCCTGCGGGTGATCTTGTAGCCCTCAGGGATGGCTATGACGATGTTGGTGCTGAGGAAGGGTTCAACCAGGTCTCCATCAGGAAGGCGACATCTGGGGAGGTTGAGTTGAGAAGGTCCCAGAGTTTAAAGGCGTGTTTGCAGGCGGAGCAGGTGTTGAGCAGAATGCATCTGAGGTGGTTGCATTCTTTCATGATGGGTGGATTAGCGGATCAGATGCTAGGGAAGCTGCAGTTCTGGCAGGAGAAGGGTCCTTGGGTGCGCTTCGGAGCGGCCAGGAAGCAGGTGTGAGATCGTCTGGTGTTGAGTGTGTGGAGGGTCCTGGCGTAGTAGCAGAGATGGGCGTCGTGGCGTTTGCGGGGGCCAGGGGTTCTGGCCCTGGGCGCGGTCCAGGCGCATACGGGAGCAGATGGGCTTGCCTTAAGCTCGCCTTTGGCGTGCCAGTGGCGTGGCCGTAGGACGCCATATAAGGAGAGGTGGGAGGGAGGAGCAGCTGGGAGCGGGGGGTGAATGGGCGAGCAAGGGAGCGGGCCGCAGGGGATGCAGCAGTGGGAAAAACGGGAATTAGAAGGGGCGGAAATAACAGAGGGGCACAGTACAGTACAGGAGAAATAAGGGTCAAAAACAGAATTAAAGCACAATACCAGAATAAAACAGGGGGCAAATACAGAATAAAAGCACAATACCAGAATCAAAGAAGGGGCAAAGACGGAATAAACACACAATACCAGAATCAAATAAGGGGCAAAGACGGAATAAAAACACACTAGCAGAATCAACAGAATACCACACAATTACAGAAGGCAAATCACAGAAGGGTAGGCAGGCAGAAAAGGGGCTGAGCAAGCTCACAGGACTTACGGCTTACCACTGGCCACCAGGGATGAGATGCAGGTGGTAGCCTGCTGGTGGAGGCGGGCCTCGAACTTCTGGCAATCAGCAGCGGCGGGCCCACGGGGACACGGACACACAGGTGGTGCTGTGCGGCGTGGGGAGCGACCTGCCTGAGAAAACAGGGTCAAGGGTCGCTCTCCTCACCGCGCAGCGGCCACAATATAAGGGGAGGTGGGAAGGAGGAGCAGCTGGGAGGCGAGAGTGGTGAGGCAAATGGGCGAGCAGGGGGGCGGGCCGCAGGGGACGCAGCAGCATCAAAATGGGAGTTAGAACAGGCCGAAATAACAGAGGGGCGCAGTACAGTACAGTACAGGAGAAATAAGGGGCAAAAACGGAATTAAAACACAATACAAGAATCCAATAGGGGAAAAGACAGAATAAAAGCACAATACCAGAATCAAATAAGGGGCAAAGATGGAATAAACACACAATACCAGAATCAAATGAGCGGCAAAGACGGAATAAAAACACACTAACAGAATCAACAGAATACAAGACAATTACAGAAGGCAAATCACAGCAGGACAGGCAGGCAGAAAAGGGGCTTAGCAAGCGCACAGGACCTACGGCTTACCACTGGCCACCAGGGATGAGGCGCAGGTGGTAGCCTACGTGTGGAGGCGGTCCTCAAACTTCTGGCAATCTGCAGCGGCGGGGTCACGGGGACATGGACACACAGGTGGTGCTGTGTGATGTGGGGAGCGACTTGCCTGAGAAAACAGGGTCAAGGGTCGCTTCATAGTACTTTCCCAGAAAATATTTTATCAGCAGTAAATTACTTACAAATTCAATCCCATGTACGCACCACTTTAAAACTGTAAATACATCTCCTCACCAGCCATGGTACCAGTGTGAGTTCAAGACCACCTAATGACCTCTGTGGTTAAAGGTCAAGGAAAACGATGGCAAACTTCCATACCCTGATTCTTTTATACCTATCAGCTGCTTTTAACACAGTCATCCATCACATTCTTTATAATGTCATATTTATTATGCTCGATTTGGTGCTGCTGCCCTCCTGTAGCATGTATCCTTCGATTTGAACTGAAACCAGCGTAAGTGAGACTTCCCTAAAATAAGTCCCACACTTTCACTGTTGACCCCTGCCTTCCATCAGGGCCTCGTTTATTCTATTGTGTAGCATAATATAATGCAGAGCCTTTCAGTTATGTACCTTAATAATCGGTGTGTTGTAGGTTATTAGCCATAAATATTTGTGAATGAAAATGAAGTTGCATTGATTGGCAAATGTGGTGGGTTACGGAATAATTTCTGGCTATGTGCATCCTCGCCTATCCTCGTTATACGAAACTTGAATTTAAGTTAGATAGTAGTCTCGCGTTTACCTCATGTTACACAGTAAAAGCTCCTTTATCCCCCAGTTCATATTGTTTTCAATGCTTGCTTTTTCCTGCAAGAAAACTTGAAAGTGGTTTTCTCATTGATGTTTTTTTTGTCTGGATTATAGCAGATACAACCTTGTTCCTCTTTCAGGCTTGATAACGCAGAGTTGTTTATCTCAAAAAAATATTCCTACATCATTAGGAGTTCCTAGCGATTATAACTTGTATGATCTTATATTTAATTAATGTTCAGAAGTGGGGCATATTCCCTTTGTTCCAACCAATGCTTTCTGGCTTTTGCTTTTTTGCTTGCCAGCTGCACTACTTTTAAAGGGCATTGCACTGACTGCAAATACAAAGTCTCAAAGCGCATATTTCCCAGTGCCCTTCCGGCAGGGATCTTTCCTCCACTAATGCCCAAGCCCCACCTACCCGCGCATAGGCAGGAATGACGTTTCGCTCTGCATGTACGTCCTGGTTAAGCATGCGGATGTTCATTGATTCCAGAACCTCCATTTGTCCCTCGCGAGAGCCCCTAAGTCATCACACTGCTCTGCCACCTGAGGCTGAGGCTTCTGTCACCCTCTTTCGTTCACATTAATTATACTGGAGTCTGTGAAGCCCGTTCACAAAGGAGTTCTTGAGTAAACAGAGCTGCAAGGACTCTTCTATACTCTGTGACAAGCCTTTGTAAATCGGCCCCGAACTTTCAAACTCCCTATTTCTGAAAGTGCAACGAGCCCCTTGTTTTTCTATTTGTGCTAATTGAACATGATCATTCCTTGAATAGTCCCATTTTAGTCATATTTTATATGTGTTGGTGCCAATTCTTAAAAACATGCCAGAGTACATACATATAAGAGTATTGCAGGAGCACTAGTTTACATGCTCTAAAATGCCTTTGTGAAAAGGCTTCTATGTTATTGTTCCTCGTGTTCCCTAATAGTGGGTCACATATTCCGAGAGTCAATCAAGTGTGAAAATAATAAATGTATAAAGAAAAATATGGGTTTTCTATTCATGTTAGTGCTTAGATGTGGCATGGACGCGGTCGTAAAAATGGAAACGGGCTACATACCGCTGAGCCTAGAGACGCGAATGACCCAGGAACAGTCACCTATGCTACTTTCGACCATTATCGTTGATTAGTTAGAAAAAGAAACATAGGGGCATATTACCAAGCAATAGCGATAATTATCGCTATTGCTTGGTTAGCGAGAAAAATGTATCGCCGTGCTGCAGCGATTTTTATCGCAGATAAACCTTGGGGCATATTACCAACAACTAGCGATAATTTTTGTCTCTAACTTGTTTAGAGACAAAAATTATCGCCGCACATCGGCGATTTTTATCGCAGATAAACCTTGCTATTAACAAGGTTTATCGCAAATGCGATAAAAAACGGCCGAAATGCATGAATATCGCTGAAAAGTCAGCGATATTCATGCATTATCGAGCAAATGCTCTTAGCCATGTTATCCACCTCCCATTGGATAACATGGCTAAGAACTGCTCAGGGCAGGTGTTAGCTTTTGGAGATATTCCCGCTTAGCGCGAATATCTCCAAAAGTTGGTAATAGGAGATAGCGATGTTAGCGACTGTTTTCAGTCTCTAACATCTTGGCACGCCCACTTTGCATCTCATTAGTGATAAATATCACTGACATGCAAAGTGGGGCCCAAGATGGTCGCTATCTCCTACTAGTTGTTGCTAACTGGTGTTAGCGACAGCTTGGTAATAAGGAGATAATTTTATCTCCGCTTTCTTGGCTTTTAAAGCCAAAAAAGCGGAGATAAACCCCCTTGATAATATGCCCCCTTGGTATTACCAAGGTTTATCGCAAATGCGATAAAAATCGGCAATAATGCATGAATATCGCTGAAAAATCAGCGATATTCAGGCATTACCGAGCTAATTCTCTTAGCCATGTTATCCACCTCCCATTGGATAACATGGCTAAGAACTGCTCAGGGCAGGTGTTAGCTTTTGGAGATATTCACGCTTAGCGCGAATATCTCCAAAAGTTGGTAATAGGAGATAGCGATGTTAGCGACTGTTTCCAGTCGCTAACATCTTGGCACGCCCACTTTGCATGTCATTAGTGATAAATTGCTCTGACATGCAAAGCGGGGCCCAAGATGGTCGCTATCTCCTACTAGCTGTCGCTAACTGGTGTTAGCGACAGCTAGGTAATAGGGAGATAATTTTATCTCTGCTTTCTTGGCTTTTAAAGCCAAAAAAGCAGAGATAAATCCCTTGGTAATATGCCCCATAACCCGTTATCGCAAGCCATTTAATCCCAGCTCAGTAATGTCCACCATTATCGAACTGCACATTCCAGGCATTCCATGACCCGTAGGAGGTGTGTATTGTATGTTTCACTTACCTACCTGCGCACCGCACCTCCCTTCTGGTGTAACTGCATGTGGAACCTATATGAACGCATTTGATTTACGGTGCAACTTGACCGTGGCCTGTTTATGTTCTGATATCAGAAGAGAGTGTGCACTGTGAAGTAAGCTCGCCGGAAGCATAACAGGCAGATAGCTCAGCTGCTCTCTGTCCTCCTGCACTTTTTGTTTTATACTTTACTTGCTGCTGAAATCTGAAAACCCAAAGTGCTGGGTGTTCCGGTTTACAAAGGAGGTCGTGAATTCCGCTCCCTTGGGGCTAGTTCTAGGCTTAAAGTAAATTTAAAACTTGAAATTCAGAAGCGAGTCCAGTGAAGCCATGACTGTCTCCACGTCCTAAGAACACCAATTACTAATTCAGAAAAGCAGGAAGTGTGCAAACGCATAAATGTGATGCTTCGCTTATCGCGCCCTGAATAATTCTAGTTTGTTTCTCCACAGGGAAATGTTTTCCCAGTAAATTCACACATTTACACACCCCAGCAAGATTGTTCCAGACCTTTTTCCCAAATGGATTTACCCCACCCGATACAGTAGTACATTTATGACCGCTTTGGGTGTCTTCGGATAAAGGTTATGAAATAGCCATTAACATCGGGAATTATACCTCATGTACGTAAATAGCTGTGTGAACTGAGACATCAAGGACCTCCGTATACAAAAAATGTCTGCTCTGAAGGTTTTCCGTAGGTTTGGGAGAAGTAGTACACGTGGCACTGGCAGTTTAATGTTTGTATAGTGAAGTAAATAATATGCTGGGGTACACATAAATAATAACATACTTGACTGTAGTTTGATTTATTCTTATCTCCGTTCCCTTTCTTCACTCTCTCTCCCTGTCCTTCTTTTCTTTTGTCACTCTGTCTCTCTTGTCTCTCTGTCGCATTACTTCTCTACCTTATTCTCTCTCTACACTCTCTTCAAGTTTACAAGTTGTATTCAGAATGTTGCTTCCGTCTTTTGCAGAATCAGTTTTCCACCATTTTCCAGCCACATGAAATTATCTAAACGTAGCTGATTTTGAGACTGCCTGTACATTCTGTACATGCATACCTGTGAGACTGCTTATGTTTCGTACAAGCAAAGGTGTGAATGTTAATTGCCTCTAGACGTTACCAGATATGCTGAGGAGTTAGAGAGAGGGTGTACATGATACCGTCCTTGCACGACAGCCAATCATTCCAGCCTAACACTAGCTCTGTATTCTAATCACCAAGATCCTGCTGCATACAAACGACCCAAGGTTGCATCTGTGTGGGCATTGTTAAATTATTTACACAGGTAACAGATGTAACAGTAATACAGTAAAACACAGGATCACGTTGCAACCAGAGAAGCACCTTGAAGTGTCTGACATGTACTAACTGAAAAGTGTTGAACTCACATGAGGCACTGAAGCAAATCAAATATTCTTAGCCCTTTGTAAAAAAAAAATCAACTATTTGTAGTGACAGTGAAGATCACACTAATTTCTGTGCCAAATGAACTTTAACTTTACAACATGCGCCCACAACGTTCAGAGAGCATTAAGTGATGCATAAATAAAAGCGTACATGATATGTCAAGTATCGAATAGTTTCTCAATACTTTATAGACACTTATCACCCAAACAGATGATAATCAACTTGTGATAAATATACTTCACACAAAAAGAGAACAAAGTTATGTGTGTTCTTTGTTTTATTTAGTAGTTTTTGCAGAGTGCACTTATGCCAGTGGCTTTCTCAGTGCTGCTTCCAAAAATTGTAAAAAAATCTGTATTTGTAAAACGCGAACTACTCACCCTTACGGGTTTCAAGGCGCTGGGGGCCGTTGTGGTAATTAAGTGAGCTATTGGCCATAGTCACATGGTGCTGAGCTGAGCTGCCGCCGGGGATCGAACCGTGAGCCCTGTGCTCCGAAGTCAGCTGCCCTAGCCGCTGTACCACACATTCCAAGAAAAGCAGATGAGTGAAGAACCCTCCAGGAACTTTGATGATGGACTACCCTGCAATCTGAAGAACGAGAAGGAGGACTGGAACTGTTTGCTTTAGACACAGAGCCATTGAAGGGAATTCAAGGGTCAGTTGGCTGACCTCTCCTTTGAGCTACAAGGGCATAGCAAGCTTCTACAGGCCCTTTCCCTGCAACTGCCCAGCTGATCAGAAACAACTGGACCTGTCCTAGACCCTGCCGCTGGCTTCTGTTGGAGTGAGTCCTAACATCAAAGTGAGGCCTCCAGGTCCCGGACTCTTAGCTGGTGTGAGCATGAAGCATGTACACCCTCATCCACAAACTGCATGATCTGCCACTTCAAAATCTTTTGCCAAATTTTTGCTTGAAGAACCTTCGAAAACCGGTACTACCGTGGATGCTACAGCCATTGCATCACCTGTCAGCCTCAGCTTGCTGGTTTGCCCCACTGAAGGAGATCTGACTTCCAGAAAAGTTTCTAAGTTTGATTATAGAGGGCTTCTTTGGGCAGATGCCAAGCACCAACTCGGCAGCAACTCATTGACATCGAGGCCTACCTATGCACAGACGTTGGACTTCGCCCACTTGGTTCTTTCCCACCTTCATTGATGACTACACTGCGACTACGCTTTTCAGCAATGCACCGTTGTTGAGCCCCGCTTCCGCTTTGGATCCAGCTTGCAGCTTGCAGCTTGCCCCACCAATAACTTGTCAATGACTAATTTTTTCCATAAAAGTTTCTAAGCCAGAAAGTAAACTTTCTACCAGGATGAACCTGGTCCTTGTATCCAACCTGCACTCTAATACAGTCAGCCTTAACTTTTAAATTTTACCCAGTCTAGCTCGACCATATAAAAAAACATATTTCCAGTTTTACTGATTGGATTCTTGTCCTTTTGGTGCCTTTTCCAAATTGTTTGGGAAATGTTTCTTGTGCTTTCACTTCATAACTGTTTGAGTGCTACATAACTACTTTACACATTGCCTCTAAGTTAAGCCTGACCGCTTTCATGCCAAGCTACCAGAGGGTTAAACTCAGGTTTATTTAGTGACTTTAGTAGTTCCCCCTGACAAGGATTGTGATTAATATTGAGGTGGGTTATCAACCCCTCAACTAATATTCCAATTTGTTACAATAATAATAGATGGACAGTGGGCAATCCCTCAGGTGTAAGTTACATTCTGTGAGATGGGCATAGGGATGTGGTGTGCTCTAGCACCGTCAGTAGAGGATCCAAAAACGAATTAACAATAAGGTGGAAGTATAACAGAATGTCCACCTAAAGGTCAAGAAAATAGCAAATATGTCATGAGTGTTAAGGTCTGATAAGGTCAATTTAAAGTATATTGCTGAAAGGGGTGGCACATAATATTTGTGTAAGAGTCTAAGACAAGGGTCACCATGTGCCTAGGACCTAGATAAGAACGTCTATATTATAATTCTAGGGTACTCATTTAAAGTGGAACTAAATGGCAGAGAGCAGGCAGCACTTAAGCTACAAGGGTATGGGAATACTCTACATCTGATGTTTGACTCACAAATTAGGAGAAAATGCTGTGGTATCATAGTGTTAGAAAATGGTTAGTCTACGATAATGAATCATGCAGACACACAAGACTGTTGGCCAACAGATGCTGAGCCTACCCCACATGTCCCAGACAGTTCTACACATCTTCCAGGTGGTGACCAGCTACTTCTTGATGCTGATCATCATGTACTACAACGCCCACCTCTGCATCGCTGTGGCAGCTGCAGCTGGAACTGGCTACTTCTTGTTTAGCTGGAAAAAGGCTGTGGTGGACATAATGGAACACTGTCATTGATGATGGACTGTGGGCAGCATCCTAACCCAGAGCGTGCCTCCATAACAACACCTTCACAGTAACCAATGAGATTTGAAGGCTCTTTCCCCGCCTTTTCTAATTGTTGTTTCTTTTTTAACCGCCTTTACTTCATCACTGAAGCCGATACTATACTAGCAGCCTGGTGCCTTGGTCAGATGTTAATAGAGGCCAAAGCAAATTATGCTGTCAACATCCCAGGTACTTTCCAAATCTAAATTTTACTCAGATCAAATTAAGTTGAGAGACTTAACCCTTATGAAAACTTGAATTAAATCCCCCTTCACTAAGACGAAAAACCTGTTTTACTTTCAATTGATCGTTTTACCTAATGCTATTTCATACATAAATCTTCCACTTCAATGTGTTATGTAAATAGTGTTTGCACAGTCCCTGTCAAGAAGCCAGGGTGGCAGCCAGAACAAAATTCTTAGACCGTTTGTAGGATACCAATTTGTTTACAAGGAGAGTGAAACTGCAAATCTGAACATGTTGAGATTTATTGCTTTAAATAAGAGGAACGTATTGACATTTTTATATCATACCAGTGATCTCCTGGGGGAGAGCATGTAGAACTTGAGTGTAGAGTAGAACAATCATAGTTTCTGAAATCTCGGCCAAAGTGAAATACTTCAGGTTACCAAGGCTAGGAGTTTCAGACCCCCTCTGAACCCTTGCTCAGTTCCAGTTGACACAACACATTTTTCTTTTTTGTTTTAGAGTTATTGTACTTTTTATTTAAGATTCTTTATTATCCTTATTTTAGTAAAGGATAATGTGAGTCAATTGCCTTTTATAAAGGGTATAGTTTAAAGAATGAAGTTGAAGATGAACGGTGCGGAGATTTGTGAAAGCTTGAGCTTTGTATTAAAGCAACGCTGCCCTAATGTGTTTATGCCGCCAGTCTTTCTGACCTTTTTGTTTCACACTCATTTTCCCACGCCTACCAAAGAATAATGGCCCAGCAGGTGTTAAAGTGGGTAGGCATAAACTGCAAACAGGAAGAGGGGCAAGGCGAGGCAACCATTGGCTGGAGCACGGATTGCCAAACAATTCTCGGAATCCGAGAATCCGATTTGGTCGTATTTTTCTGTTTCTATTTATAAATACAGGCAGAAGAAAAATATTTTTCTGTCTGTATTTACATGTAAAAATCCATTTAAAAGGAAAACCGTTAGCTTTAATAATGATGTACAAGTTCAAGAGCAAGATAGATGAGGTAAATAACTATCCAGGTATAGGGTTACTAGTGGTTACCAGTGGTATCTCATCATTTGAGCTGGTTGGGTTTGACCCAAAGTTGTATTTGAAAAGTGAAGTCATAGTGGCATTGTTCTTGGGTACAGACTGGTATAATTGATCAATAACGATCCATTTAATTTGTTGTCAGGTTTGTAGTGGCCTGTTTGTAACAGTTGTTACTCTGATATTACATGATTAGTATCTTCACCTTACTAGTAGTCATGCCAATGTAATTCAACTTGCAGGGAGCACACTATCATATATAGCACCATCTCACTGTTGAAGTGTGCGTGCTTTGTAAGTTCCCATGGTGTGTGTTGACCTAAGGAGAGATTGGTTATCCTCTCTGTAAACTGGCAAACCTCACCTGTACCACCTAGAAAGTGTCCTCGCACAGGTACTAGATCTCAATCTGTCCTTTCAATTCCTTTCTATTATTTTTGGGGAAAGGACTCGTTTGTTCCAACATGTCCTTAAAATGATTTTTCCTTTTAAAGGAGGCAGGTGTTTTTTAACTAGCTTCTGGGTACCTAAATATAACGCGTGCCATTTTCTATTGAAAGCCTTCTTCAATTTCTTAAAGAGCCTCGAATAGCCAGTGTTAGATCTGGGGGTCTCTAGTTGGCAATGGTATTGACCTTTGTCCAAATAGGGACCCTTACTTCAAAGTCAGGATAAGGGAATTACACTCCTTAATAACCCCTGCTCACCCCCTTGGTAGCTTGGTACGAGCAGACTGGCATATCTCAGAGGCAGTGTGTTAAGCATTTGTGAATATACACAGTAATACAGTGAAGACACTACAGATGGACACAACACAGGTTTTATAAAAATAAGTATTCTTTATATAGACTTAAACACAAGACCACATATGACAAAAATCCACAATACTACACTTAAGATTACTTAAAAGATGTTTCAAGTCTCTTAGATCAAGTTGTTGGTAAATGCGACAAAGTTCTCAACAAAGTACCTGGTGCGTAACCAAAGTGAACAAAAGGCTCACAAAAGAGGAGATGCGTCAGTTCCGTGACCCGGGGGAACAGTTGCGTCCTTCCTCAATGCTTGCGCAGAGTAGGGGACTCGTCGTGAGCCTTACCGGTGTGGAGGTAATGCGTAGATTCTCAGCCTACGGGCCCATTGCGGTGCGGAAGATGGCGCCTTGATGCGATGCGATGAACCGGTTGCGATGCGAGAAGATGGCGCCCTTGATGCGGCGATGCGATGATGATGCGATGACGCCCTAGAAGCCTTGCGACGACTCTGTACTTTGGAGGAAAATAGAATTTTATATGGCCAAGTATGTCCCCTATCGTGTACCCCAACGTTCCATGTATGTGCATGACCTCCATGCATTTTCCCTCCATGGCCGAAAATGAAGACGCATATGCATTTGCGTCCAACGTTAACATGTCATCTACCAGATCCTCCATGAAAGCAACATAAATTCGGTTCTTAGACCCATGTTGCCAACGTCTTTACATGGTGCACTTTTAAATAACGCGAAGCACACGTTTTCCATGTTTTTCTGGCTCAGCCGAGCCAGGCCCTGAATTGAGACTCCGAGTCTCTTCAGTCTCTGAAAGCTGCAGTTTAGGTATGCATCCCTGACCTCTGCCTTACTTCCTGCCCAGCGAAGCGGTGCCCGGCCCGGCCTGGCCTGCCTGCCAAGACAGTATTTTGCCTTCAGTTATCTGCTCAGCCTCCTCGAAAACACATTCCAGTCTAGTGAAATAGGTAAACATATTCCCGGCTGCAAAGCAAAGGGCCTTGAATTCCTGTCTCCTCGCAAGTAATTTACAGCACCCGTTACCATGGTAGGCCTATGGCCCCCGCGCATTGCACCAAGACACGTATGCACCCCCTAGCATTTAGTGATGCATGGCCCCTGCCCGAGAGACCTTTTGCTTCAGATAATACATCCTCCAAACATGAGATACCAGATATGCTATAGGTGCAGGTCGTTCTGACATCCCAGACACCAAGACTCTTCTACTAGAGCTAAAGTCAAGCCCCCAAGCTCTCCCCAGTTACACGTCTTTACCACGTCATGCCAGTTGCGCACGCACTCAGGGTAAAGGTTTCTGCTGACCCTGCAGAATCTTTCTATGCATCCACCCACCCATGACACTTTTTGTGACGTTTCTAGCACACACCTCCGTGTACGCCTATTACACGCCTACTTCTACGCCCATATGTTCTTATCTTTCTCTTTTCACTTGTCACGCCTACTGTATTCAATGCAATTATACTGTTTTACTATATATATTGTGTGATGTTAATAAAATGTTGAATATCCCTTCCTGAACCTTAGTGGTGATGGAACCCGATGTCCAGTGTCTCGAGATGCTTAATTAAAGCCCGTATGACTCAGATACCACGGACTCTGCCTCTCATTTTATTGAGCTATCCTTATTATCATTTAATGTATAGAAAAATAGTCCCGGTAATTTTATTTACCACATAATCTGGCGCCCGAACAGGTACCCCTCCCCTTCCCCACGCGCTGGCGATGTAACGCAGGCCCCTGACCCCTTCTACAGCCGTGACGGACTCCTTTCTGTGCACACCTGCGGGTTTTCCTGCTAACTCCCTCAGGCCCACGGAGGAGACGGAGACTGCGGTCCAGCATCCAGACGAGGCGGTGAGGAATGCGGAGAGTCCCGACCAGAGCCCAAGCCGAGAGAGCAAGGTCCGAGGTATCCAGAGGCCCACCTGTTCCGAAGCGCATGCGTAGTGCGTAGTAGCAGCCAGACGTCGTTCCAGTCCAGTCCAGTATCAAGATTCCGAGGCCTTCAGTTTTGCTTCCCGGTGAGTACCGTTGTTGGGAACGCATCTAGACGGGTTCATTAATTTGTGCCCGGTCAAGACGGGTCTGGGTACACAGACCCGGTCCAGACGTGTTCACTTAGGTGGATGCGGTATGACGTGTCTCTTTATGGGACCGGTATGTCTGTACTGTTCTAGCAGTGCATCTAGTGATCCAGTATTCTAGTATTGTTTCTCGAGATTTTCCGTATTGTGTTTTTTTCTATGCACCAGGTAGTATCAGTCTGAAATGTTTTAAAGTGTTTTATGTCATGGTATGAATGATTGTTTGCAATTCCATACTGTGTTTATTGTGTTCACGTTCAAGTCAGTGCAAAGATGCCGCTGTTTTCGAAATTACGTCAGATAGGAACTAGGAAAGGGATACTCGAAGAAGCAGTTCCCGTCCCGCCTAGGGACACTCCCGGACATTTTATGTACCATAAACATGGCTTAGATGCCATACTGTACTTAGACTTATGGGTTGATTATACAAAGGATCTGGAAGAGAAATATAGATGGCCTGTCTCAGGGACATGGGATGCTGAATGCATCATGAGAGTAGAGGAAGCACTATGGAAAAAGAAAGCCAGACAATCCCAGAAAGATGCTATAGAATTGTGGCGTAAATAAGCGCATAGAAGAACAGAGAAAGAAATTAGGAAAGCAGAGAAAAGTAGAGAAGAATCAGAAAAAGCTCAAGAAAGAGAACTACTAGAAGAAGGTGAACGAGTTAGAGCAGAACAATTAGACCGACAAAGAAATGCCCTTATTCAAGGCATGTATCCTCTTCTCGCCGAGGGCCTACCCAAGGCGACCCCGGAAGTACCCAGTAATTTACCGCCACCACTGGTTCCAACTAAACTCCGTCATAAACAGACCGCAGCTGATATTTTCCTTTCATCTTACTTAGATGACACTGTCCCAGATTATACAAACAGAACCCCAAATATTAATCCTCACATCCCTGTTCAAGACACGATTCCCCCCACAGTTTCTCCTGTCACTGGTCCTGCCACGGGTCCTGGTAATCCGTTTACTCCACCTGCAACCCAGGGCCAACCGACATTACCTACACCTACTTTACCAGTTACATTACCACCAGCACAGCCAGTAATAGTTGACGATCACACTTCCGGAGGGGCAGTAGGAGGTCTCCCTATCACCCCGCCTCAAGTTAAACGAACCACACTCAGAGAAGCAGCATTACAGCGCACACCGAAAGCAACTACATACGCAGCCCTTAAACAGTATCTTACTGATTGCAGATATGATCCAATACCAGGCGAAGACCAGATGATATTATATTCCATACGTATACGACGTGTTACAAACTATTTGGCTATTTTACCAGAAATGAAGGAACATCTAGACAACATATATAATTTTATTAGAACAGGAGAGAGACCAGAAAGTATTCACGAGGCCATGGCACACAGGAAAGTGGAGATTCAAAATATGATCTTACAGCTTCTGATAAATTGTTTGATAAGGGAACAAGACCAGCCAGGTAAAGATAAAGACGAGATGAAAATTCTGATAAAATGGAGTTACAACATAGCTGATGGTAAACATAGTAAACAAGGTTGTATAGAATCTATGTACAGAAAGATTCGTAAAGAAATTCTAGACATACATGCAAGGGAAAAAGCAGCAAGAGAAGCTGAGAAAGCGGATGATGAAGTCTCAGAAGACGAGATTGAGAACTCAGACAGAATAGCGTATGTAGGTAGGGCGAGCCCTTTTGACAGACCCATACGCCCAGAATGCAAGAAACGTTTTCTTTCTCTCATACCAGAACAATGTTCTCTGGAGCCTCTATTCCAAGCCACCGATAAAGTATTGAAACAACGAATAGGTTACAGTGAACTTAGTACCATGCAGGAACAGGAACTATCCCGGTCAGCAGTCCAATGGGCTGGCAATTCTAGTGTATATAAAGATGACGCAGTAGCGCAAACATTTTTGAATCTCTCCCCAGACGAACAGCGACTAGCTGGTATGTACATGATTCAACACCTCATTACATTGTATGAAAGTCAGCATTCTGATCCAGGTCCCTTATATAATGTATTGGAAGAGTTACTTCTAAAGAGATGGAGAGGCATAGGTACCGATTTAATTAATGTCATTCTAGAACAGCGACACAAGTACAGAACTTTCCTGACTCCACATTTTGTTCCCGTTCCACCCCCAGTAAGGAAAACATTTTACATAGACAGACAGAATCCCTTACGAGAAGTTCATCCCGTCCGGAAGACAGACGGTACACTCGAACGAGTGTTTGTTTACACCCCCTTAACGAAAATGGAATTATTGGAAATGAAAAAATTAGTACCGTGCCATGATAAGGATCCAGCAGGGTTTCACCGCGAATTGAAAGACATGCTCCGCATGGGGGAGTATACGTATCCCGATATACTTAAAATGTTAAAAGTACTGTTGCCTGCCGGCATTTACGAAAAACTGAAAGAGAAAGAATGGGAGGTGGGAGAGAAAAAGATTGATTGGACAGAATCAGAAAACGAAGAAAATACACGAATCCCTGGTACTGGTCTTGGAGACAAAGCTAAAGGATTACCAGAATTATTAGTACAGGTTTTACCAAGATTACTAGCAACTAAAAAGGAAGACTGGGATGCAATCTCAGCCTGCAAACAGAAACAAGACGAAGACACTAGTGATTTTTACTCCAGATTCGAGAAATGTTTCATTATTAATAGCGGCCTGAAAACAAGTAGTGAATGATATCCACATCTTTTTGTGACCAAATTAGTAGAGAATTCCTTACCACAGGTTAAAAATAGAGTACTGAAAGTCGAGAGTACATGGCAAGCTAACACCCCTTCCCAAATGTTACAAATGTTACAGTATCACCAGAATCGAATCAGAGAAGAACACGAACATGAACAGAGACGTATGAAAGATACGAAAATGAAAGTACTAGTTGCCCAGTCCGTCCCAGCTGACAGCCAGAAGAGGGGTACGACACAGACTAGTCATTCTGCAGCTCCCAGAACTATTGTAAGCAGCCAGGTCACTATATAAATGAATGTGCTGTTCTAAAATACAATATTGCTACAGGCAGGACGAAAGAAAGACCGCGTCCACCTAGACAAGAACAAGTTCCGCAAAATATTCCGCAGCTCACGCGATCTCCTCAGAACACACAACAGACAGTAGCAGTACCCCAACCCCAGCCCAGAGCTGCCACGCAACATGTTACACAGCAAATGTACCAGTATGCTCAGTCAGATTATCCCGATTATCAGCCTTACTCATGAAACAGCCTAGAGAGGGAGGTTGGCTTGCCCCTTATCAAGGTTCCTGTAGATCAAGAGTGTCCTTATGTACATAGTCAGGTATTAGGGAAAGACAGAAAATTTTTGATTGACACAGGGGCGAGCAGAACTACCATCAGTCATGACGAGGTTCCAGGGGCACCCCTCTCAGGCTCACAGAATGTTTCCCTGGGATTTTCAGGAAAGCCTATTGTTAACGAATTGTCAAAGCCAGTTTCCCTAGAAGTTGGTCCGTTATCCCGTACTACAGACTTGTTGCTTACGAAATCATGTCCAGAAAACTTGCTTGGCATAAAAACATTGAAAGCGCTGGGAGCAGTGATTTGTTGTTCTCCGGAAGGAGTGAGATTGTTTTTACGTGATTTTAAAGGACATTATGTGTTAAGAGATTTTGATCCAAGATTACAGAATGTACCACAGCATTTATGGGCACAAGGTCCGACTGATGTAGGTTGCATGCATATTACACCATATCGTGTCACTCTGAAACAAGGAGTTGTACTACCCCGAATTCGACAATACAAGTTACCGCCTGAGGCTGTAGCGGCCTTACTGAAAATTATTGACGAGCTCATTGCTCAAGGAGTGGTTGTAGAAACTGACTCCAATGTATGTAATTCTCCAATTAGGCCGATTCTTAAACGAACTGACCCAAATGCACCTCCGGTCTACAGACTGGTGATCGACCTTCGAGAACTAAACAAATGCATCATACCCCAGTGCCCGGTAGTCCCAGACATCTCTTCCCTATTGACTGCCATTGATTCCGAAGCAGCGTTCTTTACTGTCATAGACCTTAAGAACGCCTTCTTTAGTGTCCCCATTCATCCGGAAAGCCAGTACCTTTTCGGATTCTGTTTAAATGGCCGAAGTTTCAAATTTGCACGTGCACCTCAAGGATTCACAGAAAGCCCTAGTATTTACAGTCAAGCACTGAAACGACAACTAGACTGTATTCACATGCCAACTGACACTGCCCTGCTCCAGTATGTTGATGATCTATTGATCACAGCACGAACAGAACGTGATTGCGAACGTGCATCACTGACAGTCTTGTATTTTCTGGCCGAAAAGGGACATAAAGTGTCCCCTTCGAAGCTACAATTCTGTGCCCAGCAAGTGGTTTACTTAGGACACTTGCTGTCCAAGAGGGGTAGACAGCTGACACCTGACCGCATCCAGTTAATTGCACATCTGCCACAGCCCAAGACACAAAAGGAAGTACAGGCCTTCATTGGCCTCACTTCTTACTGTAGACAATGGATTCCCCAGTACGCATATCTAGCCAAACCACTCATACAGTTGACAACACAGGAGGCAGCGACCTTGACTGTCCTCCCTTGGACTCAGGAACATACACTTGCTTTTGACGAATTGAAGAAAGTCCTATGTCAAGCACCTGTTTTAGCGACACCATGTTACAGCAAACCTTTTACACTTTTTGTCACTGAACGCGATGGCACAACATTGTCTGTCCTCACACAAGATCAAGCAGGAAAACACAAATCTTGTGCTTATTTTTCTAGTACATTGGATCCAGTAGCCCAGGCTCTGCCTGCGTGCCTAAAATCAGTTGCAGCAACAGCTCTAGCTATCAGACAAAGCGATTCCATAGTATTAGGACATCCCCTGATAGTACAGGTTCCACACTCCGTGGAAGTTCTTTTAAACAGAACACAGACTCAACACTTGACCATAGCACGACTGACAGGATATGAACTGACACTGTTTCAGCCACACATAGAGATCAGACGTTGCAACATACTGAACCCCGCTACACTGTTACCCTCAATTACAGCAGATCCTACACCACATGACTGTGTGGAAGTCATTAATACCGTAACAAAGCAAAGACAAGACTTGACCGACACTGCATTGTCTGACCCAGACCTGACACTTTATGTGGATGGTTCATGTATGAGAACAAGTACAGGAGAGTTAGTGGCCGCATATGCAGTGACCACTGAAACTGAGGTCATAGAAACACATCGTATTGACACACTGTCTGCTCAAGCAGCAGAGCTCATCGCTCTGACCCAAGCCTGCATACGAGCCAAGAACCTGAAAGTAAACATATACACGGATTCACAATATGCATTCGGAGTCGTTCACGACTTCGGAGTCCTCTGGCAAGAAAGAGGTTTTCTGACCTCCCACGGTGCCAAGACACAACATGGTCCCCTCATTCAAGCTCTGTTAGCAGCAATACACTTGCCTACAGCCATAGCCATCATGAAGTGCAAAGCACATACGAAAGTCACTGACACCATTTCCCAGGGTAACGACCTGGCAGATCGAACAGCCAAGCTTACAGCTCAGACTCATACAGACATTCTAGTTGACATGACAAAGACAGAAGTACCATCACTAACGCATTGCATGACAGTTAGGGATCCCACACAAGATGTACTCGACATACAGTCACATGCTACTCCAGACGAAATCAAGAAATGGACTGAACAAGGAGGGGTCCAGACAGATCAGGGATGGATGACGAAGGGAAAAACCACATGGTTTCTCCCCGACTCAATGGTTCAAGTTATCATCAATACAGCACATAGTCCAGCACATCTAGGAGAGAAAGCCATGTTAGACAGCCTTCAGAATATATGGTTTAACAAGCATTTACGTGCAGCTTTACGTGCTCATTGCCAGCTACCAGGGGTTGAGCAAGGCAATGATTTAATGAGACCTTGTCTGCACGTTATATTGGTAAACCGCTTTTACCCAGAAACTATCTCCCCGCATGGAATCACAATGCGGTCGTTACCACGACTGCGTTGTGAATCCGCATACCATTACTCCGCAAGTCGGACAACGACTTGCGGAGGGGGTGGGGAAGGTGTTGGATTTAAAATCCAACACCTTCCCTAGTGTCCGCACTGACTGGAGTTGGAATAGTAAATTAAACTATTCCAACATCCAGCGTCCCCCCTCCGCAAGTCGTTGTTCCGACTTGCGGAGTAATGGTATGCAGAATCACAACGCGGTCGTGGTAAAGACCGTGTTGCGATTCCCTGCGGGAAAAAAGACTGCGGGGGAAAGAGACATATTCCATTACATTGCATTGGTGGCCTTATTCCTAGTGGTAGGTGCAGACTTACCCCCTACTAATAATCCACCTTCAAACAATCATCCATATGCAGAATGAACTTTGAATCATCTGTGTAAATGTAAATTTAGAAGCCATGAGTTATGATGAGGCAAGCCAGCAACTCCAAATAAATATTGAACGGAGTGAGCTATATTTGGGAATCCGGAGGCACCACACAGTCCATACTTCTCAATTACGTTTTACCACATCACAAATATTTCTTGCCACCTATGAAACAGAAATGATTCAACTCAATTTAATATAATTCCTTCCATACCAATATTTAGAAGACTATCCAACAATAGTCCATGAACGTCGATGACAGATTCTGCCAAAGGACACAGTGCTGACACTTCTGCCATCCAGGATAATATAAGTTTTACAACACTGCAATCAGGACAGATTCTTTCTCTCTTTGAGGGTTGAAACCTATGTAGAATTGTCCGCATTTTGGATACAGTTTCTCATGCCATTTGAATATCTAGGATTTCAATTGTGGTAGACAGCAGTTAAGAAATAAAATATGCTGCATCCAACGAATGATTCATACATTTTGTAATCAATTGAATCAGCTTAAAGGAATCTAGGAATGATCTGAGGGCCAAAAATAGGCGAGGGCTCATCTCACTCAGCTGTTGCAAAATCCTAATGGTCTGAGATCCAATCTTTAGGGCCTCAACCTTTGCTAATAGATGTCCTACATTTCCTGCTAAAAGATGTCCTACATTTCCTCCTAAAAATGGAAAACCACTGGGCTAATGACAAATATCATAAGGATGGTGTGCCTGCACAATGTGGCACAAGTGTGTTTTAGTGCATATGTATTCATTCCAAGCAGCCCTCCAGAATTTCACCCCTTAACTGCAGAGGAATTCATCCCAAGTACATTCTCTCAGGTTGTCAGTTATTGATAGATAGCTGGTATCAGGAGACTGGTACATCTTTCTGTTTTATACACATCAGGGTGTTTGTTAGCAACCGCGGTCGGTAGTGGGACGACCTGCAGGGCGGTGACGTGGGGAGGGGAAGGGGGAGGGGCAGGGTGGGGGATGGTAATGTTTGGATTACGGAGTTTTACAGGTAAGTAAACATAAAAAACCAATAAAACGAATTTCGATGCGAGCACTGCATCATCAAATGCGATGCAGTGCGAGCAACTAAATGTGTTTTATTTATTTATATGTTTACTTACCTGTAAAACTCTGTAATCCATATATTACTACCCCCCACCCTGCCCCTCCCTGCGTCACCACCCTGCACGGCATCCCACTGCCGACAGTGGCTGTTTGTTAGATAGTAATGTATTTATTCCACACGTCCTCTGAAGTCTGGAGGGACAGAATATTCATGGAAAATTATTTCCATAAAAAGCGACAATTTACTTTTGGGTCAAATGTGTTTTTTATTGACGTACAATGAAATACATCATTTCATATTTGCTGCTCGCTGTGGGATATTATAATACATTACAGAAATATCAACAGAACTTTAAAAATTAAATAAAAGAGGCATAGAGAAGTTCCCAGTCCACCCAGGAGTCCACTCTTCCAGACAAACTACCTCAAAATAACCATAAACCCTAATTTCAGCAGGCATTGTTCTACTCCTTACGTAAAATTACAGTGAATCCCAAAGAAAATTACCAAATTGTGTTTTTGCACAGTTATCGTTTGTCCTTCAATTTCTGTTAAATTTTCTCAGTTTAAACATTTTGTACATAAATGTATGGAATGTAGGAAAATATGTCTGCATCTATTATTGTATGATACATTGTTGGACCCCAAAAAGGAGCCATCTGCATTAGTGTCTAGGAAATGGGCATCCTGACAGTGGGGTATTAATATTTACAGCAGATTGATAAAGGTTAGTCTATGTTCATCACACTATTAGGACATTTGCATAGAGTATGTGATATTTCACATTGGAAGTTCCACTTACTAAGTGTAAGTCGATTACGGTTCAAATCTGTAAGATTTTGGAGATTAGGCTCTAATGGTCTGTCCGAAAAACCAAAAACTGACCATGTGTCGGAGCCACATCTTGCACTAAAGGCATATTGAGAACAAGGGCAAATTTTGCCCGCTTCATGTTCCCTAAACGTTTACCCCCCAAACCTTAGTAAGGATGTCTCCAGCAGTTGCCCTGTGCGATAAACCTTACATTCTTTATATTACAGCGGGATTGTAACCAAATATTTAGTTTTTTTAAATTTCGAGAATTTCTGGTTAGCTTCTCTTATACCTACATTATTGAAGTCCACAGGGCGCATCACATGGTCATGCTGTGTCAGTGTTATATGTGCTTGTCTGCAGTAACTTCCGGAGAGAAGCAGTGTTTGGAGAGAAGCAGTGCAAGATATCCCAATCAGTGCCTGTAGAGGTGTTATGGGGGTGGAGGGTACAGTGTGGTATATCGAGTAATATCCCACACTCTATTACTTTATATCTTGTGGTCTCATATTACACTGCAGAGAAGGGATGTATATCATTACATCGCATAGTAATACCATGTGTGCCATTACAACGCGGGTATTACTACGCAATGTCAATGACATCGCATGCCATTACATCGCATACTTTTACCAAGAGTATGCCTTTACCATGCATGCCATTACAACGCAAAGGCATGCGTGGTAAAGCAATACCTGTAGTAAAAGTTTGCAAAGTAAGTGACATCCCTACCCCTAAACCTACACAACACACTACTCCCACCCATACACTACCCCTAACCCAAAAACACTACCACACTACAATACAACCCACACTACTCCCACCCTAAACTACCCTAAACCCTAAAAGACTACAACACTACATTAAACACTACACTACACAAACACTGCTATACTACACTAAAACCTAAAACACTACACTACACAAACACTACTACATTCCCCTAAACCCTAAAACACTACTCTACACAAACACTACAACACTACCCTAAACCCTAAAACACTACACTACACAAACACTACAGCACTACCCTAAAAGCTAAATCACTACACAAACACTACTACACTACCCTCAACCCTAAAACACTACACAACACAAACACTAAAACACAACCCTAAAACCTAAATCACTACACTATATAAACACTACTACCCTACCCTAAACCCTAAAACACTACTCTACCCTAAAACACTACACTACCCTAAACCCTAAAACACTACACTACACAAACACTACTATACTGCCCTAAAACCTAATCCACTACAAAAACACTACTACACTACCCTAAAACCTAACTCACTACACTACATAAACACTACTACACTACCCTTAAACCCTAAAACACTACACTACACAAACACTACAACACTACCCTAAACTCTAAAACACTACTCTACACAAACACTACTACACCACCCTAAACCCTAAAACACTACATTAACCTAAACCCTAAAACACTACACTACACAAACACTACTTCACTACCGTAAACCCTAAAACACTACACTACCCTAAACCCTAAAACACTACACTACCTGAAACCCTAAAACACTACACTACCTGAAACCCTAAAACACTACACTACACAAACACTACTACACTACCCTAAAACCAAAGGGCCATATGTATCAATATTCCAATCGGCGATTTTGTAATAGCGATTTTTAAGAAATCGCTATTTCAGAATCGCTAATTGGTATGTATCAAGAAAATTGCAATTTTGTAGCGATTTCTTGATATTCCTTAATTGCGAATTTGCAAATTGTGAATTCGCAATTAAGGAATACTTTCCCATTCATTTCTATGGGCCTCCTGGCCCATAGGAAGGAATGGGAATTTATTCTCAATTTGCGATTCGCAATTTGCTAATCGCAAATTGAGAATAATTTCAAGGGTGCAGGGGTGTCCAAAGGACACCCTGTTGCACCCTTGAAATAAGTATAGGTGCACATGTGGTGCACATACATGCCCTAAGGGCATGTATGTGCGTCACATGGCACTTTGAAAAATGCTGAAATGTGCATTTTTCAAGGAAATCGCAACTTATCACCAACTCGAAGTTGGTGGTAATTTGCGATTCATTAAGGGCATTTTGGAATATTTTTTTGCTAAATACATTGCATTTAAGGAATCGCAAAATTATTTTGCACCCAAATTCTTTCATACATACCATTTTGCGAAAATGAGTTCGCAAAGGCCGAAATTCTGCGAATTTCGGTGTTTGCGAACCCATTTGGCCTTGATACATATGGCCCTAAATCACTACACAAACACTACTACACTACCCTAAAACCTAAATCACTACACTACATAAACACTACTACACTACCCTAAACCCTAAAACACCACATTACACAAACACTACTTTATTACCCTAAACCCTAAAACACTACACTACCCTAAACCCTAAAACACTACACTACACAAACACTACAACACAATCCTAAACCCTAAAACACTACACTACACAAACTCTACAACACTACCCTAAACCCTAAAAAACTACACTACACAAACACTACTACACTATCCTAAACCCTAAAACACTACGCTAACCTAAACCCTAAAACACTACACTACACAAACAGTACTTCACTAACCTAAACCCTAAAACACTACACTACACAAACAGTACTTCACTACCCTAAATTCTAAAACACTACACTACCCTAAACCCTAAAACACTACACTACACAAACACTACTACACTACCCTAAAATCTAAATCACTACACAAACACTACTACACTAACCTAAAACCTAAATCACTACACTACATAAACCCTACTACACTACCCTAAACCGTAATACACTACACTAAACAAACAATACAACACTACACTACAAAAAACACACTAAAACATTATAAAAAACACACAACACAAACATACAACACTACTTTTACACTACCCTAAACCCTACAAAAGTAACCCCAACCCCAAGCTCAAACCCCCTTACCTCCCTCCTCTCCAGCGTCACCGTCTCTGCTCCCAGTTCCTGCTTCCTCGTTCCTGCTTGCTGTACGTAGTTGTGAGGAAACAGCCTAAGTTTCCTCACAACGACATGGACCGCCGCCGCCGCCATTACACATTACATCGCATGCTTTGTAAAAGCGCATGCGATGTAATGGTATGCATGGTTTTTACCATGAGTTGTAACATCGCATCCGTTGTAACGCATGCGATGTAATAGCAATGCGTGGTAAAAACCACGTTGTAATGGCTGTTCCCCGCAGAGAAGTAGGGATAAGTCATATATAGGTATTTACATTATGCAGCCCCGACGTCTACTTTACAATTTAACAAAGAATGAACAACCAAATATTATTTTGGGTTGGATCAGATTCAATAATGCAGTCGAGGTTGATTATAAAGAAGAAAACTATACTCTGACCTTACTTAAGCTATATAAGTGCACGCCTACTAGTGAACGACAAATTTCCAATTCAGCCTGTCAGATTACCATGGTGAGATACTGGAGTAGCAAAATAAAAATTTATTGATCCTTATAAATTAGACTGAGTCTCTAGATGTCTCAAAGAAGTTGCTACACTTTATGTGTCAACATCACTTAGTAAATTCACGTAATTAGCGTACTTTAACCTTTCCACATCCATAGTTTATTCTCAATACAAAGTTGACAGGTTTATCAGAGTGATGCTCCTTGTTAGAAGAAAACGCAAGTGTGGATTATAATGCCAAATCATTTGAATGATAAAGTTTTGCTTACATTCTTCATGAAATAATATGAGGTAGGTACTGAACTACGCTAGGCACTGCTCTGTTTTAATGCAGCTGGTCAAAAGTCTGCTAATATTTTGTATCTCAAGTCCCCCTCACCCCACACTGCTCATTAAGCTTATCAACACTAGTCTGTATTTAATATGTATTTCTGTATTTAGTTAGTTGTCCATTAATGCAATTTCATAAAGCGCAGACATTACTCAAAGGTGCTAGAGCGCGTTACAATAAGAACATAGATGGTTGCCTGAGAACATAGATTTTAATAAAAGGTTAACAGAAGGTTCAAAGTTACAAAATATCTGGACGTTACATAAAACACAGACTTAAAAGTTGTTTATGAAAGTAGGTGCTATAATTAGCGGCAGATAACATGTTGACAACTGGTGGACCCTAATAAGAACAGTTTCAGGACAATGGTCAGAGGCAAACCTAAAGATGTGCGAGAGCAAATATCGACTGGAGATGTTGGCTAAGATGTCAAGAGTTAAAATGTTGTTGAAGAAGAAGGGCTTTTAACTATGTTTTGAAGATTGCCAGCAAGGCGGTGACGTGTAGTTGTGGAACTAATGAGCTCCATATTCAGGTCGCACTTCCTGAGAAAAATTGTGCCATGTGTCATTCCTTTTCAAAGGTCAGAAGTTCTAGCAATAAAGTTTCAGAATTTCATGATGCTTTAGAGCCAGGAGTTCCAGTGAAGGGCTTCATTTCAGCCGGTGGTTGCCACTGGCACTCATTTTTTGGCATCAACGCTTATTTTTCCTCAACAAACCTTGGCACAGAGCACAAAAGGCAGAAAAAGGATGAGAAAAAAGACGTAAAAACAGTGAGAAAGAAAAAGCAGAGATGAAAGAGAATCTGCAATAGTGGAATAAAGGGACAGGTAGTGTCTGGTGGTGAATGGGGGGAATCAATACTAGGCAGCTTTGGTTTTCAGCACACCTGACATTCGATATTGCTTGCTGAGGACCTCTGAGCATAACTGTGGGCCTTGGCACACATTCTTTTAAAAATTAAACATTGCATGAATTGCATGTATTTTCAATTTGTCGCGGGGGGAGCACGGGGGATATTCAATTCAGTTGAGCTTGAAGCCATTTCCGAAATAATAGTTAAGTTTCTTTCCATCATGCTAAGTTTAAAGAAAAATTCTCCTGTACAGTGTATTATTGTCTTGTATCATTTTTCTGTAAACACCTCTTAAGTGAAATGCATAGGTATTGTGTAACCTTAAGAACCCATTTGAACGGGTAGGTGCCCATGTCTCATTAAGATATAGCACGCTGATAGGAAGAGGGTCATACTTACCACAACAGTAAGGTAAACAGAGAAATAATTGAAATAATTATTAATATGCATAATTTCCTTTCTAGTCATTTAGCTGTACTTGTATTGATATGATATCAGCTTCTAACGTGGCTTTCAATTTTATAGGTGTAGTGGCATTTTTAAAGTTCTCAATACCTCTGATTGCCAGTGGCAGAAGTTGAGATTAGTGAAGCAAAAATAACAGGAACAGGGGACATCCTTGCCTAGTGCCTCCTAGTACCTGAAAACTGATTTAAAGAGCATCACAATAGGTGACTCTGGCTGTACATACATTTCACGTTTAAATACATTTTATTCCAACCAGAATTTAGCTATTACCTCAAACAAGTTACTCAATTCTATAATGTTCTTTCAAATTCCTTTTTGGTGTCCATGAAAAGGGAAGCTCAGAAAATATTTGTTTACACCTCAGAGTATGGTAAGGGGAAACTTTTTCTCTTTTCCGTTCTAATTTCCATGTACAAATCAAATGTATGGCTCACGGATTAATTTAAGTATCACCTTTTAGAGTCTGGTAGCTAGAATTTCTTTTAGGAGCTTGATAATCTAATGAATTAGGGAACATGGAGGCCGGGTTTTAGCTGTGGCATTGGGTTGCATCATGGCAGTGTTTAGAGATAACTGTAATGAGGGCTGTGTTAAATTCTGTGGCAAGTTCTTTCTCAAATTCTGCTTTTCTAAAAATGCCTGTAACAAAGAGACTGTATGTTAATTTCTACATTTTCAAGGAGGGCTTAACGGACATATTCTGATTTGCTTCTCTGATTTATTTTGCCCAAATAAGTTAGATTAAAAAAACAGAGCATGAATAATGCAAGGAGAAGGTGAATTAATCTCCAGAATTAATATAGAGTATACAAAGTTTTGATGGAATGTAGGCAGATCCGGCTTGTTTCTAGGCCATCTCAGAGTGAAGGAGGTGTCTCAATATCTGATTGACCTGAGTTCCTTGGTGTCACGGATATTCCCAATTTCTATCGTTGCTGTGTAAATCTGTGTAGGGACTATGCATATTAATGGCTAATAAGCCACGCCTTGAGCTTTCTCCTAAACTGGGGGTGATAAGGAGTCAGACTCGGCCACATGGCCGTGCATCCCATTTCTTTAGTGACAATAAGAATGCGTCCTGCTGTAGTTCTGGTGCCTGAATATGCAGTCTAGGGAGCATTCAATTAGCTGAATAAAATGTTCAGGTCAGAAGGCACCTGGAAGATTCTCCTTTAAACGAGTAGGAATACTACCAAGACTACCAAAGAAATTGTTGCATACCATAAACATTAATTTTAAAAACAGCTGCCGTCCGTGCAGGTAACAGCGGTGGGGCGGTGTGATTTCGAGGGACACTGCAAAGGGTAAACAAATTAAACAAATAATTTTCCCTCGTCATTGTCCTTCGGTATACCCCCCGGCCCCAACCGGTCCCACCCCATCCGCTGTAACATGCACGGACCACAGCTGTTTAAAAAACACCAATGGGGAAATAGTATATCATTGCAAGCTTTTCAGCAAAGGCATTGCTGTGGGAAAATCAGGTGCCCCTGTCAGTAATCTAGATGTGCTTTGGTTACAAATGGAGTCAGATGAGTGCTTTTTAAGAGCAGGAGAGATCGAACTAGCAAACTTTAACACTGTGATCTCTCTACCAGTCAATACAGTAGAAAAATAAGCTCAAAAATACGGATTTCAGGCTGAAATGGGCATGCATGATACCTCACGCTCAACACTGATGGTTGTTATGGATAGATCATTCCACTACAAGACATAACCCTGAACTGCGTCTAAAATGACAGTTTGATTTTATAAAGACATGAATCACACTACTTACCCTATCCCTTTAAAAAAGTGCTGCCCAGTAAACAATAAGGGATGGCTTATCCATTTTAGAGAATAAAATAATGCCTCAGACTGGAGGACTTGCAACCAATGATAGCACCGGGTCTCACATAGGTTTAGGGATAGCATGAAGTACTGCTCAAAGTATAGGTAGTACAAAGTTTCGCCACAGTATAAGTGTTAGAAATGGGATCTCTGGTTGGCTACGGCTTGCCAGGCTGAGACCACCTCCGTAGTCAGGGAAAGGGAGTTACACGCCAAAGATAACCCCTGCTCACCCCCTTGGTAGCTTGGCACGAGCAGTCAGGTTTATCCCGGTGGCAATGTGTAAAGCGTTTGCGCAACACCCACACAGCAGCAACACACTGGGCACACCACGAAAGCAACTCCACACACGGTTATATCAAAAATAGCCTTTGTTTTGTCATAAACACATTAGATCATAATCAAACAATGTACACTGTGCCAACTGGCACTAGACAGTATTTACAGGGTACTATTTACATACAACAGGGCCAATGGGGCCACTGTCACAACTATCACAAATCACCAATTGTATATGTCACACCAATAGTAAATGTAGAGCATAACCAGTAACTACTGACGAAATACTGAACTGAGAACTAGCGCATGTAACATAAAATATAGGATGCCTAAATCATGCCAGGCATGAATCACATTAGCATAGACTACATGAATCACCTTAGGCAATAATTAGCGTGAAAACAGGGTGGCCCAATCGGGGGCACAACACACTGAAACTGGCCCTAGGCCAACTTGCCTCTCACAGGGGCTCAAATGCCCTATGTCCCGGAGAGTAAAGGCTGGCTGCGCATGCAGCAAAGTAAAAGTGCGCACTGAACTTCCTAAACATAGCAGCTGCCCACTAATTGGTGGGCAGCTGTGAAAATCAGCAGGGGCACCAGCATGCCCCCTGAGCCCCTCTCTGGGACTCCAAGTGAAAATGCCCCCAAGGAAATATGGGGCTGGCACTGCGGTGCTTCCTAAACCCCCACTGGGGTTCCTAACAAACTCTGGCCCCTTGTTCTGGCTGCCCACTGCCAGGCGGGGCAGCTGTTGGCGCAACAGGCACGGGTACTCGGGAGCCCCACTCTGGGGCTCCTTGAACCAAAATCAGCCCTAACGGTGGAGCGGCTCGCTTCCCTGTGAGTCCGCTTAGCAGCTGTGCCCAAAAGAACATAGCACTGGCATGAGTGGGCGGGCACCGGCAATGTGCCCCAACACACCCCCCAACCCCTTTGCAACCAAGCCCCACTCACCGGGCTCCTTGGGTGCTGTGCGGGCGTCCCTTTTAACCACGGCGGGGGCAGACAACAGCAATGTGCCTGGGGCCCCCTCTGCCTTAATCCCAAGACTGCTGCAGGACGCTGGGCTCTCCCTCTGACATGGGGGCCCCTTTGGCATTTTCCTACACCAGACCTCTTCTCAGGTAGGCAGGAGCAGGAACATGGTGGTGGCTACTCTCCCGATTGGTTCTTCTTCCTTTGGCAGCAGGACCATGCAGGCGGGGTGGGCTCACACCTGACTTCAGCACCAGCGAGGCTCTCCCCGGCCTTCGGCAGTCCCGCGCACCATCCGCTGTGCTGCCTCTCTTCCTTCCGGCCGGACTCAGCTTCCATCTCGCGCCCCGCCCCCTGAAGGTTGCCTGACTTCCTGTTTCGCCCAGGTTGCTGCGTTGAATTCCTTAATGGGAAGGCAATAAGGGGTAGGCTCCCGTTCTGTGGCAAAAACATGCGGTGGGCACCCGCTATGAATTAAATTCCAGTGGCGGCAATAATGCAGGGTGGGCACCCGCTATTAATTAAATTCCAGATGCGGCAATAACGCGGGGTAGGCTCCCGCGGATATAATCCCTTCCAATGCCCCAATGCGGGGTGGGCACCCGCTATGAAAGCAGCAAAAGCAGGGGATCACAGCTCAGCTCTGGAAGGCAGCAACAGGAAGCACTTCTTCTCAGCTGGCAAAGAGCCAAACGCTCCGTTGGAATAAATTCAAAAGCGCTCCCAGGGGGCTAGAGGCAAAAGTCCAGGTGCATCCTTTAGGATGAAGGGGGCAAAGGGTGGCATCAGGCAGACCAGCTCACAGGTCCCTCCTGCAGGGAGGCAGTCCCTAGTGGCAGTTCCTCCTGGAGCCCAGCAGCAGCAGCCCCCCCCCCCTCAAGTCAGGAATTGCACAACATTTTTTTGGGGTCACAGCCCCTTCTTTTATAGGACATTTTCCTTTGTAACACAGCACAGGGCTTGGAAAACCAGATGCAACAGGTTTTGGAGCACTCTGTTTACCAGGCTCTTCTTCCCTCATTGTTAGGTGGGGGCTCAGTGATCAGACGCACCACAGGAGAAGTGTGGCTCACTGGTTAGAGCAGGCAGACCCTGAAGCAGAGGTCAGACCAGGGACCAGGGTTCAATTCCCGACGCGGCAGGGTCTTGAGCTCAAATGTCCATGGACTCGATAATTCTCGCTTCTGTGCCTGACCTAATCATGGGTTCACACTCTGCAACTCTGGGCATTAAGCTTGCTTAATCTCCACAACGCCCCCCCCGCGGCGGGATGCCTGGCTTTCACATTGGGGATGCCCTGTAGGGGCTATCTCACAGGGAAAAGCCAGGACGGGTTCCCAAGGCAAGCGCGGAGATACCCCTTCGGGGGTCGATTCAGGCGCGATATAAGAAACATAATAATAATAATAATAATAATAATAACAGGGGGCAGAGCCAGCATTGTGGAGGGAAGGAAATGAAATTTGATTTGTAGAGCGCATGGCTGCCCAAAAGCATCCCAGCGCTTGCTTAGGGAACCCATCCTGGTATTCCCCTGCGAGATAACCCATTACTGGGCATCCCCAAGGTGAAAGCCAGGCATCCCGCTGCGAGGGGCCGTTGTGGAGATTAAGCAAGCTATTGCCCAGAGTTACAGAGTGGGACTCCATGATTGGAATAGGCACCGAGGCGGGAATTGTCAGGTCCGGGGAAATTTGAGCCCAAGACCCGCCGAGTCGGGGAATTGAACCTTGGTCCGGGCCAGACCTCTGCATCAGGGTCTGCCGCTCCAACCACTTGAGCCACACTTCTCAGCCCTATTCTGGTCCCAGGTGCACTCCTCCCTCCCATCTAGATGCAGATCTCTCTTTTCACCACTGGGCTGACTCACCCTATCTCTTGGAGTAACCCACACCTCCCAGCTCCTGGCAATCACAAGCCAGACATGCAATTCACATGAGGCAGGCAGACACACAGCACACAGAAATGCCAACTTCTAAAAGTGGCATTTCTCCACCAGTCACCATAAATCTGTGCACACCATTGCGCCACATTTATTCTCACGAGTTCATACATACTAAACTCACCCCTGCACTCCTCTCATACCAGGAATTACCCTGGACACACATATCCCCCATGCATTCCTATGGGAGGGCAGGCCAATCTCACCACATGAACTCAGAGCGCACACGCACTTTACACTGGGCCACAATGCTAAAGTGCCCAGAGGCCACAAACCACGACCACCATGTCAGAGCTTAAGGCAAAAAGTTCAGGGGTGAACCTGCCAAGGAGAACCAAGTCCAACAATAAGGATAACACAAAGCCTCACACAATTCTAGGGATAGCACACATTTTTACACCATTTTAGGGATGGAACAAAGCCCTGCATAAATTATGGCCAGCACTACTTATTTGCATGCAAAGGACACAGGAACATTGTTGTGAATCAAGCATCAAGGCAGCAGTTGTCTCACCATGTGAACAAGAAATCAGGGACCAGGTGTAGGAGAGAGGATAGACGTTGATTTAGAAACGAGGTTTCACAAACTGATTTAGTGCACAAAAGACCCAAGACAAAGACACATTGGATAATCAGAATTTGGTTAGTCAAGAAAACAAACAGATGAATACAAAGAAAAACACATTAAAACATTCAAGAAGGAAACAGCAGATGTGTGACATTCATGTCTTTGACTTCTTCATTTTTATAGTGTGTCAATGAGGCATGTTAAGATGGCCACCACTCATGCCTGTAACTGTTATCCGCTTCCCAATGAAAGATGGCTGTTATAGAAGGACCATGCATGCTTATGCACATGTCCTATCCAGTTCAGTTAAATCATGGGTACTTATAAAAATGTTCTCAGGAGCCACAAACTGCAGTCTGGGGTGTGCTTGAGGGCTGTATCAATGCTGGGCCATCTCTTAGGAGACAGGGTGGAATGGAGGATTATTGGGACAGAAAATAAAGTGCACCATTTTAAAACATTACTGGAAAATTCTGCCTTTCAAAATGTTTTTTAGTACATTTTGCATACATGCCCTCATTTTTAAACTGGAAAGTGGGAGATTTTTTAAACAAAAATTGGGAGTCTCTTGCCTGAATGAGTTCTGTTAGAATGCCTGGTTTTGCAGAAGTGTGCAGCATATACATTTTTAGAATTTAATAGCCTATGTTATACTGTTTGCAGTTAATTTTTTAACAACTGATTTGCCCATTGCATGGTGTTACAGAATGGGACTGAATAGCACTATAAATACACATTGCATTTTCCCAGTGCACTAACCAGGATTGAAGTCAGTGATCCTACAGTTACACACATAGACATCTAAAGTCTGTGGTAGCCCTGCTAAGTGTCCCACCCATGTCCGTGCATGATTTACTGGTCCATTCAAGGTTTTGCCTTTGAATTCTTGGACTTGTAGTCTTGTGTATTCCATTAGAAAAAATTGACTACAAATTCAAGAATAAAAAAAAGCCTGGATTATAGCAATACATTATGCAGGGACCTGGGAAAAATGGTACCTTTGGAAGTGATCAACGTCTGCTTTCCCACCATAACTATTTATTTCCACATATTAGTTTAACTTACTTTATTTTATTCAGATATGTGCATCACATTTATATACAGGTCCATGCTGGTTAAAGAATAGCAAAGAATGAACAGAACGTTTTGTTAAGTACCAGATGTCCTACTCCACACGCTTACTAACCTAGTGCATTACACTTGTGTTCACAGTTCCCATAGTTTTTCTGTACACTTCTACAGACCAATCAGTTAAGCCTTCACTTATGCACGGGACCTCCTACCAGGCAGTACTAGCTGAAGTAGGTGTAGCAAAAATGCCCAGAACCAGAAAACTGGAATGATAGGATTCCTAGTGACATTGTTTCTTTTTTTCCTGATTCTGTGTTTTGTTTCTTCAGTGATTTTACCTTGTTCTATTCGCAGTGCTGCCCTGATCGTAAAATAAGCTGAAGTGACTATAGGAAAAAAGCTAAACATTTGAAAACGAACTTGCTTGGTTAACAGTAATAAAATGGAACTCAAGCAGTGTTGTTTCTTTGCTGCTTGTTCCAACAGTAGGAGTCTGTGGACCGTAAGGAAAAGTCTGCCAGTCCACCAGCACCCCGCTGGCCGTACATGAAGTATCACAGTGTTCTAAATTTCCTGACTCAGAGCAACCTCACCATAGTACTTGCCACATGCACAACAATAACTCCAAAGAGCCCAGCTTAATTAAATTGAATAAAAACTTTCCAGCCTAGACACCCAGGACTGACCACTACCGTTGACATCCAACACACAAGCCCCTGAAGTGCCCAGCCCAGGTACCATCCTTATGTCTCACAAAATCGTAGATAGGGCAGTTGTACCCAGGGATAGTAGTGGGGCGTTTTGAGTATCCTAAGCTGGAACGTGGCAGGGCTAAGAACTAGACGTGATAACCAAGATTGGCTGCGCATGATAAAGCAACATGACATAGACATGTTCCAGGAGACCTGGGCCACTGAAGATTTATATATTGAAGTGTTTCATTGTTTTAGTGTGGCAGCCTTAGTCCCTAAAATGGGGAGACCGTCGGGCGGTCTGTTTATAGGGATTAATGTGGCTGGTGGTGGCAGTTTTAAGGCCCTTCCAACTGATAGCCAAAATTATCAAGCTGTGCTTTTTAAAAGATGAGTCTGTTTTCACTTGGTGAATTTCTACAACAATGACTTCCGCTCTGTTCCAAATAAGAATTTCATTGGGCTTTTTGATTTTATTTCAAATTTGGACACTGAGTTTAACATTGGGGGCCCTACAGGGGTTTTGTTGGAGGGCGATTTTAATGCCAAATTTACCAATAAGGGACAGGACAGGGGACGGGCAACTCTGGGCAATCTGCCCGCAGGGGTGCTGAACTTGCGTTGCTCTTAAAATCAAATAATCTGGTTAATGTCATGGATCTGGTGGGCGGGCTCAACGCAACTGGCCATATGCAACCAACATTTAGGGGAAGGGGTTGTTGTTCAATGATAGATTTTGTCTTTATCACACCTTCACTCAAAGATCAATTAAAAGTTGCAGAAGTCATTGCTTCGGGTCACGGGGACCACAACCCTATTAAAATATTGTTGAATTCCACCCCCAGACCCGTGTTCCAGAGTGAACTCGGTGCCTCGGATCTGACCCCTTCGACTGATAACCTAAGATTACACTGGAAGGGGGTCGATAGTGATAAAGTGCTTAAGGAATTAATCAAGGGCAACATGCATCTCATCGATTCCTGCCTGTCACTGCAACCCTTACACACAGAGGTAATCCAGGATTTTATCAAATTATTTCAGGCCACAAAAATTCTTCTATCTATCTATCGATCAGGTAGAAAGTAGCCCTAGGTGGTTTGACCGAGAATGCACACTGGCTAATAGAAACCTACGCAGGGCCCTATCAGCCAACCCGAGGTGCGCCACTGACGTTCAGTTGGCTAGGAAGGAATATAACGTAGTGATTACAAATAGGAAGAAGGCCCTCCTGACGGAACGCTGGGAAACTCCTTCTGAGGCGACCAGCTCAAAAAAAGGTAACATCTTTTGGTCTGGCAGTAAGGGACCTTCGTTCAATGGGCCAGCTATCAACCCCGATTAGTTGAAACATTTCCAGTGATGCCTGGGTAAACCATTTCTCAGAAATCTATGCTACCCCAAAATCAGATAGAACATTATGTGCCCGGGACCTTGGCCCCATAGAGTTAACTATTTTAGAAGTAGAAGAGGCCGTCCAGCAGAGTTTAGGGAATAAAGCACCGGGGCCAGACGGGTTGCCAATCGACCTAATCAAATGGAATCCAGATTTCTGGGTCCCATTGCTTCTTAATGTTTTTAATATCCTGACTCTTGCCACCTTACCTGCTACATGGGCCACGAGTGTTAGAGTACCGATTTTCAAAAAAGGAGACAGGTCCCAGCCGAGCAATTACAGACCAACATCTTTAATAGATAACACCGTAAAAATACTGGGGAGAGTTCTGTACAACAAAATTCTAACCTGGACAGAAGAAAATCACATCCTAGAATCATGCCAGTTAGGCTTCTGGCGCAAGGTGGGACCGGTTGAACTATGCCTTAACCTCAATTTGGTTATTGGGAAATACACCATTGCACGGAGGTCACCGGTCTATATGGCATTTATGGAATTGTCCACAGCGTTTGACCTTGTCAACAGGGCAAAGCTGTGGTCAATCCTTCTGGCAGGTGGACTGGATGAGCCGCTGGTACATTTTTTAGCATATCTCCACAAAGATCTTCAGGCACAGGTGAGGATTGGCATGGGAGGAGAGGTTTCGGGAGTAATTGAAGTAGGAAGGGGGGGTTAGACAGGGTTGCCTTCTGGCCCCCTGTTAGAACTGGGATATCTGGTTGGCTATGGCTTACGCCAAAGCCAGGCATAAATCACCATTCCAGTCAGGGCAAGGGAGTCACACGCCAAGATAACCCCTGCTCACCCCCTTGGTAGCTTGGCACGAGCAGACAGGCTTATCCCGGAGGCAATGTGTAAAGCATTTGCGCACGCACACAACAGTAGCAACATCCTAGGCACACCACAAAAGGAACTCCACACAAGGTTATATAAAAATAACTTTTGTATTGTCAAAACACATCAGATAGTAATCACACAACATACATTGTGCCAACTGGCACGGGCAATATTCACAAGGGATTATTTACACCAGGACAGGTCCACGTGGGCCACTGTCAGAATCAGCAGTTAGTAGAACTAGCACTTAGAATAACTGTCACACCAAATAACAATTATAGATCACATACAGTAACCACTGGTAACAGGTAGGTACACACTACGCAATACTAATAACCATAGGCCAGGATCACGCTAGGACACAAGCTCACTAGTATAAAATACTAGGCAAAGCAAACTTCTAAGCATGAGCACCTTTAGACGTATAACACAGGCATAAAGGCAAAGCACATTACGCATAATCACATTTAGGCCTAAACAGTATAACTACAGTAGGCAATCTCTTACCAGTCTAAACACATTAGACCCTACCTCCTAAGAATAAATCACATTTAGGGGCGTAAATCATAGTGAAATACAATCTCACTAACACAAACCTCCACAGAAAAAAAAATCTCTAGAGGTATCAATATAGGGTGCGTAAAACATACTAAATGCAATACATTTCCTAGCACCACATCACTCTAGCCCATAAAACACATTAGGCAATTACCATCATAAACATAGTAAAATCACATTGCGCAAAAATCACCTTAGGGCCTTGCGCCCTACCCAAATACCAGCCCCCTGGCCAACTGGCAATCTCAAGAAGGGGCTCAAATGCCCTGTGTCCAGAATGTCAGGGCGCGCTGCCATCGCAGCGCCAGTCAGATGTGCGCTACCGTCGCAAACCTAAATGTTACAGCTGCCCACTAATTGCTGGGCAGCTGGGAACAGTAACAGGGCCTAAACGTTGCAGCTGGAACTAAGTGCTGCAAAGCTGTAGAAGGCCTGGCACCTCTGTGCCATCTCTGGCCCTCCCAAGGACTTTCTCTCCCTTGGCACCTAAACGGTGCAGCTGCCCACTAATTGCTGGGCAGCTGGGAATCAGCGAAACTGCGACAGGGCCCTCACTGGCCCTCTGAAACAAAACTGCGCCAACCTGAGTCCTCTGGCTCTGGAATATAAACAGGTCCCCTCAAAGTCTGGGGACAGGACACAGGCCCTCAAAATCAATGGCCGCAGCGTGGGAGCCCCCCAGGCTCTAAACATAATGAGGCACAACATGGGGACCCGCTCTAACAATATCTAGCCCATAGGGAGCGCACTGGCTCCCCAAACAAACCATGCCCGTGAAGTTGGAGCGGCCCACTGCCATCTGGGGCTGCTCTAAAATGCACCCACCACGCTGTGCCTAATTGGAGCCCGCAGGCTCTATGAATGAGGGGGCCAAATGTGGGAAAGCGAACTTACCAGGGGCAATAAGGCATGGGCCCCTCTAAACATGGAAGCCCCACTGGGCTTTAAACAAAAATAGGGCACGTTGGAGCCTTCGCGGCTCGAAGACAAGTAATGCTCCTACCGTTGGAGCAGCCCACTGCCAGACGGGGCCGCTCGGACGTGGTACCTTCCCCGGGTACCCCCACACAGGACCTGGTCCCTCGTAGAGGGGGAGCGTACTGTTACTTGAGCCCCTGCCCAGCCCTTACTCACCGGGCTCCGGCGCGGGGGACTGTTCCAGATGCGTCCGTACTTCTCCTGCGGGGCACCCCTGGACTCCTGGGAGCCCCCCACTGCCACTGCTTCACCTGGGCCCCCTCCTGGGACCCGGGGCTTCCTCCATCTGCTGCCACCGCGGGGCTGTCGCTTCCACATGGGAGCCCCGCTGTCTGCCTGCGCCGGTCTTCACCAGGTCCCCCATCTCGGGACTGGGACTTTCTCAGATGGAGCCGGCGAGGCTCCGGGACTTCGTCTCTCCGGTGGCCCGTGCGGGACTTCCTCTAAAAGTCCCGCCCGCTGTCAGGCGAGACTTTGCCTGACTTCCTTTTTCTACCGCGGCCGCGGCGGTGAGACTCAAGGGCAGAAACGAGGGGTGGGCACCCTCGACCTTAAAAATAATTTCAAAAAAGGCGAAATGAGGGGTAGGCTCCCTCCAACTCTCGGGCCATAAAGCAGGGCGGGCTCCTGCCGATTTGAATATCTCAATAGCGGGGTGGGCACCCGTGATGACCCCAAGGAGGGGTGGAATCCCCAGACAGGGGGAATCCCTCCGACACGCTGCAGCCCAGCACTGCATGGTTAAAGTAAAGCGCTCCCAGGGATAGACAGCGTAGGGAGAACTAGGGGCATCCAAGAACCAGAGCTAGCACTCCCCAGGTGCTGGGGTAGCCCCAAAGTCTCTTCCAGGTCCAGGAAACAGCAGCACAGGGTCCAAAGGAAAGGTCCTGGAGGCAGGGTGGAGCAAACAGCTCCCAACAAGGAAATTCCTCCAGCATCCAGGGGCTGGGCAGGGCCCAGGGAGGCAAGCCTTCCCCTGGGCCCCAGCAGCAGCACGCCCCTGGTTGTTTCAAGTGAAGCACAAGAACATTTTACAAGCGGTCACAGCCTCTTTTTATACACAAAAATCCCTTTGTCTAGCAGGATGTAGGCAATGTAAGAACCAGCTACACCTGGTTATGGGGAATTCCCTTTCACTGGCCAGGCTAGGGACATCAGACGCACCACAGGGAGAGGAGGCAGCATTGTGGAGGGAAAACACAGCCCTATTCAGGTCCCAGGTGTACCCCTCCCTCACATCAGCATGCTAATCTCTCCATTCACCACCGGGGCAGACCCATCCTGACTCCTGGAGCCAGGCTCACCAGCCAGCTCCAGCCAATCACACACCAGACACAAATTACACAAACAGGACAACTTCTAGAAGTGGCACTTCCACACTAGACACAATCATGCCACATACATCATTGCGCAGCATTCAATCTCACGAGTTCGCACATACCAAACTCGACCCTGCACTCCCCACACATCAGGAACTACCATGGTCACACATATTCCCCATGCATTCCTATGGGAGGGCAGGTCACACACACAGAGAGCGCACGCACTTTACACTGGACCACAGTGAAAAAGTCCGCAGAGACCTAAAATCACTAACACCAGATTACAGAAACAGGCTAGGCAAAAGCAAAAAGTTTCGGGGTGAACCTGCCAAAAGGACCGGGTCCAACACCCCCCTTCTCTTCATTATTTATATTAATGGGTTAATAGCTCTCTGAAAACTGCCACCCAATATGTTCCCAAAATTAATGGGCAATCTGTCCCCGTGCTTTTATACGCTGATGATGCAGTCCTTATAGGCCGCACTCCAAACTCTCTGCGCATTTTAGTACAAAACTTTAATAAGTATATGGACGGCCTAGATCTACGTGTTAATTTTAAGAAGTCTTTTTTAATGTGCAGCGGCCCCGGGAAGCGAGAATTGGGCTCCATCACAGTGCATAGCCAAAAATTGACATGTATGCATTCATTCGTATATCTGGGGTTGGTCTTTGCTGCGAACGGCTCCTGGAATGAGCATTTACCCCATTCCAGGAGCAAGTTCTCAAAGGCCACCAATTCCATTCTGAGTCTTCCCCGTCCCAAGACCACTAGAGCTATTTTAGCAATTCAGAAAATGTATAAGCTACAGTGCATCCCTTTGGCTACATATGGCACTTTGGTGTACAGTAAAAAGTCCATGTATCCAACAAGAAGAAAATAGGATTTGTAGGATACTGTTGGGTATCCCAATCTCGACACCACAATACATTTGTCACAGGGAACTCAATCTTAATGTTATATCTGATTTTATTCGTGCTCGACCAGCTCTTTTTTGGCTTACAGTATGGAAGAACCAGGCGACTTCTCTTACTTGAGAGATTATTAGCGACTGCTTAAAGTGTGACAAAGGGATGGATATCCCCTGGTTGAGTGGAGTGCAGCAAAGTTTGCGTAGCATCAATAGGGAACACATCTTCTCAGACCCTAGTTCAGTCGATGCTGTGTCCAAAAAGGAACTGAGAGATGCTCTCTACTCCCTATATAATATAGAGAGGACTAACTTAGAATCTGTGAAATCATCTGTTCGTAATTATATGTCTATTGAACAGTATTGTTACCCTCTGCATATATATCTCACCTTACCTATGAGTCACTGGGATAGGAGCTTATTATGCGGCTTAAGAGCTGGAACTGTGATTTGCACTTTGCTTTCCTCTTGGTTACTACCCCAACCTTAGCCAAACACCTTGTCCTTGTGATGGGAGGAGTGGTCAATCAATTATACATTTTTTATTTTTCTGTAAGTACTACATTAAATACTCTAAGTGGCTTTAAAATCCTTATTTAAAAAGTACACAGCCTATTAGCCTATTAGCTTGGATGAGGCCTTTTTGTGTATAGCAACCTTGGGCGACGCAGATCTGATCTTTCGCACATGCACTTTTCTCGGAATTGCTATTAGAACACGTAAGTCCATGTTGGATCCCTGAGCCACTTGACACAATTGTAAAATGTTTTAACCGTTTTAGCTTTATCCTTTCCCAAAGAAATTACTTTTGATAGGCAGATTTAAATTGTAATGATTATGTAATATTGCTGCATATTTTTATATTGCCATTTAAATTTTCAGACTTCTGTTTGTATTTGTCATGACTTTCTCCGTTTATAGGTACCAAGGTACCCAAATAAAGTTTATGAACTGAACTAAACTGAATAAACACTTAAGACCACCAGGTGATACACTAAACATCAACATGCCAAAAGTCTCTGACAGCAACATTATGCACCACAGAGGATCCAGCCGCAAAACTTTTGAACCAGAACAGATGTGACCAATTCCATAAGCACAGTCAGCAAAAACACCATGGCCATCTTTTTGAAAGATATTGTAGAACACAGTGTATGGTAGAGTGGCATATTATAGTGTTGTCTAGGTAACAAGCTGAAAAGAGTGTGTAACGAAGTCGGCTACGTTTGATAAAATTGAAGGGGTTGGATAAATTGTAAATGAAACTTATAATGATGGCATTAGAAATCTTGAAGTAGTTTAAACTTGGTTTGTATAGGGAAAATACGTTTTCCTAACTATAACTAAGCTTTAACCTTTGTTTTTTTTCATTGAATTTCAATGGTATTTAAAACATTTTCATAAAAATATGTTTCAAATCATAGAGACCAGTGTCGCAAGTGGAGAGTTGTTTGTGGCGTGTCATACAGTACATTTGAGGAGAGTGTTGTAAAGTATACTGTCATGAATTGGAGTATTGGAGTTTGCAATCAAGTCATCTTTTCATTGTGGTTTCACTTTGCTGTGCAAATACAACCCCTTGCTTTCTGGTTTTGGTTAAATGCTTTCTGTTAAAACAATGGGGAGAGGAGTTGGCCTAACGGCTAGGACGGTCGACCATGAATCTGGGGAACCGGGTTTGAGTCTCGCCAATGACGCTGAACTGCCTAACAAAAATGAATGTGTCCTTCATATAATGCAACTGGTGCTAAGTAAAGTGCTCTGATACCCGATACGTTTGGGTCAAGCTTGCAATATATAAAACTCCGTAAAAAAAAACCACACACAATTAAAATGCCTACATACATTGTAGACCATGGGTACTCACAATTATTTTCCCAGGGGCCACAAAATATAGTCTGTGGTGTGCCCGGGGGCCACATTGATGGAAGTGGGATCGGAGGGGAGCTTTGGGGGAAAGGTGGGCGCTGTGGAAGCGAAGCATGTATACAGTGTGGTCAGTGAGTCATAGAGTTATTTTGAGGGTTTCAGTGCACACTGTCCTCTAAACTAATCCCCTTCTCTGTAGAAGAGCCATGGTTTTGAGATTACTGTGCTAAGCAGTATGTGAATTGCTATCCCTTTACCATCCTTCTCTACTTGCTATCACTGCCTCTGGAAAGCCAAGTGTAAAAAGAAAGTAATTTTATTGTTGAATTGAAACGAAATAGAATTGCACGATGTGAAAACAAAAAACCTTACAATCAATCCTGGCTTCTACTTTTGACCAAACTGTGTGACCCTAGGCAACTGCTTTATTTTTATTTGCCTCCTTTTTCTTCATTTCACATTTACGAGAGCCTTGAAACATATGTGTTCAGGATATGCACAGTACAAACCCTTCTAATGTGTTTGACTTATTGAACTATAATGTTACCCATGTATAGATTTTTTGTAAGAACTCAAGCCACCCAGACGATTCAACAGCACAACTGACTTGCCTCCTAGTTAACTAGTAAATTAACCACCAAACTGCCAATACTGATATTGATTTCTCTGTGTTGCTTTATTACGGCACATTGAATAATGTAATGCTACTAGGCGTTGTTTACTTCCACTACATTTCTTTTTTTCAGTTCTTAGTTCACTATTGGCATTTTTCTCAGGGTGGTGGGAGACATGAATGTTTCAATGTTCATTTTTAAAACTATCACTTTCAAAAAATACTTTTAAATCCGATGATATAATATCATATAATAAGGTGAAATGCTTCTGCATGTTAATGAAAAATCTTTTCTGAATTGTGAAGAGTTGTTGTCATTTTTAAACACGTGTTGCAAGATATCTTTAAAATGAATGTGTTCCAAAAGTTAAGTGGTGTAGGATTATTGCTTCTGTTCTTTTACTTCTGTTATCTTGTAACACTTGCTTGTTTATTTACCATCTTTCTGAAAGTTAGTGTTCTCTTAAGTAAACAGCAGCTCTGTTAAATAGGAGGCTGCATGTGAAGGACTCGGTCCCCACACCAAACAATGATGGTGGTAAATAGCATATTACACTCTCCTCATCTGAATGTAATTTACTTATTATTACTAAAAAGAGCACAGGCTTGAAGGTGGTGTCAAGGCATTCGCATGGTTGCTTTTCTGTGTGAATTATTGAACATGCTAGTTACTCCTTCAAGCTTAAGAAGCCCGGCGCTTTATTGCCAGTGTCTGATAAATGACAATCGTGATTGCACTTCATTCTGCAGCGATGCTGAGTCTATTTGCTGGAAGACAGCCAGATGACTCAGTGCCAATTTCAGATAACACAAGAAGACTAGTTGCTTCCGATCCCACTTACAGCATGATTGCTGCTATTGAGTATTTGAAAGGCCTTCACCGGTGAACCCACACATCTTACACTTACTGTATGTTTCCAGTCACAGTCAGTCCGAAATTACATTTTGGCGCTTGTCTCTACGCTCGTTGTTTAATACACCTATGGGAAAAAAATGCGGGCAAGAATAGAGTGCATGGACCTGAAATAAAATAGAACAAGTTGTTACAATTAACATCTGCAAGGGTGGTTTAAGCTTATCAATCAAAAATCTGCATCATGGCCCTGCCCTGAGTCTCCTATATCATGCCTTTGGCTGATATAGGGGCCCTTGAAGGATCGTGCCCCCTGGAGAGTGAGGTAAAGGGACGGTAATGCTGCGTAGTATAGACAGTACAGAGTACCACATTACCTGGCCGCACGGCCTTCCTTTTTTACGAGGGCAATGAATTATGGCCATTAAATCGGGTAGAAAGAGCCTTATACAGATCATTACATTATTATTTAATACATCTAGCCTTTTTAAAGGAACTGGGAAGGCTGTGTAATATGTTTTCCAGCCTATCTTCCCAAAGGCTTAAGATGGAAAGTTGAAGTTTAGTATGCCTGAACTCACAATGTAACAACACATCTTTTTATGAAGGTGGTTTTTGCATTGCGTGTTACGAAGCCACTATTTTAGAAGTGGCTGAGTTTTTGTGCTCTAACATTTCTGTGTGTCTCTGCCTGGCTGTGGATTGACTGCCTGGATTTGAAAGCGATAAGGATGTGGGGAACATCTTGACCCAGGGAAGCAGGTGAGACACCAACAGGGTGACTTGCATCTGGAGTGTAGGGGGAGGAGAAGCCCCTAGAGGTGAAGAGGCCTGGGTTGCTGCTTTAAAACAATTGGCCCATCTCCTGCTGAGTGATTGAGAATCCAGACCCCCACTAATCAAAGGAAGAAGGGGTCACTGGCAGGGAGGCACCCAGAACTGGTTTGAACAGGGATCAGTGCCCCCTGTAACACAAAGACTTCAAAGCCATTGAGGGGTATAACTATGAGAACTGAAGCCCCTGAACTTTGGAGAATGGTTTGATGAAGTGTGAACAAGAGGGGAGCTACTTCGTGGTCAAGAGGACCTTTGCCAAGGAAGAAAATCTGAATAGACTGAAGGATAGGACTGACCCTTGCTGTGTTTTCTGGGGCTGGCCTGCAGTTTGCTGTTTTAACCAAGGAAATGCTAAAGAGACTTTTCTGTGTGCTGTGTCCCCCTGCTTGAAGGACTTTGCTATGTGCTGTATCCTGAATAACATATCCCCAAGGACTTGAGGTGAGCTGACTCCCTGTTCAGAAACAGGATCATAAAAGTTTCCATGCAAGTCTCAGCGACGGTGTGTGAGTGTGCCTGTTGCAGCTGAGAGCTTTGTAAGAACTGCCCTGTGATCGTGGGTGCCTGGAGTCCGAGCAAGGATCAGCGACGCTGTGTGCGTGTGCTTTGTGCAGCCTGAACCCCCGTGTGAGGATTATCCAGTGATCGTGTGCACCAGAATCCAAGTGAGTCTCATCGATCCTGTGTGCGTGTGCATTGTGCACCATGAGACCTTCATGAGGATGTGCCTTGTTATCGTGTGCACCGAAAACCAAGTGAGTCTCATCGCCGCTGTGTGCGGGTATGTTGTGCACTGGGAGACCTTTGTGAGGACCTGCCTTATTATCGTGTGCACTGGAGTTAAAGTGTGTCTCAGCGACACTGTGTGCGTGATCTTCTTGCTGCCAGAGACCTGTGTGTGGAGTGCCCAGTGATCCTGCACCCGAAGCTTAAGGAAGACTCAGAGACGCTGTGTGCCTGTGCTTTGTGGCAGCCTGAGATTTTTGTAACTGAAGCGGCACGGACTGGCAGTCCCGGAGGAGCTGAGTTGCCGGCTCGAGCCGCCGTTGCCAATTCACAAAGCTGCATTGGAGGCCCAGCCATTGGAGGAGGAGAGCAGAGTGAGTTTGCGCCCCCAGGTAACGTGTGTCGACTCCTGGGGCAGGCGCAGGCTCAGAGGGAGATGGTCTCAGCCTCTCTCTTGTATTGGCAGCACGAGCCTCTGCTTCAGCTCGTATCGCGGCCCATATTGCTGCGGAAGTGGCAGTACAGGGGGCCGGAGTGCGGCGCAGCACTTTTGATTATATCGTACCCGTTTTGGGGGCAACTGTTGAGAGGCTGACTGTAAGTCAGAAGGAGAGGCGGAAAGACCGCCTAAGGCCCGCTGATCGGGGCTTGAGTGCATTACGATTTATTCCATTTCTGCAGAACGGAGTAACTGACTGTTGTATGACAAATTGCATCATTTCTGCATAACGGAGTACCTGATTAGAGTATTACGCATTGCATTGTTTTTGCATAACAAACTACCTGATTAGCGTATTGCGCATTGCTTGGCTCCTGCATAACAAATTACCTGATTAGTGTACAACGCATGGCATTTTATCTGCATAACAAACTACCCGATTGTCGTATGACGCATTGCATTGTTTCTGCATAACAAACTACCTGATTAGTGTATTGTGCATTCCTCCTGCATAACGAACTATCTGATTAGTGTATTACGCTTTGCCTTATTTCTGCATAACTACATACCTGGTGGTTGTATTACGTATTGCAATATTTTACCTTGCAAAGTGCCTGATTGTTGCGTTACGCATTGCATTATTTTCATTGCAGAGTGTCTGATTGCTGCATTACATCTTACTGTATTTTTACATTGCAAAGGTGCCTGATTTTAGCATTATGAACTGTATGATACAGGAGAAGGTTTAGAAGTGCTCATTACTATTGCCAGAACTTACCATGGCTGGCTTGCCTAACAACCGTCCAGGAGAAATTGTACACAACCTCATATGTTGGATTTATATTGTGTGGTCTTATTGTATATCTTTTTACATAAATTTCATACTAGTTTTCGTAAAACTTGTGGGGAGTCTATTTGTGGTGTCATCATTGGGTTGTTGTGAGCGTGGTTGCAAATACTTTACACATGTGCCTTAAAGATAAGCATGGCTGCTCATGCCAAGCTACTGAGGGGGAAAGCGGGGCTATCTAAGAAGGTGACCTTCAGTGGCGGCTGGTGACATTTGAAAGTGGTGTGGCGTAAAATGGTAATCATACGGCACCGTAGTGAGCGAGCGTAGTGAGCGAGCCCGAACCCCCTAAGGAGGGTTCGGGGGGAATTCCCCCCGAGAAAATTTTGAAAAAATCGTGGAAAAATTGTGCATTTTCAAGCAAATTTGAGAAAGCAGGAAGGTTAATAAAGCAATTGTGAAAATGCAGGTATTACATTATTAAAGAGATGTCATATAACATAGGTAGCTGCTTATTCAGTATTACCACAGAGCTTCATAACAGGTAATAGTGCTGGAAAATTCAAATGCTTTAGACCAGGGGTCTCCAACCTTTTGTGTAGTGAGAGCTACTTCTGGTCAGTGAAAATCGTTGTGAGCTACTAAACCCTAAGCAACTCGCGCATTTTACAGAGAGGCCTCTCCCGCCCAGTTTCAATGACGTTAAGCCTATTTCTTCAGAGCCCATACTGTGGTTTGAACACAATAACACTGAAAGAAAAGACTGGGCATGTGTGCGGTTTAAGACCTTTCAATTAATAATAGCTTCAAAATCAGGACAGTAAGGTGTTGGAACACTTTACATGACACAGATTTACACAGAGACAATCAGTGAAATGTTACATAAGACAGGGGAAAAGAAGGTATAGGAGTGACAAGTCATCCTTACTGGTAGTCAGGATAGTTTAAGAGTGCTTGGTCAGGAGAGACAGAAAAATAGTTGTTTTTTTTTTAAACCTAACTCCTAACAACATGGTTGGGGGATTCTAATAGGACTTGATTTCTACCCAAATGAACCTATTTTACAACAACTGGGAGAAATCATAATGGTCCACCAGCCCAGGCCAGCCAGCCTATACTTTGCAGTTTTCATGCAGCTCTTTGATAAGTTACTTGTCTACATTAGGATTTTAGCTCAAAGAGCTAGCTAGCAACAATATGCACCTTCTTTGCAGCAGGCATGTTGACTCTCTGTGCTACTTTACTGCGAGTAAAAACTTCCTTTGTATTGTAAGTTTACAAATTATACACAGATCTCTCTCTCTCTGTTTCCAAGAAGTACATTCATCACCAAGTTTGGCATAGGTCACGCCACCATAGCTGCAGTACAGTACATGCAAGGTCTTTTAATTTGAATGTCAGCTGCCGCTGTGCTTTATCACTGGTAAGGCAAATGTTAAAGCACGGTGGCAGCCGATGTTAAAATCAAAGGTCCTTGCATGCTCTGAACTGCTTTCACAGTCATGTAAAGACAAATATATAGCGCAGTGTAGTAATCAATGAAATCCTTTCAGTGATTACTTCACTGCGCTATATATTTGCCTATGCATGACTGTGAAAGCAGTTCAGTGCAGGCAAGCACCTTGGATTTGTTGTTTTGGCTGCCACCGAGGATTTAAAGAGCGGTAGCAGCACAGTGCATGCAAGGACTTTGAATTTCAACGTCGGTGCCACTGTGCTTCATTACTGTGGGTTAAGGCAAATGTAAGCATGGTGGCAGCCGATGTTAAATCAAAGGTCCGTGCATGCTAACCAGGCCTGCTAACAGCTGTCACAGTCATAAAAAGGCAAATAAATAGCGCGGTGTAGTAATCAGTGAAAGCCTTTCACTGATTACTACACTGCGCTATATATTTGCATGAATTTTAAGGTGTTCAGTGCAGGCGAGCACTTAAGTTGGCTGCCACAGTGGTAGAGTGCCTGCAAGGACCTTTGATGTTAACTTTGGCTGCCACCGCACTTTATTCCTAATGCATATGTAAAGCACAGTGGCAGCCGATGTTTAAATCAAAGGTACTTGCATGCACTTTCACAGAATAATCCGCTTTCACTGACTACTACGCGAAGGCGCAAGTGTGGTAAAGTCAGTGAAAGCAGATTAGTGCAGACAAGAATCTTAGACTTTTAACATCGACTCCCACCGCAATATCGGCCCAGTGCCTGAAAGGACTTTTAATTTTAACGATATCTGCCACTGCGCTTTATTACCTAAGGAGGCACATCTAATTCTAAAGTGCAGTGGCAGACAACGCTAAAATCATAAACCTTGCAAGCACTGAGTGCTTTTTAGCCGGCGACTCGGCTCATTCAGGGTCAGTGTCTCCTCTTACCTCAGAGCTGCTCCGGGAGGCCCAAGAGAGTGGAAGATGGTCCGAACTCGGAACCAGCCTGGAAAAGGCAGGTGGCGCGTGACTACTAGGCGGAAAGACGTCACGTTCTTCAGCCCGCCCCGCAACAGCTAAGCTCGCTAAAGCCAATCAGAGCATCTGGTTTGTGTGAGGGCAGGCACGGGCGGAAGAGTTGTGAAAAAGGGCTGATAGTTCTTAAAGAAAATGACGGGATACAAAATAAAATTGTAAATGACGTCGCAATAATTAAATAGCAGCACGAGCTACTATCAGAGGGTCGGCAAGCTACCGGTAGCTCGCGATCGTCCTGTTGGAGACCCCTGCTTTAGACGGTGGACCAAAACATTGTTTATAGGATGTGGCCTTGCCCTCAAAATGGACCACACAATTACTACTGACATATAAACATAACTATAACAATTAACACTGCAGGCAAATTTAAATATTGCAAATCCAAATGTGTTTCCACAATACAGTTGATGCGCATTCAAATTCCACTGACCAAAAGTAACTGTTTACTAGACCTTAAGAAGTCTTGGTCATAACAAATTTTAATAATCAGAATTTTGTAGTGTAGAAAACAGTTGCTTTCTGCGCACCTTAAATGACATAGAAAGCATTGTAAATGATAAAAGCTGAAAAATGTGCTGCTGCTGGCTAGTACTGTTTTTCTGATTTGAAAGTGCGTCATGGCTCGAAGTACCTATCCCTGGGCAGTGCAGTGGGGCACCTCGAGGCGATTTCAGCCTGTTATCACTCCGCATGAGATAGCCTCCCTACCTATCCTCCCCAATCCCCTCCACCGAGATAGAGGACAGATACGGCAAAGCCTTCTGAGACACCAACAGGCCACATAAATACTCTATGATGCTAATAAATGAAGTGCCCCCTTTATTAGAACATTCACGAGATGTTTATCATGGCAGACTTCTCACAAGAAACTAACGTAATAGCAATACATTCTCAGCCTTAAGTCCACAACTGAGAAAATCGGACATTTAATTCGCTTGTGCCAGCAACAAGAACGCATGTCACCCATACAGCAAAATGAATGAGAATTCAATCCACTGAACCCAATAAAGGAATGGGTCAGACTAGACTTTTGGACTGCCAAGGAATGACCACAGAACAGCGAGAATCCTAAGTATAATGTTAGAGAGGAATCTAAAACCCTGCTTTACCGTACATACTAATGTACCGGCCTCCAGTGAATACTCTCATCATAGGAAATATACCAAAGATTAGAAACTATTGCATAAATAATGCACACTTAACATACCAGGAGTAATTGAATCAACACAATAAATGGAGGGCAGCCACTGGTAACAGTTAGTGATCTAAAATTGGTGGGTTGGTTGTATATGGCACTCCACTCACGACTCACCTACTCATAGAGCTTAAAATAATTGTTACAGAAGTTAGGATGCCCTTTTTTGCCGTTTTACACAGAGCGAACTCGACCAGCAGGTATCAGACTCAGAGAGCTTTACATGAGCACCAGTTGCATTACAGACGGACAGGTTCATATTTTTTTTTTAGGTAGAAGGAGATTAAGTGATTTGCCCAGAATCACAAAAATTATTTGAGCCTGTTGAAAGACTCGAAGATGGTTCGCCAGCTGCCAAGTCGGCCGCTCTAGCCCTTAAACCACATGATTGCAAGGCAGTAGTGGCAGCACACTGGGGCAAAGGGTGACGACACGTCACATGGCTAGAAGTCAGCAGTGGTTGAGATTAGAACATACATCGAGCACAGACCTCCCTGGGCCGAGAAGTGCTGAGGAAGTGGTTAGTGAATCACTAAGTGAAAGCACCCAAGGATGCCAGTGTTTTGCACGTACAATGAGACCTGGTTGTGCAAACAGCTTAACTGGCAGTGTTTGCACCTTGATTAATGGAAGTGTCTGCGTTCCTAAATGGGAAACCAATGAAAAAGAAGCATTGGCAAAATCATTAGATGTGGCTTTCACTGCAGCTTCCACCCATCAAGACATTCATCCGCCCATCCATGTACTTAATCACTAATGATCCATACACTCAGTCACTCTCATGCATCTATTCATCCTCCGGACTCATTCTTGCATTCACTCACTCACCCATCCACAATAAATGCAGAAATTCACAATTCATTCAAGAGTGCCTTGATGCTGTGCTGCTACTTTGTAAGGACTGGTTAGAGTGCTGTTGAGAGTGTCGCGTGGTAATCTGTGAGGGGCGTGAGAGGGCTCCCAGAAGTTTGAGAGGGCAGCCGGTAGTGTGTGACTGACTGCCAGTCTCTGGGGATTGTGACTGTTTTTCCATTATTGTGCTACAGCAAGTCTGGGAGTGCGAGAACACTACTCTGAACAGCGGTAGAGTGTGGTTGGTAATCTGAGACTTGTCATTCAAGGACAGCGTTGCTATCAGAAACTAGCGTGTGTTTTGATGTAAATTTGCATGTAGAAATATGCAGACAACGCTAGTAGATTAGGAGAGGGTTTATTGTAAATAGAGTGGATGCATAAATGACCCCACCAGGAGAAGAAGTAGTTAGATGCTCAGCCCCAGTCTGTCAGACTCACCCGCCCTCCAGGGAACCCACATTATTGGGTAACTTGACTAGCAGGCTACCACCTAGCCTAGGGCTACTCCTTGCACCCTAATCTCCTGTGCTTCTCAGCATGTGCCTACCCCACTCTCTGCTATGATGACCAACCAACACCCACCCACCAGGAGATGGTCAGAGAGCGGGAACCCCTGGAAAGCCTGACAGCAGTTCCTACACAACATCGCAGGAGCGGCAGCTCCCCTTGTGATGTTTTAGGATCCTCCTGTGGCAGCTGTGATTCCCGCTGCACCTTTCACAACACTCCCAAACCTTGGCAGCCATTTTGTGGATCACCAGTAAAAATGCCACACCCTCCCAGCCACAGCACGAACCAATGAAGACCCAGAGACCGGTAGTGAGGAGCAGCACGACAGTGCCCCCCCCCCCCAACAAAACCACCAGGAGATGAGTGTTTCTGTGCAGTGGCAAAATGCAAAATTATTCCCTCAGCAGAATGCAAGGTCCACTGAGACTCCTATGTCTGTAAGATATGCTTAGGCCTTGGGATGATCTATTTCTTCCTGAAGGGGATTCCTGCACAGCAGAGTCTGCAGGGCGGCCTGTGTTTTGCCTCTGTTTCCATGTGATGGTGGGTGCAAATTAGTGTATATCCTATTCCTTGGTGAGTCGTGAGGGTCTGGGACAAATGACGGCACCCTATTGAGAGTGCACTGCATCAGCTTAGTAGGATGCTCTTATCTGAGACACTCTGAACAAGTGTACAAGCACAGTGGAGGGGGTACCTGTACACAGCATCATTGCCACTTATTGCTGAGTGGCCCGAGTCCAGTGTGCTACTTATATATAACTTTATTAACTAAGTCTGAGAACACAGGGCTTTACTTGTAAATTTAAACATTTTCCTGGCCAAACGACTTTTATGCTGCAGGTGACAGTCACTATGCTCAAGTAAACAAGCACCTGATCATAAAAAGACATCAATACATCAGAGATGCGTCATGATCTGTTTAGGGTCCTACAAACGAACTCTCATAAGAATGATAAAAGGCAATCTTTGAAGAATTCCTACAAATTAAAGCCTCCAAGATCGACATTCATTATAATAGACTTGACTAAACACATCTGGTATGGCTTCGGGTGAAAAAAACAACCACCACAAGCAAACATCACTCCTCGACCTTGAGATCCCTAGACAGCCTGAATTACATTCATGCGATTTATTGACTGCAATGACCCAGAACCTCTAAGCAGCATTTGTTTTGGTCCCGATCTTCCATGATACATGGGGCTGATATAGTTCCCTTTTGCATTAGATTTAATTTATTTTCTCATATGTAAGCTAGCAGCTTTCTATCACTACAAACATCAGTGCTGTATTTACAAAGGCATATATACGCACCTTTTATTAATACAAATAAGTTAGTAATCTTGTTTTTAAATGTTTGAGTCTCCTACATGCTATGGATGGCAATGGCAAATATACTTCCGATTGCTGAATATATCAGCACAAGACAGGCATCGGCAGGTTTATGCTTTACAGTGCTGGAAGTTGAAATGCCAACGATACTAGTACGTGGCAAAAGATGGAGTGCTGAAACGTTTCGCCCCTCGACCCCAGTTAAGAGATCTGAGTTTAATCGTTCTTTTACTCACCACAGCACCAGGGGCTTGAATTCAATGTGGCACAGTGAGCAACTAGACAGCTGCATCGTAGCCACCTCCATAATTAGAAAGTACAGCAGCATTGGGCACCTCAGGGTATTATCAGAGGTTAATATACAGTACACAGACGGAGCAGGCTAGCAGCTACCTCCATGATTGAGGCCTGTTCAGTTGCAGCCATCGGATATTCATTAGCCGGGGTCAGACCGTCAGGAGCTTGTGAGAGTTTTATCACTAGATAGAAGGGGTGCATTTGGAATTGGAACGTGTACTTCAAAGACAAGCTTGTCGACACTAACCAGAACGACGGCGACCATTTCCCTCTCAGTCCTGCCACCGAGGGAGAGCACCGGTCCGGAACTACAGAAAAGAGTTAGGGCCAGGGGTCAGAGAAAAGATGCCGCTGCAGCCTGCAAGTACTGTCAGATCTCCCACCGCAAGCGAAGCAAGGCGTGCTGAGGCCGGGGCAAGGGGTCAGGGTCAAAAGAACAACCAGTATTGCTGGGCAGCCAACTGCCTATTTATCAACGATATTTTCCCACTAAATAAAGAATCTAAAAGAGAAGCATAAAATTAGCATACCCAGGCAGGCCAGTGCAATATAATTCCGTCCGTCTGTAGGCACACTGGCCAGGCACAACAAGTCACGACGAGTCACTGGAGTCACGCGCTTTCTGACTGACTCAACTACTTTCACTATCACTTTTTTTTGTTGTTGCAGTGGCAGGGTTTGCCACGCGCGGTGACGTGACTGCAGCTTACAGAACTGGCCAATCACCTCGACCTGGCTTGATATAGCCATATGTGATTGGCCATACTGAGCTGAGCAGCCAACACCCACGCGCGGCACCATCCCTGCTGTACCAGTGTGTCAGTCACCCAATCCTGGCGCAGCCTTAACAGCGCCACTGCGCCAGGATTGGCCTCGTGCAGGATAAAATCTGCCCATAATGAGACCGGGGCTCGGGTCCCTGCCTGTGTCTCAGTGCAATGGGGGGGATGTGGGGGGGAAGGTCTTACACATGTACGCATGCGCAGGCAAGTCTAAAATCTGATGACTCCTGGCTGTCACATGCGCAGCCAGTGTCACCCCGCTGCAGCTGCTAGTGCTTTCGCTACGGCTATACTCAGTGCTCTGGCTGCCGCCTGTGCTGTGTGCTGTCAATCACTCTGCTGCAGCCCCGCCCCCTACGGCCCACTTCCTAAGCAATGCCCGATGCTCTCGGGCTTGTCCCGGGCCGGGAGCGCCGAGTCAGTGCGCTGCGATTTATTTTAAAAAAGTGTTTAAAAATGTACTTGTTATAATGCATGTCACAGTGACGGTCGTCCATGGCTAGTGGGGCAACGCCCCAACGCCCCCCATGGACGCACCGCCACTGGTGACCTTCCTTTCCCTGACATTGGAACGCGGGTCCCTACTTGGCCGAAGGTACCTACCTCCGCCAACCAGGGATCCCGGGTCTAATAGGTGTCCTTTAAATGATGTGTTTGAAAATGCGTCTTTTTGGGCATTTTCTTGCTTAACCATTCTGTGTGCCTCTGCTTGGTTGTGTATTCAGTGTCTGGTTTTGGAGTGACAGGAGCTGGGCATGTGCATTCACTCTAGACAGCACAAGGTGGGTTGAGGTGTGTCCTGCCTTTCTTGGGTGACTCATAGTTGACCTAAATAGACATGGTCTGCATTTAGAGTGGTGGAAGGGGTTCCACTAGAACCTGAGTAGGCTGTGTCTCCTTTTCACAATGCTGTCTCCACCCACTGTGGTCATGCTTGACCAGGGAATACAGAACAGGTTTGGACTGAGCTCAGAGACTCTGAAACCAAGAGAACAATGACAACATGGGGTATAAGTATGAGACCTTAGACCCCAGGACTTTAGATTACTTTAGGAAACTAGAGGACCTGGCCAAGAAGAACAGCTGAAAAGCTGACTAAGGAGTGCTACCTTTTGTGTGTGAGGAGTGGATTGGCCTGCAGTTGCTGCTTCTGCCTGTGGTGGAGGAAAAGGCCCGACTTTTTTTACCCTCCGTGGTATCCTGTTTCTGAAGAATCTTTAAGGACCTTTGTGGGCTTGCCTCCTGTTGGAAGTCTCAGGGAAATCAAAGACTTCATGGAAAAAGATCCATGCCAGGTCTAAATGTGACCTGCCTGGTGGGAGAGCTGAAGAGCTGTGTGATGAGCGCTGCCCTTGATGTGTGTGGGGTAGGACAGCCTGCATTAGCTTCTCCTGGCTGGAGCAGGCAGAGGACTGGACTTCTGTTAAAGAAAAGTACATACAGAGTGCTTTATTGTAATCTCTTAAAGCGTGTAAGAAGCGATTTGTTCCTTTTCAGCTCAGCATAGTGGGGGTGCTTGCTGTGGCCTACGTCCTCTGAAGAACTTTAGTGCTGTGTTCTCCCAGCCTATAGTGAGTGGAGAGCTCTTGGCCATCAGGAAGCGTGTGGTGAGCACTTTGTGGTGGCCCTGAGTCAAGGCCTATGAAGTGCGTGGTTAGCGCTTTATTATTGCCTTCCCAGAGCGTGCGTGGAGCACTGGCTCTCTAGCTAAGGAAATGTTTCAAGATTTACCAGCTCATGGTGACGCACTGCTGCTGGTACTGAATTCTGGGCTGAGCCTCCACCGACTTTCCACAAGCCCAAGAGGATACAGAGTCCTCATGGTCGCTCATCAGAGGGACGAGCACTGCAGGAGTACTAGGCATTGCCGGGCAAATACCCATCACAGTCAGAAACATGGCTGAAGGTAGGATCTCTGCTCGTCACTGCCCCGAGCAAGATGCCACGTCAAGTGCTGCAGTGCGTCCTCCGTGAGGGCAGATTGCAGCAGGGATGCTCTGAGGAGAAAAGTGAGCAGGCATCCTATAGCTGCACCGGGACGGCGCACTGCAGCTGCAGCAGAGAAAGTCCTCCACCTCCTGCTCTGTGCCGCAGAGAGGCCTCACCACAAGTGATCTGCTGCCATTGACCAAGGACCTGGTGAGTGTCCTTCCCCCACATCTTTGTTGGAGCCACATGCTGCTTTTGGGGGCATTGTTCTATTTGGCATTATGAGGGAAGACCTCCACAGTGGCTCCCAGCACCTGAATAATACAGAACCAGGAAATTGCCATATTCACCATTGTAGTAGGGCAGGTGGCCCGGTAGCCTACGTCTTCGAGACGGGTTACCATACAAATCCAAGTGGAAACACAAGAGTGCTGTCCCTATGGGTTCTCTGCAACTGTGGGGAATTTACCGGATGTGATTAGGGGGATATGGATTTGGTGATTTGGGCACGATAATAACTGGTGATTTATGGGGACCTAACTGCATTTGATGTCCTAGGGTTATGAGTTATGGTTGTTTTACACATGGCAATGATAGGATAAATGGTAACCTTTTCGGTAAGTACATAATATGTACAGGGATGGTGGAAGGTGTTTGTATGCTTAATGTTTTCACAATACTTTTATGACATGTGCAGTTTATAAGTCTTTGCATTATTGCACTAAATGTGGGGTTATGACACAAGCCTAGTTGGCAAAATGATTTCTGACCTATGTATTGTCATGACAACTCTCTAGTGGCAAAGGAATTTATGTGATTTTGGTATATATGTTTTATATATAATACAGGTGATATTTTTATTTATCCTTAAGTGAAGTCTCTTTTGAGTTGTGCCTAGTGTGTCACTGGTGTGTGCATGTGTTGCGCAAAGTCTTTACACATTGCTTCTGGGATAAGCATGACGGCTCTGCCAAACTACCAATGGGGAAAGCAGAGGTTATCTTGGGTGTGTATCTCTCTTAGCCTGACAAGAGTGTTGGGCTCTGCCTGGCTAAGGTGCATACCCGTGCTAACCAAAAACTCAATTGCTAACAATGGGTCTATATCAAGTCCTTCAAGTTGACAGATACTATCTTTGGTACAGGCTTTGTCATAATTGTGATGGAGTCAGTAATTACTGCTAAGGGACCTATTAGGAAAACAAGTTTCGCAGTACATCACCAAACTTATTAAGTTGTACTCATGGACTCTCGTTTCTGAAAGCAGCTGAAATTCCTAGGTGAAAATCTAGGGAGGATTGATGAAATTACTGGGGGATTCAGGCCTAAAATTACCAGTTGCCCCAGTAATTCCTCAACCTTAGAGTTCATATAAAAATCTCAGCTTTTCAAAATAATCATGTAATTCCTCTAATGTATTTTTGTTTTTTGTGTGTTTAGCAGAATTTGATGCTATTGCTCAGTAGTTTTCATACAAGCAGCTGCCAGGCGTCTCTTGGAACATCAGGTACATAGTCCATGTTTGGTCTCTGTGCCCAAAAAAAAGTCTTGGTTAGCTGGTTTACTGCATTTAGTCAGTTTATGTGTAATTTCTTGCTGCTTTAAGATGTTTGCATTGGTTTTGTTTTGTTGCTTAAATCATGCCTTGCCTTGGATATGATAATTTGTTTTTGTTTTGGGACATTATTGGTGCATTTGTGCCTTTTTATGTACCACCGCTTTATGTGGTGTTGCCGTTTGCTGTAGCCTACAGCATACATGGATCCTTTACTCCAGGATCTTTTACTTGTGTGTTTCCTCTGTGTTAGAAATTGAGTATCTGGTTGGAAGACATATGTACCCTGTCCAAGCATGAACCTCAATCCAAGTCACGGTAAGTCACACCACACCTTAAATTATCCTGTTCTCACCTTCTGGTAGCATGATACAGTGCAGTCAGGCTTAACTCTAGAGGCAATTTGTGAACAATACAGAGGGCCTTGAATTGCACTCTCTTCAGAACCGGCAACCAATGCAACCTCATCAGAGCATCTTTAGCCTATAACCGCCTGGGGACCTTCAGCAACATCCGGGCAGCACAATTCTGTACTGTCTGCAGTTTTCTCATGGTACCTATGGGAGCACCGAGATACACGCCATTAGCATAATCAAGTCTTGATAAAACCAGTGCCTGTATCAAAACGCGTTTTGCTAAGAAAGGAAGCAGGGACAGCATCTTCCTAAATTTCCGGAGTAATGCAAACCAAATGCCTGCCACTTTACAAGATTTAGCTTTAAAGTTCAGGTTGGTGTCTATGCATACTCCTAAACTTTTAGTTTTTACCTGCTTCTTCGAAACAGGAGGAGAACCAAGGCAGTCGGGCCATGATGAATCAATGTTAGTAGGAGCTGATGTCCCAAAAAACATAAGCTCCGTCTTAGAGCCATTAAGCTTTAGGAACGAGCTGCTCATCCGGAAAAAGACCTCCAGAACACAGGAGCGCAGATCTGGATCAGGAAGGCTGCCTTGATTAAGAGATACCACCAACTCGGTGTCGTCAGCATACGACACGACCTGGACACCGAACGGAATAAGTCTCCGGGCTAGGGAGCTCATATATAGTGGGGCTCAGTGAAGACCCTGGAGGCGCTCCACAGTTCAACATAATCGGTTCAGACACCGACTCTCCCTCAATCACCCTATATGACCGATCCTGAAGGAAGGACTGAAACCATTTGAGGGCAGGGCCTATTATACTAACTCCCTCATTCTTTGGATCATAAGCTGGTGGTTCACCGTATCGTGCTGTGATGCATCAAAAACCAGCAAGTTGTCAAAATGAAGTTTAAATTAAAAATGGTTATGCCTGAAAATGAATCTTCTGTTGGAACTAGAATTAAAAATGTAGTAAAGAGTAGCCTTGGCTTTGGTAGAGATTTGGGGTGTATGTGAACGAGTTTAATGCTTTTCATGTGCAAGATGTATTTGCAGTAGAGATATAAAACACAAGGGCTTCCTTCTTTAATTTCTTACCAGCAATAGCAGGATAGGTACTGTCTAGGGTGCTATTGCCCTCATGCAGCTTCTTGAGTGTCTGCCTTTTCCAACATACAAGCAGCCGCCTAGCCGTACTGAATGGTTCTCCCTCAGTTGTTATTTGTTTTCTGGGATTCCTCGTGTTCACCATGTGCTGCAGCTTCGAATGATTTATCTGAAGCCGTGGTACTAGTTCTGGTCCTTCCCAACCTTACTACCTCTGACAGTAGTGTAGCCCCAAGCGCCCCGTCACTCTGAACCTCATATGTCAATAAAGATTACTACCCATAATCCTGCTGCTCCACTGCCCTGTAACATGGAAAGAGGTGTCTTTTCTTTTCGCTGCCAAGGTATTTGTCTTATGGAGCTCCTACGATCTTTTCTCATTGGGATGGTGGCACCTCTGCTAATGTATCTAAATAACACGTGTCACTGCCTGAAGAAACACATAAGGACCTCTCAGGGCTGCTAAGAACCACAAACTCTCACAAGAGCTACAGGCAGTCCCGGTAGCCCACAGGTTTTCTCTTCCACATAGCTCAACATTTGTTTTAATCAAATTGGAATGCATCCATAAGGTTTCCACTTAAGAAAACACCGACTTCACCTGACTCAACCATGTCTTCTGAGACCTCAATATTGCTTTCAATAACTTGATTCCCTTAATTATTGGGGTTTCCCTCTTAAATGTATGTTTAATTTTACAGCATGTCCAACATGTCCAACTAGAGACATGCCATTCACAAGCCTCCTTAAGAAGCCGTGTGCCATTCTTCCTTCTTCTTTTGTTGTTGGATACTACGGTGCCCCCTGTACTTACCGGCTATTACTTCATTTACAATAAGGAGAGGATGACAATATTTTCGCTGTCCTGTATTTTCTTAATGCAAATATTTTCTTACTTTGTAGATATCTAGATGGAAGTGATGTTTTTTTTCCAAAACACACCATCTCGCCATAGTTTACAAGATATGTGGTACTGCTTTTGCTTGATATCAAAAATTATTTTTTTCTAAGTCAGATTGTTTAGCGTTCTAACGTAAATCAAAGTTGCATTAAATATGTATTTCCTTTAAGAGCTTTCCAGAGGAGTAAAATGCAAGGTTAATTTAGCCTTGGTCACACCTGACCTATTTTCAAGCTATTTGAAGATGGAATCAGGCACACATTAAAACCACCTTTAGTATATGCATGTTACCTTGAAACCTATTTCCTTTCTTTATTTTCTCGAAATCATATGTTTCTGAGAATATCAATATTTCATCTAGTTCGCCATATTTTATCCCTACATTAGTTTGATATGCCCTCAGCATAGATTAGAGAGAAACTCCGATATTGACAAATTATTGTTGTCTTCCTCATACACGCATACATCTTTGTGAACATTGATTATAAACCTGTAAATTATATAAAGGCTATCGATGAATTTCAAGTTGCTTGAAATTAGGTTACAGAATGGGTAAGCTATAAGTAGGTGTGCGTTGTTATAAAACCTAAAAGCACATACACTTTCTGCTAGACCTTTTGTGCGTGCATTATATAGTTATGAACGACCCTTTTAGGCTATTTACATTTTAGGTGACGTGTTAGAACATTGTTTTTATAATAACGCATCGTTCAACTCACTTGCTTTAAAACACGCAGATACTTCAAGTTAGGCTGGAACTAGGTGTAGGAGAAAGGGGGAAAAATCTTTAGATATTACACTTTAGAACAGGAGTGCTACAGGGTGCAAATAGTTACCAGGGGACCCAGCCCACCTTTCCCCTCCGAGCAATAGCTGCTAAATGTAGTATAGATGACATACATACCTAAGTTAAGCTCGCTCCTCCTGACAATGAGCGCCCCATCTGCTTGAGGATCTCTGGTATGGACAGAAAGATTCAATGTGTAATAAGTAATCAGACCTTTGCTATTTTCTGCTTTAAGTAAGGTCTGGCACCACTCTGGTCCTTCTGGTGGTCAAGCTCCTACTTAAATCTTCTTTCTTATTAGACACCTCAACTAACCCACCCCTGTCCTACACGATGACGGGCCTGTGACAACCAAAACAATCATACTCCTTTCAAATATGCATGTAGACTTTCTTTTCACTATAGTGCTACATCAAATCCTTGGAGAAAGAACATCAGTAAAGAACTTGACACTCCAGTTTATTTCTTGATTTACCAAGGAAAGAGTGACTCCTCCCAGTGTATCTTCAAGAAGTTCCCAAATAGTAGCAAAAAGGCACAAATGTAGACATAAATGTGGCAATATGTATAACTCTTGTTTGAAGATGGAGAATGATAGAGGAGTTCATAAGTAAGGATCCACAGCCACCCTGAATCAGAGTTGGGAGAGAGCCCAGCATAGGCCTTCAAGAAAAGATCTACTTAAAGAAAAAGGGGAGAAAAACAGTAACACAAAGCTATCTAAATTGGGATGAATATAGCACAAAATAGGGGAAGGAATGGATTGAGATTCATCCATCTGTATGCAGTGAATTTTTATATATGCTTTAGGCACGAAATGACATCACAAGAGGAGGGTTAGCACCATATTACCATGTTGGACTGGAAATTCCAGTCAAGTTACACTAGAAATGCAATCGTCTTGCAACCGATTATATTCAATACTTGCCACACCTACATCTTCTGGGATGTGTCATCTCTCTGGAACGAGAAAATAGACCTCATCTTTGGCATTCATTCTCTCCCCGAAGCTTCAATCTACTGACCATAGTGACTTCATGCTGACACTCTGTGCAGGCAACCAAGGGACCTCGGCTGCTGAAACACTGACACTAATGGAGCACAGTGATAGAAGATGCTTCCCCGAGTGCCGAGTGTGAAAACGTGAGACGTGCTCTCTTACCACACACTAAACTGTAAAGCAGCTCTTAAATAGTGACCCTGAAGGGTAGACACTTCTGATGAGTTCTCTGGAGTAACTGCAGGGGATGGGCTCGAGGGAGATATTTACATGGATCTGAATGACGTGCCCTCTGACTGAGATCTCTAGGTTAAAAACGGGCCTTTCTTGTCCTCATTCGACAAAGTAAACTACGCGCATCCCACAAGGATCAGCATTGTTGCTGACTATATTTCATATTTATTTTAAATCTCTTTTCAATGTTATGCATATTTCACTCAATACTACATTAGGTTTGGGAAAGATACTCAAACTAAATCATCTTTGGATCAAATCTAGATGCTTTAAAAGCTATCTACAGTTTAACCAACTCACAGCTGAGTTAATCGCCTTCAGGGTCTCCCAGAATGTAGCACTGGATACAATAGATATCTCTGAAACCTCTGGGCTTAAGCTTCCTCAAACAAGCTAACAAATAGACTTAATTTCTTACTCCAAAGCCACCCTTCTCAGATTAGATAATTGCAGGGCTTTCTATGCAGATCTGGCAACAGGCCTTTTGATTAGGTAGCAAAGAGTTCAAGACACAGTAGTTCATGCTATTGTTGAATTGAACAAAATGTCTGTGTATTATCTGATCAATGTCTGCTCATAAACAGCATATCTTTGTAAGAAATTGGGTTACTGGGTGACTGAAGTGTGAGCCCTGGTCCAGGAGCAACCAAAATCCTTTTCAGGGTAAGGCACAACCTTCTCAAATTAACCTGTGCTCAACCCCCTGGTAGCCTGGCACAGAGCAGTCAGGCTTAACTTGGAGCATGTGTAAACACTTCAAACAGTAAAACAATGTAACACAACACAAAAAGATCCCACACCAGGTTTGAAAAACCAAACCTAATTATGGAAATAAAACAAGACAAAAATGACGAAAATCCAATCAGTAGAACTCAAGTTATAATTTTTTTTAAATAAACCGAAAAATAGCATCTAAAAGCACAAGGTGCCAACCACAGCTATCTGGACGCGCTGGTCCGGTTTCAAGGTCAAAAATTCAGGGCGACCGTGATGGAGCAGAGGTCGAATACAGTTCAGATTAATCCAGCTAAAAGGTTTACCTTCACAGGTGTTGTGCGAAGTGCCCCGTTCACGATGGAGAGAGTTAAAGGGTGCAAGGAGAGCGAGCAGTACTCAGTGTGGCGAGAAGAGCAGGCTAGGCGTCTCGGATGGGCAGGCTGGTGCTTTGTGGTGGCAGTCCTCTATGGGTGATCAATGCTTGTTGTGTGAAGAGACAATCTGGCGGTGGCTTCACAGAATTTCAGTGCGAGCAGCATTGTTCTGGTGCGAACAGGCTCATTTGCGAAGAGTCCAAAAGCTTTATTTCAAGACTCTATGAGCTTCACCAAAGGTCCAGGACCTGAGAGGTAACACCTGGGGGTCAGTAACTCACTGTAGACTGGTCCAGGCGCTGTTGGGCAGCCTTTTATATCACTGAGGGTCAGATTAGGAGTCCAGCAGACTAGCTTTTGGAATTACACTAGGTCCCTGGGTTTAAGATGAAGTTGCAGGTCCAGAGGGCAGAAGGCAACAGAGGTGTTCTTCAATATTGGTAACTTTCCTAGCACTGCTATTTGAGTCCTTTTCCGAATATTTCTCCTTGGATCGTCTAGTCAAAGGGAAGGTTGCAATATGAATATGCAATAAATAGAATTCCATGTTCTTGCTAATATGTGCAGGCATGCATATTTTAGTATAGTTTAGTGTTATTAGGTGTTTTCATCGACCCTGCCTGTTACAGGGGCAACCAAGTTCTATCAAATATGTGAATGCTGGTGTTCGACTATAACCAGACTACGAAAAGGTGACATCAAAAAAATCACTTTGATTCTCCCAACAGCTATGTATGAGTAGCAAAGGATTAACTCAAAGATAATATGGTGTAGGATTGAGTGCATCTACTGCACAAAACCCTTTTCTTTGTTGCGATGAAGATTTGAATGTGTATCCACAGTTACATTGTTTGTAAAGAAAAATACATATCTAGTATCTTTATTGAGTTTTACGTATTTTTCACAGGCTAAACCTTAAGCATGCAACATAAACACTAAAGTGTCTAGTAAATCCTGAAAGTGATCTGTAAAGAGGATTAGCAATGCTCATCAAATCTCTTCCAAAGAAATAAAAATTACATTTAAAGAATAACCCAGCTCCATTATTTTTCATCACTGTACCATCCGTACAACTTCCATATTTAACAATGTGTGCTTAATGTCCACGTGGGCTTTTATTGCCTTGAGCTTCCATCCCAGAATACTCTCATGTAACATCATAAAACATTAAATATTACATACAGTGAAATGTCACATAAGAAAACTCATGCTAATTGACAGGGGAAGAAGTGGGATAGTAATAAAAGGCTATGAAAATCCAGAAATGGTGAAAAAAGATGAGAAGAATATATCAAATGCAATTTGTAAGACTTGACAGTGGTGGCTCCTCCTCGATGACCCACTTCCTGGCCTAGAGCCAGCAAATGAAAAATAAAACAAGGTTCTTGCATTGTTTTATTTTGCAATTGGAGGCTCTGAGGCAGCGCTGTAGGGAGGGACGTGGCTGAGGCATGGGAGGGGGATGAGAAGTGCCACCTGCATTCCCTAAGTGCTCATGTGTGTTTGGCTGGCCGTCTCAGTCCGACTAAAACACACAAACATGCGCACTTAGGTTTTATCCAGTCCAGCTGCATTGAGCAACCGGGCTTGAGAAACACCACTGACTCCCTGGCCTGATTGGAACATCTTTCCAGCCCGCTCAGGCCAGTCCTGTCTGCTCCGCAGCACAAGGATTGGATGGAAGTCTGTCCCAGGTCCAATTGGGACCAGGCAGGAAGAGGAGATGCAGCCCGATGTGATGCAAAGCTCGAGGTGGCTGGCAGCTAAAGGTATGTTTGAAAAAGAATATAGTATTTCTAGCCCCCCCTGCATGCGATCCTCCGTCTCCCCCACAAAGCCCCTCCCGCATTCCTACCACCTGCTGTTTATGGCGGCCGCCGCTGAGGCTTGGATGTTTAGAGCCCAAAGAATAGACCATCCACTTGAGTATGTGCAATCCTAATGTGTTTACAAAATCACTAGCACACGTCAGATTTCAAGGCCTATCAAATTTGACAGCAGTAGCTTAGTAAGTCAACACAAACATATGTACAAGTCAAAAATTAGAATCTTCAATCTTTTATTCTTTCTGTTGATTCCTCTCATGTGTGAGTTACTGTGACAGTTCTAGAGCCAAAGCCAACACATGTTTTGTCACTTCTGTTACATGTACATGCAACTGTTTCAAGGCTATATAAAAAGATAGAGCACCGTAACTATTATTACTTCACTCACAAGTCCATGGCTCTAAGAGATTACACCACTACTCCTCCACCGTGAAGAGTTAAGAAAGATATAATTTGCAGGAGCTTTTCACATAACACCATGTGTTTTCTTATTTGAGTTATTTCCACTGCTACGCATCTGTAAATTAAAGATATATATATTTCAGAATGTTCTACCCAGCACTGAGCATGCCATCAATACATCACTTTTATGATGTGTTGGACCACAACAAAACATACCAAGCATTGGTTGCTGACATTACAGTTACCTTAAATTTCCATCTAGACAATGTGTATTAAGTGTTCCAAAATAGTCTACTATGTGACTATTCACCATTACTCCTGCACCTGTTAGTAGATAAGAGATCCCAACACCAGCCACATAATAAAAAAAAGATAAATGATACAGACAAAAGCAAGGCGTTGCCATACGCTCCAGGTTCTCACCTTCGTATGCCAACCTGTTCATGGGGTGGCTTGAGGAGGTGTGGATCTGGAGTACCATGGGAAAAAATGGAATGACTCAATTTCATTTTGGGGTCGGTACATTGACGATTGCCTGATGGTATGGACAGGGGACAACAAGAAACTAGAAGAGTTATTGAAACACCTTAACAAGAATGACTACAATATCAGATTTACTCAGGAACATGGTAGAGAGAAGATTACATTCCTGGACACAGAATTGTACATTATAGATGGGAAGATTCATAGTCAACTATTTCATAAGGCAACAGTGTGAAATTCTGTGCTGCATGCGTCCAGTGCTCTCCCCTCTCATCAGATTAGAGCAATCCCGTATGGAGAGCTCATCAGGGCAAGACGAAATTGTAGCTATGACCCTGAATTTGAAGAGTGTTCTAATAAGATGGTGACATAGAGAATACAATAGACATGTTCTAGAAACAGCCAGATCAAGGGTAAGTAAAATCAAAAGACAAGATACTCTTGCAAATGATGTTTCTTAACTCTTCACGGTGGAGGAGTAGTGGTGTAATCTCTAGAGCCATGCACTTCGGAGTGATGTAATAAAAGTGACTGTGGTCTATCTTTTCATATAGCCTTGAAAAAGTTGCATGAACATGTAACAGAAGTGACAAAATACGTATTGGCTTTGACGCTCAACCTATCACAATAACTCACACATGAGAGGAATCAACCGAAAGAATACAAGATTGAAGATTCTAATTTTTGACTTGTACATATGTTTGTGTTGACTTACTAAGCTACTACTGTCAAATTTAATATGCCTTAAAATCTGACGTGTGCTAGGGATTTTTTAAATATCTGAGTTGCAGCTTAGGCCGCAGGATTAGGAGAGGCAGTGGTTCTCTCCTCCTTTTAGCACCGTGTAAATACTTAAAAAACAAACACAAGTTAGTGAATGTTTCCTGTGGTGCCTTCCCTATGTCCAATACCTCCAAATCTACTGTGCAATCCTAATGTGAAGGTCTTTGATAGCAGTAACTCTAGCTCGGATAAGCACCTTAGGGAATTTAAACTATCCTCTGCCAACATTTCTTTCAAAAATGATATGTGTAGAAGAGGCCGTACCATGCAAAAGTGGCTTGTGTGACATGGGAATGGTCCTGTGTCATTTTTGGAGAATCTGCTTGGTTCTGAATGATTGGGGAGATCGTGTTTGCCAGTTTAACAACCAAGACGTTCAACGAAGATTTTCTAAACCTCATTCCTTTATTGTGAAAGTCTCCGATTCACAACTGGTGCTGTGAGCTGAAAGTTACATTTGCTGTGACAAATCCTAATTCTCAGAATCAAATTTTGTGGCTTTTTCAGACCGCAAATTATGATTTTAAAAAATAGCTAACATGGTAAATTTTGTATATGTTTATGTTTGAGATATTGCTTTGAAAAGGGAATGTTATATAAGTATCATGGGCTGTTGTTGGAAAATTCTTAAAACAGTGTTGTTGCATCCAATATGCGTGTTGTAGCATGTGCAGAACTAGAATTTCGAGTTGGAACCTTTCTGGGGCTCTGGGAGCAGTGCATGGGGAGATATTTATTACCACTCCTTCTCTTTTGATCAGCCTTTTTATCGTGCAACAAATGCCCTACCCTCATGCTTGGTGTAATTGTTATTTATTCAGCGGTGAAAAGGATTGGTTTAAAGCACAGTAAAGAATGGTGAAAAGAGGCCACATGTGTCACTCCCGCTTTGAGAAACCATGGAGTTACACAAAAAATAAGAGTGTGTATTTAAAGTTTGGCAATAGGCTATGTAACACCCTCATATTTTATGGTGCTGTAAGGGAAGTGGGTGCCTCCAGCTGTAAAAATATGTCCCTGCTTGAAAATAAAAATACATTTGCTAATGCATGTTTTCTGTTCACGTACACCTGCATGTTATTGCAGACAATGCTCACAAATAAGTGCTCGAAGTAACAGTATGCACATAAATCAGCGAGTTGAAAATCTTCCTGTGCCTTTCCGTGGAATGTTGGTTAAACCCCTGAAATTCCTACAAATCAAAGTATGAAACCTACAATATGGGACCACTGCGTTGAATTGCTGTTTACTTATGTCAACACTGTGGAATAATTATGTCTGATACAAAGATATCTTGAGAGAGACAAGCATGGCTGGAAATATTCTGACATAAGTCTTTTAGCAGATATATGCCATAAGAATATAATTGCATGCCAGCTAAAGATGTATCATGAAGAACATTGGTCTTAGCCTTTATACAGCTGCATGGGTATTTTCTGTGATGGACAAACATTTGGTTACACTCCTCAGTGACCTTTTTTTTTTATTTCAGAATCAATTTGCATTGCTAAATTACGGGTGTACTAGTAAGAGAGTCCATATTTTTGTCTGCAAACTTTTGTTCTGTCAAAATATGACCATGAGTACCTGAAAAATCTTTCTCTTGGAGAATCCAAGCCTTTGATATTAATAGGACATTTACCAGTGCTTAATGTCTTTTTGAGTTCCCACAACTGTTAGGCCATATGATTGATTAGGTGCTGCTATATTCCTATTCTAACATATTTGTTATGAGTCTTTCAGGCTTCTTATTGTTTCTTTGACACAGGAATCGGGTATGCAACACATTTTTGGGTGTGGGTGCTGAGATAGGCCTCGAGAAAATATTTTAGATTGTTGTTTCGTCAAATAGGGCCTGATTCACATAGTGCCATCTGTAATTTGTAAAAACAAAATGTGTGTGTTTACCTGGTTTCTAAACTTTTAAAGAGATGTAACGTATCACAACAGGACTCCAGCAAAATTTACAACAGTCTCACACTTCCTGAAGTAATCTAATGGTATAAAAAATTCATAAATATTCAAATGCAGGATTTCCTTCAGGGGAAAACTTCTCCATGCGTGAAGGAAATGGAAAGGTACTTTTAGGATGAAGCCTACTAGACAGCGCAGCTGTCTGGTTGCAAAGACATATTGGCGACATGCTGGAAGCTTCCCTAGAAACGCATTGCACCCACTGCGTACCATTGGCTTTTTGTTTTGCAACTCACATTTGCTCATTTTTTATTTGCTCACTTTATCTTGTTTTTGGCTGTCCAGCATGTCTTTGTCCTTCTCATGGAGCATAGCCTGTTTATCACCCCCTGTGACTGGCTCCTTGTATTCTTCCATGAGTGCTCACTTTCTGGAATCTCTTTTTTTTATTTTCACGAGGAACTCCACAAAGGCTACATGTGTCTTTAGTTGTGTCCGTTTTATGCTACTTCACAGCAGTTAAAGTGATGAATTTCTTTGACAAGGTTTCCTGACTCCTATATTTCTGCCTTACTGATTCTACTTCTCTCTGCCACTACCAGTTCATCAAACTTGCATGCCAGTGAGGAACAACGTTCTGTCTATGAGGTTGTTTGTTTTGTCATTGCTCTTTCCTATTTCATGTTAATTTTCATGCCATAAGCATTAGATGTAGGGGGTGGTGGTGGGGGCGGTGTAATGAAGAACTTCCAAAATAAACATCCTGAGTTCAGAAGTTGAAATGAGCAATAAAGAGGTATTTACATTTAGCTCTTATCTTGTCACATTTGCTGTTCATTCGAAGACAAAGGTCAAATGTCAGACTCTCCTAACAAATTGCTATTTATTAATTTCAAAGGGAGCTTCTTGTTTACTTTTCTTTTTCTGTCTGCAAAGTGAGAGGATTTATGTAACAATGTTGCTGGGAACTAAAAAAAAATAAGATTTTAATATGATCAAAACAAATCAATATACTCGGTAATGCCGATTTCCACACATTAATGTTTTCTTGCTGTATAGCTTATCAGTAAAATTGTGTGTCTCTGCAAATATAATGGACATTTCAATGGAAAATGTGATGTCTGTTTTGGCAGTGCGATACCACACTATGATTTAGTAATATGTCTGCAGCAGTGTGCTCCATAATGTACCATCAGCTGAATACTACATCCTTACCACTCTCTAGCTGAATACATTGGCTATAGTTGTTTTTGTGTGACACATGGGTTTTTCACAATCCCTATGACTTCATTGATGCCACGTTAATAGCAGCACCCCTCTGTAAAAATGATTCCAGCACCAACGGTGCATGCCAATTCTGAAATGTCAATTCATGCATGAGCCCTTATTGGTACACATCTTTTTTTACTATCCTGTTTCTACACAGGTCTTGAAGGAAGCAGCGTACTGTAACTTAAATAACATTTGCTCAAAAATATGGCGAGCACTCGTCAGGTCTTCCTTCAGTACTGAATGTTAAGACACAAGAGCTGGCAAAAGACTAGTCTTTATCAATGAAGCACATATACTGTGCTATTTGTAATTCACAAAAGATTATAAAATATTTTAATTGGATCATCAGAGAACAGTGCAGGGACACATTCAGAGGACTTTTCACAAGTGTCTAAAACTACACAGCGATATAATCTAGACCAATAAAGGAAGTATGTGTACAAACAATTAATCGAAGAACCTCTCAATTTTTTCCTTTTATCAGCAACACAACACAAGTTGTGACAAAGCAGGGGTTTGGAATTTTTTTTATAGCCCTTGCTACCTTAGTAGAGCCTGTTTTATGCATTCCTAATTTCCTAATTGTAAGAAAGTTATACTTTTTGCCCTGATTACCCCATTTTGTGATTGATACTGGTAGTAACTGATTCTGATTGTGCCCTCAGCTCTGCTAACAAGACCCAAGGTCAGTGCTCTGTGTAAAAGGCATATGGAAATTAGGTCTGATTACAATCAGTGTGACAACTTACCTGCAAGGCCCTATTATATGGTAGGACATGTAGGTTTAGAGACCTGGAAGATTTAATGCACTTACGTGTGCACTGCTGTGTTGCCTGCTGACATTTTAAAGGCTGCCCAGCTGTACAAGCTGCTTTTAAAAGTAAATTATATTCAAATTCGACTTTGGAATTAAAGGTCGTAAACTATCTTATTCTTACTTATGTCGCCCCTAAAGTCTCTCCTAAGTGCACCTGTGGTAATAATGCGACTAGTAACTATAAGCAGGGATATTATAAAATATGTTTTATATGCCCTGGTGAGGAAAAAACTGCACATTTCATTTTCCCTGTTGTATCACATTGACTCCATAGACTAACATAGGAATACTTTAATTAAGTATAACTGCGACAGTAGCGAGCTCAAAATAATACTACAAAGTATGATAATGATAGTTTAAACCCAACAAACCCAACAACTTGCCAAGGGTAGGATTTATTATCACTGTCACAGAAGAGAAGTTATACATCTTATTTATCTGTTGAGTTAAAATTCAGCCTTCCAGAAGCCTCTCCTGATTGGCCAGACTTTGGCAGGCTGAGCCAAACTGCTATGATGAGGTGGGACGTGGCCTGCATAGAGAGAAAGGAAGGACGGGAGATCTGCAGCTGCAGAGTAAAAGGCCGTAATGGGGCTGGGTAGCCAAACTGGTCTTTAAAGAGGGAATGCCAGTTAGGACAGGACACATTTTTATTTATTTATTTTATTTTGAAGGTTTTATATAGCGGTAGCTCCACCCGAGGGTATCAGAGCACTTTACGTATTGAATGGTACAGAACAAGGAAAGAGCAACCATTGTTCTGAGAGAAAACAAGTTATTCAAGATGATTTTAAAAGAATAAAATGAAAAATTTTGAGTGCGTAGTGCGTGAGGGAAAGATAGCATACTTAGAACCAATATTAAGAGAACAAATGAGACGTTACATAATAACATTTTTACAGTGCACAAGGAAAACATAATAGAACAGGGGAGAAATTGGGAAGGATGCAGAGGGTGGGATGGGAAGAATGGGCTAGGTAAAGGGTGTTATGAGCGGTTTGGAGGAGACAAGAGGGTGTGGAGGTGTGAGAGGGAGGAGGGGAAGCATAGGGTAAGAGGAGGAAAGGAGTCAGCACGGATTGGTGAGCGATTAAATCCCCCAGTATTTAAAGACATAGTGTATTTTAAGGTCTCTTTTGAAGCTGACGTACGAGGGGTTGCATCGTAGGTCTTTGGGGTGGGTGTTCCATATGTTGGGGGCCTCGCCAGAGAAGGATCGGAATTGGGAGGCTTTTTTTTTAGTAGGGGGGTTATGAGAAGAAGAGAGTTGGTGCTTCTCAATGTTCATGCGCAGCCTGCTTTTTTGAGTTTGGTTGCGAGGTAGGGTGGGGTCTTTTGATGGAGGGCTTTGTGCGTAATGCAGGCAATTTTATAGGAGGATCTGCCTTCAATGGGGAGCCATTTGAGGGTTTTGAGGGCAGGTGAGATATGGTAAAAACGTTTGTAGTTAGTTGTTAGTCTGGCCGCAATGTTGAGGACTGATTTAATGGGGGCAAGGTGGATAGTGGGTGTTCCAGAGAGAAGAGCATTTCCATAGTCCATTTTTTATAGGACAAGAGATTGGATAACTAGTTTGAAGTCATCGGCTGGGATAAAAGGCTTGACTTTTTTGAGATGCCGGAGTGTGAAGAGTGCTCCTTTAGCCGAGTTCTTAATATGGGAATTCAGCGTAAGTTTATTGTTGATGGGTATGCCGAGAAATTTGACGGAATCGGCAAGGGAGAGAGAGCAGTTTAGGGTGTTTAGGTCAGGGATCCAAGTTTGGATGGGGAGAGGGTTGTTTTTGGGATAGAAGAGAATGATCCCAGTTTTAGTGGGGTTAAGCTTGAGATGGTTGGTGTGGAACCAGGTTTGGATCTTGGTTAGTGTGGTGTTGAGCTGTAGGATATCAGAATGGGATTTTATTTTATAGTACAGTTGGGTGCCATTGGCATACAGGTGATAGTTGATTCCGGCTTGTTTAAGTATGAGGGTAAGGGGTTCTATGATGAGGTTGAAGAGAGCAGGAGAGAGGATGGATACTTGGCGGACACCTAGGGAGAAAGGTGTTGGGCTAGAGAGACAGTTTTGGATTTTGATATGTTTTGTACTATGTTGGAAGTAGGAGGTGAACCAGTTTAGGACAGTGCCATTGAGGCCGAAGCGATCTTTGAGTGCATTGAGTAAGGTAGAGTGGTTAACTGTGTCAAATGGAGCGGTAAGGTCGAGAAGGATGAGTAGGCAGGTCTCGCCCTTTTCCAAGGCAAGGTGTATGTCGTCGACTATGTTGAGCAGCGCAGCTTCCGTACTGCAACCTTTGCGGAAACCGAATTGTAGGGGGTCACGAAGGTTGTCCGTGTCAATGCATTTGTCCAATTGAAGTAGAGCGCATTTTTTGAGGGCTTTAGAGACGAGGGAGAGGTTGGAGATAGGGCGGAGGTTGTTAGGGTCATTAGGGTCAGCCTCGGGGTTTTTAGGGATGGGAGAGATTTATACCAGTGGGAGGGAGATAGGAACATTCCCTGTTGAGATGGAGGAATTAATGATGCTGGTCCAATAGGGGCCAATGACGTGCTTTAGTTATTGGACAAGTGCAGAAGGGAGAGGGTCTTTACTGTGTGAGAGGATAGTTTAAGTTTGGATATGATGCTAAAGACTTCCAGCTCCGTCACAGAGTTGTAATTCTGCCATGAGGCATTGTTTTTATGCAGAGGTGTAGTGAGGAGGGGTTCAAGAGGGGAAGGTGGGGGAAGGGGAGGTGTGGGGGTCAAGGGTGGTAATGGTGTGGTAGCCAGGGGATATAGGGGGGGTGAGCAAGAGTTGAGTTTCAAGGAAAGCACAATCTTTTTTTTTTCAGAATACTTTATTTCGATAAATCAATATCATAAAAAGACAATAGACTTTACAAACCTTACATAAAATGCAATACATTAATTATACCTGCTAAAAACAGAAGTAGTGTTGCTCACTTGTTAGCGGCAGCAGACCCGAGAGCAGAGGACGGCCCGGGACCAGGGTTCGATTCCCGGCGCGGCAGGTTTCTGGACCAGGGTCAGCGGACTCGATAATTCTCTCGTCTCGGTGCCCACTCTGATCAGCGATCACACTCGGCAACTCTGGGCATTAGCTTGCCTCATCTTCACTAACGGCCCCACCAGACCGCCGGGGATGCCTGGTCTCACCCTGGAGATACCCATTAAGGGACCATCTCTCAGGGAAGCCAGGAAGGGTTTCGCAGCGGTTGAAGCGCCTTGGGACCCTCCTGGGTAAGTAGTGCGCTATATAAATGCCTATACATTTACAGAGTTGATTGTACACAGTAAAAAATATATCAAAACCTTTAAAAATGTCCTCAAAAATTCATAAAATGAGGTCATGATAAAAAAAGGTACAAAACGTCATTACAATATAGTTACCCTAAATACCATTTCATAGTGCAAACATACTTGATTTCATCCCAATTCATTTCATAGCATTGAAGAGTTGTCATTCATATTCTTGTTCCTAATCCTAACAGCACCCACTAAGAAACTAGCAACGTTGAACATAATCCTAGGGGTCTGCAATAATTGCAAGTACAAAAGAGCTGGCTTAACCTGCAAGAACCCAGCCTCCTTTAAAATAGGGAGCAAGAATTTCACCCTTAATGCCGTGTAATGACCACAGAACATCAAAAAATGCGTTGTGTTCCGAGTGGAAAAGTTATCACAAGAACACAGCGTTGCATTTTCAGGGGCACTCCAATTGGGGAAATATCCAAGGTTCAAATGAATCATATTAAAACGGAAACGAGTTAGAAGGAACCTATGATATGGTCGATTCACAATATTTAGATAAATTTCAGGTCCTTCTTGGCTGGATATAATGAGGTTAGTCCTCACAGTAGTTTTTTTTAATTCCAGTTATTCTCTCTCCAGGCTTAGCATTTCTCCCATTGCACCCTTGGTTAGTGCAATTTCCTTTGATGTTATTAACTCTGGTGAGGAAAAGAGCTCTGGTCTCCCTAACTTGACAAAACTATTTTAAATGTATGTCAGCCACTGAATTTTATTATTTTTATCTAGATGTAAGCAATCTTTCAAAATGATATGATTCAGGGGAATTTCCTGATTTAGCCAGGTCTTCATCCATGCTATTAGAGGGGCCATTTTTATCATATCTGAAATAAAGCCTACCCCAAGTTCAGTATGAATGGTATATGAGGGGGTAGACTGTGGCACAGAAAGGACAGATCTCAAGAATGTGGTTTCGGTAATCTGTAAACAATCCGGGGAACCATATCCCCAAATTGAACTGCCGTAAGTAGCCACTGTGAGGCATTTTGCTTTGTAGATTTCCATTAATGCTACTATTGGCCTGGCCCCCAATTTTTTCGAGAAACCCTGGAGAGCAGAGGAGGTTCTTGCCAGGGAAATGTTTCTGTTTTTTAACTGCGGTCCCCAGTTCCCTCTCTCATCAAAAGTAATCCCCAGATAGGGGAATGTAGGTACTCTACAAAGTTCTTCTTTTCCACAAGTAAAGGTTTTAGAATACTTCCTCCTAGAGCACCTTCCCATTATCATAATCTGGGACTTCTTGGCATTTATTTTAAGGTCCAGGGAACCCATAAAGTTCTCAAAAACGTCCAGGAGGCGTTGTAATCCAACCCCAGTCCGTGAAAGAAGGACAGCATCATCCGCGTATAGGAGAACTGGAATACCAATTCTCCTATACGCGGAATGTCAAGGGTGGCCTCCTTTAGTGCGGGTTCCAGAGCATTTATATATATTGTGAATAAAAGGGAGCCAGGATGCACCCTTGCCTGACCCCCCTTTCTGAGTTAAAATGACTAGAACAACGACCCTCCGAAATGACCCTGACGGAAGCTAGTAACCCAGAATGTAAGTCCGCCAGAAGGTTAACTAAAGCCCTGTCAAGACCCATGTTGAGTAGAATTTTCCACAGCTTTGATCGGTTTACGAGATCAAAAGCTGACGAGAGGTCCATGAACCCCAGGTACATGGACCCCTCCTTGGCCTTGGTATATTTATCCAATAGCAGATGCAAATTAACACATTGATCTAGTGTGCTCCTCTTTGGTCTAAACCCATATTGCACATTTGATAGAACCCCTCTATTGTTCACCCATTCGTTCAATTTAAACAAAATGACCCGTCCCAGAATTTTGACTGAGGAGTCAATTAAAGAAATGGGTCTGTAACAGGAGGGGTCCTGTCTATTTTCCTTTTTGTAAACAGGGCTGATGATCGATTTTTTCCATGAGGCCGGTATGTTATCATGGGTTAGAACATTAAAAACATTACACAAGATCTTTGACCATAATTTTGGTGCGCATTTGAAAACATCTGCAGGGACCCCATCAGGTCCCGGAGCCTTGTTTTTTAGGGTCAAATCTATTGCTCTTTCCACTTCTGAGACCTCGAAGGTTACAATGGAACCCTCGGTGTTGAAAGTGGTGTCCCCCATTTGTGTTTCATTACTAGGGTCAGAATATATTTTAACAAAATGTTTTATCCAGCCCTCATCTGGTATATTAGCCTCAAGTGGGGAGTTCTCCTCACCCGAGAATAATGGTTGGTTTACAATTGTCCAGAATTATCCACTATTTTTTAGGGTATCTGGGTCAAGTAATTGAGCCCATGCGTCATCTTTCAACTCTTTTTTTCTCTCTAGGATAGCTTTTTTGTATGCAGTTCTTAAGCTAGCTATTTGGGCTCGATCTTTTGGAGTGGCCTTCAGGGTTCTAAGTAGTTCGCCATGTGCCTTGGAGCTTATTTTATTAAACCATCTCTTGCCATAATGCGTCTTCTGTCTTGGGCCAGCAAGTAAACTTTGGTTAATTTCTCTACAGATGTTATCAAAGGCAAGAACCACTTCTTTATTTTGCACCTGATTTGCTAGGCATATAGCCACCTCATCCTCAACTTTGTCCAGTACCTCTAACAAAAAGGTTTCAGGGACTATATTTGTCCGTTTTAGCCTACGTCCTTGATCTTTAACGATCACATTTAGGCCACCTTTATGTGTTACCGTTTTCATGGAAAATAAGTCCATGAACACCGGATTATGGTCACTAAAGACCGAGACCTCAGTTTTATATATTAAAACCTTATACAGCAAAAAAGAAGACATAAAGATATAATCAATAATAGTACCATTGAAGGAGCGGTAATTTCTTCTGGTAATTTCTCAATGTAAAACCCTCATGCTACCTCTAATTTACCGCTGAAAAAGGTGTTGGGCCCTTCACACCATGTATTACCTTCAGGAGACTTTAAATAAAGATGAACAGTCAAAAATGCAATTATTATTTTAAGCCAATAAAGAGAGTTGTTGAGTATTTAAAGGGGTTTATTTTCTAGTCAAAAGGTAAGTTTTTCTCTGACCCTTTATTCAGTAGTAAAATATCAATCAGGTTACAGAATTTGGAAAACAGGAAAAATAGCATTAATTCAGAACACATTACAGTCTGCATATAAGCATTACATATAGGATAGAAAATGTGGCGCAAAATGTAATTCAAAACTCTTAAAGAGTTTCTAAGGAAAAAATAGTCTTGCAAGGCTAATCAATAATTGAATAGTTTGCATAAATCTCCCATTAAGAGAAATAAATGCATAAGTCAAATAAATCTTTTCAGACCTAATTAATTAGTCAAAGCATAAACTTATAGTTTGGCATCTAAATCTAAAAAGCCTTTCTATCTGTTGCTGCTCTTCTGCATCTGTCTGTGTCTAAAGAGCAAGCAGGGAGTGAGACAGCCCCTCCTTCACCAGACCTCAAAGGAATGTGGCCTGCAGTGCCAAAATATGACGTGAAAGCAAGAACCCTCCCCCTGACTCTCCTCGGACGCTTCACAGTCTCCCGGGACGTTTCTCGTACCTAACCCATAGAATGAAGCAAAGCCTAAGCCAAAATGAGCAAGAAGCCAGCTGAGCTAAGAAAGCCAGCCCCCAAACAGAGAGGTCATTATTTATACACTAAATTTTGGCAGACTACACACAATGTTTCATCTTCAGGAAAACCTGTACGTGATTGGTCAGTCATGATTGCATGAGTTCTCACTACCCTGACTCATTAAAAAAAACTGACTTTACCAGTTTTAACAAAAGAAGCATACATGAATAACTACATTTATAAATCTTTGCAACATTTACTAGGAAAAATGTTTCATTCTAATTCTTCCTTCCTTTCACAGCGCAGTCAGGACGGATACTTTATCTAACTGGTACATTGGCACAATCACATGAATGTACAGTTCAAGATGTCCTTGACTCCCTCGTGGTTTGAGTCAAGCTGGTGTCTGCGCATGCTCTCTTCTCTTTCAAAGCAAGCCATAGCCTTGCTAGTTTCACAGGCAGCCATTTAATGGTAGGCCCAAAAATAAAACAAACACAAATAGAATATTAATTTCATGTAAATCAGCCCATTATGTTTCCCAACTCCATACTAATATCCCTTATAAATGTTTACCTATCCAAGCTATTAGTCTAAAGCAGCTTTTCTATTATTTATTTATGACAACATGCTAAATAAATGTGCAAGGTACAACATAGCATTTTCCTGCTTTAGTGTAAAATTTAAAAGCACACACAGTTTATATAGCGCACACAGTTAACACAACACACACAGCAACATGCTTTAGTGTTTTAGATAGCTTTTCATGCAAAAAAGCATTTAGCCCCCTGTGTAGTGTTTGGTGCATTATGAATTCACACACATTATAAAAAGAGGTGTTATTAACTGAAAATATTTATCAAAATATGCAACAAGTCAAAGTCTACTAAAACAGAATTTAGATTTCAAGGAATGCGCTGGGAAGAGAGAAACACATTCTATTAATCTTCAAAGCTAAAAAGGCCACTTTTCTCTACATTGCAAAAACACATGTTAATTCAGCAAAAGCAATTCAGACTGAATAGGCCTCACTTTCATGTTTTTCATGTGCCATATTTTTAACTTGCACCAAAAGGTGCGTGGCAATTTAAATACAGTCAGTCTGAAGCACAAAAAGTAAAACAATGCCTGACTGCAGATGAAATCTGCTCCATCAATCCACCCATCTGATGATTCAAATCATAATAAAAGGATTTACAATTCATCACACACATTTCATTTTCAAAAGTGACATTTTTTTTAATTGCAAAAGCTGAGCATATAACAATTTTACTTCTATTTCTAAGTCAAACACAAGTCTATCTCTAATCAGATCATATATAGCCAAGCTCAATTGTTTTAGTGCAGAGTTCTGTAAGTAGCTTCTTGGAACAGTTAGTCTTCTTTAAAATAAGTAACTAAAATAATAAAAAAGGAAAATTAAACAGGACAGTTTCAGCATTTCTTTTCTCTTAGTCATCAGCTTGCCATCAGAATGGCTCATACAGTGTGGCATTCTCTACCTTTCAATCCAAATTAGACTACTTAGGTGCTGAGAAACTCTGACAGATCACCATCAATCTCTTGCACTTTTCAACCAATGCCTTTCACTCTTATTTTCACTTTGATTAGATTCAGATGTTTCACCACAGCATCTCTCAGATCAAAGTCGTTGCACCATCCATTATGCAGATCTTGTGTAGCAGCTGCAATCTGGTGAGAAACTGCACACTGTACATCAACCAGACCTACACAGCAATGGCTAGTGTTCACATCATTGTTTTCCACAAGTGCATTTGCATATGCATTTTCAAGCCACTTTGGTGATGCTGAAGCACCGTCTTTTGCAAAAGGTAACTCTGTGGTGCCATTGTGTTGCTTTATTATACTTGACACTTCAGGCAGAGAACTACAATCCTTTCCTTGTCCAATCTGTTGTTCTGCACTCATTATCTTTGAGACCACATTATGATCTGATTTCAGAGAAACTGTCAATCTATACCTGGGCATCAGTCTTTGCAATAACACTTTTGCCACTATGCAGTTGTCACTTTTCTCCAAAACAGTTCTGATACAACCCTGTAGTGCTGCTTCAAAAACATTTTCTTGAGCCTCTTTTAATTCAACTGTGAAGATTCCATAGAATGTACATGCTAACAGAACACAAATGTGTGCACCTGAATAAGCATTTCTCTCTCCCATGACAACAGTGACTCTCATTTGAGCAGATATACTGCATGTCATGGTAAGGGCAATCAATTTCGAATTTTGGTCTGAGGTAACTACTGAAAGCGATGAAGCTTTGACATCATAATGTATAAGGAGCACAGAGTGTGCTGCTTTTAATGTGTCACCTTTCAAACATGGGCCATCTACAAAATGGACATTGTTGGGCTGACTCAGACGTTCATCCTTAAAGTCTGGATGTGCCTTTATGCATATTTTCATGATATTTAGACACTCATTTTCAGTTTCATCACAATCCAATTCATTTGATGACATTTTTGTGAAGTTAGGGTCAAAGGTCATGGGGCAATACATCACAGACCTTTGAACACAGTCATCTTTTTGAATAGGCAATGAGAGAGCGCAGCCCTCCCTCTCACTGCAAATTAGTGTATTTTCTTTCAAATAAACTTTCATTCCTAGTGCTGGGGCGCGACATTTTTTCTCTTTCAACTCTAGGAATATTTTTGTGCAATTGTTGTCCAATGGAAGCGGATCAGATACACCTTTGTGTGTCAGCCTCAGTAAAGGCTAAGCCACTAGGGAAGGGTTTAGTAACCACTCTCTACAGCAGCAAAACCATTCACAAAAATGTCCTGACTTCTTTCTTAATTTGAGGTGGATTTATCTTGGAAATTATTTCCACCCTCTCTGGTGACACCGTTCTACCTCCCTTTCCAATTTTGTGTCCCAGGTATTCATCTTCTTTTTGAGAGTCATCTTGACTATTCTCATGCAATGGCACTGTTACATGGACTTTGCAAAAATCAATAAAATTAAGCCATTCTTCAGGACATGGAATGTGAAAAAATATATTGGCTGGATTCGGTACCACAGGACAACATGAAAAAAATGTGCTTTTAATCTCCTGCACTATTCTGTTATTTTCATTTATTTTCCGTGAACCTGTGATCAGAAAGTTACACAACCTTTCAATCAATTCCATCAAAAATCCTTTTAATGGTAAATTTTCTGCAACTGATGGTGTTCCTGAATACATGTCATTTAGTTCTAATTTTAATAAGACATGTTCTGCACATTTTATTAATCTGGCATCCTTCTCTGTGAACTCTCTTATGTCTGTGTTTATTATTTTTTCAAAATTAGAAGGTAATTTTTTAACTGTCTTTTCTGAAAATAATGCTACAGCTGTTTCTTGTTGGGCCATTTTAAAAGGTACATCCTTATCAGGAATCTGAAAAATAACATTATCTGGTGTACAGTATTCTATGCTGTTTAATTTGCAAAACAATTGGTTTTCTGCTAGGCCAGAGTCACAGACAACAGTTTTGCAGTTTTCCTCAAATGGGCCTAATTTTGGTGCAAATTTTTCTAAAACTGGGTTTGTAATTTCTTTGTTTAAAACTCCTGCATTTAAATCTGGACTTTCCACTGCCTTCACAATGGACCTGGTAAATTCAGAATTGTGAACGTTAAAACTCTCATTTTCAAACACAGCAACCTGTTGGACTGGGTTCTGATTTTGTCTCTGGAAATAATTCACATTTGCTCTGGACATCTTATTTAAATTAATTTTAGCATTTTCCATATTTTGTGGGATCTTTGCTTGAAAAATTCCTGCCATAGGTACCTGTTTCTGAACTGACATTTGCATTTGCTTAGCTGGTATATTTTGCATCTGCATTTCTCCATGTTTTTGTGCATCATGTTTAAAGTTATTTTTCTTCTTCCAATGCTCAAATCTACTATAAAGATGGCAAAAGGACATATTGTCCAGCAGTACAACATCCATACCTGAATTTGCACAAACCAAACCACCTTTACTTCCATTCTGTGTTCTTTTAATCTGTACCCAATCAACATCCTTTGCTGGCACTCCACTCTTCAGGAAAATAATCATTGCTATATTTTCCTCCATAACAACAGAAAATGATGGTGCATTCATGCAAACCCTGTTCATTGCCTCTTCACTTGGCCTTTGAACAACTTTAGATTCAAAACAAAATTCATTCTGCATGGCAATGTAAAAGAACATTTCCAAATTAATGCACAGCTCTTGTAAAATCTCAACAAATCCCTCAACTTGTGGGTACCACAGCATAATTCTGTCTCTCAATTGTGGGAATGTGTTCAGAAATGCTGCAAGTTCACTTTTATTCTGTGGCATAGGAACATGCACTTCTCCCACTATTTCTCTCAATGAGTAAGCAAAAGCTTCTCCCTCATTCTGCTTATTATTTTTCTCAACTAAATCTGGTGGCTTATTTTCCTTATCCAGTTTCATTGCAAGGTCTGGTGGTTTCTTTTACTTTATTTCTGCAATGTGCAATTGCATTCCTGAAGAACACATTTTCTCATTTGCTTCATCATCCATATGTACCCTAAAACTTTTCTGAGATGGAAAATTTCCTGAACCATCGGTTTCATATTTTTGAGCCAAATCTGTCAGGCCATTATGTGTAGTTAATGCACATGCAACTGTTTCCTTACTCAGGGAAAGTAATTCTTTTTCCTGACACTGGTTCACATTTTCATGATTTAAACAGTAGGAACTGTTAATTTCTTCATGTTCACATGTAGAATTTAAACCACTAAGCTGTTTCTCTTTTTCAGGGCCTGTGTTAATATGTTCTCCCATGTTTTCAATCTTTATAATCACTCCTGCTTCATCAAAGCAGGTTTGAAAAATCCCATTTTCAAATATATTTATTTTATCCTGAGCTGTAGATGTTGTAAAGGCCACATTTTCCCCTCACCTTTCAGTGCTTGAGGTAATTTCTGTTCAATAATCTGTGAATTCTGAGTTTCAGAAATAAACTCTGCCATATTTACTCCTTCTGCAGCTCTTTGAACCTTTTCAGTAGGGACCATATTAATTGGGACAGTCATAATTTTTCTATGCATTATCTGGGCATCTGCAGTTAGCAATTCTTTGACTAAATCAGGCACATTTGAAGCAGTAACACCTGGAGGTATCACTGTCAGTGCTGAATCAACAGGTAATGGGTCAATATAAAATGTCTGCACAGTTTTCTCAATCTGTGTTTTTCTCTGCTCAACAGAAGCAGTAGCCACTGCAGTGCTTACTAGTACACTATTTTCAGTATTTTTAATGGGAACCACATAAATTGGTGGACACTCAGTTAACAATGCATCCATTATTGTATCCCCTGAATCATTAATTATCTGAAGCTCTTTATCATCATTAATTCTCTTCTCCTGTATTTGGTGCTTTACCTTTTTATCCCCACTTGCTTTCTCTCTTGCTGTCTTTTCCCACAAGCTTAAGGCCTCAAATTGTGCAGCTTTAGATGGTGTCTTTATTTCACATAAGACTTCCCTTAATTTGTCAATAATTTGCAATTCAAAAGTGCCATCTTTAGGAAACCTCAAAACACCCTCTTTTTCAGTAATCTTGCACCATTGGTGAACCCACATACATGTATTTTGTCCCAAATTGGTAGACATAAAATGCACAGGTGTTCCTTCAGGAGCATAACCAATAAAAAACGAATTTTTCACTTTACCTCCTAACAGCTTCTTTAAGCCTTCAAACAATTTCATTTTTGCAATAGTTCAATCCAATTTCTTTTTTTCCAAAGCTGTCAGTCTCAATTTTAGTCAGTTTTACTCCTACTACTGACCCTCCACAAAATCTTACTGCAATATTTCTCTTAATCAATAACTCTGTTAGTAACAACATAAATACATTCGCTACTCTGTCTGTTGTGCTAAATAAAGGATAGATTTATATTCACTGCGAGTAACACATTCCGCTTACTCTTCACAAAGTAAGACCTTCCGTTTACTCTTCAAACACTACAGGAAAATCCCTACCGCTTACCTTTCACTCAAGCTCAGAAGAACCTGCTACTCCTTTGGCCTTATCCTTCAGGATATATCTTAGGCCAAAGTTTCACCAGCGAACCTTTTTGCTGTCAATCAAGCTCAGAAGAACCTGCTACTCCTTTGGACTTATCCTTCAGGATATATATTAGGCCAAAGTTTCACCAGCGAACCCTTTTGCTAACAATCAAGCTCAGAAGAACCTGCTACTCCTTTAGTGTGACCCTTTCTAGGTGATATCAGACCAAAGTTTCACTAGCGAACTCTTTGCTATCAATCCCTCACACAGAAAATAGTTCCTCATATAACACTGCCAGCCCTACCTAGCTTCTCAGTGTTATTCCAACAGACGAGTAACCTCAGTGCAGTGTGGCTTCCATTAACCACCCGCTATTCCTTCCCAGGTTTCCACAGGTGTGCATACCTGCGTGTTCAGACAACATAGAACAAGACACTTACTTAACATAAAGAGTTAAAACATGTAATCAATAACCAAAAATTATGTCCTATGAAATAACCAATATAATCAATAACACCATGAATTCAAACTGAGCAAAATGTCACCAATAGTAAAAAAAAACATAATATTTTCAATACTTCAAAAATACATCCTAGCATATTAACAACATTTCACAACCCTATTGATACTCACACCACTTCTTGCATCACCTTCCAGTACTGCTTTGCCAGTCTTCAGATTCTGAGCATTGGAGTGAGGAATCAGGACTTGGACATTTATCTAACTTGGGCAATTATTTTACTGCCCTCTTAAGGTCAATGATCCATTAGTTGAGTAGTTGATGGTGAAATCAATAATCATTAATCACCAAAATAATCAATTATGACCATCCTCTGATTACTAAAAACTGATGGAGCAGTAATTTCTTCAGGTAATTTCTCAATGTAAAACCCCTCATGCTACCTCTAATTTACCGCTGAAAAGGTGTTGGGCCCTTCACACCATGTATTACCTTCAGGAGACTTTAAATAAAGATGAACAGTCAAAAATGCAATTATTATTTTAAGCCAATAAAGAGAGTTGTTGAGTATTTAAAGGGTTTTATTTTCTAGTCAAAAGGTAAGTTTTTCTCTGACCCTTTATTCATTAGAAAAATATCAATCAGGTTACAGAATTTGGAAAACAGGAAAAATAGCAATAATGCAGAACACATTACAGTCTGCATATAAGCATTACATATAGGAAAGAAAATGTGGCGCAAAATGTCATTCAAAACTCTTAAAGAGTTTCTAAGGAAAAAAGAGTCTTGCAAGGCTAATCAATAATTGAATAGTTTGCAAAAAATCTCCCATTAAGAGAAATAAATGCATAAGTCAAATAAATCTTTTCAGACCTAATTAATTAGTCTAAGCATAAACGTATAGTTTAGCATCTAAATCTAAAAAGCCTTTCTATCTGTTGCTGCTCTTCTGCATCTGTCTGTGTCTAAAGAGCAAGCAGGGAGTGAGACAGCCCCTCCTTCACCAGACCTCAAAGGAATGTGGCCTGCAGTGCCAAAATATGAGGTGAAAGCAAGAACCCTCCCCCTGACTCTCCTCGGACGCTTCACAGTCTCCCGGGACGTTTCTCGTACCTAACCCATAGAAATGAAGCAAAGCCTAAGCCAAAATGAGCAAGAAGCCAGCTGAGCTAAGAAAGCCAGCCCCCATCCAGAGAGGTCATTATTTTCTACACTAAATTTTGGCAGACTACATAAAATATTTCATCTTCAGGAAAACCTGTACGTGATTGGTCAGTCATGATGGCATGAGTTCTCACTATCCTGACTCATTCTAAAAAACCTGACTTTACCAGTTTTAACAAAAGAAGCATACATGAATAACTACATTTATAAACCTTTGCAACATTTACTAGGAAAAATGTTTCATTCTAAGTATTCCTTCCTTTCACAGCGCAGTCAGGACGGATACTTTATCTAACTGGTACATTGGCACAATCACATGAATGTACAGTTCAAGATGTCCTTGACTCCCTCGTGGTTTGAATCAAGCTAGCTGGTGTCTGTGCATGCTCTCTTCTCTTTCAAAGCAAGCCATAGCCTTGCTGGTTTCACAGGCAGCCATTTAATGGTAGGCTCAAAAATAAAACAAACACAAATAGAATATTAATTTCATGTAAATCAGCCCATTATGTTTCCCAACTCCATACTAATACCCCTTATAAATGTTTACCTAACCAAGCTATTAGTGTAAAGCAGCTTTTCTGTTATTTATGACAACATGCAAAATAAATGTGCAATGTACAACATAGCATTTTCATGCTTTAGTGTAAAATTTAAAAGCACACACAGTTTATATAGCGCACAGAGTTAATACAACACACACAGCAACATGCTTTAGTGTTTTAGATAGCTTTTCATGCAAAAAAGCATTTAGCCCCCTGTGTAGTGTTTGGTGCATTATTAATTCACACACATTATAAAAAGAGGTGCTATTAACTGAAAATATTTATCAAAATATGCAACAAGTCAAAGTCACTTAAAACAGAATTTAGATTACAAGGAATGAGCTGGGAAGAGAGAAACATATTCTATTAATCTTCAAAGCTAAAAAGGCCACTTTCTCTACGTTGCAAAAACACATGTTAATTCAGCAAAAGCATTTCAGACTGAATAGGCCTCACTTTCATGTTTTTCATGTGCCATGTTTTTAACTTGCACCAAAAGGTGCGTGGCAATTTAAATACAGTCTGTCTGAAGCACAAAATGTAAACAACCCGACTCGTATAGATTCCATCTAGCCAGGAAGTTTTCTAGGTACTCCCCCCGTCTAGAATGTTCCAGGTGGATAGGTGAAGAGTAACTAGGGCCTTCTTCTTCTATACTAGCACACGGTAAGTTGCCAAAGTGAATATTAAAATCCCCAAGGAATATTATTTCAAAAGTATTCACATTTACACCGTAGGCTGACAAAAATGTTTCCAGTACATCCAAATTATAGCCAGTGCACTCATTTGCATTTGAATTGTAAAAATTAATAAATAAAATCTTGATCTTATCCAGGGTGGATAGTTCAACAATTAAACAGTTCTCACTACCTGAAATGCACTGAGTTAGTGTGCCCTTTATGTCCAGTTTACACAAACTTAGTAAACCTCCCTTAGCTCTACCTGCGGCACTACTAGTTGCTGGGATGCAAAAATGTCTATAACCATCCAAAGAGAAACTATTTGTCCTGTCCCATGTCTCTTGAAGAGCAATAATATCAAAAGTTTTTAATGAATTAATCCACACATCTTTTCCTGCTTTAGCCTTAATGCCGGCAATGTTCCAGGTCGCAATTCTGAAAATAGGAGTTGGAGGCTGAACTTTAGTCCTAGGTTCATTTGGCTGCCAATCATTTTCCTCCAATGAAGATAAAGGGGTATAACGATTAGTTAGAGGAAGGACTTGGTCAAATTGATTGTACGGCCTAGCCAACCTGTAACAATATGGGTCAAGTCTGTCTGGGGGTTGATATACATATTGCGGAGAACAGGCGAAACCCCGTCTATGTAGGGAGACAGGAAACTTGGGCTGATAAGATTGTAAAGACAGAGTGTTAAAGAGATGATTATAAAAAAACCCAAGGGGCCGTGCACATACAATGTTATCCGCGATAGGTAAGGAAGCTGCTCTAAGTAGGACTGTAGCAACATGTTGCGGATGCTTACAATTAACAATAATACCGTCCCCCCTAGTGTTCTTCCTAGAGTTTCCTATCCAGCTGACTCTTCGTGTAGAGATTATATCATTAGAGAAGGCGAGTGGAAAACCACAGTTCCTGCTCAGCCACGATAATGATTTATTTTTTAGGGCCTCATGTGTTTCTAGCCTAGAGTCAGTAAGATGAGAATCCACCTCAGGGACATTAGTTAGTACAACTGTATATGGGACACGTTCCGGGGGGAGATTAACTGGAGCTCTTCTCTTAGGCACATTTCTCCCTTCATTATTCCCCCCAACTATAGTGTTCTGGCTACCAGAGTTCGTTGGGAGAGGTTGAATTTCTGGTGCTGGGGGTGGGGGTGGTTGAGAGGATGGTGGCAATGATGGTTGAGTAGCTGGTATAGTTTGTGTAGTATGTGTGGCCCTATTCCCCCCATTGCTGGAAATACCTACATCCTTATTTACGTTATTACCAGCCTTGGGAAACTTGTGTGTTTTAGTCAGGGTTAGATGAGAATTCAAGAGGCCCCCCAATCTAGATACCTCTTGTGTAACCTGGTCTAATTTTACTACAAGAGGTTTAATCATGAGTTCGAATTTTGATTCAATAATGTTTGCCAGAAGCTCAATTTGGGGGGGAAGCAAATTAATCATCTCAACATTATTTGTGGTCTCAGTTGCCCTCCTTGAACTAGTTGATAGAGTCTCAGTCTTTTTTGATTTCCAAACCCCCCCCGCTTAACTGGTGCCTTCCTGCATGCCCTCACTACTCTTCGTACCGGCGAGGATGCTAGGGAAGGCCTCGGAGAGGGTGTCGGGGACAAAAGTGGAGGGGATTCTTCCCGCTCTTCCTGCCTGTGTTCTGGAGGTAATTACAATCGGGTCTTCATTGCAACTACCCGCCAGGACAGGGAAAGCTAGAGGGGAATGCGGGCTTGTTGAGACCGGAGGGCTTACCCGGTTTCATGAAAGACGCCTTTCTTTATTGATTTTGCTAACCACCTTTACTAGATAGTTGTCCATTGTCCTGGTCTCAAGCGGTGTTTTTGCCGATCTAAGTTTAGACATTTTAAGGGGCCTGGATTACTGTTCCAGGCACTTCAATTTTAGTAACACGGATACTGTTACAACAGGCAAGGATCACCAAAAAGTTGCTTCTACTTCAATTGTATCAGACAGGGGCCCCAATACAAAAAATATTTAGGTTATAAGCCTCACAGTTTAGAAAAATCCAGGGGTAGAAGAGCCAAAATCCGTGGCCCAGCCCAGCCTCGGTCTGCCACGGACGGCCACAGACGGCCCGCCCTTGTCCCGGGCTTCTCCCGGCGCGCGCGCGCGCCCGCGGGACGAGGGACCGGCGGTGCCTTTATGCGCCTCCTGGCGCTGCTCAGGGGCGTCACTGCTGCTGGTCACGGGGTGGGAGGGACCCGGCGGAGCCAAGCCCGGCCGGGGACAGGCGGAGCAAAGCCCAGCCCTCTGCTGCTGGTGCTGCGGCTGAGTTCAGCGGAGCAAAGCCCGGCCCTCGGTGAACGCTGGTACGCTGGTACGCTGGTAAGACTACCCCAACACAATCAATTTTGGCAATTTTTTCAGAGAAAAAGTTAGCAATTTCTTCACATTTGTAAGTGGAGACCATCGGGTTGAGGGGTGCAGGGGAGGTTTGATTTTGAATGATGTTCAACAGTTCTCTGGGTCTGTTTTTGGCACGGGAGGGTTGCAGACAGAAGAAGATGCTTTTTCAGAAAAGATGTGCTTTTTGTTGGAGGATCTTGCCGCTCTAAGGAGAGCGAGATGGGAAGGGGGACTGTGTTGTCTCCATGTTATTTCCGCGAGTCTAAGTGTGCGTCTTTCTTTGTTAAGGTCTAAGGTGAACCATGATTTAGAAGCGACATTTTTTTGCATTTTAGGTTTCAGAGGTGCAAGTTGATCTAAGACCTCAGTGTCAGTTTTATTAAAGTGCTCAGTGAGTTCATTAGCATTTGAAGAGGGAGGTGTGTGACGAAGTTACATTTGGAGTTCATGTTCCAGTGAGCGGTGGGGGATTTGTTTAAGATTTCTTGTCATGATCGTGGTTTTATTGTTTTTCACTGGGCCGGGTGGGGCTGGAGGGGAGATTGTAAACAGTATGAGACCAGTCAATAGGGATGACATTGGATAAGGATGCCAGATCAGAGTTACAGTTAATGGCATCAAGGATAGCTCCTTTTGAGTGAGTAGGGGATTGACAGAGTTGTTTGAGGTCGCTAATCTCAAGAACGTTATTGAGAAGGTTGATTGTAGGGTCATCAGGCTCATTCCTGTGAAGGTTAAGATCTCCTAGGAAGAGGTTTTTGGAGTTGGAAAGTAACGATTTAGTTAGAAGGTCAGATAATTCTTCGGCAAAGGGAAGGGGTTCGCCCGGAGGGTGGTAGATGTTATGTAGTCGTAACGGGGGAGAGCTTTTTATTTTAAGTTCGGTTCCTAGGTATTCGAAGGTTGTGTAGTCAGTGTTGGTGATTAGGGAGAGTTGAAATTCTATTTTGAAAATAATTGCTAGTCCCCCCCATTTTTTCAGGTCTGTCTTTTCTGAGAATAGAATAGCTGGGGGGGGGAAGAAGGTCAAGGATGGGTGTTGAGTGATCTTTGAGCCAGGTTTCCGTGAGGAAGGCGATATCAATATCTTCGTTAAGGATGGTTTCTGATATTTCGGTCGCATGGCTGACTGCCGATCGGCAGTTCACGAGCATGCAGGTAAGGTGTTTGGGGTTGGTGTTGGTGGCAGGGCATAGTTGAATAGCATGAGTTGAGGGGGGATCTGGGGGAGCTAGGAGAACAGTTGGTTCTGCTAAGCCCCATGATTACAGGAATTTTGGAGTGAGGGGAGGAAAGGTCAAGTGGAAATTTGTTGAGGTAGGAGTTGCAGAGGTCAGAGAGGTCAAGTTTGGAGTATATACAGGAGGTGCGACGAGGTCTGTGTGAACGGGTGTTTAGCGGTGTTGTTATCCAGAGCTTGGGATAAGGGCATTTTCGGGAGTTGGCACATGGAGCAGAGGACCTGGAGGGGGGTTCTAAAGTTGTAGGATTTGAACTGATTGAATTCTTCTCTGAGTCTGGTACGTTCAGTAACCAGGGTGGAGATAATACCGTCCAAGTTGCGAAGTGTCTGGTTAAGGAGAGTCAGGAGGGAGGTGGTTAGGGCTGAATCCGAAGGGGCGTTGAGGTCAAAGTGGTTTGGGTGAGAAGGATTATAGTTTGGCGAGGGCGGGCGGTTAGGAGGGGCAGACGGGGTAGTGTTGGGCTTTCTGGGAGTGGGGGGAGGCGTGGGGATGGGAAGGAGGTATGAGCCAGTGTTGGGTTGGAGGGAGGGACGTGGTGTAGGATGGTCTGGTGATGAGTGAGGGGGAAAGGGAGAGAGCTGAGGGCAGAGTGTGAGGGTTGTGAGGAGATGTGGTAACAATGTTAAGGGTGTTAGTGTAGTTAGGATAGGGAGGAGGAAGGACAGGAGGGTCTATGGGTGTTATGGGAGAGTTAGGAGGGTGTGGATGTGTGCTTGGGAGGAGGTTGGGTTTTGGAAGGGGATGGTCATCAGTGTCTATGGGCGTTATGAGACGGTTGGGCGGGGGTGGAGGTGTGTAAGGGAGGAGGTAGGCTGTTGGCTGGGGAAAGTCATTCGAGGATAAGGGAGTTTGGAGAGCATGAGTAAGTTAGGGGAGTTGAGGGGGGATTGCTCAGGAGAAGGTGATATAATGGAGGTTGAGGAACGGAATGTGTCATTAAGTGTAGGTGTGACATGTAGGAGTGGAGTTTGCCTCTGGAAGGCGGTAGTGAGCCGGGAGGGGGCAAGGGCTGGAGCAGCTGTTGGCTGGGGGGAAAGGTTTACGTCAGGTGAGAGTTCAAGAGACGGCAGAGGAGAGTAAGTATTTGAGAGGGGAGTGTCATTCAGGGGGGGACTTAGAGTCGGGACAGCATGGTGGAACCAGGGGGGGGTTTGGGTTTGTGTAGGTGTTGGGGAGGAGTAGGCAGGGACAAGTGGTAGAAGAGTGTTGAAATGGGGTTCAAATATGGTAAGGTGGTGTTCTGAGGCTTGGAATAGGAGGTTTCCAGTTTTTTTAAATCTCCAGGGAAGAGAGAGGATGGAGTGGTGGGAAGTTTGAAACCGTAAGGGATTTTGATTGCGTTAGATATTGGTAGTTGGCGCAAAAAGGTGCTCTTCCATTTGGTGGGGCGTTTGGTGTAGAAAATATAGTTGGTTTTAATAGGGGACATGAGGCTGTGGTAGTTATCTTCAATTAGGGTTTCAGGCTGCTGGATTAGTAATTTATGTTTAAGATTCTTTTTGGCATTTTTTGTAAGGTTGGGAGGGTAGGGGAAAGTCCAGGAGTTGGGTCCATGTTTAGTTATGGTGGGGGTTTGTGGGTAGGGCAGTAAGATTGGCGAGCGATGAGGGAGTGGGGCGGGATAAGCGGGTGAGGTTAGATTTCATGGCGGGAGATCGGGGGGGTTATAATGGTGGTTGGTGGGGCATGTGAGGGTAAGGAATGACGGTGATGGTGGATAGAGAAAAAGAAACAACAGTTATAGAGGTCATAAAATCAATACACTCAATTTAAGATACATGCAGATCAAATTAACTACCCATGAAGCAACAGTTATAGAGGTCATGAAATCAGTACACTCGGATTGAATTAAATACCAGTGAAGAAATACAGGGAACGAAAGAGCACAAAGGAGAAAAAGAGAAAGGCAGGGTAGGATTTCAAGGAGGAGAGGTCAGGGCAGAAAGTTTAGGAGCGTGTGGGAGGGATTGGATGGTAAGGGGGTGATGAAAGACAGTGAGGGAAAGAGCAAGACAAGAATAGGATAGGGCAAAAGCTTAAATAACAATGGGAGGATGGGTAGGAGAGAGCTAGAGGGGAAGATTAGGTTCCTAATGACAAGTTAGGGTCAAAGTAGCCACTGTAGTAATTTTGGGAATGGCTTAGGAACTCAGGTTAGAGATTGCCGATCTCTGTTGGGGCAAGTCACGGAAAGTCTGTCATGGCTGACGAGGTTCAGCTTGGTCAGATGCCCAAAGGAGTGACTAAGAGCGTGGTGTGTTGTAGTATTCAGATCCATGGGTAGACTGCGTAGGATGACTTAGGCGCTCCCTCCTTACATGTCAGCATCAATCAGAGTCTCAAATGTATCCAAGCGAGGAGGCCTCGGGAGCCCTTAACAGCATGGGGGGGAGGGTGAGTAGGGAATTTAATCCAGTTGAGGGATTAAGGTAGTTTGTTTAGCGAGTTGGAGAGCTCAACAAGGCTGGAGGCATGGAAAACCTCAAGATTTGAATGTTCCGGAAGGCTGGGTGAGTGAGTAACTGCAGGCTGATTTGAGATAAATTTAGTTCATAATTGCCAAGGTGGTATACACTCCTCCGGTGTGGTCCTGGAGTGCTGGTGCCTACTTTAGTGTATCATTTAGATCCCAGCTAGTGTTATTATTTTCCTCGAATTACTACTACCAATGATCATCCGGACGGTATTTTCAAGGAGCCAGACAGGAGCCCCAGTAATTGAATTAGCAGAGGGGGTGTAAAGGGAGTTTATGGAAACTTAACCACACTAGTAGGTTGGTTTAGCCATATCTTAACCTCCAGGAGAGAGTTTTTCCATTTTGGATTTTAAAGGACTAGTGCTTTCTGGGACAAGAATATGCCATCCTTTTAAGGAAGTGTTCATAACTGAGAGTGGCAGCCTGCACCCTATTGGTCAGGGGTGTCCCTCTGCTTGTCACCCAAGACCTCTGGAAAAATATGGGAGAGTTACCCAGCAACTCAGATCTCTGCCTGAAACAAGAAGAAGAAGAAGGATTGCTCTGCTAGAATCCTGGCCGGCACCAAGAGGAATTCTCTCTGAATTACTGCACCTGCTGCACAGTTTGGAAACTACAGCCCTAAGGACTTAGCAGTGCTTTACAAAAGTGAAAGAGTAGACTCCCTGAAAGTATCAGGTATAAAGAACTCCACCTGCATCATCTCCAGCATGAAGAAACTGCCAACCACCTTCAGCTGGACTTTAAATGACCTTGGAGTGGTATGGAGGACATTTTGAAGACCTAAAAGGACATTCTGGAAGAAGAAGTTTGGAGAAGATTGAATAATTCTTGGTGAAAAGCTCCATAAGGTGATCCACCTGTCGATGAGAGTCAAGCCTGCAACGTCAAACTGCGACCCTGTCTAAGATTCAGGTTTGCCCGCTGAAGATTTGGAGCTTTTAGTTGTTGGTGAGATTTCAAGGAGTTGACTGACCCGCCCTGAGCCAAGCTGTCGTTGTCGAAACACATAGCCAGCGTGAGAGAAAAAGCTCCAAAAAAGTGACTAACTCATAAGGTGAAAACTTGACCATGCCCTTTTGCTAAGTGTATCCAACCTGTGCCATTATGATCAGCCTGAAAGATTGACTTTGTCCCAGTCAAGTGCAACTGCAAGTCCTAAAGAGGCACTTTCTTGCTTTTAGGCTACACTAGAAAGTGCTTATTCTTTAAAAATGCATGTCTCACTTCCTTACATTGGCTTTGTGTAGTTTTGTTGTCATTTAAATCATACAAATAATTCCTATTTTTTAAATTGGTGTTGGGTTTTTATTGTGTGTTGTCTCTTACTTATTTAATGTATTGGTGTTTTAAACGCTTTACACACCGGTCTGCTAAGCCTGCCTGCTCACAGCCAGCGACCAAGGATTGAGCGAAAGAATAATTTATTGAGACCTTGACTGCATCTTATATTATGATTATATCCTTATTACTAGTAGTAATTACCTACCTACTCCTACTAATAAACTACATTCCAACACTAATGTTTACAGATGAGAGACCATAGGAGTAAGTATATTGTGATGCCTAAGATTCAATTTCATTCCCTTCAAGACCCAAGTTACTTCCTTTGCACACTTGACTCACTAAAGGTAGTGATAGCAAGCAGAGCTGACTTAGACCATGGTGTGGTATAGGGGCATTGTTTCAGATAGAGCACAGCACAGTATTGTCAAATGTGTATCTCTTCTAGAGACCAGTAGAAAATAAAGAGACTCCGGGCATAATTTAGAGGGCAATACGGAAAGAAACCCTTAAAATAACTAGATGGCTCACAGTCCATATTATGCACGTCATTCACTCCACCTATCCCATGACTCTTACCCTGCTGACATCAATGCAGCCCTCGGCCACACCAGAGACATACTTTTTAACCCCTGGGAAAATGTTTATCAGTACATATGGTGTACAGCAGCACTAAAAACCAGTGGCAAAGGAATAGGTCCCAAAGGTGAGACCTATTGGTTTTTACAATGCCTATTTTATCCCCATCCCATTAAATTTGTACATTTTCATATGCTGTTTCCATGCTAGAAATATAAATGTTCCCACATTTGTCAGGAGCAGATGTGTATGTGATTTCGGAATGTAAAACACGAATACATGATCTTGCATTCACCTAGGTTTTAAGATATTCCCAATCAGAAATGCCCACAGTCCTTCTTCCCATTACTTCAAACATGTAAATAAAGATTTGGAAATTAAATTAGCAATGTATTTTTAGCAACTAAGTTATCATTAGGTTGACAGAAGGCCTCGTGAATTAGATCCATTAACTGTGGAATGGAATGTCATAATTATAAGAAATACTACCTGCATGCCTTTAATTATTTTGAATGCTGATTTCGGCTGAAAAGAGATTTTTTAGAAGATATTCTCAGATTTCAGTTTTTCTGAAATGTATGGATCAAGTCTTTCATAAAACCATTTGTATTCTAGAAAGATTCTCTTGGAGTATTCGCAAATATGGGCAAATCACAATGATGTTCTTATTTCGGGTGACCCTTTCTTTATTTTCTCCTCCAACAAAGATTTGTAGTTTCGATATGTCTCTGTTTGGGCCGGTTGACGCTATATTTATCACAGCAAGACATGCACATTGAAACGGTTTGAATTAACATGTTCTGAATCAAAACGAGAAAATCAAAGAACGCCCAATAGTGCCTACTGTGCCTTTGACTCAGTTTGAATTTCACACATTTAATAATTTCCATTCAAGTGACTAAAATATTATTCTTTCCAAGAGGCAATTTACCTCAATCCACGGATCACCTCCTTGTGTCTCGGAAACTGGAAGAATTCCATCATCTTTAAATTATGTTTTACAGATGACTAATTCATGTTCACTGCTTTTTCTATTTTTACTTTTTTAATGGTTGTACATGAGCAGTAATTAGGTTACCATCAATGGGTACCTTTGGCAATAGATCATTTTAATTTTCCAGCACCTTGCAAAAACGTTTTTGCAAAGGTTCATGTGTTAGTCACAAAGTACATTATTATACCAATACACTACTGGCGCATTGGCAAGGTCCATTTATATTGTTGATTTTCAGCTGTATACACTTGATGTCAAAATACATGGGTCCCAAGTGGTTAGATATCTTTCAGTATGCTACGTTAGAAAGTGGCCTTTTACCATGTTTTAGCGCGGATGTAGTAATGCACAATTATTTCAAATTTTCTGTGAACGGCGTTGTGGAAATCAGATCAGTTACACAATTCTAATATTTGAGAAATGCAAATATTCACAAGAGCAATACTATGTGAATCTGCAACCCTGAAATAGGAAGGCAGGCCCTTAGGCTCCGCCAACCAAGTGTTGCAAATTATACAGCAAAACAAAAATGCAATGTCAAAATGTATTCATTCATGAAAAAATGTGGATATTAAGTAAGAATTTAAAAATACTCGTTGGACCCGGCCCTTTTTGCAGGGTTATCCACAAAATGTTTGCCTTTCTCCACCTATTTTTCTGATCTTATTTTTGTTGACTTTAGGACTATGGGCAATTTACCACTACTAATCAGTGGTGTAAAGTGCATGCGATCTCTACTCTAAAACATGGTATGATTGGTTTACACCTGTTGGCATGTTTAATTTACTTATAAAATAATATCCAATACACCCAGGGCCTGTATATTAAATGCTATGAGTGGGCCTGCAGCACTGTTTGTACCACACAGTGGCGTAGCCTTTCAAAGTTGTCTCAGGCTTGCCATTACAGGGCCTGTCTGCGCAGTTTACTGCCACTTTGATTTGCCATTTAAAACTACTTGCCAAGCCTCAAATTCCCCTTTTATTACACAAAGGGCACCCCTAAGGTAATCCCTAGGTAGCCCTATGGGCAGGGTGCTGTGTAAGTTAAAGGTAGGATATGTGCCTTTATTGTGTAGCATGTCCTGGGAGTAACACACCGCCTGTTTTGTTGCCATGTTTGGTGTGTTTTAAATGGTAGTGATAAATCCTGATTAGTGGTATAGGTGGATTTCACATTACTATTTTAGAAATGCTACTTTTCAGAAAGTGGGCATTTCTCTGTGTACGCCTGGGTGACAGCTACACTTTGTGCATACTTTGTGCAGATAGCACTCCCACAGGAAGAGTTAGGTGATAAGGTTACATATTCGTTCATCTACATACCAATGATCTTTCCAGGCTGGGAAAAAGAGGGGTGTTCACACTTTACTTTTGTATAAGCTGTGTCCTGCCCTCACAAAGGGGATGATTTACCCCCTACTGATGTCTGGAGCCAGGGCTAGGTTTGAAATTGAGTCCTTTGCACCTCTAAGGTTTCCTTTGAAGTTCCCCCTTGAACAAAAACAATTTTGAGTATTGGTACAGGGGCTATGAACCCATGTTGGTAGAGCACTTTTGGATCTGGAACTGAACCTCTGTGAGAAGGGCTGCTGTGCTGCTTAAAGGACTAATCTAGACTGATGTTGTGCTGTTGCCCTGCTGCCTACTAATTGCTGGGTGGCCTAAAGGACTCACTGGATTGTTTTTATGTTTGTTTCTCTACTGCCAGCTGCTCCCTTACTCTCTTCAACCTATACACTGCTTTGCTGCCAGGAGAAACCCCCATCCCTGCTATCTGCTTTGCTGTGCTGGCCTGCTGATTTCTGAGTGGCAGAAGGGACTACCACTTTTGTACCTGCCACACTGCTTTGTGCCCACCAGTGTTTTCCTGAGACTGGTGACTGCCCAGAACTGGCTGTGGGACTCTGAGTCCAGCCACCCAAGTCGCCTCAAACTAGTGAGTGTTGAGTGCTTTCTTCACAATACAAGGCATGACTCCAGCGTCTTGTACTGCACATGTAACCAGAGGAGGGTCGCATGGTGAAAGCCCTGCTGACCGCTACCAGAAAGCGCATGTTGGGCACCTCTGGTTATGTTCGAGGGATCCCTGGATGCTCAGCTGTTCCTTGTGCCCCATACTGATTCCTGCTAGGAAGAACGTGTGTGCATCTCTGTTTCACTGTGGATCCCCATTCGCTCAGCTGTTCTTCACACCCCGCCTTTGTGGTATCCTGCATCTGCTTCAGCAGCTGTGGGGCCAAAGCACCGAGCCTGGCTTTTTATCACCCAGGCAGCCATGCCCTTTTGGAAAGCATCTGTCATCGTGGGGGCGGCCCATGTTCCGAAAGCCTGCTGACAACTCCTGGGGACAAAGGAGTATTGAGAGTGAGTGTGGTAGCTGTCCTGCGCTTCCTTCACAGGTGGTTCTAGGGTGGCAGAGGAAGTCCCCGACTGCAAAAGCCCACCCTGGCTACCCACCTCACTTGCTAGGTAGCACTGTCGCCCGCGCTCCTAAGTGGGCGGCCTTGCACTCACAATGGCAAATGCACTGCTATTGACGCAGTTGTATTGCACGTTCACAGGCAGCTGCATTGTCCAACCCTATATGTGGGGGACCACGCGAGGTTCCCCCTCCACAGATCCCTGCATTCTGTACTGCCAGAACGAACCCCAGGGGCATTTGCATGATGAGTCCTCAACAGAGGCCCCGGGCAGAAACTTGTATCTCCAATATTACTGTAATACCCCTTGTAGGCATCCAGGTGCTCCTGTGGCCTACGGGGATATAGAAGAGACATCTTAAGTTTAATAGGAGGGCAAGGGTGCTGCTCCCTATATTTATGGAATTAGTTCATTCTCCATGTTGTTTTTGTGTGACTCATATACCATTGATTATATTTTGTGATCTATCTATGTATGTACGTCTAACCATTGCTACATTTCATGCCCAGATATAGAATTTATGCTGTCTGATTCTTGCATTGACAGGCTAATGAGTAGTATTTCAGTGTCCGCATGGTATGCACAGTAATGGTGTTTTTTTGACATGTGCAACATATAAGCCTTTCTCTTAATGCAATCCTAGTGATGTTTGACTGTGTGGAGTCTCTTTTTTGGTGCATTCATTGTGTCACTATTGTGAGTGTGTTGCACAAACGCTTTACACATTGTCTCTGATGATAAGCCTGACTGCTCTGCGCCAAGCTACCAGAGTATGAGCACAGGTTATCGTTGGTTTGTAACTTACTTGTCCTGGCTAGAGTGGTGGGTTCTTCCTGGCTTAGGTGCACATCCTTGCCAACCAGAAGCCCCATTTCGAGCACTCATTTAAAATTAAAACTTTCTTTGTAAATTGTCCTGTGGATCAGACCATGACCTGCACCCACCATGAGAAGTATGGCAAAGAGGGTGCTAAGTGGACTAGTACTAAGTATAAAGGAAGTGTTAGACTAACACTCTCATCTTCTGTAATGTTTACCATGACTTTGGGGCTTCTTCATAACCATGTAATGAACCTCTGCTTGTTTTCTTCATGGTTGTGGTGTCACTTCATTATTGCATATTAATATGTATTTTTGGGGAACGAAGTCCCTCTCTTGCCATATTTGTACTGATTGATGGTTCGCTGCTTTTCAGATTTTATCTATGTAAAGGGCTTTCTTTTTTATTTGGTGCAAAAGAGGGTGGTGATGGACGGAGCATCTGAACCAATCAAACACTCACACCCAGTCATGAGATCTGGGTTTAATCTATCACCGTTCTTTAGCCCACTCTGCCACCCCAGTTCAGACATGGCCATATGCAAATCAGTCTGACCCTGTGCCTCATGGGAACAGTCCAGCCCGAACTGCCGAGCCATGCCTTCCCTGTACCGGATTCAAGCTTCCTAGGACCGGTTTCTGGCATTACAGCCGTCTTCAGCCAGGCTTGCTTGAATCCAGTGGCAAAGTGAGCAAGGGACTCACGTCTTAGCATACCCTGCCAACTCATGGAGAACAAAGCGGTGCAAAAGGGGGTGGTGATGGATGGAGCATCTGAATCAATCAAACACTCACACTCAGTCAAGAGATCTGGGTTTAATACATCACCGTTCTTTAGCCCACACTGCCACCCCAGTTCAGACATGGATATATGCAAATCAGTCTGACCCTGTGCAAGCATACCCTTCCAACTTATGGTGAACAAAGCGGTACAAAAGGGGGTGGTGCAAAAAAATGATGGCTTTAGGCCCAGATCTCTGTACTGGGGTGAATGTATGACATTGTTCTGCATTCTGTCCATCAACTGTTGTTTTCGCATTTGTCACCCCGAGTGGGATGGGTATGCTCAGATGTGAGTCTGATCCTCTCCACACCACAAGCTATCCTGGCTGAAGACGGCTGATAGCCAGAAACCGGTCCTAGGACGCTTGATTCCGGTCCAGAAAAGACATGGCTTGGCAGTTCGGGCTGGACTGTTCCCATGAGGCACAGGGGTCAAGGCTGATTTGCATATGGCCATGTCTGAAATGGGGAGGTGTGGAGTGCAAAAAAACTATGCATTTAGGCCCAGATCTCTGTACTGGGGTGAATGTATGACATTGTTCTGCATTCTGTCCATCAACTGTTGTTTTTGCATTCTTTTTTATTTGGGCATGAGGTTCGCCTTTCTGAATTATGTTTCTTGATGCAACACTGGAGACTCGATGGCCCTGCAAGTAGAATGTTATTGCTGTCTGGCTTCATTCCTATCAGTGGTTAGATATCCCTAAAAACTGTCAATGTAAAAATTCAACAGCTATCTATGCTACTTTGGTAATTTTCTATGGACCCGTGCCAGATCTGTATCGTCCTTGTTTTTTTTATATTGATCATTCCCATACTCTCATTAGTAGGTTCCTCAAGCCACAATGAGTGTCAGGGGGTCCAAGCAGATCAAGTATCAAGGTGGGTAAGTGCCATAGAAAAGGTGAGGGGCAGTAGAGTGGGTCATCTGTGCTGCGTGTGTAATGTTGAGCAAAAATGGGTGAGTAAAGCAGAATGGGTGATGTTGCAAAGTGAATGGATGGTTCATAGTGTGAATGACATTCCCAGAGGGGCGGTGGTCCCAGAGTGAGGTAGGGGCACATATTGGGAAATCGAGCACAGAGTGGATGGCAAAATGGGTGAGGGTGGCATAGAGTAATGGGCAGGAACAAGGCGCAACCAAGAATGCACAGAATTGGTAACCGCAACGAGGGGCATACAGTGGGCGGGGTGGAACCGGGAGTGCCACAGGTGCAGAGAGCAAACCTATTATCAAATGGGTATGGTAAGGTTTTGGTAAAATACAGGAAAGGGAAAAGATAGTGGTATGCAGGAAGAGTGATAAGCACAGTAGAGAATATTGTTATGGAATGGGTGAGGGCACAGTATAGGTGGATTAGAGGGCACGAAATGGAAGAGGGTATACATCAGAGAAGGGAAATAATGTGGTGCGCTGATGTAAAGAGTGAGTTGGCAGAGTGAATGAGGAGTGCACACTAAATAAGGGGCCCAGAGAAGATATCGCTATGGGAGGCCAAAGTGGCAGAATGGGGTTTCAGAAGAACGGGCAAGGGGAGTCGGAAAGAGATAAGGTGGCAGCAATACACACACCACGCGGAATTGTTATCAGTATTAGAAAAGTGGTTGAACGGTTATTTTCGTTAGTTGGAGACACATTCTAATTTCACATTCCAATGCATATTGCAGCATAGATTCTTAAACTAGCCAAAGAAAGAAGTTCGCTTGAATTTGTCAGTGCCCAAAGAATGAGGTTATTGGAGGTGAGCAAATGGAAAAGAGAGTTCAGGCAACAGATCCTGAAATATTATGTATAAGCATGATATGTATGTCTCTCGTTAGCACCACTAGCATGAATACCAGATTTTCAATCTGGTTATTTACTGCAGCAATGTAGAAGCAGCAGGAAATAAAAGTTATTTTCCACATTTGCTACTTCATGAAGGAATTCAAGACTGGTCTGACAGGGTCCCACGAGAGCTTCAGTGTGTAAAGCTTGCTCTCTGCTCCCAGGAAGTGCAAAGAGCACAGTTTCAGGAGGAGCAGAGGAGGGGAAGCACAGAGAGTGATGGATGTGGGTGGCAGGAGTCCAGTTGTTTTATATTCGGGACAGGGAGGATAACATATTTTACGTATGACTCCCACATTTCTCTGACTAGCTAGAGCAGTTAAGGGTAGGAGAAGATGACTTTGGTGGCCACATAGCACATAACAATATTGATGTGTAAAAAGCTAATTACAGGGATTGTTTTCACCTGTAGGTTCTCAGTAACATCAGAGAGAACTCAAGCTTCACTCTTGTCTATTTGTTGTCACGCAGAACTCCTCAACGAAAAATATCCCCATTATTGACTGTTATCCAGCTATACTTCTATCTACTTTAACTATGTTAGCTCTATTACATCACAGTGCAAAATCAGAACATTTCCTAAGTCCCAAATGAGCAGCAAAATCAATAGAGAAATTGACAGCATCTCCAATAGCACAGCAAGTTACTCTTGCTCAGCCCCTCAAAAAAAGAAGTTTTGCTACATCATCAGGATGTGAGCAAATGAATTATATTTTTATCAAATCATAGCTTTATTAGACGCCATTATGCTTTATCATTTAAGCACTATTCCACTACATAAATGTTGATTCTGCCCACTCTATGCTAAGGTCATCCGGAGTCAGCAGGACAAACTAGTTACATGAGCAACAGGAAACTATTATGAATGAAGAGGGTACAGTGAGCTAGCAGAAGGGCCTTGAGGAAAGAAACGCTATTGTGACCATGCTGGAAAGTTTTCTTCGAGAAGAACAAGAACAAATTGAGGCCTAGTTAAAATTAGCCGGAAAAACACACTTGATAAAAGCCATTGCACTTTTGTTTGCAAAGCATTAACAATGTCAGTGTGTATATGAAAAACTCGAGTAAATCCAGATTCTGTACCTTGTCAATGCCCAAAAATTTAAAATGTACAAAAACATCAACACCACAGTTACATCATATTCAATCTGTGTATCTTTCGGCTTCCACAAGTGCATGCACTGAACAGCATTGACTGCTAAACTATAGCTCTCTCTGTCGACTCCACCTTATGTCTTGTTCTAATATACTAAGGCTGCATGTTTTGGCAGGTGAAACCCAGGCCTTTTGACTTTACCCATGCTTGTAACTGGTTTTGTCAAGATTGTCTGCAGAGAATTTGACATGGAGCCTGGGCCCCTCATCTCTGTGCCACAACACACGTCCGCCAAAACCTAGCTCCTGTTAACAAATAAACATAAGAGCGAACCAAGATTTACGCATGTTGTTCAAGAGCAAACCTTTACAAGATTTTATTGCTAGTTACATTTTCACAACAGTGAAGTCAATTGGGATTTGTCAGTTTATATTCCGTTGTGTTACCTGACAACTTAGGGGCATATTACCAACAACTAGCGATAATTATCGCTATATTGGCTTAGCGGCAATATTTTTATCGCCAAGCTGCGGCGATTTTTATCGCTTAGGAACCTTGCTATTATCAAGGTTTATCTCCTAAGCGATAGAAATCGGCCGAAATGCATGAATATCGCTGAAAAGTCAGCGATATTCATGCATTACCGAGCTAATGCTCTTAGCCATGTTATCCACCTACCATTGGATAACATGGCTAAGAACTGCTCAGGGGCAGGTGTTAGCTTTTGGAGATATTCGCGCTTAGCGCGAATATCTCCAAAAGTTGGTAATAGGAGATAGTGATGTTAGCGACTGTTTCCAGTCGCTAACATCTTGTCACTGACATGCAAAGCGGGGCCCAAAATGGTCGCTATCTCCTACTAGCTGTCGCTAACTGGTGTTAGCGACAGCTAGGTAATAGGGAGATAATTTTATCTCCGCTTTCTTGGCCTTTAAAGCCAAAAAAGCGGAGATAAACCCCCTTGATAATATGCCCCGTAATTCGGAACAAGATTGGCGCCAGTTACGATGCTTCTTACCAGAAACATACATTTTCCTCAGTACAGTCCATTTCTTTTCTCTAGCCATATTCTCTTTCTAGAATGTAACTATTCTTGACTGTAGTCCATTTCTTTACCTCTTTGTCTTCCTACCAGTTTTCTAATCGTAATGTATTCATCGCTATTGACCGATTCCATTTGTTTTTAGAGACAAAATTCCGCAGATTCTTTTATTGAAATTCTCCGTCGGGGAATGGGGAGGATGTTTCAATCCATGTATGTATAGCATAAATTATTGATTTATACAGTGAAAACAGAGAACCAAATACATTATTGACGTTTTCCTCCTTACCTCACGATGTGGCTCGTGCAATTTGTTCTTTGTATAGGTAGGAAACAGCCTGTTGTGGGTTAAGATGTCACACATTAATTTGATGTATATTCCTTGCCAGGCACACCGAATTGAGTGGATTAGTGTCATTTGATAGTTTATGCAGATTTTGTTTCTATAAAATTGTGTCTCTGCGGCATCTGTTTTTTGAAATCTATGTAGTGGCCCTTCATTAGCGAATATTGAAAAAGCTAGGAATGTATTAATCAATTCTATATGACTGTGAGCTATGCGTATGTAAATTCTGCCACTCTCACCTTTCACGTTCTTGACTCTTGCAATAGTTTACTCAGGTTCCATCTCTTCGCACCTGCTTGCCTGTTGTTTGTTCTTACGGTAAATTCAGAATGCAGGAAGGAGCTCCTTCCATATTCTAAATTCCTGCAAGCAGTTCGCAACTCCCAGCTGTTCAAAAGCAGACATTCATATCTGAGAAACAATGTAACACCTTACCAAGGGGGAGCTCTTCGTCTTTTATTCATGCTGGATGTCGCTTTTCATCATTTGCGCCCCACTCTATAGTACCTTATTCTTGTGAAGAGTGATTTTCTACATGAATGCCAGCACATATATAACATTCGTTTTCGTAGGCACTTCTCTCACCAAAGGCTCATTATGTTTTTTTGACGGTAAAAACTCTACTATTTTAAGTTCTTCATGCGCTAAATAGTCAATCAATCAATCAAATAAACGTTATTCGGTTTTGCATCAAAAAACCACAAAAGTTATACATATGTTGGTGAATAAAAACTTAAAAACACATGCATAAAACAGTAATTCATTAAATCATATTGAAGTCAAACATCTTCTACAGATTATAAATAAGGCCCAAAACCCACCCATCCTAATTGGTTTGGGGCCTTCGTGTCCAGATACCGACAGAGCATGACCTCCAGTTTAAGCCGCGCACAGGATCAGCTAAACCGTAAAACCTTAATCATCCACTATCTACACATCCTCGATTTCACAGAAGCTTTTAAAAATCCTACTATGAAAGTAATGCAGTCCTCTTTCAGCAATTGAAGGTACATAAGGGCAGGACGGGCCTGTGTAAAATTCAATCTTTTTAAATTAGGAACCAAATAGTGCCTTTGGGAGATTTCATATAACTTACATAAAAACATAAATTGTAGCAAGTCCTGCTGACCCTGTCCGTCGCAGCCGCAGAGAGCTAAACTTGACCTCTGCTATATCCCTTGGGCCTAGCTAGCAAAAAGTGAAAAAGGTTCATACGAAACCTAGCTAGTAAAGATTTCTCATGTGTTGATAAAAACCCCCTAAGGTAAGGCTCCGTTGTCGGAGTTGTTTTGAGTAGTAAAAACGTACAGACACTAGGGGCCAGATGTAGATAAATGAGAAATACCGTTTTCCTGATAGAGAATTTTACCGATTAGCTATTAAGAAATCGGTATTTCCTATGTAGGTAAAGATTCGGTAAAAAATACTGAATCCTTAATATTCCTTATTGCCGAATCCGTAATTGAGATTGGTAATAAGGAATACCTACCCATTCATTTCTATGGGCTTGGAGGCCCATAGGAATGAATGTGAAGACATTCAGTATTAGCGATTCAGTATTACCGAATCGGTAATAACGGGAGATATTTCAAGGGTGCCGTGGTGTCCAAGGGACACCGTGTTGCACCCCTGAAATGTGCATGTGTGCACATGTGGTGCACATACATGCCCTAAGGGAATGGATATGTGCCACATGGCACTTTAAAAAAAAGCAAATAAGTAAGGGTACTATCACCCAGATGACACCACTCTGGTCTGCGCGGCAGCTTGGACGGCTTAGAAACAGCAAGGGATTCCGGGCGTGGGACCTGATAGGTTTTTCCACAGTGGGGGAGCTATGGAAGAGAGTTAAAATGGTTTTGTTTGAACAGCTTAAGATCCAATATGAGCTAGCACCCACCGAGAAGTTTTGATATATGCAAATTAGACACGCATTACATTCGGATCTCTTGCCCGGTACCGACATACCGGAGGCCACCTCCTTAGAGGACAGGCTTCTGACTGAACACATGCACAAAAAGGATACCTCCTTCACTTATCGTAAGCTAATCAATAACATGCTGGACCCGATGCTAACACTTAGACGCAAATGGTCCACTGACCTGGGAGATATCGACGATGCAGATTAGCAGACAGCACTATCGTCCCCACGGGAAGTATCCATAGCTTCAAGACTTTGTTTAGTGCAGGTAAAGATACTTCACCATACATATTATACCAGGGTGACCCTCTATACGATAGGGAGGGCCACGCATCAGTTTTGCTTAAGGGACTGCAGGGGAAAGGGACCTTTTTTCACACCATATGGCAATGCCCCCAAATTGCAGCTTATTGGTTTCAGGTGATGCGAAGCATGTTACAGGTTGTGGAGGTATCGCTTGTACCGGAACCGAGGTGTTGTCTCCTGAATTTGTGGGAACCGAATGATCTTTCCCACTCAGCTCAAGATTGGGTTACGCTGGGGGTAATGTTTGCCAAACGGAATGTTGCCAGGAAATAGGAATCCGAGGAGTTGCCAGCGCATAGAGACTGGTGCAAGGATTTGGATGAGGCTATGATGGCGGAAAGGGCGGTATACACACACCGTGGATGCCCCCGCAAAAGGGAGAGGATGTGGGGAGCATGGAACAAATTCAGGGGCTATCTCTGTGACCCGCCCATGCAGGACATGGACGACGTGTCCGAGGGGAGGGGAGGACGGGGAGGTGGAGTCAAGCAATATGCCAACAGTACCAACTAGAATGTATCATGTATTAGCAATGTGTGTACTATCGCCAGCGTTTGTTATGATACACAGTGTTAAATGTAGATGCCATGTGAATTTACTATGCCCCGATTTTCTTCTATCAATAAAAAGTTTCCACACAAAAAAGCTAAAAAGTGCTTTTTTAAGGGAAATTGGTAATTACCACCAACTTGAAGTTGGTGGTAATTACCGATTTCTTAAGGCTCAAAAGCACTCTTTAATGTGCTTCCTACATTGCATTTAAGGAATCGGTATTACCAATTCCTTAAATGCTAGAGCAATAAGGAATCGGTATTTACCGATTCCTTATTTACCGATTCCTTACCTACATTAGGAATGGCTAAATACCGGTCGGTAACGCAAAAATTTACCGAATTTGGGCATTACCGACCGGTATTTAGCCCCCTACATCCGGCCCTAGGTTTCAGTAGCTCCTGCGCTTCCCTGTCCACTTTCCTTAGGGTCAGGAAAGCTGCCCTAATGAATTCCACATCCTTCTACACAGTGGATTCTGGTTTACAAAATAGATCACCACGCCCTACCCTTTCCAGGCTACTTTTAATGTACTTGAGCCACAGGATTCGTATTGCATTGTCAAGAGACATGCACTCTCTTAAGATTATATGGTTGAGGGTTAAGTCTTTATTCAACCAACACTTCAACCAGAAAACTAAAGGGCGCAATGCCAGAACATCGCTTAAGTAAGGGACCCCAGTTACTCATGCGCTGCTAAGTTGGAGGTTCCGCGCGGGACACACAGGAGGCGTTTCAAAAATTCATTCTCCACCACCTGAAGCGGGTCCACAGCAGTGTATCCCCGCTAAATAGTCCGTTTTAATGTTTCAAGTATTGAGGGCTCACCATTTTTACCCCTTATTTTTTTATACCTATAGATGTTTTCATAAAATTACAGCAGTTGTTCAGAATTATGTCACACAATATTATACATTCTCTTTGAACTAGCTGTCTCCATATTTCAATTACATAACGGTTTGACATTAAGCAGCCATAGAGGTGTTGCTAATAAGACTGCCAGATTTTCTCAATCCTTTCTTCTAAAGTATGTGCAAAAGTGAGGAGCTGTATCTCACCTCCGGTGACATGCCCCATGTATATGCAAGGGGAGGGAGCGAAGCATGTACTTGAGGAGCAGTGTGAGTGGTGATATTTAGGTCGAGCCAGCGTGCATGTGCTGCTCTGCAAGACTTATTGTGGTGGAGTATTCAAGAGAAGCTCCGCCCATGTTTTTCATTGGCTTATGTCTTTGTCCTTCATAAATGCTGGCTTATTATTCAGTAATTGGCTTGTTAGTCCCTCTTAGTACAGCCTTGTCTTCATTTGTAACCTCCCATGGCTACTGGCCCCTTTACTTCGTTGTTACACGGTATGCCTTCTTTAGTCTGTAAGCACTATTTTCTTTGTGTTTCTCTTTCTGCAATCACAACATGCCTTGCTTACATTCAGTCTGTTGTGCCTTCTTTACAACCCCATGCCTTCTTTACCCTGTTCCCGTTGTCCGTGCCTTCTTTAACCCGCCCCTCCCACCCTGGAGTTGTCGTTTGTGATTGTGGCTGCTGCCGGCCTGCTAGAAGAGGCCTAATTTTGCATCCAGGGCCTGCCTGGTGCAGGAATTTCAGGCAGACCCACACCAGGCACAGGATAAGTCCAGAACAAATGGCCTTTTTTTAGTTCTTACCGGGGTGCTTTCCCCAGAGGAGAGGAGCGAGTGTGTTTGTGCTCCGTGAATGTGAAATGTGTATTGTCCCTGCTCTCTGGGTAGTTTTTGTTAGTGCACTACAGATGTTTGTCCCACGTGGTGAGGGAAATGGAATTCCACGAAGACATGTGTAATGTTGTTATGCTGCTGCTCCCTCTATCGTTGGTTGCAAAGGAAGGGTAAACCCAATAAGTGTCTCTGGGACCTGGGTGCTGATCAGTACAAAGGGAAGGGGTCCCAGAACACTATTAATATTCAACAAACAAAACTAAGCATGAATAATAACAATGAGATCAACTTACTCACCTCCCATGGCGACTGGCCCTTTTTCTTCAGTTGTTACACGGTACTTGGTATTTAGTTTTTAAGCACTGGTTTCTTTATCTTGTTTCTCTTTCTGCAGGCACGACGTGCCTTGCTTACATTCAGTCTGTGGTGTCTTCTTTATAACCCCGCCCTCCCTCCCGCCCTCCGTGCCTGCTTTACCCCACCATCTGTGCCTTCTTTACCCCCCGGCCTCCCTCTTGTTGTCTGTGCCTTCTTTACTCCCCCCTCCCTCAAATTGTTCTTGCCTTCTTTACTCCCCCACCCTCCCTCCCGTTGTCCATGGCTTCTTCCCCTTCTCCTGCCGTCCCTCCTCCCATTGTCTGTGATGCCTACCTTACCCCCGTCCTCCCTCCCATTGTCCGTTGTCGGTGGTGCCTACCTACTGGCTATGCCAATGTTTCTTTTTTTAATTTATATGTTTTCCTCACATGTACCATTGTACGTTTCCTACAGTCAGCCTATTTCGATTGAAAATTCTACAGTAAAATCAAGCAACAGGAATGTGCCCTCTGGGAAAGAGCTGACATCTAATTTGCGATGCGTTCTTTATTACAGAGCGGTAGATTCCCAAAGTAGGGCATGTTGCCAGTTTGTATGGCATTGATACAGTTAGTTGCCCGGTGCGTTCAAACCGGAAAGGCAGACATGTCTGATGCGTAGAGGTGATTGGTCGTCAATGAAACTTTAGAGCTTAGGCTTTTTCAATGCTTTTAGCACAAAGTACTGAGAGCAGTGCACCCGCTGCCACCATCTGTACTGAGAAGTGTTTGTCACCAAGTTACAGAAGAAAGCACAATCATGCATTGCTACGACAGAATTGAGGGGCTTCGGTCAGATGACCCGTTTGTTGAAACAGGGATTTTCAAAGAACATGGAAGGGGGCGTGGTACATAAACAGGCTTTAAAGACAAGCATTTGCAATACAATAGGTCTCGCATTTACGCGAGTTTAAAACATTGGCATTGTAAACCACAATGCGTTTTATTTATGTTTTAAAAACCAACACATACATAAAAGGCATTGCCATTTACAATGCCGATAGCTCAAACCTGTGTAAATGCGAGGCCTATTGCATTGCAAATGCTTGTTGGTTTTACACGTTTCATTCCATTCTGCACTCTTACTTTAGCCCTTAGACCCTAGATGAGTCATAGTTTGAACAATTATATGTCATGCTCTGTCTGAGTTTCTACCTTTCTCACAGACTCTGGTGTAATCCTTATCTGCTTGCTTTTGCTACCTCTGGTGAGTCAACTGAATAAAAAGGAAGTAGCTTTACTATTGCAATGAAATCATATAGAATTGCAGGCCTCACAATCTCATTATGCCTTTAGTTTCTTACCTGTAAAAAGTAGGAGTGCTTAGAAACAGGCTCAGTTAAGGTAGCCAGTGCCTTACACCCCTCTGCCTGTTGTATTCCCACAGGGCACAAGCCTGTGGCTCTGCCGTCAAAGCATAAAGTATGGGTGATAAAGGACATCCCTGTCTCGTGCCCCTACAAATTTGTATGGGGTCAGTGACCAGAGATCCGATCCGGATACGGGCCGTGGGGGCAGAGAATGTAATGTCGCAAGAAGTTGGAGGAAGACCGCCCGACTCCCATTCGGCTGAGGACCTGTCTCATGAAAGACCACTCAACCGAGTCGAAGGCCTTTTCCATGTCTAGGAAGACCGTTATAGCGGGAACTTCCGGGCGGGTATGTTGCATGGCGGCAAACACCGTCCGCAGGTTATAGGATAAATTCCGACTGGGCACGAAGCCAGCCTGTTCCGGGGCAGCCAAAGAGGTGACCAATGGGCTGAGATGGTTGGCTAACAACTTTGCGATGATTTTCGCATCAACATTCCTAAGAGACAAAGGCCTGTAGGAGGCGCATTCTTCCGGTGGTTTCCCTGGCCTAAGTATAGCGACCAGCATCGCCTCACGCATAGTCGGGGGCATCACCCCAGAGGTGCAAATGTCCTTAAACAACGCAAGAAGATGCGGGATCAGAAGGTCCTGAAATGCCTTGTAAAAGGCGACAGTGAGGCCATCACTACCCGGCGCACTCCCAACTCTCATCTCTGATGGTGCCCAAATTATTTCCTTGCGTTCTATCGGACGCATCAAGAATTCCTGGTGCAGATTTGACAGCCACGGCAATTTAATGGTGGTCAAGTAATCAAGAATGCATTCCTCCGGCGGGCCCTCAGGAGGCATATAGTGTTGTATAGAATTACCGGAACCTCTCCGCTACCTGTGCCTCAGTGAGCGGGGGATCATCCGGCAGTAATCTCATATCTAGCTCTATCATAGCTCTATCTCTGCGGTGTTTAATGATCTGCGCTAAAACCACCCCAGGGCGCTCCCCCTCGCCGTAGGCCCTAGCAGTTGCATACTTCCCAAGATGTTTTATTTCCACATCAGCTTCTTCATGATACTCACGTAGCGTCTGTGCAAGGTCGCGGGTAAGGGTGTCACTCTGGTCTGTCGTACGTAGGGTCTCTAGCTCCTTCAATTTTCGTTCCAAGGTCGCTAGTCTATCTCTTATTGATTTTAGAACCCCGCATGTTTAGAGATAGTGATCCCCCTGATATATGCTTTAAAGGCCTCCCAAACAGTTTGGAACAAGTCCACCGACCCAAGTTGGTTTCAAAAAACGTCTCAACAGACATGGCTAATTACTCCTTGAAAACAGTGTCAAGCAAAGAATAGGCCGGGAAGCGCCACATAAACGGGGGGACTCGCTTCTTAGGCAAAGCAAGTGTCAGTAGGAGTGGTGAGTGATCAGAGTAAGTGCAGGGTAGTATCGTGCAAGCACGGACATGCTGAAGTAGGTGTTGAGAGGCAAACCAGTAATCTATTCGAGTGTGTATATTCTGTGGAGCGGAGTAGTGCGTGTAACCACCTTGATGTGTTTACCTGTGTCGCCATACGTCACAGAGGTCAAGCAGCAACATTGACGTCTCCACCACTCTAGCTGAGGTGGAGGGGCATCTGTCCAGACCATCCGATCTGTCTTTATCAGGGTGTCTAGTAAAATTGAAATCGCCTTCCCAGAGGGTATGACCCCGCGAATATGGCTGAACCCTTGCCGTTAGGCTTGTATAGATATCTGGGGGATCATAGTTTGGGCCATAAACATTCAGTATGGAAATTTCCAGTCCCTTCCCACAACATTTGGAAAAAGCGAACCATCCCTCCCTATCCGTATCAAGGGGCGTCAGAGTTATTCATGTCTTTGGGTTCACCCATGTCAGTACCCCCCTAGCATGTGAAGTAAAGCCTGCCGAGTGGATATTGCCTAGTAAACCTTTAGAGCTCAAAATAGGGCTGTCAGGGTGGAGATGAGTCTCCTGAAGGAGTGCAATGTCTACATTAAGTCTATAGAGGTAGTGTAAGATTTTCTGGACTTTTTGATGGACATTAAGACCTCACACATTCCAGGTCAGAAAGACCAGAGAGTCAAGGGTGCCTTCAGGTGTGGTCACCGGTGTGTCAGTCGTAGGGAAATGAACAGTTGCAGAGTGTCAAGATTATATGTATCAGGACCGTGCAGTGCCTTAACTGTGCCACAGGACTAAAAATAACCAAAGGTACAACAAAAAACATTCCCAACAGGTGTCCCCCCCTGCTCGTGCTAGAGATGAAGTATGCGGGCGTGTTCCATTGGACAGGAGTCCCGCCGCCCCACTACATGCGTACGCAAGTAACAACCATAAGAAAAACAAATGTCTACTAATCAAACCCACCACAGTCCCCACCCACGCCTGCCCAACCCCAACTTGGCTGCGGAGCTCACCCCCCCTCCCAAACAGGAACCTCTCCCCAACCCTGTCCCCCAATAACCAAACACATCCCACGTGTGGTATTCATGCTGGGGTGGTATAGCTCGCAAAAACAAAAGCTTTTGTGGCCACTAATGACCATCCTCCCTACTTCACTAGGGTAGTATATTGTGAGCCGCACAGGACTGCAGGGTTTGCCCGGATCAGGACACCAGTGGCACCTGCATGCAGGATATCTAAAAATGCAGCCCCCCCCTCCGCCCACGGGGACCCCACAACAAGGAGGATCAAGTGGGACCAGCAGTCATCGTCAACACTCACCCCCCTAAGGTGTGTTCACATAACAGTAATGAAGAAATATGCCCGGGGGTCGGCTCCACGACACATGAGGCCAATCTCCCTCCCCCACCAACCCGCCAGTCTGAGGAGTTCGCACCTGTCAAGGAACTCAAGGGGGACAGACCTCAAACATACAATAGGGCCCCCCACAATGAAAAGATCCAGTTGGGTCCCCCCGAGCTTCCTGCAGTGACAACATATACTCAGCCCCTAGAGTTCTCGTGCAATGTTCAATCCTGCTCGTCTAGTGTGCCTCCAGCCACCTTGTCAAGGAGTGCCCTCTCGGGGATGGGCCACTGCTCTTTCCTCCATTCTTTCAGGGCTCTCTGTGGAGCCTTGGGGGTTGGTGAAAATTAAGGAACGCCCCTGACGATTGACTCGCAGTTTTGCGGGGTACAGCATTGCATAGTCAGCCCCAATGTCCCGAAGTTGCCTTTACATGGGAGCGAATAGTCGTCTAACCTCCTGTACTTTAGCCGTGAAGTCCGGGAACAATGAGATTGTCGACCCCTCGAATTGCAGCGGCTGTTTCTCTCTAGCAAGTCTAAGGGCAGTATCCCGGTCCCTGTAGTTTAGCAATTTTGCTATTATCGACCAGGTGGAGGCTCCTGGTTCCGGTCTTGGGCCCAGGGAGCGATGCACCCTTTGCACAACAAACATTCCGGAAAAGGCGGTGTCACCCAGCAAGGTTTTCAATAGCTTCAGGGTGAAGAGCTCCATATTTCCAGTGGGTGTTGATTCCAGCAGGCAGGTGATGCAGAGGTTGCAGCGCTTAGAGCGGGCTCCAGGTCTTCTGTCTTATCTTGTAGGATCTAGAGCACCCTTCTCAACCTACGTTCCGACATGTCGAGCCGTTCTGCGTGCTTATACAGTCTCTCGGCCATGCCATCCATTCTGTAAGTGAGCGCATCCAGCTTAGTTCCCACGGAGGTAATTCCGCCCTGTAGATTCTTCTTCATGGCCATTAACAATCTGCGAATATCCTGGCGTTGTTCTTCCCCAGTCGGGTCCTGATCGCCGACCCCATCCTCAGTGGTGGGTTCACCAGTCTTGGCCCACTTCGGTTCAAACGATAATTTTGTTTGTGTTCTGTCCACTCACTCCATTTCGTTACCACTTGCCGGACACTTCTGGGCTAGAGTCCGCTCGGTCTATGGGGTGGTAGCGAAGGTAGAGGCCCCAATGCGATCCCGCCTGCAACAGGTTAGATTGTCAAGGTAGACCGTCCCGGTCAGAATCACCCTGCACCACCACCGCTTAAGGGCCTCCTCTCTACGCTCCCCTGTCCGTGCTCTTAAAATGGCGGCCCCCGCAATCCACTCGTCGTATGTTACCTGCTGTAGGCCCGCTGCAGTAGGCCGTCAAAATTCACCCTCTCCTCAGTATCCACACAGCTCCTTGTTTCACAGGGGGTCTTGCAAGCCGAGGTCACAGCAGGGGCATTGATCAGGGCCACCACGGGAAAGTCCATGCACCTCCGGTCAATTACACCAGGATTTCAGTGCTCCATGACAATAGCCTTGCACCCCCCTGTCAGGACCCCCAGGACCAACACAGCACAGGTTGGGGGGATTCCAGGGCTCACTTTATTCGAGGGGGCGCCTCTCGATCCATCGCAGCGATGCAGCCCAGGGCGCTCCCAGCTAAGTAGGTCCAACGGGCAGCCGCTGCATGTGTTGGGCAGTGATGGTCAAGGCCTCTCGGTTTGTTTCAATGCCCCCTCCGATACACTGCCGTTGGCCCCACGTCAGCTTGCACAAGCTCCTCACAGCCAAGGACAACAGACTCCAGGCCAGCACGCAGCACTGCAGCTCCCCACTGCTGCGCACCCGGGTCCATCACCGCTCATCCCCAGGGGCAGAGGTAGGCCGCCCGCACAGGCCGATCAACACAAGTCCAGGCTCGCCGCAGATCAATGACAGCAGCAAGGGCTGCAGCATAGAGCGGGTGTTCCCGCCGAAGAAACACTCCGACGGTGGGCCGCCTGGTTCCACCGCTGGCCTCCCGCTTGGCCGGGGAAGCACCCCTGGTAGCAGGCCACGGCAAGACATCTCTCCAAATGCCCCCGCAGGGACTCCTCCTCTGCAATACGGGTTGATCGGACCCCTCACCAACCGCTGATCGTGTGGTCAAGGCGGCAGCCTCTCAGCCGCCCCACGCGTACCCCGGTGGTCCTCCGTAGTCACTGACTCCTCAGCTGAAGAGGGGAGAGAGGATCCCCGGACCGCGGCAGACCTCTTGTCTCGGCCGCTCTGAACCTAGCAGTCATCTCGTCCCGTACAGCGGCAAGGGAGCAGGTAGGAGACTCGCTCTTTCTGCAGCCGGTACCGCCATGCCCCAAAAGCCTCATTCCGTCACTGGGCCATGTAAGGATGTCGCAGCTTACAGGATAATTATCAGATTGTTAGGTGAAGTAAGGGAGCTCTCGGCTCAATCGGCCATCTTGGTCGCGAGCTAATTCCGCCGCCAGCTGTGGAATTCATTACGGTGGGAAGGCACAAACCTCTACTGCTAGATGTGGCACATTGAGAATTTAAGTTTTAGCCATGGCACTGGGAGATTTGGAGTTTAAACCTGGCTTGACTACTCTGCCAAAATATCTGCATTAAAAGTTAGGTAGTTTCCACACATAGTGGCATTTTTTTGTGAGAGTAATTTCTGAGTCTCACCATCGGAACCGCTGACATCCCAGTAGTAGTATAATGTAGTATGGAACCAGAAGACATTATTTATATTAATTACGGCCTCACATGGTCACAAAGTGTGTGCTCTTGGGTAATCAAGTTTTGAATATATTTCTCTGTTCCTTATTTGTTTTAACAGGGATAGGCAAACTAAACACTGGTGGTCAGCATCTGAGAGCAAAACAAAACTTTAAGCCACCAATCATTTGATCTGCACAAGGAGGAGTGACCATCCCATCTTGTAGTCAAGAAGAGTTTTGCACTGTGGTGTTGATACTCCTTTTGTACAAATTGTTTGATCATGGTCAAATCATTTCATCCCTATGCCTTTGTCCCCTTAATAGATATTGTGGGTTGGAGGTGAACAAGCCATTAAAGGTTTGAGAGAAGCTTATTCCAAATGCCTTGCTTTGGCTTAGCTCAATATTTGATTGGCTACTTAAGCCCTTCATGTGGTTTCTGTCAGACACCCACACTCCAACATCATTCACCAAGAGTTCAAGAGGAAGCATTAACTTTTTCAAATACAATGAGAGACAGCTAGATAAATTGGTGCTCACCTTGTGGCTGAATTGCACAATCTGAGACCAGAATACATGCAATTGATGCATACTTCCCCACTTGACCAAACTGTGTGATCCCAGGCCATTGTTTTGTTTCTCATTGCCTCCTTTTTATTCATTAACAAATGTGAGATCACCTTCAAATCCAAGAGTTCGGGAAGCGTGTTGCAGTAAAACGTCTCATCTTTGGTTTAATAGATTATAATGTTGTGCCATGTATAATAACAACCGGTTCTCTTACATAATATTGACACTGCTAATATCGAACAACAAAATTATTGAAACACTAATATCAATGACAAAAATATTGTCATCCTATATTTATTTAAGAAAATACACAAATATCAAAGTAAAAATATCATCATTAAAAACACTAATACATCTAATATCAAAAACAAAAATATTGTAAACATTAATATCGAAATACCTAAATCAACGTAAAAAAACATCAAAAAATCGAAAGGAAAAATATGGACCACATTAATATTGTACAAACACAAATATCGACACCTTAAAAATAATTATAGGATCTGATTACGATGTCGGTTGGAAAGCATGCGATCGCTAGTCGGTTTGCGTTCCGACCACCCGTTTACGATGTTGCCGGTCAAAACGTTAACTGGCCGATTATTCCAGCTTTGTTCTGACTGGTTCTAGGAGTCTTCCAGCTGGTCGAAACCGCAACGTAATCCCCTATGGACGGCGTTTCCACTGTCGGGATCATGATGTCTATATCCCACAGCTTTTCCATGCCGGCCTTTTAGACACAGAAAGGCATTTGGAAAGTGACTTTGGGGGCCCCTAGAAGGCCCCCCTTGCCTCTTTGTTCTACGGTTGGTGCTCAAGGAGGTGCCTAGTGTACCCACCTGTAAAACCCTGCACTGTGTGGTAGGCACCATATGGTGCCTGCCACAGGGTGCAGAGTTTCACACACACCCCCATTTCTCTATAAGAGTCTGTATTACAGCTGGTTTATGGCCATGAAACAAGTTCCCATAGAGAACAGTTGGAATCCGACCAAACAGTGTTCAGTCGCATCATAGTCAGGCGGTCGGAAGCGATGACCTGAGGACGCTCGGTCTCGAGTCTGACCCCCAAAAGAATAATAAAATAAAAAATATTTCACGCACACACAAATTCATAAGCTAACTAAAACTCATTTTGATACTAAAATAAAACACCACTAAACAACATTTAGCCCTTCTATCATCATCAAATACAATAATCTAACAAAGTAAATAAATAAAAATAAATATTTCATATATTTATTTTCTTATAAAAAGAATACTTAAGTATTACTAAATATTACTAAATATATAACTAAAGAAACCATTATTTAACATTAATTAGCATTTTTCAAATAAGGAAAAAACTGCCATAACAATTTAAACCCACACTTTAAAAACCAATGCAAAATAACTACAAACCATATTAACTAATAAAAATGAAACTACAATTCAATAAACACTAGATAAATAAGTAGGAAATCAACATAAATCTACATTATACAAGAAAATAAAAGAACAAGCAGTATCTCTACTACATTTCTTCCAGAACATCACACTTCCACATCTAAAACTTCTAATTCAACTTTACAAACTAAGTAAATATAAAGCTTAGTTTATAATATTACAAAATTAAACTAATCTTAAACTAAATAAGTAACCTAATCTTCTTATTAACTATATCTCCCCTACAGATTATCCAAACTGCATTCAACCAACTACAAACAACATTCAAGAAACTCGTCCAAAGAAAGTAAGTATAAAGTAAATACATGCTAGTCCAATAATCAAAACTCCTAATCAGAAACAAAAACACTACCTACCCACTCACCAATATATGAAAATTACTATTAGGCAAATTAAGTAAAAATAGATTTTTCTTTAACAGAAAAAACCTAAGTACTGCTTCCAAAGACCAAATGAAAACTTAACAAAAGACAAAATAATGTAAGGTCCCAAACATGTAATTATATTTAAAATTATTAGTGTTTTAATACAATAAATGTATGTAAAAAATATTTTCTATATACATTTCTCATCACAGTTCAAATATCAAAATGACTGAAGGATGCAACATTCCTAATATCGCAAATGTAAAACTTTTACTATGCTACCTGGGATATGTCTATACCCAAGCTTACAAAATTAATTAGAAATGCACCAAAACCATTCAGTGAAGTACAAATACCACCTGAACGAACTATAACTCATAACAAAGAACAGTTTCTTCTTCATGATAATAAATCTCATGAAAAAAGAATTCTAATCAGTGCAACTCCCACAAACCTACTAAAACTTCAATCTTGTCGAACATGGATGATGAATTGTACATTTAAAATATGTCCCAAACCATTTTTCCAATTATACATAATCCATGGCCAGTACCACAATAGCAACATCCCCTTCAGTTATACACTATTACCTAGCAAACAAACACCTCCCTATGTAGAACTGCCAACAAGAATAAAGCAAGAATCTAATAACTAATACCCACAAAAAATTATCATTGACTTTGAACAGTCAATGATACAAGCCATCCTGAAAAATTACCCTCACCCAGCAATACAAGGTTGCTATTACCATTTTAATGAAGGCACATGGAGACACCTTCAAAAATCTACACTTAGTGTAGAATATGCAACTAACAGCAGCTTTACATATGAAATAAAAAAACGAATTGCACTAGCCCACGTCCCAATAACAGAATTTGCTGAACACTACAATGTATTCATTGAAAGCCTCTATTACCAAACCAATGAACATAAACTAAGTCCCCTAGTCGACTATTTTGAGGACATCTGGATAGGAAGACTACATATATCTGGACATAGAATACAACCAAAATTCTACATACTATGGTGACATTTGTACAACAGCACCCTAGCTCAGGGAGAAAAAAATGAACAATGCTGTGGAAGAATGGCATAATGCCTTCCAATCCACAATGGGAAGAACCCAACCCACCCTACATAAGTTACTAGACTCTATCCAAAAAGAACAAAGCTACCAACAACTAAGATTAAAGCAATCTGTAACACAATGTCTTAAACTGAGAAAAAAAACTAAAGCAATGTATAAGCATTTACAGTAAAGGGGGCTTATTACAATGTCTTTCGGAGATGCCTCTGACTGACACCATCTCGTCTCGGGAACGACCGACCAAATGTTAACTGGCCGTGATACAGGCTCCGATAAAGAAATGAGTGTGTGTAAAAGCCTGCATCCTGTGGTAGTCACCCCATGGTGCCTGCCACATAGTGCATGGATTTACAGGGAGGCCCCCTAGGGACCACCTCGCCACCAACCGTAGGCCACGGAGGCAAGTGGGCCCTGCCAGGAGTCCCCAAACGTACTTTCTGACAGCCTTTCCATGTCAGAAAAGCCGGCAAGGAAAGGCTGTGGGAAACCGACATTGTAATCCCAATGGCAGAAACACCATCCATAGGGGATTACAGTGCATTCCCGACTGACCGGAAGACTCCGAGAGCTGGTCGGAACCGCATCGGAATGATCAGCCAGTTCACGCTCCTACCGCCAGTTGGTGGTCGGACCGCAAAACGACCATGCCAGTCGGAAAGTCTCTGACCCCGGTCAGAAAACGTCCGACTTGCGGTTGGAGGCTTTCCGACCAACATCATACTCAGCCCCTAAAGGACTATAATACTTAGAAACCATAGCAAAGTCCATACTCTAAAAACTTCCCACACCTAGATAAAAAGCACTAATTTGAAAATTAAATTCCGAATTAAACATTAAATAAATGTAAGATATAAAATATAAATAGAAAAAGTTCTACTGTCTTTAAAAATAATTATATTTATACTGTGCTTTCCTAGCTGTAGGGCTGATTATGATAGTGGGTGGAATTATGTCCGCCCACCACCCAATCGGAAATCGGGACCGCCCAGCAGACTGTCTGCGGTCTCAATAAAGGCATTATGCTGCAATCGCCACCACGACGGTCGCAATGCCCATCTTTTGTATTGCAGCGGATGCTGCTGGCTGCAGCACACACTGCAATACAAAAAGGGGTCATTTGACATATCCCTGCACTATGTGGCAGGCGTCCAATTCTCAGGCGTAATATGAGCACCCAAAGGAAACAATGGGAATCTAACTGAACAGTGTTTGGTCGCATCATAATCTGGCAGTCAGAACTGCCAACCGCAAGTCGGTCGTCCCGAATCCAAGACGTGTCGGGTGGAGGCTTCCACCCTGACATCATAATAAGCCCCTCTGTATAATTATTTAATATATATTAAAAAATATTCAAAGATTGTAAAAAATGTTATATATAACTGTTACAAAATAAATCCAAAATGTATATATGTATGCAAAAAAACTCAATTACATATCTTTACAGTGGACAAAAATGTATATCTTTCTAAGGATTTGCATTATATACTATAATATTTTTTAATTATTTACTGTATTAAAAATGTTTTTATTTAATTTAAAATATAACAAAATATGTTAGATTCCAAAAAATAAAGAAAATAGTATCTTACTTTTTGAAAAATGCATATAAAATACTTTACATGAGGGAAAATGCACTAAATGTCTTTTTGTCATTATTTCAATGAAGATGAATACAAAATCAAATGCTAAAACTTTTTTCTTTTTTTAACTATTTTAATTTTCCTATATTATAATTGCAATAAACTTAATTTACTTAAATCCAAAACCTGTTTTTAATTATTGTTTTTATAAATAAAAAATTTATTTTTATATTATGTATCTAATTTTATCAAAATAAATAACCTGCAACTTAACCTAATTTAAAGAAAGTGCTCGACACTAAACATATATAATTTACTATTCCCACTCCAACCTACATTAAGTCAGGGAAGGTGCTGGACACTAAGGGACCAATTCCGATCTGGGTCGGAAAGCACTCCGACTGAGAGGGATCCGGGGTGTTTTCCGACCGATCCGGACTCCTGCAGTCTGACCGAGCGAGTACGATGAGGCCGTATGCTGTCAGACTCGGATCGGTCGGACTCCCATAGAAGTCAATGGGAGCCGATCGTACAACCCGTACATGGGCTCCCATTGACTGAATGGGTATGTCACGGACAAGTGCGCCCCCTACAGTGGGTATGCATCGGTGCTACCCGCACCGTACATGCCTGTGTTGGGGAAACCCATGGGTCTCCCCTGTGTCCGAGTCGTAAGGCTGCGGGTAATAGGGGGCCCGACGTGAACCCCCAAAGTCCAACTCCGGGAGCTATTGGAAGCCGAATGCTCCGACTCGATCCGGCTGTCCAAATCGAGCATCGTACTAGCTCGGTTGTGAAACATATCCATTGCGCGCCACAGTTTGCTTGTGACCGAGTCGTAGAGAGCGGTTCGGACCCGGAAACGATTCGGACAGAGATTTCGCGCTTGTTCGCATCGTACTTCGACGTCCGGACCCGTGTACGAATCGGACGGAAATTCAGCCTCCGAATCGGATCCGCTAATGCCTAACACGATTCGGTGCCCTATCGACCAAGATCGGAATCGGCCCCTAAATATACAAAATGTAGTATTCCTACTCCAACCTAACTTAATTTAAAGAAAGTGCTGGACACTACACATATATAATATACTATTCCAATTACAACCTACATTTAGGGGCCGATTCTGATCTCGGTCAGAAAGCATCCGACCGGGGTTGGAGGATTTCCGGCCGGCCGGGTAGGTTTACGTTGCAACTGCTGAATTACAATGTCAGCTGTCAGAGTAGAAACTGGCTGGTCAATCCTACACGGGGGGGGACATCCTTTACAACGCAACTTTTACCACTCAGTGCGTTTATGATGCAAATTTTACAACGCAAACCATTACAACGCATTGCGCTGGGGGGCACTCTAAGATAGGAAATAGGTTTAATGTACTATCCAACACCTTCCCTACTATCCACGGGGACAGGAGTTGGAATAGTAAATTAAACTATTCACTATCCAGCGCCCCAAAGCACTATGCGTTGTAAAGGCATGCCTTGTAAAGGCATGCGTGGTAAAAGTAAGGGTGGGCGTAAAATCCGTTTCGCGGGCGAATTTGCGGATTTTCCGCAATTTCGCGATCCGCGAATCTCGCGAAATCGCGGTAAAATCCGCGAATCAGTGGGGACGAATTTTCAGCCAAGCAAGGGTTACAGCAGCAGGTGCAAAAGTTGAGCCTAATTTCTTTGTAACCTTTTACAAAAGGGTTACAAAGAAATTAACTTCAACTTGGGCACCTGCTGCTAAGTGCTTCCTGGCGCCTCGTTGCCTACTTGCAACTATTCTCTGACCCTGCTCTGACCCTTCAAGCAGGGTCAGAGAATAGTTACAAGTAGGCAACAAGGCACCTGTCCCAGAAATTAAACCTCATCAGGAAGCACTTACAGATATAAAAAAACAGGAAGAAGGGAGAGGATGGCAAATACACCCATTTTGAGTTGTCAGGATGGGTTAAACTAAAAGAGACCTTTACAGCACAATTTTCATATGCATTTTGCTAAAAATAAAAAGCTGTATGTTCTGTAGGGGCAACTCAGGAATCTGGCCCTTCAGAGATCCGGCCTCTCTTTCTTTCTCTCGTTCTCTCTCTCCCTCTCTTTCTCTCTCTTTCTCTCTATCTATCTCTCTCTTCCTCTCCTTTCTTGCTCTATTTATCTCTTTCTCTCTCTCTTTCAAGTTCTTCCTCTTTCTCTGCTTATCTCTTTCTTTCTCCGTTGTTCTCTCTCTCTCTTTCTCCCTCTCTTTCTTTCTCTCTCTCACATCCTCTCTTTCTCGCTCTCTCTTTCTCTCTTTCTTTCTCTCTCACTCTCCCTCTTTCTCTCTCTCTTTCTCTTTCTCTCTCCCATCCTCTCTCTCTCTCTCCCTCTCTGTGTGTCGTTCTCTCTTTCTCTCTCTCTCTTTCCATGTCTCTTTCTCTCTTTCTCTCTCTCTTATACTTTCTTGCTCTTTCTCTGTCTCTTTTTTCTTTCTCTCTCGTTCTCTCTTTCTCTCTCCCTCTCTCATCTTCTCTCTCTTTCTCTCCCTTTCTCTCTCTCACATCCTCTCTTTCTCGCTCTCTCTTTCTCTCTCTTTTTTCTCTCTCACTCTCCCTCTCTCACCCTCCCTCTTTCTCTCTTTCTCTTTCTCTCTCTCATCCTCTCTCTCTCTCTCCCTCTCTGTGTGTCTTTCTCTCTTTCCATGTCTCTCTCTCTTTCTCTCTCTCTTTCACTTTCTTGCTCTTTTGCTGTCTCTCTCTTTCTTTCTCTCTCATTCTCTCTCTCCCTCTTTCTTTCTCTCTCATTCTCTCTCTCTTTCTTTCTTTCTTTCTTTCTTTCTTTCTTTCTTTCTTTCTTTCTCTTCCCTCTCTCTCCTACTTTCTCTCCCTCTCTTTCCCACTCTGCCTTTCACTTTCACTTTCTTGCTCTTTCTCTGTCTGTCTCTCTCTTACTTTCTTTCTCTCTCTCTTTTCTTTCTTTTTTCTTTCTTTCTTTCTTTCGTTCTTTCTTTCTTTCTTTCACTCTCGCTCCCTCTCTCTCTCTCTTTCTCTTTTTTAAAACATTGCAAAGATCTCGTAGATGACAAAGTACAAACAAGCATTTGCAATGCAATAGGTCTCGCATGTTTTGTATTTACGTGACTTAGCTGTATTGATATTACAAATTACAATGGCTTTTAATTTTTAAATAATTAATACTTAAATAAAAGTGATTTTAATTTATAATGGCAATAGCTTAAACTTTTGTAAATAACTTTTGTGAAGATTATGTTCAGTGTATTTTATTGTGACGAAAATCCAAGAACAGAAGTGAAATATTAACATCTTTTTGTGACATTTGTAATAAAGTTTGAAACATTGAGAGAAAATTTTTGAACCAGTTGTTGTTGAATGGTTGTGCAGATTGATGCTGGGGTGGTGCTGAGTGGTGCTGTGGTGGTGCTGAGTGGTGCTGCGGTGATGCTGAGTGGTGCTGTGGTGGTGCTGAGTGAAACTGGGATGGTGCTGAGTGATGCTGGGGTGGTGCTGAGTGGTGCTGTGGTGGTGTTGAGTGATAATGTGGTGGTGCTGAGTGATGCTGTGGTGGTGCTGAGTGATGCTGTGGTGGTGCTGAGTGATGCTGTGGTAGCACTGAGTGGTGCTGTGAAGGTGCTGATTGGTGCTGTGGTGGTGCTGAGTGATGCTGTGCTAGTGCTGAGTGATGCTGTGGTGGTGCTGAGTGGTGCTGTGGTGGTGCTGAATGATAATGTGGTGGCGCTGAGTGATGCTGTGGTGGTGCTGAGCGATGCTGTGGTGGCGCAGAATGGTGCTGTAGTGGTGCTGAGTGGTGCTGTGGTGGTGCTGAGTGATGCTGTGGTGGTGCTGAGTGGTGCTGTGGTGGTGCTGAGTGGTGCTGCGGTGATGCTGAGTGGTGCTGTGGTGGTGCTGAGTGAAACTGGGATGGTGCTGAGTGATGCTGGGGTGGTGCTGAGTGGTGCTGTGGTGGTGTTGAGTGATAATGTGGTGGTGCTGAGTGATGCTGTGGTGGTGCTGAGTGATGCTGTGGTGGTGCTGAGTGATGCTGTGGTAGCACTGAGTGGTGCTGCGAAGGTGATGATTGGTGCTGTGGTGGTGCTGAGTGATGCTGTGCTAGTGCTGAGTGATGCTGTGGTGGTGCTGAGTGGTGCTGTGGTGGTGCTGAATGATAATGTGGTGGCGCTGAGTGATGCTGTGGTGGTGCTGAGCGATGCTGTGGTGGCGCAGAATGGTGCTGTAGTGGTGCTGAGTGGTGCTGTGGTGGTGCTGAGTGATGCTGTGGTGGTGCTGAGTGGTGCTGTGGTGGTGCTGAGTGATGCTGTGGTAGTGCTGAGTGATGCTGTGATGGTGCTGAGTGATGATGTGGTGGTGCTGAGTGATGCTGTGGTGGTGCTGAGTGGTGCTGTGGTGGTGCTGAGTGATGCTGTGGTGGTGCTGAGTGATGCTGTGGTGGTGCTGAGTGATGCTGTGGTGGTGCTGAGTGATGCTGTGGTGGTGCTGAGTGATGCTGTGGTGGTGCTGAGTGGTGCTGTGGTGGTGCTGAGTGTTAATGTGGTGCTGCTGAGTGATGCTGGGGTAGCGCTGAGTGATGATGTGGTGATGCAGAGGGCAGAAAGGCACAAAAAGCAGTCTAACAAAGGGCAGAAGGGCAGAAAAACAAGGGAAAAACGAGTCTAACAGAGGGCAGAAGGGCAGAAAAACAAGGGAAAAATGAGTCTAACAGAGGGCAGAAGGGCACAAAAAACGAGTCTAACAGGGCAGAAAGGCACAAAAACGAGTCTAACAGAGGGCAGAAGGGCACAAAAAATGAGTCTAACAGAGGTCAGAAGGGTACAAAAACAAGGGAATAACAGAGGGCAGAAGGGCACAAAAAAACGAGTCTATCAGGGGGGAGAATGAATCCCGCCCTGCATGTTTGTCCACGAAGATGACAGTGGGGAACCAGAGGGTGGCATGGGTGAACCAGAGGGTGGCAGTGGTGAACCAGAGAGTGGCAGTAGTGGTGAACCAGAGGGTGGCAGTGCTGAACCAGAGGGTGACAGTGGTTAACCAGAGTGTGGCAGTGGTGAACCAGAGGTGCTGTGATGAACCAGAGGGTGGCAGTTGTGAACCAGAGGGTGGCAGTGGTGAACCAGAGGGTGACAGTGCTGAACCAGAGGGTGGCAGGGGTGAACCAGAGGGTGCTGTGATGAACCAGAGGGTGGCAGTGGTGAACCAGAGGGTGGCAGGGGTGAACCAGAGGGTGGCAGGGGTGAATCATAGGGTGGTAGTGGTTAACCAGAGGGTGGCATGGGTGAACCAGAGGGTGGCAGTGGTGAACCAGAGAATGGCTGTGGTGAACCAGAGGGTGGATGTGCTGAACCAGAGGGTGACAGAGGGTGGCAGTGCTGAACCAGAGGGTGACAGTGGTTAACCAGAGGGTGGCAGTGGTGAACCAGAGGTGCTGTGATGGACCAGAGGGTGACAGTTGTGAACCAGAGGGTGGCAGTGGTGAACCAGAGGGTGACAGTGCTGAACCAGAAGATGGCAGGGGTGAACCAGAGGGTGCTGTGATGAACCAGAGGGTGACTGTGGTGAACCAGAGGATGGCAGGGGTGAATCAGAGGGTGGCAGTGGTGAACCAGAGGGTGGCAGTGCTAAACCAGAGGGTGACAGTGGTTAACCAGAGGGTGGCAGTGGTGAACCAGAGGTGCTGTGATGAACCAGAGGGTGGCAGTCGTGAACCAGAGGGTGGCAGTGGTGAAACAGAGGGTGACAGTGCTGAATCAGAGGGTGGCAGTGGTGAACCAGAGGGTGGCAGTGCTGAACCAGAGGGTGGCAGTGGTGAACCAGAGGGTGGCAGGGGTGAACCAGAGGGTGGCAGGGGTGAACCAGAGGGTGGCAGTGGGGAACCAGAGGGTGGCATGGGTGAACCAGAGTGTGGCAGTGGTGAACCAGAGAATGGCAGTGGTAAACCAGAGGGTGGCAGTGCTGAACCAGAGGGCGACAGTGGTTAACCAGAGGGCGGCAGTGGTGAACCAGAGGGTGGCAGTTGTGAACCAGAGGGTGGCAGTGGTGAACCAGAGGGTGACAGTGCTGAACCAGAGGGTGCTGTGATGAACCAGAGGGTGGCAGTGGTGAACCAGAGGGTGGCAGGGGTGAACCAGAGGGTGGCAGTGGTGAACCAGAGGGTGGCAGTGCTGAACCTTAGGGTGACAGTGGTTAATCAGAGGGTGGCAGTGGTGAACCAGAGGTGCTGTGATGAACCAGAGGGTGGCAGTCGTGAACCAGAGGGTGGCAGTGGTGAACCAGAGGGTGACAGTGTTGAACAAGAGGGTGGCAGGGTTGAACCACAGAGTGGCAGTGCTGAACCAGAGGGTGGCAGTGGTGAACCAGAGGGTGGCAGTGGTGAACCAGAGGGTGGCAGGGGTGAACCAGAGGGTGACAGGGGTGAACCAGAGGGTCGCAGTGATGAACCAGAGGGTGGCATTGGTGAACCAGAGGGTGCTGTGCCCATACACGACTGCATGGGTAACTTCGCCATGCAAGCGGCCCGCGAACACGCAAAAAGCCCCGCGAACACGCAAAAAACCCTACGAACATGCAAAAAACCCAGCGAACGCACAAAAAAAACTAAAATCCGCAAATTCGCACGAATTCGCGGATTTTGCAGATTGCGAATGCGTTTTTGCGCGAATTCGCGAATTTCGCCCATACCTAGGTAAAAGCATGCGTTGTAACGTCATACATCCCTGCACGGTGCTGATGGGCTCACGGAGTCCGCCGGCTGGTCAGAACTGCACTGTAATCCTCTATGGAGAGTGGTTCCCCCGTCAGGATTACAATGTCGGTTTCAGACAGCCTTTCCATGCCGGCCTTTCTCACATGGAAAGGCTGTCCGAAAGTGACTTGTCCTTTCCTCCGTGGTATACGTTTGTGGGCCAACGGGGTACACAGGGTGCCCCCTGTAAATCCCTACACTGCGTGGCAGGTGGCAAAGGGTGTAGAGATTAACAAAGACTCCCTTTTCTCTATAGAAGCTTGCGTTAAGGGCAGTTTATGGCCGTAACACAAGCTCCCATAGTGAATTAAGGGAATGCGACCGCACAATGTGTGTTGCATCATAATTAGGTGGCGGGACAGCCAACTGGAGGTCGGTCGGTTCCATATTTCGCCACGGTGTCAGTCGGTGGAAAGTCTGACCAACATTGTAATAAGCCCCTAATATGTGAAAACAAGTAAAATAATATTTGCAACATATATTATAATTTAAAATAAATAATATACATTTTACATATATAATTTTTTACTAATTACAACAACTTTAATGCATTAAGTAAAGTCATATAAATAAACATAATTTTTTTTTATTCTAACAAGTTACCGAAAGACTTTAAAAAAATCAATATTTCTTTTTATGTTTTCTTAAATATTCATTATTTTACCAAAACAAAAAAAGAACTATAATAATAAATTCAACTTTACTATTTTTTATTTCCTCTAAAAACATTTAGAGGTCGCATTCCGACATTTGTCTATGGGAGCTTGTGTTACGGCGGTAAACTGCCGGTAGTACATGCTTCCATAGGGAAATGTGAGGTGGTGTTGAGTAACAGGTTCCCCCTCTGCCACTAACCGGAGACCACAAAGGAAAGGGGGCCCTACTAGGGACCCCCAAACACACTTTCTGACAGGGTTTCCATGTTGGAAGGGCCGGCATGGAAAACCCAGCTGGAAACTATGCATCGTAATCCGGCCTGCATAAAACGCAGTCCATTTGAATTACGGGCTGATTCTGACTGGCCGACAGGCTCCTTGAGCCCATCGAAATTCAGCCAGCATGACCTGCCGGTTTCAATTTCGAACGACTGAATCGATATCAGCCGGTCGGAATTGAAACCAACGATGCCAGTCGTAAGCGTTACAAACAACATCGTAATAGGCCCCTTTTTGGTTATAATAATAATTATTTTGTACAAAATATCCCCAAAATACACAAAATATATTTAGAAAACACTATTCTTCAATTGAAAATCAATATACCAATCCCCTAGAAATCCAACATCCCGCTCCTAAACAAATGAATAAACAAAGAATAATATTAAAATGATTCAATTAAAAAAATATATATATTAAAGAATTACTACACTAAAGAAAATAAAACTAAACAAATTAAAATATATTACACTAAAATATCGATAATTTTAATAGTGACATTTTCTGCTTCGATATTTTTAACATCGATATTTATTACAAACCCTAATATCAATATTCTTGACCTCGATATTTCATACCACAATATTTTCCAAAAACTGTATTTTCAACATGATATTTATGTCATACGATATTTTCAGTTCGCCATTCTGTCTAACTACCATAACAACCTAGTCCATATTGAGGGTACACATGTCAACTTACCCCCCCTTTGGTTCACTAACCCTCCTCACCAAATATGGGAGGATGGCATGATCATTTGCAAGTTCATGTTTGAAAACATCATCTACTGTACTAAAGTAAACGACTTCCACATGTTATAGAAATGTACTTTTTAAGTGACTTTATCATGTTTTCACGTTTGCTAGACAATGCCTTTAGATACAAAGGTGTTTCTAAAGATAGGTGGTGCAGGCCTCCTTCTCTACTTCTTTCCTGTTACTCCATTTAAAGTGTAAATAAATGCCTGTTGGTTTGTTTGCCATCTTTCTGAATGTTGGATCAAGTAGACAGCAGCCTAGTGTTGCTATTCAGCAGAGAGCCACATGTAAAGGTCAGGAAGAACCAAGTACATGAGAAACAGAACAATGAGATTCTCTAGTATAGCACTAATGTTTAGAAGGATTTCATACGGGATCCCTCTGAACAACCTCCCAGTTTTTATATGCCAGTTAAATCTTACGGTCTGAAACCATCGGTGGGGTAGTGTGTTAGTCATGTTCCAAGCCACTGCAGTGTCTCATTTGTTAGCCTTCTTTCCTATACAATCTGTCTCATTGCCTAGTCCCATCAGATAAAGGGACTCTAGTGACTGTGAGTGCTGCATTGGGCACTGTGGTTCCATATAATATGTCAAGTAACTGTTGCCTAGCATCCAATCATTATGGAGAATCACTTGAGTTGTCCAATAAAATAATGAAATGTCAGCTATCCTGAAGCCTCCAAGATAGGGTGGTGGTGTGCAATTTGAAAATAAGAACCTTGGAGGTCGTCCAAATGAGAGGTAGATGAAAAAACTGATATTGTAATCCAGCAAAGAAAAAGAATGAATGGAAGGCAAATCTCAAATGGGTAATTTTGCAATGTGCAGAAATCGGGGTGAGAGTAATCATTTTGAACAATGGTTCTCTTATAATAGATAAGAGTAGGGACCTCCTTGCATCTATGTGGTATTTTGCAGCTGTGGGTATCTAGAGATGATCAGGGCTAGGCACTTAAAATGGTCCCTCACCTGGCACAGTATTATTGAGCTGGAAGTATCAGTGTGTGTGCCCTGAATTTGGAATATATGTTGAATTTTCCAACTTTACTCAGAGACCTACCTGAGTACTTGTAGGATTTGTACTACTCTAGGTATCATGGATGGATATGCATCCTCATGTACACTCTCCTGGCAGAAGCCCTACTCTTAATGCTCTAGGACTGTAGCTCCACTAGTATGTTATGTTATGTTACCTGTTTTGTAAAGCGCAAACAGCTGCCCCAGCAACGGGGCGTCCCGGCGCTAGAACCATAACACAACCAGCTGACAACGAAAGAGGGACCTACGGGGAGGGAAAGAGATGGGTTTTGATCGATCTGCGGAAAGCTAACAAATTATCCATGCATCGGATGTGGAGAGGGAGGGAGTTCCATAACTTGGCCCCCAGTAGTTTGAAAGAGCGCCCTCCGATGCGACAGAACTTTGTATGGGGTATCAAGGCTAGGTGTTGCCCCATGGACCGGAGATTTTGTTTGGGATTATAGGGGGTCAGCAACGAACGGAGGAGCTCTGGACCTTCGTTCTTCAAGATTTTAAAGGCAAATATGAGGGCCTTGAACTGGATGCGGGCTTCCATGGGCAGCCAATGTAGTCTGTAAATGGTCGCTCTCACTGAGCACCTTCTTGGAAGACCTGTTATAGCTCTTGCCGCCGAATTCTGGATTCGTTGGAATCTTTTTATCTCAGCTTTGTTTGCTCCTAACAGCAGGACACTCGCGTAGTCCAACCTGGACAAGATGGTAGATTGTACGATGAGTTGTCGTGTCTTGGAGTCGAAGTAGCCTAAGATGGGGTAGAGACTTCTCAGTAGGCCAATGCAAGTTGCGGCAACTTTTTTGGTGTGCGACTGGAAGCTAAGAGTCGAGTCCAGCCACACTCCTAGATTTTTTACTAAATTTTTTGGAGGGGGTGCTGGGCCCAGCGATTGGGGCCACCAGAGATCGTTCCAGCTGTTGCTGTTTTTCCCCATTATCAGCACCTCGGTTTTGCCACCGTTAAGTTGGAGGCAGTTTGCTGTCATCCATTTAGCGACAGCAGTCAGTCCATCCCTGAAATTGGTGGCATCAGGAGAGGGGGCCTCACTAAGGCTGATGACCAACTGAGTGTCGTCAGCGTACGACACCATTGTGAGGCCCCATGTCTTAGCAACCTCCGCCAAGGGTTGCATATATAGGTTAAACAGGGAGGGACTGAGGGCAGAGCCCTGTGGGACTCCTTGTCCTATATCTTGGGGTTGAGAGATAAATGGAGGGGCAGATACCCTGAATGATCTGTTGGTTAAAAATGATCGGAACCATTGAAGCGCCGAGTCTACGATCCCTATGTTTTCAAGGCGTTTTAGTAGAATGGCATGGGAGACCGTATCAAAGGGTAAACATGAGTGTGGACAGCGGACATCCCTGGCAGTTCCATAGGATCTGTGCATTGTTTGGGCAACATAAACTAAGGGCTAGGTGTCAAGACTGATTCTGGACATCCCTGCAGGGTATGATGGCCTATAGACCAGCTAGCTCAGAGTGCCACTGTAAGCCCCCCTAACGTACCAGGGAGCAAACAGTTTCTGGCAACCACTAAACATGACAACCCTGATCACTCCGGGATCATGGAAACAGTACAGAACCTTTGCTCAGTCACTCATGCTCACTTATTCTCAGGAAAGTATACAGACTGCACACTGGGATGTTTTCTTTTTTTGTGTTGTAATTTTTAATTGTTGGTCACATGAACGACTTACATTAAAGTTTTGTTTACTATGAAAACGTTCAACTGAGTCACGTTACACTAGTAATTAGCACAATGTAAAAAACAACATGTGGAATTGGGGGTAGGGACGGCGGGTGGAAATGAGGGTGCAGGAACGGCTATGTCGTAGTAGGGGGGAGTGCAAAGCCATGATATATAGCTATTGTTTGATTCAACCAACTCCCCTTTACCATTTGGTGGGCCTTCACCATGGGTCGCAGTGCAGTTGGCCCTAACCTTTGTCGGGCAGTGGGGTGGCGATATCACTGTCACCTCTCTCCCCATATCATCTTAAAAACTGGGAGGTGAGAAAAGAGAGGAGGGGTGTCAACTGAGAGTGAGTGTATTATATGTGTTGATGTGGGGGGAGGGATGCGCCTAAGAGAAATGGAGGAGTTGGGCTCTGGGGTGAAATGTGGTGTATGCCATCGATCCTAGTCCATGAGGAGGATTGCCGCTACTGGGGGGGGAGGAGAGGCGGGATGGGCATGAGGGTAGTGGTGTAGTCCAATGGTCCCTGAGTACTGGTATGGTCTATGTGTAGGTGTATGGCTCTGAGGGCCTCCATTGTTGAGGGGTGGCTCTGGTAGTCTAGTAATCTGGTTGTCTGCATTGTCTGAGTGCCTTCTGTAAGGGAGAAGAAGAGGGATGGAGAAGGAAGAGAGGTATCTAGGGAAGGGGGAAGGGAGGGGGAAGGTAGGGATGGGAAAGGGGAGAGGTAATGGGAAGGGGTCTGGAGATGGGGCCAGAGGTAAGGGAGAGGAGGGGGAGCCTGAGGCTGTCTGTTGTATCCGAGAAAGGCGTTGCCTTTATTTGGCAATGCTATTTATTGCCCCAACACTATTCCTGTATAAAATACATGTGCTGCAATTATTAGGAGACAGAAGCAAATAAAGAGATTACAAGCACCAAAAGGGTAAACAGTAGATACATTTCTACCATCGTGCTCAAGCAATGAATATATGCAGGCATATATGCAAAATTGTAATCTTATGTGCTCTTACGATGTAAAGCCTACTCTGAGTGTACCTAGAGTGTGTATGGGTTTAGAGCCACAAATCTTCCAAGGGACCATCCAACCCCATTACCTGATAGGAGTGAGTGAAGGACCCGGTCTTGATCTCGAGTTGGACACCCTGCATGGAATGTCAGAACGGTGCTTTCTCAGCATGAATGGACCTTCAGTGTCAGCAGAAGTGCCTCCTCTACCAACCTATCAGGATGCCTATTATTTATAATAAAAAGCAGCCTTTGCAATGTGCATGCTAGTTTAGTGATGTTATGGATATGTAGATAGCGATGTCGCCCTGGATGAAGATAGGACGATTTTTGTAACCAGTGAGTAGACAAGCATTGTGTGAGAACGTTTGTGCAAAGATGGATGTCAAAACAAAGTATTTTCAGTGAAGCTAATCAAACATATATAAATAGTTAAATAGTTTACTGTTGAGATGTTATTTTCTAGGACAATATAGGGTATAAGCTGTCTTGCCACATGGGTATAACTCGGGTATATAACAAGTCCCTGGAAGCTGGAGGCAGATGTAGACACAGTTGATCTTCAAAAACAGACCACTAATGACTCTGACCCAGCAGGCCAATGTGAGGTGGAATAAATAACCCATCTGACCCAGTGATTAGGTTTGCTGCAACATTGGCTGTCATTTCAAAATATTCACCTACCTGTTTTCACCTTCCAATTATAAGAAGGTGGTTCACCACAGTGGGGCAACGTCTATCACCATCTTAAAAAACTAGTTCTGAATAAGGCACATACTTTCTCTGAGATAACTGCAATGACTTCTGGTAGCAATGGTGGGAGATGGTTCACTTTCTCCAGGGCAGGCATGCTAAGAATACAGAACACTTGAATCAAGAGACCAATCAGTGCAATTCTCAAACAAATTTAGTAAAATGAAAAAATATTTCATGAATAAAAGGACCAAACAACAAACATTTAATCAGTTGCTTCAAAGACATGGGATTTCAAATTAAAAGTTCCACTGTGCACTGCAAACTCGGTTCAGCATGTAGGGTCAGTCAAGGTTCCTGCACAGTGCTCACAAATGGTGACTTGTGGCTTTCTCCCACTACGGGAGCACTGCCTAACTCCCAGCTCCAGGCTGCCTCTTGTCTTAAGTCAGGTGAGAAAGCTGGATTGGATCAGTAGTCTTGTGTAGACTGTCATATTTCACATCTTCCATGCATCACCGAATTGCAGTGAAGGTATTACTGGCTTGTGTCTCCACAGCTGGTAGAGTCTCTTTTGGTTCTTCTGAGTATGGCCTTGTGAGTGGATGGTGTTAACAGCATTACTCATTCATAGCTGTTAGACGAGTTTGCCGTCATAGTTGGTATCTCAAGTGTATGTATTTTATTTTGGACAGTGAGATTTGTACTGTATGAGCCCCAGCATCATGTACTGAGTGGGTCACTATTTCATGTTATCTGCATATTTTAGCACCAACCACCATTGTTATGACATCACAGTGAATTTTCTGTTGGAGAACCCCTTTGCCCTAGTTTCGGAGGCTGTCATATGCGCTGCAAGAACCATGTTTGGTAGGGAATGTTGTTTTGTTGTTGCTTGGCTGCAATGTTAGTAGAGCATAGTTGCTTTAAGATTTTAAAATAGGTTGTGTCCTAATGTGAAAGTAAAATGAGTTAAATCCAGCAGGATGTGTGTGGTGAGTGTTAGATCTAACAAGATGTTTATGGTGTTTTAAATAAGCATGTGTTTTTTAGTGTTCTCTTGATTGTAGGGAGACACATTGTCCATTACTGTAGTCTTTCTAAAAATATATCACATTAGAGGCAGTTGTTTTTTTCGTACAATGTTGTGTGTGTTGTGGACTCCCACATATTAAGACAGCAATGTGTGTGTGGCCCTTTCAGATTGTGGGAATACGTCGTAGGAGGACTTTTTCCAGACATCTACATAACAAAACTCTGTTTCTTTGACAATTTGGTCAAACTGTGCTTTGCTGCAAATCTAGAAGACATTGAAGACTCATTTTTTGACAACTCATTAAGACGTTCTCGCTTTCTCTTTGTAGTTTCAGATATTTAGTTAATGTTGGTAGTAGCAACTATTTAGTTAGACAGTAGCTTGTTAGCTTACAGTGTGACTTCAATTCACAAGTCACAAAAATAAGTTAGAAAGGTTTTATTGTAAAAGGAGTACCTAGTTTGAAAACATTGAACTGGTTATCATTTTGTACCTTAGTTTGTTCTCCAGTATGTGGTACTAGTGACTGATTAAGAGACTTTTCTTCACATTCTCTGAAACATTTCCCAAAATAGATATGGTGGTGTCATATAAATTCCTCAAAAGTAGAAATCTTAACAAGCTGTGATGATCACAGTGAGGAGACCTATATACCTTTCTTAGTTTAACCATGTTTATGTCAATGCAGTGACTAAGGTAGAGAAAAAGGGAGAATCTTAAACTATAGAAGTGAGCTTCCTCTCTACAGTGGGTGGATGTTTTGGAGAAGCTATTATCAATCTTTGGCTCTCTCTACCTGGAACAAAAAAGAGTTTAGCTGAACTGTCTGCTCTTCATGAAAAGATGATTATATGTATTTTCCAATTGCATCTAAGGTGACATAGGAGAAGCATGCTTTAAAAGCATAAAAATATTGTTATATCTGACCTATACTGGGGTGTTACAGTGCAATGCTTATCTTGCAATTCTGCTACGTATCTCAGTTCAGGTTAGATTCATATAAAATTCTACTGTATTACTCAATTATTCATGACAAAGTGCACCAAAAGGTCAATTAAATAATTACATGACATTTGTGTGTGTTTGTGTGTCTGCACATTTTGTACATTATGCTTCTGTTTTCTGAACTAGCGAACACACATCATTGATGGAAGCATGTTTCTATTCAACACAAGCATGTCAATGACAATTAGCAAGTAAAAATCCTGCAAAAATTAAAAGGTGTAAATGCTTATTGACTTACATTTTATCCAATATTGGACATCTTCTGTGCTTAGATATTTGTGCTGAATTTATTTATATTGCTTAAGAGTTTACACAATGCAGACTGGATGCAATAAAAGCAAAACAAGAATCAAATATAAATTGATAGTGGCTCACATTGGTGAAACATAAACACATCTATTTCCTCTTTAAAGAGGAAGTGTTTCTACATAGTACAGATTTGTAGTAACTGCTAGAGTTGTTGTACATAAACACGGTCATTCTCACAATCATATGTATTGATTACAGAACGAGATGCAAGGGCAGAAGATGATAGTTTTTTTGGTATAAAATAATTTTTCTCATTGAGACGTTTGATGTGCCGTTCAAATCGTTTCCACTGATTAGACTACTCTTCCCAAACGATCTTGAATTAATCTATTTCGTTCTGGTTTTATCTTCCAATTTACTTGCAAAAATTTAGCTTTTTTCCAGAGATGTGTTGATTTCAGTTTTGTTTTCCTACTATTGTTATGTCTTAATTGTGAGCACAGCTGTCATCAAGACCTATTTTAATCAATTCTTTTAAATATACATAAGTATTGAAGAGTAACTATGTGTGCAGGTGACAATTGGCTTGTGCTCGTTATGTTTCACCCAATTCTTTTAGTGCTGCAGAAAAAGTTTCCACTAGGCAAAGATTCTACGTTCTACATACTAAGTATTGTGAGCAGCCTTGAGTTATTAGACAGAATCACTGCAGCATGACAATTTCTACTTAACATAGAAGAATGTGTCCAACAGATACTACTAACCCATGTGCATGTGCTTGTTTTGCTTCAGACGATGGTCTATCTGTAAAGGTTTTACGGTTACCACAGTATGAGGGCTTCAGGTAGTATGATCTTTAGCACCTTCAGACTTTGGTTATTTTAAGTGAATAGCGGCTCTTTGCACGTTTTGCATTGAGTGTAAACTGTAGTTAGTAAATACTTTTTATTACTTATCACCTTAAGTGCTGCGCCCGTCCAACGGCCGACGGCACCACTACCTCAGGAGTGCTGCCGTCGGCCGTTGGACGTTCCAACTGCACCTGCGCAATGGAACGTCCAGCACTGGAGCTGGACGTTCCATAGCTGCTAAGGTGTTAATAGAGTATTGTCATGAGAGATTCACTGTCTGCAAACAGTCTAGTACAGAATAAAATCTCTCCATAGAGTGAATACTGTTTACAGCATTTACTTCTCTACTTACATCAGCTTTTTTTCTCAGTGTAGGTTCGGTGTCTGTCAGGGGTTTCATACAGATAAAAGCTGCCATACTAGGGCATTTATTTAGCGAGAGACGCTTAGTATTTTAGGAACTTGGCTTGCTCGGAACAGGTGTTTACAGATTGAACACTGTATCCTATGAGGACTTCCCTTATATCTGTGGATGATTGTTAATGTGAACTGCACTACCCTTGAAGTGTACAGTATAGGGTCGGGTCAAGGTGTACACAAGCCCGTACTTTCTACAGCTGAGGGAGTTGTTTCTATGATGGCATCTATCAAGGCTCATATTCTTCTGAGTTATTTTTTACTTGCATTTAGAGCGCTAAAACGATACCAGTTTATAGAGAAATGTGTACACATTTTTTGTACACATTTCTCTATAAACTGGTATAGTTTTAGTGCTCAAAATGCAGGTTAAAAAAACACATGAATGTCATGTGTTGCAAAATCATCCTGTGTTCCTTGTGCACCCCCGTTTTTGTTTGCTGGCTGGCACCGTTTGTAACTGACTTTCACTCCCCCTTGGCTCTGTCTAACCAGGCTCAGTGCTATGTTGAAAACACAGTGAAAACACACATGCATTAGGGGACACTAATAAGTCCTGAGTACATAATAAGGCAGGGAGATTAAAGCTGCCTTTAAGTCCCTGGTATATAATAGAGCATGGCAGTTTAGTGGCCAGCAGCCCTTTTTGCACTTGCATGTGTGCACTGCTGACCGCCTAAGGTAATTTTAGAAGCAGCCCTACCTAGCAGTACTGTTTTAAAAGTAAATTGACTGCAAACTCGAATTTGGTGGAAGGGGCTCTTAAAAGGTGATAATATACATTTATCTTACATGTTAGGTTTTTCCAGGGTCTCCCCTAGTTTTCCTAGGGTTGGGGGGGCTTGTACTTATAAGCAAAGCCCTTATAAAATATGTTTTATATGCCCTGGGGAAAGAGAAATTGCACACTTTACTTCACTCATTGTAGCAAAGTGCCTCCCAAAATTAACATTGCTGATATGAGCACTGTGGAGTGACGATCTACACTATTTTTGTATATTCCGGACTCCCCTAGGTGTCCTAGAGATAGGGGCCCTCATAAAAGATGTTTTATATGCACTGGTGATGGAGAATTTGCAAATTGCAGTTTCCCCATTGAAGATGCTTAGCCCCATAGGATAACATTGAAATAGTTCATGTATGCATAAATATCGCTAGGAATTTAATAAATATCAATCAAGGACTTATGAGAATGGTATTGATAAATCAAACTATATACTATTGTTGAATTTATCCTAGATTGTACAGAAAAAAGGTATAAAACTTTCTTGTCTGTAAGCCAGAATTCAGACTTCCTGCAGTTTTCCCTAATTGGTCTGAGTTAATAGGATTAGCCAGGTTGCCTTGATAATCGATAGGTGGCTCATCCAGGTAGAAGCTATCTTCTGGAGAGAGCTATGCTAGATAGTAATACCTGAGCAGGGGGGAGGGGTCATACAGCATGAAGCTTCAAAGGAGGAATAGAACAGGCAGGGAACACCAGGTCCATTTACCCCATCCCCCCTGGCCCAGCCAGATGGGAGGCTTCAGGAAGGAATCTGCAGATGTTAGGGTGTGGATAGCTATGGAAGTGAGCCGCACATACTTGGTTTAGCTACTTTTTTATGCTCTTTTCAGATTTTATCCATGTTGAATTTTGGAGGAATGGTGCTTTCTGGGAGAAGATTCTGGCACATTTTGGAGGTAGTGGCCATGCTCTGGGGTGTTACCTTGCACTCTAGTGGACAGAAGTGCTCTCCTGCTTGACCCCTGAGACCTCTGAACAAATATGTGAGAGGTGCAGAACCTCTCAGATCTGCTGCTTGAAAAGAGAAGAGTAAGGATTCCCATTCTGGAACCTTGATTTGCATTCTGACTGACTGCACCTGCTGGATTATCTGGAACTAAAACCCATGTGAATGTAACTTGTTTCTGAAGGACTAAAGAGTGGACTCCCTGCAAACTATAGGTAACAGAGCTCACCTGCATCATCACCACCAAGAGCTCATTACCTTGAGTGTGTTCAGTGTACTTTTAAGGGTTTTGTCCAGGTGCATTTGTCCAGGTGCATTGTGGGAATTGTGGTCTCAAACTTTCAAGGACGATCTTGAAGCTTCCAGACTCTTGAATTGGATTTTGAACCTGTTGGACCTTCAAGAGGAACTTAAGGAAGAAGTTACAGAAGATTGTAGCAACTTTGGAAAAGGTTCCATACATTGACCGGCTCTGTCACGAGAGTCAAGCCGGCCTCCTTCAACCACAACCTGGCCCAGATTCCAGGTTTGTCTCGACAACCAGAGTTTGAGCAGGAGCCTCCTGAAAGTCAAGCTGGTGAACCCTCACTGAATCCGGACTCGTGAGGAGCATGAAGAGACCCTGGCGGAAACAGTTTCAGAAAAGTTTCTGAATCTGAAAGTAACATTTTGGTTTTCTATGCTAGAAAGTGTTTAATCTTTAGAAATGTATGTCTCCGGTTCATTGCAGTTTGCTAAAGCTTGGTGGGAGCACCATTCCAGCCAAGCCAGAGCAAACAACTGCTCTGCTTTCAGCAAGTAAGTGCAAAAATGCTCTTGCTTGCTAAAAGCAGATCAGTGCCTGTTTCCCTGCCCGCTGTAAGCGGCAGGGAAACATACATTGCTTTGGGATCCAGGGAGCTTCAGGTCAACAGCACCCTGGGTTCTAAAGCAATGCCGGCTCCCGCATGAGGTAGGAAGCCATCAGGGACTGCTGGGTTCTTCAGGCTCCTCCGACAGTCGCCAACATAGTGACCAGGCCCTGGCGGAGGGAGTCCTTGGGCGATAGCAGCTCGGGGAGGAGGGCTACATGGGCCCCCTCCCCATTTTTTGTAAAAAATAGGAATGCCTGGCCCCTGAAATGGGTCCCCGGGCCAAAATCGGCCTTAGAGGGGGGCCCCATGGCCCCCTCACACATTTTATTGCACTTGTTTTTTAAAGGGGCAGGCCAGGGGGGATGGCATCCATCCCTGGGGCCTAAATATGTCCAGCAAAGGGGGTCACGTACCACCCTTCAGAAAAAAAAAATTGTTTTTTAAAGACACTGTCAACTTGCCTGAGACCCCGCCCCCTTTCTCCACTACTCTGCAAACACACCTCCTGGCATGCTGCTGGTTGGGGGATGGTCTCCCAGTGACTGCTGAGGGTAGTCATATTTGCAGAGTGGTGGAGAAAGGGGGCATGGTCTCTGACAACCTTTCAGCAATCCAGCTGTGTGTGTGTCTTACTGAAGGTAACAGGAAGTCAAGTTGGCCCCCAAGGATCCTTAAGAGCCAAGGGGACTTCATCCCCCAACTATTAGTGCACCAGGAGGCGTGTTTGCAGAGGGGTGGAGAAAGGGGGCTTGGCCTCCTACCATGTCTCAGCCATCCTTCTGCATGGGGCTTCCTGGTGGTAACAGGAGAGGTAGTTGGCCCCAAAGACATCCTTGGGGGCCAACTGCCCCTCCTGTTATATCCAATAAGTCCCACACAGTGGAATTGCTAAGAGGTCTTCAGAGGCCACACCCCCTCTCTCCACCATTGTGAAAATGCAGCTCATGGTACACTACTGGTTGGGGGATGAAAATGAAGTCCACTTTACTCCTGAGGGACCTTAGGGGCCAAGAAGCTCTCCTGATATCTCCTGTAAGTCCTACACAGTGGGATTCCTGAGATCTGGTCAGAGGCCCAGCCCCCTTTCTCAACCACTCTTCATACACGACTATTAGTTAAAAACCTTAGAAATTCACTGAAACAAACAAAGGTTATAGGGATATTATAGCTAGGAATTAGCATTTAAAAAACTTTGGAAATTCTGTAAAAAAACAAAGATTATAGGGATGTTATAGGTAGGAAATGGAATTAAAAGAACCTTAGAAATTCAATGAAAAAAACAAAGGTTACAGAGATGTTATAGTTAGGCTCAGGTTTCACTCGTACAAAAACAGAGAATATCAGCAGTTATAGTTAGCTGGGCTAACTATAACTGGCACCCCCGCAATGCACTGCTTATGATCTTTGATCTCACATTTAACATTACTCATGACATGGTGAGCGATATCATTGATGACATCTGTTATGTTATGTTATCCGGATTTATTAAGCGCACAGATGCCCCAGCAAAGGGGCGTCCTGGCGCTAGTACAGAACAGAAAAGCCGGACAAGAGTGAAAGACAAAACACAACACAGCACAACTAAGGAACTAAGGGGAAAAGAAAGGTCTTGACAGCCTTCCTAAAAGTGAGGAGCCGATCGATGGCACGCATATGGGCAGGCAGAGAATTCCACAGTTTGGCGGCAAGAACTCGGAAAGAGCGTCCGCCAATCCTGGATCTCTTAAAGCGAGGCACTATGGCTAGGTGGAGAACAGAGGACCTCAGAGAGCGTGCTGGAACGTAGGGAGAGATGAGGTGCTCCAGAATCTGAGGGGATGAAAGTTTAAGGATTTTAAACGTCAGAGTCAATGATTTAAACATTATTCTCTGTGCCACCGGAAGCCAATGGAGATTATAGATGGTTTTCCTAGCTGAGCAAAATTTGGGTAAGCCCACCAGAGCCCTGGCGGCAGCGTTCTGGACGCGTTGGAGACGGGAGAGTTCAGCCTGATTGACTCCAAGAAAAAGAGAGCTAGCATAGTCTAGTTTAGACAGGATCATGGCTTGCACAATGAGTTGACGGGTGGGAGCGTCGAAAAATTTAAAGGTGGACCGGAGCTGACGCAGAATCCCAAAACACGATGCAGCAATCTTTTTTGTGTGGGTGGAAAAGCTCAGTTGGGAGTCAAACCAAACCCCGAGATTTTTAACTTCGGTGACGGGGGTAGGAGTAGGACCAAGCTCATGCGGCCACCAGTTATCGCCCCACAGATGAGTCTGTTTCCCCACAATGAGCACCTCGGTTTTCTTGGCGTTCAATTGCAGGAAATTGTCATTCATCCAGTGGGCCACGGATATAAGTCCCTCACGGAACTTGGCTGCCTCAAGATCGGAAGCCCCACTAATGGCAACCGCCAGCTGTGTGTCGTCTGCGTAGGACACGATGGATAGGTTCCCACGCATGGCGACAGCAGCTAGCGGTTGAACATAAAGGTTGAATAAAGTGGGGCTGAGAGCCGATCCCTGTGGAACTCCCTGGGCAATCGCATGTGGTTTAGATTCGAAAGGAGGGGTGGTGACCCTGAAGGAGCGGTCAGATAAAAAAGATCTGAACCATTCAAGAGCCAGATTGTCCACCCCGGCCTCGACCAGGCGTTGGAGTAAAATGTCGTGGGAGACAGTGTCGAAGGCGGCACTTAGATCAAGGAGCACCAGTGCCGCCGTGTGACCTTCTCAAATTATGGTATCATCTACAGAATCTCTGATGCACCCACTCACACCCCAACATAACCTTTCATACACCCACTCCATCTTCCACACTACCATTCTCAAAACCTTTGATATACCCATGCCAGTACTTACACACCCACTCACTGATTCATGGCACCCTTTTAAATAGTGCACTGTCAGTGCATCTCCTGAGGGCTGCTTTGACTCTGTGCCCGCATCTGTAATTTGGCGCGGGTGCAGAGTCAAAAGAATGCCTTCATTTGCATAGGGCACACCCCTAGGCAAATGAGGGAACACCCTCTGAGGGTAGCGCTGGCGTTTTAAGGGCACCAGCGCTATTGGTATTATAGAAGGGGACGCACACGTGTCCTCGCCTCCTTCTATAATACCAAAGTGCCCTGGGGGCACGCAAAGCGGATGCAAAATGCCCATTGTGCCCCCGGGCACTTATTGTAATATGGCCCCAGGTGGTTGCATACACATTGCCTTTGTGACTTTGAAGGTGCACGTCAACTAGATTATTTTCCCAGTTTACCACCCAAAACAAAATTATAATTTCTAACAGTACTCACTCTCAAAGTTCAACATTACCATTTAGTCATTACAGTTCTGACTCCATTGACTATGAACCAGATATATATTTATGAAGACTATTCCACCATCCAAATGTGATGCATATCCCATCTGCATTATCACTAGAGCATTTTAATGCCCATGTAGTAAAGTGAATGTGTGACAGTTTCCATTGTTAGAAGATAACACAAGAGCAAATAGACAATTAAATTAAAACCTTGGCAAGAAGTATTTCATACAATGTTCATTAATTTTAGATGCTTAAATGTGCTGCTATATACAAATTAACATATATTTGTAACTGTTACTCTCTCACAAATATGTAATAAAATTATTTGTACTTCTGTATTAGATGCTATGCCCCTTGGAATATGGTGAATGGAATATGCATGATGCTTGAGATGGAGTAATCTTTCCCATATGTCTACTCCAAATCATCATTACCAGACTTACATTTCTGATGTTAGTGTAGAAACTGCTAAAGGTTAGGAAAGTTTATTACCAGCAAGGAAATTATTACAGCTAAATACACTTACCCACATGCCCCTGCAAAAATTACCTTCAGCTCCCTCTCCAAGTCCTGGTAGGCCACCACTAGAATACGCAGCATCATGAGCGTCATTGACCACCACACCCATGTCATTTGTTGGGAGGATCTTCAAACTTTTTTTCAAGGACATTATGGTGGTCCACTTTTGCAACTGGGATACTGCTGTGCTTATTGGCCATACTGCTGCTGCACTTGCCTGGTGATGGTCGACCCCAATCTTCTTTTTCTAATGGGGACTAACCTATAGAGAATAAGAATAGAAAAAAGCACATTCATGGCTAACAATGTTCCTTCAAAAACAGCAAATAAAAAGTACATTATTAAATAGGTAATCATAATTGCTAACATTTGAGAATAGTGCTGAAAGAAAGTTGTCTTCATGTGTTTATTTGTTACCTTTCAAGAATATTACTAATTTATTGCAAATATTTTGTAACTCTTCATGTGGCCATAATTCAGTGTATTGTGATAAGATTTATGGGCAAATTGATCTACATTTATCCATATTCATTGGTAATGTAAATGAATTACTACATGATAGAAGAGCACTGCAACAATACAGTAAAGCAAAGCGAACTGTGCACCACTACATAGGTAATTAAATAAGATTCAAAATCAATATTCAAAGCTGCGTTTGCCAAATCTCCTTTTTTATTATTCATAAATGATTCAAGTGTGACATGTAATATGTAGTGTAGACCAGTCAACGCATTTCGTCCAGTACAATGGACTTCTTCAGGGCATAAGCGAAGTATTCAAGCGTAAGACGCATTCATATCTGAGGTGATGCGAGTGTTACTGGTCAGAATATCTCATGCAACTGGGAACAGCACAGAGTTAAATGCGGTACATCAGTAATTCATGATAAGCAGGGTCACACACAATTAGGGCGGCCCAGGACAAATAGACCCATCAGCTCGACACCAAAGTAAGTGCTGTGATAATATTTCCATACGGGTTTCTCCCTCGCGTATGCAGACAGCTATGTGTGTGTTGAGGCAAGCATCCATCATAATGATGGATGTGTCTGCTGCTGAAAATAAGTCCAGCATTGCTGTTCTCTGTCATGATGTCCTCCCATCCCATTCCGATGGCAGACAACTCTAAATATGCAGACAGATGTGCACCATACCAATGTTGATGGAGTTATATCCGTAGACAGAGGACTGAGAAACTGACTATAGAGAATCAGCTGACAGACCCTACTCTGTCAAGATGGGCAGCTGTCTTTCAGCACCAACTTTAAATTCAGCAGAAGACATTTCTGTCAGCCTGATGGGCGGTCAGTTCCTCCATGACAGAGAAACAATGGTCCGTATTCCAAACTCTTCAGGGCCATTGTGTATATTTTCCTTGGTGAAACTTTTGCTTTAGATTTCTCAACATTCCACAGCTCACCCATTGAAATCTCTGGGTCTCATCTATTTCAGGGATATGTTTGCTTACCTCTCATGAAGAACTGTTTACTAAGTTAGTGTAAAGATTTGTATTCATCCTTTTTTCGTAGGAATAGTGTTTTTTTCTTTTTGGAGGCCTCTCACTATATACCCACTTGTGGAGATTTCATTGGAGCCTAAGGATTGCTGCTTTTGCAGGAGTACTCAGGAGCTACTGGTGTCAGAGGACAGTGGTGGGGCGGGGGTGGAAAGGAGACGACAAAAAAAGGGGGGGAAAGAACTTACCTGCTGCCTGCCGGATCGCCAGTCTTCTGCTCCTCGCGTCTCTCCACTGCAGACATAGGCTCCCAGACTCCCATGCGGTCAATCCGGAAGCTGCTCTCATGCATGAGAGCAGGTTCAGGATTGGCCTGAGCGCCCCCGATTTGTGCTTCTAGGGAGACTTGGAGCCTGTGCTATGCTGTCTACAACCCAGCAATGCAGCTGGGTCGGCGATAGCTTAAGTGCGCATGACGGTTTGGGCGGCCTGAGATGCCGGTCCAAACCATCGTGCACACTGATAGCAGTATGCACCACTTCCCGTTGGTGCCCATCATCCCCAAAGCCCCGCCCCCAAGACGTGGTTGGGAAACAAAATAAAACTAAAATAAACCTAGGTTTATTATTATTTTATTTTTAAGCTGCTGGTGGGGGGGAGCAACGCTCCTCCACCTTAACAGAGGAGCCGCCTTTGAGAGTCCATTTCATTGTGTGTTATAGTGGGAAATACTCAAAAACGTTCACATGTGTTGTTTCGCACACTTTTAATTGCACTCACAACCTTCTCTTTTACCACTTCTTGATTTCTCCACCTGGAAAAGGTTTGCTAGGTGGATTTTGCAACGAGTAGGTGTATTCCTGCACAGCAATGCTGATTCTAATTGTAAGGATTTCCTGAACATTAAATAATCTTTCCTGAATGGAGAACTGAGTTCACGTCTGTCATAGATAGATCGTACAGATACACCAAACTTATACTGTACAACCTATGTGCTCTTTCATCAGTTAATTAGGCTGCTCTAAATTGAATTACAAGTTGAAAATATATATGAAATGTTCTACAAAAATGAAAATACATAATCAAAACATATTTCCCTAAACAAGTGTACAGAATAATAAGACAACTAACATGCTCTCTAAAATGGAAGCCACTGTAATTAATTTTGAAAAGTGGTGTAATGACAGACTGTTTCTACGTGCTTTCTGGATTGAAAAGATCTAAGAGGGACGTTTTAGTGGAACACGTTTTATTGATCTAGACAGCTCACCTAAAATTCGGTTACACTCTCTTGATGAAGCTTCTTAGGATGCTGACATGCTTTCTTTCGAAAGAACAATCTCTATTTCTTGGAATCTGAGATCCCACAATTGGATTCTGGTTACCTCCGAACAAAAAGCGACTTAGGAAATAGAAATCAATTACCCAGGTGCATGCCCAGCTGTTTTCTCCAGGTGTAGAACATTTGATCAATTGCATTTTAGCTGTATGTTACATATAACAAAAGCTCAAGCGGCCTGATACATCTTCTCTTTGTCGTTGAGATCAGAATGAATCATTTGTTTGCTGACAGTGGTAAACAGTGCACACTACATTGTTGGGTACCTGTGGATTGCTCATCATTGTTGAATGAATAGCATGATGCGGATCCACCGGTTGTCCCCCGGTAGACCTCCATACTCCCCGCTGCTACCACTGATAGGCAGCCCTAGGCAGGACTCCTACTTCACCGCTCCGCTGTTCGCTGAGTGGTCCCTCTGTGGCATCACGGATCTGGAATCGCTCTTCGAGGAAGGCCAGCTAAAATCGCTTGACCGCCTGATCGCTGAATACGGACTCTCTCCAGGCCAATTCCTTAGATATAGACAGCTACTCGATGGATACCGGCCCCATTTTAATCTCTGCACTGGCGAGCCAGACACGCATCCAGTAATACATACAATCCTACATATGGGGGTGGGACGCCATTTAATCACCTGGTTATATAAATCCATCCGGGAACTCTCCCACGCTCCTCTTACAACTCTGCGGGCTACTTGGGAGGAGGACATAGGTCGCGCACTGCACGACTCTGAATGGACTAAAGCACTTGAAGCCCCAAAACGCGTCTCTAGGAACGCCCGCTTCAAGAACATCCAATACTATATCCTACACAGGGCATACCTCACCCCAGCGCGATTGCAGAAGTTCTATCCCTCCACACCATTTCTCTGCCCCAGATGCTGCTCCCCTGCGGCAGATTTCCGACACATGTTCTGGAGTTGCCCCAACCTTCACCCCTTTTGGCGGGCGGTGCACGACACTCTGACAGAATTAACGGGCCTCACTACACTAGCCACTTGGGAGTCCAGCGCACTAGGCATCTTTCATGGTCTTAAGCGAGACCCGGTACACAGGCGCTTCGTCTCCCTAGCACTCCTGTTGGCCAACCGATGTATAACCATGCGCTGGCGTTCCCCGGAGGGTCCCTCTGCGGCGGCATGGAAGGGCGCGGTTGGTAAATGGGCGGCGGCGGAAGAAGATGCCCTTAGAGAGGAAGAAGCCAGGGGTGCGCGTAAGATTCCCATATCCATGGAATGGGCCATACTCCTCCACAGCTTCCGGCAGTCCACACATGCAGAAGAACCACCTACTCCTCCCCCCCCCTCCCACCCGTGAGAACCAATAGCCTCTACATGGTATCTACCCTCCTGGGACCGTCCCCCGGTACCTCCTACCTCTTGATCAAACTCTCATATTTCATGCCACCCACCTCGGTGCCCGCATATACGTGGGGTGTTCACCCCCCGGCCCACTCCTTTCCCCCCCCCCCTCCCTCGGAGCGTAGACCAACTGGCTCCGTGAAAATCCCCCCCCCGACGCCCGTCGCCAGTATCCCCCTGCTTGGACCCTGCTGGCGCCCACACGCTTCTCTCCCACAGTTTTGTCCCCCTTGTTCTTAGGTGCCACCACTGTATGAACAGTACAGACCTCGATCCTACGCTCTCGAGGCGGGACCCTACATGTCTGCAGTTACCCATCGCCCCATTGGGGGTGCAGACTCACTGCTTCCCGACCTGCGGACATGTGTGTACGATTTACACTGATTACCCAAGGAAATTGTAATTTTGCACCAGTTGTATAAAAACAAGAAAACGTTGCGCGCTTGGCTGTTCGTGGCTGAATGTTGAGGCCACGTCAGTAGATCATTTACACTGTACTTGTATACTTTAATGCAACAATAAAACAAATGTCAACAAAAAAAAAAAATTGTTGAATGAATAGCTTGGTGCCACAGGATACAATCAAAAGTGATGGACTGCTGTAATGAAGCGATGAATTTAACTACAAGGATGTCGAACAGTGGGAGTGTACAGATTACAGACTGATCTGCCAGTCCGTGAATAGCATAGTGTTTCTAAGACCGGAAGAAATCATTAGCTAGAGGGTGGCCATTCAAAAATGCTGTGCCTTGTTGGGGGGTACATTCGGAAAATTACTTTGGATTTGTTCCAAAATGTGTGAACAACACCAACATGACAATATATTTTCTTACTGCTTTGATTATACAGGACCACTCCACCATCATGAATCACCATTTGACATCAGAATAGGACTCCAGTAGCAAACCACTTTTAGGGTTGTGCAAAATAAAGAGAAGCAGTTTTGTAAAGGTGAACATTTTGCAATTCATCAAATTCTCAAACAATACACATGCAGCTGTAAATTACCACACATAATTATTGCAGACAGATTTTCCTCCAAAAACTTTTCTCTAAGAGTGTTATGCTGCTAAACCCTGGGTTTTGCAGCGTTTGTTTACTGCAAGGCCGATTTTCTTCAGGATTTTTACTAGTCTAATAATGCTGCAAATCAATTTGAAGACCACCAAGCAGGCAGTGTTTGAGGGAGCATAAATGTACCCCATTCCTCTATTGCACCTTCAGTAAATATGAAAGTTATGTAAAATGAACACTCCCAGTTCTGAAAAAAGATAAGGTGTTACTATATATCCGGTGTTATTGTTGATAAGAAGCCTGAATGCCAGGCCGAGTGTCTTCTGGCACAGAGTTGCATCCAAGCAGGCTCAAATCACTCAGCCTAGTACCCTTCTAAAGTTGATAAATTCAGTATTCAGTACAACTGAATTTGGTGATATTTACAACTATTACTTAAGAGCCAAGAGACAATTTAGGGCCCGATTATGATGTCGGATGGACTGCCACCAACAAGCCGTCGGTGGCGGTCCACCTGCCATCTGGGGCTGCAGTCCGACCACTGTTGTATGATGCGGTCGGTTGGAGGCAACAGGCAGAGGGACCGACCAATGACTCTGACAGGCTCAAGGAGCCTGTTGGAGCATTGCGCAGAGCATAATAAACTAAAAAGGTATCTGCGGAGGTACCACCGTAGAGATTACGATGTCCCCTTTCACTCCGCCTTCACATGGCGGCCTGACTGCCATGTAAAGGCAGGCGGAATTGGACTTTGGAGGATACTAGCAAGGCCCCCCATCATTCATGGGCCTACACTATGGGCCCCGGTGGGCATATGTGGTGCCCCCCAAACATCCATGCATCTTGTGCCAGGCACCACATAGATGTTTGAAAACATACCCTTTACTACTGGTGCTTGTACTGCAGCTCTTTTCTGGCTGGCAGCAAAAGCCGCAATAGTAAAGGGTATGTTTCGGACTGCTGTGTAGGGGGTCACATTATAATTTGGCAAGTGAGGCCTCTGACTCCTTGTTGGGCATTCCCATTCCCTCTACGATGTCACTCGGCTGTGCAATTCAACATGCCTTCAGTGAAAGATAGGAAAATAGCTTATTCACAAGTTTGCTTTCACCTTTACATCCTTACTAACCTGAAAGAGCCCCAACATTAGTAGATGCAGCTGAAGAAATAAGTATCTCCAAAGTTCTAAGCATACCAGTTTGAATGTTTCCCACATTGATCATTTTAGCAGAGACGAATTGCATCTATTTTCTCTAATAAGTTGGTTATACTGAATATATATTATGTTTTGCCTTGGTGTGTAATCCCTTTATCAATATAATTTCCAATTTATGGAATGCAATTTCCTCATCTTCCATTCAGATCGTACCACTTTGATACGGTAACTAATACATTTGGAACACCTTTCTAGCATGCTTAGAGCTCATAAAGACCTGTGACTGGAGTAATTTCACTGGGTTATCCACATGAACAAGCACATATTTGATAAAGTAGTTAGGCTGCAATTCTGAATGCAGAAATGTTTGCTTTAAGGGAGTCCTGAGATCCAGTTGAGCAGTGCAGTCACAAACTTGGAGAGACATCGCCATGTACTTCAGTGCGATAGGTGTTCACACCCACGGGGGAATCTGTGCTGCAAGCGCTCGGAGGACCATCATTGCTGGGCCAGGATTAAGGTCCTAGGTATTCTGGGATTGTCCTCCAAAGCCACATTTTAGGCACCCCTCATAAAATCACTATACTGGAAGGTCCTGAGAGAAGCTTGGCCAACCTGCCATGCTCAGATGGAAGAGTTTCACCTAACTTTTGTTATAACATTCCATGTGATAACTGACCTGTGTTATTTGTGTGTAATGAAACGACATGACAGTTTAAAAATATGAATATACATATATTATAGTTTTGGCTGTTTTATCTAATTACCTTATCAGGACATAATGGAAATGCTTTTCAAATTCTATATTTTGAGTCAATATACCAGTTGAAACAAGGATAGTCCTCATTATCTAAGTGAAGTGGAAAAACCTGGAAAGTCCATCTGCATTGGCATGGGCAGTCCCAGGTCTGTGATCCACTGTGAAGCCCATCCCCTGTAGGGAAATGGACCAACTCAACAATTTCTAGTTCTCCCCCACTCCCTCATCTGCATGGGCAGTCTGAGGTATCTTCAGGTATCATACCACGGCAAAGGCTTACTCCTCAATAGCACTCCATCTTTGCTCTCCGGGGAGTAGTCGCATGCTAATGAAGGCAACTGGTTGATCTTGGCCCTCTTCATTTGCTTGTGCCAGTACTGCCCCAGTCTCTTGCTCAGAAGCATCTGTCTGAACAATAAACTCCTTATTGTAGTCAGGGGGCAGTAGGACTGGTGCTGGACACATAGCTTCCTCCAAAGTGTCAAAGGCCTGCTGACACTTTGAGGTCCAAATTACCTTTTTGGGCCGCATCTTTGAGGTAAGCTCTGTCAGGGGAGCCACAATGGTCCCATAGTTCCTCACAAACTGTAGTACCCAGTCTGATCAAGAATGGCCCTGATCTGTTTCTGCTTCTTAGGAGCTTCCCAGTCAAGGATTGTCTGGATCTTGGGCTGGAGAGGTTGTACGTGGCCTCCACTTACAAGGTGGCCCAGGTACACTGCTTAACCGTGCCCTATCTGCAATTTGCTTGCCTTGATAGTCAGGCCTGCCTGCTGTAGAGCCTGGACTAGGTGATTTTCCTAGGTGGAAATGAATACAGCTATATCATCCAGATAAGCTGCACTGAAAGTCTGCAATCCAGATAGGACTGTTCACAAGCCTTTGGAAGGAAACAGAGACATTCTTCAAGTGGCTGACGATGACTATGGCAAAGGAGGATGGTGTTTCGAAGGCGCATATGTATGTATGTGTGTGTGCGTGTGCATATATACATAGATAGATAGATAGTAGATAGATAGATAGATAGAAAGACAGACAGATGGGTAGATAGATATTTCACTGAAAAACCAAAGGATACAGGGACGTTATAGTTAGGCTGATATTTCACTCGTACTAAACCAGAGAATTTCAGCAGTTATAGTGAGCTGAGCTAACTATAACTTGCGCCTGTGCAATGCACTGCTTCTGACCTCACATATTACATCAGTGATGTTATGAATGATGTCATGAGTGATGTCACTGACCATGTCGTGAGTGATGTAATATGTGAGGTCATAAGCAGTGCATTACGGGGCGCGAGTTATAGTTAGTTCAGTTAACTATAACTGCTGACTTTATCTGGTTTTGCACAAGTAAAATATCAGCCTAACTATAACCTTTGTTTTTTTCAGGGAATTTTGAAGTTTTTTTTAAATTCTATTTCCTAATTATAACGTTCCGGTAACCTTCGATTTTTTCAGTAAATCTCTAAAGTTTATTAAATGCTAATTGTTAACAATAACATCCCTATAACCTTTGGTTTTTTCAGTTTCTAAGGTTTTTTTAGTTCAATTTCTTAATTGTAATTTGTAATGTCAATTTTTTTGTAAATGAACCTCTAAGATTTTTGTAATTTCTTACTATAATTGGATGTTGGGTATTATATTTATATAATACACCACTCATTTTTTGATTTCATATGTGTTTTTCAGAAAATACATTAATAACTGGTTTTATTTTTAACAATTTAGTACGTTGGCACAACACTGTTGCATTTACTGTGGAGATTCTGTCACCGGAACTGTATTTCACATACTGAAAAATACACTTAAAGCTATTTTCTAAATAAAGTTTAACTCTATATACATAGTAAAGTATTGTTTTAATATTTCTTTCTGTGATCAATTTAGAAGAAAGCCTCCTTTACGACTATAAAATTGTAGTTGTGAATACCGTCGCAAAGAATGCGTGGTTTATACAAAGTGTAAAACATATATATAGACATATTCTACAGTATGATTAACAGTAGGGCTCTGTGAGTTTACGGAATAATAACCTTCAAACACTATTTTCCGTTTCTGCGAATACTGTGGAAGTCACGATGACGTCAGTATTCGCAATCCCCGCGGACATGTCATGAAAATGGAAAACAAAAGCAGACATTCAATGGCCACAAACACATCCCAACATAATATAAAAAAATCTATTCTGAACTTTGCGCTACACATATTATTATATACATACTTCTTTCAAAGTATGTTTAAACTCATATTTTTGTTCTAAGTTTCTAAATAAATCATCTTTCAGACCTATTTTCCATTTTCGTGGTTATTTGGGATGTCATTAACCACGACAATCGAGCCTTTTCCATAAAGTAAAACACATATGCACAGATATTACAGTATATTACACACTACTTTACACTTCAAACTCATGTTTTTCTAGTGTATTTCTATAACAACCCTCTCTAAAACCTATTTTGCATTTTTGCGGTGAGACTGAAGATTGTGATGACATCAGTAATTGTGATCCCCACGGTTACGTTACTGAAGCAGGAAGCAAAAGCAGGAATTCAATAGCCACCACCACATTAAAAAATCGAACTATATAATTAATTCACAGTAGATAACTAACTATATAACTAACTATATTAAAACATTTAGCAATAACTCAATATTTCTATAATAATGCATATTAATGATTCATTGATATATCATTTTATATTTTCACCAATATTCATGACAACATTGATATTCGGGATGTCCTCGCAATGGTACATAGGGGGGTGCACTGGCCGTCATGGCATTGCTGAGAATATTGCGCACAATTACATTTGCAGTCAGTTCTTTCATTAGAGCATGGGTACTCACAAACTTTCTCTCGGGCCAAATTTACAGTGTGGTTTGTTTCCGAGGGCCGCACCGGTGGGGGCGGGGTCAGTGGGGGAGAGGGCGGGGCTAGATCAACAAAAAAACCTATGACCATGAGGTTTATCACAGGTCCCTGCAGCGGATGCCTTCTTCAACTGCGCCACCACACCCGGCATACACACATCTGTCTCCCTCCCTCTCTCTGTCTCCCTCCCTCTCTCTCTCACTCCCTCCCACTCCTCCCCCCTCTCACTCCCACCCTCACTCCCTCGCCCACACTCCCTCGCCCACACTCCCTCCATCGCCCTTACTCCCTCCGTCGCCCTTACTCCCTCTGTCGCCCTCACTCCCTCTGTTACACTCACTCCCTCCGTCATCCTTACTCCCTCCGTCACCTCACTCCCTCCGTCACCCTCACTCCCTCCATCGTCCTCCTCTGTCACCGCCCTCCCTCTGTCTCCCTTTCTGTCTCCCTTTCTCTGTGTCCCTCTCCCTCCCTTTCCCTCTCCCTTCTCTCTCTCTCTCCCTCCCTTTCCCTCTCTCCCTCTGTCTCCCTCTCTTTCCATCCATCCCTCCCTCTGTCTCTGTCCCTCGACCTCCCTCTGTCACCCTCTGTCATCTCACCCTGCCTGTGTATCAACCCCGGGTGAGACAGCTTCCTGACACACAGCCGCACCCAAGCACTTCACAGGTCGTTAAAGGCCATTTGCATACTAATGAGGCTTTGTTGTATTCCACCTCTTCTTAGGCCCCTGCAGCTCCACTCTGGCTAAGTGAGAATCGCCTGCCCCTGGCCTCCACAGAGCAGCAGAGACTCTCAGAGTCGCGCTGCAGCAGACAATCTTTAAAATAAAAAAAAATACATTGGAAGGATGTCTGCAAGGTCTGCGGGCCACCAGGGAAGGCTTGCCGGGCCGCCCCTGGCCCGCGGGCCGTACTATGAGTACCCCTGCATTAGAGCAATAATAATATATTTTATCTGAATATCATAAGTTAAAACTTTCTCTAATGTGAACAGTAGTCCTCTAGTTATAGTCTCCAGAAATTGGTGACTATAATGAGAGGACTACTCTACACAGTTGGTTGAAATGTACTAATAAGTCATTAGAGAAAGTTTTAACATATCATTACTACTCCAACTAAAGAACTGACTGCAATCTCAGGCCCTCTCTAATATCTCATGTGTCTTGTTCTTCAGATTTTTTTTTTGAATTTTTTTTTTTTTAGTGTGTCAATGAATGTTGAATGAATGAGTTTATGTGTGATGGTTTAAGCAGAGGTTGTGACCTTCATTCTCTTGGTGTTTGATTTGAATTTTTCTTATTTGATCACATACAAGCAGATATAGGTTTAATAATAAATTATTTAAACCATTTTTGTATATAAATATCAACAATAAACACTATAAAAGTCATATTGATTTTTCAACTTTTGCTTGTTTGTTTAATAGATGTTCATTTGACTCAGTTACACAGACAGATGTACATGTTTCTTGGCTCCCTTAGAATTCCTATGGAGCATTGCTAAGATGGAGAGGAATCCACCAATATAAAATATTTAGAGTTACGATATTATGTTTTTTTTATTATGTATTTTCCACTGATTGTCCAACCTTTTATCAGCTCTTCACAGGGACCCTAGTTATTGTTGCATTTAGGTGTCTATGTTAAGGACCTGCTAAGTGTCTGAGCCCTTCAAACTGCTCCAAAACGTGTCTGCAGTGTTTCTGCTGGTAGTCTAACAACTTGGTAGAGAGCACTGCTCCCTCCACTGACCTATCTTGTTGGAGAGAAGGTCTGGCAGAGGCTCACTCTCCTCCTACCCTTATTCATCTGTGACCATCAGTAAAGTTATGTCTTCCCTGTCTTGGAGGGTTTTTAATCTGTTGACATGGAGTACCCTGTGGGAACTCCTGGTAGTGCCAAGGTCCGCCAAGTAGGTGACCTCCCCCCTTTTTCTAGAGAATGGGGAAGAGTCCTGCCCATTCTCCTGGACCCAATCCAACTATCCTGAATTGTACTCAGGCATAGCAGTCTTCTTGTAATACTAGAGTCTAATAAGCTCCTGACTGGCCTCCAGGTTGCTGCTTGTGCTTTTCTTGTGCTCTGCCATGCTGGACCGCAAGCCTAACAACACAAATCTCAGCACATCTTGTTTAGGCTCCTTGAGAGGCTTTTCCCAGGCTTCTCTAACTAAACTCAGTGGCCAAACAGTAACTCAAAGGGGCTAAAACCATCCACTTTCTGTGGCACCTCTCCGTAAGCAAGCAGCAGGTATGGGAGTATAACATCCCATCTAATGAGCTTGTCAGATAAGCCCATGATCATGCCATTCATGGTCTTATTACATCTTTCAACTAGACCATTGGTCTGGGTTTGGATATGGGGTGGTAATCTTGTAAGTAGAGCCACATTCATCCCACATCACCTTCAAATAGGTAGACATAAAGTTATTCCCCCTGACTCAGACCATCTCCTTAGGAAAAACCATTCTGATGAAAATGCCAAATAGAGTTTTGTCCATTGTGGTAGCAGTCTGTGTCTTGAGGGTATTGCTTCTGGGTATCTGGTGGCATGTTCAACTATCACCAATATATATCTGTTCCTAGAAGCAATTGTGGGGGTCTGGAGGACAAACAATGCCAATCCCTACCCTCTCAAACTGAGTCCCAACCACTGGCAGTGGTATTGAGGGAGCCTTTGGCTCGCATCCTGGCTTGACCAATTGCACAAGTGCTGCAGAATTCCTTTACCTAGTCAGACATAATAGGTCAATAGAAATGGTTCACCAGCCAGTTCCAGAGCTTGATCTGTCCCATATGTCCGGCTAAGGGGATGTCATAAGCCGATGTGAAGAGGAAGGTTTTATACTTCTGGGGGGGGCATAACTCTCCTATTTGCCCTTGGGTTGGGGTCCTTGACTTCATTATAAAGGACTCCATCCTCCCAATAGACTGTGTCAACCACTGATATCACCGTTCTCTTGCCTGGAGGCAGTCTGCATCATGCCTTCAAGAGTGGGACAATAGCTTTGACCCTGGCACAGCTCCTCTCTGGTAGGTCCATCGGCTCCATTCAATTCTGCCAACTTGGAAAGATCTCGCAGGGGTGGAGTCCCCACTTCTGGTGCCAAATCCTATCCCTTAGGGTTGGATTCCTCCTGGTCCTCTTGAGCTGCTAGGCTGGCTCACCAGACCCTTTGCCTTTTTTCTTGCTCTTGGAGGCTTGCCCATTGTTCCAGGGTGCAAGTTCCCATTACTCCCCTGATGTGCAGCCTGTGCCCTTCCCACAGCACAATCCCACTCAGGGTGGTCCAGCATCTGAGCTCTGACCTGTTTTGCCACCTCTGACCACTCAGAAGCTTTAACATCATTAACCAGTAGAAAATCCACTGGGAAGGCAGGAGACACAATGACCTACTTAGTGCTAGTCACCCCTTCTCATTCCAAGCTCACCATTGCCATTTCTTAGCTGTGTTGTCTGCATAGGTGACCTGGTGAAATACACCAGGAAGGACCTGCTCTGGGGAAATCAGTTTCTCCAACACCAGGGCTGCACTGGTTTCTGTATCCCTCAGAGCCTCAATCTCACTCCTGTTGACCATAGGCCTTTGCCTGTATTTCCCCCTACTTGGAGGTTAGGCTGTCAAGGTTGCAAGTAGGGGTGGGCGTAGTTCGCGAAGTAGCTCTACGCGTAGCTACCCAAAGTGCACTTCGCACTACGCGAGCTACGCGTAGCACTACGCGAACTGCGTAGTAGCATGTTCGCACTGTGCAAGATGTCGTTTCCACTGATTGCACAGTGCGGACAAGCATCCGGCACTGTGCAATCATTGAAAAAGGCATCTTGTACAGTGTGAGCTGTACTTTTCTGCCGCTCGAGTAGATTTTTACTCGAGCTGCAGCTTTCTCAACGCGGATTGGTAGTTTCTCATGGTGAGCGGTTGCGAGCATGCGCGCCCACTCGCAATGAGAAACCTGACCTCCCCGCATTGAGAATCTCGCCGGGAGGTTTATTTTCCATGCTCGCGATCTGCAACTTGATGTTGCTGATCGTGAACAAGGAAAAAGTCTCATGAGGATGTCATTTTGCTTGCTCGCGGACGGCAACTTGACATTGAGGACCCTGAGCAAGCAAAAAATTACCCCTGCACTACGCTACACATGTTTGCACTGTGCCACGTGCAGTTCACGTAGTGCGAAGTTGCGCAAACTTCGCAAACTACACGAGGGTGGCTTAGTGCTTTGCCCAGGGTTAGTTGCAAGTCCACCCCACCCATGGAAACTAAGGTCACCTTGGCATGTATTTTCCGCATCTCTGGGTAAACCTCCACACCTACACTAGCAATTACCTTGGACTGCCCGCTGGTGTAGACTAAATTTCCATTATATGTCCTCACTGCAGTAGTCAAAACACAGTCCCTTGTTTGTAGGGTCAAAATGTCTTCCATGATACCTCTTCCCATTGTAATGGATTGCTTCTGGACCTCCCTCCTTGGGCTGGTGTTTGGGGACCTTTTGAGGATTCTTTCAGTTTTTTGTCTCAGTTACCCAGGGTTTCCCCTGGGAGGGGACCTGTCCTTCTTTCTTCTGATCACCTACATTGTTCACACTGAGGTTAACCCACTCATATGCTGTGCCACCCACTTACCTGGGACTAGACAGCTGAGAGTTGCTGGTGTAACTTCTCTAAGAGACAATTGTCCAATATGTGCTTTTTCATGCTGTATTGCCGCTCATACATACTAACCTTGTTACCCTGTATCCAGCCCTTTGGTGCCTTGACAGATATGTGTAGAAAATCAACCCAGGGTTGGGTACTGATTTTCTGTGTGTCCCAAAACTTCATCCTATACTGGTCAGGAGTTAGATCAAACCTTCTGATCAAGCTCTGCTTCATGTGGGGATATGAGACAGCCTGCCCCCCCTCTAAGATCAAGAGCCTATGTCTCCCGACCACTGGAATCAGTTTCCATAAGAGTGGACCCCAGTACTGAGAACTCACCCTTCCCATCTTAAGGTCCCTCTCAAAAGCTTTCAGCCATTTGTCAATGTCACCCCCTCCTTGTTCTTAGGAATAATGTTTTGGATAGCCTTGTGTCAAACACATCACCGTTGGACACTTTGGTCTCTTCTTTGCTTCCACCTTCTTCCTCTCTACCACCCATTGTGGTTCTCCTCTCCTCATGTGCCCACTTCTTATTGGCCAAGGCCACCTTCCCTGCTTCTAGGGCTATATAAGCTAGCTGTGGTTCATGCTCTCTTTCCCTAAGGGATAGCCCTAGCTCTCCTTTGGTGGCCCTTCTTACCCCCACTAGTCCAGGTAAGGCCCTGGTCACTCTTTGTGTCAAGAGGTGTTCATCTTTCTCATCAATGAGGTCTATAGGTTCTTCCTCCCTCTGTCCTTCTATCTCTTGAGTCTCCTCTGAGTCAGAAGCCTGATTCTCTTGCTGGGTCTCTGCCCAGGCCATAAGGGCATTTATCAGCACTGCCTTCCTGGATTTGGAGGTTGCTGGTAATTCCCTTATCCTACACAGGTCCCAAAGCTCTGCTACTGGGAGAATAGGTAGGCTAGCTATATTAATCTCCACAGTACCCCTTATGTTGGAAATCGCCCTTTTTGTACGGTCACACCAAAACGTTTTGCATTACTTCTAACTTTTTTTCTGAATTTGTTTTGCTGGCTTTAGGACTCTAGGCATTTTACCACTGCTAACCAGTGCCAAAGTGCAGGTGCTCTCTGCTTAACACATGGTAACATTGGCTTATCCACAATTGGCATATTTAATTTACTTATAAGTCCGTGGTAAAGTACACCACATGTGCCCAGGGCCTAGTGGGCCTGCAGCACAGATTGTGCCTCCCACTTAATTAGCCCTTTAACCATGTCTCAGGCCTCCCATTGCAGACCCTGTGTGTGCAGTTTTAAACTGAAACTGCCATGTCGACCTGGCAAGTTTATCCTCTTGCCAGGCTCAACCCTTTATTTTTTGTACATATAAGTCACCCCTAGGTAGGCCCTAGACAGCCCAAGGGCAGAGTGCAGTGTATGTAAAAAGCAGGACATGTACTTTTAAGTTTTACATGTCCTAGTAGAGAAAAATTCTGAAATTCGTTTTTCACCACTGCACGGCCTATCACTTCCATAGGATAACACTTGGATTACCTTATTACATTTTATAAGTGTAATTAACAATCGGAAAGAGAAGAGACTCCAAAGTTTGGTGTCTCCGGAATTAGGATTTAAAATCACAACTGATGCTAAAGTCAGATTTTAAACTGTAATTTTGAAAATGACACTTTTCAAAAGTTGGCATTTTCTTACTTGAGCCATTTGGTGCCTTCTGCCTGTCTCTGAATACAAGTCTGGTGTGGGTGACATATGGCCTTTGTGCATTCCCTCTCGACAGCCGCACATAATGGGAGCTTAGATGTGACTGATGGGCCATTCCGAGCAGGGAGGGAGGAGTTGATATTTACACCTCAATGGGATATGTCTTATACCCACACAATGGGCTGTAGTTTGTCTGGAGCCAGGGCAGTACGGAGAGGAACTCTGTGCACTTCAAAGGCATCTCTCTGAAGTTTCCCCCACTTCAAAGTCTCAATTGGGTATACATACTGGACCTTTGACACCAATTCAATACACTTCTGGACCTATGGATACCCTGCTAGGAAGAATTACTGCTGTGCTTCCACAAGGACTGCCACTCTGCTTGACTACTTTTCTTCTAGAATTATGCTTTGCTGTGCTGACCTGCTGTCTGCTGCTTTTTTGCCTGGGAGTGAGAAGGACTAAACCTGTATCTCTCCAACACAGAACCAAAGTGACTCCAATAACTTGCTGGCTTGCCTCCTGATTGAAGTCTCAGGGACATAAAAGACTTCCAACTCACCCTGCTTCAAGACTTGGTGTCTGCTATCTGAGAGTCTTACCCTGCAAATTGGTGCCAACCCAGTCATAGACCCTTGGAAATGGGTATAAAGTGCTGATCCAGACAAAATACAACCCATCAAAGCCGTTGTGCTGCACGGAACCAGCGCATCTCTCTCAAACACTGACACATTATCACCACTGCGAGAATTGAGTGAATCACATCTCCACTGATGCCGTCACATCACCGCTGCTGTGAGGATTGAGGACATTGCATTGACGATGCGGTGCATTGCCTCCATTCCCGATGCATGGCCTACATCCCAAGGATCAACACATCACTTTCTTTGCTCCTCGCATGTCGTCCTTGACACAACTGCAAACCAAGGTACTTTTCAGCAGCCCAAGGCAGGTCCCTGTATCTGACCCAAGCTCCATCGTATTCATCCTGAACTTCCGAATTTGACTGGGTCTAGCGCAATCAGACAGCCCGGTGGCACTTTATGCTTTTAGGCACTAGATTTGGGTTTATTCGTTAGAAATTCATTACTCTAGTTATTGGCTTTTTGTTGTTTTGATATTGTTCTGTTCATTAAATTAAGCTCTATTTTTCTAACCAGGTCTGGTATCTTTTTGTATGGTGTTTTCACAGTTTTACTGTTTGAAGTGTTGCCCAAATACTTTACACATTGCCTCCTACATTAAGCCTGACTGCTCTGAGCCAAGCTACCAGAGGATGAGCACAGGTTAATTTAGGATGTGTTTGTGAGTTACCCTGGCTAGGATTGTGGTTCCTGCTTGGACAGGGTGCATATCTCTCCCAATATTAGTCCAAATTAAAAATCAAAATACATTTTTGCACTAGGTCGATTCAGAAGATTTTTATTTTGCCAATTAAATACTGAATGGTGCTACTAAACACAAGTTCTGGATCCCCCCACTGCACACTACATTTAGGAAAGTGGGTTTAAGTAGGTGGTGGCATTCACCCTCAGCAAGTAATAATACTACAATCACTAATAGGTCCAGTCAAGTCTCAGTAAATTAATCCTTGCTCAACCCTTAGAAGTTTAGCAAACAATCAGTCAGTCTTAACGTAGGAGACAGGTATGTGTTAAGCATTTAATACTAGCAAAATTGTAAATAAGTAAAAGGCACACCACACTAAGACCAAACAATAATTTATAACAATAGAACATATATAAGTCTTTAAAATGACACAAAAAAGACAAAACTCCAATGTAGGTAACCAGAGATATAATATTTTCAAGATTAAATTAAAAATTATGCACTTGTATGCCAAAAAGCTTAAAGCTCCAATCACAGTTAGCTGGTACTGCTGGCCCGGCAAACGATTTAGGCTGACTGCCATGGAGCACGGGTTGGATTGGTTGAGGGTTAGTTCTAGGTCCAAAGATTGCCTTCGGACTAAAGGCCCGAATATGACTGGAGGTCTGCCAGCTGGGCAGCTGCCATAGCTGTCTGAGGAAGACCACAAAGGCAGCTGCATCTTGCCCTCCCAATTATGATATTGTAGCTGGGCTGGTGGGGCCAGGGTGGTGGTCGAAACAGTGGTTGAGGATTACAGCCAGCAGCCATACTCCCACCGTGGGACCCCTTCCACATCGGATGCACTGTGTGGCATGCAGTATGTCGTGCATGCCACAGTGCACTCACAATAGTGCAGTTCTAGGAGGGCACCACAGGTGCCCCCGCGCATGCACCCCCAAGGGCAGATTTGCCCATTAGCCCTGTTTGGGCACCCTTCCCTGCCATTCTGCCACCCTTTTTTTGGCAGGGTCTCCACCATGAAATGGGCATTGGAAAGGCAGATCCTAATCTGCTCAGCAGTGCCAGGATTGGCACTGCCCCTATTTCCAGCCCACTGTTTTTTCTCACCACTGTTGCTGCAGTGGGATCCTGGATCCCGGCAGAGGCTGTGGTTTTGTGCCAGTCCCACCACCACCATCATCGGGAGAGAGGCCCAACGCAATGGCAGCAGTCGTACCACCATTCAAGGGTATGGTGATCCCAGGACCACTGTACTTGTAATTAGACCCTAAGTCTTTTTCTTGGCGCTTTTCTGTTGTTGACGAGTCTTTAGGTTTTTCAGAATCAAAATTCGATTAGTAGACGGCAGCTTGTAGCAGTACAATGCCTCCGTGAGTGTCCAAAAGTCTTTGTCCTCGACGACAACCCCCGTGGTCAGGTCGATTCATGAGTCAACAATGGCAGTTCAACATCCAGCCAGTCTGCTTTTGGAGCTTTTATGCAAAACTTTGCAGAAAGTTTCTACACTTTGAGTTCTTGCAGTTTCTTGGTTACTTTGGGGAAAACAAGGGCCCAGTGGCACCAGTCAAAGGTTCAAATGCTCTGGATTGCATCTTGGGGACAAGGAGTTCATTTCCCACAAAGCACATGCACACTCCAGGAAAAATCCTGTTGTAACTGGTCAGCTGGGGTGATCCTCTTCTAGCCAGGTGACTTCTTCCAGCTCTGCTGTACATTTTGCTGATTACATAGTCCACTACATTTCCTTTGAGTCAGGCCTAGTACTTTCCTTATGGAGCCTTGAGAGTGCAGCAGGTGCAGTCCTTCTGAGTACAAGCCTACTGTGGTGCAGTTCAGGGGACCAGCAGGGCACTCATCCTTCTTCTGATGGTCTAGTCCGTGATCTGAAGAGTGTCTGCAGCTCTGCCATATTTATCCTTCATTCTTATTCTTGGCTTGCAGGAGGATACCCTAACCAATGGAAATAAAGATGCCTCCTCGTGCTATAACATTTCCTGCAAAGTGTGGCATATTTTGTGACCAAGGATGCACTGTTATCCAAAAAATAAAAATGGAGAAATTCTCTCCTTGGTGTGTGTGTCTGTGTTACCCACTCAGAGGTGTGGCTAACAATTGACTTCACTCCCCTTCCAGTCCCTCTCCTAATCTTATTAGTGGGGTTCGCTTCTGACTAGAGATCAAGGAAGTAGGGGCTGGCCAGTGTCCTATGACATCTGTTCTCTTGCCCTTCCTCTACCTGGCTTCTCCAGAAATCGAATCTCCTCCTACCAAATGTCTATAATATTTCAGCCCCAGGCCTCTTCACAACTACTCAGGGAGTAGCTTGGCTCAGGCTGTAAAAGACAGACCAATCAGAAGAGGCTGCTTTAGGTAACTTCTGGATAATAATTTTAAATTATTTTGATACTTTGAATAATATATCTAGATAGCTTCAATCAAAAGTTAGACTTTATTAGGTTTAATACAACCTTCCCAAGTTAGCCTATGGGGCTAGCAGCACTATAATAGGGAAATTGTCTTTGGCTGTTTTTCTTTATCAGGGCATTTAAAACATATTTTATATTGTCCCTGCTTTTTATAACAATGCACCGTACCCCGGGAGCTCCTAGGGCAGACCTTAGGATTGACTTAACCATCGACCTGCTCCCTGAATCATCTAGGAAGACCCTTGTCCACGCCCTGGTCACATCAAGATTGGACTACGGCAACGCCCTATATCTGGGGGCCAATGCCTCTAGCCGGCGGCGACTGCAGACTATCCAGAACGCTGCCGCCCGCCTGGTCCTCCGGTTGCCCAGTAGAGCCCCCTCAAAAAAATCCCTACAGACTCTTCACTGGCTCCCGATCAATGAAAGAATTGATTTCAAAGTCCTTTGTATCAGTCATAGGATAGTACATGGCAAGAGCCCGGCCTTCCTTCAGAACCTTTTATGCCCCTACACGCCCACTCGTCAACTCCGCTCGCTAGGAGCAGGCCTCCTCGCTGTCCCCAGACACAAGAAAGCCAGAATGGGAGGAAGATCCTTTCGCATTCTGGCAGCACGTAAATGGAACTCTCTCCCCCTGAGCTTAAGAGCGGAAACATCAGAGCTCATCTTCCGTAGAAAGCTCAAAACATTCCTCTTTCCCAATGATTAGCCAGTCTTGTTTGTCTAACGGAGTCGATGGCTCTTCTGACAGCGCGGGGACACACGGAAGTGTAACCATGCGCTCTACAAATTCAGAAATAATAATAATAATTATAAGGCATAAAGTAGTTTTTGACTATGAAAGTACTTTTAATTCCAAAGTCGAATTTGTACATAGTTATTTATTTTTTTTAACCAGCTTGCAAGGCAGACCTGGCTTAAAATGGCACCAGCCATCACAGCTTTGCACACTCAAGTGCATCAAGCCCACTGGGGTCTCTAACCTTACATGCCCTAACATACCAGCCACTTACAGGTAGGTTTTCTTTGTCAATTAGAAGCATACCAATTACCATATGTTTTTAGAGGATAGAGTACTGGCCCTGGACCAGTTAGCAGAGTCCAGGGCACTTTGAGAGTTAGTAGCCACCAGCATCAGTCAAAAAATTGATGTGTTCAGGGCAAAAAGCATGCATTTCCTACACTGTTCTATACTAATATCATATATAGAATGAACACCTGAGAGTTAACCCATAGCTAAAATAAATTGAGCAGTATTTGATTAAAACACTGACAATCCATTTAGCAATAGAAAGTTCTCAATGAATTTACAGTGGTGATGCACTAAACCATTCACTGTCATTAGTAAAAAGTGGTTTATGTTCCTATCGCATATATCATAAAAATAACTGAAGTAACCCTGACTTGAGACGGTCACAGAAATATTGCAGAATCTATGCTAATTACTATAATTACTATATACTCAAGGATTTTTATAGCCTATCACTTATGCAATTTTAATTGCATTGTAATCTGTGAAAGATCTCAAATGTAACAGACGTTCAATGCCTGTATTATACCTATTAAACATATAAACATACGCTCTTTTTTAGCACAAGTCTGTTCAGCCTCACTCATGAAAATTACTTAAAGACACTTCCCAGCCATTTAAGGCATTTCATCTTGAAAAGGTTGACTTAAAAAGCCTCAGCTTCTTGATAAAGTCTTTTCTAACCCTACTTGACCCAATTAGCTTCAATACTGACTGCTGTCAGTAGCAAAAATGACTTTTTTATAACAAACACCTTAAAAATTTAAGTTGGGTATACAATCTAAAATTAGTGCTAGACTGCCGTAAAATACTATTGGAGCAATTATTTGATGATAGGAAATCATCTGTGGCTATGCAGTATCATTGCTATCCAACCAGTGGAGACAACATAATCCATTCATAACCAAAAGAGCCCCCTGAGCTTGGACTTTCCATTGCTAATTCCATTACATACTTTTGGTGAATACCTTCCTTCTTACTTATGCTTTTTCCACTTGCACCGGCTTGAAGTGTGGCTTAAAGGCTAGAGCTGCTGACTTTGAAGATTTACTATGCCCACTCAGTCTAAGAAACAGTAGCGAAAGCGTTGTACTTCGGTGTGGTTAGATTTACTATTCCTACTCCAGTCTAAGCAACAGTAAGGAAAGTGTGTGACTTTGATGGGGTTAGATTGACTTTTTCCACTCCTGTCCAAGCAACATTAAGGAAAGTGTTAGACTTTGGATTGAGTAGTTTGACTTTTCTTATTCCCTTCTAAACAACAGACCGGAAAGTGTTGGACTTCAGAGGGTTACATTTATTATTCATACTGCAGTTTAAGCAACATTAGGACCGTGCGGTGGCAATCCGACAACTGCCACACTGCAGGCCTGCCCTCAGTATCATGAGTGTGGTGGTCGGACTGCCACAGGACCACTGTGACTGCCAAGGATCAAGGATCCTGTGGTGGTGGTGCAGCATAAGGCATAGTAATATGCTGGCGTTGCCGCTATGGCACCGACAATCATATAAGGAGTTGCCAAACCACTACCCTTACTCTGTTGGTGAGCCCACCATGAAAAAGGTGGTCGTGAGGCAACTAAATGAGGCCCTAACAGGGCCCACTGCTGTTCCTGGCGCTTAAGGACTAATGCAGGGTGCATCCCCATTTCCTGCGTGGATTGGCACGTATGCCACAATATGCAGGAAGGTGCAGTTGGCACTCTGACAGCAGCATTCTGCATGTTAGGCTCTTCTATAAGCCTAACAGACCGCCGCTGTCAGTCTGCGCAGGACCACCGCTCAGTCCAGGATTGAAGTCCTTATCAAAACCACAGCTTTGGGGGTCCTAGAGCAGACAGTGAGTTACACCGTCTGCTGTAGGACCGCCAAAGTCGTAATAAGGCCCTCAATCATTTACTAAACATATTTCAATGCCTAACAATTTTTTTATAATATGTAGAAAGAAATACTATATTATTCAAGAAATATAAGAAAAAAAGAATACAATTAAAAATAGATACAAATAAATGTACTCATAATTTTGTTCACTTGCCTAACTACAAAACAAATTGCAGTAAGTTAAAATCAGTTACAACTTATTTATTTTGAATTAATTATTTAAAAAACAAATATTATTCCACAGGAAAAATTTTAAAATCACTTAGCATTAAATTAATTATGCAGTCAAATAAAACAAATAATTAACGCAATATATGCAATAGCAATTTTATAAATTATCAATTAATAAAATTAATCAATTACATATAAATAATCATTAATAGAAAAATATTATCTTTAAAGTGTTCCTATCCCTTTCCCCTACAAAATATAACTCAATATTAAAAATGCGTGTGTAATAAATGTATAAAAATTTAAATACATACTAAAATAAATAAAATATTGCGAACATTAAACAATTAAAAAATACGTATCTTACATATTTATTATTCAATTACATATTTGATTAACATACAAATAAATAAATATCGGAATTAAATACATTCGTTTTAATTATCTTCCCACCCTTTTTCTTCTACAAAATCAACAACCCGCTTCTATAATATAAAATACAATTACCAATATTACATTTAAAAGTATATTAAAATTAACATATTAAACTGAAAAATATGAGTTAAACAATTTACATAAATAATGATCAATTAAATAAATTATTTACAATAAAAAATGATTTTCCATTAAATTATAATTATTTATCATTGAATTGACTTCCGACCCTATTCCCCTACAAACCTAATAACCCACTACTACACTATAAATGACTAATGACATTTAAAAATATATTACTATAATTTAAAAAAAGCAATAACAATTATACTTACACTACTAACATCTGCATTTAATATATTAACTAAAACATATTAAATGTTTTACAAACAGTATTTTATAACTATATTAAAGAAAACAGCATTAAAACCCGCAATATTTGTGGCAACATATAATATACCCAAAAAACTGATAGTCTTGCCAAGGATATTCTGTCCTATGATATCTTGGTAGGAACAATATATTTTTACAATATTTATGTCCCACGATATTTTAACTCGATGTTGTGTCAAAACATTACATGAATTGCGTTAAGCCCCCTTAAGAGAATATGTACATAGTCAAAGAACTAAATGTGAGTTGCTTTCTTATTTTATTCTAAAAGAGGAGCTCATGGTCTTATTTAAAACAAAAACTCACTTTTGTAAAATATGGCCTTTACATTTTGAGAAGTACAAAGTGAAAAATTGATAATTTCCCGTAAGTAATACGTCTAGTTCTTAGATGAAGAGGAGTGTTCCTAAAGACAAATGGGTGTATGCGACCGTACCATGAGCGGTCACAGTGTAATCCCAGTGTCGGGACCGTTGACCAGAGGTCAGTCTATTGGTCCCGAGACCGCAACTGTGCCTCTGCCCGACATCATAATTAGGCCCTAAATGTCACTGCGATATCTTTAATAGTATCCACAGCTGACTTCGCCATTCAAACACCACTTCTGTGCACATCTGATGCCTGCCTAAAACTTACATCTCTGAAGGAACTAGATGGAGACTCGTCTCCAAATATATTAATTGCTGCTGATGCTGATGCCGTTTTTAAAATGATGATAGGAACTTCCAGGGCTTTAAGTGGGATGAAAAAAAACTGGGGGATCTCTAAAAGGGGCATGGCCAATGTAATTAAGGGAATGGCTAAAAAATACGTAAGCTAAAAATCTGTGCTTAGCATAGTGTGGCGCCCGATTTGTATTTTGCTGTTTCTGTCATTGCATCCAGATATATGATACAAGTAACATCATACCTATAACAAGTCAGGACTTTTGGCTTTGTCAATGGTTGTTAGTTGCATGCGATAAATAAGCAGCAACTATGGCTTGTATATGATATTGAAAAATCTTCCACTTAAAGCCCTGGTGACACCACGACAACCTTCCTGCTCCTAAGTTTCAAAAAGAGAAGGGAAATACAGAGAGAAAATGACTCTCTTTAAAGGATTTCCCTTCCCCTAACAACACTCACCTGGAGTGACATCATGCCGTAACTTCTCCACTAGTGAGAAGTGAGCAGAGTAAGCAGGTGCACATCGATGTGCCTGCTGGCACTGCAGTCCGGAAAAAACGGACAGCCTGTGCCAGGGCACAAAACAGAGCCCGATAGAGACCCATTTCGAGGCCCCCTTTAAAAAACTGCCGGTGCTTAGCACTGGTGAGCAGGCCCGACTGGCCGTTTCGCGCCCCGAGCAATCCCCCGCTGGCCTGCATGGGTGGGGGCCGGTTTTGGGCCCCTGGGGGCCGTTTTTGTTACAGGGCCGTTTTTGCAGCCCTGTAACAAAATCGGCCGAAACCCGTCCCTGGCAAAGAGTGCGGTCACACCCCCATTGCCCCCCTATCCCCCCCCCTTGCCCCCGCCGGGGTGGGGGTGCCAGCCGAGCACTTTGCCAGGGCCGGTTTCGGTTCCCAGTCCGGCCCAGTTAAAGTACTGGGAACTTCCAGAGTCCAGGTAAGCTGCCCTCGACCTTTTCTTGAAAGAAGAGACAGCTAGAACATTTTTCAAAGTATCTCACCAGCTTTAAACACTTGTATTTTCCACACTTTTAAGTAGCTTTTAAATCCGGTAAAGTTTTGACCAGTGATATTAGCATAATGTTCTTAGAGGTACAATTTTTGCTACAACATTCGCCCCAGACTTGTGCTCCACGTGCCCGCCAGGCAAGCGTCTAAGCCTAAAATTCGGGCCATGAAAACTGCCCACCAGCCCTTCTGCTATGCACAGAAAGGCTCAAGCATCGTCTGAGGCTGCACACCCTTCTACATACTAACCCGCATTCCCCGCTGTGTCATGGAACGTGCTCTTGCTGCTGCTAAACAGCTTGGGCGTGATAAAAATAGTTATCCTTGCCATGGCAATTAATTTAATTCTGTACTCTTGAGGATGACTTTTTAAACTCGTGAGAGAAAATGCTGTTAATAAACACACATTTCCTAGAACTATAGTGGAATGCTAATTTCTAAACCCGATCAACAGTGTGTCTTGGGTCCCTTAAGAAATTTGCTTTCCCTTATTTAATAGAATTCTAAATCCAGATTTCAAGAGGGTTCTCCGCGTCTATGTTTTAACCACCACAATTATCAAGCCGCAAACAAGCATATCTCTACAGTTATTCAATTGTTCACGCTGAGCATCTGTTTTTAGAATTTTCCTCTATACCTCTCAATTGTACTGGAAGTGCTTACATAGACTGTTCAATGGAATTCACGTGATTAGTTGAAAGTAACGTGAACGTCTCTGCACTTAATCTAATTGCTCAATAAACACCATACACATGGAGTTGTACTATTTATTACATTCAAATTTAAATAATAGTCAACATAACTGTGTGTCGCCAATGAGCGGCTTAGAACCCCGGGGAAGCTTCTGTGGGCATCATACCGGTTTAATGATTTTTGGGGCCCTGGGCCAAAGGTATTTTGGGGGGCCCTGTTTGGAGTTTATGAACCAATTTTAGCTCTTTCATGCCCTCTTTGGCCAGGTCACTGACAGTGCACAGGCATACTCCTCCAAACTTTAAATGTGTTTATATCTAATATTCAGTGACAATGACTTGTGTTTTCAATATTGTAACACAGCTGCAGCTCACTAATATTACTGCAAATAATCTATGTGACGCCCTCCCCTTTCTCATTTGTGAGATCCTGTTATGATCTAAAAAAACATTTTTATAGAGCTTGCATGAAAGAAAAACACACTTCTCTTAAAAATGTCTGTAATAGACTCTCACATATCACCCAAAATAAAAATAAATTAAAGGAAAATTGTATTTAAAACAATCTGTTTAAGAATTATTCAAGGTCAGGGAAGGACACTTTACAAAACAGAGCTGGTTGTCTGATGTAAGGTATAATGAACACAATACAACTTGTAAGTAGCAGAAGTCCTCTTCTGTTTATTGCAGTATAGGAAAGTACATGTAAACCACCAGCTGACCAGGGTCCAACTGACAGACTGGAATATTAACAATATGACATCATCACTTTCAGATAACAGTAGAATTATATGAATGAGTCACATGAGAGAAGCTGTAGAAAGACTACAAAGAATACACAAGAACATGAAGCTATTTTCAACACATCTCCTTCCCTACAGTATTTTAGATAAAGAAGAATAAAACATTAAGACATTAACAAACATAGTCCTTCAAATATAAAGGAGGACGACGTAATCTAGTATTCACTACAGTATTATTCACTACTTCTGCAGCATTCAACGTGTTATGAGCAGGAACAGGCATACTTTCTAAATGCTGAGAAGCATCACCACCACCATCCTCTCTCCTATGAATAGAAAGAGATGATGCACTCTCCTCACCTTGATTTGAGAACATGTAACCACTATTGTCAGACAAGTCACCTGTCACATTTCCATCATTTTTACCAAGAGAACTTTTGTTTCCTCTCCTAAATATTGCAACTCTCCGATAGTTCCATTTTTCACCATTTTCCAAAATCACATACTGAGGGTATGTTTTTTTTACCACAAACGGACCTCTAAACTTAGTTAAACCTTTTGAAATCCTGCCAGGCTTAACTTTTACCAAATCTCCTGCAGAAACTCCACCAGAGAACATCTCCAACGTTCTAGATGAAGAACTGTCATCATCTTAGTTTCTTAACCAAGAAGGAATCAACTTCGTCCCTGGAGATCTTCCACGCAACATCTCAAATGGTGACTAAATATCCTGATTATGCGGAGTAGAACGATACGCCCAAACCATTTCTAATACTTTCTCCTCTGAAAAACAACCTAAAGCAACAGTCATTTGTATAATTCCTTTGACTAACCGATTGACTCTCTCACAAATGCCATTTCCTTGTGGATTGTATAAACTAGTTCGGTGATGGCTAATTCCACAATTTTCCAGAAATGACTTCATCTCAATTGTGTCCCATTGTCTGTTATTAGAACAGAAGGAAATCCCTCATTCTGAAAAACACAGTTAAGAAACTTTATGGTACTGTCAGTAGTAATCTCCCTAACAAAACACACAGTGAGCCATTTTGAAAATACATCAATGACTATTATAGCAAATCTCTGATTGTATGGTAGCTCATCCATGGGACCAATAAAATCCAAGCATATACTATGCCATGGTTTCTCTGGCGCAAATATCTTGCCTACTCGTTGACTAGGTACCAACTTGAGTCTTTTCTCACCCTCTATACACCCTTCACAACATTTTAAACAAGCAGCAGCATCTGAATCAACCGATGGCCACCAAAAATTCATTTTTAATTCTTCTTTGAGTAAGCGTCTGCCCTACATGTCCCTCATGGGCTAATTTAAACAGTTTAGGCCTCAATGAACACGGAGGAACAAATCTATTTCCTCTCATCATGACCATGTCACCAGAAACAGACAACTCATCTAAAACCCTTATGAAAGGTCTCACACTTGGTTCAACCGTGCTTTCACATCTAGTACCTTTTCTAACCAAGTCAATAACTTTCAACAAAATAAAGTCTTTTTCCAAGCTAAAACTCTACTCACTTTTGGAAAATGAGCCTTCACCCAAAGAGATTACATCGTTGACAAAAGCTATTGGACTCTCATCCTGAACATCCACCATGGAATCACACGAAGAATCATCTGCTACCGGCAGTCTAGACAGACAGTCCGCTTGGATATTACGCCAGCCTTGAATGAAAGACAAATCAAATTGAAAATCTTGCAACCTTGAAGCCAATCTAGCCAGCCTAGGTGACCCTTTCCCAGCTCCACCAGGAGCCATAACATTCACAAGGGGTTTATGATCAGACTTTAAGATAAATTTAGTGCCCCACAAATATGTACGAAAATAATAGGTGCCCCAAACAGCTGCCAATGCTTCTCATTCAATCACGGAATAATGCCGCTCTGAGACACTCAAAGGACGAGATGCAAAAGCTACTGTCCTTTCTTTATTCCCATGTTTTTGCAACAAGACAGCACCCAATCCAATGCTGGTAGCATCTACCATCAAAATAGACGTACGCCTGATGTCAAATGGCACCAGTACTTTTGCACTGCACAATTATTTCTTTATGTCTTCAAAGCATTTGCTGTGACTGTCATTCCACACAAACTTCACCCCTTTTTTCAAAAGACTTCTCATTACAGCAGACTTGTCTGGAAAATCTTTTACAAATTTAGCATAAAATTCAATCAATCCCATAAAGGGCCTCAATTGATCCTTATCCTTTGGATATGGGGCTGATTCGATGGCAGACAACAAATTTTTCTTAGGTCTAATGCCTTCGGCTGAAATGCCATAGCCTAAATATTCTATCTCTTGGACTAAAAAAGAGCACTTTTCTTTCCGTAAGGTCAAACCTGCTTCTAGAATCCTACCCAACACAACTTTCAGCACATGATTGTGTTGATCAATGCTATCCCCATAGATTAGTATGCCATCTTGAAAGAATACTACGTTTCCAATGCCCTTGAATAATTCTGTAACCATCCTTTGGAATACGCTATCTGCAGATATGAGACCAAAAGGAAGTCTGGTGAATTGATACGTGCCTTCACTTGTGATAAATGCCGTTAGATGTTTGGAATCTTCATGCAGGCAAATCTGGTGATATGCGTTTTTTAAATCAAGTTTACTGAAGTATTTTGCACCATGTAACGTAGACACCAGTTCACCTATATTAGGTAGGGGAAACACATCAGCTACAACACTCTTATTCAGTGACCTCAAATCCACACAGAATCTTATTTTTTTATCAGCTTTCTGTGTGATAACCACCAGAGAAATCCAAGTGGCCGCTTCAACTGGTTCTATTATACCGCCTTGCAACATTTCTTCAATCACACCTTTCACTTCCTCTCTCACAGCTATGGGTACTCTCCTTGCTTTGTGTTGAATCGGGATAGCTCCTTCTTTCAATAGTATCTTGTGTTCATACCCCACTAATTCACCCAATTCTTCTCTAAAAACCCTTCCAAAATCTTTTATGATGTCATCAATACTGCAATCATCAATCACTGTAACTTGTTCTTTAGCTCTGGGATTGACAATGATGTGTAAATCGTACTGATGCATCCAACCTAGTATAGGTGGACCATCATCAGACACATATAGTTTGCCTATTGTGGATCTATTCTTGAATGTTATCTCACTTTCAAAATAACCTAACAAATTAATTTTCTCACCTTGGTATCCTGTGGGAAAAATATCCCTCTCCAACAACTCCTTTTGTCCCCACATTTGTTTTAAAATTGAGTTTGGAATTATTGTCCATTTCGAACCACAATCCACCATCAGACTAATATTTTTCTTATCAATTATAAAATCAGCTCTAGGCCTCCTTTCCCTTACCTCTTGGCATGTATTAACACTCATGTCCTCTATGACCAAAAGTTTGTTAACCTCCCTTTTAATCTCACAATCTCTGCTGTTAATGGTGGCCACTCTTGATTTAGGCATACTTTTACACATCTTCGCAAAATGACCTATTTTACCACACTTCAAACATTCCTTGTTGTTGGCAAAACAAAATTTCGCATCGGCACTGTGAGAGTAACTACCACATTTAGTACAAACTTTGCTTGCAGGTTTGTTACTAAAGTTCTTCTGCAACGAGTAATTTTTCTTTTTAACTAACGCTACTGCATTGTCATCACTATTATCATTGTCCATTAATCTTTTGCAAGAAATTTCTCCCACATTTTGATCTGATGAACATTTTTGCAGTTCTCTCATGCATTTTTCTGACTCTTCTACTACTTTAGCCAGATCAATAGCAGTTTTCAGATATGGGTTTTTTGCTGCCCATAACCTTTCTTGGATTTTTCGATTATTGCATTGGACAATTAACTGATCCCTAATCAGTTCATCTGTCATTTGCCCAAAGTTGCACTTTACTGACAATTCTCTTAACCTAGCCACAGAATCATCAATGGTTTCATCTTCGCGCTGTTTGTTAATATAAAATGTATACCTATTCATTACTAGGTTTTCTTCTTTTGCAAATCTTATTTCTAATCTAGAAATAGTTTCCTTAAATTCATCAAACGGAGATTGAATACTTGGAGCCAAAACTTGAGGCAGGTATTTAAATATTCTTTGACCTTCTTTTCCAGGAGTGGTCATCAAAATGTCTTTTTTCCTCTTAGGAGAAAAATCCTCTCCATCTAATGCTTCTAAGTAATTATAAAACATTAGAATCCAGTCCTCCCATGCTAACTGAGGATTGCCGGGTTCACTTAAAAACTGAGGTGGTAACATGACATTCACTTGTTGAGCCATAACTGCAGTTAACTTCGAAATAACACTCACTCACTTTTTCTATAAACAAAATGACTAATAATCATAGGATTCTGAACTTAACACTGTGAATAAACAGGTAGAAAAACGAACGAAGAGTTAAGATAAATTTTACATTGATAGAAATATATGAAAGTTGTAACAATGTGCACTCGGTTGAAAGTTTTCTTGAAGCACAAAAAGTCACCTCTATATCTCTAAAGAAAACAGAGATATGCACATCCTTGTTCATTTTCTTGAATCGAAAAAGAGGTAAATGAGTTCAGTTTAAGTCTTCTTCCTCAATGACATTAATAACCCAAAGCGCTTTCAATTCTCGTTCCCGGTAACTTGAAGACTGTTTATTTCATCAGTTTCTCTTTTTTTTTTTAAGATGGCCGCCTGCGTTATACGTAACCACGTTCAGCGTTGTTCACGTCGTTTCCTTGAAAGCGTAGTAAAGTACGCTCCTCTCATTGTGTACGCGACTTGCTTCTATGACGGGTGTAGGAGTTCAAACAATCTGCTTCCGGCAGGCGGAGAGGAGACGTCACAACACCTGCCTCAGTCGAAAGGCACGAGAAACACTGAAGCAAGATCGCGCTGCCATTTTAAAACAAAACAAGAGCTCTGAAACAGTCTGTGAGTCTTTTAAACCACTACAAATTCGTATTTTGTTCCTCGGAGATACGAATTGTAAATGGTAGCGCTTCTTTATATTGTTTTCATCTTGCTTCTCGGTAATACATTCTTTACACGCTCTTGTTTAAAAACATCATAACAGCGTCACTACTGTATGGACACAATGTACGCTTTTAAAATTTTGAAGATAAAAATAATTTCTTCGCTCACCGCAATGTCCAGATTAGTTATGATGATGTTTCTTCCGCGTGAATTCTTTCTTAGATGGATACATTACATTCCTTGTAAGTAATGCTCCTTGTAAATTACTCACTGCAATTGTCAATTTCCTTATAAATTCCTGCTCAGCTTCAAAATCTCTCCCCAAATGATGTAAGTTATAAGAAACACAATACAACTTGTAAGAAGCAGAAGTCCTCTTCTGTTTATTGCAGTAGGGAAAGTACATGTAAACCACCAGCTGACCAGGGTCCAACTCACAGACTTGAATATTAACCATATGAGATCATCACATTCAGATAACAGTAGAATTCTATGAATGAGTCACATGAGAGAAGCTGTAGAAAGACTACAAAGAATACACAAGAACATGAAGCTATTTACAACATTGTCCCGAAAGGTTGGGGCCCAGGGTCAGAGCCCACGTTGTCCATGCCTTAAAACGTCTCTGCACACAGGAGAAGTTTGATCATATGCAGTGGTCAGAAGGTTAACATAGAAGTCTACAGGGCAGTATGAAAAGGCAAGGCAGGGCGGTGTTCCATAGAGAGTAAAAAGAATTTGTTACCACTGTGAAAATCAATATGCAGGATGCACGTGTGGTGATATGTCAAATTCACAGACACTTTTGTCAGTCTACTAGGAGAGATGAATCATTAGGTCAGATATGGTAGATAAAATGTAAAAATGTTTTAAAGTGTTATGGTGTTTTGGCAAACCTTTTGTAAATCTTCAATATTTATAGGCAGCAACATATAGCCATTGATTATGTGACTCTCTTCTAATGCAAATATATCTAAGGCAAACATTCTTACAATATTTCCCAATTAGTCTGAAGGATCGCTTTGTTACAGAAACACTTGTGTCTATACACTTCTGTCATTTAAGAAAGCATTACAATATTCATTTAAAAAGCGGGAACCTAACACTATTTTTGAATTTGTGTTATTTCAAAAACATAGCAGTCTCCTACAGTTTCCTCTACAGTTTCCTCTAACTCTTAGGGGCCGATTCCGATCTCGGTTGGAAAGCACTCCGACCGAGCCAGATCCGGGGTGTTTTCCGACCGATCTGGACTCCTGCAGTCAGACCTAGAGAGTACGATGCCGCCGTATGCTGTCGGACTCGGTTCGGTCGGACTCACATAGAAGTCAATTGGAGCCGATCGTACGATGCATACATAGGTTCCCATTGGCTGAATGGGTACTTTGCGGACAAGTGTGCCCCCTACAGTGGGTATGCGTTGGTGCCATCCGCACTGTACATGCCTGTGTTGGGGAGACCCATGGGTCTCCCCCTGTGTCCGAGTCGTCAGGCTGTGGGTAACAGGGGGTCCGATGAGGACCCCCAAAGACCAACCCCGGGAGCTATTGCGAGCAGGAAGCTCCGACTCGATCCGGCGGTCAGAATCGAGCCTTGTACTGGCTCAGTCGGAATTCACCTCCATTGCGCGCCACGTTTAGCTTACGGCTGAGACGTAGGGAGCGGTTCGGACCCAGAAAAGATTCGGGCGGAGATTTCGCGCTTGTTCGCATCGGACTTCGACGTTCGGACCCATGAAGGAACCGGACGGAAATTCAGCCTCCGAAGCCGATCCGCTAATGCCGAACCCGATTCAGTGCCCTTCCGACCGAGATCGGAATCGGCCCCTAAATGAGAACTCATCTTAAAAGTGTAATTTCAGTGTGAATTTTGCCTTATTAACACGTCTACTTCAGTTTTCAATGTTGTGTGTGCCAGGAGAGTAATATTTCTGTAACGCGCACAAGCATGTCTAAGTTGCTAATGATTATGTTGAAGTTTTTACATGGGTTTTAGCACAATTTACTTGCACTGAATATTGCACAACACCAAAAGTTATTCCTTGCAATTATATATCCTTCACAAGAGCAAAATCTCATCAATTCATGATTTGGCAGATTGACAAACAAGCTACAGAATATCTTGGCTGGGTACAAACTGGATGGTATTTTGGTGGCTATTGACTATACATCTATCATCTCCTTGTGTTTGCTTTATTGACTATACATACTAGAGCTCCCTAGAAAGAACAATAGAATATTTGGTAGTAGCTCTTGTGTTGCTGAGATGACTATAGTAAAATGTCAGGGCATGTGCACTGGGTGGATGCAGTCCTATCCTAAATTACGCCCACAATAGATGAGCTTAAAAACAGCCTACTGCCATCACTAACCTCGTGCAAGAGTTGAAAAACAGAATGTAAGATCAGGAAGACTGGACTGAAGAAAATATTATGAGTGTTAGGTCTACGTGAAAAGAATTTTAAAATGCCCATGTCATCCTATCTAGAGGACTGATTGCAGGAGCTACTGGCGCTTGAGGGAGAGGGAATGTGTCTAAATGTGTCTAAATTGTATGCGCTTTAGAGTGGTGTCTTCCTGTCACCCTATACCTGGCCAGTGAAGGTACGAATACTTATTGTACTACACGTACTGCCACTTTATATGGTGCCAGGCACTCACTATGGCCCTTCACAGTAACCAATACAAGATTCTTGATTTCCCAGATTTCATGGTGTCAGTGCAGAGACAAAGAGAATTGTTTACAGTTGTGGAGAGGAGACTGTGTGGTATTGGGCTGCCATATGCACAATTGTACTCTGCTATACTGAGGGTGCAAGTTGATGGGAAAGCTTTTTTTACATCTAATCTTGGCAGTGGTTCCGAGAGTCAAGAAAACTCTTCAAGGCGATAGGGCTTGTGTATTTTTAGGACCTAAACTCTAGAACAATTGCCTCAAATGGTGAGAGCCTGTAAATCAATTACAACTATCAGTATGCTCCTTAAAACCTGGTTATTCCCACCTGTCTCTTCTAACAATTCTGATTGGTATTGCACAGCAGATGATGTTGTTGTGAGGAGGATAGTGCTGAGAAACCTTTATTAAGATAGCCATGTGCTTTACAAATTATAATTCTATTACATCACATTACATGCCATATAGAGGCACAGGAATGGATGAACCAATATGACACTGGAGGGAAGACACTGGTAGTGATGGGACCCATTTAGTCTCAAAAAGGTAAAGGCCACTGAACAAGACAGTATGGTGGTATACACTCTGTCAGCAGGTTAAGGCAGGAAAAGGGTAAGTGGTTGCTGCAGTTGCAATGCTGGCAAGCCCTAGGAGTGGGTAGGAGGAGCCAATGCATTTGGAGAAGACTCTACCTCTAGGATGGAGAGTGCAACAGAATCTGATGACAGGTGCATCAAGCCCAAAATAACTCCTTTCACAGCAGATACAATAATTGAAATGCAGTCATCCACTCATCACAACTATCTATGTTTTTTGATATTATTGCTTGTGGCCCAAAACAGCCAGTATCCTTTACATTTCTCTGTTGTCCCAGAGAGTGGTTGGGGCGCCAATGGTATTCTGACTTTTTTCTCAACATCCATAGCATTTACTGATCTGGTACTCATGTTGGCTATGTTGAAGGTCCTGTTATGATATGGTCTTTATACAGTTTGAACAATATGCTCTGACACATCTTTCTTGGGTGGGAAATTTTGCGGACTATGACATTGATTATTAAGTTATGTTTATCAATTGTTGTTTTTTTCTGGAATAGAGATGGCAGTATTACAGCAAAATGGGTAATGGCTGGGGAAGGGAGGTCGTACAATGTTCAGCATACTGCATTGATTAACTTCTGCAATGACTCAGTGCATAGGCCAGGTGAAGCTATAAACACAGAATGTTGGAGGCATCAAAAACCCTAGCTAACAGTATTATTTACAGGAGTATATTAAAAGAAGGGGGTCCAGATCACATTACTCCAAGAAATTCATGTCATAAAGACAAGAAAAAAGCACTACAGAAAAGATGGCGGGGACTTGCATACTCTATGGCATATTCGGTATTTGCATGTGGGGCTTTGATGTGGATTTGACCTGGTACATCTTTCCAACCTCTGATATACATAGTTGACACAGATCGGAAATATATTATAGTGTGATGAATACTTACAGGGAACGACACACCACTGAATAATGTCTATGCCCCAAAGGGTGCACAGAACAGTCAAGTCCTCGATCATCTGGATGTTGCAGTGGGACACAGTAGATACATGGAGTTGCTTAACCCATTGGAGAGGGACTATTCCTACTATTTGGCATGGATAACCTGTGTGTCAGCTTGAATACATTCCTTTGTTGTAACCTTCTCCACACAAGGTCCATACATACTGACTATCAGGCCAAAACATACTCTGATCACAATCCTTTAATTCAACCCTTTTTTGGGGGAACCCCTAGAGCAGCCATACAAACTCAGAAATGCAACACAGACTTACTAGATGACTCAGTTTTCAAAGTCATGCTTGGGGAACTGATACATATTTATTTCACTGAAAACGCAAAGCGGGCATCAACAGTAGTAGTCAAATGGGAGACTTTTAATTCAGTGGAAACATTGCATAGCTACTCGGGTTGTGGTGAGAACATATATGCATGTTGACATAATGAAACAGCTCCTGGGTACCCTTTAGAGGGATACTTTGAGAGGGCCTCAAAGCAGTGGGTGACTAAGGGTAGAGAAAGAAAAGTTGCTGATGCTAATAGAATGGCTGAACAGATATGACTATAAATGTTTTCTCTCGAAAGTGCACCATGAAGAGGACAAAACTGGGAGACCACAACATAGTTAGTCAACTTGAAAAAGAGAAACTCTCCGATTCTCAATATTTGCAATGAGGAAGACTGATTGCTATATTCCCAGTTTGAAATTAAAACAACATTTAAGGCCAGTTATGAGAGTGTTTGTACACCGAGGGGTGGCATGGACGGACAAGTAACTCTCTCTTGTCCAAGAAGAGCCTGCTAGGTGTAGAGGGTCTCAGTTGGATAGTTTACAAGAAGAATTGTATTCGGCCTTTATGGATGTGCTTCCTCCCAAAATGACTGAGGTATATAATGAGGCCAGAACATTGAATTACCTATCTCTTACAATGAGGGACATGATATTGTAAACCTTCTTTAGAAGGATAGAGATGCTACCAGGGCATCCTCTTGCAGGCCGGTATCAGTGCTCAATGTTGATTACAAAATACTGAGCAATATATTAGAAAACGTACTACTTCCCAAAATAGGTGGCGTGATCCACTCTGGTCAAAATGGATTTAGCCCTAAACACAGCACGATACCTACTATCAGGAAGTATGCACCAGGGTTGTCCCGCTCCCGGTATTGTTTGCTATAGCAGTGGAACCATTGGCCCTAACAATCTTCCAGGATCATTGCTTCTGGGAACTTAAAGTAAAAGAGTCACTCCCTACACATTTCACCTATTGCACTGTTATATTACTGTACTTAATGGAGAAAGGTCCGATGTGGGGGTGCGATAGGCCCCTCAAAGGGAGGTGTTGATATACAATGGGAACCAACCTCCCTAAAATATCTGGGAGTCTACATATGTAGAAATGAAGACAGCCAGATGGAATGGAATATTACAGCAACCTTGACTTTTCTAAGGCAGCTCATGAAATTCTGGCACGCATTAGCCATATCAGTCATAGAGAAAATAGCTTCTTCACAGAACATCCTTCTATTTGTATCTCCCCCTTGCCCATACAAAGTCCAAGCGGAGTTTTCCATGAGATGTATTGGATGTTAGTAGACCTCAGGTGGGGTATGAATAGATGCAGAATAGCATTAAACAAACTGCTGCTATCAGTGGGTGAGTGTAGACTGGCTGCACTGAGCATGGAACTCTTCTATCTGGCAGCACAACTGAACTAGGATGCATGGGTGCAGCAAGGTGAGATGGCATGGGTGCCAGGGACAAGGATACACCTCCAAAGGCAACATTAATGCAATTGTTTCATAACCCATCCAGGGAAAACTATTTAAAAACAAAAGTATTTCGGTTCAGACTCTTAGTTATGTCTAGGCCAAGGATAACACGTACCAGAATTCTGTATGCACAGAAGAACGCTGTAATGTCCTTACCATTGTTACCATACCAGGGAAACTGGAGTGGACTTCAAGACTGGGCTGAGAAAGGGCTTACAATATTGGGCAACTTATACACAGGAAATAGCTGCATACACTTCAAGGAACTTCACATGAAATATGAAATGTGGGGAAGATATTTTCTAAAGATTGGGCCACTTTTGGCGACAGTACGTACGTAGATGGTGGAATAGAGGCACGGTGGACCAATCCGTACATGCTTGCCTGAGTGATTTCTACACCTTAGATGGCAAACTCTAGGCGGTAACGCTTCAACAGAGCTCACTTACAGCACTGCTGAATGGTGTACTAACGGCACTGCTTGACAAATGGTCTGATGATTTAGATACACATTTGACTGATGGCGATAGGAACAATATGTTGAAACATTCCTCTTAAGTATACAGGAACTCCAAGTTTAAGTTCATATATAAGTATTATAAGTAGAAGGTCTAAAGTTCCCCAAGAGAATAGATCATATGTTTTCTAATGCACATTCTTGAGTCCTAGGTGTGGTAAGGAGAGAGACAATTTTTGAACAGTCTCTTTCTTTGTGTTTCCTGGGACAGAGTGGTACCATTTATTCATTGGTCTCCAGATCAGGATACTCCTAAGACCCCGGTGGTGTCTTCTCTGGGTCTGTTCCTGAGATCCGAGGCTACCAATTTGTCTAGTAGATTTATAGGTCTGCCGCTCATACTGCTAGATACCCGATCTCCATGAGTTGTGGAAGCTTTGGTGGCCCTGAAATCTGGAAATGTGAGAAGAAATTCAGCAAATTGACTAATTATGAAGGTAATGCACTGAACAATGAAGTTAAGAGGGCTTTGCGTCACTATGATACATTACAAGTCTGGTATGCGTTCATTCTATCCTAGCCATCCCTGGCCTAGTCGGGAGAGGTAATACCCCCAGGACAAAGATAAATGAGACCTGCTGAGTTCCTAAACCTTCCATCATCTTGGTGGTGAGCAGCCATCACAACGCGGGCATTACCACGTGCTGCCATTACCACGCTGCTTTTACAACGCAAGTCATTTAAATGACTTGCGCTGGAGGGCGCTGTTGGAAAAAGAATAGTTTAATTTTCTGTTCCAACACCTTCCCTACTGTAACGTGGGCTGGAGTTGGAATTAAAAATTAAACTATTCCACTATCCAGTGCTTACAGCGCAAGTCGTTATAATGACTTGCGTTGTAAAAACAGCATCCTAATGGCACGCGGGGTAAAAGCCTGCGTTGTAATGTCATACAACATCTCGGTTATCACAAGGCTGTGTTATTGCTACCTACCAGACCCTAGTAACAACAATAGTGTCTAGTACATTGGACACTGTTGGATTTGGCGGGTATTACTGAACAAATCCTTATCTATTCATTATGTGTGAATATTTCCTTTGGCTAAGGTCAAATAAACACTGAATACTGCACAACTTCCAGCCAAGGAAATCTCACATGGTGTTAATGCCATGTTTCTAGCCAAGGAAATCTCACAAGATGTTAATGGCAGGCCACACTTCCTTTACCTTCTTCTTCTTCAGAGGGGGATAATAAGGGTGGCCTCCCTCAGACGTCTCACCACTGTCCTCCAGATTCACTGAAGGGAAAGTAGAGAGACATCAAACAAAGTACTAAGAAAGATGCACATGAGGACAGAGGCAACTCAGAGGTTCCTAAGAGAGGAAAAATCAAAAAAGTCAAGGAGAAAACCTCTAAAAATACACAAGCAAAAGTAGTAAACAATAAACTTACAAAATCGTAGCACAATATTTTGGCACCAGTTAGAGCTGTTTTACGAGTTTATAACAACACTAGTTGTTAACCTCTTTCCCTTTTCCCATTGTACAAGGAAGAGTGGTCTCAAGAAGTATGAGTGTCTCCTGCAGATAAGTGTAACACTTTCCCCCAGAGTCTTGTGTTTGTTTCTGATCCAGTGTTTTCTGCCCTTTTATGTACTCATTCTTGGTCCTCAGATGAATCTTTTATCTATATGCCCTGAGGGGTGAGGTAAGCTATATTGTGCCCATTCTCAATTCAAATAATTAACAGTGCAACCATTTGGCCTCACAATGATGACCAGGAATCTGTGAGCAAGTTTCAATGAAGTTTATTACAGATTAATTATCAAATTCAAATATATGACCCTATTTTTAATTTAAATGTTTTTATTGAGATTTTGTATTACATTACATCAAGTATCCCAGTGAGCGTAAATCATTTTAACAGAAAAGTACATTAATCCATATCGAGTGTCCACTTAACGAGCATTGGAAAGATACAACATTAAAAGAAGGAAATTACCTCTTACATATGGTAATTTTGTACTTTTTCAATAGTTGTCAGTTGTGGAAATATCCCACGCCCACCATCTGACGTAGCGTTATGGAGTATTCTGGATTTTGGGTAGGTATTTTCAAGCATGTCCAAGGACTCAGTGTGAAACTTCCACATATCCTTGTGGTGCCCCTCACCAGGCCTTGGGTGTGTATGTTCCTAAAAACTGTGTATCGGAATCGGAACCTCCGTTATAGGGAAGAACTCTTAACTCAAGGGGGAATGAACTGGAGGATGGTACTGCAGAGGTTCTAGTGAGAAAAAGTCTATTCTAGGTATGTGCTGTGGACTTCGGTAGGACCTTTAGGGGGGAACTCGCGGAAAGTGATCTTTATGTAGGTAGGAGTAATGTTATTCTAATGACCTTTCTAAGTGTTGGCAGTTACTCGTGTATTATCTCCCATCTGTCTCTGGGGGGAACCCAGTGGGGACTGTGCCTGGGAGGTTGTTGAGGAGGGCGACTACGCTGTTACGTGGGTAACTTGACGCATCAGTTGCGCCCATTCTAGGGAGATTGGGTGCGTTTGCATGCCTCTCACCTCCTCATCACTTAGCGCTTCCTCCTCTGCTGCACCCCATTTCTTCATTGCCCCTATCCATGCTCCCTCGGGGGGTCCACCCAGGGCGCGCCTGTGCATGGCTATCCCTCTCTTGGCTAGGAGAATAGCGAGTGAAGCAAATTGGCATTGTACCTTCTCGGTTTTCCGTTTACAGAATACACAGAGGGCACTGGCTTCCCACGAGGACAGGGTCAAATCATTTGTGACCTTCTGGAGTGTGTGGTGTACCCGGTTCCAATATTGTTGGACGATTGGGCAATCCCAAAACATGTGTTTGAAGTCAGCTTCAGGGGTCTAACACCGGGGGCAGGCGAAGTGTGTGGAGACGTTGTGAGGTGAGGTATGCTCTATGGAGTATATTGAATTAAATGTTTCGGAAGCGAGCGTTTCTGGAAACTTTCTTTGGACACTCTAGGACTCTTTCCCACTCTTTGTCGATGAATACCCGACCCCCCTCGTCCTCCCGTGTTTGTCGTAATGTGTCCAGTGGACGGAGAATGTGCTCTCGGACTGCTTTGTATAAACAAGTGACCAAGTGCCTACCCACTCCCATATGTATAATGGTGTGCATTACCGGGTGTGTTGGGGGTTCGCCCGCCTGTGAGTCCCAGAATGGGCGGCTACTCTCTATTAGCTGTCGGTGTTGTAGAAACTGTCCTGGAGGAAGGTCATAGAGGTCCGCCAATTGGGCATACGTCATTAGTTGTCCGTCGTCAAAAAGGGACTCCATGTCCTTGATAGAGTGGTCAGTCCAAACCTGGAGGGCGTGGGCGGTATAATAACTGTCATTACGGGGGAAGCCGACCAGCGGAAGTAGCGGAGAGTACAGGGATTTCCCTTTGGACATGCGATGGATCCTCAGCATACATGAGCGTGGAACTGTCACCTGCAAGGGGTGTGTACATAGGGGCTTTATATCTGGTAGTAACAGCCTGCGTATGGCTGGGAAGGGGATCCACCCATGTTACGTGAGTGTTTCCCCTATATGGTGCTCCGCTGTCCAATATGACAGCCACTGGATTTGCGCCGCCAGAAAGTATGCTTCGAAAGACGGTTCAAATACATGACTCTTATAATGAGGCTATAAAAGTAAAGGATAGCAACAGGGAAACCTAGTCTACTGAAAAAGTTTAAACGTACAAGAATCAGACACACCAATAACTTAACTTTAGCGATACAAAATAGAAGTACCAACACTTGGTACTCAGAGAATGGCCTATGACTATCTCTGCTATACATTAGTAATCTAAACTTAATATGAACTAACCAAGGCGCATAAATGCTTAGGATTCAGAGGTTAAGCAACCTTGTAGAGTACAATAGGAATACAAGTAACTCCATTTCAGAAGCTCGGTCAGGAGTCTTCAATAGGTTGGAAATAAATAAAGCACAAAGCTAAATCCGGTATAGGGTCCACAGGGCATAAGACATCATGGGCCAGATGTAGGTAAAACCCAAATTGCGAGTTCTTAATAGTGATTTTTACCGAATCGCTATTAAGAACTCGCAATTCCCGATGTAGCTAAAAAATTGCTAAAAGATAGAGATTCGGTAATATCCACTAAAATAAATACCGAATCTCTATTACCGATTCAGCATTAGCTAATCCTTATTACCGAATCTGTATTTAGCGAATCCGGTATTTCAAAAAATCGCTAATCTGTGAACCACAACCAGGAAGTGGCCACACCTATGCAGTTACACTGATCCTGAAGCTGTGGGAGAGGCAGCGAGAAGAAGCAAAACCCCAGGAGCTGCACAGCAACCACCTTACTGACACACCAAATATACCATGGACACACAGGATAAGGGAAAGGAAAGGATGCCAGAGAAAGGAAGAGAAAACATAAGTTCAGTGAGAGGGAGTTGGAGGTACTAATCGAGGAGGTGGTGAAGGATCACGACCAGCTGTTTGGGAAAAATCACCGCACGTTCCCGAATTGCAAAAAATGAAAATATGGCTTGAGTTCCAGCAGAAAATAAATGCCACCAGCGTCACCCAGTGCTCGATAGAGGAACTTAAGACGCGCTGGTACTATCTCCACAAACGTGCCAAGTAGAGGGTGGCTGACAGTCTCACACAAGCCTGAAAGACAGGTGGGGGGACATCAACAGCGCCTGCACCGACTGCCTTGAAACAAATGGTGGAGTCCACCCTCCAGCCGGAGAGTGTCAGTGGCATTGGAGACGTGGACAGTTCAGCCACAGGAGCCAACAGACAAGGCGAGATGCATGCACAGTATGCTGTGCCCCCCTCCCTAACCCCAATCCCCATTTACCCTGCAAGATTACCACTCCAGTCCATGCTTTGCCAATAATCAGCAATGCATCATGGGAGATGTAGTCCCAATCAACTAATAGCATAGCTGTCAGTCACTGAACCCAAATGCATGTCACACACATCAGTAGATAAGCAAGCGGGGACAGACAGTTAGATTGGCAGTCATGAAATTTAAATGTTGCTAGACAAATGAGTAAATTGACATTCTGTATCCACAGGCGAGCCATCGCCCCAGGCTGCAGCAGGTGAGATAGAAGAGGCACCCAGGGAGCCCAACACATTGGAGGAGGATGTCCTGTCACCTTCTGAGGTCACACCACCAACACCATTCCCACCATCACCAACACCACCAACACCACCACCACCGAGAGCCAGGAGGCATACAGTGGATAGCCTCCAGGAGATGGAGGACTCAGAGGAAGAGAGCATGGGAGCCCAACAGACCCCGCAGGATGAGGATGGATACACAGCAGGAACACAGTCCCCCATGGAGCTTGGCAACCACAAGTGCGCGAAGACGCCGACCAAGGCCACACAGTCCTGAGGTAGAGGAGTCCAGTGTCTTTACAGGTCTGGAGGGGAAGATGATGAAAGTGCAGCGCCTGCAAGGCAAAACAATGAGGGCGATGAAACGCCAGATGGTGGCCAACAACAAACATATGCACGACATGAAGTAGGCTATATACTGCCTCAAGAACACTGTGGCTGAGGGCATGCATGACATGTCAGATGTTGTTAGGCTGTTATGCAGCAAGATGGAAAGCGACCGTGGGGTAAGGCGCAGGGACAGACAGATATTGGATGGGTACACAAAGGCAGTGAACCGGCTATGCAATGCCACCCATGTCCTAAGCAGGTGTTCGGTGGCCATGCAGTTGGAGATGGCCAAGTGCAGCCGTGATGTCACAAAGGAATTGGTCACAGTCACCAGTGCCCTGGAGGTGCTGCAGACCACGCAAATTGCTGCTACAAGATCAGGAGATGGGGTGAAAGTGAGGAGGCAACAAGCCGCAGCTGTATCAATCCCACATTACAGGAGTCCAGGAGGCGCAGTGGAAGGCACGAACCAGCCGCAGGACAGACCAGTAGGGAGGACAGTGTGTCTACTGAACGCAGCAGTGCTGCGCATGGGCACAGAAAATAAAATCAGGCATCCCCTGGCATTGGTAGATAGGTGAAGTAACCCATTTGACATAATGATGGGATTGTGAGCATTGCATGGGGAGTAACTATGCCATGTTGGGGTTTTTGAGGCGCTGTGAGGCCGTCATGGTGTGGCGGTGTGCTGTCCTATTGCCTGACTTAAGGTCAATTAAACACTGTGACACTATTGCAGTTACTCACTTAGTCTCATTACTTACTCAGAAATAGTTGTGTGTGATCTCAGCCCGTCTGTGTCTCCGGTCTGGTGCTGCTGCGAAACCTGCTGCTCTGTGCTGTGGCTGTGGACAATCCTCTCCCTCATCCTCTGATTCAGTGAGTTCCACAGGTGTTCCTTTCCTTGTAGCCAGGTTATGCAGCATGGCATATGTTGCTATTATTTTGCAGCAGGTCAGAGGGCGGTACTGCTGTGCACCTCCACTTTTGTGGAGGCACCGGAAAATGCTTTTGAGGAGTCCGAATGTACGCTTCACCACATTCTGTGTTGATTTCTGTGCAACATTGAATCGCCTTTCGCTTGGGATAGAAGGGTTGAGGTATGGAGTCAGGATGAATGCTTGCACTGCAAATGCGCTATCATCTAGGTGTTAAAGGAAGAAAGATTATTCGCAGTCAGCAATAGATACATCAAAGGTAGACATCAGGGTGTGTCACATTTATTTATCTAGCAGGTATCCTACTCCAAATTCACCCCAGCAAGACGGGTAAAGGTCCCACTGTTCCTGAAGATGTAGGAATCATGCGTGCCCCCTGGAAATTTCTCAATGATGTCGGTAATGATGTGGGACGCATCACATATGACCTGTACGTTGATTGAATGTGTTGATTTGCGGTTACGGGAGATGTACTCAGTGGCAAAGGGGGGCCAGATTGGTATATGTGTCACGTCAATGCACCCTATTCGATGTGGGAACTGGGTCTTCGATAAAAGTCCATCTTTGTCTTGTGCAGTTCCACCTGTGTGCTGGTTGAACCGGATGTAGTGGTGCATCCTTTGCATAATTGCATCCATGAATTTGTTGAAAAAGCGCGACAGGCAACTCTTGGAAACACCACCAGCCACAGCTATTACCCCCTGGAAACTGCTGGATGCCAGTGGGTGCAGGCAACAGAGGACCTGCACATGTGGAGGTATTGCATGCGACCTTGGTGTCTGGTGCTCTAGGAGTGAGTGCAGGTCACGTATCCGTTCCAGGATGGTGGTTGGGTGAAGCCTGTACCTCTCATGGATTTCTGCCTCCTTGAGTTGGAATAGTGAGATGTGCAGTCTGTATACGCATTACTGTCGTCTTCATATCCTTTGAGCTGCAGCTTATATCCGTAATCGTCTTGCAATGACATAGAGGGCCACCATTCTGTTCACACAGATGCATTCTGGGACTGTTTATAAGCTGTGCACCTGGTTACCACCTGCTTTAAGTTTGTGGTAATTTGCGACTCTCATTTAGCAATTTTTAATGGAATCGGTATTAGCAATTTTAGGTACATTGTTCTGTGACTTTTATTAGTGATTGCTTATTTAGCGATTCGCTAAATAGTGAGTCGATGTGGCATATTCGCTAAATAAGGAATCACTAGGTTAATTCCAATGGTTTTAGCGATTCTTTATTTTGCGGTTCGGTGTTTCTGCCTCTACATTACGTATGGGGTTTTAGCGATTGCAAACGTGGAAATTCTGCGAATTTTGGCGTTCACGATCGCTAATTCACTACCTACATCTGGCCCTAAGTTCTTAAAGTCCATAAGAAAGGGCAGGAGAATCATGAAAGGTGCTAGAAAGGGGCTCCCAAGGGAATTCTGCAGGGCATCTGCAGAATCTGGTTCGACAAAGGAATTCTAGGAAAGTTCTGCCAGGGAGGGGAAAAGTCCACAAGTTCAGCTGTCAGCACGGGGCAAAGAGAATCTCAGGGGAGACTCCTCCATTACGGTGGGGAAGTGTCGCCCCACTGCTTTCTCACAGTGCGAGAAGCAGAAACATAAAATGGTAAAACTACCATTTTATGTTTCTGCTTCTCGCACTGCGAGAAAGCAGAGGGTTTGGTTGGGGGAGGGTGGGCAAGTCTGGTCTGGTCTAGGGCACAGGAGCAGTCGCTTGCCCACTGCTGAGGGAGCTGACTGTTTGGTTGGCCTCCGGGGCCGACCAAACCAGTCATGCACACTCTGCCTTTTCTCCATGTAGGCTGCATGCAGCCTACATGGATAAAATGGCCTCCCCATAGGTGCCTGGCTGGCCGGCATCCCAACCAATCACCACAACGTTGCCATTGCAGCGTTGTGATTGGCTCAGGGGAGGGAGGCTACCTGCTTCCTGTTCCTGCCGGAGGCAGGAGAGCAGGAAAACGCAGGACCCGGCTAAAGGTAGGGTTTTAAAATGTATTAACCCCCCCCTCCCCGCACGACCCTCCATTGTGACATCCTCCCCCCACCCGTGATGAATGCCAGCCACGACTGGGGAATCTAACTGTAAAGGAAGTCCAGAGTCCTGCCATCAACAAGGGCAGGGAAAAAGGGACTCTAAAGAAGTTCTGGAAAGATCTTGAGCAGATCTGAGAAAAGGTTCTTCCAAAGACATCCAAGGAAAATGATATCTTACAGTCTGTCAGTTCAAAGGTGACACCCTCTTTTCACATCATCATCATTCAACATCCATAAGTGGAATTCCATTCCATGTCGTACAAATCAGAAACAATGATGTAAGATCCCACATCAAGCATTGGACCGACAGTCCTTCCTAACATGAAGGGTAGTCCCCAATGGCTTATTCTCATGTGCTTCTTCCCAAGGCTGACTTCCCAGCCATGGGTCCATTCGTTAATATAAAAAAATGTATCCATTCTAAACAAACAGCCAATGAGAACCTGCATGAACGCTATGTAAGACAAAAATTGCAATACATGCTGTTTCATATGGTAACAGAGAATGCACAGGCTCAAATAATAAAGTTAAGTTATTACATTAAAGCAATAAAGCACATTTAATATGTGTGTGTATATTTAAACATAAAACATATATAATTTCTTTAATGCATTTATATGGGCTACATGTGAGATTTAAAAAGAGCATTCGAATTTGTGAGCAGTTACTATGATGGGGAACTACATTTGAAAGTACATACGTATAACAGGTGAGCATACTTTTGGAAATCCTTATAGTTTTTTTACTATATTAGGAACATATGTGCTTATAGATCATCCTATCCATATTTCAGCTCCCTGCTTGTTACTAGGACAGTTTTGCACCAAATTAGCTTTGATAGATTAATTCAACAATAAAAAGCGATGAAGATGATTTATATTTAATTACACATGACTGTAGCTTATTCGTATACTGTGGCACATGTACTTCTTTTAGTTGCAGATAAAGCCTATTAGCACATTATGATCATAACATTCATATGTATTTGCCTAAGAACTGTTAACATTTTATTAGTCCTCATATACGTTTCAGATTCAATTATATGAGATACATGGCTACTTCAGAAAGTAATTAGCACTTTTTAGAGCTACATGAACATCATTTCTTAACTGTATTAAGCACACTGTATATTTGTATCTAATTCTACAGTATGTGCACTCTTCATTAGTGCTGTGTAACTATGTATTTTCACTCAATCAGGGTGGGACGTATAAATCATGTGCAAAGTGCACATTCATGTTATGTGACGGATATCGTTTCACTGATAGGCTCATGTGACGTGTAAAGAGTGGGCAGATTTACACTGCACCATTACCAATGTTTCTAGTAGGCACATGGGATCCACAGATCCTGCTGCTCAAGGCAGGGTCCTTAAAGACTCATAGTTTCATTCCTCAATCAACGGGGTCCATGAAGACTCACTGTTCCCGATCAACGTGGCATGACACAAGACTTTTCCTGTTCATATAGAATGATAAATAGCTCTCATAGAGACCAACATCTTCTCGGACCCGTATTGTCATCCCCTCTATTTCAAAGACATTTCACACAAACCAGTATAACAACAGGCTGGAAAGCATTGAAATGAGGAGAAGCCAGCAAGCCAATCACACAAAGGGCCTTGGGGGAGGGTAATTTAGACCAACTTGCCATGTGACTGCGGTGGTTCAAAATCTGCACCCCTTAGTTCTTTCCTTCATTTTGGATGATATTAAATGAAAGAGAGCAGGTGATTCACTGAGGTAGTGTGACATAAGCTGTACCTAATGCTAATGTAATCATGCACTCTTGTATGAATTTCATTATGACATACATTGCATTCCAAAGATTTATGAAATGAAATTTAGTATTTGTAAAGCGCTTTACTACCATGAGGTACCTAGGCGCTATTGCTCTAGAGGAAGAAAGTAATAAATGAGCTGAAACTGTTAAAGGAACAGAAAGCTAGAACTGAAACTGCTTATTAGAAAGCGAAGTCTTAAAGGCCTTACGGAAAGACAGAAGATAGATTTGTTCTTAAGATCTGGCGGCATGAAGTTCCATAACCTTGCTGCGCAGGTTACAAAGCTTCTGCCAACCCAGTTAGCTCTTCTAACTCTAAGGATCACAAGATTGAATGTGGATGAAGAAAGTAGTGATCTCGAAGGGTTGTAACACTGAAAGCGCTGTTTAAGGTATGCGGGTCCCAAATCATGTAATGCTTTAAAAGCAATGCAAAGGGCCTTAAACGTAAAGACAAACATTGCACCCTGTGAACAATGTCTTGTAGCTGTGTATGATGTAAAGTAAAGTAAAAGTAACTCTTTAGGGAAAGTGTTAAGCTATAATCTTAAGCAATCTAGGTAGAAGCCATGTGTTAGAGGATCATGTTAAAATGAAGATGTATAGCATTTAGAATTAAAACATTTCCGGGCTAAATATGATGTATTTTAATGTAGCAATTTGCATAACAAGTACAATGTGTAGGAAATGTATGTCATTCAAATAATAAGGAAAGCATGTATTTCCTATATGGAAGACGTAACAAACAAATGAGCCTCGAAGGATTTTCCACAAATGTACTAAACAAGATATTCATTGCCTCCATCTTTTCATTCATATACATGTAAAGCAGAGGTCTTCAAACTTTTGTAGGTTGAGCCCCCCCAGCAGAATTGTTTTCGATGTTGGGCCCCCCCCACCACTTGACAGAAATTTCTGGAATCTAGTACACTACATAATCGACCGCCGCGTACATATCAGGGGCCATATCTATTAACTAAACTGTAGTTATCAATTACATCTTTTTAAACACTTATCCGCTGCTGCCGTGAATAAATTGCTGTTACAGTTTTTTTTAGCTATGGCACTAGGTTTGTGTAGTACTAGTAGTAGGGCAGAAAAGTACCACGCCACGTAAGAACACTATCACAGCATGGGGGATTTTAGTTTAGGATGGGCGCACCACCTTATGCTTTGGGAGGCCTACAGTCAGGAGCCACAAGTGATGACAAGAACACCATGCTGGCATGGCTGACCTGCAGGCATGATGTATTTTTTTACTCATGTATGTATGTGTCTGTTTAACAGAAGACAACATCTCTGGTAAATTATTTCAGTCTGACTCACACAATCAATTCAGTTTCAAATCTGCAGGCCCGGCCGCAGGGCTGCTCTGTCTCCTCATCCTTATCATGGCCGCCCTGACTAACTAGATTTTTCTTCACAGACTACGGTTGACAGTTTTACCAGCACACTCTCCCTGCACTCTTGGCACTGGGGCCCGGCTGGGGAGGGGGAGGAAAGGAAGGGGGTCTGTTATGGCTCACGTCATAATCCTCATTCTTCAGATGCTCACTGTCCGCTCTCATTTGTTGTAACATCATTATTTCACAGCGTGGAGCGCACCACGCATTGCAAATGATTGAGATGAGATAAGATGATAATTAACTGAGATACAGAAATCTGCAGGCGCTGGGCCGCTCGTCATCCTTCAGGTTTACATCTGCAAGAGATCTCGGGTTTCATTTAATTCTGCAGACAGTAATCTCGCAGGCCGTGGTACTTCACTTGAGGCTCAGGTATTTTCTTTAAACTACGGGGGCCGGTGTGTGATTTGCCACTAGTGTCCTTCCATTTCTGGTGCTCTACAGCAGTTTCAAGAAGTTTTTGGAGTTTTTTGTTCAAATGGCTGCAATTTCTGATATTTGAAAGTTTCCTTCGTGTTCATTGAATGATTTTTGTTCGCGAGAAAGTGTCACTCATAGAAGTTGGAATTTCACACATAGCAATCTGAAACCTTGACAGCTATGTCAGCGCTACCTATTAACCCCCTCCTGGGAAGCTGAACAGTTAGCACTTCGCAAACAAAAGCATGGGCGCGTCGTGCCCAATGATTTCCCCTCCCTCCCCCCTTCAACCCTCTGTCACCTGGAGTTCTTTAATGAAGGAAATTCCCATTTGAAATGGGTGAAGGCTTGCGATGATGAGGACAACAAAGGTAAGATTTTAGTGCCAAGTGCGCGTAGCGCCCCCCTGGGGGGGCGCGCCCCACAGTTTGAAGAACTCTGATGTAAAGCCAACATTATCACCCTTGAAAATCTATCTGCAGGTATTAACTATTGGAATAAATTGGGTTGTCGTTTGAGGGAGTGTGAGCCCTTTTTAAGCAATAGCCACAGTCCTTGTCAGGGTGACCCACAAAATTCACTAAATTAACCTGTGCTTAGCCATTTGGTAGCTTGACACAAAAGCAGTCAGGCTTAACTTAAAAGCACGGTGTAAAGTATTTATGCAGCACACCAACTGCAATTAAATGAAAACACAACACATGAAAATTTCCATACCAATTTAGAAAAATAGAGTAAAAATTTAATAAATACTTGACACGAAAACGATGAAAAAAATCATTCATTGAAGTCAGAGATATGCAATTTCAACTGTTTGAGGTAAGTATAGCACCAAGAAGGACAAAGCGCTACCCGAGGTTATCTGGACGTGTGAGACAGCTAGAAAGACAGGTTTAGGCCAACCACGATGGAGTGCGGTGTGGATACAGGGACTAGGTGAGTCCTACTAAAAAAGTTATCTCCTAAAGCCCAGCGCAAAGAGTTCCATTCATGGTGGAGAAGACTACGCGCAGCAGGCAGGACTTTGCGGATGGTCATCACTGTAGTGCGAGGTGCAACCCGGGCATCGTGTTTGGTTGCCACCGTAGTGATAAGATCCTGTCGGGCATTGCTGGAGCTTCGCGTTGGCGGTCACGGACAACTATTGATGCTGTATCTTAAAGTGCAGATTTCACATTGCTGGTTGTATCTGGTGGTCGCTGTTGCACAAAGAGTCCGGTTCACTCGCTCTTCATGTTGGGGTTAGAAGGCGCTAAGATCTTGGTGCAAGCTGACCCAATCTCAGCCGTGAAGAGCCCAAAACTTGAAGATTTCTCCTTTTTTTCAAAGAGGAGCTCAACTGATGCCACACCAAGGGCCACTCTTGGAGATTAGGAGCTCCCTACAATATTGGCCAGTAGGGATCAGGCAGGCCCAACTGCAGGTTCAGTCGGGCTCAGTTCAGAAGGTCAGAAGGGTACTTACTAGGAGACTGCTGGAGCTTGTTTTCTGCCTGCAGCTCAGAACCGGTCGGCCAGCTGACCCTTGGAGTCACTTTGACCTGGGATGAAGGATGCAGGCCCAGTTTTACTTCACAGACAGCAGGGCAGGCCTCAAGCAGTAGGGCAGTCCACTGGCTGCAGGGCAGGCTTCCTTCTGTAGTAGCCACAGGTCCAGAAGTGTACTGAATAGTGGGTCAAAGGGTCCACTTTTTGTACTGGTGCCTCCTTTGAAGTGGCAGAAATGTCTGGAGTCTTCCCCTACAAATGTTTCTGGAATGTCCTGCCTCCCTGTCCTGGTCGCAGTGTGTTTGCAGGCACAATATGCTAATGTGAAGTACTGTGTGTGTGAGCTGAGGCAAGGTCTTTTAAGGGCAAGCTATGCCCCCTCATCAAGTAAGTATGGCGCTTCCTGCCAACGCTCAGACCCTCTATTATGTGGCTGTCTAAGATGAATACACAAAGGCTAACTGCCAACTATAACTAATCATGTGACTCTGGAAACAGTCCACAGGCACGTAATGGTTAAGACAGGAAAATGCACATTTTCTAGATGTGGCATTTTCAGAAGTATGACTTAAAATTCAAATTTACCATTAATGACATTTTTAAGTAATCCCTCAGACACCAAACATGATTTTCGTCCCAACTCCCAAACAAACATTATCACTTATTAACGCCTTTACCGCTGCGGTTTTTCCCGCCGCGGTGCGGACATTCTAAAGAGTGAGCGGGGCTCCTTCGGCCGTTGGCCAAACGACAGCACTAGGGAGGTAGTGCTGGCCAACGGCTGCACACAAGGGGTTAAATGTAATAAGGTAGCCCAATGTTATCCTATGTGAGAGGTAGGCCTTGCAATAGTGAAAAACTATTTTGGGAGTTTTATACTGCTGGACATGTAAAACATTAAAGTACATGTCACTTTAAAAAAAAAACAATGCACGCTTCCCCTAGGCTCTTTAAGGCCTTCCCAAGAGGTAACATGTGCATTAAAAAGGAAGGTTTAGGCCTGGCAAAGGTTAATTTTCTAGGTCGAAATAGGAGTTTAATACTGCATACATGCTGCAATGGCAGGCCTGAGACATGTTTAAAAATACTACTTAAGTATGTAGCACAATAGGAGCATCAGGCCCACTAGCAGCATATACGTTTTAGGCTGTGGGTACATGTAGCACCACATTACTAGAGAGGTATAAGTACATTAATTGTGCCATTCCGGTGTAAGCCAATTTGATCTTGTTAACAGCAATAAGCGCAAACACTTTAGCACTGGTTATCAGTGTTAAAGTGTGCACAGTCCTAGAACCAATAAAAACGAATTCAACGAAACAGGCTTAGAGAAGGCAAAACATTTTGGGGAATACCACCCCAAGAATGTCAGTTCTATTAACGACTTTTTTTTTTTTTGCAGTTTTATGTAGAGCAAACACGACCTAAAGGTATTGAAGCACTTTACATGAGCACCAGTTACATTATACAAGGCCAAATTCACTGTTGTAGGCACAGGAAGATTAAGTGATTTGCTTAGAATCACATGATCTTGAGCCAACACCCAAACTCCACCCTCTTTCCCAGTTCCAAAGTCTGCAGCTCATAAGCAGAGTAACAAATACAAAAGAGATTGCTTTAAACAATTAGGTCAGCCATTTTATTTAACCCACCTGGAATTAAACGCCCAGAAAGTACAAAGGAATGTAATCGTTATTGTTTAGGCAACATGGGAATGGTTTTAGAAGACTGTTGTATTCCAAGTTGCACACCATTGTGAATATCACTGTTACAGCTAGCTGTGAAATAGGGAAATTACAATAACTTTAGGCTTGCTTCATTGTCTACGTTTTGAAGGAGAAAGCAATCAGTTCAAGGCTGAGGATGTATGCAGACAACTCAATGAGAGGGGCCTGTTTTAGGCTGTGTGCGGCGCTACACTGAAACTTTTTTGCAGGATCCCCAGCAACTGGCAGAGAGAGGATGGAGTTTTGTTGAGTATAATAAACTGAATTGTTCAAAAGTACATTTTTAAATATGTTCCCTCGATGTAATGCAAGGCGCCACCCCACATAAGGGGTGTGGCGCCGTTAGTGGCAGCCAAAGGGCCACATAGGTAGGTAATCCGATATCGAAGAGAAAAACAGGAAGCGCGTCACTAACAGGGTCAGAGTGACCCGGAAGCAGTTGGGAGCGCAAGGCTTGAAAAGCCAGCGCCTCACTTTATGACCCCCTCTTTGTCCACGTGACCTCCCAGGCGCCGGACGTCGCATAAAGAAGTCACCCACCCAGCCATCCCTGAATTAGGGCTTCAGTTAGGCGCGGTCGCGGGGTCCTGGACAAGAGGTATCACAGGGAATCCTTTGGTCAGTGCCATTTTTTACCCCAGAACAGGTCTTAAAATCGTCATGGGCTCCGGGCTGGCGGGAGATTTGGGGCTGACCTGCTGGTGGCCCTGGATTCTCTAGCCCTACCCTGGAAGCCATTGGTTGCCACAAGTGGTGGCAGATTATTTACCTGTGGCTCTGTTAACCGGAGGGCGGTTAAATTAAGGAGAGCAGGCTAACTTGGTTGTGGCCTGCTGGCACAGCCTGAAGGTCAAGCAAAGCCCCTTTGGAGAACGGGCTGTAAATAGAATGAATATGTATATACGTGTGAGTATTTGAATACTGTGATGTTGAGAAACAAGTTTTTAAGAGTTTACAATAAAGAAATGGAGGCCAATGGAGTAATTGGCCTGGAACTGTATTTTAATAAAAATGTACACACTGCGGAAACCAAACAAGACTCAGGTGTCTCTATTAAGAGGGGGTAGTAAATGTGATTGGGGTGAGTGCACTTTGTATGCCATCTATAGGGGATTTTCATATGTGGCATTCGGCAACCACTTCACGTAGAACGTTGTGACTCACGGATCCGTAAATATCTTCAACCTGTGCAATGGGACATCGCCCTTCGTGTTGAATATGCGACACCCAGCCCATACCTCTCCAGAGTTGACTGATTAAACAGTGGGAGACGGACATACCAAGAGGAAATCACTGTCTCTCTTTTTATGAGTTATGACTTAAAATACGTAAAATGAGGAAGCAGAACAGCTGTGGCAGGATCATGAATAGACTCTCAACCTGAGAGATGCAGACTACCAACCTAAACAAAAGGACCGGACCAGAAAACAAGTACCACAGCAGGGGGGAGTGGTTTCATGAAGACATGACTGGCCTCCATTTACCGAACTTGCCGGATATTGTCTTGCAGCGGAGGACTCCCAAAGACTAGGCTACGATTGCCCTCCCAGGTGAGGGAGAATGAGAGAAAAAGAGACAGTGGTAAATATACAAAAATATTGGAAATTAGAATCTTGTTTCAGGTTCAAGGCTGTGTATACTTTTTTGTGAACAGTGAGCTAAGTGTATCTGCAGAGTCCTGGAACATTGCATGATTCTCATTCAGTGACATTTTTTACTGTCAGTTAACAACAGTTAATAAACAACAGACCTCTGAAAATATTTGAAGCATGCAAATGAAGGAGCATAGTTGGAAGCAAAACAATATTACGTTTTATACAAGGCCTTTACACATTAGCCCACATGATTCCCAATTGAAGTGGAGAAAAACAGAAACTCACTGACACGTGATGAGAGTTTAATTCTAAGGCCCTTTGCAAAAGCATGCCTTTGCACACTTCCAGTATTTACTAACGTTAGCAACGTGTGGCATAAGATTGTATAACTATTTTATGAGTGGAATTCACCATATCCAATGCATGAAGTAAATAATATGCCCATCGTCCTTAAGCGCGTCTGTATTTCTGTTCAAGTTAGTGTGTGCACTAAACAAAAAACTGCATGACATTTTGATGAACATGGTAAAAATGTCACGCAGTCAAATTAAAATGAAATGGTCACAGGCGTGGAATGTATTTTATTGAATTAAGACTTAAATGATTATTAGCAACATTTGTATTGAGATGATTCAGGTTTTTGAATTATGAATAATAAAGCAGTTTATTGTACATTGATGTAATCTTTTTTTTATTTACTTTTCATATTACATTATCATTGAAGTTTATTGAAGGAGGGTGTAATATTTGGGTCCACTATATCAACGAATGTACACAATTCGGGAGTGTAGGTGACTGCAACTGAAACTGTAATCTTGGGTGCATTCGCGTTGGTGACGATGCTTTCCACTGTTCTTGGTTACATTTTCCTCCAGCGAATATTACAAATTACCTACTCTCTATGTAAAAAAGTACATCTGCAGCCTCTCATAACTTAATTTCTGAATTAAATAATCTAATCCTCTTTTGACTTTTAAAGTTGTTTTATTAAATAGATATGAGTTTAAGAAATTAGTAAAAAACTTTCACTTAACAAAGACCGGAGAATAACAGTAATACCAATTAAGCAGTCGTTCGGCTGGGGCTGCACATGGTCCAAAACTGCTTGTTTGGCAAAAGGCCTGTTGGACTTAGCCCTATTTGCATGGTCATCCCTAAACGTTTTGCCTTTCTCCTAGCCTTTTCTCTGACATGGTGTTGGTGGTTTTAGGACTCTGGGCACTTTAGCACTGCTGTCCAGTGTAAAGTGTGGGTGCTCTCTGTGATAAATATAGTAAGATTGGCCTACACCTGTTTGGCCTATTTAATTTACCTGTCAGTCCCTTGTAAAGTGGTATCTCATATACCCACGGCTGGTAAATTAAATGCTACTGGTGGGATTGCGCCACCCACCAAAGTAGCCTTTCAAACCTATCTCAGGCCTCTGCCATTGCAGGGCCTGTGCACACAGTGTTACTGCCACTGTGACATGGCACCTAAAGTGTGTGCCAAGTCGGTGACCCCCCTCTTACTACAAGTCATTCACCCCTAAGGTAGGCCCTAGCTAGCCCTAATGGCAGGGTGCATTGTAAGTGAAAGGTAGGACATGTACCTTAAGTGTGTGACATGTCCTGGTAGTGACAAACAGCCCTTTTGGTTTTCTCACTACTGTGGGGCTACCCTCCCACAGGAATCCATTGGGGATTCCCTGATAAGTGTTGCAGTGGTAATTCCTGATATGGGAGGAGTAGCGTGGTCAAGTTTGGTATATTTGGAATGGTGATAATAAACCTTCGCAATGGTGTGCACAGATTTATTATATCTATTTTAGAAGTGCCACTTTTAGAAGTTGGCATTTCTGTGAACTATGTGTCTGCCGTCTGATGTGGTTTGTATGTCTGGCTTTTGAGTGATAGAGGCTGGCGAGGTGTGTGTGGGTCCAGGAGGCGAAGGGTGAGTCAGCGCTAGGCTGAATAGAGTATCTGCATTTGGAGTAGTGGTAGTAGTAGTCCCCTGAATAGGATTGTGCCTGCCTATGTGAATGCTGGCTCCGCCCCCCTGGGGTGTGTCTGATGACGAGCCCCCACCTGACAAAGGGGAAGAGGAGCATTGTCAGCAAAGTGCTTCGGAACCAGTTTAGGCTGGTTCACCCAAGCCCAGTGCCAGGGCAGGCAAACAAAGGAACTTGTAAGATAAATATAGGGTCTGTTATCCCATGAAAGGGTTGTGCTTCTTTGTGACTGGGGACTGCTGCTGCTGGGCCCAAGGACAAACCACCACAAGGGACTGTCTCCCTGCTGGAGGGCCCTGTGAGCTGGCCTGCCTGGGCCAAGCCTTTTGCCCCTGCTGACTTTGAACCAAGCGCCTTGTGAGCTCTATAACTTTCTCCCAAGAGAGTGCAGGGTTTTACAGCGCTAAACTGCGCCCGATTTGGAGGGAATCTCGAAGTAGGGATTCCCCCATATTTTTAGTGCTCCTGCAAGCGGGAGCCCACCCCGCTGTTATGCGTTTTTAAAGAACGGGTGCCCATCCCGCATTTATGCTCATTTTTAAAGAGGGTGCCCACCCCGCATTTCACCGCCAAGGAGAGAGTCACCACCGTGGCCCGGAAACCAGGCAAGCTGTCTGACTGTGGGCGTGGCCAGAGAGCTTAAGGGGTGGCCTCTGAGAGAGCGGGGCTCTTGGAGAGAGAGAGAGCCCTGCATGTGGTAAACCTCACGGACCAGGTGAGAGCCAACCCCGCAATGGTGACCAGTTCGGAGGGGCTCCGGTGAGTGGAGCTCATGCCAAGCATTGTGGTGCCTGTGCTTGTCCTACGAGACCGGAGGAGTCGGGTCGAGCCCCCGGAAGCCAGGAGAGGCCGGGCTGTGTGGAGAGCTGGCTAAGGCACATTGTCGGTGCCTATCTCCCGGCACGTGTGAGAGACCAGGAGAGTCCGGAGGAACCCGGTGAGTGGGGCTGGCCGGGGAGCAAGTACAAAACAGGATATTTTAAATATGGTACTATTCATAAATCGATCACTCAAATGCATAAGAATTACTTACTGAAAGCGTCAGTCTTTGGCACCCGTATCTCACGCAGTCCAGATCTTTCACTTTTAGTACTTGTTTTGCCTGTAATATGGAAAATTACAACAATCCTAATGTGAAAAGAAGAGAAACCTGACTCGATGAACTGCTTACACCTGGCGAGGGACACCTTGAAATATCTCCTTTATCGCTACATACTCATTCTATACCCATCTTCATCATATGTGTGCCTCCTATTGAGTCTCATAATGTGCCACCATTGCACATTTCCTTCAACTACCATAATTCATACTGTCCTGTACCAATGAACTATCCATTCGCTGGTGCTTACCTGATGCCCAAAACCCAATGCTCACCTCCAAACAAATAGAGCTCCACTGAGGCACATCGCTCTTCGCTTCCCTGAGACACACAAACAGGTGCTCCTGTGCGACAAATCACCCTAGTCCACCCTGGGGACATTGCTAACTACTCCAATGACGCAAATCACCAAGTGGTTCATCAAAGCACATCTCTAGTGGCTCCAGTGATGCGCATCACTCTGACTGACCAATACACATTTGCTTGTGTCATCTGATACACATAATCATATGCTTTGCTATGCACAGTATCCATGTATCATACAGCATAGGACAGTATATGGCTTATAGGTTAGTTACCTCTTTGTGTGATTAGGTTCCTCTGTAGATATTAAGCTTTGTAAAAATGGGTGATTGTGCCTGTATTGGCTTGCAGGTGTTTTTTTTTAATTCCTCATCTCACCATAAAGCAACTGCAAAATAAAGCAAGAAACCAACCTTCTATCTTGAGCACCCAGGGTTTCTGCTGTTGCATTGGCTATAGGCCTATCCAGGCCAGCTTCTTTGCACAAAGCCTGGTGTAATCATTGGACTTAGATCTTGAATCAGCCTAATTTCTTTGCCCCAATAGAGTTGGACCCAGATGTTACGCCCATTATTGTTCAAATGCCCCGAGTCCAACTGAGCCATAGCCAAAGCAGCCCGCAGCCAATTCTCATAGAGCGGGGGGGATGGATCCTTCCATAACCTACAGATCTCTCTCCGGGAATAAAAATCAGATACATTAATAAGCCTTTTTGTGCTACGGACAATGTAGTCAGGGGATTGTTATCTACACCAAATATTACCATAGATAAATTCAATTTAAGAATGGCCTCAAAAATAGCATCAAGCGCTCACGCCACATTCTGCCAATACCCCTTCAGTACCCCACACTCAAAGAATATATGCAAGTCATCAACCTGGGTGGAATCACATCTAGGGCATTTCGAGGATGTGAGAGGAGCAAATTTAGCACTTTTCTTGGGGGTGTAATATAACCTATTGATTACATAACAGTGGTTCTTCTTTAAGGATGCAGGTTAAACTGCTTTATATAGCATCTGCAGAGAGGGTTCAAACAAATCTGTAGCCACGATCTCAAGGGCTGATGTATTTCAAACTGGTGTTGTACAGGGGCAGCTATTTCATCAGCTTCCAGCATCTTCCTATACCAGAAACCAACCTCCTTTTTTGTGACTTGAGTATTCTGGCATTGAAGCTCGATTTCCCAATTTGCAGCTATATGCGATTTCTCAGCAGCATACGAGGAGGCTAATTGTAGGTATTTAAATCTTGAAAAAGAATCCCCTACTTTTAACCTTAAAACCTCCCAGGGATGGATCCTATCAGTGGATACAAGATCAGATCAGGTCCGAAGACCAGCTTTCCTAATGGGGAGTGCTAAACTATGCTTTAAACAATCAGGTAACCCCAGTGAATCCCAAATAGGGGCAAAATTGGAATAGTAGGCTATCCCTCATTATTTCCTGACCTTATACCACAGATTCAGTGATGCTGTCAAAACCTTCAAGTGGACCTTTTTAAAAAATCTGGGCGTAGCAAACTTATACAAGAAACCCTCTCTGCCTCCTTCAAAAGCAACCATCTCACTTAGAATCCTCCCCCAATTTGATCCCCCTGCCATATAAAGTAATCCCGAATATTTTTAAACTGAAAAGCATAAGAATACCAAAGTATATCCGGAAGTGCCAGGCCCCCTTTCAGGAGTTTACGTCTTAATTTTCTCCATGAGAGCCAAGCCGATTTGTTGGACCAAATAAAACTTCCTATTTTACTCTGTATTGTATTGTATTGTATTGTATTGTAAAGGCTCTTCTATAGCGCATGGCTACTCGGGAGCATCCCAGCGCTTAGGACTGACCAAAGGGAAGTGGATTGCAAGGAATGCGGAAGCCCAGACTCTAGATCCTGGGAAACAGATCAGTTTTCAGATTCTTTCGAAATGCAAGTAAGTTAAGCTCTTGTCGGAGGGATGGAGGAAGGGCATTCCATAACTTTGCCGCATTATACGAAAAAAGACGGCCCCCTGTGCGGGCCCTATTAATCCTGGGAATTGCTAATAGATTTTGCTCATTGGAACGAAGGTTCCTAGGTGGTTTATAAGGCCTAATCATGTCATCCAGGATGGGGGGACCTCTCCCATAGAGTGTTTTGTGGACCGTACAGAGGGTCTTGAAGTGAACCCGCTCCATTACCGGAAGCCAATGCAGAACACTCAACGCGGGTCTAGCTGAGGAGCGATAACTAGCACCCGTAAGTAGCCTCGCTGCAGAGTTCTGGGAAACCTGAAGTTGCCGAATAACCGATACAGGGGCTCCTAGATAAAGCGCGTTCCCATAGTCCAGCCTAGATAGAATGAGGGACTGGACTATGGTTTTCTTGTCTTTTTCAGGTAGCTGAGGAAGGATTTTGCGGATTGTCTTCAACAACCCAAAGCAAGTAGCTACTGTCTTCCTTGCCTGGGTTTTGAATGACAGCTCCGCATCCAGCAAAATCCGAGGCTCTTAATCTCGGTCTTTGGAGTGGGCCCAGGCCCCATGCAGGAAGGCTAGAGTGTCAGGTTGTTAAATGTGGCTCGTTTCCCCAATAGCATCAGCTCAGTTTTTCCCCCGTTCAACTTAAGGTGGGATAGGTCCATCCATTTTGCAACTGCTTCCAGGCAGTTGCAAAGGTTGGTCGGAAGGGGCTCTACCTGATTCAAAGAGACAACTAGCTGGGTGTCATCAGCGTAGCTTACTAATTGGATTCCAAAGGAGGCCACTACTTCCGCCAGCGGCGCCATGTACACATTGAACAGTGTGGGGCTGAGGGAGGAGCCCTGTGGCACCCCACACTGTAATGGTACTGGAAGGGAACAACTGTTCTCCGAAAATACCTTAAAAAATCTGTCTCTAAGAAAAGACTCTAGCCACATTAGGGCCTTGCCCGTGACCCCGATCTTTCCAAGGCGAGATAGGAGGACACGGTGGTTGACCATGTCAAAGGCGGCACTGAGGTCCAGGAGGATAATGGCCGCGCTGCCACCAGCGTCCAGAATCCTCCTGGAGTCCTTGACCACCCTCAACAGTGCTGTCTCGGTTTACTGCCCTCTCCGGAACCCTGTTTGAGTTGGGTGGAGCAAGTTGTGGGTCTCTAAAAAAGACACCAGCTGTTTGTTCACCCATTTTTCGGTCAGCTTACTAATGCCAGGGAGAAGGGAAATGGGGCGATAATTAGAAAAATCGTCAGGTCAAGGTTTTTTTTTTTAACAAAGCCCTGACCATAGCCAACTTCCAATCTTGTGGCACAGTGCCTGACTCAATCGAAGTGTTGATTAAGTTGATGATGGGCATACTAATGTGGGGCAAAGCCGAGTTTAAGATGGTCATAGGGGCAGGATCGAGCGGAGAACCACTCTTTATGGAATTGATTAGAGGGGGTAGAAGTTTTACACTGAGGGGAGAGAAGATAGAAAGCTGAGGCAAGATAGAGTCAGTGTCATCTACCAGAGGGGGAGTTAGTGCACCCATAGGTAGGGGGGGAAGGGAGAGAAGGATCTTTTGAATTTTGGTGGCAAAAGAATGTGCTAATTCGTCACAGCGAACACCAGATTCATCAGAAGATGATGGCGGGTACGGGGCTTTTAGCAGAGATTTGACTATCTTAAACATCTCTCTCGGGGCGTTTGCGGAAGCCTCAATTTTTCCTGCATAAAAAGTGGATTTGGCCATGTTAAGGGCAGATTTATATTTTTTTATGGTGGATCTGCATTTATTTTTCTTCTCCTCATCAAAATGTTTCCGTCACTGCCTCTCCTCCCGTTTGCATTCCTGTTTAAGGGACCTTAGGTCCGAATTAAACCAGGGTTGTTTAGTAGGGCCTTTCTTGTTTGTAATACGTTTTTTTGGGAGCACGGTATCCAACGACTGTTCAATCTATTGATTGAAGTCTTTGTTTGCCCTATCTATGTCCTGATTACCCAGAGGCTCGCTCTTCTTCAATATTTCTAGCCATTCATTTAGCTCTAGTTTCGTCCAGCGCCTACCTAAGGCTTTGTGAGAAGGTATAGTTGGACTGGGTCTATATGCCTTTCATATGAAAGGAATAACCATATGGTCTGACCAAGGGATCGAATATGGCTCAGCTGAAGTTAACTCTGCTATGTTTGAAAATATGGGATCTAGAAGGTTCCCTTTGGAGTGAGTGGGATGTGAGACTATTAAACTCAATTTACAGGAGGCTAAATCCTTAGTCAGTTCCATTGCAGTGAGATCTGAGAAATTATTAAAGTGGAGATTCAGGTCTCCCAGCACTATAAAATTAGAAACCTTACTAGCTAAATCTAGAATAGTTTCGATTAGTCCTTCCTGAAATTGTCCTATCAGGCCAGGTGGACAATAGATCAAAAGACCTGAGAATGACAGTTCTGGAGATAATGTATTAGAAAACTGCGCACTCTCACAATCTGGAATAGAGCTACCAGTCATACGGCAAATTAAGTGATCCCTATAAAGGATGGCAATCCCTCCTCCAACCTTGGACACTCTGTCCCTATGTTGGATCAGGTATCCAGGCGGGAGAGCCTGGACGATATCTGGGCCAGAATTGGATCCAAGCCATGTTTCTGTTATAAAAAGGATGTCAAGGTCCAGGTCTTGAATTAAAAGGGAGATTTCGATGGCATGTTTCGGTAATGAACGGTAGTTTATCAATGCCATTTTCAGATCTACCTCTATTTTCCTTTTGTTTTCGACTACCTCCGTCGCCCTAAAAGGACAGTGTTGACATGAAAAACGGTGGATCGCAAGGTCCACAGAATGGCTGCATGAGGATGGGATTACCCTCTTTAGGGCAAGGAGTGTCGAGCGGGAGTATGTTTGTGGGGGGGCAATTGGTAGGACAGAGGTCCTGGTCCCTGGGCCCGACCGTGCGTGAACGGGCGCAAACGGGCTTACCTCTGGCGCACCTGCGGCGCGCCATCGGTGCGCCCGCTGCACGCCGTCGCTGCGCGCCAGCATGGCCAATTAAATATATAGGAGGTGGAAACCCGGCCCAAAGACTGGAGCGCCTCCCAGCCTATGGCGGCCACTGTTATAAGGCCTCACCAGCCAAGATGGAACTGCTGTGTGAGGGGAGTGAGTGTTCCCGCTCAAGCGGCGGGTGCCCAGATCAAATTTTAAAGTGCAGGTAAGTGGGGGATGTGAGCCTGGTAAAAAACGGCGATTTCAAAATATGCGGCGATTTTTTAAAAAAATGATCAAAGTCACAGATTAATACTGCCTGCGTCCTTGTAATGAATTCCAGCAGGACAAGCAAAGGCTCCCGCTCAGCGCGTTACACAGAGGTCGTAATCACCTCTGGAGTCCTTACAAGCACGCGAGCAGGTCTCACCTTTATAGCGCCTGCTGCAAACCCGGCCCAAAGACTGGAGCGCCTCCCAGACTATGGCGGCCACTGTTTTAAGGCCTGCCTCACCAGCCAAGATGGAGCTGCTGTGTGGGGGGAGTGAGTGTTCCCGCTCAAGTGGCGGGTGCCCAGATCAAATTTTAAAGTGCAGGTAAGTGGGGGATGTGAGCCTGGTAAAAAAACGGCGATTTCAAAATATGCGGCGATTTTTTAAAAAAAATGATCAAAGTCACAGATTAATACTGCCTGCGTCCTTGTAATGAATTCCAGCAGGACAAGCAAAGGCTCCAGCTCAGCACGTTACACAGAGGTCGTAATCACCTCTGGAGTCCTTACAAGCGCGCGAAACTCTACGGGGATGGTGCTAAAAAGATAGGTCCATTTTGGCAAGATAACCATTTTTACCAAATTTACCCTACCATATATTGTAAGCGGTAAATTTGCCCATCTTAAAAACAAACAGTAAATCTCCCTAGATATGCTCTTAAGATTGATCCTTGGGATATCTTCTAACTTATTCACTATTGTTATTCCTAAGTATCTAAATTCGCTACTTATTTTTCCTGTCCAATTGTCGACATTCCAGATAATTACATCCGTCTTGGAGGGGTTTGCAAGGTAATCTGAATATGAGCCAAATTCCTCGAAAAGAGCCTCTACTCTTGGGAGGACCTCAGCAGGATTATCAGTGTACAGCAGCAAGTCATCCGCCTAAAGAGCCAGATTGCTACTGTAAGAATGGATGCTGAATGGAACAATTAATTCATCGATTCTTATTGCTTAGTCAAGGGGTTCTATATACAGGTCGAAAAGTAGGGGCGAGATAGGACAGCCCTGCCTCGTTCCCCTTGCAATATCACAACACCGTTCAGCAAAATTACTGCTGAGGCACCATGATAGCAATTGATTAGTGTCTGTATGAAAACTGGGCCGAAGCCCATTGCTCTTAGGACTTCCCACAGGAAGGCCCAACACACACGGTCGAATGCCTTTGCCGCGTCAAAGGCTGCCACGGCCAGAGGCGTCGACCGTGCCACAGCAAGATCAATACTACCGATCAACTGTAGGGTCTGTTCCTGTATATATATGTCAGAAATAAATCCCTTTTGATCTATATTTACCAGCTGTGGAACTAACTTGACCAATCTCCCTGACAAGATGGACATGGAAATTTTATAATCAACATTGAGCAGGGAGATTGGCCTATATGAGTCAGCCCTGAGAGGATACTTCCCTGGCTTTAAAATGAGGACAATTGTGGCTTCTTTCCAAGATTTCGGTACTCTCCCCTCTGCACTATACACAAAATTTAATAATTATCATAATCTTGGAATAAATTCTACCTGCAAAATTTTATACAGTTCACCCGGTAAGGCATCGGTCCCGGCAGCTTTATTGTTCTTAATCTTATTAATATGAGCCAGTACCTCGCTCTCCGTAATACGGGCATCTAGAACAGATTGACTACTCACAGTAAGAGCTGACAATTTTCTGAGTCTCAGCCAATCCTGTATGCTCTCCAAACTAGGGGAGATCTCCTCCCTGTACAAATCTGAGAGCAAGGAAAGAAGACAATTCTGCATATCTTCATGTTTACATGAAGTTTCTCCGTTCTCATCAATGATTAACTTATTAATGTTGTTTTTAGCGCGATCTACCCACGCCTTCCAAGCCAGGAGAGCCCCTGCTTTTTCCCTGTATTCAAAATGCTGCATGGTATGGGCTGACCACTGTGCTTTGATTTTTTATTCTAATTTCCCCCTGTAGCCCTGATGAGACGTTCAAGATCTTCATGAATACGCATCAATTCTTCTTTAGATATTTGGGGATACTTAGCCTCGCCTTCTCTAGCACGCCTTCTCTAGCATCCCTATCTCCTTCTCTAACTTTCGAAATTTCAGAGACTCTGCCCTGTCTTTTTAACAGATCAGACTATGAAACTGCCTCCGAAGATTTGCCTTAAAAGCATCCCAGACAAAATCTAGGGAGGTTGAGCCGATGTTGTTTGCAAAGAAGTCTGTAGTAGATGTTTTAAGTTTTTGAGGGGAAACATGGTGGCTGGGAGCTAAACGGCCGCGGGCATGCTATCCTCTGATGTGTCTTTTTAGACCCTTGATAGAATCCTGCGAGTGATTTAATGCTAATATCGCTAAAATAGCAACAGAACCACTTCGAGTCATGCTTTTCTTAATTTTCTCTAAAAAGGAAAAAAAATGTCTTGTTTCCATATCTGTTTTTCTTTTTTTTTTCTTTGGAAGCCCCGAGTGGCTCACGCGTGGTTCTCATGTTTCTTATCCCACGCTGTTAACAGAGTGGTGTGCTTCGGCTGCACAGAGCGGAAGCCGGATTCCTGGTGCTTCGGACTGCGGGTTGTTAGCTGGAGGCATGAATGCTACACGGTACTCCATTGTTGGGGGTTTCTCCTCCGCGCACTGTTGGTGCTATGTCTGAGTGGAGGAGGCGGATTCCTAGCCTCCGGGTCAGGGTGTACAGAGTCAGTACCTGCGAGTACGAGGGAAAGGCAGAGGGCTACAACCGCTGGAGCCGAGAGAATCCGGGGGCTGCCACAAGGTAGGAGAGGATCGCTCTTATCTCTGGACTTTTCCCAGGACTGGGTGTGTTTCGAGGCGCATTTAGTTGAATCTTTTGAACTTCAGACCCAGGTTCAGAGACCCTGAAAGGTGGCACTTGGTCCTGCCGGGCCGACTGAAATTTTGGGGATCTGTCTCTGGCAGTGTTTTGGGCAGTGTTATCTGTGCCTTTTCTGCTCAGCGTGCATGAGGGATTCAAATGAGTCACTAGGGTCTGACAAGTGGGGGAGGGCTCAAAGGTGTATGGAATACAACACTAGTAGCCCTCACCACAGTTCTTCTGCCAGGTTACAACGCACCCTTAAACCAACTGTATGTAGGTATACCTTTTGGAATCGGGCGGCTAATTTTGATGAAGAGGCAGATAATATTACGCACATTTCCCCTCCAGTTACAGAGGTAAGAGCTATATCAAGGCAACGTAAGGGCAAGGGCACAACGGAGTCCACAACAACAGGGGTAAAGGGAAGAGAAGGGCAAAGAAAATTTCTACTTCAAAAGTCAGAGTAACTCCTTCCCTAAAATCTTTATATAAAATAATATCTGCTTCATCTGATAAATGTTTGAACAATAAAATCAGTATGGCTGCTCAGAATGTACGGACTGTTCAACTGCAAACCCTGGGGCATCAAGAGAATAGTCCCCCTTCCTTTTTGCCCAAAAATTCAATATTAGGGCCTGACCCTCTTGGGGATGACACCTTGGTGGAGCCATCAGTTCTTATCCACCCTGCGATAAATATATCCAATAAGTACGAGATCTTGGAGAACCAATGTAATTCAGGGGACAGGCTGGTTACCCCGCAAGTCGTGACCACGGCTGCCTCTGCTGTAGTTCTTATCTCGTCAGCCCCTCTGGCTCTATCAGGTCTCCCATGTGTGGCGAGCCGTTTACAACCATCTCGAAAAGATGTGCCACCCGTGATGGGGGTTGGATCCTTGGCTGATATATTGATGGCCCTGAGAGAAGATATTGGGAAAAGATTCACCACCTCTGAAGCTAATCAAGCTGCTATCCAGTCCTCATGTGAAGTTCTTGCACATAAAGTAGAAGATGTAACTTGGAGAACTGACGTTTTGGAACTAAAAATCCCAAAAATTAAGGAAGCCTTGCATAGCTCTTCAGTTGAAGTGGATAAGTTAGTCACACAGAATAGGGAACTGAAGGACGATGTTGAACCTTTTGAAAATCATTCCTGGAAAAATAATTTAAGAATATTGAATGTTCCTGAGGACTTGAAGGGGGGGGGATTTGAAAAACGTTGTGATCTCTCTTCTAAAGGATACAATTCTCCAGGAATCACAAGAAATCAACTTGACACATGATATTCAGCGAGTCCACCGGGACCCGTATAAAAGAAACCCCACTAAAACCAAGCCAAGAAAGATCCTGGTACATTTCTTAACGTATTCGTTAAAAGAAAAAATCCTCTCCTCTGCGTTGAAAGTCGGACAGATAAAATGTAGCTCTTTTTCTAACTCATTTTAATTCTCTATAAGGTCTGACGTATCTTGTATCACTGCCACAAAACAGTGGGAGAGGGGCAAAATAATGACGGTCTTGACATCACTAGGGGCCAAGGCCCAAATGAGGTTACTGGCATCCCTCCGCATCATGTGGAATAACCACATGTATAATAAAAGTGGATACTCTTATCGATAAAATCAGAGGTGGGAGCGAGCTATAGGCTGGGGAGGAGAGGCGCGGTGGTCCTACTTAGTCTAGCATTCTTTTTTTCTTTTAAAGATGATTCTTCGCAGGCATTCTAGAGAGGGCGATTAAGGTTAATGCATTTATGTTTCTTGATCACGTCAGGGGGGTCCTCGCCCATAGGGCTTATGCCCGGAGGATCAGCGGGCGGTCCCCAGGGTTGAAATGGGGTTGCACAAAAGGTTGGAGGGCCATCGGGTAGGGGGGTGGGGGAGGACAGTTGGGGAGCATTGGGAGAAAAATTTAAAAAAATATCCTCAATCTCAGATTTGTGTAAGAAATTATACCTTCTAGATAGTATGGAATATGTGCCCCAGAATAGAATGTTTTCACAGAATTAATGAGCAACCAAATTCAATATATATGTTGGAATGTTAATGGGCTCAGGTGTCTACGTAGGAAAAGATTCGTTTTTAATTTTCTTGAGCAATCTGCTGCACAGATCAGCCTTCTTCAGGAGACGATCCTGAGCAATTCTGAGTGTAAGAGTGTCTTTGCGAAATATCGTTGGATAGAGCTTTTTTGCTCTTCAGAACAGATTATTCATAATAGAGGGGTGGCATTTCTAATTAGGCTCGGGGCAAAGGGCATCATTAAATCTGTGGCCTCGGACTATTCAGGCAGATGGATCAAAGCTCAGATCGAAATAGGTGGGGTAGAACTAACTATTGTATCATTTTACGGTCCAAATGTCGACAACCCATCATACAATCCATAATATGCAGGTAAAGTTAATGAGGAGGACCACCCCACTAATTATAGAAGGAAACTTTAATGTTCTTCTTAACCCCCAACAAGATAGGTCTAATCTTAGCCATTACGTTGGTGCCCCACGCATCCGCCGTGTCATGATTAATATGATGCACAAACTTGGGCTGGCTGATGTTTGGAGGGCCAAGAAGGGAGGAAATAAGGGTTTTACTTTCTTCAGTAAAAAGTACGGTCATTCTTCAAGAATAGACTACATTTTAGTAGATAGATTGAGCTTAGAAATTATTGGAGATATTATTATCTTACCAAGTATCATCTCTGATCATGCTCCCATCTCTTTCTCTTACCTTAGTGTCAGACAAAGTGTTAGGCCCAGATGGACTCTGAAGAGGGCAATGCTCTCTGATCTTGATTTAATTAGAACACTTAAAACATCTACTACAAACTTCTTTGTACTGGCTTGCAGATGTGTGTGTGCGTGTTCACTGTAGGCTTATTTGCACGAATGTTGTGTGCACCCTCTATACAGAAGCCAAGCTCAGCGATTTGTTTAAGCTCTATAAACATTTTCGAACTAGACCTCTTGTTCTTGCCGTGCTTCCAGTATTATCTGTTAGGCTGTCCTTGGACTTCTGAAGCCTGAACCTGATGCTTATTCTGTGAATTGTTTCATTCAAATAAAGAGATGAAGATGAAGAAAGAGGCCAGTGAGGGACTGGGACTGCTCTGGTTTCCTATCCTATCAACTACTAATTACAGTGTTGAAATAACAAACACCAATATCTCCTGGTGGATTGCATAAGGTTTTCTGTAGTGTCACATGCATCATCTTGACCTTGAGGTAATGTTTTCTTTGTCAGAATGGAATTACTTTTAGACAAAAGCATACATGCACTACACGTATGCACTCGCAGACCGCCACGTGCACGTTTTCAGGATTGGGATTTGCTCAGAATACATCCTTAAAGCCATGCTGGTTTAAACATTTAGAATAGAAGTGTAATGCAGAGGGGCAACTAACAGACCAAATCCCGGTATGCAGAGGGGTGAGGCAGGGATTTGTTTTGGCCCCCACTTTTCTCTCGCTTTGTAAACCATGTCATAGGGTCCCTTCTTAAAGGTAACAAAGATGCTCCTAATTTAGACGGAGCTGCTTTGCTATTCGCAGATGATACCTTGCTAATCTCCCAACTTTTATGGGTCTGCAACAATTATTGAAGATGTTTTACGATGTCTGTTCATCCAAGGGGCTGAAGATGAATATATCAAAAACAAAATATTTGGCATTTAGACCCCATAAGTCCTTTAGAGGGTGAATATACATTTTTGTATAAGAAGAAACAGGAGCGCGTCTCTAGTTCTGAATACTTTGGAATCATGCTGGATAGCAAGGCTTCATGGTCCCCACATATTGAAAAGCAGAGGGGTGTACCAGCATCAAGCAGTGGCTGTTCACAAAAGACTTCAGGCATCATTCACAAGATCCACACTCCCTGCTATGGAAGTGTATAAATTAAAGGCACAACCCCCAGCCCTTTATGGGGTTGGAATTTGGGGCTATGCCAGTTGCGAGAGCCTGACCCTTTGTTCGCTCTCTGTTGCATTTACCTAGTGACAGTATAGTGACGTGATGTGCTCTTCTTCTGTGAGGCCTAGGCAACTCGAAGAGCACAGTGGATCCAACCGCTACATATCCGGCTTGGCTTTAGACGACACAACAAAGCTTTAAGGGCCTTGAAGAGTAATATACATCAATTGATATTGTGTCCTGTCTGAGAAGGTACTTGTTTGCAATGGGAATATTGAGGGAAAAGAACGATCTGAAGCCGGACTATATTGGACATATATGTTTTTAACGACTTTCTACCAGTTTGAACTGCATTTTGGTCTTAGCTGATGTATAGTTTATATATTGTTTAGGATAACAAGACTGATAGAATGCATGTACTTGCACTTCACCAGGCCCACTTCCAGTACGTTTGCATAAAAACCCTCTATAATTGTTTTTAAAACAATTCTTTCCTTTTAGAGGGGCACATGCACTTTATCACCATTTTAACTGACTTTAAATTATGTATCTTTGGGCCTTAAAAATTGCCTGATGGTACCAGCTTCTCCACTTAAAAAGTTGTTTAGAAATTGTAGAGCAGTAGGTCATATGACCCTCTGTTGTATTTGGTGTTCTATTTTATTGATAGTATTAATTACATGAAATATTCATTTCTGTGTTAATGTATTGCTTTTAAGCGTTGTTTTATGGATGAATTTCTGAATACACATTTTTGACTGACTTTGTCATACTTTTAGACAAGCACTCATATTTACTATGTTTATGCATGCGCAGACCTCCACGCACGTGTTTTAAGGATTGGGATGTGCTCAGAAAACATCTTTAAAACAAGCTACCGTGAGCTTCCATACACCATGATGGTTTAAATTATTTAAACATTTAGAATCGAATGTGAAACGCAGAAACAACAGAGGGTCATTTTCAGCAACAGATTGTGTTGGGAATTTATAATAAGTGGATACGCGGAAGATGCACAACTAATAGCTTTGGCATTTCACGAGCTGTGAAGTCGAGAAAGAAATGTTTGATTCCCTATCATCTGCCAGCATATTGACTAATGGCTAAACACATATATCACTCATCATTAATTATTAACGGTCTAATGTCATCTCTGGTGTATTTAAGGAAACGTCTCAGACTCCTCTTCTGTTCTTATAACCCAGACCCTAGCTAAGAAGCCGGTGTTTGTCTCTCTGGACCCACTGCGCCCTCTCCCCCTACCTATGGTGTTGAGCTTGTCCTGGTGAGAAGGTCGAGTTGCCATGTAGATTGGCCGCACCACTGAAACCTCTCAGTAAAAAATAATAATACAAATAATATTGGTTAAAGACGACTGCCATTTCCTTGGAAGTTTGAAGTTTATTTATTATGCTCGATTAATTAAAACCATTGCATACACTTAAAATATAAGCAGCCTGATTCATCATAGACCCGTTTTGCGAGTCTATAATAGAATCGCTATTACAGACTCGCAAAACGGGATTCATGTAGGAATCGCAAAAAGATTTGCGATTCCTACACAATCCTTATTTGCGATTAGCAATTAGCTAATCGCAAATAATATAGCGATTTAAAGGGTGCCAGGGGTGTCCAAAGGACACCCTGTAGCACCCCTTAAATGCAAATTGAAACAGGTGTTGCGCACACACATGTCCAAAGGACATGTGTGTGTGTGCAACATGCAACTTAGAAAAATGCTTTTAAAAGCATTTTTCTGAGTTTTCGCTATTTACCACGAGGTTTGACCTCGCGGTAAATAGCGGGCCGAAATTGCGAATTCACAATTTTTTAATGGATGATCAATTGCATTTAAGGAATCTCAAATAGAGATTCCTTAAATGTAATTCCTCACAAAATTGCGACATCGCTATTACCGATTTTTGCATTTGGGATGATGAATCCCAAATGAAAAAATAGAGCTCGCAAAGGGCCAGATTCTCAGAATCTGGCCCTTTGCGAGCCGATTTCGGCTTGATGAATCAGGCTGAATATCTTACAATTGTTTGATAAACCCATTGTAGAAATTCCCGACTTTTTATCAACAGCAATAAATAGAAGGATTAATAAAATCTTAGGGACATTAAAGAAAGCGCACACATTTTTAAAACATTCTGCACGTTGATCATGATTGACTGTAAATATTATTTCGACTGTGTCCATTCTTGTAGTAATTATGTCAGTTCTTGTAGTAAGTAGTCCTTGGCCGACTTGGAACGGCTCGGACCGGCTCGGACCGGTGTTTCAATATTTTTGCAGTTATGTCAAGGTATTAGTTGGAGAGTTGTGCGATTTTGAGATCTGAGGTGGGTGTGGGGGTAAATTTATTTAAAAAATTCTGTTTCATGCCTGGAAGACATGCTTCATCCACCACTGTCGAAACCCACGGTTGTGTAGTAAAATCGAATGTATCTTTGTGGTTGAGAGGAGGCATCTTAAGGTGATATTAGTGGTGGTGCATTAGGTTCATTCAAAGGACAGCATGCTGCTACTGTTTGTTCGAGCAGGCCTGACTGAATACCCGGCCTTGCCTTTCTCCACTGCTCGGGTCAGTGTTGCTTTAGGTTGGAATCAGCTCATAAAGTCTGTACGCTCAGTTCTTAAATAAATTCCAACTTGTAATAACACAAATAGAATTGGCGCAATAGCTCGTGGTAAATAGTTCAAATGAGAAGGTGTGGTAGTCCCAATTGGCACATTTGGGTGAGCCCCTGAAAATAGACGCCAATAAGGGCCCTGAAAGCTACAATTGCGCGTGTATTCAGTAGATTTTTCGTGCTGAGGGTGATCCTGCCCCAGGGTGCACTATTTAGGCTCACGTGTCGATGCCGTTCTATTACCTACTCTATTGAGCCTCTTTACCACGAGTTAACTGGAAGACTGATTAAAAGAAACGCGCATGTTTGCCAGGAGACGACCATGACCAGTGTGTGGCAAGCACCTGCATCTGGGGCAGCCCTAATGTGGCGTGGAAGTGGTGTGCCACATTATTTAATTTTGACTTTTTCAAGGATTTCGAATTTGTTCAGCTTCATGCGGTGAAATCTGAAAGATGGGTCCTCGAGGTTTTTACATCCTGTTGATACAGATGGTGGTCTGCAGACATCCCCAATCCTCCATTCAAATACGAACAGGATGAGGGAGTTATTTGTAGTGCAACAACTAAACAGGTTGGCTGTTCCTGCACAAAATCTAGGGATCACCTGTGCTCACCTGCACAACACTTCAAGTCTGATGAAAATCCCCACGTCCCTGCTAGTCGGTCCTGAAAGGTGCATTTTGCGTTGCATAAATCTCGACATTGACATTTGTAAATGTGTCCAATATTTTTACATAAGATCGCCTTATTCTGCTTTCAGACTATATCTACTATTAAATACTACAAATCTATTTTTCTTTTGCTAATCGTCTTGATATTTGCCTATGGTGATGTTAGCACTTTCAGTAAAATAACATATTGTAGTGTGAACAAATTTATGTAACTTGTTTCTTTGCTCTTTTGGTTTACGTTGCTCCTATTCTGGATGCATAAAAATAGAACTAATTTGGATGGTCTGAAGTTATCCTGAAAATCCTTCATTTTATTGGTCCCTCTTGAACCCTAGATAGAACGCGCTTGCTCAACGGAGTAATGAGGAATTTGAGTAAAAAAAGTTATAAAAACAACTATTTATATCCATTTGATCAGCGTTAATCATTTGGATAGCTTGTAGTTGTACGAAATTGGGTTGTTGGTTGACTGGGGAATGAGTTCTGGTGGAGCAGCAACAACATTCCTTGTCAGGGTAAGGCACAAGCACGCCCCAAATTAGCCTTTGCTTAACCCCCTCTTAGCTTGGCACAGAGTAATCAAGGTTTAAGTTCGAGTCAATTTGTAAAGTATTTGCGCAACAATTCAAACAGTAAAACAGTGAAAACACCATACAAAAAGATACCACTCCAAGTTAGAAGAATAGATCTGAATTTAATAAATAAAACAAGACCGGTCAAAGTCAAAAGTTCAGGCCTACCATGGTGGAACACAGGTTGGATACAGTCCCAGGTTAGTCCAGCTGAAGTTTTACCTTCTCAAGTTCCTGCCAATAGTACCTTCTCAAGTTCCTGCCAATAGTCTTATTGGTGCTGCAGAGGGCCGCGAGGAGCAGGGATAGCGTCGTGGGAGGCTGCTGGCAAAGCTTAAGGAACAGGCCGGCCTCGCAGGTGGGGGTTGTTGGAGCTTTGCGGTGGCGGTCTGTGTGAGCAGTCGATGTCTCAGTGCAAAGAGTCAGGCTGACAGAGCTTCATGCTGATTTTGGGTTTGAGCAATGAGGTCTTGGTGCGAATGGGCGCGTTCAAGGTGTGAAGAGCCCAAAAGCTTGAATTCAGTGTCTGTGAACCACACCATGGGTCAAGTACCGGAGAAACACCACTGGGTCCAGGAGCTGGTGCAGGATGTTGGAGAGCCTTTTAAGTCATTTAGGCTCAGATTAGGAGGCCAGCAAATTAACCCTTGGAGTCATTCTGGGGTCCTGGGTTCAAGAATAAATTGCAGGTCCAGTTCTCCTTCCAAGTGTAAGAGTGCAGCAGGTCAGCACAGCAGGGCAGCAGTTCCTTTAGAACAACAGTCCATCAGAGTGACAGTTCTTGTAGAAGCACATCAGTCCTTCTTCCTGGCACAGTATCCACAGAACCAGAAGTGTACTGAAGAGTTGGTGTCTGAGGTCCAGTATGTATACCCTGCTGTGCCTCCTGGAGTGGGGTAGAAGCTTCTAGAGGGTTTTCTTTGAAGTTCCCAAGAATCCTGCCTTCCCTGGCTACAGGAGGTATATAGCCCTTTGTGTGTGGCAAGGACACAACCTATTCAAGTGTAAGTGGGGCTGCACCCAGCTATGCCCTCTTATCCTGCCAGTGATGGCCCATTCAGGCACACCTAAGCTCCCTAATGTTTGTGACTGTCTACGAGGAATTCTTGCTTAGGGACCTGATATGGTTCCATTTGGAGAAATCATATTTTTTGCATGCACGGACGGAGCGTGAACCAAGATAGCATGCTTTTAATGCCATTGAGCATGATGAACAGTGAGCGTACGCTACCATTATTTATGTGCAAACAATGTATTTTTCCATCCAGTGGAAGAAGTGCACCAATGCTAAAATTTGATGACAGAAAAAGCAAGTGTCACAAAATGATGGTTAAAAATGGACTGGCATCACTGGAGGATTTATTCTTTTGTGATCAGTAATATTGAGAACACGAATATGAAGATTCTGTGTTTTCAATGTAATTTCTCTCCGAACATGATTGTCTGTGATATGCACATGATTCATGAGCTGAATTATTTATGTTTATGGGTGATTTTAAGGTTGTATTTAGGGAGGTTCATTCATTTGTTTTGCACATAAATGTTTAATACACAGTAGATTATCTTCGTTTTTAGAGATGTAGGGACTATGCACACTAGTGGACGGGGAGGATATTATTTTGACAGGTGTAGCACCACTATGAGGGTTTGCACTTTGGTGTTTAGTTATTTTGGTGTGTTAGTCCTATGGCAGTTTTTACCATATTTTTGGGATACGTTTTGACATGTGATGGTGTTTAATTAAGTAAGCTATTAAAGAACTTGGGAGCGCACATGGTTTAATTTGGCAATATCCAGGAATGGGGCAGTTTCTTGTGAGTCTGATATATGGACGATACTAAAATGGAGATGTTAACAGGCTGTCAAGGAATGTAAAAAAGCTTGGATTCGATGTAAGGATTCCTTTGTGAGACACAGTTGAATGTCCAGGGGCACTAGGTGAAGATAGTTTCAATTTTATTTGCTGGTTTGGTAACACACACACAGTTGTTTTCAGTTAACATGGGTTACATGCAGTCATTTTGCATATTTTAAGTTCACAGATTAGACGTTTGCCTTATCAGATCAACTTCTGTAGTATGGGACTACACAAGTGTTAATATGCAAAATGTATTATGTTTATGACTAAATAGGATGGCGGCTGGTGGCATGAATGTGAGATTCCGGGACAGGAAATTGTAGTTTTTGTAGGTACTGTATGTTGATTATGTATTAAAAGAGAAGCAGACATGAAGTATTGATGCTTTAAGCAGATTGTCATGGTCATTAGATAGCACTGATGGATGTTTCTTTATCATTTTACATGATAGTTACCCCTGAAGAAGGGATTTCTACCAAAATGCATTGGGTATTTTGTAAAGAGGAAACTGCATGAGATATATTGAACCCTCTAGTGCTGCGCCGAGAAAGCCGCATGAGGCACAGAGAAAATATTGATGAAAAAATACACACAATAAAGGGACGGAAAGATGTAAAATGAAGAAAAATGATTTGATTAAACTTGGATTACTTTTGGAATAAAAACATAATAAAATGGTTAAAAGTTCATACATACTACTGGCTGTGCATCTTGCTTCGGGACCTGATGGGGTTACTTTTAGAGAAATCATATTTTTGTGCCCCCGAATGGACTGGGAACCAAGTTAGCCGCCTCCAATGCCATTGAGCATGATGAACATTAAAATAAAATATATATCTGTTGAGTGCACTCCACCATTCTTTGTGTGCAAACTTTCTAAAAGTGGCATTTTCAAAACTGTAATTTAACCACATTGCTGCTGTGGTTATTTTTCTCCTGTGCTGGATATTGCCATTTCCCATTGTTCATGACGAGCTGGGCTCGTCATCAGTGTTTGAGGAGGCTACACCATGACGAGCCCAGCTCGTCATCAGCCTCGAAGGGGTTAAAATCCAACTTCATCATCAGTTAGGAATTTAAATTCCAATTCCAGAGACACCAAACATGAACTAATTACCTTTTCCCATTTGCAAATTACACTTATAAAATGTAATAAAGAAACTCCAATGTTATCCTACTAGAGAGGTAGGCCTTGCAGTAGTGAAAAAAGAATGTCAGCGTTTTTCACTACCAGGACATGTAATACTTAAAAGTGCATGTTGCACTTTTTGAGAACAGAACACCCTTTTCTATGGGCTGTCCAGCGTCTACCCTATGGGTGTCTTATATCTATTAAAAAGGAAGGTTTGGGCCTTGCAAAAAATGTATTTTACCAAGTCGATAATGGCAGGCCTGAGGTATGTTTAAAGGGCTACTTAAGTGGGTGACACAGTCAGTGCTACAGACCCTCTATCAGTACTTAATTTACAGGCCCTTGGCACATGTAGTGCCACTTTACTAGGGACTCAAAAGTAAACTAAATATGGCAACTTGGGATAAGCCAATATTACCGTATTTTAAGGAGTGAGCACATGTACTTTGATTAGCAGTGGTAAAGTGTGCAAAGTTCTAAGGCCTGGAAAAACAAGACAACAAAATGAAGGAGGATGGCACATAGTTTAGAGGAATACCACCCTAAGGCTAGCAAGTCTAACAGTAATGCAGGTCAGCTTAGAACAGAGGTCTTCAAACTTTTTGATGCCGAGACCCCCTTGTAAAACCTTTTTAGGCGTAAGGACCCCCTTCCGACAAAAGCTTCTAGAAACTGGTACTCCTCATCATCAAGTTTTGACAACTATAAATGCGCCTGTTAGACCTCATCACATCCATCCATCATTCATCCACCCACACTTTCACACATCCATCCATCCTTTCATCCTTACATCTATCCTTCCTTCCATACATCCATCCTTTAGCCGTCCACCCTTTCATCCATCCACCCATCATTCATCCCCCACCTTTTCACACATCCATCCATGCATCATTCATCCATACAACTTTTTATCCATCCATGCATCCACCCACCCTTTCATCCATCCATCCATCCTTCATCCATCCACCCTTTCATCCTTCCATCCATCCACCCTTTCATTCATTCATCCACCCTTTCATCCATCCATCCATCCTTCATCCATCCACCCTTTCATCCTTCCATCCATACATCTATCCTTCATTCATCTATCCTTCACCCATTCACCCTTTCATCCTTCCATTCACCCATCATTCATCCACCCATCTTTTTACGCATCCATCCATCCATCATTCATCCATGCAACCTTTTATCCATCCATACATCCTTCATCCATCTACCCTTCCATCCTTCCATCATCCACCCTTTCATCCATCCATCCACCCTTTCATCCTTCCATCCATCCACCTTTCATCCTTCCATCCATCCACCCTTTCATCCATCCATCCACCCTTTCATCCACCTACTCATCATTCATCCACCCACCTTTTCACATATCCATCCATCCTTCATCCTTACAACCATCCATCCACCCATCATTCATCCACCCACCTTTTCTGTGACTCTCTCATGGGGGTTAGGGGGGTCAGTATCTCAGTGTCTTCTTCCTTCTTTCCCGCTCATGGGAGGGCATCTCTGTGCCTCCCTGCTGGGGGCGGGAGGGGGGGACGTGTCACGGGACCCACAGCTCCAGGCGCGCAACATCCATTATACTCAAAGGGCTACACTACAGCATGCTCCCCAGACCCCACCCCCCAACCACTCTCCCCCCTCCCCCGGCTTGTGTGTGTGAGCCCAGCTGAAACCGTTTCAGGGACACACACACAGCCACACCCGAGTACTTGTTAATGAGCCATTGATGTTTTTCACACATCGGTGTGAATTAGGCCTCCGCCATGAGCACCCTTGATCAGCCCAAGCCAGGAATTGCATGCCCCTGACAGAATCTGCGACCCCCTTCCAAGGACTCCATGACCCCCCTGTGGGTCGGGCCCCACAGATTGAAGACCTCTGGCTTAGAAGGACTAACAGCTGACAATGAACATAATTTATAAAACAGTGCATCTTACGAATGTAATTACCAAATTGTTTCAGGATGTTCTCTAAGAATCTCATGCAGACACTTTGAGGCATTTTTGGGTAGTAGGGCGGATATCAAATGTTAAAGGCAATCTAAGAGATCCATGGTATTGGAATGTCCCAAAAAATGTAGGCGGTGTAAAAGGTTTCAGGACATAGGCTTGCATTATGCATAAACACATTGCAAGACTCAACTGAGATCTGAATTTTAGGACTAATAAATGGCCTGGTGTTTGGTGGGAAGAAACCCTAGAAAGTGGCTAGACTACAGGTTATCCGAATTATCTCAAATCTAAAGCAAATTCAGAAGAATAACATTGATAATGAGGTTCCTAGAGGAATTGGATATGCAATCAAGTAGATTATAACTATTGGAATTAAGCATGAATTCCTGTACAATGAAATCAGAGTACTCAGTTGGGTATGCCATTATTTGCAATAAATATCACAGCTTAAGAGGAGTATGGACTTTGCCAGCTAGAAGTTAAATGCAGAAGCAGGGCCTATGGATAAGGTAGGCTCGATGAAGAGGTATATATTTTCTTCCTTTGTGGCTACAGGGCCAGGCAGTTCAGATGGAGTTTTTTTAGTAGTTGTGTTCTGCTCACAGAGACAAGCATGAGTGGACATGGAAAGTTGCTTCTATGTCAAAGGGGTAGACAAGACAGACAACAGGGGATCCTCTACATGGACATCCAGGACCATCATGGGATAGAGATGGGGAGACGGGAAGAGCTTTTCTGTGAACAAATGAAGGGTAATTTTATAATTCATCCAGTATTGGGGGCTAACTATTTTAATGTCACACTCTTAATTGTTGCAACACTGTGGCTGGAAAGAATATTCTTACAGGGACAGGAGAGCAGGTACCAGTGATCAAGAGGAGATGGAGAAAGAAATATTTTACATCCCATTACAAATGTAGAGTAGCCAAGTAGATGGCATATAATGAATCTTTTTTCCTCAAGTGAGAGTAAGTGTTACTTAGTATCAGATATAGAGGTAAACATTGCAGTGTAATATGTTTCAACTACAGTGTCTAAGTAAATACATATTCGCAAAATAGCCTTTTCCATCAATTCGAAATAAACATGATTACGGTAATCCCTTTTCTGACCCTGTACCTGACACGCCGGAGAACCGGAATGACTGCACCTCTTGTAGCGGTTTTTGCCAATAACCGGTGAACAACTCCTCTGCCGTAGTCCCCCCCCCGCCGCTCTTGTCATCAGCGGCCGCAGAGCGGGGACTACAATTCCCTTGGGGCTTTGCGGCAGGAGCCGCCACCGACATCTCCCGCCCACAGGCGGCGCTACAAAGGCCCGCGCTGTCCGTGGAGCAGTGTAATCCCTTTTCTGACCCTGTACCTGACACGCCGGAGAACCGGAACGACTGCACCTCTTGTAGTGGTTTTTTCCAATAACCGGAGAACAACTCCTCTGCCGTAGTCCCCCCGCCGCCGCTCTTGTCATCAGCGGCCGCGGAGCGGGGGACTACAATTCCCTTGGGGCTTTGCGGCAGGAGCCGACACCAACATCTCCCGCCCACAGGAGGCACTACAAAGGCCCCGCGAACCCCGGGCAAAGGACGGGCCCTTTTAGGCCCTCAGAGGCTATAGGAGGCTGGGCTGGGCCATTCCTCTTTCGTGAAGGACACAGAATATACCATTTAGGTACTTGTACTTTGTTTCCATACTTGAAACATGTGCTAATTCATTTTGTCTTTATCTACACTATGGTACGACCATCTAGGAAGGACCGAAAGGTCACTATTGCATCTACTGGGGGGGTGGCAACTGGTACCATCGATCAGTTTCTGACACGGGCCAAAGTGGTAATTGAGAAAGAGATAGCGCTAGTAGAGAAGCGTCTGTCGCTAGATCTGCTGACAGGGAAACGCTCCTCCCTTGGTAAGATGGGCTCGTCTACTACACCCGAACCTCCCTCAAGTAATACACCACTAGTCATCCTGAGCCCAGTATCTAGTACAACACAAGAAGAAATTGATAATGCTGAGGTACGCTCACTACTAAATTCAACACCAACTAGTTTGGTTTCTCGTGCCTCAAGCGTTTTACCACCCCTATCACCCATTCCAGCATCGTTGTCACCTGCACCTGTGACTTTAGCAAATGTTAATACCGTGATATCAGAAACTACTAACACTAGTACTACTGACCCACCATGCAGAAGAAAAAGAGGAGCAAGCCCATTAAAGAAAGTCATAGCAAAGACGCGCAAAAAGTACAAAAGGCCCCTCGACAGACTGAACAGCCCCCTAGTTCACCTTTAGTAGTCATTCATAAGCCCCAACCAGTCACCCAAGGTTGTAGTGAAGAAAGGCTCCTAGAGAAAATGGAAAAATTGGTTAGACAACTTAACTCCAAAATAGACCACCTGGAAAAATGTAATTTCTGGAAATACAACCAGACTAGATATTATAACAACTGTCCTAAAGAGCTCAAAAGCCCTACTACCTACTCCTGCCCCACCAACTATTGTCCCCAGTAGTAGCAGCACAACGATGCAAACTAACATCACTGCACCTTCTGCTATTCAACCTGCTACAGCTACCACTAATAAAAGTACGTTAGACACTAATTTACTGGGGCCTGCTAGTAATAAACCTGCGAGGGCTGGTGCTACGGCCAAGAAACAACTTGAACGGAATGCCCAAATAGCGGAAAACCAGTCTAAAGACCAGGGCCCTAAGAACAATAAGCATAGTTCTCAATGAGTTCCCTATGTAAATCTCCCTCCCGAATCAGTCCCCTACACAATTATCATGGTGGGAGTTCGCGGGATCGGAACCGAGAAACGGGAAACACACAGGGACCTGAAGAACAAAGTTATTTACAGGCTCAATACCAATAGAACACTTCCTCCCTTCTCTAGTACGGAAATACTAAATGTTAGGAGGGTAAACTGGATAGGGAATACTGCCAAAGACCTGGAGGGAGACTGTATTATTGTAAGTTTCAAAGACCCCTTGGTGGTTGATTTTATCCGTAGGGAACCTAGGTACGGGAGAGAGGGGGACATTCAAACAATAGATTTACATTATTTTTATCCTGGTATAAAACATGGCCCATCCTTCCCCCCGCGTCAAGTACACAGAAGGGAGCCATATATAGCTAATCCCTTCGCTAGGGCTATGTTCTAACTACCCCTATCAAATCGATTTGAGCCTTTTTCAAACTTAGAGGGGGTAGATTGACTGTCATACAATAGTGAACCCATGGAAGCTACTGAGCCTAACACTAATATCATCAGAAGGGATATAAAACTTGGAGCACTTTTGGAAATATCCAAAGTGGTTCAAGACTTAAATGATGGCAATGAAGTTGGGCAAAAAGAAGGCTATGAAGCAAGGCAGGGTGTGGACATATCATTCCAGTATATCACTGAGGGAGAAATAGACAGGAGAAATACCATCATTAAAGATATAACTTATAACGAAGTTTCCGCCATTAACCAGGATAGAATCCAAAGTAGACGGGAAACAATCATTACTACAGAGGTAAATGTATCATTAATCTATAACAATATGCCTGTAATTGACCATGTTTATACAACTAGTCCCAGGTTACCACTCCTACACCAACCAGTATACGAAGCTGGAGAAGGCATAAATGTTATAACCTGGAATATAGCAGGCATAAACAATAAATTCAACACTCCCTTTTGGAATGACTTTATTACTCAAGGCCATGACATAATATGTCTACAAGAGACATGGCACAGAGACCAAATTATCGTTGAAGGATACACATCCTTCAATATAAATGCTGTAGATTCCACTGCCGGTAGGGCTAAGGGTGGTCTGTTGACCCTGATTTCAACTGGGCTTACAGAATTCAAACTAGGTAAACGCATTGACGTTGGCCCTTATGCACTTATAACCTGCCTTGAGCACCAAGAAACTAATGCTCTAATGATTGTTAATTTTTACAATAATATTTTTAATGCCAGCAGAGACATTGTGGTACAGGATATAGAAGCAGCAATAGACAAATTACTTGTTGATTATAGGGTTTGCCCAGTTATACTTTGGGTAGGAGATTTTAATTTGCAAGTCTGCGCAGATGCCCATAAGGGGATCTGCAGCACTATCTATGATCAGGAGGATAGAAGCGCTATAACATATAATCCTTTCTCACATGACACATATGGGCTGGCACTGAATAGCCTAGCTGCCAAACTAGACTTAGAACTCTTGGATTGTTCTAATAAGAGGGGCAACATCAGATGCCCAACTTTCAAGGGTAGGAACTCTAATTCCAATATCGACCACATACTAGCTTCGAGCGGCACTGCTTACTGCGACTTATGGATAGAGGAACAAGTATCACAATAGTATCTTGCTTACATTACTAGGCTAGGGTCCTAAAACTAAAATCCACAGTAAACCGACACAGGATATCACGGCCTGTAGCCCAAACGGACCTAGAATTAAGTGGGCAAAGGTCAATCCTAATAAATTCTTAGCAGAGGTAAACGCCAAATGTGAAGTTGAAATAAGTTATTGCCTTAAAGACGTGGCCAACCCCGAAATCATGCTACACATGATCAATAGGATTAATGTAATGATAGAGGGTCTATTGACTGGCAAGAATTACAAACATAGAGCAAAACAACCGGGCTGGTTCAATAAAGATTGTACAGAAGCCATGTCTTCACTAAAACATGCCCTACAAAAAAAACAAAGGGAGCCGGAATTAGTTAAGGAAAAGCGGTATCATTACAAAGCAATGTTAGCAGCAAGGAAAAAACAGTTACAAGACGAGGCATGGCACAACTTAGATATGGCCGCGGCCACTAAAAACAGTAAATTATTGTGGGAAATTATTTATTGCCCATTTTTAAAGAATGATTCTATACCTACAGTAACTTCTAACGGTAACTGTAAAGCATGGATAGAACACTTCTCCAAAGTTTTTAATTCAGACGTATTGTCTACAGATACCTTCGGCCAATGGCCAACCATTCCTCTATCTATTACCTTAACTGAGGTCCAGGCAGGACTCGAGAAGAGCAACTGCGGTAAAGCTCCTGGCCCGGATGGCGTACCCATAGACCTATATAAACACGAAATGGATTTGTGGGCACCCATCCTAACACGCTTTTTCAATGCAGCAATTGAATTTGAACTTCCAAAGACCTGGGGGCAATCAATTATTGTACCACTTTTTAAGAAGGGCTCGAGGTCAGAGGCATGCAACTATCGACCCATCTCCCTCCTTGATTCATCGATAAAAGTACTAAGTAGAGTTCTCTTAGAAAGACTGGAAATATGGGCAGAAGAGGAATCTATTTTATCACCAGTACAGTATGGATTCAGGAGGGGGATTGGCACGATGGAGCAATGCATCAACCTCGACCTCATCATTGACAAATATACAACAGTCAAAGGTGGAAGTCTTTTTTTATGTTTTGCCAACCTCAGTTCTGCTTTCGATTTGGTTGAACATTCATTATTATGGCCCATTTTAATAGACATGGGCGCACCCAAAGAGATCATATACTTCCTTGCCAGACTATATGATACATTAACATGTAAAGTACGCTATGGGATGGCTGGCGAGTGCACTCCTTATTTCAAAGTTAAAAGAGGAATAAGACAAGGATGTGTCTTAGCACCACTCTTGTTCTCCCTGTTTATAAACGAGATAGATGCGACACTTAAAACATCCGCTGCAGATTCGCCACTTATTGATGGTAAACCCATTCCAATTCTGCTTTATGCAGACGACGCGGTTCTTTTATCGCGTACGCAAAATGGTCTGCAACATCTCATTGATAACTTTTCTACATTTATAGTTAAACGGAAACTGGTAATTAATAAAAGCAAAACGATTACAATGGCATGTGGGGAAAAAAAAAATAGGACTTTCTTTTTAGATAATGTCAGGTTAGAACCCGTTAAGAAATTCTGCTATTTAGGGATAACCTTTTCCGGAGATGGGGGCTGGAACAGCGAACAGGATTGTGTACAGCTAAAAATATCCAGGAACACCAACAGCATCTTTAGATTTGCAACTAAATTGGGGAACCGTAGAATAAAAGAAATGATCCATATTTACATTTTGAGATGTCTGTCATCTGCACTGTACGGCGCCGGATTGTGGGGATATAATATTAACAGCTGTAAGCTGATTCAACGTCAGGAAAATCTTTTTTTGAATCGCTTACTCTGTATCCCAGGCCCGTCATCTGCTTCCATCGAGATCATACATAGGGATGTGGGCTTATCCTATATTGGAGACTTAGCCGCCTTACGTCTACTTTCCCTATGGAGGTCTATATGGTCCAAAACTGAAACAGAATTTACCCAAACTGTAATTAGGGATTGTTTAAAATTGGAACACCACATGCGTATTCCCTGGTTTAGGCACATCCGGTTTGGTTCAAGTCAGTTTTTGATTTTGACCCTTTTCTTAATCCGGAATTAGGTGTCCCTTTTTCAAAAAAGGAGTTAAAAGACCTATTTTTGGAAAATGCAGAGAAGATTAGGGCCGCCAGATATGCAAGCCAAAGCACATATGCATTTTATAAAGAACACAATGATAAAGAAGGCCTCCAACAATACCTGATAACTGTTACCAGAAGTTCTCATCGTTTTGTATTGACACGGCTGAGATTAGGTACTGTGCCCCACCTTGTGTCTTTCCCCTATACTGGAAGGAACAGTGTTTTGCCCTGCCCATGTGATGGGACATCTAAACAGAGCAGCTGCCACTTTTTGCTCTTCTGTAAATTTTATATTTCCTTAAGGAAATTATATTTAAAGCCTGTGTTTTTAAAATATAATAAAAGAACTACTACAGATGCTTTGCGGCTAATGTTCGAACTGAATAGTACAGATATATGCTTTTATGTAGCTACCTACATTTTAAAATGTATTTCTAGTAGGTAATCGATCATTATATGATCCAGAATAATTACGATTTCTTTGCAATTTTAACAAATTTGCATACTGTTGTTGTCTGTATTGGTTTTAATATTGTTATTTTTAACTACATTTTTAAACATTGGAAACTATATATCCAATATGAAATCTGACGATTACTATTTTTAGGTGTCTTCATAACTCTACATTTTTAAATTGGGCTTGTGTACTCTGACATCATTTTATTGTTTTATGGAATCAATTTATCAGTAAGATGTCCTGACTGAAATAACGCAAATTTGCACTTTCAAAATATGTTTACATTTATCCTTCTTGTGGAGACATATGTTTACGTCCTTGTTTAGTGTGGTAACTGTGATTTCAAAGCTTTAAAATGTAAAAAAATATATTTTCTCTGTTTGCTACATGGTTATATTTTATATACCGAATAAAGCATTTGAATTTGAATTTGATTACTGTATGTTCTCTGTGAGCTCTAGATAATCCTGCTGGTAAAAAAAGGGTTCCTGGATTTAGAGAAGTAGGCATCAATGAATGCCCTCTCACAATTTTCGCATCCTAATGACTGCCTGGCTCTCTCCCCTCGGAACCCTCAAGAATACTGTTTATCCTGCCCGTGGGTCTGAATAGAACAGGTGGTTGGAATCAAGACCCTCATCTAACCCCGCTTCCTTTTTCAGGTTTGGTTGGGTGGTGTTCCTACTTTTTCCGACCTCAGCTGTCCAACCTCTTCTCTCCATAGAGTCTATCATGCTGTGTGTGAGGAAAGTTTATAATCTTGATTTCTGAGAGCAATGATGAAAAAATGCTTCTTCAGCTGAGCCCATGCTTATTAGAAGCAAACAGAGAACCAAGGTAACGGTGTGCATGGAAATGTCTGATTTTGTGCCTTGGTTGTCGTGGTTGGTCATTCACAGCTAAGATTTTTTTTTTATTTTGTATTGGTCAGAAACAGTTTTTAGGGTGCTGGAGGAGGTCAAAGCGTTGATTATGGCATTTAGAGATTCGAAGGAAGATCAAGAAGGCAAGACAGGCCTAAAAAGGTGGCACCTGTAAGAAAGTGGGCTGTTGGTTGAGGGGGCGGAATCCACACTCAGGCAACAACTACAATCCTTGTCAGGATGAACCACAAATATCACTAAATCAACCTCTGCTTAACCCTCTAGTAGCTTGGCAAATAAGGGGCCAGGCTTAACTTAGAGGTGCTGCCTAAAGTATTTATGCCGCACACAAACAGTAATAAGGTGAAAACATAAAAGAAAAATCCCAAATAAATTTAAAAAAATAGAGTTCATTTTAATAAATAATAAGACACCAAAAGAAATTAAATCCAAATAGTAAAACTAGATTTATGACTATAACAATTTTTCAGTGAAAAATAGCACCTAAAAGATCTAAGCGCCAACCACTGGTATCTGGTTGCTCGATACTGGTACAAAGTGAAAAATGAAGGCCAAGGGTAGGTCAGAAATATGAGGTGGATTGGGCCTGATCTTGGCTTACCTTGAAAGAAATTTTAAAGAAAAGTTCCAGAGAATGTAAATGCTAGATCTGGCACCCTTGGTCTGGTTTCCCTGTCTTTTTGCCTCTACTGCCTGTATTTTTGGACTGTGTGCTGGACTTCGTTGTTGGTGGTTTAGGCACTCTGGGCACTTCACCACTGGTGATCAGTGCTAACGTGCAGGTGCTCCTTGTGTAAATTATGATTGTGATTGGTTATTCATGAGTGGCACATTTGGATTACTGGAAGGTCCCTAGTAAAGTGCCCAGGGCCTGTCAATCAAACACTACTAGTGGGCCTGCAGCATTGGTTATGCCACTCACATGAGTAGCCCTGTAACCTTGTCTCAGGCCTGACATGCAGTGTCTGTGAGTGTAGTTTTAAACAGCAATGTCAACCTGGCAAGTGGGTCCCACTTGCCAGGATCGAACCTTCTGTTTTACTACATGTAAGGCACCCTTAGGTTAGGCCCAAGGTAGTCCAATGGGTAGGGTACTGTGTTTGTGAAAGGTAGGACATGTACTGGTGTGTTAAGTTAAGGCTTCTGAATAAAATAAAGGTACCAATTTGGTAGGTGCCAATGTTATGTTGTACGGTGAGAGCACAAGCCCTTTGGCATTGGTTAGCAGTGGTAAAGTACACAGTTATACCAATGACAACAAACTCAGAAAGCAGAAGGGGTAAAGTTAAAACATTTGGGGGAAGACCACACTGAGGATGTCAGGTCTGACAGCATCAATCAGCATCAATCAGGGACTTAAATATGTAAAATAAGTAGGTGTGGAGAGTAAGTGGACAGGTTTAGAGTGATTATGAGACCTTCATTATTAATTAGCCTATTTCCTCCTCTTTCTTTCATCTGGGTTGGATATGTGTGAAAAGTAGGTGCAGTAGTTGGTGTAGAGCAGCAAGTACGATGGTGTCATTAGCAAAGAGGCATGACTCAGGTATGGCTAGAACATGGAATGGGTGAACAAGGGAGTCAAAGTATTTGGTAATAAAATAAATGTTGTTACAGACTGGTGTAGCATTACATCAGTAATATGTAGCTGAAGTGGCAGATAAAGATCCTTTTTTTATACTTTAGTGTCTGTTGTGCTTTATGTCTTTGAGGATAGATTTGATTTGTTTGGCCAAGAGTAGAGTTGCGGAAATGCAAATGGTTGTGGAAATGCAAATGGATGTGTGTTGGCACGATTTCGCACGATTTCGGGCTGTTGGGAAAATACAACATCCTGCCCAGGTGATTGTGTAAATATGAATAGGGTTAATCAGTGTAAGGGATGCAGGGTATAGGGTGTGGAGTAATGGATCACTTTCGCTGTTTGTAAAAGGCCTGCACTGTGGGAAGTCTCAATGTAATACAATATACATAACCAACCCAGGACTTCAGAGTCCACACTCATTCAGATATGAGTCTGTATCGAGCAAAGTACTTCAGATATTATTGTAGGGCACAATACATTCAAGACTAAGATTCACATAGGCACCCCGCGTACGATGCCCTGCAGTCTGAAGGGGTTGGAACCTCCACAATGAGAAACTGCAGTGCGAAGGGGACCATGAGTGTGGGGTCCCCCCCACAAATGTGGGGCGTCCACCAGAAGTGTGGAGGCCTTTTTTGTACTGGTGCCACAGTATGCAGAGGCTCACTTCACTAAAATGTTCACAAATTAGAGCGGGAATATTTCACAGTGGATGCGTTCACAGCAGGCTTATTACATTCAGGTTTTATAGGGAAAAGCAGCAAAGTACATGACAGTTATCATAATTACTATTTACCGGTAGATATAATTTCTCTCAACAAGTACCTTGAACTTTAAATATGTCATTTAAAATGGTAAAATATGATAAATGAATTATGAAAAGCTAATTATCTCTTTCAAAGATATGAATCAACAGCTTGCAAACTGAACAGATTTTTAAACTTACAAGCACTGACTTAGTCATTTGATGTGTCACTCTGGGCTGCGTGAAGTTTATGGAAAAAGCATGTCATAACAATCTTCTAAAAGTTTAATTTGAATGCAAAATATGACAGTAAAAATTTGAAAAATGCCCTTGTTAATATGTGTACTAGCAGCTTGCAGTTTGGCGCTGTTGGTAATTCTCTATTTAATACATGCTATCACTTGCTGCTTCGACTTTTACACATATACGAGGTGGGTACCATTTGTGTCTGGTTAAATGGATGTACAAATAGAAGTTCATTCAAGGCACACCTCCACAGAGACCATTTAAACGTAAATTGACATTTGAGGACAATTGTTTCCAACTTCCACAAAGTCACTGAAGCAATAATAGTGTAGTATTGGCTCTGAACTGACCTGTGCAGCCACTCACATGGAACATCTTCGCTCTGAGGACAGTGCCGTAGGCCACCCCCGTGATGTAATCTAGTTTGGCCAGGACTGCTGCATCCTTAGGTCATAATAAACCACACCAAAGATATATGCAGTAATAATCAAGGACTCGCCTTCCCAGCTTGCAAGGGATTACAGTAAATCATAGTTTTAAGTTGATTTCACTTATGATGGAGTATTACAATGCACTCCCAGAGCATGTCAACACTACTATTATACTATACTACTATACTATAAAAGAACTTCCAGTATTCAACAATTCAATCTTCGATTAATTCAAATCTGTGATACCATAATTACCTGTCAATGAAAGATAGCAATTGAAGGTTTACGCTCTTGAACACAAGTCCAAATATTCTGATCATTCAAATATTTCTCAATAGGCAGTCTAATACTTGAACCCTCCTATTGCCCTACTTAAATATTCACTTTTTAAGAAAACCATATGAACTTTCATACCCCAATTAATACACACAGCTTTCATCACACTGAAGGCATAAAGTCCTTGCTGACAATAAACAATCCATCTGCCAACAGGATAGAAAATGGAAGAAAAACCGAACTATTGATGAAGTCATTATGCTGAAGCCCCTCTGTACAACAGGAAGGGGCGTATCTTAGTCAGTAAGTTTCGGGGGGCGGGGGGGGGGGGGGGGTGAATCTCAAATTTGTCTACTAAAAAAGCAGCGAGCTGTAGAGTGGAGTGGTGAGATTACCACGGTTCAGATTGGATTATTTCCATGAGAAACAGGGTAAGTACTGCGTTGCCTTACGTGGGCCTCTGTCTAGAGTGGCACAGTGGGTAAAATACAATCGGTTAAAATGCTACCCCAGCAATTGCCACTGGTTAGACCATTTTCAAGAATTGACCCACCAAATCACATTGAGGTTTTTCGTTGCATGTAGTATGCCTGGAAAAAAGAGACTGGTGCAGGTTTCCAGGCCTACTACTGCCAATGTTTGTGAATTCCAAAAAGTAGTGCATCTGGACCCAATCAAGGAGTATTTCCATGGGTGCAGACTTACTACTTTTATGGTAACAAAGGTACTATATATATCTAAGTTTTAGCTCCAGATGAAAAACTCATTAAATGCTCGTAGTGAAATGCTAACAATGAGAAAAACCAACACTGACTTACCAGACAGAATTCTGGGCCCATAGCGCAACTACTAAGCCAAGAATGCATTTGGGGGTATCATACCCTAAACACCGCCCACATAGCTGTGCACCTATCCCACCTGGGACTGGTAGTTATCCCTGGGAACTCAGGGATACTAGCACAAACAATACAATGCCTTGAAGTCCCTTCCCTGGAATCACATGTATTTTCTCTGCGGGCACTCTTCTTTGTCTCTGCTACGAGAAACCTTGATGATAGAGTTTTCAAAATGGTGCATATAGGCTTTGAAGCAAGCATAAAATAGAAAAATGTTTTTATTTCTCCTAATATTTCCTACTTTGCATATGTGCTGCAGTGTACATCACACATCTGAAGTGGGAAAAGTTTTAAAGTTAGTGTTAGCATAGTATTTAATACTGGAAAGTTACCCCTCAAGTACAAAACCTATGCTAGACATTACGTAGACACCCACGGTGCAAAGGTGTGTGCGTGGATCTAGGTAGTCTGATTCTGCACCAGCGCTACGGCACTAGCGCTAGGGATACATGAGGAAAGTGGCATGTCTCAGTAGATATGGTGTGTCCCTGCTCTCCCTCGGATGCAATGCAGAACAGTAACTTTGATTGCTGTGCTGCATTGTGTGACACATTTGTAAATCTGTGTAATAATTAAAAACATATGATACAGTCTTCTTCAAACTTACAAAAAGTGTATTTCTTTAATTTGTCAAAGCATTGCACTTTAGGTCATTGGATTATATCACTTCAAAGACAGACATTTATTAAAAGTGATAGCGTTTAAACATGAACTTAGAAACAAAAATGTGATAAGTGAACAAAATGGCAAATCAGTACTCATATTAAACCCTCAGTGTGGCCTAGTTTCCCATTATAGATAGAGCAACATTATAGTCTATTAAATCAAACATAAGATGCACTTTCATGTGTGATAAGAGGCGCTGTGAAATAAAATATTTGGCTAGGACAACACAATTTGGACAAGCACAGAAGCCACTATTCATTTCCAGTTTATCTTGTATCACATTTTGAAATTCAGCCACCAGATGTATATCTGTGTCTCTCTCTGTCTTATTTTAAGTCAAAGGTCACTGTTTTGGCTTCTATTCTTGGCACATGAAAAGAACAACCGGCTTCGACATTTCAGTCCCACCATAGGACCCCCAGACCCAACTAGCAAGCTAATAATGTATGTATTTGGGAGATGTCATACTCCAAACCCGTCCCAACAGGCATACGGCTCTTCACATCAGCCAAAGCGAAGTAGCATTCCAACAGCATCATTGAAGCCACTAACAGACACAGAGCACTTTCCAAGACAATCAAGAACTGCATAAAGTCCCTGCCAGAGCCACCCTTTCCTCTCTCTACAGAAAGGTGCAATGCCATCAACCTCTTCTTTGGTGAAAAAATACAGAAGATCCAACACCACATCACCAGCAACAAACCTTCTTCATCCCTTACACTCACCCCTGCCCATAGAATCCTGCAATAGTCATCCTTCAATGTCCTATATCTCTCAGAACTTACCAACATACTGATCTCCCTCAAAGCAAAATATTTGATATATTACCCTCGCCCTTCATCAGAGCTCTCCCTGGGTATCCTCTCTCACCCCTATTCACCTTTGTCAATGCCTCTCTCATGACCTCAAGAAACCCCTTAGCGCTGTTGACTTTTAAGCACTAGATTTCAAGATATCCTTCCAAAAATTCATATCTCTGGTTCTATTTATTGGATTTTGGTCGTTTTAGTCTTGTTTCTTTCAATATATCAAGCTATAGTTACCTAACTTAGGGGCCCATTAGGATGTCGGACGGATCGCCACCGCCATGCGGGTGGTGGCGATCCGCCCGACATCCAGGTCCGACTGCCACCCATTTCCCCCCGCCATATTAGCATGGCGGGGGGACCGCGGCGGACGAAAAGACCTAATAAAGGTCTAATATGGTGGCGGTGTCTATCAGACACTGCCAGTCAAATTAGGATGGGCTTAAACAGATGCCTTTCCATGGCGGAAGGCATGCGGTCTTCACTTTGGGGGCCCCCTGCAGGCCCCCATGGTGAAGGGGGTGTGGGGGGTGCACATGGGGGGTACCTGTGGTACCCCCCTGCATTTGCATACACAATGCGGCAGGCACCGCGTGGTGCCTGCCGCTTTGTGTTTGCAAATGCATACATGTATTTTTAGCATTGTGGTGAGCACCGCCCGCCACAATGTTAAAAATACATGATGGGGGGGGGGCGTGGCCAACTGCCGAACATGGCTGCAGCTTAACTCGGGAGCTCTGCAAGGCAATCCGGCCCGCGCAATAATCCGCATGCACATCCGTATACTGACCTGCCTGAAGGGGTGAAATCGGCTCCGGGAACCGAGCGGCGCACAACGAGCCGCTCTCGGCGCAAATCCGACGCCGGGAAGTGCTCCGTCCGCCGACAGCGAGACGAGGCCTACGACAACTCAGCAGCACCGGCCTAAAGTACGGAGACAGGCCGACCGGAAGCGCACCTTGCCCGGCCGGAAGAAGTCAGCCTCGGCCGGCGCCCGCTCCTCCCCGCCTGGCGCCCAGTTCCACCACAGCACTCTCATAACGCTGCACTTGGGAGCGACCTCCGGTCCCCCTGAGCCAAGACTTCAAAGATATCAAGGGCGAGCGAGGCCCCGCACAACGTCGAAGCAGTCCTGGATCTGCGCTACCGGGCAGACGCCCAGACAAATACGGCAAGGTAGGACGCTTGGGTCGACACAGTCCCCCCACAGCACTGAACATTACCCCGGACCACCGTGGGGCAGAAGGGCCGAATACACCGTAGTGGCGCCAGTCTCCGGTTACCCATTGCAGCCCTAGAAGGCGGCGGCGCGACCCACGTGGAGCGGGGAAACAGTGCGGTACGCGAGAGATGCACACGCCGCCACCAGCACCGCGAGAACCCTTCTGCTGACTCCAACGGCGGCCACAATAAGGCTACACTTCAGGCCGGGATCGACCTGGGCCCTGAGGCTCCCGCTCCTTTACCGACTGCTTAGACGGCGACCACCAAGGGGAAGGCCTACACGGTGGGTGGCCGGGCCGGGAACATTTGAAGGACCGGATACTGTCAACCCACGCAAGCCAACATGACGGGCAAAAACACGAGGAGCATGACAACGACGCAGGCGAAGCTTGATAAATTCGCCTATGCCCAGAACGGCCACTCACAGGGACCTGGACGGCACTCCGCCGGTGCCTCCTCTGACGCCAATGGCACTGGAAAAGTCACACTGGAAGCCATAATGAGAACTCTCACAGACGTCCAGGCGACGGTAGGCACCATCTCCACTGAGGTGAACCTGCTACGAGCGGATTTTAAGAAAATGTCGGAGAGGGTGTCGCAAGTGGAGGTGGTCACGAAATCCCTCATTGAAGACACTTCAGACCTTCAGGTGGCGATGGAGCGACTAGAAAGGACCACTAAACAACTACAAGAAAAACTGGATGACCAGGAAGGACGCTCGAGAAGAAATAACGTCCGCATCCTAGGCCTTCCGGAATCGGAGGGGAAGGGGGCCATGGACCTGTACATCGAAGACCTCATTCAGACCAAACTGCAACCTAAAGGCCTGTCCGCCTTCTTCTCCATCGAGAGGGCTCATCGGGTCCCGGGGGGTACGCCCAAACCAGGGGCCGCGCCGCGACCGGTGCTGGCCAGGCTCTTCAACTTTAGGGACCGGGACGCCATTTTGCAGGCGGCCAGGGTGGCGCCGCCGGTGAAAATCCTGAACTCCACGCTGGCATTCTTCCCGGACTACACGGCCGAGGTGGCCAGGCGTCGAAAATCCTTCAATGAAGTCAAAAAGACGCTGCGAGACAGGGAACTACCCTATTCAATGCTCTTCCCCGCCAAACTGCGGATTGTGGCCGAGGGGAGGACATGGTTCTTCGACAATCCTGAGGTGGCACGAGAATGGCTGGATGGCTGGAGACCGGCGGGCAAGCCTCACCGCCCACATAAAGACCGCCAGGACCGCCGTAATGAGAAGACACCGGAACACCGTGCGGCCAGCCCGGCCACTGAGCAGGGCGCGGCCGGGGGCCTGGAATCCGATCTCGAGAGGGACCCGTTTGATTCGGGTCAGCCTAGCAGGAGCTGAATGGCTACACTGGAAGCACCAAGATCTGGACACAGCCCTTGGGACCTTGGGCCGATGGAACTGAGTAGGGCGGGTTTTGGCCGGAGCCTGTAGGGGACTCACCAACCCCACAAGCAAGTAAGACTAGATAGGGGGGGGACAAAAGCACTCTGCCAAGTTGGGGATGCGGGCGGGACTTCGTCCGTGGTGCAGGGGAGCAGGGAGGGGGTGGAGGGATGGGAGTTACGAGATTCAAGTTAAAGTTAAGTTTTATGGTCATCATCATTGCAATCTTACAAGGCACGGGAACACTACTCACTATGGGCGGCATGCGCCGCCTCCGCGTTCTGGCGTCCTTATCCTGCTGCACATAGAGAACACGGTTCATACACTCAAATGGCACGACATGATCTAGCTACACCCGCATTGGGTACCCCTGTAACGACAATGGTGCCCCCACTGAAGCTCCTTACATGGAATGTCAGGGGGTTGGGGGACAAAATTAAACGGGGTCTGGTGCTGCAAACTGTTAAACGTAATCGATCAGACCTAGTGCTGCTGCAAGAAACACATCTGGCAGGGACCACCTGTAAGGCTCTGAACAGGCGTGGGTACACCATGGCAGTACACTCCGAGTTTACCTCAGGTTCCAGGGGCACCGGGATACTCCTCAGAAACAATTCCCCCTTCTTAGTCACTGGCCACAAGACAGATGATCAGGGACGGTTCGCAGCACTCTCAGGCCAGTGGGAGGGGAGGGCCTTGAATGTGATATCTGTATACATCCCCCCAGCACTGCATGCTACAGCCTTGCCGGCACTTAGCCGATTCCTTATTGATCTCCCAGAGGGGGACATGATCCTGGGGGGTGACTTCAATGCCATCACAGACCCCCTACTGGACACCTTTCCCCAGCGGGATCGCCAAAGAGGGTCTGCCACACTTCCGGGATTCTTGTCAGCAATGGGCCTCACAGACATCTGGCGTCACCTGAACCCTACAGCGCAGCAATACACACACTACTCTGCACCCCACAACAGCCTCTCACGTATTGACTACTTCTTCTTTCAAGGGGTTGGACTGAGCTCTGTGGATAGTATTGATATCCTACCACGAGGAATCTCCGATCACTCCCCGGTCTCCCTTCACATTTCTACCAGAGATTGTAAACGGGCTAGGCTGTACCCGATCTATCCCAATTATCTGCAGGTCCCTACCATTAGGAAAAAACTCAAGTTAACCACCACACACTATTTCACTGAGAACACAGGGTCGGTCACCTCACCCTCAGTTCTGTGGGAGGCTTACAAGACGGTCCTCAGAGGGGCGTCCATATCTGCCATTACTGGGCATAAAAGGGAGTCTAGGGCTACATTGGCCAATTTGGAATTAGCATTACACACGGCGAATACTGCGCATATGGCAGACCCCACCCCAGAGACGCTTCATGAACTACAGCTCCGTCAGCAGCAGCACCAGGCACACCTCACTGTGATCACCAAAGGACACCTCGCGAACACGGCGCACAGAATCTATGATGTGGGCGATAAGGCGGGGAAGATGCTGGCATGGCTGGACAAACGAGGTGGCAATAACAAGGGGATACACGGGCTCTGCGATGCGACCGGCGTGCTGCGAACTCACCCGGAACAAATAATCCAGACTCTAGCTCGCCACTTCCAGGGGATCTACACACCGACACGACCAGTCACTGAGCGGGAGGCCACAGAATCACTTGGTCACATCCCTGTCCCCGTACTCGCACCTGAAGCACAGCAGGAACTTGATGCAGACCTGACAGAGGGAGAGGTCCAGTTGGCAATACAGGCGCTGCAGTCAGGCAAAGCCCTAGGCCCAAACGGAATTCCTGTGGAGTGGTATAAAACGATGGACTCTGTGCTGGCCAAGCCCCTCTTAGACATGTATAACGACAGCGCAAAAAAGGCGCTGCTTCCACTCGATCAACGCACGGCCACCATTGTGGCCATCCCCAAACCAACCAAGCCACCAACAGACAGTGCCTCGTACCGACCCATCTCACTGCTCAACGCAGAGGCAAAGGTCCTGGCGAAGCTCCTGGCCAGTCGCCTAACCAAACATCTGAGTACCCTAATACACCCTGACCAATCGGGCTTTATGCCACACAGAAGCACAGCGCTAAATCTACGGAGGGTCCATGGGGTACTGGCGAAGGCGCATCTTCTTACGGAGCAGGCTGTGATACTTTCCCTAGATGCTAAAATGGCATTTGATTTGGTAGAGTGGGAATACCTTTTTGCTGTCCTAACCCGCATGGGCTTCGGGCCCCAATATATGGCGTGGGTGCGACTGCTCTACGCCCAACCGATGGCGCAGGTGGTTGCAAATGGACGTATATCCTCGACCTTTCCACTGGGGAGGGGAACTAGACAGGGGTGCCCGCTGTCGCCCCTGTTGTTTGCGATAGTACTGGAGCCACTGGCAACCCTACTTAGATCGACGCCGTTGTTTCGGGGAATCACTTGGAGCGACGGGTGGGAGGACAAAGTCTCATTGTACGCCGACGACATGTTAGTATACATGACCGGCCCAACTGAGGGGGTCCCCGCCCTATTGGCAATCTGCGATGAACACGGCAGGGCCTCGGGATATACCCTGAACTGGTCCAAGTCTATACTCTATGTCCTTACTGGCCCGGCTCCGGTGCTGCAGGCTAATTGTCCTCTCACAGTAACCACCTCCTCCTTTAAGTACTTAGGTATTTATGTGACGAAGGACTCTAAACAGTTTGATATCGAAAACCTGCAGCCGCCTCTGCAAAGATTGCGTGCTGATGTCCAATACTGGGCGACGCTGCCGCTGACCCTCCTAGGGCGCGCGGCGCTCTATAAAATGATGGCTCTCCCGAGATTTCTGTATGTGCTAGAAAACTCCCCTTATGTGGTTAACCCACAGTATTTTAGACGGGTAGCGGCATTGGTCTCCAACCTGTTGTGGAGTAATGGTCCGGCGCGAATAGCGCAGGCAAAACTGGTGAAGAGCTGGTACGAGGGGGGTATTGCATTACCCAATCTCCAACTATATTACTGGGCGTCACAGCTTAAAGTTATTAATCATTGGATTCACGTTTCACGGGACGACCCCGCATACAAGGCGGACTGGTCGCAACTGGGGACTGATGGCATGCTCTCGGTGCTGTACAACTACCCGCAGGTAAAGACCCTGCTAGGCCCAACATTCCACACAGCGACAATCTGGCATACGGCGCAATCACGCCTAGGGTGGAAGGGTAAAATCACCAGGCTGACACCGCTGTGGGACACTAAAACACTGGGTAACCTACGGACCTGTAAGGGATTTGCGAGGTGGGACGACATAGGGATCTCGGTAGTGGGGGACCTCTGGGACAAGGGCACGGTTATTCCCTTCCAGCACCTCCAGCAACAATACGGCCTGGGGCCCACTGAAACGTACCGCTATGTACAAATCCGGCATGCATTACTGCAAGCGATCCCACCGGACACCACACTCCCAGAATCATCGCCACTTGAGGATAGGCTGCTCACTGAATTCATGGAGCAAAAAGCGACCTCACTCACGTACAAAAAATTGATTAACAACATGCCAGATCCCACACACAAACTTAAAGAGAAATGGGTGGACGAACTGGGCGACATGGATGAAACGGAGTGGAATGAGGCACTGGCATCGCCGAGGGAAGTGGGCATATCAGCCAGATTCCGCCTGGTGCAGCTCAAGGTGCCACACCGCACCTACTACACTCGCACATTACTCCACAAAATACAGAGAGCGCCACACCCATACTGCCTCAGGGGATGCGGGGAGGAGGGAACTCTCCTACACACGTTATGGGAATGTCCACAAATCAGGGAACTATGGCGTCAGATTATGCGCACAGTCTCTCAGGCCATCAATGTTTCTGTCCTACCGGAACCTCGTAAATGCCTGTTGAACATTTGGGACCCTACGGACTTGAACAGGTATGGACAACTGTGGGTCACCCTAGCAGTGACGGTGGCCAAACGAGACATTGCACAGAGGTGGGGCGCTCCAGAACTGCCGACGGTGGCAGGGTGGATAAGAAATATGGACCTTCTCATGGTAAAGGAGAGAGCAGTGTATGTATTTAGAGCCTGCCCCCGCAAATGGAATCGAGTATGGTTGCCATGGAACGCATATAGGGGTGACCCATGTGAGGCATTGCCGGAGGGTGAGGACTCAGAATCGGAGGAAGATGAGGACTAGTGGCTATGGATGTGCTAGCATGAACAGGGGAGGGGCCGGGAGGCGGAGGGCATGCACCGCTACTGCAGACGGAATGCTGAATGTGTAAGCCTGTGGGATAGTGTATCTGAACGTACACAAGTATTGGTAAAATGATGACCGTTGTTGGGTTTTTTAGACTTGTTTTCTTTATTCTTATATGTCCCCGCTAATACCATGTATGGGGGAAGTCAGCCTACTGAATAGAAAAAGTATGGGCGGGATGGGCGTTAAGAAGAAGGGGTGAAATTGGGCCTTGTGATACATATGTCTGTTTATTCACTTCTTAACTACTGGGCCTTACATGGAAAGGATAAATGTTGATACAATCTGTGTTAAATCCTTTCCCCACCGGGGGATCATAATGCTGTTATGTCGCTGCAACTACAAAATGCCGATATGAATATCTCTTCTAAACTCCTGACAATAAAGAATTTTCAAAAAAAAAAAAATACATGATGGGGGCGTGGCCAAGATAGCGGCCTGAGAGGACGCGACGCGAAGAGGCTCCTCGTCCCAAACCCCATTAAATCACAATCGCATATTCCTTCTCCCCCGACACGCTCTACAGGCTGCCTGCTTCGGGCGGAATACCTGCCGGGGCCCCGGGCGAGATCACACGTGCCAGCTACAGGGGCACAGATCCATCAGCGGCAGAGGAGGCTGTTCCGGGCCGAGGAGGAGAGCGTGGCGGCCCAGCCTGCCGGACGAGGGCGGCTGGTGGAGCTCTCCGCGACAGACTGGCCGACATTGCACCGAGGCACGGCTGACCCCCGACTTCGAGAAGGGAGACGTGAAGCGAGGAGCAGGGGCCCGACCACCGGTCACCCGGTGGGAGGCACGCAGAGCAAGGAGCTGAGCCAGGCGGCACGAAGCAACACCCGAGGCCCCGGCTTGGGGCTACTCGGTGGGAGACGAAATGGACGCCGCGGGAGACAGGCGATTCCCCGCACGGAGGTGAGGAGCGAGACAGTGGGGGCTCCTGGGGTCCAGAGCTCGGGGGCAGGCACCCGAGCCCCCGGCATGAGAGCATAGAGGTTGGGGCCCTTTGGCAACGCCACGAGGCAGCATCAAGGCACAGCAGCGGCCACACGGCCACGCGCCCTCACACAGGTCGAAAGAGAGTGTCTCTAGAGGGCAGATACCGAGTCACCAGGGAGGGCCCGGCAGGACGAAGGGAACAGGTCCCGGTGCCGAAGGTGAGGACTCGGGGGGCACCAATCGAGACCCCGGTGATCAGTGGTAGCCCAGCATGTGGAGTGGCGGTGGTCCGGTTGTGAGGACACGACTGCAGGCCCAGCACGGAGATAGGCCGCCGCGTGGCCCGGCCGCGGGCCCCTGGCTGGTGGACGCAAGAAACCCATCGCAGCCCGCACAATCGGCACTAAGCCTCCCTCACAGACCCGCCATTGACCGCGAACTTGCTAGAGGACATAGCAGGCATGTGGGATACTGCCGGACTCAAAAGGGAGGTTGAACATGTCATCCACAAACCACAGAGGGGGTCGTACCATCCCAGAAATGCTGGCTAAAGGCACATCGAAGGGGGAGAAGAGCCCTGACAATCCGACACCGTCGCCTCAGCCTAAATAGAAGGAACGGGACGAGGGGGAAGCCCCGGCAACTAAGTCGTTCATGGACGCCCTATTCACTTCTCCTAGGGAAGACATTCAAACCCTCAAGCAAGATGTGGCGGGAGGGTACAAGAAATTGCGCCGCGACATTGACGAACTTGGAGAACGAGTGGCGGAGGTCGAGAACACTGGGCAGGCCAGAAGTGAAGAAGTAGAACTCCTACAACAAGAAATTATCCGGCTCTACGAACAACACGGACCTACAGGCACACACGGAGGATCTCGAAAACCGCTCGAGACGCAACAATGTACGAGTCCGAAATGTACCATCTAAGGTGGAGGGGGAGAATGTCACGGCTTACCTGCAGGGTTTGTTCCGAGACATACTGGGGGAGACTGAGGCCTTTGTGATTAGCATTGACAGGGCCCACAGGGTGGGTCTAGCATGCCGAGCGCCTGCTTCCCTCCGGACATCTTAGCCTTCCTGCCCGATTATCCCCTCAAAGAGCACATTTTGAAGGCGGCACGCCAAAAACAACCCCTTCGCTTTCAGGGTCACGCGGTGGAGCTCTTTCAAGACCTGTCGACGATCACTCTACAGAAGAGACGAGCATTTAGAGTGGCTACCACCTTCCTGCGTGACAAAGGGTTCCCGTACTCCTGGGGACACCCATTTAGACTTATTTTCAAATGGAATGGGGCCCTCCATCAACTTCGGTCCCTGCGAGACACCTGCGACCTGCTGGGCATTCCCCATGAGGGGGACACATTGGATGACGACTCAGATACGCGGCCCTCTCAATCGAAGTCCCCACGGACACAAGGGATGGCTGGCAGAAAGTACAATGCAAACGCTCATCCAAGAAAGGGCTTAAACCGGATCCCGTGACCTTGGCGCAGGAACACGCAGAGGCGATACAAGAGGTCTCTAGGGACACAAACGCCGGATCCTGAGAGGACACAAACGGGGGTGATATCTTGCACAGTCACAACGCCAGGATGGAGGGGCAGGACGGGGGGCCTTGGGCCGCCATTGCCACAGATTCCCTTCACTTGAACTTCTACCAAAAGGCCTGGACTGTAATTGTATAGGCTTGGAACAATGTTCACCAGTTGGGGATTCACAGTTGGGGTTCGGGAGGGGAGGGAGGGGCCGGGGGGAGTGGGACAAATGGTGCCTATAGGAGTAAATGAAGTTGGGCTTCAGGGCAGAGGGGGGGAGGGGGAGACGGGGGAGGCTCCGGTGTGTTCGGTTCAATCAGGCGGCAGGGGTAGGGGTACAGGGTAGATTCACCATGACACAGAGGGACAGGGCGCACATCTCCTCATGGCTGACTAGTCCATCCACGTTCTTACCCTAAATGTTAAAGGGCTCAACAACCCAATCAAGAGAAGGGCAGGACTCTCCTACTCAGGGGCGGCTATATGCCTTCTCCAGGAGACGCATTTGCTGGCCAAAGACTGGCATCGTATGAGGTCCAGGGCTTTCCCGACTCAGTTTTACTCCTCCACCACGGAGAAGAAGGCAGGGGTGGCCCTTCTATTCGCTAAACACTTCAAAGGTTGGGTGGGAGATAAAGTGGCAGAAATCAAAGGTAGACTCTTGGCCTACACTGTTCTCTTTGGAGGACTGTCGATCACAGTGGGGTCCCTTTACGCTCCCAACACCAAACAGGAGGTCTTCCTTAAGGGGGCATTATCAGAGGTCATGGGCACAGACACGAGGCACATTTTGGTAGGTGGGGACATAAATCTGGTCATGGACAACGAAAGTGATAGGTCGGGTAGGAGGTTTGCGATTCAGGAGCACTCTCCACTGAAGGGAAGTGCTGGCTCACCAGCAGGGGGTTCCTAGACACATGGAGAGAGATCCACTGAACATCCCCGGGGTACACCTTTTACTCACACGTGCATTGCACATACGCCAGGATAGACCATTTTCTAGGTTCTACAGAACTGGCCCCCATGGTCAAAGATATAGAGGTCACCCCGGCGGCCCTTCGGACCACGATGCGGTGGTGCTTCATCTGATGGTCCCTCGAACACGGTCACATAAGGGTAAATGACGCCGTAGGGAGAATTTGCTTTCCCGCAAGGGGGTCACACAGCAACTTTCCCAGAGCATTACGGACTATTTAAGCCGAAACGACACGGGTGAGGTGGCCGTGCCAGAGGTCTGGGGGGCACTTAAGGCGGTCGTCAGAGGGGAACTCATAGCGATCTCGGCTGCGGACAATAGAGAACGGAAGGAACGTCTCCACGAGTTGGCAGAGCAAGTGCTAGAGCTTGAAAGAGTTCACTGCTGGACGGGGGCCCCCAGAATCTAGCGCAAGTTGAAGGCAGCAAGGGCGCAGCTTGCGAGCCTTGATTTAGATCGGGCGGAATACGCAGCACTGTGCCTCAGACACATGTACTACGTGGGGGGAGACAAGACCGGCCACCTCCTGGCTAGTAAACTCAAAGCAAAAATTGTCCGCTCCAAGATCCCGGTCATTCGCGCGGAAGACGGAGGGGAGCTCCGAGAAGATGACCCCATTGCGGAAGAGTTCAGGGCATTCTACGCCAAGCTGTACACGGCTGATCAGGCCCTGGATGATGGGTCGGGGACAACATATCTAGATAAAGCAAATGTAACAACCCTCAACGAGGCGAATGTCCTGGCTCTAGATGCCCCCATACGCCTAGAAGAGGTGCTCTCGGCAATAGCACGCCTTAAACCGTTGAAGGCACCAGGCCCAGACGGATTCCCTGCGGGCTTCTATAGGATGTTCTGGCCTCTATTCTAACAAAACTATTCAATTCCTTTCAGGGCCCGGACTCAATCCCACAGGAGATGCTGGAGGCAGACATTATAGTCCTACCGAAACCAGGCAAAGACGCGTCCCTTTGTGCTAGGCCCGTGTCTCCCAGGTATAATAGAACCAGAACAGGCAGGCTTTATACCTTCCCGTCTGTGTGCAGATAACACCAAGCGCCTGATGCATGTAATTGATAAGGCACATTTTAACCGCACAGACGCAGCCCTTCTTTCAGTCAACGCCAAAAAAGCGTTCGACAGAGTGGTCTGAGACATCTAGACAAGACGCTGGCGAGATTTAGCATGGGTGACAGGTTTCGGGCTTGGGTGGCTAGCTGTTACGTGTCACCCCAGGCAACGATCAAGGTGAACGGGATAAGCTCTAAACCTTTTGAAATCAGACGAGGCACGAGGTAGGGCTGCACGCTCTCACCACTGCTGTTCGCCATCTATATCGAACCTTTCGCCCAACACGTTGGGGGTGAAGAACAAACTATCAGCCTCTACGCCAACGGCATCCTTGTCGCCGTGGACGACCCTAGGATTTCGATACCAGCGTTTTTGGAGGAAATGAAACTGTTCGGGAGGGTATCGGGCTTTAGAATGAACAACGGGAAGTCAGTGATTCTACCCCTAGGGAGTAACACCCGCCAGGCCAACAGAGGTTTGCTACAACTGGGGGGGTTGAGCACGCAAATGGCGCTGCCGTACCTAGGGATAGAACTGAGGCCCACAACAGCTTAGACAGTCAAACTAAATTACTCTAAACTTCTAACGCGCATTCAAGGGGACATTTTGAGATGGCGACAACAACCGCTCTCCTGGCTCGGACGGGTAGCCGCTGTTAAGATGTCCCTATTGCAAAAGGTGCTCTACCTCTTTTAAACCATCCCGGTCACCCCCCCCCCCTATAGGCATGATTAAAAATCTGCAGGACACCATACAGCACTATATTTGGACCGGTAAACGCCCTCGGCTGAGGCGAGACCTGGTCACGCGAGTACCGGCGGAGGGGGGATAGGCGTGCCTGACCTGCAGCGATACTTCCAGGCATCACTATTGCGAAACCTCCTAGAATGGTCCCGACCAACTTCGGAGAAATACTGGCTATTCCAGGATAGGGCCATGGCGGGCATGCCACTTTGGAGAGTCCTATTTCTTGCGCGTTCAGACAGGCCGGCCTACATCAAAAAGTCAGCCATCACCAGGCCACTCCTCCAGGTGTGGGACACAGTGGCGGTCTCCAGGGGCCTTATGTCCTTTCCATCACCGATCACGACCCTGCTAGATAATCCAGCATTCCCGCCAGGGATGGTCCACGGTTCCTTCCAACAGTGGCGTCAGATAGAGTGTTGTTCGGCTGGGCACTTATTTGATTTACAGGGCTTCATGAAGCTGGACATAATAAAGGATATGTATGCGATTGACAGACCGCAAAACTTCCAATACTTCCAGATTCGGCACTGGCTTACCCACAAGGATACTATAACTCAGGTGGGCCGCCATCTCACACCATACGAGAAATGGCTCCTCTCCAAAACTACAGATAAGCGGGCGATCACGGAACTGTATAAGCTACAGAACCCCTCCCCGCCCGTGACTAGATCCGCGGGTCAGAAACGATGGGAGCGAGAGCTGGGGCGCATGCTCTCGGACAAGGAATGGCAGGACATCTTCTACCGGGCGCATCACACAGCTCGAAACATGGCCAGCCAGCCGAGCATCGGCGGTCAAGGTGGCCTACTACTGGCACCTGACCCCTGAGAGGCTGCATCAGAGCATCCCTAGACGAGACCCTACATGCTGGAGGGGATGCGGGCACACGGGGACCATGCTTCACCTGCTATGGGAATGCGCAGAAGTACAGGAATATTGGGAGGCGGTGCTCAAGGACATTGACTTGCACTTTGAGACGGAGATTCCCCGCTTCCCCGCATACGCAATCCTGGGCCTACCTAACAAACTCATGTTCCCACTCAAGTCACTGCGGGGGAAACAAATGGGGTTGGCTATGGGGGCAGCGATGCAACACATCCTCTCACTGTGGGGCACCTCACGGAAACCCACACACACCAGGTGGCTCCACACCCTTTGGTATATAATGAGAATGGAATGGATACAAGGCTCTCAGACACCGTTCGAGAAACATGGTTGCCACTGGTCTCCCTCTTAACCCAAGAATTTAATGAGCTCACATGCCCAAAATATCTAAAAGTCCTCAGACTGGCGGATGAGTTCCACAAGACACCGGGAGAGGAGAGAGGCAATGTCTAATTCTGGTCTGTTCGGCTAACATGCGGCACCTAAACAGAACACACCGTGGGGGGGGGGGGTGAGGATGGGAGGGTCAGGGGGGACAGTTGGGGTTAGGGAGGGCCTTGAAGGGGGTTTGGACACAGGACTTTCAATCAGCACCACTTTGATGGGTATTGCCCTCACCAGCATCCACGGACACATGGCATCTACCCCTAGGGATATGATCAATAACACAGGTGCAGAATTGGGGTTTGAAGGGTGCATACAATGCTGTGCTTGTCCAACTGCCACGCTCTATTGTCTCAATAAAAATAAAAATAAATTTGATCAAAAACAAAATGCATGATGCGCCCGCCACTGTGGCAGGCGCATCCCAATATGCAGTGCGGGACCGCCGCTCAGCTCGTAGACGGTCCTGTTTTCCAAGAGGGTGGCCCGCCATCCTAATCGGCCCCCAGGTGTGGATTTTTGTTTGAGTGGTGTTTTCACTGTTTTCCTGTATTAAGTGTTGCCAAATACTTTACACATTGCCGCTTAAGTTAAGCCTGCCTGCTCTGTGCCACACTACTAGAGGGTGAGCACAGGTTTATTTAGGGAATGTATATCACTTACCCTGAATGTGGAGTGTTGGTACCTAGTTATATAGGGTGCATAGCTCTGCCAGCTAGAGACCCAATTTCTAATACCCAGTCACCCTTCTTCATGCATATAACTGCTCATCTCGTGCACAGGTATTACTAAGAAAGATAAAATTAGATTACATTGCAAGTTCAGAACAAGCAGTGGTAGAGCTAAGGGGTCTCATCTTAGCAAGTGTGTAAATATGTATTTATTTATCTATTTTCCACACATGCACTTTGCCAAATATTAGCAAAATAAAACATTAAAATTAAAGAAGTGGCCCAGCATTCAAGGCACACCATCCATGGTGCTAAAGTGCACTTCTTTTTAGCCAGCTGTGCACAGGTGATCAAGCACAATACTGCCACACAGTGGAAGACAGCCTAGCGCTACTTCCATTTTCTCTTCCATTCCTGATCCTCAATTGCCCAGCCCTTGCGTCGTCGATGCATCTAGTCCAACTCCCACTGCCCCCCAACTCCACTCCTGGGAGCTAATCTCGCCCTCGCTTTTTCAAAAATATCTACACGAAATAAAAACGGGCTCTCCCCTTGATCCCATGCCTCCACAAATACTGTGCACCCTGGATCCATCCATACTCCAGATCATCCTTGATCTTTTGAATGCTTCATTGGTCGAAGTCACAGTCCCTAAAGAATGGAAACATGTGATGGTGGTTCCATTGATAAAAAAGGCCAAAGCGGACCCAAATAATCTCGCCAACTTCCGTCCCATCTCTTTGCTCTCTTGCTACTCTAAAATTCTCGAAAAGCACGTTAACTCTATTCTTACCTCTTATGTTGAATCCTTTAATTTTCTTCACTGCTCACAATCCGGGTTCAGGGCTGGCTTCTCCACTGAGACCACGCTCCTTGGTGTGGCCGAGACCATCAGAAGACAAGTGGACAACGGGGAGACAGTGGCACTCATTCTGTTAGATTTGAGTGCTGCATTTGACACCGTCTCCCATTCCATCCTGTTGTCCACCTTGAAATCTGTGGGTATTGACGGCCCTGCCCTGGCCTGGATTGCTAGTTTTCTTTCTAATCACACTTTTCAAGTCTTTTCCTCCACTTCTGTCTCCTCCATCTTCTCCTCCCCCCACGGTGTTCCCCAGGGGTCTATTCTCAGCCCTCTTTTCTTTAATCTTTATGTGAGACCTCTAGCTTTTCTGGCGGAGCAAGCAGGTCTCACGATCTATTCTTACGCAGATGACACACAAATCGTCTACTCTCTATCTACAAATAAACATCTCCCCACGTCTTCCCTGCAGGCTGGTCTGGAACAAATCTCCAACTGGATGCATAGACATAAATTAAAACTTAATGGGGACAAAATGGATCTGCTTCTATTTGGTCCAAATCCATCGCTCTGGGGCCCGCAACATTGGCCTCCTCAGATGGGCCCTATTCCTACCCCTTCAGCCACAGCCCACAACCTTGGGGTCCTTCTTGACAACCAGCTGTCAATGAAGCAACATGTTGTAAAAGTCTCAGCCACCTGTATCACCATTGTAAGGTGGCTGAGAAAAATTACGTGGATGCTTCCAGCTGATACCCTGAGAACCGTAGTCCAGGCTCTTGTCACCTCACGGATGGACTACGGGAACATTCTGCTCCTGGGTGCTTGTAAGGAGGTAATAAAGAAATTGCAGGTGGTTCAGAACATGGCAGTTCGCCTCATCTGTAACTTGCCTGCTAGGTCCTCGGCCGCCGTCCATCTGCGCAAGCTGCATTGGCTGCGCATTGAGAGCCGAGTTAAATTTAAAGCTCTCTGCATAATGCACCATATCAAAACTGGTAAAGCCCCGAAATACGTGTCCTCTTTAGTACAGCACTATGTCCCTTCCTGCACGCTGAGATCCTCCACGCAAAACAAGTTTCAGACCCCCCGTTTCAACAAAGCCAAAATGGGTGGTCGCTCGTTCGCTCTACTTGCACCCTCCCTATGGAACTCCATGCCTCAATCCCTGCGATCTGAAATTTGTTACCTTAAATTCCGCAAAGGAATTAAGACCTGGCTTTTTAATACTTAAAATGCGTGCTCATTCCCTCTCAAACTTAGCTCAACTTCTGTTTGCTTTTAGCGCCGGGAAACCTCCGGGTAGCTGTGCGCTCAATAAATGCAATTATAATAATAATAATAATAATAATAATAATCAAAGTGGGCTGGCCCACTGTCCCATGCAGTGGATGGGAGAAGCAAAATTTAAATCACACTTGGTTCGACAAATTGGTGATAGTGCTGTTCTTACATCTCTCTACATATATAGGTGTGCATTTTATTATGTTTTTTTAGGAAAATAGGCTGGTGAGACAGAAACAAGCTTTAGGCCGGACTTAAAGGGACTAGGTACCTTTCCTCATCTCCCACACAGCAGCTCATGAAGGGCAATTTGTACTCCAGCTAATAGATGAATTAGAAAACAATAAACTGACTGCACATCAAGTTCTCGTTTACAAAGCTCAAGGATCTCTATATGGAAAAAATATTTACAAAATATTGCCTAAAAATCACATGACTGGACCTTCGAACGCACAAAAATCCTTAGTTGATTTAGCTTCATACAGGAGTAATTTAGTGTAAAGTTTAATTTTCAATTAAAATCTATACTACTATTATAAAGAGAGAACACAAACCTTTTGGCAAGGTAAACTCTGGAACCACAGCGCCAATCCACACACCCAATGCATTGTTGTAATCCTCAGGGTGTGCAGATGGACATAGGCTATAGAAAATAAAAAAAGCGTACATTTAAAAATATAACTTTTAAAAAAAGTAGCGCCAGCAAGTAGCGCCAGCCGCGACACTAACGGCCACGACGTAGCGCTGGCCGCAACGTATGTGATGACGAGGAGGAGCGGCGGTGAAGTGAGGAGCTCAGGGAGGAGCGGCGGCTCAGGTAAGGCTCTGGGACACGGGACGGGAGGGAGCCGGTGCGGGAGGTTGGCCCGGAACAACTGCGGTAAGGCTCACGGTCTGGGGGCAGCATTTCAGGCTTGCAAGGAGGAGCGGCGGTGAAGTGAGGAGCTCGGGGAGGAGCGGCGGCTCAGGTAAGGCTCTGGGACACGGGACGGGAGGGAGCCGGTGCGGGAGGTTGGGCCGGAACAACTGCAGTAAGGCTCAGGGTCTGGGGGCAGCATTTCAGGCTTGCGTACACTGCCGCCCCGGCCCCGGCCCGCCACGACATTGTCCGGGACACAGGCAATGTCGTGGCGGGCGGGGGCCGAGGCGGGAGTGCACGCAAGCCTGAAATGCTGCCCCCAGCCCCCTTCTGCCCCAGGCAACACTGGGGCGGGCTGCTAGTAAAGTATAAATGGTAGTAGTTATTTTCCAGACAACACATAACACCAACACGTATGTCTGAGCCTTCAACGCAGCTCTATCCCAAATTTTCACAGGCGCTTCAAATATTTCAGGAAATGTTTAAAAAGAGGTAATTTACTAATTAGATGACTGATTAGATCAGCATGCAGAAACATGGATTGGATATTTACCCACACAATTTAGAAGTCTTGTTCTCTGTGTCACTTCATATTGATATATCTTACAAATGTCTTACAAAACAAAATCACAACTCATTATAAATTAAATAAGCCCAGTCTTGAATTCTGTAAATGTTAGGAAACTGAGCCGTGCAATTTTAAAATCTCCATTAGATTAAATTAGGATCACGGCGGTCATGTTTATCTCCACGGGATTGCGTTTTGCCAGGAGCCAAATTCCACAATTCTCTGGAGAAAATTGCTAATTTTTTCAATATCGGTTTTGAACCATTTTTGAGGAACTAACTGCATATGCAATATTCCCAAAAAGACGCATTGTAAATTGATTGCTCATGTTTAGTGTGACTTGCAGGGTCGCACTTTGTACTTCCCCAGTTATATAGCTCCATCCTTATTTACGTCACATCTATTTTTATTGCACCACTTCATTCATTTTCTAACTTCAACGCCGATTTTCTGAAGAAATACTATTCTATCCTCAAATCTAATCAGTTATTTTGCGGGTGTAGCTTACCTCCGTAATTTTGTTTTGTTAAACATTGCTGATGACCTGCTGAGAATTGGAGAAATGAATTCATATAATTATGGTTCACTATATTAGCACCTGAATTGCTCATAGACCATGGGGAGCTAATTAGACCTGAAATGCGTGCATTGTATTTATTAGGCAATGGAATGACTGCCTGGACAAACCAAAAAAAAAATAATTCACATTAAGTCTAAATGTACCTTTCAAAATGTTTAGAGCCACTGATGCCAATTGTACTTTTGGACAATTAACTGGGTATCCAGATATGTTCCTGCTGTAAGGTAGCATTGAGAAGACACTGGCTGCAGGTTCAATATTTAAACATTTATTCATAATACTAACGTGAAACAGATTTGCTTGTTGGCATTACCCTCTTTAGGATTCAGATTCATGAAAAAAGCTTCTTATATGGCCTTCTTATTGGTTCCATATTGAGTAACATCTTCAAAAGATTTACATCAAGGAGTTTGCATATACTGGAATGCATCTGATAGATGAATAGAACTAAATAGTCGGTAGGAATGTGGTCTTTTATTTTTGCAGTTTTATATAGTTAATTTATAGGAGATTAGATGTAGGTAAGTATATTTTACCGATTCATAAATACCGAATTTTACTGATTCGGTATTTATGAATCGGTAAAATAGAAGGGTGGAGATGTAGGGAAAATCGGTAATTGAATTACCGATTCTGTAGGAATCGGTATTTACCGAATCTTTACCGATTCGGTAATGCCCATTGATTGCTATGGGCATTGAAGCCCATAGGAATCAATGGGCATTACTGAATCGGTATCTACGGATTCGGTAAATACCGAATTTTGCAAGGGTGCAGGGGGTGTCACTTTGACACCCTCTAGCACCCCGATTGAAGGCATGTGTGACATATGGCACACAGACATGCCCTAAGGGCATGTCCGTCTGTCACATGCCATAGGTGTGCATGCACACATGTGCATGCACACCTGGAATCGGTATTTTACCACCCAATTGGATTGGGTGGTAAAATACTGATTCGGTAAGGCCTGTGGGACTCAAAAGAGTCCCACCTACATTTCAAAATTACCAAATCGGTAAAAATACTGATTCAGTATTTTGCCGATTCAGTAAATTTACCGAATCAGTAAAATAGGCCACCTACATCTAGAATAGCCATTTACCGGTTGGTAAATGTCTACCTACATCTGGCCCTAGGTGATTTGCCCAGAATCACAGGATGTTATGCAAGACTCAGTCAGTCAGTCAAAAATGTACTTTATTTGGTTTGTCACAACCATAAAGCATACATGTACAAAAATTCAATTTAAAATAGCAGCAAGTTAAGAGTTCATTCAGTTTAAATATCTTTTCGCTTTCTTTAATTAAAAAAAACTTGATCCCAGACCTTATCTGTGGTCTGTTTCTACTTTTTGCAGCTGAGTCTCTACAAAGTTCATGAATTTTACCCCGCGGCATATTAGGATGTTTGAGCCTGCTCCCATCCAGCTGGTCACAGCTTGCCTGCAGGTACGAATCTGTAGCATATTAAAAATTGATTTCAATAAATATTTCCTCTTATCTTTGGAGGACTCGCATGTGCACAGGAGGTGGCACAAGGTCTCACTGTGGTAATCACATAGTCTACATCTTGGCCCCTGGTGTGTGTCCTTCCATGACGGGATCAAGTCTTTGGAGGAATGGTCACCCATTCTGAGGGCTATGAATTTTGTTTTTAAGGATAGCCGGAAATGCGCCATGAGGTAGGGTTGAGGTTTTAGTCGTTTGTGCGAGTTTATAATGGTCCATGCATGTCGCCGCTTGGCCAAAGTCTTTTTATCTTCTACTAAAGATAGGGCTTTTGCATTCAGCTTGCAAATCTTTTTAAAGGATGAATCTTCTGGTGGTTTATTCCAGATCTCCTCTATTTTGAGGGTTTCTAATGATACTCGCAGATCGTTACCCCATGAATTGGATTCCTGTCGGTCATATTGTTTTTTAATTTCTTGCCAACATAAGTTGTTTAGAGATCCAGTTTCCGCCGATCTCAGTTTCCAGCACCATTTCACTAGGGCTGCTTTCCTTTGGTATATTTGATTTTGTAAACCAAATTCCAGCCTTATTTGGGCCGGGGCTGATCCTTTGTATAGGTGAAACACGGATTTGTAAATTTTTGTTTGGAGGGTGTTTAAGATTGTTGCTTCTTTCCCATGCCATATTTCCAGTCCATATGAGAGGGATGGTAAGACTTGGGCTGCCATTACTTTTAGCAGGTGGTCGTATGATGGGCATTGCAGTTTCTTTTGGAGAACTTTATACGCAAAGCTCAGTGATTGTGCTTTTGCAGCGATAATTCTTTTTTGGTCTAAAAGGGACATGTTTTTGCTTATTGTGACCCCCAGATATTTGTAAGCAGTTGTTTCCTCGATGTGTTTGCCTTTTGTGTGCCACTTGAAAGATCTTCTGCAAGTGCCCGCCAATCTCACCACTTTTGTTTTTTTGATGTTTAAATCCAGGCCTTCTTTTTCGAAATAGTCTGTTAACTCGGATATTGTTCTTTGAAGGCCTATTGATATTTGGCTTAAGACTACAATATCATCCGCATATTGAAGGAATTGGATGCTTTCATTGGCCAATTTTGGCGGGTGCCCGTTCACATTCTTGAGTTGGTCTTTCAAATCGGCCAGATATATATTGAAAAGGCTTGGGGAGAGCACGCAACCCTGTTTAAGGCCATTAGTTATTTTTAATTCTGCGGATATTCTTCTTCTGTCTCCCAGTTTTACTTTTGCCCATGTTCCGCTATATAGGGCCCGATGTAGGTAAATCTACATTTACCACTTCATAAATACCGAATCATACCGAATCGGTATTTATGAAGTGGTAAATTAGAGGGGGGGAGATGTAGGTATTTCAGATTCGGTAAATACCGAATCTGTAAGATTCGGTATTTACCGATTCTGTAAATACCGATTTGGTATCCCCCATTGCTTCCTATGGGCCTTGAAGCCCATAGGAATCAATGGGCAATACCGAATCGGTAATTACCGATTCGGTAATTACCGATTCGTGCAAGGGTGCAGGGGGTGTCACTTTGACACCCTCCAGCACCCCAAAAAAAGGCATGTGAGCCATGTGGCACACAGACATGCCCTAAGGGCATGTCTGTCTGTCACATGGCATAGGTGTGCATGCACACATGTGCATGCACACCTGGATTCGGTATTTTAATACCCAATTGGATTGGGTGTTAAAATACCGAATCTGAAGGGCCTGTGGGACTGAAAATAGTCCCACCTACATCCCAAATTTAAAAAATCGGTAAAATTACCGATTCGGTATTTTTGCGATTCGGTAATTTTACCGAATCGGTAAAATACCGAATCGGACAAAAAAAGGTCCCCTACATCTCAGTAGGCCAAATACCGGTCGGAAATGGCCGAAATCGGCCGTTTCCGACCGGTATTTGGTACCTACATCGGGCCCATAGTGCCATTATTGTTTCCATTAATGCCGGCGGAAGACCCCAAAGCTCCAGTTTTTTCCATAGGCGTTTTCTGGGAACTCGGTCGAAGGCGGATTTCAGGTCTATGTAGCAGGCTATTAAACCGGACTTTCTTTTCCCTGCTCCTTCGATTATTAAAGACAGCGCTGACAGATTGGTTAAGCAGCCCATGCCTTCCCTGAATATGGTTTGGAATTTGGGTATTATTTTGTTATCCTTTATCCATTGTTGTAGTAGCGACAATATACAAGATGAAAAAAGCTTTGCCTCCACGTCGATTAAAGCTATTAATCTATAATTCCCAGGTTCCATTCTGCATCCACTTTTGTGTATTGGGTGGAAGATGTTTACTTGCCAGGACGGTGGAATCTTTTTTTCTTTATGAATATGATTGAATAGAGGGGTCAAGTATTTTGCCCAGAAGTCGGTGTCATATTTGAATAGGACATTTGGCATTCCATTTGGGCCAGCTGCTCCTTCCGCTTTCATTTTCCTTATTAGGGTGGTTAGATGTTTATTGGATGTCAAAGGTGCTTGTTCCTCTTGGACAGTGCCTTCCTGCTGGAATTTATTCCTTTGTCCAAGAACTGTTTCTTTTTGTTCTTGACCTTTTTTTAGGTTTGTAGTTGTTTCTATGTTGATTGGGCAACTCTGGGTGTTATACAGATTGTCAATGTAAGCGGCCCATGTTGTTTCACTTATTCCTATATTAGGTTGGCCGCCGGCTCCTTTCGATAATTTATTTATTATATTCCAAAATTCTCCACTATTTGGTAGTTTACTTGTTCTTAAAAGATCTTCCCAGATTTCCTCTGTGTAAGATTTCTTTGCATTTCTGCAATCCTCTCTATATTCTTTCCTCATTTTTTGTATGTCGCTGTTATCTACTTCTTTTCCTGACCTTTTTTCTGCGGCCTTTATTCTTAATTTTCTCGCAATTTCCCTCTTCTTATCTCTTAGTTTGGTGTTATACCATGGCTCTTTATTTGCTTTGTGACCATAGATTGATGGTGTATTTACTGCGAATTTTCCTAGCACAAATTTATGTAAATTCTCCCATTTTGTTATGGGTGATTGGTTTTCGATGGCCTCCGTGTGAATTCCGTATTCCAGTACTGAGTCCATTATCTCCTTTTTTACTGTGCCCTTGCTTTTGATTTTCTTCAATTTGTATATTTCCTGAATTGCGGTAAGGAATTCTAATTGTGTTTTTTCTTCGATATTTATCCTCATTGTTGTCTCTTGTGGAAAGTGGTCACTCTCTGGTCGAATTTGTATTCCAAAATAGTCTATGTTCTTTTTTAATTTGTTGCTTGTTATTGTGAAATCAATTGTAGAGTTCTTTTTACCACTGGTGAAAGTCTTTTTCGAGGGTATGTCTCCCTCCATATTCCAATTTAGAATTGTTAAACCTAGGGGTTCCAGCTCGCTCCAAATATTATGGATTTTGTCCTTGTTCCGATTGGCTTTTATTAGATTACAGTTGAAATCACCAGAGATAAATATCTCATGGGATTGATAAGTTCTGTATAAGGCTTTTGTCAAATTTATTAGAGTTAGAGCTTTTTTCATTTTTGTAGCTTTGACTGGGTGAATATATAGGTTTATAATTAGTAAATTCCATCCGGGGCTCTTTTTGATTACTTTTGGCTCTACTTTAATCACTTGTATCCAATTCTCCCCTGAGTCGAGCAGTTCAGTTTTCCAGTCTAAATTGTTCGTAATAAAGATGGACAGACCTCCCCTTGGGTGTCCATACTTTGCAAATTTTTCTGCCATTATGTGGTGTTCCTCGTATCCCATGATTTGCCTCGGGGTTATATTCCAGGTTTCCTGGAGTAGTATTATTTCAAATTTACTCAGGTAGTCTATTGTCTCTTGGTCTTGGGACATTTCTTTAAAACCGTGTACGTTCCATGAGCAAATCCTTCTTTTTGTGTTTGGATTTAAGGTTAAATTGGTGTTTTGTCTTTGGTTTTTTTGTGCAACTTTACCTGCATCAGGATCGATGGGAGTTTAGTGCCTGTGCCAACCAAGACCAGTCCTTGTGTTCCTTCGGACCCTGGTATAGCTGCTTTGCTTTCATACTACTCAGTTCTTGTTCTGAAATTGATTTGTTTCTTGCTCCCTTCAAGATTGTTTGAGTTTTTTCCTTTACGTTGTTAGATTGCCGGATCCTATTGTTTAATAAGGGGAATGGATATTTTATTGGGGTGTGACGCTCTAAATTTATTCCCCATTCTGTGAAGTTTGTCCTGGTAGAGAAAATAAGCTCTGCTATTTCTTTAGATGCCCAGGTGGTACTACTTATTTCCGTGTCCTTTTCTTTGTTTCCTGGGATGAATTCGACTGCTTTCAGATCGCTTGTTGTTATTCCCCTTAGTTTTGGTATCTCTTCGATTAATCGCAGGATATTTCCCCTGTTCAGCGTGTCTGAATTTCCTTTTGTTTGAAATTCCGGTTTGAACAGTAATTTACATTCTGTTTCCGTGCTTTCTTTTTTGAGATGTCGGGTTTGATAAACTCTCCTTTTTCCCTCAATTGGATCGAATCGAATGTGAGTTATGTTAGCATTCTGGCAGATCGTGGTTGTTAAATCCGGTCGAATATAATCTACCGTGGATGCTTCTTTTAAGAGGTGCATTTCTTCTCGACCTATTTGTATGTTACTTGCGTTTTGTCCTGTTTTGACATTTGACTCAGTTTCGTGGAAGTCTCTGCAAATTCTTCCTTCAATTCCTGCCATGATCATCAGACCGATATTTGATTCCCTCGCTTGGTCTGCCTGTATATTTTGACTTTGCACTTTTTCCATTTTTTCCTGGGTAAGTAGTGAATTTCCTCCAGTGTGCCAATTTAATACTTTGTGAATTGGTATTTCGCATTCCCTTTTTGGCTTATTCTCCTGTGTTTTTTGTTTTTCAGAGGCCTCTCTATAGTTTGGTTTTAGTGTTTCACTTTTGTCTTTGACTTTGTTTGTAATTGGCTTTTCCTCGATTTTTGATTTTTCTTGTATACTTGCTGTTATTTTGATCTGATCTGGTAATTTTGTTTGTTCTTCTGCTTCGTCTGTATTTTTTTCTTTGTTTCCATCTTCTTTGATAGAGGAATCTATGATATGGTTAATTCGGGCCTCTTTTATCTTTTGTTCGAAAATGGCAATGAGTTGTTTTGCCTGTTTACTTTTAGTAGCATTTTTTCTTGCCTTCCTTGCCCGTTTCCTCTGTCTTTGGTTAGGGGTTCTGACATACCCGATGAACCCATTGTTTTATTTTCTTCCGGACCTTTCTTTAATGGTTTGTTTTCGTCTGTATCATATAGAGTTTTTTCTTCTTCAATAATGTGGATAGTTCTATTTTGATTTCCAATTTTATTGGCCTCTGTGTTGGGATTATCACCTTTGTTGGTTTTTCCGCATGTTACTGCTAATATTTCTTTCAAGATGTCTGGTAGGGTTGCTAATTTATCTATTATGTCCTTGCAGACGCAATTTTGTTCTGTTAATTTCTCTTTCCATTGTTTTTCTTCCTCCTTTTCTTTTGCGAGGTATAATGAAATTTTGTCCAGTTTCAAATTTATTCCCGATATATGAGATGCAATTAGGTTCATCGGATCTACCTGCACGTCGAGTTTGTTTGATTGAAAGTTCAGCGCATTAATTGCTTGTTGTAAGCTTTTTAGGCGCACATCCCCCCAGAGTGTAGATTTTCCTTCAGTTTGTTGCAACAGTGCCCCTGTTGACCTATTTAAGCTTTCTAATGAAGAGATAGTTATAGGGTGTTCTTCTTTTGTTGTATTCTTTGCTGTGTTAGAGACCTGGCTCTTATTGGCAGGTTGTTTAATTGGGCTTGATGTAAGGATTATTGGAGAGGATGTTGGCTTCCTTTTTTGTCCATTTGCATTTCTTTTGCCGATATTTTCAGGGTACTCCAGTTTTCTCGAATTTTCGAGACTCAGTTTCATTGGGTCTGCATCCTTATGTGTATTTTCTTCGAGCATTCTCCGTAGTTCTGTTTCTTCGAAGATCGAGAATGATTTGGAACACTCAATCTTTTGTGCGTTTTTCTGCAGATTTGTTTGGGGTCCTAAGTTGCTTTGATTAATGAATACTGGGCTATTTTCGTTAACCTCATCCAAGGTTTTATTTGGTGTTAACTTTGTTTGATTGCAGGGTGCATGAACTTGTGCCGAGGTTTTTATCAGCCAATTTTTTATTGTTGATTTTTCTTTGAGATTAGGACTCATACTTATTTCCAAGTCATTTCTCATCTTGCGTTTTTTACGTGATGAAGGCAAGCAGGTTAGTTTTTTTGGACTTTTTTGAGATTTTACGCCATTGCTGTTACTTAATGTTATAGCCCCTTGCTCTTTTGCGAACTGAAAATTGTATTTCACTTTATCACCCCCAAACTTGAAGGGTTCTGCCATGGGGATATGTGCCTGGTAGATTGTTCGTTCCTGGTTGGCTCTTCTGAATTGCTTTTATTCCCTTGTTCTTTTTTCCCTTTTACTGCCAACCTTCTTTTTGCTTTCTGTATTCGAGCCTGTCGGATATTTCCTGACCGCATCTTCTAAACTGTAATTTTCCGGAATGTTTTCTCTTCCCACTCCTATCCTGCGTTGTCCTTTCTCAGAACTCCCCAAGCCCGTCTGACGCCTAAGTGACAGCTGCCGTCGGGGGAGTACACTTGGAAAAATGAACAGGGATTGGATGGTTGGGTAGATAGTTTTTTGGCAAGCACAGTGAGAATATGGTTCTATATTACCGCATAATGGACTCAGTTTGAATGGACGATTCCGCTATCTCAACCCCCCTTTGTGTCTTATAATATCTTATTGTTCCATCAAAAAATGTCTTTCTCATATGTACCACTCTCCAGCCCCTTTGCTCTGGTACCAAGACTAGGTCGACTGGACTAGTACCAGATGAATACCGGTAATTTCTGCCACCCCTGTCGTTTCTGCTGTCCCCCGTCCCCTTTGACCCTTGGGCCCTTGGACCCTTGGACCCTGTTCCTTTTGCTACTCCTTACTTGTTTCTTGCTGAGTGCGTCAGTCTCTGCCTCTTACGCTGGATCTGGCTTGTCCCAGCTCTCAAATCGATCAAGGTTTCTCACAGTTCCTCCGGGTTGATGCTTTGGTGTTTTCGGGATCTCGCGTGGCTCCTCCTTCGGCCCCTTGTTCATAGGACCCAGCTCGTGACCCAAGATTGTGCCTTTCTGCTCCACCTTGTGGAAAGGGGGAAGTCAGGTCCTTGATGTTACTGCCCCCTTTTCCTCGAACTTCAGGCTTCAAATGAATTAGTGATATAGCGGCTACAGGGTCGCCCGGTGCCTTTATCCTGGGGTCCGCCTACTCCCGTGGCGTCTCAGTAGGTCTTGAAACAGACCTTAGGGATCACTTCTCTGCTTCCCCGGCTTGGTGACCTCAGCGCCCTAAGCCTCTTGGGTGATGCTTGCTTACTATGGAGTTCGTCTTTCTCAATGCGATGCCTGGAGCCGCTTGACTGGTGCGGCACCAGCTCACTGCTCCATTGACACCCCCTCTTGGGCTCAAAGGGCTCAGAGGGTTTCCCGGTATCCAAAATCCTCTGCCGCTTTCGTTGTCACCGTAGGTCACAGTAGGCTGTCCCTTGCAGCTCCACGGCCGCTCTGCTCCACCGGCGGCGCCTGCTCACCCAGCTCGCACTACCCAAACGCCTTGCCGTGCCTTGCCTCGGCTGTCGAGTCTCCACAGCTGGTGACCGCTGGTGACCGCCGGCGGCTTAGCGTTTTGTTTTTGCAACTTCTTTTTTTTTCCAACTCTCTGTGCTGTCTCTCTTACCACCGAACGCGGCCTTCTCCTCCCCACGGGAGCAATATTCAGCGGCTCCGGCCGCGCTGTGAAGGACTTAGCGGCTCCTGCCGCGGGGGGAATGATTTGGCTGCCCCGGCCGCGCTGGGAAAGCCTTAACGGCTCCTGCCGCTGGGGGTGATGAATTAGCGGCACCGGCCGCGTTAGAGAGGACTTGACGGCTCCCGCCGTAGAAATAATGCCTTTGTGGCTCTTAGGCTTCGGCCACGCTGTCAATACTGGGCGGCTGTATTCCTTTGCAGTAGGCTGGTAAACTAGCAGTAAAGCTAGTTAAGCGGCAAGGCAAGGCAGCGGGGAGCGGCGGCGTCCTTCGCCTCCTCAGTTGCTCAGCTGCTAACTGGCGGACGGCGGCAAATCCCGGACTGGAGCACTGGACGAAGAAGGCAATCCTGTCACAAGACTCGAACCTGGTTCATAGTTCCCCAGTTCCAAAGTTGGCAGCTCTGACCGTATTCCACAACCTTTCCCCTTTAGTTGTGTTTTACTGAACTGACCATAAATGTCAATGATTAAAGAAGAAATTGATTTGCATAGGTTTAGATTTGAGTGTATTTCTAGACGGCTTTTATAAAAATTCCAGCTAATGTACCAGGGCTTCCGACCTATCAATATATTGTCTCCATTTATTATAATAATATTTTTGAGTCGGTGGCATATGCTTTACCAACTTTTCCAATTTATAAGTTATACACACTGGTGCCTGTCTATGAAGGACACACTCAGGAGGGAGTAGTCAGGGTGGCCCACTTCTCTCCTTCCTCCCCTCAGGATGATAAGTATATAACTTGAAGATTCTAGTTTTGCTAAAATTTTCATTTGCTATTTCTCAATTTGAGCTGTTTCCTGAATTTTGAAGAAATGTTTGCTAAGTATGCTACAATGAGAAATACCATAGCTATATAGACGATTATGTTTCACTGATTTGTAATCACGTTGTAAAACAAATAAAATCAGTGTGCACCTTCTCAGCAAATGTGTATAAATACAAGAGTAAAGTGAAGGAAATAGAAATCAAATAGTAACACACATTATGGAGAGTATGGACTGTGCACATTAACACACAGCATATGATGCTAGGTTTCATAAAAAGAAAATGATCTGTGAACAACTTAAAAACGTTATCAGTCCAGCAGTCAAGCAGTATTCATGGGCAGTGCTCATATTTTTTAGTAGTGCTGATTTTGCCTTATCACCAGCCTTCTCTCATTGCCTCAATCACCATTGAGAGGATCAAGGGGAAGCACTATAGAAGCTTTCATATGGTAAAAAACAAGATTTCAATGTGATATTAGGATATTAGGATATTGATAGTTCGATTGAAGACAATGGAGCAGCAGCAGGCTAGAGGCCCTGGTACAGGCTTTCCATTGTCAATATCTCAGTGTCCTAATTTAAAACCTCTGAGTTTTTTCTCTTCTTCCACTGCAACCTCAAAGGGTATGGGGATAGCACAGGCGAGTGAAAGAGAGGGAGGTTTAGCGCCTGAGGGCACACAGCGAGCCTTCCTCTCTCCCTCCTACTGTGCTTGACACTGATACTGGAGCCACTGAAGGAAGCAGGAGGGAATTGTTCTCCTCCCCTGTGTCTCTCTCCACTCTGCGAAATGAATAAAAGAAGTTTGCTACAGAAAAAGGCATTGACTGCTGCCCGCTTTTATTGCTCAGGCTGTCCATGTTTGACAGTTAACAGTGGGGGGCTTGTACCCATCATCAACTGTTTGACATGCACAGGAGGAGCTGTTAAAGGCACAGGAGGTTCAGAGTCGTGGGATTTAAAGCCATGTCTCTCCCAGGAGGCTGCTCTCATGGTGGCACCATTTTTCAATAGCCCAATAGCCTTAAAGCCCGTCCAAATCTTCAGGAAGTGGCAAAGGGGAATAGTCATTCATGGCCTAACATAGACAGTGAGAGATCTACTCCTATATTTGGCATCCCCTTCACACATGTTTTCATACATGCTGGCACTAGGATTCCTCAACCTTTTCCACCTAATTATTGGCCACCAGAAACGAGGACTTCTGTCCGGCCAGTGGAATCTGTTCGGAATCTGGGGGTCATGCTGGACCAGAGGCTCAGCATGGAAACGCATGTTCAAAAAACGTCTGCCTGCTGCTTTGCTATCCTTCGCTCTCTAAGGAAAGTCCTGCCCCTCCTACCTACCTGTGCTCGCGCTCAAGTGGTTAGATGTACCATCCTTAGCAGGCTGGACTATTGTAATGCCCTCCTGCTCGGGTCCCCTGAGTTTTTGCTAGATCGTCTCCAGAGGGTCCAATCAGCGGCTGCGAAACTGGCCCTGGGGCTTCTGAGAAGGTCTCATGGAGCATCCGCACTGGAAAAGCTGCACTGGCTTCCTATAAGGCAGAGGATCCAGTTTAAGGCCCTCTGTATAGTGTTCAGGGCTCTCCATGGAGCTGGCCCAGCTTCTTTGCAATCTAAATTTGCTTGGTATTCCCATACTAGAACGCTTCGTTCCTCTGACGCTAAACTGGTGGTTGTTCCCAGATTCAGAAAGGTTAGAGCCGGTGGCAGATCCTTTGAAGTAACTGCCGCCAGACTATGGAACACTCTTCCCATCGAGATAAGGCACATTGGTGAACTCCTCCCGTTCAGAAGGAGGATAAAAACTTGGCTATTCCCCTGCTAATCCGCTTCCCTCCGGTCTTTTTTATCTCTTAGCGCCAGAATGCCTGCAATGGTGATGGTTGCGCTTTATAAATGCTTAAAATAATAATAAAATAAAACACCTGGAGCCGTATTATGTATGCAGTGCATTATCCTGGTTAGTACTGGGCACACCTTTCAAAAGGTGCGCCCAGTCCTAACCAGGAAAATGCGCCACATTATAATGAATGTGATGTCCCCGTGGCAGCTGCGCACTCGCATTCATGTCAAAAACTGAATGGCTGCTTTGAAGTTGTTCCGTGTTTCTGTGTTCAGGCGGCAACATGACTGCACTTTTAAAGGGAATTAGAGATCCCCTTGTAAGTGGGTGCACAGACTGACTGTAACCGCCTGCAGGCGGATGTCTGTGGGCTCAATAAGGCCCCTTTTCCCCCCTCCAGAGGGTTGCTATCAGGGGGCATAATGGCAGTGTGACACCTTTTAGATGACACACTGTCAGCGCGCCTCCTGACAGCTCCTTTGCCTCTGTGGTGCGTCTGTAATGCGGCATGGGCAAAGAGACAAAGGGATTCCCTCATTTGCATGGGGCCATGCCCCCATGCACATATGGCGACCCGATGATAGCGACGGCATTTTATGTTCTTCGGCGCTATTGGTATTACAGAAGGGGACGCACAGGTTTCTGCTGCCCCTTCTATAATATCAGAGTGCCACGGGCCACACAAAGCAGGCACAAATGCCTGTTGAGCCCCAGGGGCACTCCAGTAATATGGTCCTTGAATTTGTGGGTAGACAGTTGATTTATAAGACATATATGATGATGTTTTGGCTCCCTGTGTCGTAAAATTTACTCCACAATTAAAAAGGAAAAAAAACGTACAATTTCCACCAGTCAATCCCCCTCTTCGGGTTTTCAAAAATGTTGCACGTGTGATCAGGGTCCATCTAAATGTTATACCCTGACAACCTGACAATTTGATCCTTTTGGTAGACAAAGAAGGGGTGATGTTTTTGTTGGAATGCTCAGTATTTTGTTTTTTTGGAGGGAGAGGAATGAATTGAAATCGTATGTATAAAATGGACTGTTTTGTGCTACTTGCAGTTTCAGTATTTAATTTGTTATGTTTGCTTCACTTATTTGCTTTGCAGTCCCATTCTTTTGCTCCTCACTGCACAAAAGTACACTGTCTTCAAATAGATGAATATTTTTTTTAAAACTGTATTATCATTTCTAAATATGTGCTTATTACTTCTATGGAATGAGCCTCTATGTGTACCTTATGAATTAATAAATTCAAAGTTAATTAAGTAAATCATGTTTTATAATAAGCAATATTCTAAACCAATCATGGTGATCTATTCATGCGGCAGACAATTTGCTCAAGAATTAAAATCCAACTCCAACGCTTACCAAAAATAATTATCACAGGTTGTAAGCAAATAAACAGATTCAACTCTATCTTTTGCTATTTTTCCGCCATGCTGTAGCTGTTGCATTACTCTTTGTAATACTTTAAATTGCTGTTTAGCTTATAATGTGGTTACTGTTTTTTACTTGGCTGTATATTGCGAAGTACTGCTATCCCAATCTGCACCCTAGTGGAGCTGGGACCAATAACAACCAGAGATTATTTATTTTCTGTAAAAGGAACATTTGCAGGACCTGTGCACCGTTGTGTAGTGTTGAGCACTTTTTGCCCAAGCCACCCAGATATTACACACACAGACTCTGTCAAAATGTGTGGGGGGCGTACTAAAGAGGAGATGAACATATATAACCTGCACATTAGTGAATTTTGGATGCGTTCTCTGACAGTGAGATATCAAAGGTACCACGTTTTGTTCTCAAGTTTGAATAGCAACCAGGAGCACTTAACATTCTCACACCTATTTTAAGAGCAGATACCTAGGAGAATCTAAGGCGATGTGACTTGCATGCAGTGCACACGCTCATATCCGTGCCAATAATGCCAGTAAATCACCATACCAAACGCCTTAACAGTTTTTTGGGACGAGCCTGAGCAGTGCCTGCGCTTCTATGCGAGGCATGCTGTTTTCAAGTATGGACTTGAAGCTCCACCAACTGTCCGTCCATATTTTTCATTGGCTTGTGTCATTGTCCTTTGTAAACTCTGGCTTTTCATTGGTTAATAGACTTTATTGTCCCGCCTTAGTGCCACCTTGTCTCATCTTGTAATCTCCCATAATGACTGGCCCTCTTACGTGTGATGTTACTCAGAAGGCTTTAAATGCATCCTCTGAGCACTATTTTGTGAAATGGTTTACCCTTGCTGATGTTGCAGGCATAACACACTCTTTCGGAAAGCTTTATTTTCATAGCACGGCATGCCACAGGGGCTGTTGTGCCTCTGGTTTTTATTGTGGTGCCGAAACCATCCGCATGTTTTTTTACCCTATTTGTTAACTCTTGTTTGCTTACAAGCGTCCCATGCTGGGCTTTCATGTTAATGGAGGTTGAGCCCCTTTCTTTTGACGAGAAAGATTAGCAGCCGCTCTTAAAGTGAAAACGCTTTCACTTTAATGGCAGCTGCACCTCTTTCTTTAGATGCGGCTCGTTTAAAGAAAGGGGCCTGGCCATCATTAACATGAAAGGATGGCTTGGGGCCCTTTAAAAAAAAAAAGTATTTGTAATGCAATAGGTCTCTCATTTGCGAGTCTTTAAGCTATTGTCATTTACAATGCCAATAACTCAAACTCTCGTAAATAAGAGACGTATTGCATTACAAATGCTTGTTCCCCTTTACTGTCAAATGCAATAGGCCCACCTACACATGTAAAGTACAGCTGTTGTCTGAAAAATGTGGTAATGCAAGATTTTTGGATAAAGATGCATAATGGAACCACGCATGCCATTACCAAGCTTTATTACCACACACATGCCTTTATTACGCACATATATATATATATATATATCTATCTGTGTATATATATATATATATATATATCTGTGTATATATCTATATAAATATAAAAATACATATATATATATTTATCTCCACAAAGATTGCCTCTTGACATGAAGACACCACTCCTTTGGGAACAGGTATCCAACCTTCTTTATTACGAGCTGCACACTGTGCTTGTTATAACAAAAAGTCCCGATGCATTTGGAAGCATCTCGCTTCTTCCTCATGGGACGGCAAGTTATGAGACACGGAAGGAACTGCAGCTCTATTTACCCAATGCGCATGCGCTCTTTGGTGAATAGCATGCTGGGAGCTGTAGTTTAGTTATGCCCCTTTGGTGGAGTCCGTTTTCTCAGTTGTAAATTTTGTGCCTTTATTCCTTTTCACTGCCCTCTGGTGGGCTACAGGCATGGTGTCCCGCTCAATTTATACAGGTCCCTCATGCTGCTTATTGGCTGTCTGATGGCAGTCCCAGCAGTCCCGCTCTGACCTTTCCAGCGGGCGATGCATCCTCCGCGGTTGAGGCCACCGCGTTCAAATCTCCACAAAGATTGCCTCTTGACATGCAGACGCATGGGAACAGGTATCCACCCTTCTTTATTGTGAGCTGCACACTGTGCTTGTTATAACAAAAAGTCCCTACGTGTTTCAAAGCATCTTGTTTCTTCCTCAATGGACGGCAAGTTATGAGACACGGTAGGAACTGCAGCTCTATTTACCCAATGCGCATGCGCTCTTTAATGAGTAGCATGCTGGGAGCTGTAGTTTAGTTATGCCCCTTCGGTGGAGTCCGTGTTCTCAGTTGTAAATTTTGTGCCTTTATTCCTTTTCACTGCCCTCCGGTGGGCTACAGGCATGGTGTCCGCTCAAATTATACAGTTCACTCATGCTGCTTATCGGCTGTCTGATGGCAGTCACAGCAGTCCCGCTCTGACCTTTCCAGTGGGCGGTACATCCTCCACGGTTGAGGCCAACGCGTTCAAATCTCCACAAAGATTACCTCTTGACATGAAGACACCACTCCTTTGGGAACAGGTATCCAACCTTCTTTATTGTGAGCTGCACATATATAAAAATATATATAAATCTCCTTATCAACCACCAACTCCTTAACTCAACCACCCTTAAATCCTAAATATACCCTAACGGTTCAATGTCCCTCCCAACCCAAACCCTAAAAACACCCTACCCACCCTAAACCCTACAATTTCCTTTATTACCCAAATTCCCTTACCAACCCTAAATCCTAAAAATACCATTGCCTCCTAAATATCCTCACTCACCATAAATCTTAAAAATACCTTTGCCACCCAAATACCCTTACCCACCTTAAACTCTAAAAATACTAGGCATGGGCGGATTTTGCGGATTGGCAATCCGCGAATTTGTGGATTTGCGAATTTGCGGATTGCGAAAATCCGCAAAATCCGCGAATCCTCGCGGATTTTTTTTGTGTTCGCACGGGTTTCTGCAAGTTCGCAAGGGTTTTGTACAATTTCGCAAATTGCGAAATTGTACAAAACGCTTGCGAACTTGCAGAAACCCGTGCGAACACAATGTGCCTGCTCATGTATGTACCTCTTGTGTGTATAAAAGGTCAGAGAAAGATCAGTTCAGCAGATGAAGAGAAAGAAGCTCCTGGTCACAGGAACAGCACGGGTATTGCGCTCGTGGATGCAAAGTCTATCCAGCATCACAGCTGATTTTCCACTGTAGATTTGGGAAGAAGGCACACCTGTCCAGCCTTGACGACGCTCACGATTGTTTTTGGGCTAATGAATGAGTCACTGAATTTGAGCATCAACTAGTTCGAGCGACCATGTGTGTGTTACTATGCAATCGCCCCGAAGGGCGCAGGGGTCCCTTGAGTGAGCTGTAACTATTTTACAATGGCGCCAGCAAGCTGCCAGCGCCGTTGTAAAATAGTTACAAAGTTAGCTTGCACAGGAAGCACTTAGATAAAATAAATCAGCACCTGCTTTGTTTTATCTAGTGGTTCCTGTGCAAGCTAACTTTGTAACTATTTTACAACGGCGCTCGCAGCTTGCTGGCGCCATTGTAAAATAGTTACATGAGTGGGGGTTCAACTTTTGAACCCGTTACGTCCGCGGATTTTTTTTTGCGGATTTTGCGGGAAATCCGCAAAATTCGCGGATTGCGGATTTCCCAAAAAATCCGCAAAATCCACGGGCGTAACGGATTTCCCGCTCATGCCTAAAAAATACCCTTGTCACCCAAATACCTCTACCCTCCCTAAACCCTAAAATCATTCATGACATGGTTAGTGACATCACTGATGAGATCTCAAATGACATCACTGATGACATTAATGATGACATCATCCAGTGACTGTGTGTTTCTGTAACATTTAAATATGTTTTATATCTATGCCAAGGTGTATTGGAGAATGAGTGAGTGTATAAGTGACTTGTTGGAGCATTTAGTAGGTGCGTGACTGACTGTATAAGTGAGTGATTAAATGGTGTCATACTGAATGCATGAGTTAGTGACTAAACTGTGTGAAAGCCTGTATCAGCTTGTCTGTTTTATTTTTTTTATTTTTTTTATTTCAAACGTTTTGTGTAGCGCTAGCTAGACCCGTAGGTATCAGAGCGCTTCACATACACATTGTGAAAAACAGAAGGGCCTTACATTACCTAGACGGCTGACAGTAAGTAAGCAAACCACGAATAAAGAATACAGCATGAACAATAAATAACTGTGCAACATAGGGGGAGAGAAATAAAAAAAGAAAACAAGGGGATTAGCATAGTCCGTTTACCAACAATCCTTGGATGGGAGTCAACTCGGAATATTGAGGTCTAGGTTAGTTGACGTTGTTCAGAAAAGTATTTGTTAAGGAGATGGAGTTTGAGGTCCCTTTTGAAACAGAAGAAGGAGGGGTTGCATCTGAGGACTCCACGGAGAGCGTTCCATATCCTGGGAGAGTTGCCTATAAACGATCGGTATTGGGTGGTCTTCTTTTTCCTTTTTGGCGGAATGAGAAGGAGTGAGTTGGAGCTTCTCCGTGTTCTGGCTTGACCTGCTCTTACCAGTTTGTTGTACAGGTAGTTGGGGGCAGGAGAGTGGAGGGTTTTGTTTGTGATGCAGGCCAGCTTGTAAATATAGCTCCCTTCCATGGGAAGCCATTTGAGGGAGTTGAGAGATGGAGTGATGTGTTCAAATCTGTTTACTCCAGATACAAGTTAAGCGGCCATGTTCAGCACTGCCCTTAGAGGGGCTAGGTGAGCTTTTGGAGTTCCTGTAAGGATGGCGTTCCAGTAGTGAATTTTAAAGAGAACCAGGGATTAAACTACTGTCTTGAGGTCATCATGGGGAAGAAAAGGTTTACATTTCTTGAGGTGTTTTAGAGAGAAAAGAGCACTTTTTGCAGAGATTTTGATGTGGGCCTCCATTGATAGGTTCTTGTCAAAGGTGATGCCTAGAGACTTAACTGAGTCGGATGGAACAATGGGGCAGTTTAGGGCAACCAGATTCTTGAGCCACTCTTGGATAGGACGATGGTTGCTTTTTGGAGAGAATAGGATCAGTTTGGATTTATCTGGGTTGAGCTTTAAGTGTTTGACGTTGAACCAAGTTTGGATCTCCGTTAGAGTGGTATTGAGGTGTTGGATGTCATCGGGGAACTTGATTTTGAAATAGATTTGAGTGTCATCCGTGTAAAGGTGGTAACTCACTCCATCTTTTTTCAAGATGATTATGTGGGGCTCCATGAAGAGATTGAAGAGGGACGGGGAGAGGATCGAGCCTTGTGGTAGACCAAGTGGGACTTTTGTTGGCTTCGAGAGACAGGAGTTGATTTTAATATGTTGTAAGCGATGTTGGAGGAAAGAGATCAAAACAGAAAGTCAGACCCTATTATGTGGTAATCACAAGACCTGCTGATATTAATGGAGAGAACTAACAAGATAAAATTAAATAACATTCAATGTTTCACAAAATATGGAGTATCACAGTCATTACTAGTGCCACAAATTACTGATACTAAAGGATCAAATTTCTTTAACAAAAAGGTTTTTTATTCAGTTCCTCCCATCGGGTTACAATCTAATACACATCATAATTAAAAATATGTCATTATATCAATAGATCAATGACATATGGTACACTAAAATATAAGTAAAAATAGTCGAAGCGGCGTTTCGGTGTTTGTCAGTTTTTCACCTTCATCAGGACGAATGTATAATTAAGATCTACAAATAAAAACAGTATTTTTAGATACATGTGACACATAATATGCAATTTTTCTTTTTTTAAAAACTATATGGTGTGATTTATCGATTACTTCCTGCTCTCCTTAAGAAACAAACAGCATCCTTAATTTGTTCACTTTATCTTAGCATTCTAAGTGCATATGTTATGATGACATAAGACTTAATCTTTTAACTTCTAATGTCAGAGTATTTAGACAAATCTAGTTGCCATTCATAATCTAGTTCTGTAGATTCACCTTAACAAGATTTGACTGTATTCAATAAGTACTTTATGCAATAGGTACCTTGTTTAAATCTTATGGAAATTTGCTTCATCAATTGCAATATTCCACCGTTTGATTTGAATTTCCGTGGCATTATGTATATTGGTCTGTAAAAACCAAGTAAAAAATATGAGTTGTGTTAAAAAAAAGGCTACATTCCATATACTCATCTATCTTCGTTTACCTTTGGGAATGATTTGTGCTTTGAGACCCGCACGTTGGAACCACCGTCTTTTCGTGCAATACGATTTATTGATGATATGGGGTATTCTATATCCGAAGGAATATCTGGTAAAACATGATGAAATATGTACCTTTTGGTTATGGGATGTATTAATTACTCCTGTCTCAAAACCAGTGTTTATTTCTTAAACCTGTGTTACTCACCCCCGTTAGATTTCAGTTGCGGATAGTTCAACTGTAGGGCGAAAGGAGCCAAGGCTTTGATTGTGTCTTCTGCAACAAAGTAGTATACAACTTTACTTTTATATTACTTACATATTTTGTTGATCTTACTAATTTATACTAATTTAGGGCGTATCGATCTTAAAATTACGTTTATGCGCTATACGTTGTCACCCCGTTTATTACAACTTTATGTATAAATCTAAATTAATATAACTATTGTATTATTTCCCAGTTTAAATTCATATGTCATTTGGCCTTATAATACTTATTCACAGTTTTCGTCTACTTTTGAAGTACCCTCGTTGTGTTTTTAATCTCTTAGTCTATAACGAGTTCTCCAGTGTTTACTTAACCCTAGGACTAATAACAGCTCTATGTGGTTCTATCGTTTTAAACAAGAGCCATGTATGATAAAAAAATAAAAACAAAAAAACCCGGGTTACACAACATTGATATCCTGGTGTGCCTTGTCCTTCCCGGCTGGTGCTCTGGCTGTTTTGTTAAAACATGCATGTTACCCCTTCAAATGGTATGTAACATGAGTTCTCGTACCCAGCTGCGATCTGTTAACGAGTATTTACCGATGGCACAGTATACCGGAACCGGAAAGTGGGAAATTTAGCATTTTTTGCGAAAATTTTCCCCTCATACCTGGAAATGGTGGTCCGGCCTCCCTGTTCCAACGTTACGGATGATTCTTGTACAGTTTCCATTGTTTACGAGTGGCCTTATGTACTCTCGCTACTTTCCATAACCCGGAAGTAGTAATTGTCTGATGTTATATTATATGCAGGGTAATCGTAATCTCTGAATTATTTCCCTACTCCTTTTTTAAATTAAAATTCTCTATTGTGGCCCTCTTATAATACAATATTGTCTCCTTTGGTGTTCAAATATGTTGAGTACTAGACCCCGGAAGTCATTTGAATTACGTGCTGCCTATATCCTAGCCGTCTATTTGCCTATGCAATTATCTTTTAATTTACAGAGAGAAGGGTTCATCTTATAATAAATTTCAAGGAATGTTAGTAAGTTTGTGAAGATTCCTATCACCAAACAATACTACTTTCGTTAATCCCTCGTTCGAACATTATCGCGCTATATGGCGGCCATCATAGGTTGGGACAAAGTATGTATTTCGTCTTCCGATTTTGTATCAGACAAACTTTATTCAACGTGATCTTTGTGCTATTATTCACTCTACATAGAGCATGGAATCAATTTATCTTTTCTTCATTTTATACAGGATCCAAAGGACCTCAATTATTCTGAGTTTTGAATTTAGAATACCTATGATACACAATAGCATAACAATACTATCTATATGTGAATATTCATGATATTCTAAATAACCATAGATATATACATCAGTATACAATTGCATATAAAATTTCATTTGCACTTCATCAAGCTAATAATTCAGAACTATTAATGTAACATGCAATGATATTGAGTTTCATTAGAAACATAATTCAAAAGCAAGTTATTATTATCAATACAATTATAACTCCCTTAGTTCTAAAATATATATACTTCACAGATAAGTATGTATTCGTTAGTTAGGACATTAAATTACAATATTTCTGTTGGTACTTTCACATTGAAAGATGCAGTTATATAATATCACATTTAGTTAACATATTCTTGTTTCCGATCCCAGTACAAAAGTATAAAACTTGAAATTAATGTTAATTAAATGATAAGTCTTTCCCATTCCTCTTTATTATTCAGTCCTGTCCTTGAAGTGTTAAAGAGGGACATGTAAAATTGTTCTCTCTTTTTCCTTTTTAACTCATGATTACGTCCTCTAATGCTCTGTTGGATTACTTCAATACCGCACCACTGTAGATCCTCTATTGTGTGTTTACAGTTAATCCAATGTTCTACAAGGGGTGCTGTTCTTTTCTTAGTCCTGATTGCTGTTTTCTGCTCAGTTATTCTTGTTTTAATCTCTCTCGATGTTTCCCCGATGTATCCCTTGTTACATGGACAAACTATCAGGTAGATAAGATCTTTTGTTCTGCAGTTAATGAAACTTTTTACTTTCTGCAGAACAAAAGATCTTTCCGTGCTACAGCCTTACCTGAATCCCGATTGAAAGGGTTCTAGGAGGGTGAACTCATCAATGTGTTTATTGAGTTGGTGAAGAACACATGACTCCAATGTTTTTTGCAAGGAATTGGAGGTTTAAGATAGGTCTGAGGTTAAGATTAGGGTCGGCCCCTGGTTTCTTGAGAATGGGCGTGATTTGTCTTAGTTGAAGTGAGTCTGGGACACCGCCTGAGGTGAGAGAGGTGTTGATGATTTTGTCCAGAATAGGGGAAATGGTGTGGTTAAGTTCTTTTATGATTGTGGAAGGGAGGGGGTCCATGGTGTGGGGGAGGGTTTTAGATTAGAAATTATTTGAAGAACTCGTTTTCCTCCATTAGCTCAAAGTCGTACCAGTGTGCATTGTTTTTTAGCTGGAGGCCGGTCTGACTGTCCTTATACAGAACTCTCTCTGCGTGGTCAAGGGAAGTAAAAGGGGGCATGTTATGAGGGAAGGAGTGTTTGCGGTTTGTATGAAGGATTGATCAATTTTAGAGACTTTATTAGTGAAGAAGGTGGCAATTTCTTCACATTTCTCATTTGTGGCTTTGATATTTTGAGAGGGAATGCCGTTAGTTTGGCTTTTGACAATGCTGAAGAGTTCTCTCATTCTGTTTATTGCCAGATTTAGTTGGCTACGGAAAAAGGACGCCTTTTCACTAAAAATGTGTTTTTTGTATGCCTGCCGAGCAGATCTAAGTTGCGTTAGGTGTAAGGTCGATGGGTTAAGCCTCCAAGCCCTTTCCGTTTGTCTGGGTTGACGCCATTCACCGTTCAGCTCCACGTTAAGTTTGAGTTGAGCTACTTGGTCTAGAACCTCTGTCATTTTTTTGAGTTAAAGTGTGTAGTGAGGGTGTCAGCCGTCCATGATGAGGAATGGAGTTGCAGATGGGGATGAATCATGGATTGAAGTTTGGATAAAGGGATTTTTTTGATGTTTCTGGTCAAGAGTTTAGGTTTGACGTCACAAATAGGTTGGTGGCTGACAGGTGTGTCAATTCTGAACAGAATGAGGTGGTGGTCGGACCATTCAATGGGAGAAATCGCTCACAGAGAGACCAGTTTGTTGTTGGGAATGATTGCATCTAGTGTTGCACCTTTGATGTGAGTTGGCTTATTGCAGAGTTGTTTGAGGGTATGTATTTCCAGAAGGTTGGATAGGTTCCGGACAGTGGAGTCTTTTGGGTCATTCCAGTGGATATTGAGGTCACCCTGGAACACGTCTTTGGTATCTGTCAAGGAGAACCGTGTTATTAGGTCTGTTAGTTCTTCGAGAAAAAGAGAACATTCTCCAGGCGGATGGTAGATGGTGTGGAATTTGATTGATGAGGTGCCCTTGGTGGTGTGTTCAACACCCAGGTATTTAAACGATAGGTATTCTGCAGGTTTGAGATTGGTAATCTGTATTTCAGCTTTGTGCATGATGGCTATCCCCCCCCCCCCCATTTTGATCGGCCTGTCTTTTCTGATTATGTTGTACCCTGGATATGGTGAGAATGTCAAGGATGGGGGTAGAGTGGACATTGAGCCAGGATTCAGTGAGTAAAGCAATGTCAATTTCTATAGCGAGAAGAGCTTCAGCAATGTCAATAGCGTGTTGTACTGCTGATTTGCAGTTTAGGAGCATACAAGAGAGAGGACGGGGAGCCTCAATGATGGGGAGAGTTAGGTGGATAGAGGTGTATTGAGCAGGTGTTGTGTAAGCTGGTGCATGGGTTGGTCAGTAGCTACATGAGTGGCTATATGGGTTATTGATTGGCTGCCTGAGTATTTGTATGGGAGACTGAGTGTGTGTGTGTGGGTGGGTGGCTGGTGTGTGACTCTGTGCATAGATGTGTGAGTGGTGTATTCACAGGGTCTATGGGTTCAAGAGTGCATGAGGAAACAGCTGTATGGGTGGGTGGTTGTGTGTATGGGTATGTTGGTGAGTGAATGGATGTCTCAGTGGTACATGCCCAAGTAATTTCCTATGTAAAAGGCACCTATGTGAGAGTTGGAGTATATACATGACTATATGTGAGAGTTGTGAGAGTAGCTGTATGGATGAGTGTGTACTTGTATCAGTGATTGTATAAGAGAGTAAGTATGCATTGGTATCTGTATGAATAAGTGAGGCGGTGTGTGTATAACTGTATAGGTGAGTAAATGGGAGTTTGATTGATTCTTTGCATGACTGACTAGGTGTATGAGTAACTCCATGGATGAGTGGCAGTGTGTGAGTGTCTGTATGGGTGTATTAGTGCATAGGATAGTGTTGTATTGATGAGTGACTGTTTGTATGAGGGATTGTATAGGTGAATAAGTGGATGTGTGTGTAGACCTAGGAATCGGTAAATGCGTATGTAGTAACTGGTATTGGTGTGTCGATGGTTTCGAAAATGGTAGTTTGTATTTTACAGTGGGTGTATCAAAGATTATATTAGAGTGTGAGGGGGTGCATCAGATTTTCAGGTGGATGATGTCATCAGTGATGTCACTGACCATGTCATGAATGATGTAATATGTGACGTCAACAGCAGTGCATTGCGGGGGAGCGAGTTATAGTTAGCTGAACTAACTATAACGGCGGAATTTCTATGGTTTTGTAAGAGTGAAATGTCCAACTAACTATAACGTGCCTGAAACCTATAGTTTTTTCTGTGAATTTCAATGTTTTTTTAAATGCTAATTTCCAACTATAGCATCACTGAAACCTATGTTTTTTTCAGTAAATTTCAATGGTTTTTTGAATGAAAATTTCTAATTATAATGTGCTTCAATCCTATGTTTTTTTAGTTAATTTCTAAGGTTTTATAAATGCTAATTTCTAACTATAACATTCCTATTAAGTCCCTCTGAATCCTAAAGGTCCCTGGTGGCCAAGTAGCCCACCAGGTACCTCCAGTAAGCGCCACAGAGCTGCGTTGTTCCTAGGCAATGCCACTCTGCAAACTGCTGCTTGGATGATGAAGTCCTCAGGACTCAAGAGCACCTCATCGGCCCACACTCCCTCCCAGTCACAGATCTGTGTTGAACCTATCTCCTTTCTTTAGCTCACTTTGCCACCTAGTTCAGACCCATATGCAAATCATTCTTGACCCTGTTCCTCATGGGAACAGCCCAGCCCAAACTGCCAAGCCAGATGTTACCCCGAAACCAGTCCTCAAATGCTTTTTTTCTGGCCCAATAAAGACCTGGCTTGGCTGTTCGGGCTGGACTGTTCCCATGAGGAACAGGCTCATGACTGATTTGAATACGGCTGGGTATGAACTGGGGTGGCGAACTGAGCTAAAGAACGATGATGGATTCAACCCAGATCTGTGACTTGGGGTGAATGTCTGAAAAGTTTCAGTGCTCTATCCATCATCTCCTTGTGTTTGCTTTGTTCGCCCTAAGTTGGCAGGGTACGCCCAGACGTGGGTCCCTTGCTCACTTTGCCACTGGATTAAAGGTAGCCTGGCTAATGAGCGGTGTTACACGAAACTGGTCCCAGGATGCTTGTTTCCAGTACAGGGAAGACCTGGCTTGGCAGTTCGTGAAAGAATCCAACAAGGACTGCAAACCCACTGCCGTGCATGCCATAAACACAGTATTGTCTGCATATAACAAAACGGGCAATGGTCTTGTACCTACCCTTGGGCAGTCCACTTGGTTGTTCCAATCCATTAATATAAAGGGTGAATAAAAAGGTACGAGTATGCAGCCCTGGCGAACACCCTGTTGTGGTCTCGTACTTTAATATACTACTTGTGCTTGCCTAGACTCATATTTTCCAACACAGCAACTACATGCTATTGTGTGGTCTTATAGTCTGGTGCTGTATTCTGGTGTTGTTTTTTGTATTCACCTGCTGCTGATGCCACTTGACTGTACCATGCACTAGTTGGTTATGGCACAGCCTTGGTGTACACTATCCTTGGCATGTTCTGTCGCCTAGTGCACTCACACTGGGTTTTTTCTTGGTTCTACAGCATTGTTCTGCACATTAACAGACTTCCTGTTTCCTGTTGTTTTTTGGCTGCGGTCTACTTGTTTGCCAGCAAAAACAACTGGAGGGCCATCAGCATGAGCTGTATGAGTTTGGGCATGGCCTTTTTAAACCATGCGCAGCCATCAATCCATGCTTTGCATCTTGATTCTAGGAGAAGAAAAGCTTCGATTTTGCTCTCCTGGTTCCTGGTTTCTCGGGGCTACGGACTTGGCTCCTGTTAGCACGAACCTCCAGTGGCTGCTTTCTTTCTCAGCACAACCCGCCAGCGACTGCTGTCTTCATCATAGCAGAGGTCAGCTTCATTGGGTGCAGCTGGTTCTACATATGGCAACGGCATTAACAAGGTAACACGCATATCTGTAAGAGTGCAGGTACAATATCATAAATTTCTCGTAGTACTTCTGGCTGGGGCATTCATTGTTTATTTCACTTCAGTGATGCGAGTAACCGATCATGACTTAGTTTGATAGAGGGTTGTTGGAATCCTTGATTGAGACTGTGTTTGGTGAAGCACTTTAGAATCCTTGATTGTGACTCTGTCCAGTGGAGCGCTTTTGGCAGTCGTCATCTGACTTGTGGGCTCAGTCCTCACAAACTCCTGAATGCCTGCTACAGTGCAGGAAAATTTACTGTGAGCCTGCTACAAGGGCAGGAACCTTGACTGTGCAGGAACCAACACCTCACACTGCACTCCCAGATCAGTACAGTAGTTTCATCCTGCTTCTTTACCCTCCGCACTATTTGGAAGATCTCTCGGTTCTTCTCCTTCCCGGCCCTGAAACTCATTCTCATGGCAATGGTTCTATCGCGCCTGGACTATGGCAACATTCTGTACAACGGCGTCCCTGCCTATGCCCTCTGAAGCCTTCAATTGGTTCAGAATCAGGCCGCCCGTCTTATCTGTGGTCTCTTCAAGTCTCATCATATTACCCCCCTACTCAAGGCCCTGCACTGGCTTCCCATTAAAGAACGTGCCCTCTTCAAGCTGGGTTGCACAACCTTTCAAGGCCCGTGCTGGGACTGCCCCCGCTTTTATCAATTCTGAAATCAAGGCCTACTCTCCCTACAGAGAGCTACGCTCATCCTCTCAGTCTCTTCTCACTGTACCACGGTTTAGGAAGAACAAATCGGGAGGGATGACATTTTCTGTTCTCACCCCAACTTTCTGGAACACCCTCCCTCCCCCCATAAGATCTGCTGCCTCCTATCTTGAGTTCCGCAGGGCACTCAAAACTTTTCTTTTCTTGCAAGCCTTCTCCCCTTAGCATCTGCTCCCCCGCACCCTAGGGCCTGCATCCTTCAGCGCCAAGAAACCGCTTGGTAGTCGTGTGCTCAATAAATACTTTTACATTCAAATTCAAATTCACTGTGAAGGCGCAGGTCGTGCATGGTCTCCTTATGTGTTCCTGTGCACAGGAGTGAGGTAATATCTGAAGCTATTCCTCAGTCCAGTAATGTCTCTGCGTAAGTGGTGATTTGATTAGCATTGGGTATTTCACATAAGATTGCTAAGTGCTAGAGTGTCAAGAGAGATTGATTTGGTTATATTCTTGTTACAGTAACCATCTGTTCACTTCGCCCAGACAGAAACCCAACAACACATCACATCTTTAAAGAAGCTATCTAATTGAGTGTAGGTACTTTACAAACCATCTAGGCAGCCTGATACACGGAATGGTGGCTGAGAGGTAACCAAACATCATATAGGGTGAATAGCAGTAATTTCCACTCCCTCTTCCTTAAGGTCAACAACAAGACTTCTAACCGGGTGGGCGACATTCTGGAAGGCCTTCCTCCCAGTCTTCATTGGTTATTCTGTGATTTCCAGTATGTCTAGACAACAGGTAGGGTACTAGAAGGTGGGTCCATATCGTCTCTGCAACATCGTGGTACACAGCAACAGGTAAGCACATACCACAGTACCGTGGCACAGCCCTATAAGTGACAAGAGACTCTGTGAGCTCCAACTCCTGAGGGTACCTTACCACAGCTGAGGTGCTGGCATGAAGATTTGAGAGGAGAAAAACAATTTCCCGGTCCACCCCCATCGATAGCAGCAGATCCCAGACCTTGTTACAATTTTCCCTGTCGAATGCTGATTTGAGGTCCATAAACGCTAAATGAGCAACAGTGTATTTTTTTATAAGTAGGTATAGGCTGACACACTGATCAGTGGTCTACCTGTCTGGCCGAAAACCATTTTGGACCTTGAACAATATGTTGTTTGCGTCTTCCCACAATAAGAGCCTGGTTAATAAAATCCTCCCCAGCACTTTACCAACAGCATGTATGAGTGAATTTTGACGGTGTCACTGTGGATTATCCTTGTCCGACTTTTTGAAGATCGGTACAATGATGGAGGATGACCATGAAACAGGAGCCTCTCCCTTATTACACCATTTAAAACCAAGTTTAAGACAAACTCCCAAGCATCAATATCATCTCAAAATAGATCAGGAAGTATACTACCAGGGCCTGGAGCTTTATTACAGGATAAGGCCAGTATACTTTGTCCAAGTTAAAGACCAGGTTAGCTCTCCCCATCATGAAGTGTGTATGATCCAGATCCACCGTACCATCTTGAAGGCCTACATTATATACACTCTTACAGTGAACCACCCACTGCTGTTCGGAGATATGATGGCTCAAAGCTGGACCTGATGGCTGAGTAAAACAAGGCTTGTTAATCACCCTCCAGACGAGAATGTTATCTTTCAATTTGCATGCCTGGGCTAAGTTCTTCTAAGCAGTTTTACATAACATCTGTTTACGATTCATAAGAACCGTCTTATAATCTTTCTGACATTTCACAACAAGCTCATTGTCTCTAGGCGACCGTTTGAGAGTGACTTTCAGGAGGCAAAGACACTTTGAGCAGGCTTAATGGAACGATCTAGGGCGATCAGAGTTAGACTTAGTTGCGGAATCTGAAAGCAGGGCTGAGACCTTCCATGCGATCCCTGCGAATGCCTTTAAAATCCAGGTCCAGACAAGTGGAAATCTCCTGCAGAGTTACAAGTTAAACACCTTGGGGTCCACAAGACACTATTTTAGCCTTGTCCCTTGATAAACGATGGTGGGCACAGCCTCTGTCGCTGGTATTAGATTGGCCCTCCACCTAACACCCCCAATAAATAAAACCAAAGGATTATGATCAGTAAACGGGCTCTGCATTATATTAAAAATGTAGATAAACTGAAACAGAGGAGCTGAAACAAAAAGAACATCTATAATTGACCCACAACCACTCCCTTTGAGTTAATTGAGTTTACCAGCTTTTCTAGGACAAAGACCATACCATAATTATGTCAAAAAGTATTAAGAGCACTGCCATTGGGTGTATGAACCACATGAAGACCCTCCTCAATCATACATCTCAAACTCACATTGCCAGGATCTAGCAGGCTAGCACATAAGTGACATTTAAAATCACCTACAGTATATGCTTCTCCCATCCCAGGACCCTCCATCCAAAGAAATGATGGCCAAACATAGACTGCAGAGAATAAAGGACCCGCTTGATGTTGACTTTGCATTATAAAAATTCAGCAAATCAAACAGTGTAGATCCCGGAACAAACATTTTGAGGGCCTGAAATTAATGTGAGGCCCATTTTAAATCTTTAACATATACAGAGGGTTCTAATATCACAAAGATCACCAAACCACCCTTTGCTCTCCCTGATGCTGATGCTACTGCAGGAACAAAGTTGTTTTTATACCCTTCTAGAAAAAAACTATTATCTAGTTCCCACTTTTCCTGTACATAAATCACATGGTAAGTCTTGACAGACTGCACCCAGTTGTTATTGTTAAACTTTGCAGAAAAGCCCGCAATCTTCCAGGACAACACCCCAATGGCAAAACTTTATAGTTCTGGAAACTGCTGGACCTTCATTAAATCTATAAAAACAATGGCTAAAGGCAAAAGCGTTTTTTTGGTCTCATAAACATACACATTAGCATAGCACACCCAGCACTGAAGGGAAATACCTTGTGTGTTCTTGTGAAAGGAGAGCATGCCCTAACTCATTGTAAAGTCATTCAATGGCTGAAGTGGGCTAACATTGCCCTTTAAAGCATGACGGAGTGGGTAGACGAAAAATGTGAATGACAGTCACAGACTAATGGATGAAGTCTGTATGATACCCATTGGCGGCTAGCTTCCCCTTTGAGAAAAAAAGGCAAGAAAGAAAGGAAGGAAGAAAGGAAGAAAAAAAGGAAGCAAGACAGACAAAAAAGGAAAAAAGGCAGAAAAAAAGGATAGAAGATAGGCAAAGAAGGAAGGGAGATAAGATGGAAGAAAGACAAGAAGGAAGGAAGGAAAAGAGGCAAAAAGGGAAGGAAGGCAAAGAGGAAGAAAAGAGGAAAGTAGGAATAAATGCAAAAAGAATGAAGCAAAGAAAAAAAGAAAGAAGGAAAGAAGGGAATCAATGACTAAACAAATAAATAAATAAAGGCAAAAAATAAAGAAGGAAATAAAGAAGGAAAGAAGGTAAAAGGAAAAAAGAAGGAACAAAAAAGGAAAGATGGCAAAAAAGAGAAAAGAAGAGAGGAAAGAAAGGAAAGAAAGAAAAAAGTAAAGAAGCAAATAGAAAGAAAGAAGGAAAAATGATGAAGGAAAGAAGGCAAAACAAAAAGGAAGAGGGATGGGACGAAGGAAAGAAAAAACGAAATGTGGCAAACCAGAACAATGGAAAAAAGGCAAAATGAAGTAACGAAGGTAAGAAAAAAGAAAGAAGGCAAGAATAAGAAGGAAAGAAAGAAGGCCAAAAGAAAGCAGGTAAGAAGGAATTAGGCAAAAAGGAAAGAGAAAGGGGAAAAGGAAAAGGAAGACAATAGATAAAGATGCAAACAGTAACAGAAAGAAGGAAAGGGATGAAGGCAAGAAAAAAGAACGAAAGTAAGAAAGAAAGAAAGAAAGAAAGAAAGAAAGAGGGAAGTAGGCAAAAAAGAAAAAAAGACAAAAGAGAAACACAGAAGCAAAAATGAAAAAGAAAGTGTAAAGAAGGAAATGTAGAAGGAAAGGCAAATAAATGAAAGAAAGAAAAAAGAAAAAGGTAAGAAGCCTAAAAATAAAGAAGAAGGGAAGAAGGTAAAAAAGAAAGGAAGAACAAAAGGAAAGAAAGACAGAAGTAAAGAAAGGAAGGCAAAAATAAGGAAAGAAGAAGCACAAAGCAAGAAAGAAGATAAAAAAGAACAAAAGAAGGAAAGTTGAGAAGAAAGCAGGAAAGGAAAGAAAATAAGGAAAGAAAGAAAGAAAGAAAGAAAGAAAGAAAGAAAGAAAGAAAGAAAGAAAGAAAGAAAGAAAGAAAATGGAAAGAAGATAGGAAAGAGGTTTTCCCATATAAAATATTGGGTAAAAAAAACTAATTACACCCCACCTATGTTTAAATAAAATTGAATCAAGTGTGTTGAAAATGAAACACCATAAAGTTTTATTTTGTTCCTGGGCAAAGTCTATCAAAGCCCCATTGGTGAAACTGAGGCCAGGAAAACAAATGGTATGCTGTGAAATAGCAGCAGCCCACTTCAAAAGGAATTTACCACAGAATTGGAAGGAGACTGCGACTGTTTAAGCTGGAATATGCCCTGTGCGCACTACAGAAGCGTCCTACTATCACATAAGGCAACACTGGCACTAAAGGGAACTCCTTGTGTGCTAATGTGCACCTTATGAAAGAGTGAAAGGCAGTTACTCAAAATGACGTTAATCAGAGGCTTAAGTTGAAGGAACCATTGCTCCATGCTGTAGGCTGTAGTGGACAGAAGCAAGATGGGAATGACACAATAACAGACCAATAGTAGAAGAGAGGTAGCTGAAGGTCCCTTTAAGTAGTATATTATACATCTACTAAAATCAAAAGGTCTTGACCAAGGCCAGACCTTAAAATGATCCAATCACGGAAGTTTACTTATTTAATCAAGCATGAGGTTGACCTGGGGATGGCAGAATCATGCACTTTTAGTCAACCTTTCTAAAAAGACACATAACCTCTGAGAATCAGTCCATCACACACAATGGCACTTATAAGGCTGGGACACCTGAATGAATATACATATTAGAGGTGTATGGTCACACTGTCAGTGGCACTATCAACTCCAATAGCATAAAACAATCTGCAGTAATCCTTAATGAACAGGTTCAGTGTCCCGAGAATGCCAGAATTATCGAAAGCGCAGATATTAATTCTTGAAAAGGAAATCCATTCTCATAATGAAGAATCACAAATAGAACAGGAAACTGTATATGCACAAATGAATGTGCACTGTCACAACACAGTTTAACTATGACACAGCATAATATGAAATGCCACCAAATCTGTCTTCCAATAAAATGGCTCAAAAAACAACAGTACATGAAGAAAAACCACTTGCACTAAAAAATAAAAATAGAAACTAGTTGTTAGTACTGGGAAGAATGTTGTTATACAACAGTGTATCAGCTTTTTGCAGCAATGTGTCTTGACTGTGCAGGGGAGAGATTTTAGATCTCTATCTTATCACTCTAGATCTAAACCCCGTTCTGGTCGACTGAACCTTTATTGCCTGTCATTGAGGAAAGAAAGTGCATCCAATACCAGGTTAGTTGATCAATAATGAGCTCGACCCTGAAAAACCACAGACTACTTCTAGCTTTTAAAGATTTATTACAGAGTCAAAGTTAACTGCAAGTACAGGCATCTCAAAATGAGATTCAAAAGATATACAGGCACCACTACATACATGTGCTCTCGGAAAGCCCTCAGACGAGCAAAGAACACAACTAGGACTAGTTCCAAAATTAAAAGGGCTGCAAGCATAGACACATATTGTGATCTCTCCGTCATTTACAAGAGGAAGGAAGGTTTCAGGTTAGGCTGTCCCTACCCTGCTCTAGATGGTATCCCTACTTAACAGAGTCCCAACCTACCAAAAGGTGTCAGCTGCGAATGACTTCCTAAGAAGATCACCCACACTTAGTCTCTAGGTGAAAACCTATGATCGCCAGTCATGACCCCTCTCTGCCTACCCATCCGCTCTCTGAAGGGTCCTCAGGCAACTGCTCTAACTCCACCCCGGGGTGCTGACCCTAATACAAAACACAATAACATTTGAGACGCCCCTCGTGAGACGCCCCTCACGTGGTGTCGATTCTGGCTTTTTCCATGATGATCTTCCTCTGGGTCTCGTGCGTTAGCGTTGACCTTGCTTCTCAGACTCTTCTCCGGCCCGCCGATACCCCCTAAAACATTCCTGAACCCTCCTCCATGTCTGCACCAGTCTCTTGAACAAAACTCTATTCATCCAATTATTAATTGGATCCCCCTCACATATGCAGACAGACATCCGTAGCTGAATCCCCATTCCCATAGACTTCTAACAGAAGTTTACAACTTATTTCCTGACACAGCTCGGCCTGTACCAGTACGTGCAAATCAGAAACCCTTTTATCTCTTCAGGCCTACAACAATTCTCGCAAAGGTCAAACTAAAATAACATGTTAGCATCTTATTGTTAATTAATAAAACACATCTATGGAATATAAATCTTAACGAATAAACAAATCATTATAACATTAGTGCAATCCATGTCAATGCAAAGGTATACGTTCTAAACCCTTCTGGCCTAGCCATAAGGCCCGTTCCCTTCTATGCCTTGCAGCATGACATTCTTCTGTTAGCAGCTACATGACATGGATCATGATTAATCACATCTAATAAGGTTATACATTTTCACACAATTCTGCATTAGTTCCACTTCTGTATGAAATCACTAGATTAACTACACATTTCGAAGTATAGGTGAATATATTTTCAGCACTCATAGCATTTCTCTTATGATTTGTGCGTACTACTTGTAACTTTGGTAAACTCATACATTTTGTTCAGTTTGCGCTCTCTCAGTTCCCCCCTTTGATGACCTCTAGGGGTCATCACCAACATTTAAACTGAACTAATTGCTAATGCCCCTCGTTTCTGCGTTTCTAGAGCCCTCAGACTCCTGTACTGATTGTCTTGCATTGCAGCCAATCTCTGTAACTGCTCTCTCCTAGATCTCTCCAATCTATTTGATCTATACCATTGATACGACCTCACCAATCCCCACAACATGATCACACAGATCACTATTATGATGATAGGTTTCAGTACATACCATACAAAACTCTTCCCTAGGTTGGCAAACCAACCTCCAACTTCCCCCATTCCATGACCCACTTTTTCCCAAACATTTACTTTAGTTAGGTCTTCGATCTCTTTGTGAATATTAGTTATATTCACAATGACCTTCTCAAGAGGTTTTGAATTGTCTGGAATGTAAGTGCAACATTCCTGGACCTTCAAAGCCTTACAAACTCCGCCTTCTTTGGCTAGTAGAACGTCTAATGCAAGACGGTTCTGAAGCACCATGGCCCTTATCGATTGCATCTCTCCTTCCACCAGCATTAAGGATCTAGCAGTGCTGGCAGACAACCTGTCTACGACTGTTGCCAGTCGTCTAATTTTGACATCATTGAGGATCAGTCCTAAGAGAGGAAATGCAGCTCCAAATACATCCCCAAATAATTCTGCATCTCCTAGGTCTCTTCTCCCTCTTGTCGAGGCCTTGCCCTCGATGATCTCTAAGTCTTGAGCATGGTATATTTTGGGAAAGACAATCGCCAAATAACATGATCCATACCAATTGTCAGGTAGTCTCACGTAGGCATTTCTTCCACATACAAAATATACATTTGGAATCACTTGCATTCCTTTCAAGAAATCCTTTGTGTAATATTCTAATCTGAAAGCATGTTCACAACTGACTTCCCCTACGAATACATTTTCGTAGTACGTTTTGCTTCTGTGAAGACATAACTTCCCTCTCTGCGTTTTATCCAACACTATTGGACCACTACTACCCTTTCTCTTATGTGCCTTTTCTTCCTTGGTCCAATCTGTTTTCCATTGTCCTGATTTTTTCAAAATCTTTTGCCTTCTATATCGATCATCCACCTGCCCTATAAACTTCTTTTCGACTTCTGACACTTTGCATGTCAGGTTATTTCTGCGGGCATGTGAAGTATCTAAGGTATCCCAAGGGATGAAGAACTTGGCCAATCTGTCTTCACTCTTCCAGTAGTCCCACTTATTCATCTGCTTATAATTTGGGACTTCTGGTAACACGGAATCATAGTTAGAGAAATAATACTCAAAACTATCTCTTCCGTAAAATATGCTAAGCAATAAGCTACATGTAATGCCATATGTCAACGGGAGGTGATGATATCTAATGCCTTCATCTACAGACGCCAGCAGTTGCATGCAGACGTAGCAATCCTTGACCTCCATGGCATCCACGTATTCATACAAAAGCTTGGCATAAGCATTTGACCTATAGTCGCCTTGGGACTCATCCATGTGTAACCTACGGGCTTCTGCTGCTAATAACGCTTTCTCCTGTATGTTTTCCCCTTTCTTACCAGCAACAGTGGGTTTTGGTGTCACTACAGACTTCTCATCTTTTACCCTTGCCTCACTCTCATGTCCCCTTACATATGATACAGTAACTACTAAAGCTATTAGAAGTATCACCCCTACTATTAGTGTGCCTATTATACATTTGGCTCTACGATTCGGGCTACCGGCCTCCATTTCTTCAGACAGTATGGTTCTTTCCTTCTATTTCAACTCAAAATTCTTTTCTTCTTTGTTCCTTTACAGTCTCTTTTGATCCTCCAGTCTTTAGAACCACACAATCGGAAGCTGGTAATCTCCTTTTGCAAAGTCTTTTTAAAGCTTTAACACAGACAACCCTAGCCCTTCTCCGTCAACTTATAGGAAGGTCCCTAAGATTCTCTGCTTCCTAGGCGCTAGGTAATCTTCTTTTTTCTTGCTTATTTACAAAGTCTTTAAGCATCTACAATGAGGTTTGGGCCTGCGGCTTGGATAGCATAGTTCAATATTTCCAGACGAAGAATGTGCTCTTCATGGCTTGTTATCTTTGTTCCAAAGTCGGGGAATTGCAATTCGGTGAAAAACATGTGTTTTAACTTGCTTAGGGTTGGGGAGTGTGAACGTTAGTGACCCTTCTGCTTCAACTCCGGGTACTAACAGCTGTACTTCCACTGTGAGGATGGGTTCAGAGCTGGTCACCACCACCGCTCGTATCCTCCCTGTCACTCGTTCCCAAGACATCTGTCACCAGATATGACCACTCAGGGGTGGCGTATCTTCTGTTAGGCACACGTACTCTCCTTGACCTTCTCAGATCTGGTGCTTCAGCGCCCTGAGCACCTTCATCCGGGTCTGAGTCTTCAGATATTGGAGCAAGGGTTCTCTCTGGAGTTGACCTCAGGCTAGAACTCCTTCTTTGCGGCCAACTGGCTTCTCCACTCCTTACCCTTCTGCTCCTTCTCCTTCTGGTTTGCTCGCGCTCTCTTTCAGACTGGTCGGTGTCTGATTCGTACTCCCAGCTGCTTCCTCCTTCGGTAGCGTCGTCCGTTTCGCTGTTGTACTGACCGTCCTCAGCTTGGTCAGACACGTTCCCAGCTTCTTCTTGCACCTCTACAGCTTGGCTGGCCCCCTCTATGGCTTCTCGGTCCGCAGCTGGACTTCCATCCGAGAGAGGAGCTGTTTCTTCCAGAGGTGCTGGAACCCTCCGCGTATGAGACGCGTGGATCCAGTTGGGCAGGCCTCCCACCTTCACAGCAGTGTTCGTGATCAGGATGATCTGGTAGGGCCCACGCCAACGAACATCTAGGCAGCTTCTTCTTACGTGCTTTTTCACAAGCACCCAGTCTCCAGGGCACAGGTCATGGCACAGGTCCTGGCACGACGGAACCTCGGCAGCCTGCACCTGAAGGGACACAGAATGAATGGCGTCAGACAGCCCCTTACAATAGTCCAGGATCATATCATCTGTGATGTTTAACAGTGCAGCAGTTGGTATTGATGGCAATCTCATCGCCCTCCCCATTAACACCTCGTGCGGTGATAGTCCCGTTCTTCTGTCTGGGGTACTACGGATACTCATAAGGACCAATGGCAGAGCATCAGGCCAACTCAGGGACGTTGATGAACACATTTTGGCAATTCGAGTTTTGATGGTGCTGTTTATCTGCTCCACAATTCCTGATGCTTCTGGTCGATAACTACAATGCAATTTCTGATCTATGTTCAGGGCCGCACAAATCATCTTCACAAGCTCGCTGTTGAAATGTGTCCCCCTATCCGATTCCAAAGAGGCCGGTACCCCGAAACGCGGAATGAGTTCTCTAAGCAATAACTTGGCTACTGTGAGGGTGTCACACCTGCGTGTAGGGTATGCCTCGACCCATCTGGAAAATATGCAAACAACCACCAGGACATAACGAAGGCGGTTGTAAGCATGGGCGAATTTTGCGAATCTCGCGTTCGCGAATTTTGCGGATTTGCGAACTCGCAATCCGCAAAATCCGCGAATTCTTGCGAATTTGCGGATTTTTTTTTTTTTTTGTGTTCGCAAGGATTTCTGCCAGTTCGCGAGGGGTTCGTACCAGTTCGCAATTGCGAACTTACATTTCGTCGCGCAACGGTCGCGAATTATGTTGTTTCTACGTCTGGTTCATCATCACAGGTTCCCAGCACCCTCTGTTTCACCACTGCAACCCTCTGTTACATCAATGCCACCCTCTGGTTCATCATTACTGTAGATTATGGGGGGGAAAAGCAAGCACACCAGCCCTGCTTCAACTGAGATGAATTAATTTGGGGTTAGTTTATTAATGTGTCACTGTTTTAAAATTCCAGTCTGGCACCTGCTTCCTTATCTGTAATTTTGCTTTCTGTTGCAGTGCATTTTTTTTCCCCAGGACCTTCTTTTTGGCCTACTTGTAGCTATTGTATGAGCCTGCTGTGAGGGTCAGAGCAGGGTCATACAATTGTTGCAACTAGCAACTGAATTCTGGAGGGGCCCCAGTCAGGAAGCACTACCGGGAATTGTTACTAATGATGAGTTTGAACTCTTGCCCCTGCCGAGTGCTTTCAGTTTTGAAAAACTCGTTTTTCTGCAATTTCGCGGGGTTCGCGGGGTGCGAACACGTGCGAGATCGGATTCGGAAGCCGCAAATTCGTGCGAATATGCAATTTGGTTTTTTTGCGGCGTGTTAGTTGGCAAGGTTTTGTGCGTTTTTGCGAGCCGCTCGTAGCGCAAGACGCGAAGTTACCCTCGCGGTCGTTCAAAGGCGCAGCCATCTTGTTTGCCTGACGTATTTCCGTTTCCGGGCGCGAAGTGTAATCTCGCAAAGTCCGCGGCTTGCCAGTACAGTCTCGCGCGTGTTCGCAAGGAAAATCTCGCGCGAACTTACCCGCGCGGTCGTGAACGGGCGCGGCCATCTTGTTTCTCATTCATTGCTATGGTTCTGGGCATGGTCTTTGTATCCTCTGTCAATCTCTGCCATCCTTTGCTTGTTTGAAGTTTTTTTGATCTATTTTACTTATTATCTATCCCTCTATTTTTCTAGCCCTATATTTTTGTGTTTACTGCTACTTTTGGTTAATTTTAAACTACTTTTGTAAACTCTTTTCTTTTCTTCTCTTCCTTATTCTATTTTCTTTATTCCTTTCCGCCCAGACCATGGTGAAGGGAGCCGGGAAGCATCCCGAGAAGGGGAAGGGTCCCGCACCCCGTGTCCGGCTCCCGTGCGGGCGTTTGAGGGGGGAGCTAGTGATGCCACGGGAGATCTTTACCCCGGAGGAGGTGGCCCAACTCATTTTTTATGTTCAGCGCCGCCTCCCCAGGACCATCATGGGAGGCGGCAAGATCAGTGCCGGGTACGGGGCCCGGGAGCGCCGGAAGCGGTGGGAGAAGGTGTGCCAGGCCATTTACCACCACTCTCGGGTCTGGCGCACCTACAACCAGGCCACCCACCGCTGGACGGATGTCCTGACCCGTGAGCGAGATCTGCTCGACCTCCTTGGCCTTGAGATCCCCGGGCTTGGTGAGTAGTAGTAGCTATGTCTTTACTACTATGTTTTCTCCTGCTGTGTTATTATATTGCAAATTTTTGTTTTTTACCAAGAGCAATAATGCTGCTCATTACATTGTAGGTAAATTTTATTTCAAAATCTTCTGTGCATTTCAGGTACACTGCTCTCCTTCTTCTCAGTAGTGTTGCTACTGTGCTTATTTGTTTTAGATTTTGTGTTCATTTCATTGGCCTGTGAAATTATGTATGAGTGTAGTTGAAAGAACTGCGTAATGCTACACACTAAGGTTCAGATTTTTAATTACCGGCGCATCCCTGCAAAGTTGCAGGGATGCGCCAGTAATTGTGCGTCACGCCACCATCACCCATGGTGCGCCGTATTTACAATGCGGCGCGCCATGGGCCCAAAACGTCACCAAAGCGTTACGCATCTGTGCCGTAAAGGTGGCGCATTGCTGGAGTTGCGTCGCAACGATGGTGCAGCTCCATCAATGCTCTGGGGTGCCCTATCTCCCCAATGCTGCGTCAAGCCGTACGTCTGCTTCAAGCAGGCACAGGGTTTGAGTCACGCATCATTGTCCTCAAAGTGACTGATTGAAATCTTGTAGATTTCCCTCAGCCAGTTTTAGGATGCGTTCCTGCGCAGGAACGCCCTCCCTTGCGCCGGAACACCCCTATTGGCGCAGGGCTTTACAACGTGATGCATCTCCCAGATGCGTCACGTTGTTAATATACGCCGCACCATTGCGCCTCTTTTGTGCTGTCGCTGCGTCACAAAAGTCACGCAACAATGGAGCAAAAGAGCCGGAAGGGCCTTCTAAATCAGCCTCTACAGACTCAAGTCCAGTCCTTCCTTTGTACACATGGCGATAAGAAGAAATAGTGGTGGTGGATTAATAGTTTGAGTATTTTAATGACTGGTGAATGTAGTAGGAAACTTTAGTGTTGTCGCTGATCTTCAATCACGATGGACTTTGGCTGTCACTTTGCGTGCTGCGGACTGCTGCCTGCCAATCCTAGGCAAACCTTTTTAGTACTTTGTTTAGTGAGTTACATAGGGTAGTTTCCAATTCGACGGTCCTCAAATCAAGCAATACTAAAGTAATGACGTAGTCGACCACATGAGATTGGTCAATAATATATCCCGTGGAGTCGTTCCCTATTTGCTATTTCGCAAAAATATTTTGTTACTTTGTTAGTTCTTTTTTAAATGTTTGATTTGGTTGAGAAATATCATCCATGTTTTCTGTTTTTCTTTCTTTCATGTTGTACATCAGCTTCCCCCAGGGGCAAGAGGAGGACACAGGAGGAGGAGGAGGAGGGTGCTGTTGTCGATGCAGGCCAGGACCGGGCAGTCGAGGGCTCCTTTGCTGGCCCCAGTAAGTTTTAATTTTAATATAGAGTACTTATTTTTTCCTAGCGTTCCTCATTCGATTTTTTCTAAATCGTCTTTGATCTTCTTGTAGACAGGATCTAAATTCTTATCCTGCCTCGACTATGACTCCGTGTGGTATTACTAGATTATTCTTATTAGTCTGTCTGTGTAGCTAACTAAGATTGCACATTTGGCATTTCCATTGGACTCCCATTCTAGTCAGCAATAGCTCTATGCACTGAGTGTAGTCCTCTGGGATTGTCCATAATGTCTTTTCAAGTATTCTAAATGTTTATGCTTTGACCATTGCCAACAATAAAAAGGTGAATGACCACCACCAAGAAATAATAAGATACTACTTTACTTTTGGTTTCGATAGGAGGACAATCCATTCTACTACTGTTGCAGGGACAAATCTGCACAAACAGAACTATGGACACTAAATAATGCATCGCTTAGCTTATCAATTATAATAGGTGCTGTAACTGTTAGACTTTCCACATACCTCAGTGATAACAGACTTTGTAGTTGAACCCCCAATCTCCTTACTGACTAGATAGTGTGGCAGAGTCATTTAGCTCCCAAAGTCACCGATGGCAGAGGCACGGACTCATGCTTGCAAAAATTCGAAAACCTTTAGCTCATCCACTCTAGTCTGGAGGACCAAAAACCACAGAGTCTATTTAAGTTTAAAAGCTTTATTAAAAGTAAACACATTTATTAAATTCAAGTTTGTCATAAAAGTGAACGTGTAACTGAAAATGGAAAAGTGCTTAGTGCTGACGATTAATTGGACACATTTCTTGTGGTCGAGCCGAGCTCTCACCTGGTTTGAACTTGATCCTGCTCGTGTTCTTAGAAGTCAAGGTTCTGTCTGTTAGGAGAAAAAGTGGTGCGTGTTAAAAAGTAAAAAGCAAACATTCATCAGTTGTGCCAAAAAGTGCAGCAAGACAACAGCCTTCCCTGGAAAAAGGGACATTTTTACTCTAGAGTACACAGTCAAAAATTATTAAATTGTACACTTTTTTTCACATTTCTTTCTTCCTCCTAGACCAAATATTATATAGTAGTGAGTGGTGTATTCTAACATTATTAAATGTACTTTGTAGGTGGAACATCTGGAGATGGGGCCAGCGTGGAGGTGGTGGTGGCATTGGACGAGGAGGACAACTCTGGGGAGGAGGCGGTGCAAGTGCCGGACAAGGACATGCCTGTGAGGGTTCACACGGTGGTGGCGGGCAGAGGTAAGCTATACATTCCTTAGTCATTGGGATTGAAGACTGCAGAGTGTGCTTTCTGCACGGGTGTATTATAAAAAAAGCAGGTAGTAGCCTCCTCTAAATGTACTTCGACTTAGCTGTGAAGTTTTTGGCGAGAAGAATCCCAATCAGATCTGAGGTGAACTTGATGGATGGGATGAACGAAAAGCGAAAGAAGGGTGTAAGTGTGGAAGCACGAGAAATGTAATGATGACTGGCAAAGAAGAATGATATGTGTTTGCTTGGTCCCCGAGGTGGCTGGGAAGGTAAGAAAATGGTATGGTGCATGGCTGGGTGAATGATGAAGCAAGGATGGGTGGAAGGAGAACAGCCTGGGTGGGTGAGACAGAAACTGTATGTGTGCAATATACTTTGAATGGATGGATGCCTGGATCATTCATGGTACTATCTGACTCTTAGATAGCATATGTGAATCTAGAGAGAGTAGACGGTCACTGGATGAACTAAGTGTTACTTTGAAGAGCATGTAACACCGCACCCGCATGTCCGTTCCAGTGTAGGAAAGGGAAGGAAAAGAAGTTGTAACGTTGTCCAAAGACTACCATGAATAGTAGCAGTAGTTTGTATTGCAACTGCAAGCACAGCATATATCCAGTTATTACGGTGGACACTCCCTACCTCCCTTAATAACTTTAGTTTAGTAGTAGTACGTCATTCATGTGTGGGGGTATCACTGTTCACTCAATAATAAGCAAAGCACCTAAAGTCATCCCATATGTCATCAAATACATCCCATGTGAAGTGATAGATAATCCGATAATTTAGCTTCTTCATTTTCCTTTTCTAATACTCATTTGCACTGTAGGGTGAAAGCTAAATTAATTAAGCAGTAGCCCTTTTAACAGAGTATTCTCAGTGCCACCCGTAATAGAAAAGTAAGAGCTTCACCACCTGCATGTACTGGACCGGTACAGTAACGCAAGTCTGTCTCACTCACCATGGTGTGCGTCTGTTTTTCTCTGGTGCAAGTTCACTGCGCTGGCATTATGCCGGCTTGCATAAGATAACGTACCAATTTTCCTAAACAAGAGAGAAGAAGAAGAATAAGAGTGGTGTACTGTCATAGTCGACTGTAATAGAAGTCCATAGTGCTCGTAGAATTTGTTCCTTAAACTCCCACTAATGTTAGAGCAAGGATGAAGAAGTCGGAGGTTACATAGATACTGTCCTCAATAGTTATGCACTGTGCTTTCAATTTGCTACTTGTACTGTGACAACTTTCTGCTCAATCATTTTGTGTTAATCTTAAGGAGCATTGGTTACAGACTATGTCTTTCTTTTTTCATGTAGTTGCTCCTTCCAAATCCAAGACACCATCAAGGAGGAAGGGGCTGGCTCGAATGGCCCGGCAACGGAGGCTGGATGCCACTGTTGCTGAATATCGGCGGCTGGTGGCCCTGGAGGAGGAGGAGACGCAGTCTGGTACAACAACAACGTCCACTGGGACAGCTGCATCCTCCTCCGTGCGTGCTGCCAGCCAGCGCAGTGCTCCAGCGGTACGGAGCCGGGCTACCAAAGCCAAACGCCACCGCCCAGCAGCAAAGAAAGCAGCTGCCCCTCACAGGATTTGCAAGGCACACCGGCGCCGCTTATCCCTCAGACTGTCCTACCTGGAGCAGGAGGTCCATAATTATAAGAACGTGGTGGAGGGCCTCCGCTTCGAACTTGCCACCCTCCGCAAGGAGCATGATGCCCTGGCTGCTAATTCCAACAGCACCCTGCCATAGTGTCCCTTGCCCCTTTTTTAGAGACTTTTGGGGGGTGGGAATTGGGAGTTGTGATTTTTGGGGACTTTTGAAGGACAATCGTTGGGGTTAGGGAGGGTCTTGCGGGAGATTCTTTTGTTAGGGCTATAAAAATATACTTTTTGAAACTTTATCTGACCATACCTGTTTTTTACTGCTTTTGAGTCTGGTGGGTGGGGGTTTAACATAACAGTAAGTTTGTTTTCCTGAATAGTCCTAGGACTTTAGTAGTACTACCGTCAATCAAATCTCTCGTCTCTCCTAATACTCCATTATACTACCTCCAACCAAACGCCTATCTTACCTGTAATTTCTGTTTGCAAGTAGGGCTAGGCCAAGGGCTGGCTCCACGGGAAACAGCAAATAAGGTTGGCAATCCTGGGCGGATAAAATTTCCTCATAGCGGTGGTACTAGTGGTGTGACACAGTGGCAGTTGCTTGCCTATGAAAAAAAAGAAAATGAAATCTGGTTTGTCCTCCTGAGCAATACAAAGGTACAATACAGAATATAGCAGGTGACAGAAGTACACTAGAACAGTGCCACATTGTAGCCTAACAAATGTTAAAGTATAACTAATTCGGTTGAAGTTCTTTGACATTAGCCATGGGTCTTTGTCAAGCAGAGTAAGAATATATCCTCGGATTTCTTCACCAGCCTGTTGCTATCACCTTATCCTCCCCAGCAAGTGTGTGGATTTATTGCTGTAATTTAGTCACGCATCAATCAAAACCACACAGCCCGGGGGAAGAGGGTTAGGGTTTGAAAAATGGATGGGTACGGGGGTTTTTGGGAAAGGTTTTGGGAGACAAGAAAAAGTAGCACAGCATGGACAAACAAATGTGAACATAAACAAATCTTTGGGTACAAACCTATCCATCAATCTTTGAAAGTGCATACACTACTGCATGCATGTCAGTTAAAAGTAAGTAGTACTTTCGACAACTGTGGAAGAAAGAATGCAACAGTACAGGGCGTGGGTGGAAATATTGATAACTATATTCAACATAAGGTCTCTGTAGCCAGATACCTGAGAGCCTTGCTGGTCACTATAAATCCATTCACAACAACACTCAATGGGGTTGGTCTGGAAGGTATAGTAGATAGAAAAGGAGAAATTGCTTTTTTTCTAGGTGTCCCCTCACTCACCAGGGTTGCCCCTTGGTGACATGCTTCATCATTGGGGCCATCCCAGTCCTCTAAGGGCTGGGGCGTGCTGCGACTTGCGAATTACGTAGGTGCACTTACAAATGACTATGTGTGGTGCAGATGTGATAGTGGAGTGGACTAAGTGATGTGTTAAGGGATCAATTTAGAAGCAGAGAGAGATCCAAGAAATGCAGTCACAGTCAGAGAAAAAGGCAAGGGATACTGTATCTATGTGGTTGTAGTGGTCCTGTTGGAAGTGGTAAGTAAGTTGCCTGCAGAAAAAAAATCCTCCTTTTAGCGGCACTCCTCCATTGCAGCCGCCGCTTCGTCCATCGATGTTGGTCACCAGAAGACACCCTGTAAAAAAAAGCACAGCATAGACAAACAATGGAACATAAACAATTCTTTGGGTACAAACCTATCCATCAATCTTTGAAAGTGCATGCACTACTGCATGCATGTCAGTGAAAAGTAAGTAGTACATTCGACAACTGTGGAAGAAAGAATGCGACAGTACAGGGCCTGTGTGGAATTATTGATAACGATATTCAACATAAGGTCTCTGTACTTAGCCAGATACCCGAATGCCTTGCTGGTCACTATAAATCCATTCACAACAACACTCAGTGGGGTTGGTCTGGAAGGTATAGTAGATAGAAAAGGAGAAATTGCTTGTTTTCTAGGTGTCCCCTCACTCACCAGGGTTGCCCCTTGGTGACATGCTTCATCATTGGGGCCATCCCAGTCCTCTACGGCCTGGGGCGTGCTGCGACTTGCGAATTACGTAGGAGCACTTACAAATGACTATGTGTGGTGCAGATGTAATAGTGGAGTGGACTAAGTGATGTGTTAAGGGATCAATTTAGAAGCAGAGAGAGATCCAAGAAATGCAGTCACAGTCAGAGAAAAAGGCAAGGGATACTGTATCTATGTGGTTGTAGTGGTCCTGTTGGAAGTGGTAAGTAAGTTGCCTGCAGAAAAAAAATCCTCCTTTTAGCGGCACTCCTCCATTGCAGCCGCCGCTTCGTCCATCGATGTTGGTCACCAGAAGACACCCTGTAAAAAAAAGCACAGCATAGACAAACAATGGAACATAAACAATTCTTTGGGTACAAACCTATCCATCAATCTTTGAAAGTGCATGCACTACTGCATGCATGTCAGTGAAAAGTAAGTAGTACATTCGACAACTGTGGAAGAAAGAATGCGACAGTACAGGGCCTGTGTGGAATTATTGATAACGATATTCAACATAAGGTCTCTGTACTTAGCCAGATACCCGAGAGCCTTGCTGGTCACTATAAATCCATTCACAACAACACTCAGTGGGGTTGGTCTGGAAGGTATAGTAGATAGAAAAGGAGAAATTGCTTGTTTTCTAGGTGTCCCCTCACTCACCAGGGTTGCCCCTTGGTGACATGCTTCATCATTGGGGCCATCCCAGTCCTCTACGGCCTGGGGCGTGCTGCGACTTGCGAATTACGTAGGAGCACTTACAAATGACTATGTGTGGTGCAGATGTGATAGTGGAGTGGACTAAGTGATGTGTTAAGGGATCAATTTAGAAGCAGAGAGAGATCCAAGAAATGCAGTCACAGTCAGAGAAAAAGGCAAGGGATACTGTATCTATGTGGTTGTAGTGGTCCTGTTGGAAGTGGTAAGTAAGTTGCCTGCAGAAAAAAATCCTCCTATTAGCGGCACTCCTCCATTGCAGCCGACGCTTCGTCCATCGATGTTGGTCACCAGAAGACACCCTGTCCACTGCCTGCCTGATGCTGAATTGTGGCTCGCTACTGTGAAGCCTGACTCCATCCTTTTTTCCCCATTGCAGAGACTGAAACCCGGCCTGTAATTATTCAACGAAAAACAGGAAGTGATATAATATTACAACACCACTGATAAATAAATATAAGGTATGTAGGCTGTGGAGTGCAAAAAGTCACAATTTGATTTTCCTAGTAGACAGTACAATATTTTTGAAAGTGCGTTCTCTGAGTCACCTTTTGAAGGATAAATAAGTATGGGCAAATTAATGTAGCGGATCTTGCCCCTCAAGCTAAGTGTACTGTAAACTGTGTTTTAGAACAAAATTAGATCTTCCTAGCAGTGCTCCCACCCAGACCCTTACTAAAGCCAGTCGCAAAAATGTAGAAGACCCCCAATCAAATCTCAAAAAACGAGGCCTAGCAGAAAACTGGTGACAAAACTTACTTTGAAAGTAAAAGTAGGCCGAAGTACCCCCTTCCTAATTACCCATTACCCACCGTGGATTGCATTCAAACCACTTGCAAGCAACCAAGCAAAAGTAGCCATAGCCAGCATCGCTCCAAGACTCGAAATCCCCCCCACTCAAACACATGCAATAGAAATACTGCTAACCCTAACGAACCCTAAGTTAAGAATAGTGGCAAAGGCTTTCTTTAACTATGCCAAATCCCCCCTTTCCCACCATGGATTTTCTTCAAATGACTTGCAACCAAAATTACACATTCTCACGAGTGCTCTAAGACCCCAGAACTCAGTTGGAAAAATCTAGAACACCCCGAAACACATGCAATCCTGCTGCTAGGGCTAACCCTAACGAACCCTAAGTTACAAAAAGTGCCAAAAGGCTTTTCCGCGAGGATTTTGTCCCAACCACTTCTACCCGGTATTAGACCTTCCCAGGAATGCCCCAAGACCCGCCAAACCACCCGCCAAGAAGCATAACACCCCCAAACAGGCCAAAAGCAAAATCTCATACTTGCAATATTTCTGGGCCTTCGGTCCAAACGCGCTGCGTAGCTAGGCCATAAGTCGGGGTTGCCACGACGGATTTCCTGAAAAGCAAATGCAATCAAGATTAGAGTGTCCCAGCAGTGCTCCCAGACCACGAAACTCACCCACAAACAGACGGAACCCCCCCTAAGAGCACCTCAAAGGCAAGCAAGTCATCAAAAACACAAAAAAAATTCCGCCTGGGATTTGGTCCAAAACACTTTTATCCGGTATTAGAGCTTCCCAGCAATGGCCCCAGAGCCGTCAACCCAGGAGAAAACGAGTAGAAGACCCCCAAACAGCCAAAGAGCAAAAGTACAAAAATGGGGACTTAGTCAATTTTTCACAAATTTCCCAAATCACTCCGCGCGCGCTCTGCAGCTAGGCCCTAACTCCCCTCTGCCACCATGGATTTGCTTGAAACCTCTTGCAAAGTAAAGTATATATAGCCAGCAGTGCTCCCAGACCACGAAACTCACCCACAAACACCAGGAAGCCCCCCAAACAGGCCCCAGAAAACGCTACATAGAGCAAAATGTCAGAAATAGCCAAAAAAAAATCGGCCTGGATTTTGTCCCAACCACTTCTACCCGGTATTAGACCTTCCCAGGAATGCCCCAAGACCCGCCAAACCACCCGCCAAGAAGCATAACACCCCCAAACAGGCCAAAAGCAAAATCTCATACTTGCAATATTTCTGGGCCTTCGGTCCAAACGCGCTGCGTAGCTAGGCCATAAGTCGGGGTTGCCACGACGGATTTCCTGAAAAGCAAATGCAATCAAGATTAGAGTGTCCCAGCAGTGCTCCCAGACCACGAAACTCACCCACAAACACCAGGAAGCCCCCCAAACAGGCCCCCGAAAACGCTACATAGAGCAAAATGTCAGAAATAGCCAAAAAAAAATCGGCCTGGATTTTGTCCCAACCACTTCTACCCGGTATTAGACCTTCCCAGGAATGCCCCAAGACCCGCCAAACCACCCGCCAAGAAGCATAACACCCCCAAACAGGCCAAAAGCAAAATCTCATACTTGCAATATTTCTGGGCCTTCGGTCCAAACGCGCTGCGTAGCTAGGCCATAAGTCGGGGTTGGCACGACGGATTTCCTGAAAAGCAAATGCAATCAAGATTAGAGTGTCCCAGCAATGCTCCCAGACCACGAAACTCACCCACAAACACCAGGAAGCCCCCCAAACAGGCCCCCGAAAACGCTACATAGAGCAAAATGTCAGAAATAGCCAAAAAAAAATTGGCCTGGATTTTGTCCCAACCACTTCTACCCGGTATTAGACCTTCCCAGGAATGCCCCAAGACCCGCCAAACCACCCGCCAAGAAGCATAACACCCCCAAACAGGCCAAAAGCAAAATCTCATACTTGCAATATTTCTGGGCCTTCGGTCCAAACGCGCTGCGTAGCTAGGCCATAAGTCGGGGTTGGCACGACGGATTTCCTGAAAAGCAAATGCAATCAAGATTAGAGTGTCCCAGCAATGCTCCCAGACCACGAAACTCACCCACAAACAGACGGAACCTTCCCTAAGAGCACCTAAAAGGCAAGCAAGTCATCAAAAACACAAAAAAATTTCTTCCTGGGATTTGGTCCAAACCACTTTTATCCGGTATTAGAGCTTCCCAACAATGGTCCCAGAGCCGTCAACTCACCTGCAAAGAGGTACAACAACACCCCCACAAGTGCTGAGTCTTTCTTCATTGGGCGTAAACCAGCCCTCTGGTTTGATGGAAATAGGAGTCTGGAGGAGGAGGATAGAGGAGCATGTTCTTCTGAACTTGTGAACCTGAGGAATGCAGACTGCGGCAACTTCAAATCAATTAGCAAACCAGCGAAGACAGTTCTGCTGATGGGCTTGATTTTGTGATTATCTGATTAACGTTTGAAATATATTAACTGTGCACAACAAAGAAAGACAGACACACAGGAATAAAAGTGAATAGGGACGAAAAAGAAAGTTATTGATTCGTTGTCTCATTTTCAGGGCTCGGTATCACGGTCCAGGAATGAGAATAAGGCTTCGTCATCATACTCTGCGAATTCAGGCAGGGTGAGCTCAGTGTCACCTGACAGAGTAGAAATTCCCTCATCTATGCTGCTGGCCACCTCCTCTTCATCCGGCACGCTCTCTCGTACTCTGAAATCTGGTGGTATGAGGTGCTGATTCATCTTGATCATTGTTAACCTCTCCACATTTTTGGGCGAGAGGCGGCTCCGTTTGGGAGTTACAATCCCACCAGCCGCACTGAAAACCCGTTCAGAAGACACGCTTGCGAGTGGGCAAGACAAGTAGTTTAAAGCCAGGTTGGTGAGCTGTGGCCACAATTATTTTTTCCCATGCCAATACGCCAATGGGTCAGAATTAACATAGACCTCTGTTGAGTCATTCAGATAGTCCTTCACCATCGACTCAAGGTCCTCATCCAAGGTTCCTCCACTTTGCTTAGCTCTTGCTGTGCCTCTGACCTTTTGAGAACCAAACCCACGCAGAGCTAGCCAATCCTCTTCAGCCTCCAATGTTTCTGTTGTGTTTCGTGCAGATGATCCGGTTGCCGGTGTCTTTAACGGCTGAGAGGTCACTTGTGCCACAGCCACAGGTGCAGAAGTGGATTGTTTTGACTGGGGATGGCCTGCTGATGTACTGCCATTTCCTTCAATTTCCAGCCGTTCTGTTTCAAACCTCTTGGCTGACAAGGCTAGCCAACGTTTGTACTTTGGAACATGTTCATCATCAAAAGGAAAGAATGCTTGGCCTGCCAGCGCCTTTTTGTAGCGTGGATCCAGAATAGTAGCACAAATGTAATGCTGTTCTGAGTGGATCTTTTTAAGACGTTCATCACCTTGTAGGAGCTCTAATAATTGCTCAGCCAGAAGCAAAGAGTCTTGGTTTTTGTCATCTTTTCCAAACACAGAACACACCTCCTTCAGTTGGTCCTCCAGCATGTACAACAATGGGATAGCTTTTCCCAAATTAGAGTCCTCCTTGCTGACTGCACGCGTGAAGAACTCAAAAGGACGAAGCATGCGTGTCAGGCTTTCAACTATGTTCCATTGCGGCCCACCCATCCTCAGCTCCTCTGTACCCTCTTTAAGGAAATATTGATCGAGTTCCGTATACTGCTCATACAGACGCTCAAGCATGTAGAAGGTTGAGTTCCAACGTGTTACCACCTCCTGGATGAGTGCTTTCACTGGCATTTGACGTTGATATAGCAGGCTCCTCAGCTGCTTCCGGGCCTTAAAAGAATGGCTGAAATGCTTGCACATTTTTCGGCAGGTCTCCAATACACTGTACGCTGCACTGCCTTTATTACCCAAGAATTTTTGGACAACCAGGTTTATACAGTGCGCCAAACACGGCACTCTGAAATAGTAACCGTCCCTCATGGCCTTAACTATATTGGCGCCATTGTCCGTGGAAACATAACCAACCTTGCGTTTTAGTGGGGACAGCCAGTTAAGGACCTTTGTGTTAAAGACATCCAAAATGTTTTCTGCTGTGTGACGTTTCTCCAAACCAAACATGGCTAGTGTTGCATGTTTCCGAGCACCTTTAAAAACAATGTTCGTGTCAACACCTGCGTTTAGCTTTGCTTTAGCCCCTGAAAAAGAGACCCAGTGTGCAGTGATGCACATGTAATCAGCGCCTGCGCCACTGGTCCACATGTCTGTTGTCAGATGTATAGTGTGAACAGCACTCTTCTGCAAAGCTGCCCCAATCACCTTCAGAACATCTTCATGTAGTGCTGGAACCGCAACTCGGGCAAAATAGAACCGGCTAGGAACCTTCCATTTAGGGCAGAGCGCTGCCACTAATTCTAGAAAACCAACCCCTTCTACAAAAGAAAAAGGGAGAAGGTCCAGAGCTAGCATTTTAGCCAGCTTAGTGTTATACAGACGGGTCATTGGGTGGTTGCGTTCATATTGCGCTTCTGTAAACAACATCTTTTTAATGTTGCCCTGGACCAAGGATTTACGGGATGATGATGATCTCTTCGACCCAGTTACGCTCGCTGATGAACTTTTCCGCATTGATGTCTCACTCTCTCCCACACTCTTAGTGTGGCTCCCATGGGGTGTGCTGCTGACAGGGGAACTGGGTGTAAGTGAAGTGTTCGAATCGTCTTCTTCCTCCTCGTCATCATCAGATGAAAAATCAACGTTTTCATTGCGTGCAATTCGGGCTTCCTTGATCGAGTGTAGGTGCGCAAACCATTGGACATCGTGCGTTCTCCTAAGATGACCTCTCTGGCCTCAGGTACCATAGTTGGAACCCAACTTACCACGACTAACTCGAAGCTTACAAATGCTACAAATGGCTACGTTTTCCTTTTTTGGGCAAACACTAAAGAAGTCCCAAACTGGAGACTTGAAATGTCTTCGGGGGCCGGAGGAGGCGGCGATACTGGTGGTGGTGGTCCTGCTGCTAATGCCAGATGAAGTGGAGAATGTGGATTGCCGAACTTCAGTACGTTTTGCACTTTCACCACCACGAATTGAGGTCGAGGACGAGGTGGGTACCTTCTTGCGAGGAAGAAATATGGAAGCGGTAGGTTTTGGTGTACTACTTAACTCCAAATCTAATGATTCCATTTCCATTGCCTCCTCGCCGACATCATCATCACGCTCAGCAGCTTCTCGGGATAGGGTCAAAATGTCTCTTTGCTGCATGCCCGGTGGGGCTGCAGTGACCTTTGTGATGACTGGCTCGTCGCCATCGTGAGAGGCTTCATCACCAGCAGTATCTGTCACTTCTTGTTGAGCCTCATCACACTCCATAGGTTTGAGTTTTTGGACGACCTTCCTTTTACGCTTAGGTACCGGTGTCAGATCATGGTGTGCCTCACTGTCAGACCGCAGTTGTGGTTCCCAAGCTGGATCTGTATCATCAGAAGGAGGTGGGCTTGAAGAAGATGTAGACACCCCCCTTGATCTTTTCCTTGCTAGGGATGTGGAAGACAATGAATGATCATCAGGAGGAGTGGCTTCCAATGATACCTCGGCTTCATTGTCGATTTCCTGATGTGCCCCTACTTCGGGAGGAACAACTATTGTGGGCACTTGTGAACCTCCATGCACCTTTGCTTGCGCATCTCCTTTTGCTGCCTCTCCTTCCACATGTACTTGGGCGTGTACTTGCACATGGTGTTGTTGTTGCGGCTGTGGTTGTTCAACACTTGTCAGATGAGTTACAACAACCTGTGTTGATTCAGGGACATTGCTGCTACTTTCTTGCGATGAGCCAACATCACTGGTCGATGGTGATTGGAGAAGTACACTGACTGCCTCTGAAGCACTCAAGGGCTTTGACTTAAGTTGGCGTGGTGGTGGAGGCACTGAACCCAATGGAGCAGGGGTGCTGCTCCCAGCTTGGTCCCCAGCAGATCCTGCTGCTGCAGGCGTACTTTTTTTTTTTCTCCCAAAAAACGTGGCGGGTGGCACACCAGCCTCCTTGGTAACTTGCTTCTTCTGCTCCTTACTAGCAACTTTCTTGCTAGAGGAGCTACGGAGAACTTTCTTTGGGGCCATCTTCTTCAGAGCAGGTCAGACAGCAGGCCGCAGTTGCACGAATTGTAGAGTTGTCTGAGGCCAGACGTGACGTCGCGTGACGTTATGCTGCACACACACACCGCTGCAGGACTTCTTCCTGGCACTGGTGGTTCTCTTGAGTCTTGTGCACCTAAAAAAAATGGAAGACAGAGGAACATCAGTTCAGTTATAGAGCACAAAAAAATCGAAAAACACTGCAAAATCAGCACAATCCCAATCCATCCATGCCCTCCATAATGTTTAAATTCAAGACACCCCACAGAAAGACTAGGCCCATGCACCACTCACTACCCCTGGTCAAGGCCCCAACAACAGGTCAAAAATCGAAAAACACTGCAAAATCAGCACAATCCCATTCCATCCATGCCCTCCATGATGTTTAAATTCAAGACACCCCACAGAAAGACTAGGCCCATGCACCACTCACTACCCCTGGTCAAGGCCCCAACAACAGGTCAAAAATCGAAAAACACAGAAAAATCAGCACAATCCCATTCCACCCATGCCCTCCATGATGTTTAAGTTCAAGACAGCCCACAGAAAGACTAGGCCCATGCTAGACTCAAATACCCCTGGTGAAAAGGCCACAAGTACAGGCCCAAAAAACGAAAATCACTGAAAAATCTGCACAATCCCATTCCATCCATGGCCTCCATGATGTTTAAATTCAAGACAACCCACAGAAAGACTAGGCCCATGCAAGACTCACTACCCCTGGGCATAAATAAAGGTTGAAAAGTAGGCAAAATGGTTGGAGGCCTAACAACAAAGCCTGCATTCAAAATGGCCACTTGCCTGCCAGCACATGGCCAGTGCCTGTAGCTGCACTCAAAATGGCCACCAGCCACATGGCATGTCCCTCCCCATGAACACCCCCAAAAATCGAAAAACACTGCAAAATCAGCACAATCCCATTCCATCCATGGCCTCCATGATGTTTAAATTCAAGACAACCCACAGAAGGACTAGGCCCATGCAAGACTCACTACCCCTGGGCATAAATAAAGGTTGAAAAGTAGGCAAAATGGTTGGAGGCCTAACAACAAAGCCTGCATTCAAAATGGCCACTTGCCTCCTAGCACATGGCCAGGGCCTGCCTGTACCAGCACTCAAAATGGCCCCCACCCACATGGCCTGTCCCCATGAACACCCCCAAAAATCGAAAAACACTGCAAAATCAGCACAATCCCATTCCATCCATGCCCTCCATGATGTTTAAATTCAAGACACCCCACAGAAAGACTAGGCCCATGCACCACTCACTACCCCTGGTCAAGGCCCCAACAACAGGTCAAAAATCGAAAAACACTGCAAAATCAGCACAATCCCATTCCATCCATGCCCTCCATGATGTTTAAATTCAAGACACCCCACAGAAAGACTAGGTCCATGCACCACTCACTACCCCTGGTCAAGGCCCCAACAACAGGTCAAAAATCGAAAAACACAGAAAAATCAGCACAATCCCATTCCATCCATGCCTTCCATGATGTTTAAGTTCAAGACAGCCCACAGAAAGACTAGGCCCATGCTAGACTCAAATACCCCTGGTGAAAAGGCCACAAGTACAGGCCCAAAAAACGAAAATCACTGAAAAATCTGCACAATCCCATTCCATCCATGGCCTCCATGATGTTTAAATTCAAGACAACCCACAGAAAGACTAGGCCCATGCAAGACTCACTACCCCTGGGCATAAATAAAGGTTGAAAAGTAGGCAAAATGGTTGGAGGCCTAACAACAAAGCCTGCATTCAAAATGGCCACTTGCCTGCCAGCACATGGCCAGTGCCTGTTATCTGCACTCAAAATGGCCACCAGCCACATGGCATGTCCCTCCCCATGAACACCCCCAAAAATCGAAAAACACTGCAAAATCAGCACAATCCCATTCCATCCATGGCCTCCATGATGTTTAAATTCAAGACAACCCACAGAAAGACTAGGCCCATGCAAGACTCACTACCCCTGGGCATAAATAAAGGTTGAAAAGTAGGCAAAATGGTTGGAGGCCTAACAACAAAGCCTGCATTCAAAATGGCCACTTGCCTCCTAGCACATGGCCAGGGCCTGCCTGTACCAGCACTCAAAATGGCCCCCACCCACATGGCCTGTCCCCATGAGCAATCCAAAAATTCGAAAAACACAGCACAATCCCCATGGCATCCATGCCCTCCATGATGTTTAAATTCAAGACACCCCACAGAAAGACTAGGCCCATGCACCACTCACTACCCCTGGTCAAGGCCCCAACAACAGGTCAAAAATCGAAAAACACAGAAAAATCAGCACAATCCCATTCCATCCATGCCCTCCATGATGTTTAAGTTCAAGACAGCCCACAGAAAGACTAGGCCCATGCACCACTCACTACCCCTGGTCAAGGCCCCAACAACAGGTCAAAAATCGAAAAACACAGAAAAATCAGCACAATCCCAATTCATCCATGGCCTCCATGATGTTTAAGTTCAAGACAACCCACAGAAAGACTCAGTCCACCCACCACTGAGTACCCCTGGGCAAAAGGCCCCAAAACAGCCCAAAAATCGAAAATTCCAAAATTTTAATTGCAGCAACTGTAATGCCCCAAACAAACTTACTTGTAAAATTTCTAATCCAACAGTGATCCAAAGAAAGTCAAAAAGGCCTCAAATCCAAATATCCAGCAGCATCCACAAAAAGTAATCCTTCCAGCTCCAGACCCAAATGAAAAGTGACCAGGAGATGGACAAAGCACTGGGAGGAGCCTGCTGAACAGGAACAGGAAGTTGAAGACTGTGGGGCACTTCCTTCCTCCCACCCCCCTGCCCCCCTCCCCAAAATGGACTCCTCGCTAAAAAAGTGCAGGCAAATGTCAAACTAAGGAGTTATTCAGATAAAAATCATCATTTCTAGAAGGTTTATGCTGCTTGCTGGTGGATTTCTTGTGCAGAATTGCAAATTTATATTTTCGTTCGCCGCATCTCAAATCTCGCAATTGCGAAGTACCGCGAGACGTGATCTCGCCGTACTCGCGTTGACAAACTCTCGCTGTGCAAGTTGGCAAGCCGCGATGACGTAATCGCGCTCGCCAAATTCCCGCGGGATCACACAGCAAGATCCAAAATGGCGCAGCACTCGCAAAATATCGAGAAAAACAACTCGGCAAACGATGATAAACGCCGCGCCCTGCAAAAATTGTATCACCAACGCCGCGCGCCGCCCAAAAAATCCGCTGCGTGCGAATTTGCGGATTTTGCGGGAAATTCGCGATTCTCGCGGATTGCGAATTTCCCAAAAATCCGCAAAATCCGCGAGCGTAACGGATTTTCCGCCCATGCTTAGGCGGTTGCACCTTGGCATTTCAATAAAGTCGATTTGCATCCTATTGAATGGACCTCCCGACCTCCCTATGTGACTCAATGTAACTGGTGTTCTTTTTCCTATGTTCAACTGCTGACAGGTCACACAACGCTGGCACACTGCTTCTGCTGCTACTCTGAACTTAGGGTTGTACTAGGTTTGTCTGAATACTCTCAGCATAGCATCTCTCCCTAGATGTACTGGACCGTGTATCTGTCTGGCCATAGGGCTCACCATCTCATTGGGTAACACTGCTCTTTCATCTGCGGAAACCCAGAAATGCGCCTCACCTATCACACATCCTGCAGTTTCCCAAGTTTGCTTTTCAAAATCGGGTGCATTTTCTTGCATACATTTTAACTCATCCCAAGTGTCTACAGTTTCCAATATCATGGCTAATTCAGTTCTTACATTTATTCCGCCCACTTCCACCTCCGTGAAAGAGTATCCTTGTTCTGCACAATACCTCGCGACTTCGTCGGCATATCTGTTGCCTTGTGACACGAAGTCCATATTCCTAGTGTGGGCGGTACATTTTACAACTGCAATACCTGCTGGACATTGCAAAGCTTCTAACAGCAAACGTACGAACTCTCCATTATGAATGGGTGAACCTGAAGAAGTCATGTAACCTCTTTGAGACCATAATTGCCCGTAATCATGAACTACCCCGTAACCATATTGGCTGTCGGTGTATATGGTGACTCGAATTTGGTTGCTTGCCAGGCAGGCACGCGTCAATGCAATAATTTCAGCTACCTGAGCGGAGTGTACTCCTTCCAGGCATCCGGCTTCCACAACTCCAGTAATTGTACAAACAGCATAAGCTGCTCTCAACTGCCCAACTTCGTCTCTTACACATGAGCCATCGACAAAGAAAACTTCATCGGGGTCAGTCAGTGGCTCATCCACGATGTCGGGTCTCGGTTTGGTGCATAGTTCAGTCACATCAAGGCAATCATGGTCTGTACATACATCATCATCAATGTCACCTGGGAGTGGCATCAAGGTAGCAGGGTTCAAAACAGAGCATCTCTTGAGGGTCACGTTCTCTGCAGCAAGAATGACTTGCTCATAGCGCGTGAGCCTGCTATTGGTCAGATGCTGTGTTTTGGTCCTGGTCATTAACAGTTCAACAGAATGCGGCACATACACCTCTAACGGGTGCCCCATAACAATGTTTTCGCAGCGTTCGATACTGACACCTGTTGCAGCAACGGATTTGAGACATCCGGGCAACGCTGCGGCTACTGGGTCTAAAGTAGCCGAGAAGTAGGCAACTGGTCTACGGGCATTCCCATGGATTTGGACCAAGACAGACAAAGCACAACCCTCTCTTTCACAACAGTAAAGCAAGAATATTTTATCGTAATCAGGCATTCCCAGAGCAGGAGCACGACACAGGTCCTCTCTCAGCTGCAGGAACGCCATCAAACAGTCCTTGTCCCATGGTACCGGATCACTCACCTCCTTGTGCGTCAGTTTTTGCAAGGGTTTTGCTTTCAGTGAGAAGTTCGCTATCCACTGTCGGCAATACCCCACCATCCCTAGGAACATCCTAACCTCTCTCTGTGTTTTAGGCGCATTCATCTTCATGATTGCCTCTATTCTGTCTGGGGACACCTTCCGTTTCCCTTTCTCTATTCTGTGCCCCAAGTACTGCACTTCTGTCAGGCAGTACTGCAATTTTCCTGGGGACACCTTGTGCCCATTTGCGGCTAAGTGGTTTAGCAAAGCAATGGAGTCCTCCCTGCAAGCCTCTTCAGTTTCTGACGCCACCAGAAGGTCGTCTATGTACTGGACCAGAACTGACTTCTGGGGCAGCACTAGACTTTCAAGATTTTTCTTCAACAGCTGGTTAAAGATCGATGGGCTCTCTGTATACCCCTGGGGGATACGACACCATGTTAATACGCGACCTTCCAGCTTAAAAGCGAAAAGGAAATGGCTCTCCTCATCCAGAGGGATCGAAAAGAAAGCCTGGCAAAGGTCTATCACAGTGAACCATTCAGCTTGGAACGGTATCTGAAACAATATCACTGATGGATTCGGTACCACTGGACAACATGAGACAACTATGTTATTAATCTTTCGAAGATCCTGCACTATCCTGAATTTCCCATTGGGTTTCTGCAAACCCATAATCGGGGAGTTACACGGACTGCCCACGATTTCTTTCAGTATTCCCTGCTTAATCATGGACTCAATCACGGGCTTTATTCCTGCAATCGTTTCTGGAGTCAATTTATATTGGGGTGTTCTTGGAAACTCAGCATGCGGTTTCACTATGATTTTCACTGGTTCTACTCCCTTGACCAGTCCAATCTCTTCCCCAGTGAAGTCCCACACTTCTGGTGCTACAGTCTCCCTTACATCCCATGGGAGCTCATCCACTGTCAAAGTAGGATACAGCTCCACACATATTCTTGAGTTTGCGACTTTAAAGTCAGCGTCATCATCGTTTGTTAATACCTCCACTCCCTGCGGGGTGCGATATATCGTACAATTTAATTTACACAAAAGGTCTCTTCCCAATAAACATACAGGACTAGAATCGCAAACCACAAACTGATGCTCATCGCTATATTTCCCTATTTTCACCTGTACTGGTTCTGTCAATGGGCTTGTTATACTCCTGTTTGCGACCCCCACCACTTGGATTGTCTCTCCAGACATGGGCAGGCCTGGAACTGCGGCTGATCTTATCGTGGATCGGGTGGCTCCTGTGTCTACTAAGAATGTCGTGGGGCACCCTGCCACTTCGGCCTCAACGTAGGGTCCCCTTTGGTCCACATCTAAGGCTGCCCCGAGGGTACAGTCTTCTCTCTCTACTCTCTGTCCTGTTAAGGGATCAACGTAATAGCACTCCTCTCCTCCTACGAACAGAGGCATCTGTCTATAGGTCTTTCCCGTTGTCCCTATTCTGGGTGGTTGTGGGAACTGGGCTCGCGGAGCTGGGGTCCCCCCTTTGACCACCCTTCCTTAGTACGGCGTTACCCCTCTTCCTGGAGTGCTTTGAACCTCTTCCTCCTCTACTTCTTGTTCTCCAATTTCAACGTTGTAGGGACACTCGCGTTTCCAATGCCCCACCTCGTTACACTGGTGGCACCGGGTCGTCTTTTTCAATGCCGCAATGTCTACCCTAGGTCTAAAGGTGGAGTTCTCCTCATTGCCCTTGTTCTGACTATACTGTTTCTTACCCCCAGTTCCTGTTCCCTGTTGTTGTTGCTGTTGTCCACCCTTACCAGCTGACTGCATCTGTACCACCATCAGTTTTTCTTTTAGCTTCTTTGCCTTTGAGTCTATCTCATCACAGCAGTACCTAGCATATCTCAGAATTTCATCCAAAGGTTTATTTTGCCAACAAATCAAGTGTTGCTGAATCATTAAACTAATATCCGGTCTCAAACCCAAAACAAACTTAGACACAAACTGCCCTATGTCTTTCGGGTCCATTACATCCAGCCTGCTATATTGTTTAAACGCCTTCAGCAATCTCTCATAATATTCATGAACTGTCTCTTTGGGTTCCTGCCTAGTTCGATCTATTTTGACCCAATCTATGTCCTGCATTGGCACCTTGTCTTTCAGCCAAGTCATCACTCTCTCGTATTTTACCATTACTGTCTCGGACGGTCCATTGGTCCGTGCATCTCTCTCTGGTTCTGCTGTGGGCCACTCAGCACTAACCTTACATGCTGTCCACAAGTCTCCTGGTACTACAATGTCGAACAGTGTGTTCAGATCTATCCATAGTACTTTTGGAGATCTTTACAAACCTCTCCACCTGTTTGTACCATTCAACTGGATTCTCCCTCAACTTAGGGAAGGAGTTGGTAAAGGCTGCTAAGTCCCCCCTACTCCATGGCAGATGCACATAGTTCCCGTTTGCAACCTCACGCAAAGGGTATGCCTCTACTCTCTGCAGTCCTCCCTCTGGGGTCATCCCAAGCATGCTTCACCTGACGGTCCCTTTCTTGGACCACCTTTCTTCCCATTTATCCAGCGCTCTCCATGTCCTTATTCCCGTGATCAGTTCCCTTATGTGTGTTTTTAATCCTATTGTTCTTCTCTCCTCTAGGTCCTGATCTGAATAATGTAGCCTATGGTTACCCTGTAATGCTTTGGTCCTTGACAGGTCTACCATATATCTTCCTGCCAGTTCGACTAATCTCTCATGTGCCGCTCTCGCTTTCCGAGTGATGTCCTTTGCCATGAACAGTATCTCATCCTGCTCATACATCTCCATTCTCTCTAGAGGCAAGGTACCATCAACCATGTCATCCAGATCTGACTTTAGGCTGGCGACATCAAGTCTCTTGGCTTTTATCTCGGCTCGCAGTATGTCCTTCTTAGGGGGTTCACTAGTCTCTCTACCGTCCCAACTCCGAGTCCTACGCTTGGGCTCAGGGGAGTTAAGGAGAGTTCTCCCTTGTTCCCATCTCTCTAGGTCCCATGCTCGGCCATCCTGTCTTGGAAGGTGATGAAACACAGGTGTGTTTCCCCCAATCTCATTTTGTCCACTCCCTCTGTCCTCTCTCGCTCCCTGGTAGGATTCCCTGCTGTTTTCCCTCCTGTCGCTATCCTCTCTTTGTCTAGTGTCACTCAGGATTCGGTAAGTTCCTTCTCGGCTCCCCATCTCCCCAGGACTGCGTTCCTGTCCGTAGTCAAAGGGGTTATGGCGAGGTCTCTCGCAACTCTCGTTCTGTCCACTATTGCCAGACGCATAGTGGGTGCACTTAAAACTGTTCCTGTACTCCTGCGTTCTCCTATCCCCTTCGCTGTGAATTGGGCGAGACACCCCCCCACACTCCGGGCTCCTGTTTTCCAGGTCTGGTCTACCTCCACTCCTGGTATGATGAGTGTCCCACTCCGGACTGCTTTCGTCAGCCCCACAGTGAGTCCGGGTCCTGCTGTCCTGGCTTTCCCTTCCAGCTTCCGCTGCTATGATGCTCTTGTGAGCCTCTACTGCCTCATCCCATTTCTTCATGTACTCGCTTAGCTCCTGGAAGGATTTCCGTCCTGATCCCCTCAGGTCCTTCGGCCATCTATGGCCCCCCGGATCTCCTGGTGGATCTACTGCTGTATGTACTGGGGTGCTCCAATCTCTCGGTCTTGTCAACTGACTTGGGGAATTGATTGTATCGTTCCTCCTTGTCATTTCTGTTCTCTCCCTGTCCAGTCGTACCTGTTCCTCCCCTCTTGCTCTCTCTGGGTCATAAATCGATACTATAGGGCCTATAGTAACAGGTACTTGCAGGGCATCTGGCAGTGCGTAGGAAGTGGCACACTCCGTTTCTGGCACCCTTTGTACCACAAACCTTCCGACTACCTTCTGCACCGGGCTAGGTTGAGACAACTCTTTACTTGCCGTGGGATCCCAATCTGTAGTGGGAAGCGGTCCATACTCCCCTATACCAGGCCCCCCTTCTCTGCATGGCTCGACATTTCCTGTCTCTTTATTGTACGGGGGTGGCCTATCTGTTAGTAACCTATTTATCAGGCTGTCTTCTGTCTCGCTCTCATCATCCTCCTCGCATGGGCTCTTGTTTCCTGCCACCTCTAATACTGGGTACAGTTTGTTTACTTCAAGGTTATGCACTCTCCATCTTTTAGCATCCGCATCCCATTTGGCATCCTGCACTGCTCTTACCGATCGTTTCACCCTTTCTTGTCGTCTATTCAGGTTCCTCTCGTGCGCTGCCCTAATCCATGCATTGAGAGCTTCAAACTGGGTCGGTCTAGGCATAGGTCTCTCTGAGGTCATGACTGCTTTTAATCGATGTAGCACCTCTAATCTGAACGTCCCGTACTTTGGAAACGTCAGTTCCTCATTTCCTTCTGTAATCTTACTCCACTCTGAAATCCATAATATAGTGTGTAACCCAACATTTGTCGCCATATAATAAGCCGGCGTACCCTCCGGCGGGGCTTCTTCCCCATCATAAGATCTCCGTCTCTCTCTTTTAAACGCTGCTCTTAACCATTTAAAACATTTCATGATTAAACGTACAATTTCCAGCCTCGCTATTCTGTTTACTTCCTGATGACAATCCACCAATCCTAGCGCGGCTTTGCTAGCTGGCCTATCACAGCGCGGTCTTGCTCCGGCCGGCCAATCCCAGCGCGGCACTTTCTGACGTCACTCGCCTCCGCTTCGCAGCAGCACCCCTCCTTTCTCAGCTCGTCTCCCGGTCACACATGCGTCCCATTCATACACCGAAAAATGACTACTTCCGACCAAGCCGTCACTTCTCTTGACTGTACGTCCACAGTCTATCTGTAATTGTCACCACAACTGACGGAATATCTTCCGTCTCTCTGATAGGTTGCTTACACACAGTAACTTCCGACCAGCGTCCGTTACTCACGCACTCACACTTACGTTCCCCCTATCTCGGTCCTGCGGGCGATCAATGGTACCTCATGACCCCCTTCACACTGGTTGACAATTACTCTGGATGTCCGATACACCCGAACCACTTAAGCTCTCCTTGAACTTAAGATTTGCACCGGTTGCGCGCGCTCACAACCTGTTCCGCAGTCACTCTACAGGCATTCAACTCCGCCAGACATTACAACATAGATACAACACAAAAACACCGCAATCTAACACGCATGACCCTTTATACTCACTCTCGACCGATACTGCCGCTTTTCTGTCTCACGTCATCCGGACCTTCTTCGGCGGGCGGTTCTTCCGATCATCGGTCTCTAGGGGCCTTGGGGTAATCTAACCTGGCCTAGATCACCTTCCTCAAGAAGGCAACCATCCTCTATAGCTACCAACTGCAGGGGCGAGATTTTAGATCTCTATCTTATCACTCTAGATCTAAACCCCGTTCTGGTCGACTGAACCTTTATTGCCTGTCATTGAGGAAAGAAAGTGCATCCAATACCAGGTTAGTTGATCAATAATGAGCTCGACCCTGAAAAACCACAGACTACTTCTAGCTTTTAAAGATTTATTACAGAGTCAAAGTTAACTGCAAGTACAGGCATCTCAAAATGAGATTCAAAAGATATACAGGCACCACTACATACATGTGCTCTCGGAAAGCCCTCAGACGAGCAAAGAACACAACTAGGACTAGTTCCAAAATTAAAAGGGCTGCAAGCATAGACACATATTGTGATCTCTCCGTCATTTACAAGAGGAGGGAAGGTTTCAGGTTAGGCTGTCCCTACCCTGCTCTAGATGGTATCCCTACTTAACAGAGTCCCAACCTACCAAAAGGTGTCAGCTGCGAATGACTTCCTAAGAAGATCCACCCACACTTAGTCTCTAGGTGAAAACCTATGATCGCCAGTCATGACCCCTCTCTGCCTACCCATCCGCTCTCTGAAGGGTCCTCAGGCAACTGCTCTAACTCCACCCCGGGGTGCTGACCCTAATACAAAACACAATAACATTTGAGACGCCCCTCGTGAGACGCCCCTCACGTGGTGTCGATTCTGGCTTTTTCCATGATGATCTTCCTCTGGGCCTCGTGCGTTAGCGTTGACCTTGCTTCTCAGACTCTTCTCCGGCCCGCCGATACCCCCTAAAACATTCCTGAACCCTCCTCCATGTCTGCACCAGTCTCTTGAACAAAACTCTATTCATCCAATTATTAATTGGATCCCCCTCACATATGCAGACAGACATCCGTAGCTGAATCCCCATTCCCATAGACTTCTAACAGAAGTTTGCAACTTATTTCCTGACACAGCTCGGCCTGTACCAGTACGTGCAAATCAGAAACCCTTTTATCTCTTCAGGCCTACAACAATTCTCGCAAAGGTCAAACTAAAATAACATGTTAGCATCTTATTGTTAATTAATAAAACACATCTATGGAATATAAATCTTAACGAATAAACAAATCATTATAACATTAGTGCAATCCATGTCAATGCAAAGGTATACGTTCTAAACCCTTCTGGCCTAGCCATAAGGCCCGTTCCCTTCTATGCCTTGCAGCATGACATTCTTCTGTTAGCAGCTACATGACATGGATCATGATTAATCACATCTAATAAGGTTATACATTTTCACACAATTCTGCATTAGTTCCACTTCTGTATGAAATCACTAGATTAACTACACATTTCGAAGTATAGGTGAATATATTTTCAGCACTCATAGCATTTCTCTTATGATTTGTGCGTACTACTTGTAACTTTGGTAAACTCATACATTTTGTTCAGTTTGCGCTCTCTCAACTGTCTTTGTTTAGTTTCAATAAGTCACCATTGGGTCCTGCTATAATACCTGTATATAATCAAGTGTAAATGAAATGGAGCAACTGCTGCATCCTAGTTTCCATCCAAAAGGTTTATATTTCTATACGTAGTGTCATGTCACGCAAATATTATTTTAGTAATATTGTTTACATCAAAATACCTATTTTGTATATATCTTTTTGTTAGAGGTTTCAAGTGAAAATCGAACATAAAGACTACAACAGGCCATGACAGCCATAGAGGCTGACAATCCAACATAGGTGTCATGCAAATGGTAGTTGCAATGATCACATTGTCTAAGAGATGCAGAATACCTGTTGTGCAAGTAGACTGAAGCCCTGGGTTCAGTCCTTATCCACCCACCTTCTGCCAACCCCAATGGCAGAAGGGAAAAACATCCCACCCCCTGTGCTCATTCAGAAAAACAAATCTAGTGGATAAGAAGAGAATCACTGTGAATGCTTTTGTGCACATCTCAACACATTAGTGACAAGGAAAATTGAGGCTCATCCAGCTATGTCAGTGAAAGAGGCCTCGAGCCCTCCAGCTCGGGGCAAGGGCTAAGTTATGAGGGCCACCGCTCAACTTAACAAGTAGCGTTTTTCGTTTGATGTCATAGAGTAGATGAGTGCCATTCATATTACTAATCAGACGTTCCATCTCCAGTATATTCCACAGTCTATGATACCACTGAGTGGGTGAGGGACATTCCACCCTATTCCAGTCGTGAGCGATTGTCAGTTTTGGGGCCCCTAGACACTGATGAATCATATTCCATTCATTGTTAGCCAATGCCCTCAACTCGGATTGCTTAAGACCCAAGAGCATTATGTTCAAGGAGAAGGGAAATGGGTAGTCCAAAATGCCAAGAAGTAATGTGGAGACTTCCTTCCAAAATGGGACAGACCACTGGACAGTTCCACCATATGTACAGTGCCTCTCCCAGCCCTTCCAGCATCTAGCAGAGGCATTGTGATACAAGCGATGTAGTCTTTGGGGGATGTAGTGCCAACCATACCATATCTGGTAGTGTATTTCTTGTCCCCGGTTTGAGATGGAGGAAGAGTGTACATCCCTGCCCAACTGCTACCCACTAATTATTTGTGAACTGTGTTCCCAAAACGCGTTCCCATTCCCTGTTAGGGTGCCATGTTGGTGGGGCGTCATGCACCAGTAGCATCTTATAGAGACTAGAAACTGTCCCTCTGTCTTACACTGCAGAAATGTCCAGGGGGTTGCATTGACATGCATATCCGAGATCATTTTACAGCCACCCATCCTCGATTTTTTAAAAGAATGTCCCTCATAGGCGAGTGCAAAAGCAGTCTTGTAATGAATGGAAGAATAAGGGAAGGGATATGATACCAGACCACATGATACCACGTACGGATCCCATGTCTTGAGAGCAGTGGAAACTGGGGTGCTGATGTATGCGATGGGGGGTCTGTAGCACCTGTCCATCCAAACCAAGTCCTAGAGAGGGCGTCTAACGATGGCATGGTCTATCAGTTGCTAGTTTGTCTCAGATATTATCACGGACCACTCGATTACCACACGTGATTGGTCAATGCGTATTAGTAGGGAGCACAAGGAACAGCCGGAACCCACAAATCTCTTAGCTGAAATAATAATTTTTGGGACCCTAGGGGCTTTCCTCTCCATATGAAGAACATCAGCCGCTGTTGAATTAGTTTGAAATAGGCAGGGTCAAACCATATCGGGAGGGCTTTGAACCAGTAAAGAAGGCATAGGAGGCTGTTGATTTTTATTGCGTTAATACTGCCTAGTCAGGAAAGTATTCTCCAAGAGTTCATATCTTTCATGATAGCGGCCACTAAAGGGTAAATTAGTGGCATAGAAGAGTTCTGCTGTTGTCCACAAGAGTCAATCTCTCAGATAATTTAATTTAAGTCTTGGCTCGCCGTAATGTGAAGATAGCAGGCAATTTGGCCACTTCTCCAGCTACCCACATCAAATTTAGTATCTCTGACTTATCATTTTTGTTCATGTAGCCCAAGGTCATCTCAACAGTTAAATCTATAGCCCCTGGGAGTGAGGTGCTTGCAATGCCCAGTGTTATTGGCGTGCAGCGAGATTTGGAATTTCTGCAGCCAGAACATAACCCTCTCATGGTTACAAGGTGCAAGATCAGGCAGGCAAAGGGTTCTCTAAAGAGGGCAAACAAAAGTGTGACATGGGACAACCTTGCATGGGCCTCTGGAAAGGGAGAAAGGAGTCGAGAGACAAACATTCAGAGTGAATCTGGCTGGAGGGTACGCATAGTTCAAAAAGATCATCCTCAATAACTTAGCTCTCAGGCAAATCCTCTGAATCGTAAGATGCACAAAAACCCAATCCACCCTGTCAAAGGCTTTCTCTATGTCAACGAATAAAAGGATCTCAGGTAAGTTCTTGAGGGAGGTCTTCTCCATAAGGTGGATAGCACTGATATCCCATCGAAGCAGGATTCTCTCTGTATGCCTCCAGGTAGCCTGCAAGGCCCTCAGCAGTGGCCTTTCGGCTCCCGGCCACCAGCTCTGGGCCCTGAACTGGTGGCCGGGCCTTAGATAGTTTGGACCTGGCCATTAATTTTTCAAAGTCATATGTTTTGATATCTGTCACTCAGTCCACACACTCTAAAACCTTCAGGGTTGGGAACCATATTCTAGCCAAAGTCCCAACTTTTCCTTACCTGGGGGTATTATTTGATGCCATGTTGAGCTGGAGTCCCCTGGTCAATATTTGTGATTGCACGAAGACCACAGGTGCAGTTGCCAGCTTTTCCCACCAGAAGCTGGGCTTGTGGCCCCCGGCTACCCTAATTCAACTTTATCAGTCTAAGTGCCTCTCCAAGGTGTTATATGGAAGTGAAGTCTGGGGCCATAGGAAGGTGGACAGAATTCAAATAGTGGCAACCACCCTTTTGAAGTGGATCTTGAGGGTGCCGCAAAGCACACCTGCGTTCTCGGTGCATGAGGAGCTGGGTCTCAGATAAATTAATGATCTTATAGCTCTGAGGTTGCTGCTTTATTGTGTTAAGATATGGACTGGCGAAGGCTTACAGCTTAACAGGTCTAATTTGTTGGACTGTTCATCTCTTGACCACATGCATAAAATTCCCTGGCTAGCGTATGTAAAAGCTACTTTAAGTAGCCTAGGGAGGGTGGACATGTTTTATAATCATCATTTGTTGTGTTACGTAGAGAAAACGGCTAATGGATTTATTCTTTGCACGTGCCTCCATGCAGCGTAAACAGTGGGAACAGGGAAAACTCATGGTCTGAGGGCATTTATTACTAAAAAATGGTGCAGGTTATGGAACCTTATCTTTCCCAGTTATCTAACGATTCAGACAGATTTGTGGTGTCTCGATTTAGGTTTAACTTGTTACATCACCTGTAAGCCTCTCCGAGCCCTTGTGCATTTGGGTCCTGTTGCTGTGACAATGTTTATCCACAAGATACCCTTCATTTTGATTGCTGTGTAAATATTTTAGTGATTCTAGGAAGGTTTTTTTTTTACCAATGCTGAAAGCTATGGAGTTTGCACAAGCCCGTCCGGCACTTATGTTTTTACAGCTACTTCCCAATGCATATCTTCTTGCTGTGGTCTCAGGTTTCTTGTGTGCTGTAAGATCTTGGTGCTCTAGGCTCGAATAATGGGATTAGGGTCTCAAAGTTGTATTTTTCATCTGTACATTAATGTATTTCAATGTTAAATTATGTTTTCCGCTGATATATGAATGTATTTATGGTCTTATGTTTTTTATGATTTTATTTACATTCGAATAAAGATGTGATGATGATGGCATTTTGCAAAAACCATGACTAAACAGGAATTGCCAAAAGGCTGGCTATCAATGGCAGACTTATTGGCTTTGCCACTGCTTGTTTTTTATGTGAACATTTACAATGCTTATATCCTTTTCAAGTTATATAGTCTTCAGTTGTTGTGTGGTCTTTGATTGTACTGTGCTACAGGAGAGTGACTTTTATTCGGCTGACCAGTGCTGTATGGCTTCTTATAACTGAAGTCCAGGTAATTGGTAGAAGTTGTTAATTACAATCATCATTAGTTTCATTTGCAGTGGCACACTCTTCCTGGAGAAGGAGAGATAGGCTAAGGGGGTGGGGGGTGGAATTAGTGGGAGATATTGTGATGCTATACTGTAGGCACAAACACAAAAAAATTCCTTCATTTGATTGTGTGTTTTCTAGGGTGTGCTCTGTGATATGTGGTAATTTGATGTATGGATGCTCAAATAAGGCAGTGGATGGTGAGATTGGTAATTTTATGGTTTCACATATGGTGTTACATTTGAGGAGTTGCAATTGGTGTGTGATTTCAATGTGTAAGTTTTGCCTCTGTATGTCAAATCTTTAGTTTGGATTGTTGTTGTGCATGCTGTGCATGATCCACATCTAGTGTGTCCCACAACTGGAGGAAGATGCCATAGTGATTGGATGGTAGGATTCGGAGGTGTGGGAAGGAATGATTGTACAACCTGGTCCCTGATGTTCCGAGCTCTCTTAAAGGCGTGTAATGGTGGTACTCGTTGTCCAATGTCATCTGCTACCAAACGCCAGTGTTTGTTGATAATTTTCTTAATACCATTGCTGCGGGTGGAAAATGTGGTTACACAAATGATTCGTTCAGCTGCTGAATCCTCTTTGCTTTCGCAATTCAGTAGATGCTCACGGGGGCTATACCAGGCTCTTTTTCGTGCACGTTTTACCAAACGTGTGGGGTAGCCCCGCGCTGTCAGTCGGTCTGTAAGGTCTTGAGACTCCAACATATAGTTCTCTTTTGAGGAGCAATTCCGTCGTATTCTGAGGAACTGTCCGACAGGGAGATTGTCTCTTAGGCCCCTGGGGTGGTGGCTGTTGTATTCAAGTAATGAGTTCCGCTCAGTGGGTTTGCGAAACAAGGTGGTTTCAAGTAATTTGTTCTCCGGATTGAAAAAAATGGTTATGTCCAGAAACGCAATCCTCTCCTGATTGGCATCAAGGGTGAATTGGATGTCTGTGCTCTGTGAATTGAGCCAAACGTGGAATGACATAAGATCTTCTCGCGTGCCATTCCATAAGCAGAGAACATCGTCTATGTAGCGGACCCACATATTGATGTGGTGTCCGAATGGGTTCATATCACTGAGGATGACCCGGTTCTCATAATCGTCCATATATAGTATAGCCAGATTTGGGGCAAATGTAGCCCCCATCGCTACTCCCTTAGTTTGTAGAAAGAAATCTCCCTGAAACATGAAAAAATTCTTCATCATGGCTATTCTCAAGAGTTCTATGATGAAGTACGTGAGTACTGGAACTGGAGCTGTCCTGGTTTCGAGGACCTTTTCCATAACAGCGATGGCATCAAGCTGAGGGATACTGGTGTACAATGACACTATGTCACAGGTTACTAACAGTTGAGTATATGGGTCGAAAGGTCTCTGATCGATCAAATTGATAACCTGGGTTGTGTCCCGGAGGTATGTCTTGGTTCTTATGGCTAAAGGCTTTAGAAAAAAATCGATGTATTGATTAAGTGGTTCCAGCATTGATCCACACCCGGACACTATTGGGCGTCCAGGAGGATTGTCGAGGCCTTTGTGCACCTTTGGCAAGGTATATATGGTTGCTAGCCGTGGATGACTTTGGTTCAAAAATTTGAATTCCTGTTGGGATAGAAAGCCTTCATCCGGGCCTTTTTGTGTGATTTCGAGTATCAATGAGGCTAGATCTTTCGAAGGGTCACTGTGGATGAGCTTGTAGCTGACTCCGTCATTCAGTTGCCTATAAATTTCTTTTTTGTAAGCAACGGTATCCTGAATCACGATCGCACCGCCTTTGTCGGCGGGCTTGATGACTATATCAGCATTGTCTTTCAAAGTTTTGAGTGCCAGTTTTTGATTTACACTTAGATTGAATCTAATGTATTTTGGCTTATTGACAGTATTCTCCACTTCTTGGATGACCAATTCTTCAAATGCAAGAATTTTGTTACTGATTGCGTATGAAGGAGGAAAAAAGGTAGATGGTTCCCTCAATCCTGTTGTCGATGATCTTAGTGGAGCAATCGCATGTCTGAAGAAATACCTGAGACGGATTTTTCTGGAAAAATTATAAAGTTCTGTTTTCAGTTGAAATCTGTTTGGGAGTGTGGTTGGGACGTAAGAGAGACCTTTGCTCAGTACTTTTTCTTCTTCGTCAGATAGGTTGTATTTAGAGATGTTCACTATAGGGTTAGAGGAGGTATGTGCAGGTTTGCTGGTCACCACAGATAGGTGTTTCTCCTGGTTGATATTTCGCCATGATTCTCGGGGCGGAAGGTGACTTGCTTCTGGGTGTTCCCTCGACCCGCATTCGGGTTGCCCATGTTGGATTGTTGTCCACGTTGCAGGCCTCCGGACCAGTTGCCCCGACCTCGAGGGGGTCTCCATTGCCTCTGGCCTCTGCCTAAAAAATGAGGCGGCGGAGGTGGGTATGGTGGGTAGTTGAAGTCAGGTTAAGAGTAATTGTATGAGGGTCCAGGTGTTGCAGGTTCAGATTCACTTCCGGAACTATAAGAGGAGTCGGAGAACGTGGTATATGCTCTCCTGCCTCTGTATCCACCTCTCCCTCGGTTGGCAAAACGGCCTTGTGTGTCTTGTTTATAGTAGTCAGGTTGGAGGTATGGGTAGACACTTTTTTTATCAAATGATCTTAAATCCTTGGCTAGTTTTTCTAGTTCTTTGGTTTGGGTAGTGACATCAAACTCTTTTAGTGTGGCGTCCAAGGACTCCAGGGCAGATTTGGCATTTGTCAAAGTACTATCCCCTAGTATCTCGGCTCTTAGGGTCGCGATCTCTTTGGTGAGTGTCTGTACTTGTTCGGCGGCGGTCTCAACTCCCAACACCATCCAGTGTCGGGAGCAAATATTGGCGACGTAGCTAAATCCCTCTTTGAATTTAGGTACGTCGACAAAAATAGCTGGCTCTATTTTAATTTGGAGGCCTACCGGGATGATATTCTCTTGTAAATATTTTGTAAACAAATACCCATGAAGTCTTGTTCTGATAAGCTTTTTTTCAAGTCTCTCCAACCTGGTGATTTTGTCATTCAAAGTGACATCTACTTGCAAGTTGGTGTTGGACAGGAATTGGTTGTTCTGGTCTTGCAGGAGTGTGTTGATGTAGTCTTCCGTATACGAAAGTAGTTCACTCTCTACCATGGTCTCAAGAAAGGAATTCTAAAGGAATAAATTGAAAACCAAAAAGAACCTCGCAGGTGTGCACCTGCTCAGATAATTGATCTCAGAGGGGGGTTCTACCCTAGGAATCCACATGGGACCTGGGTGCTATACGGTGTAGGAAAGAAGGGTCCCAGTAGAGCTTGATACATTTGCTTACATTTATTATAGAAAAATCAAATGTAGTAACACACAATGTCAATTAATCACAATACATGAGCCATATCATTTGTTCAATAAAAGTGCCCCAAGAAAGGAAAGGGAGTGGGATAGCGTGATGCTGTGAGGGAAAAGGACAGTGAGGGAATAAAGTTCGTGACACCTTATATATTGCAATGTTAATTTAAAATGCAATAAAGTTTCATGGCTTCAGATCCCTGAGCCGAAGAAAATGGGGGATTATAACATATCCCAAAGGTTTAAACTGTTTCTGTTGACACCGAAGAATTCAGAATAATGGGGGCGTGTCAACTGAACAAGAGATAGAAGTAGCCGTCGACGTTTCGACCCCACGCTACACTTGTAGGCGTTTGTACAGCCTTACATCGGGGTCTTCATCAGGACAGGGTAATCAGCAAGGGAGCACTACAATATCTAGAAATATAAAACATAAAACAATATGGTGTAAAACGCCGACAATCAATGTCAAGTTACCGTAGTGAGCGGTAAACACATTATTAACACTGTTACCATGGTTATATAGGGGCAAGAAGTTGCAAGTATTTATGACTAATACCTTTTGAGTAACACGAGCAAGAAAAAATCAGAGCTGAAATACACATTTCCAACTATTCTGTACAACCCGTAATGGGTATCTAACTTTAAAAATTAATATCTGGCGTATACAGGCTAACGCACAACAACACAAGAATCCTGACTCGGCCAGTGGAAACCAATTAGTCCAATGCGAAGTAGTGATGCTATGTCAGACGTGACGTTACGGCATCGTTAGAATAGGCCCGGAATGTGTTGAGTAGAAAGGGGAGCGGCATGGAGGACTCAGATTATTAGCAAAAGTTGAGGCAAAAAGAAGAACATACCTGCTCAGGTCGAGCAAGTGGCATGGTTATGTCCTCATTATTCACGTCGGGTAAACGAGCTGGATCTGTGAGTAGGGGGACGAGTATTAATAGACTAAGCAAACTTTTCTCAGATGAATTGCGACATTATGTGGGGGTAGGGGCTTACCTATGTGAACACCAAAGGTTAGGAGTATACAGCTCCTCTAACATCTCTCCGTAACGGCGGTGCGTCACTAAGGAACACCTCAGATGTGCCGCGTCTATAAATAGTAAATCAGGAGAGGGAAGTTTAAAGCCAAATCATCAGTATGCTGGCTGAAGCCAGGGGAGAGAGAATTTAGTCTCACCTTGTTTTAAAATTCACGGAGTTTGAAAATGAAGCCTTTCGCGGTTAATGACTGCAGGAGATGAGCGTGGCTCGTTGAGGGGGTTTTAATCACGTAGCATGAACACACTGGATCTGTGGGCGGGTAAGCGAGTGTCAATGAGTTGGTCATCAATATAGACGTGAATAAATTCACAACATCATATGGGGATAGGGCTTACCTATATAGCCCATGAGGGTCGGAGTATCCTTATCACAAACTTCGACGGAGCGTCAAAACGATCGCATCACATATGCCGCATCTGTGAAACAGTCGGGGGAAAGGGGGTAAGTTACGACCTACTCAGTTGGAGTTGGTAGGCTGGGAAACATCTAGGGAAAGAGGGATTAGTCTTACCTTTGCTAAGCAGTCACGGAGCTCTAAGTTGCAGCCTTCCCGCGGTTGCTGAATGCAAGCGAGTGGGCGTGGCCTGTGGGAAGGTTTTTAAAGATAAAAGGAGGACAATGAATCGGGAGCGTTGTTAATGGCAACATGAAGCTACGGAAGCTGTTCGTAAAAACAGAAGAAGGACACTGAGTCCTAAGCGTTGCGAATGGCAACCTGATGCACATTGGGATGACGGCAACAACCGCGATGTGCGCGAAATAGTTACGAGTATCCGAGGCAGGTATTGGGTACACTATGTCACGATTTTGAACACGGCCTAATTATTACAAAATAATTAGAAGAGGTTACATTATTAGAAGAGGTCGGATGTCCATGGCATCAGTGCAAAATATATGTTCTTAAAGTAATGGAAATGATGCACCTCTCAGATACGAGGGTGAAAATCTCTTCCTATACATCGAACATTGGGTGGCATATAGTAAAGTAATTACGTGAAAGGTAGGCTGTTGAGAGTTACCAATTCTCCATTCATTATTGTACAATAAATACGTATTCAAGTGTCATTAGAAACAGTATGAGTTCAGTAAAGTACAATTTATACGTTCGTGAAGAGATGCACCTATCAGGCACGAGGGTGAAGATCTCTTTGTATATATCTAACATAGGATTCCATTCGGTACAGCAATGTCTGACTTATACAGTCTGTCTCGGGAAATGGGCGACAGAGATATCCCTTGCAGGTAGTCACAATAATTACACAGCTCGGTTAATCCACGCTTAGGACCTCACACACAGGAGGGTCAAAAGGGGATTAGCTATGATAGTCCATGTACATACCAGATAGGAGGTGACAGCATGTGTCTAAGGTACAAATAGCAGACATGTTCAGATAGCAGACGTATTCATACGTTAGCGACCAAAGCTAGCTAATTGGGCATGGCTACTTTCTGATTCATTTAGGCCATTTCGAATAGTGTCCAAAATGGTCATCCATTTGGATTCTCTTAGAGTTAAAATTCGTGCAATGTCCCCACCCCTGGGGCCCAGATTGATTTTCTCTAGAACTAGCCATTGTAAGGTCTCTGGGGTGTGACCTTTCAGAGTGCAATGATCTACTAGGGGGGCACCCTGTACTTGGCATCTGATTCTGCTGCCGTGTTGAAGAATGCGGGCTTTAACCTTTTGCTGGGTCTGGCCTACATATGCCAAATCGCAGGGACACTTAATCCAGTAGATTACATTTGAGGAGTTGCAATTGGTGTGTGATTTCAATGTGTAAGTTTTGCCTCTGTATGTCAAATCTTTAGTTTGGATTGTTGTTGCGCATGCTGTGCATGATCCACATCTAGTGTGTCCCACAACTGGAGGAAGATGCCATAGTGATTGGATGGTAGGATTCGGAGGTTTGGGAAGGAATGATTGTACAACCTGGTCCCTGATGTTCCGAGCTCTCTTAACGGCGTGTAATGGTGGTACTCGTTGTCCAATGTCATCTGCTACCAAACGCCAGTGTTTGTTGATAATTTTCTTAATATCATTGCTGCGGGTGGAAAATGTGGTTACACAAATGATTCGTTCAGCTGCTGAATCCTCTTTGCTTTCGCAATTCAGTAGATGCTCACGGGGGCTATACCAGGCTCTTTTTCGTGCACGTTTTACCAAACGTGTGGGGTAGCCCCGCGCTGTCAGTCGGTCTGTAAGGTCTTGAGACTCCAACATATAGTTCTCTTTTGAGGAGCAATTCCGTCGTATTCTGAGGAACTGTCCGACAGGGAGATTGTCTCCTAGCCCCCTGGGGTGGTGGCTGTTGTATTCAAGTAATGAGTTCCGCTCAGTGGGTTTGCGAAACAAGGTGGTTTCAAGTAATTTGTTCTCCGGATTGAAAAAGATGGTTATGTCCAGAAACGCAATCTTCTCCTGATTGGCATCAAGGGTGAATTGGATGTCTGTGCTCTGTGAATTGAGCCAAACGTGGAATGACATAAGATCTTCTCGCGTGCCATTCCATAAGCAGAGAATATCGTCTATGTAGCGGACCCACATATTGATGTGGTGTCCGAATGGGTTCATATCACTGAGGATGACCCGGTTCTCATAATCGTCCATATATAGTATAGCCAGATTTGGGGCAAATGTAGCCCCCATCGCTACTCCCTTAGTTTGTAGAAAGAAATCTCCCTGAAACATGAAAAAATTCTTCATCATGGCTATTCTCAAGAGTTCTATGATGAAGTACGTGGGTACTGGAACTGGAGCTGTCCTGGTTTCGAGGACCTTTTCCATAACAGCGATGGCATCAAGCTGAGGGATACTGGTGTACAATGACACTATGTTACAGGTTACTAACAGTTGAGTATCTGGGTCGAAAGGTCTCTGATCGATCAAATTGATAACCTGGGTTGTGTCCCGGAGGTATGTCATGGTTCTTATGGCTAAAGGCTTTAGAAAAAAATCGATGTATTGATTAAGTGGTTCCAGCATTGATCCACACCCGGACACTATTGGGCGTCCAGGAGGATTGTCGAGGCCTTTGTGCACCTTTGGCAAGGTATATATGGTTGCTAGCCGTGGATGACTTTGGTTCAAAAATTTGAATTCCTGTTGGGATAGAAAGCCTTCATCCAGGCCTTTTTGTGTGATTTCGAGTATCAATGAGGCTAGATCTTTCGAAGGGTCACTGTGGATGAGCTTGTAGCTGACTCCGTCATTCAGTTGCCTATAAATTTCTTTTTTGTAAGCAACGGTATCCTGAATCACGATCGCACCGCCTTTGTCGGCGGGCTTGATGACTATATCAGCATTGTCTTTCAAAGTTTTGAGTGCCAGTTTTTGATTTACACTTAGATTGAATCTAATGTATTTTGGCTTATTGACAGTATTCTCCACTTCTTGGATGACCAATTCTTCAAATGCAAGAATTTTGTTACTGATTGCGTATGAAGGAGGAAAAAAGGTAGATGGTTCCCTCAATCCTGTTGTCGATGATCTTAGTGGAGCAATCGCATGTCTGAAGAAATACCTGAGACGGATTTTTCTGAAAAAATTATAAAGTTCTGTTTTCAGTTGAAATCTGTTCGGGAGTGTGGTTGGGACGTAAGAGAGACCTTTGCTCAGTACTTTTTCTTCTTCGTCAGATAGGTTGTATTTAGAGATGTTCACTATAGGGTTAGAGGAGGTATGTGCAGGTTTGCTGGTCACCACCGATAGGTGTTTCTCCTGGTTGATATTTCGCCATGATTCTCGGGGCGGAAGGTGACTTGCTTCTGGGTGTTCCCTCGACCCGCATTCGGGTTGCCCATGTTGGATTGTTGTCCACGTTGCAGGCCTCCGGACCAGTTGCCCCGACCTCGAGGGGGTCTCCATTGCCTCTGGCCTCTGCCTAAAAAATGAGGCGGCGGAGGTGGGTATGGTGGGTAGTTGAAGTCAGAATAAGAGTAATTGTATGAGGGTCCAGGTGTTGCAGGTTCAGATTCACTTCCGGAACTATAAGAGGAGTCGGAAAACGTGGTATATGCTCTCCTGCCTCTGTATCCACCTCTCCCTCGGTTGGCAAAACGGCCTTGTGTGTCTTGTTTATAGTAGTCAGGTTGGAGGTATGGGTAGACACTTTTTTTATCAAATGATCTTAAATCCTTGGCTAGTTTTTCTAGTTTTTTGGTTTGGGTAGTGACATCAAACTCTTTTAGTGTGGCGTCCAAGGACTCCAGGGCAGATTTGGCATTTGTCAAAGTACTATCCCCTAGTATCTCGGCTCTTAGGGTCGCGATCTCTTTGGTGAGTGTCTGTACTTGTTAGGCGGCGGTCTCAACTCCCAACACCATCCAGTGTCGGGAGCAATTATTGGCGACGTAGCTAAATCCCTCTTTGAATTTAGGTACGTCGACAAAAATAGCTGGCTCTATTTTAATTTGGAGGCCTACCGGGATGATATTCTCTTGTAAATATTTTGTAAACAAATACCCATGAAGTCTTGTTCTGATAACCTTTTTTTCAAGTCTCTCCAATCTGGTGATTTTGTCATTCAAAGTGACATCTACTTGCAAGTTGGTGTTGGACAGGAATTGGTTGTTCTGGTCTTGGTGGAGTGTGTTGATGTAGTCTTCCGTATACGAAAGTAGTTCACTCTCTACCATGGTCTCGAGAAAGGAATTCTAAAGGAATAAATTGAAAACCAAAAAGAACCTCGCAGGTGTGCACCTGCTCAGATAATTGATCTAAGAGGGGGGTTCTACCCTAGGAATCCACATGGGACCTGGGTGCTATACGGTGTAGGAAAGAAGGGTCCCAGTAGAGCTTGATACATTTGCTTAAATTTATTATAGAAAAATCAAATGTAGTAACACACAATGTCAATTAATCACAATGCATGAGCCATATCATTTGTTCAATAAAAGTGCCCCAAGAAAGGAAAGGGAGTGGAATAGCGTGATGTTGTGAGGGAAAAGGACAGTGAGGGAATAAAGTTCGTGACACCTTATATATTGCAATGTTAATTTAAAATGCAATACAGTTTCATGGCTTCAGATCCCTGAGCCGAAGAAAATGGGGGATTATAACATATCCCAAAGGTTTAAACTGTTTCTGTTGACACCGAAGAATTCAGAATAATGGGGGAGTGTCAACTGAACAAGAGATAGAAGTAGCCGTCGACGTTTCGACCCCACGCTACACTTGTAGGCGTTTGTACAGCCTTACATCGGGGTCTTCATCAGGACAGGGTAATCAGCAAGGGAGCACTACAATATCTAGAAATATAAAACATAAAACAATATGGTGTAAAACGCCGACAATCAATGTCAAGTTACCGTAGTGAGCGGTAAACACATTATTAACACTGTTACCATGGTTATATAGGGGCAAGAAGTTGCAAGTATTTATGACTAATACCTTTTGAGTAACACGAGCAAGAAAAAATCAGAGCTGAAATACACATTTCCAACTATTCTGTACAACCCGTAATGGGTATCTAGCTTTAAAAATTAATATCTGGCGTATACAGGCTAACGCACAACAACACAAGAATCCTGACTCGGCCAGGGGAAACCAATTAGTCCAATGCGAAGTAGTGATGCTATGTCAGACGTGACGTTACGGCATCATTAGAATAGGCTCGGAATGTGTTGAGTAGAAAGGGGAGCGGCATGGAGGACTCAGATTATTAGCAAAAGTTGAGGCAAAAAGAAGAACATACCTGCTCAGGTCGAGCAAGTTGCATGGTTATGTCCTCATTATTCACGTCGGGTAAACGAGCTGGATCTGTGAGTAGGGGGACGAGTATTAATAGACTAAGCAAACTTTTCTCAGATGAATTGCGACATTATGTGGGGGTAGGGGCTTACCTATGTGAACACCAAAGGTTAGGAGTATACAGCTCCTCTAACATCTCTCCGTAACGGCGGTGCGTCACTAAGGAACACCTCAGATGTGCCGCGTCTATAAATAGTAAATCAGGAGAGGGAAGTTTAAAGCCAAATCATCAGTATGCTGGCTGAAGCCAGGGGAGAGAGAATTTAGTCTCACCTTGTTTTAAAATTCACGGAGTTTGAAAATGAAGCCTTTCGCGGTTAATGACTGCAGGAGATGAGCGTGGCTCGTTGAGGGGGTTTTAATCACGTAGCATGAACACACTGGATCTGTGGGCGGGTAAGCGAGTGTCAATGAGTTGGTCATCAATATAGACGTGAATAAATTCACAACATCATATGGGGATAGGGCTTACCTATATAGCCCATGAGGGTCGGAGTATCCTTATCACAAACTTCGGCGGAGCGTCAAAACGATCGCATCACATATGCCGCATCTGTGAAACAGTCGGGGGAAAGGGGGTAAGTTACGACCTACTCAGTTGGAGTTGGTAGGCTGGGAAACATCTAGGGAAAGAGGGATTAGTCTTACCTTTGCTAAGCGGTCACGGAGCTCTAAGTTACTTACGGTAACTTGACATTGATTGTCGGCGTTTCACACCATATTGTTTTATGTTTTATATTTCTAGATATTGTAGTGCTCCCTTGCTGATTACCCTGTCCTGATGAAGACCCCGATGTAAGGCTGTACAAACGCCTACAAGTGTAGCGTGGGGTCGAAACGTCGACGGCTACTTCTATCTCTTGTTCAGTTGACACTCCCCCATTATTCTGAATTCTTCGGTGTCAACAGAAACAGTTTAAACCTTTGGGATATGTTATAATCCCCCATTTTCTTCGGCTCAGGGATCTGAAGCCATGAAACTGTATTGCATTTTAAATTAACATTGCAATATATAAGGTGTCACGAACTTTATTCCCTCACTGTCCTTTTCCCTCACAGCATCACGCTATCCCACTCCCTTTCCTTTCTTGGGGCACTTTTATTGAACAAATGATATGGCTCATGCATTGTGATTAATTGACATTGTGTGTTACTACATTTGATTTTTCTATAATAAATTTAAGCAAATGTATCAAGCTCTACTGGGACCCTTCTTTCCTACACCTCACTGATGAGGGCCACCAAGGGTAAAACCAGACGGGCGTTGTTTCTGTTCCTGCTCAGATGGTATGTTTGTGAGCTGTTCATGCTAATCTGATCCTATTGGGTATTATTGAAAAGGATATACTTGTTTTCCATCTAGAACATGCTTTTCTTGCAGACAAACACATCTATTACTCCGAAACGGGCTGTGGTACATTCTGCATGGTATTTGTGTGAAAGAGCAATTTGTAGAAAACATATATATTAAGTGAATTTCACAAACCAACAGGTTTTCATTTGTTTTATCGCACTGTAAAATCAGGTTCCATAAGGTTGCACTGTGGCCTGATTATTATACCAAATTAATGTGGTGACACACCGTTGTTTCTTGAAGAGTTAACGCTGCAGTAGCAGATGTTATGCATTGCGGTGGTAGTTTGTCATGACTCGTTGCCATTAAGTAGGGTAAAGTAATTCTCTGCGATGTGAATGAAAACTACTGTAGAAAAGATTCAGAATCCTACTACTTGACTTTAAATTATTCAAATCAATGCAATTTAAAGAGCCATCAGCCCTTGCTACAATCACAGGTGCAATGCATGTTTTTACATATAGACGCAGAGGGGCGTATTTAAGTCACATATAGGATTACTAAATTGTATTTCCAACTGAATCAGAAAGATACATGCTCAAAATGGTAGAACTATAAGGAAATTATTAAATGTAATAAGAAATATATGAGCATTTTGAAATAGGCAATTTATTTTTGGAATGGAGGCATTAGATACTAATATACAAATAATGATTATAAGAATATAATAATAAAAGCAATGCGTTTTTATACTGCTCAGTGTATGAGTTTTGCCATTTTGCACTACTATCAATGGCATGGAGAGGTGTGGCTCACTGGTTAGAGGCGGCAGACCCGAAGGCTGAGAACGGCCCGGGACCAGGGTTCGATTCCCGACGCGGCAGGGTCGCGGACCAGGGTCAGCGGACTGATAATTCTCGCCTCGGTGCCCACTTTGGGCAGTGATCACACTCGGTAACTCTGGGCATTAAGCTTGCCTCATCTCTACAACGGCCCCCCACAGACGCCAGGGATGCCTGGCTTCACCTTGGAGATACCCAGCAAGGGACCATCTCACAGGGAAAGCCAGGACGGGTTCCCCAGCGGTCATTCGCGCCAGGATACTCCGGTAGTAATTGAGCGCGCTACAAAACACCTTACATTTACATTTACATTTACATGTGCAGTTATTTTTATATATTTTCACAGTACCCAATTTTATTGAGGCTGCTGAGATTTTTTTAACCTCTAAGGGCCATATGTAGGTATCCAAATACCGGTCGGTAAAGGCCGAAAATACCGATTTTTGGCCGCTACCGACCGGTATTTGGATACTGAGATGTAGGGCATCTCAAAATACAGATTCAGTAATTTTACCGGATCTGTAAAATTACCGAATCTGTAAAATTACCGAATCGGTAAAAATACTGAATCTGTATTTTGAGATGTAGGTGGCACTGTAAACAGTGCCACAGGGCTTTAAGGATTCGTTATTTATAACAAATACCTGTGTATATGCAAATCTGTGCATGTACACCCGTGCCATGTGGCACACATACATGCCCTTAGGGCACACAAGCCCTAATCAGGGGTGCAACAGGGTGTCAAAGTGACACCCTGGCACCCTTGAATATCTCGGTATTTACCAAATTGGTAATTACCGATTCGGTAATTGACATACATTCCTATGGGCCTACAGGCCCATAGGAATCAATGGCAAATACCGAATCGGTAAATACCGAATCAGTAAATACCGAATCCTACCGATTCAGTATTTTTTACCGAATAATTACCTACATTGGATTTACCGATTCATAAATACCGAATCAGTAAAATTCGGTATTTATGAATCGGTAAATCCAAATTACCTACATCTAGCCCTATGTCACCCTAGTCTGACTTGCACAGTATTTATTTCAGTGTTTATCTCGCTGAACAGTTGTTGCAACATTTGCTCCTTCTAATTCACCCAGCTTCACAGAAAGATGCAAAATGCTTAGTTATTTGGAACCCCGGGCACTTATTGTGCAATGTATATTGCTTAGTAACACTTGTTGTACGGTGGCCACCAGGCTCCATATCATTACAGGCACTGTTTCCAGTCCTGAACTTTTGTGTGATCACCCAATGCAATCTGCTTGTTCTAGTCTTGCTTTGCTTCCACTGAACTAATCAGACCCATGTTGTTCAGTAAACTAAATACACCTGAAAACAATGATTTGTGGGTAAAAATCTGAGGACTTGATATAGTGTCTGCAATGCCATGGAGAGAGGTAGGCAGCAAAAAGGCCGAAGAGGGCCAGTCTGGTCAACCTGTGACTTTACCAGGGTGAGCCTCTGACAAACCAGTGTGGCCAGCACAAGCAGACATTGTAGGCTGCCTACCATAAGCAAGACAGCAGTTTGTGTCTCTCTGCAGAAGGCTGTAGCCATTAACGGTGAGTCAAATCCTGCAGTGAAAAGCCGCAAATAATGGTCCAGTATAGGCATGCCAATCTTCAGGAGGCAGGCAGCAGGGCAGTAAGCAGAGTGGAAGACTGGCCTTCCCCTGATTCAACACAACCATCCCACAGCCCAGGAACAATTCCTGTCTGTGGCTGGACCTATCTTACATGAGAAGTCTGTCATTACATGTGCCAGAGCCATGATACCATGACAGAAGCCTCATTAATCATGTGAATATATTGTATAGAAATAAATTGCACACCAAATTATAGTTATGTCGGAGTGTTGTGTGTTGTAGCATTTTCATCTATGCAAAATAAAAATGACCACAATAACATCATCCTCGGTGTGCAAATACTCCTACATCTGACCACAGCAGCAATGCAATAAATCCTGAGGTTTGTAATGTATAATAACACTCATTCGCAGAAAACACCGCACAAATTAAGCCATGCATATTCCTCAGCAAGGGATAAGTTCAAAGTACAATAATGATGCTTGTCGGTAATCTCAGCAGAGAAGCCAGATATTGAATGGGCATGGAATATTAATTAACTCCTCTGTCAGACCTGGCATCCCTGGTGTGGTTTTCGCCTCTATTTTTGCCTCTGCCTCTTGTGTCTTTACTGTGTGCTAGACTTCTTTTTTGTTGGTCTAGATGTGTTGGACACTTTGCCACTGCTGATCAGTACCAAAGTGCAAGTGCTCCATTGGTAAATTGTGAATATGAATTGATGTTTCCATGATTAGCTTGTGTGATGTACTACTAAGTCCCTAATACAGTGCACGGTGTGTGCCCAGGGCCTGTAGGTCAAATGTTGCTAGTGGGCCTGCTGCACTGATTGTGCCACCCACACAAGCAGCCTTTCAAAAGGTTCTCAGACCGACCCCTTGCAAAAGGTTCTCAGACCAACCACTGCAGTGTCTGTGTGCAGTATTAGTATTGCCATGATTGACCTGGCAAGTGCACCCACTTGCCGGACCCTTACCTTCCCTTTGCCTACATGTGTGTCCCCCCTAAGGTAGGCACAAGGTACCCCTGTGGGCAGGGTGCAGTGTATGTGAAAGGTAGGACTTGTCATGATGAGTGTTACATGTCCTGATAGTGAATTGAAGTGAATTTCGTTTTTCACTACTGAAAGGCTGTCTGTCCCATAGGATAGAATGGGGTTTATTTATAACATCTTATAAATATAACTTTCCATTGGGACAAGATGGGAAGGTAAAGTTTGGTATGTCTGAACTCAGAATGTAAAGATGCATCTTTTAGAAAGGACGATTTTATTTTACAGTCTGTGTTTGAAAATACCCCTTTTAGAAAGTGGGCATTTTCTAACCCTGGGCGGAGTATGCATAGTGGTGCTCCGCGTAGTTCCACAGAGTAAAAAAAACAACCTGTGGGACTATGCAGAGCTCCACTCCGCCCAAGTCCCACAAAAGAGTTTACTTTTTTTTAAAAACCACTTACCTTCTGTTCTGCCTGACCTCCACCTGCGCATTTGCAGTTCAAGCAAGACGTAATATGTACAGGGACTTAAGGAGGAGGATGGCGGAAGAAGGGAGACACCACGGTGAGGAAGAGGGCAGACAGAACAGAAGGTAAGTGTTTTTTTAAGGGGGCTGGCCCCGTACTCTGCTCTGCCACGGAGTCGGAGCTTTGCGGCAACTTCGCGTTCCCACCTGAGCGCAGAGTTGGTAAAACTCTGCAGACTCCTCTGGCGGAGCGGAGTACAACGCTCGGGTTAGTATTTTCTTGCTTAGTAATCCTGTGTTTCTCTGCTGGTTTGTGGATTGACTGACTGGCTTTGGAGTGACAGGGGCTGGGGATCTGCATTCACTGTAGACAGCCACCGGGGGGTTGAGGTGTCGCCTGCCTTACCTGGATGAGTCACGGCTGGGCTGAAGAGACCTGGGCTGCATTTAGAGTAGGGGAGGAGATTTCCCTTCACCTGAATGGGCCTGGTCTGCCTTAAACAATGCTGTCTCCACCTCATTCCAGGAAGCTGGACCAGAGAGGACAGAACTGGTTTTGACTGAACACAGGTCCTCTCTGCCACAAGAGAACAAAGAGAATGGTGTATAAATATTGGAACTTAATATAAGGTAATGAAGCCTACAAGAGATTTTTCAGAACAGAAATCTTGTGTAGTACAAAACAAATTTTGAGAGCCCTCTTTAGTAGCCTCAAGCAAATGAATTGTAGAATTAATTATAGTAATTCCAAGAGAGTCTATCTAAGACAGAAAAAAGAGCAAACAATACTAAACAAAACAAAAGGGTGTATACTTTTTTAATACAGATTTATGTAGACAAATGATGTAACAAAAGAGGGTATAAAATACATTTCACATATACAAAAGCAACTGAGATGAACACTTATTTACAAAAATCTTATCTCATGAATACTTTTGCAATAACCCATTTCTTGCACTGAGGAAGATGTAAATAATCATTGAGCATGCAATGAACAATTCCTGTGTATACATTTTGACGAAAATGGGTTGAAAGTGTTGACGGTTCGGTCTTATCTTGTGCAGTCATCTAAAAGACCATCTTAAGGACAGAGTGTTCATATGTGGACTGAAGACCCTTGGAAGAAATGAACATAAACCTTATGTTACAAGATATTAAAGGTGAGTATAACTCAGTAGAAAGTGGAGACATTATTGTACTCCAATTATTTGAACTAATGGAGGGGAGACCGTTGAATTCAAATGTGACAGCAAGTATTTTTAAGCTCCAAAAAGATCAAGGCGGTTCCTAGACAATCATCTTGGTGATAAACAAAATGGGGCAAACAATAGCATTAATCGACTTTTGCAGAGCCCATCCATACTCGCGTTTCGGATTAAATCCAAAGAGAACAAAGAGAAATGCTGTATAAATATTAGGGCCCAGACCCCAGAACTTTAGATTACTTCTGAACTCAAGAGGAACCTCTGCCAAGGAGAAAAGCTGGGAAAGCTGAAGGAGAAGTACTGCCCCTTTGCTATGTGCCATCTGGGGTTGGCCTGCAGTGGCTGTTTCTGCCAAGGAGAGGATAAAGACTTTTCTGTGTGCTGTGTATCCTGCTTGAAGATCATCTACAAGGGCTTGAAGTACAGCTTGCTTCCTGTTCTGAAGTCTCAGAGACACAAACACTTCACCACCAACTCCCCTGAACTTCCTTGGTGGGAGTTCTAACCTGTTCAGAGGTGCCTTTTGCTGAGTTGATTCGGTCCCCGGTAGCTTGTTTCCTTCCCAGTATAAGAATTGGCTTGGTAGTTTGGTCTGCCCTGTTCCCATGATGCACTGGGCCAGGGACAGACTAATTTGCATGTAGCCAGGTTCTGAGCTGGGATGGTGCAGTGAGCTAAAAAACGGTGATGGATCAAGCCCTGATCTTTGGACTGGGTAGGAGTGTTCTGTTTAATTCAGATACTCTGTCCATCACCACCCCCTTTCTGAATCGTTTTGCTGAGTTGGGCCCCTGGAAATTGATCCTGCTGTTGGGACCTGGAAAAGAGACGCAACTACAAGAAGCGCAACGCTTCTGCACCGTTTCTGATGCATCGCTTATGTGCCACTGAAGAAACCGACACAAAGCCTGCCCGCGGCTGGGAAAATGGCTGCACACCAAATCCTGTGCACCAATCCCTGAAGTCCGAGATCACTGCACCGATTCTGACGCAGGCCCTGCTGTCCGGCTGCAAGAAACAACGCATTGTGGGAACGCGGCTGGAGAGACAAATGCAGTGCCATTGCTGCCACATCAAGAACCAACGCATCCCTGATCCCCTCGCATTGCACAGTGGCACCAAGTCTACAAGGACACCGGGGCCAAAGTAACTGATGCATCACCTCCCCGCACAGTAAGAAACCGACACATCACTTCCTCTTCAGTACGGAAACAACTCCCCTGGAGTAAGGAACCAATGCATCACCTTACCAGGGCGTAAGGAACTGACGCATCACCTCCCCTGGAGAAAGGAACCAATGCATCATCTTACCAAGGCATAAGGAACCGACGCATCACCTTCCTTGCAGCTGTTTTTGTTTCTGATTTTGATGCATCCAAGGTACTTTGTGTTGAAAGTTTTGGTCTTGTTTAGTTTAGATAAAGATTACTTATCTTTCTAAACTGGTGTGGTGTCCATTTGTAGTGTTATCACTGTGTTACTATATGTGTGCACAAATGCTTTACACACTGCCTCTGAGATAAGCCTGTCTGCTCGTACCAAGCTACCAAGGGGGTGAGCAGGGGTTAATTTAAAAGTGTGTCCGCCTTACACTGACTAGGAAGAAGGGTCCCTACTTGGACAAAGGTGCAAACCATTGTCAGCTAGAGATCCCCATTTCTAACATCTTCTCTCAGCCTTCACATTGCAGAACCGTTTCCACAAATGATAAAGCCCTCTATTCCCCATCAAATTTCAGGTTCTGGTTTTTGTCCTCATTAGGAACTAAGGAAAAAACTTTCCTTTGCTATGTACTTTCTGAACACATGCTGTTATACTCTGCTCTGTCTAACTTTCAAACATCAAAAGACCAAAGCCTCTCTTAACTAATCAAAATAATGTAGCCAAATAATAGGACCTGACAACTGGTTAAATGTAATTTTTTGAGAAGGAAATAAAAAAAAACTATGAATGCATTAGGAGCATCTGAAGCATGTAACAGGTGACAATGTAATGATTATGTACTATAGTGCCAGTCATTCTATTCTATTCTGTTTGCATTCATAAAGCGCATAGCGACCCACAGGCATCCCAGCGCTGGCAATGCGACATAATGTCCACTGAAGTACCCGGGTGGAAATGAGTTCTCAAATAGCCACATTTTTAGAAGTTTCTGGAAATTAAGTCAATTGTCCGTAAGTTTCATTATGAAGGGGATGGTGTTCCATAATTTGGGCACTGTATATCGGAATGACCGCCTTCCACTTCTAGCTCTTTTTATACATGGAACAGTGAGCAGGCGGGCGTTAGTGGAGCTGAGGGCATTGTTATGCATGTGATAGGATAAAAAAAGATCTGAGGATCATAGGGCCTTTTCATTGGAGTGCCCTGAGAGCTATAACAAGCATTGGCATAGCCAATAGGTCTCGCTTTTGGGACCTTATAAGTATTTAGTTATGCAGCACAATATCCTTTGTGCAACAACATCAATGTTGCATGGCTAAGCACTTATAAGGTCCCAAAGGCGAGACCTATTGGCTATGCCAATGCTTGTTATTATTTTTCATCATGCTGCTATACAGCACGGCTACAAATCATTGACCAAGTCGACAATGCCCATGAAGTACAGCAGGAACAAAAGGCAATGCCAGAGGCAATAGCCTCAAAGATGAGACCTATTGCCTTTACCAATGCTACTTTTCCTCTGCTTTACGTTTTTGTCTAGAGTAAAAAGGAAAGGGTAAACTAGGAAAGGGTAGAATAGTTTAGTCTCTATTTATAATTAGGAGCAGCATATAAATATGGTTTATCTAACAAAACATATACAATGTAACACCTCACGAAACCAAGGGACCAGATGTGCCTGTGAGTCTGGCTTTTCGGAATTCACACATTTCCAGTAGCACATCTGGTAAGCAAAGCCAGCTGCAGCTGTCCAAGTGTGCTACCGGAAATGTCATGTGGCAGCTGCTATTGCCCCAGTGCGGTGCTGTGCATAGGGTAGAACTCTGCAAAAGGAAAATGCAGCACAAACCGTAAATAAACATTTTTTTAATTTGTTTCTCAGTGGGGAAACCATTTTTTTACTGTGGAGAAATCCCTGACCCAAATTCCCTTCATTTTGAGAGTGTTCCCTTCCAGTTCTCATCCAACAAGTGGAGTTACTCCAGCTCTAATCATTAGACTGTGGACTCTTCTGACCAAGAGCTACTTATGTTCAATGTAAATCATCTGGACCTACTGGCTGTTCCGCCGCAGTGCTAAGGGGGTGGGGCGGCCGCGCGACGGGCGCATGCTGGTGACGTAACCGCTCCGTCACCAGACGCGGTTGCGCTGTGCTCATGACAGAGCGGTTCTGTCACGGCCTCGCCCGCTCAATAGAACGTTCAGCGCAGGCGCGGAATCCGCGCCGCGCAGGCGTTCCGAGCGGGCCGGGACGGAACCGCTCCGTCATCAGCACAGCGCGACCGCGGCTGATGACGGAGTGGTTCCGTCACCAGCAGGGGAGAGGTTAATAGTGGTCAAACCAGACACAATTGCATTAGCGGCCACCATATGAAAGATTACTAGCAGTGATCACCGTAGTTAATCAGGCAAGATTGCCAACAGTAACGTACAAAAAGACGTTTATCAATTTTGAATGTCTAAGTATGGGTATTACATACCAACAAATGCTAAAATACCCTTGGCACCAAATTTGTAGATATGAGTAACTTGTCTTCTCAAAGCCACATGATTTATAGCTCAAATATTAGCTTTTTAAGTAAATTTTGGAAAATTAGCCATTTTTCTTGAATCATCAGCTAATGAGTTCTGAAAATAGATGAATTTTCATCTCAAATCCACACACTCAATGTTGGTATAAATATATTAATGCAATCAAGTAAAAGCGCCTAATTTAGCAGGCTGAGCTGCACACAGGAGAACTACTCACTGGTAGGCGGAGAGCTACCAATAGCTCACGGGCTACTAGTTGGATAAGCCTGAATTAGACATTTCCAGAGTATGAAAAGTCAGAGAGAAATTTGTGAATGCACACAAAGTCACAAGTTTGTGGACGTTCATGCAGTATCAAGGCAACCTGTGCCTTGATCTGCCCACTCTCACCGAACGCATGGGGATTACTAATGCATAATTTACGCAGATGTGGTGTACAATTTGACAGTATTAAGGCAATTTACGCCTGCAAGGTCTACTTTTGTGAAAACACAAAAGGCATAATTGAGCCATTTTCAGTTGTAAACATAGGCTTAGGGGTGTGATAGGCTTTGTGAATCAGGCCAATGGTGTATAGTGGGTTAAGAATTGGGTAAATTTTACAAATCCTCAAGGCCATCTAAGACACCGGAGCCGAGTGGTACCCAATGACTCTAATAAAAAGCGGATCTTATTTTTGGGCCTTTGTTTTCAGCATTATGAACCATGTTTGCTTCGTGGATAGATTCAGTCTTGCACGTGACATTAGAAAAGGGAAACTAAGCACTTCAATGTTGCTATCAAAAGGCGCCCTGGGTTTATGCATTTATATGTCACGAAGGGTGAACCTGCAGGACAGAAACAAGGCAATGCCTAGTAATACGGGGTTAAGAGATGATACAAGATCCTGTACATGAATTCGGTATGGTGCACATTTTGAGTTAGAAGAAATTAACAAAAGGGGGAGGTAGAGTACAGAGGTAGGATTCTTACTCCACAGACATAGATACATAAACAAGGGGAATTCTACTGATAGTGACTTGGAGGGGTGTTACCCACCAGGGTGTGGGAACACTTAGTGGTTTGTAAAATACCCCTCACACACCAAAAGGCCCCTTGGTGTCATGCTTCAACATAGGGGTCTTCGCACCCCTCTAACGGGATGCGGCGTGCTGCGACCTACGACTACGCGGGAGCACTGATAGTAATGACTATGTGTGGTGCATGTGGTGTAGGTGGAAGGGATATTTAAGTGAGTGGTGGGATTTAGTGAAGGGTTAAAAAGTACCTGGCTCGTGGGTGTATAGGAAAAAAAATTGTATTCACAACCCCGGGCTGGTACTACTAAAAGAAGTGAAGTATGAGGTAGTAGGCTGTCGTGTTTATGGACAGTACCTCAGGTGTGCGTCGACATGTTTCGGAGCATGTGCTCCTTCTTCAGGACGGGGGCACAACTTCCACACCTTACTCACGTTTCACTAATTTATTTCGTGTTGATAATGAAAAGTGAAAAATATTTATCAGTGTTTTCAAAAATTATAGGCTATAGTGTGCCTACAGCAGTTTTTTGGCTCAGAATACATGCAGTTGCATGACTCATTGGAAATAGCTTGCTTGCTTCATGAGCACTCTAGAACGTCTGGGCGTTGATTGCTATTTTGTACAATACACTTGGGATGAGTTGTCCTCCGTACTGCCCCACACGCTGCTCCGCTGGAATGAGTCATGCAACTGCATGTATCCTGAGCCAAAAAAACGCTGTAGGCACACTATAGCCTATAATTTTTGAAAACACTTATAAATATTTTTCACTTTTTAGTGGTAGCACTTCTAAAAGCACCTACTAAATACCTCGGCAAGGCCATCGCATGCGCTGGATTAGGTGAGACCTAAAAAGGGCTTCAAATGTTACCCTTTGTTCAGTCGATAGCCAGCGCAAGATAGCAAAGGCCTGCTGGGCAGAATAGTATTTGGTAATCTTCAGCAGAACTCGAGCAGGTGCGTTCTGCACCACTTGGAGTTTTTTGATGGCCGATTTTGGAGCTCCTACTTAGAGAGCGTTCCCGTAGTCCAGGCGAGAAAGGACCACAAGCCTTCTAGAATGTAGGGGGAATAGGTGCAATATTTTATGGTACATTCTAAGAATGCTGTAACAGCATTTAGAAAGGTTTGTGGGTTGGGCCTGCATACCTAATGGTTTGTCCAACTATACCCCCAGGCTTTTAATAACTGCCTTGGGGCAGGGAAGGCACCTAAGCAATCAGCCCAACCCAAGCGGAGATGGGTATGGATTTTATTACCCAGCTCTATGAGCTGTACATCCTCTGTCAAGCACCATTTTTTACTCCTCTGCTACTGCCAGAAGGGTGGTCTCCGTGCCATGCTTAGGGCGAAACTCAGTCTACAAGGATGCAGGTGATTATTTGTTTTAAGAAACTCAGAGAGGTGTTTGTTTACATGATTCTCGACCCCTTTACTCAGACAAGGTAGTAAGGAAATGAATCTGTAGTTACCTAGGCAGAGATGGCCCAGGTTGGGTTTTTAAGCAGGGCCTTGACTATTGCATGTTTCCATGAGGGCAGCACTATTCTAGTTGCTAAGGATAAGTTGGCAATTTCCAGCATCAATGGGAAGGTGAGTTCAGCCACTTTACCGAGAATGTGCGTGGGCACAGGATCAAGTGGAGACCCTGATTTCACTTTATTAAATGCAAGTGTGAAACTATCATGGGTAAATTTGAGAAAGTCCATTAAGATACTTTTCGTCAGAGTTAGATTGGTATTTGTTGGACTTGCACTAAGGTCCTTTTTAGGCTCGGGAAATGTGAGATAGATATCTGTAATCTTTTTTTTTAAAGAGCTTTTGAGGTCATTACAACGTGCTGCAGATGGATCTGGGTTGGAGCTTTAGGATGTGGGTTCTATCAGTGTTTTTACAATCTGGAACATTTTGCGTGGAGCATTGGCGGCGAGGCTGATCCTTGTCTCGTAGTATGCCACCTGGGACTTTTTTTTTTAGAGTGGTAAGTCTGCATGACTTCTCTTCAGTCTGATTTACCCGACGTCTTTTTCAGTGTCAGGAGATGAGGGGTGTACCAAGGAACAGATTTTTTTCTCGTATGCCGTGTGAGCGTTTTATAGGGATGATATGGCCCAGTACATTTTTTTTATCCAATTGGTAATCTTTGCATTCATGATCTAAGGGTCCTTCCCTAGGTCTGGTCTTGATCCCCCAAGGGTCTGCCTCCACTTTTCGCAGTTAAGTATTGACCAGCTACGGTCTCTCCAAGTGATTGGTCTGGGAGGTGGGTTGCCACTCAGGGTGTCCCCAGGAAGGAGATCAGATAGTGGTCTGACCATACTACTGGTTGGGGTTTCAGGACATTTAGATAAGGGTCAGTTGTAAAAATTAGGTCAAGTAGATGCCCCTTCTCGTGTGGTGGCCCAGGCACCTTATGGGACATTTGTAAGGAAGGTGTCGATTCAAAGAAGCATTTAAAACCATTTTAAAAAATAATTCTCACCCTTACCTTTTCTTTCAGGTTTGTCACTTCGTTATGTGTGATAGCCTGGAGGCAGAGCTTGACTTATATCTGGTCTGGCTTCTGCATGGAGCCAGGCTTCTGTTATAAAAACTACATCAGGTGTATCTTCGTCCAGGCAGGAAGCAGAAGAGTTCGAATTTGTGGGTGGGTAGGGATCAGCAGTTAATCATATGCATGCACCAGTAGGTGTTGACCCCTTTGGTTTTCCTAAGAAGAGGAGTATGAGAGGGGAAGAAGGAACAGCTCTTACATTACAATTCCTTATTATAGAGGTCTATAGAATGAAGGAACTCTTCCTTGATAGTTCCCCTAAGAGCCCCCAGATGTAGGGATGTATAAATTAACTTACTTTCAGATTGGGGGCAGGGTTCCTGGTCCCATTCGGGCGCGGACGGGCGCTGATGGGCTTGCCTTTGGCGCTCCAGTGGCAAGACTGCTCCCTGGCCTTCATTATATAGGGTAAGGCCTTCATAATATAAGGTACCCTAAATAGCGTGGGGTACCCGGGGCGCGGTCGTCAAGGCGACCAAGATGGCGTCTTCTAGTGTGCTAGTCCCCTTAAGCAAGCGCTATTCTAACAACAGAGCGCTAAAGACACCAGTGTGGGGATCGGCGAAATTGGCCAAATTCAGGTAATCTGACACACAATAAAGTGCAATTCAATTGATTGGCAGTACTTAGCAGCGTTTATTCTCCCCTTAGTGCCGATTATTTAAAACTCAGTGCAGTTTCCTCTAAATACTTAAAATCTCAATTTCAACTAGTGCAAGTAATTGGCAGCGTTAGCTTTCAAAAAGCATTTTTCTCTAAAATAAAATCCGTTTCAAGTACTTGGCAGTGTTAGGTTTAACAGCAGTTTCTCTTACTGCACACCGCATGAAGCGAACAGTGGCAGCTATTGCATTAGCATGTTGGTTAATGCACGCCTACAAAGACATGTTTAAACTGTACGTCAAAGAGATGTACCCTCTTGAATTGATTGTGTCTGTCATCATTTTGAGGCAGATTAAATCAATATTTGCTGTTTACTGTAGCTTGTAACTGCAAAGCTCAGGCTTCAAGCAACATACAAAACAAGCCTTGGCAAAACCGATAGTTCTTGGCTCTAAAATCCCAAGTTACTGGCTCTGCCAATGCTTTTTCCATTGTCAATCGCATGTGAACGCATGTGGCATGACGCATGCGTTTGCAGGGCAGGCGATCTTGCACTGGGGTTTCCATGAAAGAAAATGCACTCCTAAATAGCCTGCAATTGATACACATGCATCAAGATCTGAGCATCATGATGCATGTGCAACCATGCGGCATGACGCGTGGCCACAGGTTTACCATGATGCATACATCTGCATGCGTAGTGATGCACGATGAGGCGTGCTTTTGCATGCATCATGATGCGCAGTAGCTATTTTTAATATATCTTTTAAACATGGCCATATAGAAGTGTAAATTACAATCTAGAATTTTTTTTTAAAAAGTTTGTGCAAAAAAGGAAGCAAGTGGCCCGGTATAACTTAGCAGCTGCCGTGCCCTGGTAAAAAATATAATTATAAGAGAAAATATTTAAAATTGAGAGGCGAGAATTGGTGGAACAAGGGAGGCGAGTAAAAAGAGAATGTGTGGGTGGGAGAGTGAAGACAAAAGGAAGGAGAGAAAAAACGTGTACTGACATGGACGGCTCAGTTTAAGTGAAAAGAGTCCCCTCAAGACAGCAATAGAAAGACGGAACTAATCCAGTTAGAACAATGTGAGATCAACAAATCAATGATTAATTTGTAAAAAAAAACAAAAAATAGTGCCAGGTTTCTAATCAACAGACTACTTTCGCTTACACTGTCCATTTCTGCTGTCAAATACAGTAACAGCACAATTCAATCAATCAATCAATCAAGACATTTATAGAGCGCACTACTTACCCGTAGGGTCTCAAGGCGCTGGGGGGAGGGAGGTGCCGCTACTGCTCGAACAGCCAGGTCTTCAGCTTCTTCCTGAAGGAGAGGTGGTCTTGGGTCAGGCGCAGGTCGGTCGGGAGGGAGTTCCAGGTCTTGGCGGCCAGGTAGGAGAAGGACCTTCCTCCTGTAGTCGCTCTTCGGATGCGGGGGGCGGCGGCGAGGGCGTGGTTGGCTGATCGGAGGTGGCGTTTGGGAGCGTAGAAGTTGATTCGGTTGTTGAGGTAGCTCGGGCCTTGGTCGTGTAGGGCTTTGTGTGCGTGGGTGAGGAGGCGGAAGGTGATTCTTTTGTTGACGGGGAGCCAATGCAGGTCTCTCAGATGTCCGGAGATGTGGCTGGTTCGTGGGATGTCGAGGATGAGTCTGGCTGAGGCGTTCTGGATCCGCTGGAGTCTCTTCTGGAGCTTGGCGGTGGTACCGGCGTAGAGGGCGTTGCCGTAGTCCAGTCGACTAGTGACGAGGGCCTGGGTGACGGTCTTCCTGGTCTCGGTGGGGATCCACCAGAAGATCTTCCGTAGCATGCGTAGGATGTTGAAGCACGCCGAGGAGACGTTGTTGACTTGCCTGGTCATGGAGAGGGAGGAGTCCAGGATGAAGCCCAGGTTGCGTGCGTGGTCTGTCGGTCATAAGTCAAAGACCTACAAGTGTGACAATCCTGACAATTTCTGGACCAAAATGTTTAAAGAACGGCTTTGGCAGAAGTTAATAGTCATTCTTAATGTATATTGAATTCATAAACAGCAGTTGATGGCTCATCTCTGAGCTAAAAAACAGCGCCACCCTGTGGCAGACTGTCATAGATACTGGTGCTGACAGCTGAGGGCCGGTTCCGAGCACCGGAAAACACCGGCTCGAATTAAGCTCCTGAGTGGGACAATCACAAAACAGGGAAGAAAACCATTGAATCTGGAGTCAACTTGCGCTAAGTATCAGAAGGATTTAATACTAGTAGTAGGTGATTTTAATCATAGATTAGATCCCAGAAAGGTTGACAGTTGGCACAAAGAATCGCTAGAAGCCCATAATATCGAAGTAGCACTCTTTCCAAGGGGGGAACTCTCACAGCAGGATGAGTCATTTAGTCAGCTAATGGGGTCCTTGGGCATGGCATGTGCAAATGGAAGATTTCAGCAAGACCAGCCAGCGGGAAGGACTTTCATGAGGGGCCAGCAACTCTGCCCAATTGACTATGTATTTTGTCAGGCCTGGTGTTTTGGTAAAATAAGTAATTTTGAGGTGGTGAAAATGACAGGTAGTGACCACTTCCCTTTGAAGTTAGAAATACACATACCGAAACATAAAAGTAGAGATAGGGCTCTACAGGTCAATGTGGACTACCCCAAACGACTATCAACCTGCATATCAGATGAACAGATAGAAAAGCTTAAGCTAATTCAAAAGTCAATTCCAACTGAAGGAATTCATCCTAATGCAGGAATTCTGAACTAACCTTAGGTAAGCTGGCAGATTCCCTCAAGAAGGAATTCAAGTCAAAAAAGTCAGGACTGGGTAGCTATGTTGATAATAAAAATAGGAAACCCTGGTTTGATAAAGAATGCAGGGTAGCTAAGGCCCTGATAAGATAGGAGAGAAGAGTAAGGGCCTTGTTCAAAGTGGATCTATACCAATCACTTCAGCAACTAAGGTTAAAGTATAAAACATTAATTCGGAATAAAAAAAGAAGGTATGAAGAGAAATGCTGGGCAAACATGTTTGAGGTGATTGAATCCAAGGATGCAAGAGGGTTTTGGAAATTAGTCCAAGAGAGTGTGGGGGGGAAATCTGGTTCCTTGGCCTGTATGGTCCCTGAAGATGACTGGGTAGGCTATCTGGAAGAAATTTATGGAAGATGGCCGACACAATCAATACCAGGAACCTTAGTTTGGTCACAGGTGAGGGACGATATAAAGGACTACTTTACCCCAAGATATATAAAGGAGATTATTGCTAGCTTGAACCTCACCCGCGCTGCAGGGCCAGATAACCTCCTGGCAATGATAATTAAAACATGTCCAGAATGGTGGGCAGAGTTTTTTGTGAAGATGTTCCTGGTAATCCTGGACACTGGAATTGTTCCAGAAAGTTGGAAAGGCGCAATTATAAGGCCTATTCATAAAAAGGGCAGCCACAAATTACCAAAAAACTATAGGCTGATAAACCTCCTGGATATAGGGGAAAAAGTCTTTGCAAAAGTAATATTACATTTATTAAAAGATTAGGCAGAGGAAAACCAAATCATTCCCCCGGAACAGGGTGGGTTTAAATCCGGCCATTCTACAATTGATCATTGTTTTGCTCTTTGGGCCATAGCACGGAAGTCAATGGAATCTCGGGGTAGGTTATTCTGTTGTTTTGTTGACTTCCGTGCAGCCTTTGATTTAGTCGACCGGGAGCTGCTGTGGGAGGCCCTAATTAGTCAGGGAATTCCTAATGATATACTGCGGCTGCTACAAATGCTCCATTCTAAAAACTGGGCACAGATAATCTTAGACATTGATGGCAGTTTATCAGGGAAAATAGAAATTGGAAATGGTCTGCGTCAGGGATGCGTATTAGCTCCCTTGTTGTTCTCCCTGTTCCTAGCTGACCTACCATCAATACTGGGGAATACAACTGGGGCAAGTCCGAAATTAAATGGCAAACAGATAGCATGTTTACTCTATGCTGATGATCTAGTGATTATGGACCAGACTGAGGTTAGCTTGTAAAGAAAACTAAATGTATTTAATGACTACTGCTTAAGGAAAAAACTTGTGATAAATATGGACAAGACCAAAACATTGAACTTTGGCCGGAGGAAAACTGAGTTCTCATGGTGGATTGGGTCAGAAAAAGTGGAATCAGTAACAGAGTATAGATACTTGGGGTTATGGTTCGAGCAGAATCTGAAATGGAATACCCACTTAGAGGCATCTAAATTAAGAACTTCTGCTTCGATTAGCGGTCTGATATTGTTTAATAAAGCCTATGGTGCTATGACCGACAATCCAGTGCTAAAAGCCTACGCTGCTATTGTACCCCCGCAATTTTTGTATGGTGCTGAATTGTTGTTCCTAAGTGGTAAGGAAAACTTGGATGTGGAAGAAGGTAAAAACCTAAAAAAGTTATTTATGCTCCCCGGTCAGCAATGGTTCAGGCAGTAAGACTGGAATTAGGCCTGACTTCATGAGGTACGCAAGTTGGTATGGCCCTTTTGCGCTTTTGGCAACGCCTAGAAATAGGCGCAATTATCAAAATATCACAATGGTGCAAAAATGAAATTCAGGACAGTGAACTAAAATGGGCAAGAGAGACCAGGGGGATAGTAACAAAGTTATGCAAGAAGATGAGCGTTAATGTATGCTCTACTGTCTCCGTGGCTAATCTTGATAAAAAGTTACTTAGGTCGACGGGGAAGGAAGTATCGCATGCACAGGACAAAATCTATCTTGCAAGTAAATCTTCAATCTGTTTTTTGATCGATGCATGGAATAATGGTCAATGCTTCCCCTACATTGAAAGTTACCGGACCGCAAATTACGAAATGAGGTTCTGAGGGTAAGAATTGGGGTAAACCCTTGTTATATGAACAACTCTGTAAAGCGGGGTATGATCAATGAGGAGGGAAGCTGCATTTGCTCTTTGGGGTCCAAATGTGATATGCTGCACATCTTGTTTGATTGTCTGAAGTTTTTGGATTTACGTATTACATTTTTAAAACCAATTTTTATTAAATATGAGATTAAAACTAGGACCCAGGCTGTGATACTGATGACAGAAATGGCCCACTTAGATATTGCTGTGGCTATGGGGAAATATATGCAAAAAGTGAAGGCAGTTTTTTATCTTTTTAACGAGTTTTAACAAATAGCTATTTTTAGATCAGATAATTGTGGGCTGTTAGATCAAATATGTTTTAGGAGGTTTTATGTGTGTTAATGAAATGTTTTGCTTAACTTGTTGAATGAATTTTTTAGCGACATGTATTGTTTGTGGACCAACGGTCCGAATAAACGTGAAATAAACTTGAAACTTGAACATTGAATCAAGAGCAGGCATTTGAGACTGACAACAGAACTATGACATTCAGTCATGAGCAAGGGACTGACATAAAGCTCACTCAGCACATGCTATGTATCCGAAGCAATAGGCCTGCCAACAGACAACTAAAGCTGCCTGTAGCCGAGGTCTGCAAGTGAGCTCATAAGCAAGAACTGGAGAGTCTGATTACTGGGAGAAATGAAAGATGCATGTGATGGTCTCCACCAAATAGATGATTTACAGGAGTAAAACTAACTTAGAATAATGCCATTGTCGAAACGGAGATACAATTTCTGCAGCAGAAAGTCTGCTTTGCAAAAGTACACAGCGAAGAGGTCCCCCGGGTATATGATAATGTCTGCCAGTGTAAACTGCACGAAAAGAAACCGAAGGCATAAATCAACAAGCATGATATGTGTTGAACTCACACCCGCCTTTCACGGGCTGAGAAGTATTGCACCATATTTATAAACTAGTGACAGGGTGCATGCAAAGCAGCGTCTTCGAACAGCGGTTGAACTTCCTCAGGAAGTGTCGATTTTAGTCGCGCTGGAACCAGACTTCCTGCGTTTTGTGACTGTGCTTGTTTTGTAAATGATACTGTAACCATGAAGCACGGCAGTAAAGTGTCAGTGATGTATTTCATGAACAAAGACGCCAAACTATGCAACTTGTTTCCACAGGCAAGCAGCCCCACGACAGGAACTGCGCCGGAGAGCCAGTCGCGAACGTCTGTCTGTCCTTCTGCGCAGGATATATGCAGGTACGTGCTGGACTGCGGTATGCTCGTGTGTGTCTTACCCCCCATCGTGTTCGCAAACCCTGCTTTGCACTCACATTTCCCACTAGTGTCCTCGACTGACACCTTTGCTTCTTACACTTGCGTTTCGTTTCTTCTTCTTCGTTGTTTGTGTGATCTGTCTTCTTGTGCTCATTTTCATCTTGATTTCATTGCTTTCTCTTCCATTTTCCATGCTCTGCCTTTGCCTGTCACGTGGGCCAGATCCGCCCCCTTGCATGCTGTGTTAGAAGATGATGGTGAACACACGGCCCCTGTTATGGTGGTCACCCCAGCTAATAGGGAGCCTTGTCAGAAACAGATGAAACGAAGGGTCAGGAGAAGAAAGGGGCCGTGTGACACCTGTGCCCTCAATGCAGAGAAGCAAAGGAAACTCAAAAGCTGCAGGTTTCAAAGAGAAGCTCGAAGTGCCAGGTGGAATGAGTCAAACTCCTCTTCTGATGAGGGCCACTGGGCCAAGCCTCGGAGCCAACACACGGCAAAGAAGAGATATCCCAAGAAAGAGGTCACCTGGCATCATTCATGCCGCGGCCAGGACGCGCCCTCCAATGTGAACGCTATCGAAATGAAGCCAATGGGCCCAAAAGACCCAGGAGAAGGCACTCAGCAGCAAAGCCAGCAGCACCTCCAGGAGAAAACATGTGTAAGCCGCAGAAGAAGGAAGTTGTCGAGGTGCAAGGAGGCTTGTCTTTCCGCATCGTCAACATCCTCTCAGGAGGCAATCAATCCACCTAGGAAGCGAAGGGGGGACCACGAAAAGATGCCCCACCCTGACTCAAAGTCCTGCCAGTGCGGGGCCGAGGGCCTCATCAAAAAGAGCTTTGAAGAGGGCAGGCCTCCTGGCATGGAGACACTGGCGGTGGTACACAAAGGAACGCCTGGCAGCGCGGGCCCCAGTGACAGTGAAACCACGCGGGCCTCCTATGACGTCATGTCTGATGACGACCTAGAGTTATGCAGGTTAGTGTCTATTGGTAACAAAGTGAACTTGTTGAAAAGCCGGCATCGCGCCATTCTCTCTTATGTTTTAGAATTCATGCCTTGTGACTGGATTCAAAAGCCTAGCACAAATGTTAAACATTAATGTCCTCTAGGGAGAGTTATGCGATTACTTTAGTTCTTCCGCAGGCGGGTGGCCCACTATTTCATAGTAACAGAGTCCATCATTTACATGTTGCATTGCTAAACATAACTGGTCAAGCAAGAAATAGTTGTATGTTCAGGTTTGAATAAGCAGCAGATAAGCGGTCTGCAGCAGCATGTGGTGCACAATTGCACTGTAAATCTCTGAGCATTGTTGAAATCGGAGTATTCTCTGCTTACTGCAGCCTAGAGATGGATGTCCTGCTGTTGTGTTTAATTACCTTAAATCAAGAGCGGCTGTCGTAGAATGCTACGGTTTTTTTCGTACTTTGTATACAGGGAAATTATGTGGTTTTCAGTCATGTGAAACCAGCGGAACTAGCATTCTGAACCTTAAAGAATTTGCTAGCAAGTTAAATCTTACTTTTTATGTTTTGCCTAGTAAATATTTGAGAATAATTGGATTGAACAGAATTGAAATTGAATGGAACAGTGGGAATTGTGTAATTATTATTTCGCCACAAGACATGTTTTTGCTATACTAACATTTCCATGTTAATTTAATATTCATTACACTTATAAACATATGTCTTAATGTTTCACAGAGGAAGTGAACGTGGAGAACTTTCGGTAACACTGAACCTTTGTCTTGCTTCAGAAACCAAACTGTTCAAAGCATGCCGGCATCTGGCCTCTGCAGCTGACTGCTTTAATTAGTTGGTAATTACGCCCAGCAGCATCTGTCTTACTGCAGATCGATGCAGTAATCCTTGGACCCTCTCTGGACCACCCTCCAGGGACCTTCCATCGTCTCCTCCTCTGAGCCCCCTTATCAGCAGAGGTGTCTCAGGTTTGACTTGGTTTGTTCCGGGACCCTCCTCTACCACAATTGGGAATTCAGTTGTGATACGTCCCTACTGCTGTAGAAATAAGAGTAACCTGGACCTGATGATGGCCTAAATACTCCAACAGGCTGAAACGCCGTCGACTTTTTACAGCAAAAATGTCGGCGCTATTTCCTCAAGGATACCCAGCTTGATCTCCTTTGTACATATTAGCATTTATTGTTTGGGTATCCCGATTATGTAAATCTCACCACCATTTGTATTTTGTTGCACCCCTTCCTGTCGCTTTACATACTTCCTCATGTGTCACTTACGCTATCACCATTTTCACGAACACTTGTGCACAGTATCCCACAGGTTACATGCCGTTTAATGTAACGCAGTGCTATTTTTATATATGTTTGAATTTATGAAGTTAAATATGACAAATATATGTATCTACTAAACTCAATCCTTTGTTGTCAAATTGTTCTTTTGTCTCCCTGGGTTCTCCTTCCGTACCCAGCAATAAATTGTGCTGCTTTAAATTGACCTTTAACTAACACCTTTAGAGACATTGTTGTATGTTACAGATGTTCGCCCTAGTCTCTACAGTGTTTATGGGCTACCTCCCGTAGTCTGATACTGATCACTGTTTAGATGCAGGATTTTAGACAGAGATTTCCCAAGTGTAATCCAAACCTTGCAACCCACATGGAACACACCCTGATTTTTTTAGTTCCACCCAAAACCACCATAATCAGCCATCATACTTAATTTACCACATGGGAGTAAGTTTACACCCAGGAAACTGCCTAATGAATGTCCACCTGAGGACACCACTGGGTGTAACTCCCACACACGCACTATGCTGGTCAATTATCAAAATGAAAACACGTTTGAATAAATTAAGTATCAAACCCAACAGCTAAGGCACTGTTGTAGAAAACTGATGCTAAGAGAAAAGTTGTTGTCAGGACAGTGCCTAAGCTAGCATCCTACACCAGGTGAAACAGCATGCAATTGGATTGTTTGAAAGATGGTCAGGCATCAGATTAACTGGGTACTACCCTATGGTAGTACCAGTTAATCTGGTACTACCTATGGTAGTACCAAATTAACTGGTACTACCATAGGGCTGCCGAAATCTCAACCTTGGAAAAATATCTCCCCACATTGTGTTCAAGCGATATTTACTTTTTAATGTAATCCAATTTAATGTCCTACATTTTTAGGACTTGGTAACATACTTGCCAATATTCTATTACCAAAAAGAGGTAGATTTTTTCAAGTCTAAGAAATACTTCTTAGCATAATGCTAATGTGACCTGGAATGACATCATAAGACCTTTGCTCCTGTAATGTCATTCAAAAAAACATAATTACTTTTCAGTCAAGAGGAAGCTACTGCGTCAGGAATCCCAGAACATGTTCCATAGGAAAAGCATTTTGTAATTTGCTAATAACTTTGGCGTCGTTTGACAAATCTTTGCAAAATTCTCCAACAATGAAGTCTATCCAGGTCAGCTCCTATCCTTGAAGTTTGGGGGTGATTTGTAAAAAGGGGGCTTAGAAAAAAGAGGGGTCCCAAAACGCATTTTCCCCATGTTAATTTCCATTGGAAATTTTGCGACGAGCTACAGCCCGAACTGCTGAACGGAATTACCCCAAATTTGGGAGAAAGATAGAGCTTGGTTCAGAAAGCAACCTTTTTTTTAATGGTATGAATCTGTTCAGTAGTTTTTGAGAAATTCAAGAAATAAGAGTCAAATAATCAATTTCCCGTAGGAAACTTTGTGCAAGGCTACAGATGAAACTACTAAACGGAATTACCCCAAATTTGGCAGGAAGGTAGTGTGTTGGACAGAAAGCGACCTTTTTTTTAAATGGTGTAAATCCGTTCAGCAGTTGCTGAGAAATTAGAAAAATAAAAGTTTCGATATCTGGGTGGAGCCTAAGTCCTGTGAACGAGCTTCATTGTGATTGGCCGCCAACACTCCAAACCAGGAAGTGTTGGCAGCCATCTTGTGGCTCGGTACAAGTGAGTCGCTAGAAAAGAGAGAAACAAAGGTAGAAAACAAGAGAAGGGGCAGGGTAGAAACACCTTGACCCCTTAGGCCTGCTCAGGGGGGCCCAGAAAGAACCCCAGGGCCGAAATTAAAAAAAAAGAAAACAAAACAAAAAGGAGCCATTCATGCTGGGGTCGCGGATTTTCATGTTTTATTTTAATGAGACCCCGGGGTGGGTAGGTCCTGGGGGCATTTCTTAAAACATAATAGATGGGGCTCACTGGGGCTGCAGGGGCCCGCTGGGGTCCCTGCAGTCTTGGGGCTTCACTCATGTTGGGAGGGAGGTTGCGTGGCCCCACTCCATGAGCCCTCCATCTGCTTATAACTTTGGCGTTGTTTGACGATTCTTTACAAAATTTTCCAAAAGGTTTCTCTTTTCTGATGAACTCCTATCTTGGAAGTTTAGGGGTGATTGGTCAAGGGGGGCTGAGAAAAAAAGGAGGTGTCAAAACTTGTTTTCTCAATGGATTTTCCATAGGAAACATTAGACAAGGCTACAGGTCAAACTGCTGAACGGAATTACGCCAAATTTGGCAGGGAGAAAGGTCTTGGTCCAGAAAGTGCGGTTTTGTAGAAATGGTGTAAATCTGTTTAGTAGTTTTTGAGATACTAAAGGGAAATTATATATATATATATATATATTACCTACTGGCAGTCGCCAGTAGGTAGTTATAGTTAGGATTGTTTTCTATAGGAAATCCACACCATTCTATTGGGAATGACTTTGGCGCCGGTTGAGGAATCTGCCTGTAATTTTCCTTAAATTTGTCTAGCTGCGCTCTGCTACTTCCCTCAAAGTTTGGGGGGGATTCGTCAAGCGGGGGCCGAGATAAAAGGGGGGTCCCAAAACGTGTTTTCCCCATATTAATTTCCATAGGGCGGTTGGACTCACTTTTAGCCCGAACGGCTGAATGGATTTCCACAAAACTTGGCAAAATTGTAGGGACTGGTAGCCTGATGTGCCTTTGCTATGTCTCAAGATATGTGCTCCAGTGGATTTTGAGTAATTTAATTTCAAAAAAATATATATATCTGGGCGGAGCCTAACCACACATCTGATCTGATTGGCTGTCAGCACTTCATCCAAGAAGTGTTGGAAGCCATCTTGGGACCAATATCCATGATAGCACCTCATTAAAAAGCATTGTAGTTAATAGAGGGTTTTAGGACTTTAGTTACATTATAAATCATTTGTTGATGGTACCATACTCATTTTAGGAATTGTGGTGTGTTCTAAGGTGATTTTACCATGTGAAAAAGCCTTCTGCTGTGATATCATGAATCATGTTTGAAAGAAAACAAATATCTCATGATTTTCCCACAGTGGTTTGGAAGGGGATCGCTAAGCTAAACTGAAAGCATATTTTCTGTAAATTCACATTATCTTTCTCAGTCATGTGAGAATGAAGTCTGACATTCTCAGTAAAACATGTACATCCAACAAGGACAGAGACTGTCAGTTGATTCCTTTGTGTTCTACTGCAGCCTCCTAGAGTGTTCTAAAGAACAACTAGAGCGCTAACAGTCCTACTTATTACAAAGGTATAGCACACCTGAACCCATCGTGATGGGAATAAAGTGGTAACTCTTAAAACATTTAATTTAAAAAGGAACAAAATGAGGGGGTATTTTATACCATAGAAAGTATTATTAGTGCTGCAGAAAGAAAAATTAGGGCACATTTTGAGTGACTTCTCAAATCTTCTATTTCATTAAAAAAATTCTGACATGCAGTCTCCCAAGATGGCCACCAGAGACAAAAGAGCCCAAATGTAGCCCAAATATCACCCAGATGTAGCCCAAGTATAGCCCAATTACAGAATGTCCCAGAGTGTTCTAAAGAACAACTAGAGCGCTAACAGTCCTACTTATTACAAAGGTATGGCACACCTGCAGCCATCCTGATTGGAATAAAGTGGTAACTCTTAAAGCATTTAATTTAAAAAGGAACAAAATGAGGGGGTATATTTTGCCATAGAAAGTATGATTAGTGCTGCAGAAAGAAAAATTAGGGCACATTTTGAGTGACTTCTCAAATCCTCTTCAATTTCATAAAAAAATTCAGACATACAGTCTCCCAAGATGGCCACCAGAGACAAAAGAACCTAAATGTAGCCCAAATATCACCCAGATGTAGCCCAAGTATAGCCCAATGACAGAATGTCCCAGAGTGTTCTAAAGAACAACTAGAGTGCTAGCAGTCTTACTTTTGACAAAAGTATGGCACACCAAGAAGCCATCTTGATTGGAATAAAGTGGTAAGTCTGAAAACATTTAATTTAAAAAGGAACAAAATGAGGGGGTTCATTTTGCCATAGAAAGTATGATTAGTGCTTCAGAAAGAAAAATTAGGGATCATTTTAAGTGTCTTCTCAAATCCTCTTCTATTTCATAAAAAAAATTCTGACATGCAGACTGAAACATGCACTTTGAATACCAGCAGCAGACTTCCCTGGTGAGCAGTAGCTTTACTACAGTGATCTAATGAGCAACTAGAGTGCTAACATTTAGAATTTATGGCAAATGTGTGACACATCTGAATGCCTTCTTGATGGAACCAAAGTAAACAAGCATTGAAAATGCAATAGATCTCGCCCTCGTTTAAGTTAAAGCCATTCTGTTTGTAATGAGGTGGCTTTTTAGCTTTGCTTTTATTAGTGTTTTTTAAACTTTCATGTCAATAACATGCATCTGTATGCATATATGTATATGTATGCATGCATCTATATTTGTATTTATATAGATATACAGATTATATATGTTTATATATGTATGTGTATATATATATATTCGCAGTCTCTTTCTTCAGAAAAATGCACACTCAGAGGTAAGGAAAGTTAGCCAGAACTTTAAATACCGCAACACCGCTACGCGTTTCGACACCGTGGTGTCTTGATCACGCCATATTATGCCGTATTAGCCACCGTGTATACATAGTATTGACCTGAACATAAACATAGAAGAGGGGTTATCTTTCCCTTCGTACATTCGCCGCCATATTGGAATGGTCAAATGTTTGTATTTTTCTCCCCTCGGCAATGTTGCCACATGCATTAATAAAAAGCATTTGTACAGTGTTTCATCTATCGCCATTCACGCGACTAGAATACATATACATTTTTACGCTAATCACACACTTGCTTTTTATATTTACTGCGGAGAAACGCGGATGTCCTAGATTTCTACTAATTAAGCATCCAAATTCAAACCTCCAGTGTAGACAGTATAGACACCTCGGACCTGAGGTTCTAACCTGCTATGTTGATTTCTTTGACATGATTTCGTTATGCATTAACGCTGATTCTTTAAATGTTTATGCTTTCGGACTAGTGCCTACGAGATTTAAGGACATCAACTTGATCCATTTTATGCAGTGGAAGAACAGTTGAAGGAATCAATTTTACACCAAATGGATTACTGAGTCCCCATCACCATAGTTCATTCCGGTCAATCACAAAATAAGAAAAAAAGCGAAAACAGTGTTCCCAATTCATATAACCAGTGCACGTGAATCCAATAGAGGTACAGGAAGATCGTGAGCCCTTTTCTGCCGTTTAACCGAGACAATGAAGGATGTCTTCCTGTCCATCTGTAAAATTAATCATAAGAATATAAAGTATTACTATTTAAAACCTTCTATCAGTAGAACTGAACTCATTCTGTCATGATCTTCTACAGCTCGCCTGCACAGCTACATATTCACCATGAAAAGGGGAATGATATAGAGACATTTGGATGCTCATCATTAATCTGGATGTAAGTGTGTTACTAGCTCCTCATCCAAGTTATGTCCTCCGGGGAACTTTGTCTCTAATTCTATTATCCATTTGGATTCCTTCTTTCTCAATTGTAACTCTCTATTACCACCTCTCTTGTTAACCATTACGTGTTCTATTGCAAAATAGCTTAACAGAGAGTTATTAGATCCATGTTTTTCATGAAAATGTCTTGCGATTGGGTACTGAAAGTCTAGGTTAGTGATGGCCCTCAAGTGTTCCTGCACCCGTTTTTTCACCATACATGTAGTACTGCCTACATACCTTAATTTGCAGGGACACTCAAGGATGTAAATTGCATAGGTGGTACTGCAAGTGAGAAATTGACTGATAATTTTATTCTTATTTGTCCCTGGTGTTGTGAATTCTCTCACCATTTTGCTTGTTGTACACGCTCTACAATGGTTGTAGGAGAGTAGGGTCTGCTATCCTATGGTCACCCCAAATTTTTGCTATTTGCTTCACTGGTTTCTGACTTAATGTGGCTGTGGGCCTGCTAATCAGACCCACAGCCTGCTGTTCTCTCTCTAAATTACTGCCAATGCACTTTAGGTGCATTACGAATTGGAACTGGTTCACCTTATGAGCCCCTGTATTAGTGCACCCTAGGTGCCCAGGGCATAGGTGTATCCAAGGCCTACCAGGGGCTGCAGCATGTATTGTGCCACCCCTGGCCTGGCCTCCATATTTGACACAACTGGCTGATCACTCAGCTGGGGTAAGTCGGTGTAACCACCTCTTACTTAGGTACAGTATGTCTGTGCCTAACCCTAAACTGGACACATATGTTCCTATCAGCCACTCCTATGGAAGGCCTCCTCAATCCTGGAGGCAGAGTGCTTGGAAATATGTGAGATGGTGCTCTAGCATGAGCTGAGCCTGTCTGCAGCTGTCGGGAACCACTCCCTAAGCTGTTCCGGGATATTGCCATACCATATACTCTTAAGTGCATTATAATCCTCGCGGTTATTTGCTATCTTTGGTTTGGCTTTATCAAAACATGTCGAGTAAGGTGTCATACGAATTGGAATACTATCCCCTCGCCAATTCTGGCGACGGGGATAGCATTCCACCCTTCTAGAGGGACACGACATGTGTGTAGCCTTAACCCCGGTTAAAGTTAAACAGAGCCTCAGCATCACAAAATGGATGCTGCCACCACAGACACGAGTCTGGCCTCCTGCTGCTGACCGAAACTCGGCAGATGGTGGCCTGGACAAAGGGTTTCCTGCCTTGGGAGGTGCGAGCACCACCCCAGACAGGATTTTGTGTATTGGGTAGGACAGGGCTGAATAGAATCAGACATGCCCGGGGCACACAAGGTGTCCCCGTGCATAGGCCAGTCCAAACCGGTTCTGGGGCTTTCCAGCCCCAGTCCTGGCGAGGAGCTGGACAAAGGAAAGGGGGTGTAGCCGCCCCCCTTCCTGGTTCCTCCCAGAGGAGGGACCTAGTAGGTGATCCACCCCTCAGATTGGGAATAAGAGTGGGAGCCGTGCCATTGCACAGCAGATCATCCTGAATCAACTTTACACGAAGAAGAAGACTGGACTTCGACATTCTGCTGCACAGAAGACTGAAGAGAATCTCCCTTGTGGCCTAGGAGTGGCCACCCTGTGAACACAGGTACCAACCAGCAACTCGACGTCTGCTTTGCCGCTGCCTCCCGCCGGAGACCGAGCCCAGAGCCCGACAAGAACCAGACTACCAGACCTCTTAGAGCCCGATCCACAGTCCCTGCGAAGAAGGGACCCGTGGAGGCACCGAGTGACGTGGGACCGGACCTCTTGGAAGACACTCGAAAAGCTGACTGCGCAGCTTCTGAGGCATCCTCGACGTTGTGCTTTGGGGACTGAGAACCCCCACCACCGAGCAGCCCTTGCACCGAAAATCAGCCCTCCAGCATCTCCACGATCTGCGTGGGGCCCTTTTGCATTGTGCCACTCGACGCGCCATCCCGGCCACTAGCCACGTGGTCAGTGGCCATCTTGGCGACGAACCCGAAGATTTGCACAGCAGGTCTGGTTGCTCCAGACCTACCCAAGCTCCTGTGAAAAGGAGCACCCGCTCTGACCTTGCTGGTCCGAGTGTTAAGCATCTTTCCACTTCTGCGTGGCTTGCATTTGCCAAGGCCTGTTTGCTCCGATCAGGTTGCCGACACCGCCAACAGCGAGAAGCCTACGTGGGACAGCTCGTGACCGACTCCTGGACGTCCTCGACCCCGGGTATCCACGTGGCTGCAGAAAGAAGCTACCCAACAACGCCTGTTTGCACCCGACATCGCCTGGTTCCAATCTGGTTCCATGGTAGTCACTGGCTAGTGACTTTGAACACTGTCCCCTCTGCTTTCAGGTCTTCACATCTTCAGATCCACCCTTGGATCCACCGGAACTCTTCTCATCGAGCCGCCTGCAGCATCTTCAGCTCCAAGCACCATCGACCGGCGTGACGAAACCCGACACTACTTCGACCCTGTGCACCCGCTTCCTGTGGGTGAGGTAACTCAGCTCCGCCAGTGCTCCTGCATTGGTACACATCTCAAGGGCCTGTGTCTTAAGTTTTAACTCCGTAGGTCACTCGGAAGGTTCCTAACTTTCTAACTTTGTACTTTTTACGCACCATAGACTTTACATTGGAAAGTGCGTGCACTTTGAACACTGCACCCGAGTCCCGTGGGCCTCTCCCAACTTAGTCACTGCTAGTCTCGAATAGCTCCAGCGATTCCCAAGGCCCTAGGCCTCTTCACTTTCCTCCTGGTATCTCTTATACCACTTTCTTAGTATATGGTTTAGGTGGCCCCTAGGGCTCATCCATATTGTGCAACTTTTGTGTATTTTAAACTGTCTTGTGATTTAACGCTTGTGCTTCTGTGCTCATAAAGAGTCCAGGGGGTTTTATAGTTAATAAATCAATATATATTTTCAATATATATCTGCGTGGTGTCCCTTTCATTTGGTATTCAAGGGGGTTGTGTATGGTATAACAGCTGGCTTCACATGCCTTTCAGAGTTTAGCCTAAGACTGCTTTGTCCACGTTACCACTAGGATAACTGGTCTACAAGGTTGAATTACAACCATCATCATAAGGGTTGCTTGGCATGGTACAAAGTGATCACTAAGAATTAGTGAGCATTATATACCAGGCCAACTTCTCACATTGGTGAGCAGCGGATTGGGATCTGAGCTTGCTGTTGTTTTACCATTACAATCTTTGAGATTATCATTTGAAAGATCATACAGGTACCTGCTAGGTACATATAAAACAAGACTAGTATACTTAAGTTCTACTAAACTTAGTTGTTGTAGAGCAAAGGGAGTAGCACACCCTAGCTACAACTACTAGATAGGTTTAGTAGGTAAACACCAGTGTAGGTAGATTGCAACACATCCACCCACACTAGAGCAATGTCTGGAGCAGAAGGGTCCAGTGGACTTACTCCTGTTGAGAGTGACCCTCCAAGGGCACCATCCAAATTTGCTATTTTTTCCTTTAAGGAATTAAGACAGCTTTGTGTCTTAAGGGGTCTGAAGACAGGGCCTTCCCCTACTACAGACCACCTAAGAGAGCTCTTAGACCAGTCTGAGACTCTAAAGCCCTCTAAGGCAAACCCCACAGGGGATGCTGAAGGAGGCCATCCTTCAGAGGATGACACTGTAGACACCCCTGCCCCTATCATCCTGGTAGATGAGGAAGCCTCCACCACTGGAGCTCCTCAGGTAGATGTAGAGGAAGAAGAAGAGGAGGAGGAGGTGGAAAGCAGTGAGTCAGATGATGACAGAGATAGTCAGGTGCTGGTCAGTAGACTGAACCAGGCTAACTTAAGCCAACTTGGGAATGAATCTGGTAACAACCCATTCAGACCCCCAGGTGGACTTAACCAGGGGCATAGGAGGAGGAGGAATCACTCAGGTGAATCCAATACCTTCCATGTCTCTAGAGGCTCTCATGGTCACTCCAGGAAGGAGATGACTAGCCCTCAGAGAAGGGAACATGAGGCCAAGATGAGAGAGGCTGAGCTTAGGATCCAGAGGCAAGAGTTAGAGGTTGCCCTGGCCAAGGAGAAACTTGCTAGAGCAAGACAGCCTAGAGAGAGTGGGGTAATAGAACCCACTGGTGGCAGCAATATCCACAAGGATAAAGACAGGTCTTTTGATAACAGAAACCTGAGTAAGATTGTGCCCCCCTACAAAGCTGGGGATGATATCCATAAATGGATTACTGCAATGGAGAGAGCCTGCAGAGTACAGCAGATCCCTCAGGAGCAGTGGGCAGCAATCTTGTGGCTCTCCTTTGAAGGTAGAGGCCGAGACAGACTCCCCACAGTTAGTGATGGGGATTCTAGAAACTACCTGGTCCTGAAGAGTGCTCTGATTGATGGGTTAGGCTTAACCACTGAACAGTACAGGTTAATGTTCAGAGATACCCAGAAGACACAGACTCAGGACTGGTCTGAATTTGTTGAGTGTGCCACTAAGGCTCTGGAGGGATGGTTGCTGGGAAGCAAGGTTACAGACTATGAAGGATTGTATAATTTGCTGATGAGAGAACACATTTAAAATAATTGTCAGAACCAGCAGTTGCATCAACATTTGGTTGACTCAGATTTGACCTCTCCCCAAGAATTGGGAAAGAGGGCAGATAAATGGGTAAGAACCAGAGTTAAGCAAAAGAACCAGAACCAGGGTGGTGACCAGAAGAAAACAGACCAGAAGGGTGGGGAGCAGAAAGCTAAAGACCAGAAGTCTTCAACAGGGCCCCAAACTGAGACAGAGGGTGGGTCCCAAACTTCCAAGAAGAAGAAGAAAGAAGGTCAGAAGAAACCCTGGTGTAAAACTTGTAAGAACACCTCTCACTGGACAAGTGAGTGTAAAAAGGGTGGAGCCCCCAGCACTGCAGCCCCTAAGGCACCTGCACCCACTAGTACAGTTAGCAGTGCTGGTCCTCAAGCCAAGGGATTAGTGGGTATCACTTTGGGAACTGAAGGAGATTCTGACCTAGTCAGAACCCTTACACAGGCTGTTCTGGTTTGTGAAGGGGACATAGATTTGACCCCTGACATAAGTCCCAGTAACCTGGGCAAATACAGACAGACACCTTTGATCAACAATAGAGTGGCTCAAGCTTACAGGGACACATGTGCCAGTGTCACTATGGTGACACCTAACTTTGTGGACCCTGGACAATACATGCCAGGCGATGATTACCTGGTGACCAATGCCAGCAATGTCACTACTACACATAGTGTGGCACTTGTTAACTTTTCCTGGGGAGGGGTAACCGGCCTAAAGAAAGTTGTGGTTAGTGCTGATCTCCCAGTAGAATGTTTGTTGGGCAATGACCTGGAGAACTCTCTATGGTCAGAAGTTGAGTACAGGACTCATGCAGAGATGTTAGGGATATCATCACATGTCCTTGCTGTGACCAGGTCACAGGCCAAAAAGTGCCTCTCTGAACCTCAGGTCTTGGATCTTGGAACAATGGACCAAGTACCTTCCAAGAAGAAGAACAGGAGGGTTAAGGCTGCGCCTTCCCAACTGCCTACAAGTGAGGATCAGGCTTCACAGGAAACTGATCTTGAGACCCCTGAAGGAACTGTCCCTGAAGAACTTGAACCTGATCAGGTTGAGTTTCGGGGACAGGGGGACCTTCTAGGGCAGACTTGGGGCAGGCTCAGTTAACCTGTCCTTCTCTTGAACCCCTCAGACAGCAGGCTGCTGCTGAAGCTGCTGGGAATGCTCAAGGTGCCCATAAAGTATATTGGGACGATGGACTCCTTTATTCAGAGGCTAGAGACCCCAAGCCTGGTGCTACCAGGAGGTTGGTTATACCTCTGCAATTTAGGGGCTTCCTACTCACCTTGGCCCATGATATTCCTTTAGCAGGACACCTAGGCCAGAACAAGACCTGGGACAGGCTTGTCCCTCACTTTCACTGGCCTCACATGTCTGAAGACACCAAGGAGTTTTGTCGCTCCTGTGAAACCTGCCAAGCCTGTGGTAAAGCAGGTGGAACAACAAAGGCCCCCCTGATACCACTACCTGTGGTGGGGGTTCCCTTTGAAAGAGTGGGGATTGATATTGTTGGTCCAATGGATCCCCCTACAGCATCTGGGCACAGATTCATACTGGTGGTAGTGGATCATGCCACCAGGTACCCAGAGGCAATTCCACTTAGGACCACAACAGCTCCTGTTGTGGCCAGGGCCTTACTTGGAGTTTTCTCCAGAGTGGGGTTTCCTAAGGAGGTAATATCAGATAGAGGTGCCAACTTCATGTCTGGATATTTGACAGCTATGTGGAAGGAATGTGGTGTCAACTACAAGTTCACCACTCCTTATCACCCACAATGCAATGGGCTTGTTGAGAGATTTAACAAGACCCTAAAGGGCATGATTAAAGGATTACCTGAAAAGCTCAGGCGAAGATGGGACATCCTACTGCCCTGCCTTTTGTTCGCTTACAGAGAGGTCCCACAAAAGGGGGTTGGCTTCAGCCCCTTTGAATTGTTGTTTGGGCACCCTGTAAGAGGACCCCTGTGTCTAGTGAAGGAAGGATGGGAGTTACCTCTCAAAAAGCCTAAACAGGACATAGTGGACTATGTACTTGGTCTCCGCTCCAGGATGGCAGAGTACATGGAAAAGGCATCCAAAAACCTTGAGGCTAGCCAAGAATTACAAAAAGCTTGGCATGACCAAAAGGCTGTCCTTGTTGAATTTCAGCCTGGACAGAAGGTATGGGTGTTGGAGCCAGTGGCCCCAGCAGCACTCCAAGACAAATGGTCTGGACCCCATACAATTCTGGAGAAGAAGGGAGAGGTTACCTACTTGGTGGACCTAGGAACTCCCAGGAGCCCCCACAGGGTGCTCCATGTAAACAGATTGAAGGCATATGTCAGCAGGGCAGACACGGGCTTGCTCATGGCTACAGATGAGGGACAGGAGGAAGAGAGTGACCCTCTCCCAGACCTGCTCACTCAGAACCCTGAGGATGGCTCAGTTGATGGTGTGGCCTTAGGTGGCAGCCTCACTGAGCATCAGCAACATGACTGCAGACAAGTTCTACAGGCATACAGGCATATGTTCTCATTGACACCCAGTCAGACTAACTGGTGTACACATGTGGTGGACACTGGTGACAGTCTTCCTGTAAAGAGCAACATTTACAGGCAACCTGACCACGTCAGGGACTGTATAAAGACTGAGGTGCAAAAGATGCTGGAATTAGGTGTCATTGAGCCTTCAGAGAGCCCCTGGGCTAGCCCAGTGGTTCTGGTCCCCAAACCTCACACCAAAGATGGCAAGAGAGAGATGAGGTTCTGTGTGGATTACAGAGGACTCAATGCTGTCACCAGGACAGATGCACACCCTATTCCAAGGGCAGATGAGCTCATTGACAAGTTGGCTTCTTCCAAATATTTGAGCACATTTGACTTGACAGCTGGCTACTGGCAAATCAGGTTAGCTGAGGAGTCTAAAGCCAAAACAGCATTTTCTACCCCTAGTGGGCATTATCAGTTTGTGGTGATGCCCTTTGGTTTGAAAAATGCACCTGCCACCTTCCAAAGGTTGGTGAATCAAGTCCTCACTGGGTTGGATGACTTTTGTGCAGCTTATCTGGACGATATTGCTGTCTTTAGCTCCACCTGGGAGGATCACCTGGTCCACCTGAAGGAAGTGCTTGAGGCTCTGCAGAAGGCAGGCCTCACTATCAAGGCAACAAAGTGCCAGATAGGGCAGAGCAAGGTTGTATACCTGGGCCACCTTGTAGGTGGAGGCCAAGTTCAACCACTGGAGAGTAAGATCCAGACCATCAAGGACTGGTCCCCTCCAACCACCCAGACTCAGGTCAGAGCTTTCTTGGGCCTGACTGGGTACTACAGGAAGTTTGTTAAGAACTATGGGTCCATTGTGACTCCTCTTAATGATCTGACATCTAAAAAGATGCCCAAAAAGGTTCAGTGGACAGAAATCTGTCAAAAGGCATTTGATGACCTGAAGAAGGCCATGTGCTCTGCACCTATCCTGAAGAGTCCTGACTACTCAAGAAAGTTCATTGTCCAAACAGATGCTTCTGAGTTGGGAGTGGGAGCAGTGCTTTCACAGCTTAATGTAGATGGCCAGGACCAGCCCATTGCTTTCATTAGCAGAAGGCTGACCCCCAGAGAGAAACGTTGGTCAGCTATAGAGAGGGAGGCCTTTGCTGTGGTGTGGGCCCTGAAGAAGTTGAGGCCATACTTGTTTGGTACTCACTTCAAGATTCAGACCGACCATAAGCCCCTCCTATGGCTTAATCAGATGAAGGGTGAAAACCCCAAACTACTCAGGTGGTCCATTTCCCTACAGGGGATGGACTTTACAGTGGAGCACCGCCCAGGGACTGACCATGGCAACGCAGATGGTCTCTCCAGGTACTTCCACTTAGAACATGAAGACACAACTGGTCAAGGTTAGTCTAATGTCCCTGGGTTTGGGGGGGGGGGGTTATGTAGGAGAGTAGGGTCTGCTATCCTATGGTCACCCCAAATTTTTGCTTTTTGCTTCACTGGTTTCTGACTTAATGTGGCTGTGGGCCTGCTAATCAGACCCACAGCCTGCTGTTCTCTCTCTAAATTACTGCCAATGCACTTTAGGTGCATTACGAATTGGGACTGGTTCACCTTATGAGCCCCTGTATTAGTGCACCCTAGGTGCCCAGGGCATAGGTGTATCCAAGGCCTACCAGGGGCTGCAACATGTATTGTGCCACCCCTGGCCTGGCCTCCATATTTGACACAACTGGCTGATCACTCAGCTGGGGTAAGTCGGTGTAACCACCTCTTACTTAGGTACAGTATGTCTGTGCCTAACCCTAAACTGGACACATATGTTCCTATCAGCCACTCCTATGGAAGGCCTCATCAATCCTGGAGGCAGAGTGCTTGGAAATATGTGAGATGGTGCTCTAGCATGAGCTGAGCCTGTCTGCAGCTGTCGGGAACCACTCCCTAAGCTGTTCCGGGATATTGCCATACCATATACTCTTAAGTGCATTATAATCCTCGCGGTTATTTGCTATCTTTGGTTTGGCTTTATCAAAACATGTCGAGTAAGGTGTCATACGAATTGGAATACTATCCCCTCGCCAATTCTGGCGATGGGGATAGCATTCCACCCTTCTAGAGGGACACGACATGTGTGTAGCCTTAACCCCGGTTAAAGTTAAACAGAGCCTCAGCATCACAAAATGGATGCTGCCACCACAGACACGAGTCTGGCCTCCTGCTGCTGACCGAAACTCGATTTACAAAAAGGGGGTGGTGATGAACAGAGTGTCTGAGTTAAACAGACCACTCTTACCCAGTCCAAAGATCAGGGCTTGATCCATCACCGTTATTTATCTCACTGCCCCATCCCAGCTCATAACCTGGCTATATGCAAATCAGTCTGTCCCTGGCCCAGTGCATCATGGGAACAGGGCAGACTAAACTACCAAGCCAATTCTTCACCAGAAAGGAGACAAGCTACCGGGGACCGGTTTCTGGCATTTCAGCCTTCTTCGGCCCGGCTTGCTTGAATCCTGATGGAGCAGTGAGAAAGGGACTCATGTCTGAGTATACCCTGCCACACCTATAGTGGCCAAAAACGATTTACAAAAAGGGGGTGGTGATGAACAGAGTGTCTGAGTTAAACAGACCACTCTTACCCAGTCCAAAGATCAGGGCTTGATCCATCACCGTTATTTATCTCACTGCCCCATCCCAGCTCAGAACCTGGCTATATGCAAATCAGTCTGTCCCTGGCCCAGTGCATCATGGGAACAGGGCAGACTAAACTACCAAGCCAATTCTTCACCAGAAAGGAGACAAGCTACCGGGGACCGGTTTCTGGCATTTCAGCCTTCTTCGGCCCGGCTTGCTTGAATCCTGATGGAGCAGTGAGAAAGGGACTCATGTCTGAGTATACCCTGCCACACCTATAGTGGCCAAAAACGATTTACAAAAAGGGGGTGGTGATGAACAGAGTGTCTGAGTTAAACAGACCACTCTTACCCAGTCCAAAGATCAGGGCTTGATCCATCACCGTTATTTATCTCACTGCCCCATCCCAGCTCAGAACCTGGCTATATGCAAATCAGTCTGTCCCTGGCCCAGTGCATCATGGGAACAGGGCAGACTAAACTACCAAGCCAATTCTTCACCAGAAAGGAGACAAGCTACCGGGGACCGGTTTCTGGCATTTCAGCCTTCTTCGGCCCGGCTTGCTTGAATCCTGATGGAGCAGTGAGAAAGGGACTCATGTCTGAGTATACCCTGCCACACCTATAGTGGCCAAAAACGATTTACAAAAAGGGGGTGGTGATGAACAGAGTGTCTGAGTTAAACAGACCACTCTTACCCAGTCCAAAGATCAGGGCTTGATCCATCACCGTTATTTATCTCACTGCCCCATCCCAGCTCAGAACCTGGCTATATGCAAATCAGTCTGTCCCTGGCCCAGTGCATCATGGGAACAGGGCAGACTAAACTACCAAGCCAATTCTTCACCAGAAAGGAGACAAGCTACCGGGGACCGGTTTCTGGCATTTCAGCCTTCTTCGGCCCGGCTTGCTTGAATCCTGATGGAGCAGTGAGAAAGGGACTCATGTCTGAGTATACCCTGCCACACCTATAGTGGCCAAAAACGATTTACAAAAAGGGGGTGGTGATGAACAGAGTGTCTGAGTTAAACAGACCACTCTTACCCAGTCCAAAGATCAGGGCTTGATCCATCACCGTTATTTATCTCACTGCCCCATCCCAGCTCAGAACCTGGCTATATGCAAATCAGTCTGTCCCTGGCCCAGTGCATCATGGGAACAGGGCAGACTAAACTACCAAGCCAATTCTTCACCAGAAAGGAGACAAGCTACCGGGGACCGGTTTCTGGCATTTCAGCCTTCTTCGGCCCGGCTTGCTTGAATCCTGATGGAGCAGTGAGAAAGGGACTCATGTCTGAGTATACCCTGCCACACCTATAGTGGCCAAAAACGATTTACAAAAAGGGGGTGGTGATGAACAGAGTGTCTGAGTTAAACAGACCACTCTTACCCAGTCCAAAGATCAGGGCTTGATCCATCACCGTTATTTATCTCACTGCCCCATCCCAGCTCAGAACCTGGCTATATGCAAATCAGTCTGTCCCTGGCCCAGTGCATCATGGGAACAGGGCAGACTAAACTACCAAGCCAATTCTTCACCAGAAAGGAGACAAGCTACCGGGGACCGGTTTCTGGCATTTCAGCCTTCTTCGGCCCGGCTTGCTTGAATCCTGATGGAGCAGTGAGAAAGGGACTCATGTCTGAGTATACCCTGCCACACCTATAGTGGCCAAAAACGATTTACAAAAAGGGGGTGGTGATGAACAGAGTGTCTGAGTTAAACAGACCACTCTTACCCAGTCCAAAGATCAGGGCTTGATCCATCACCGTTATTTATCTCACTGCCCCATCCCAGCTCAGAACCTGGCTATATGCAAATCAGTCTGTCCCTGGCCCAGTGCATCATGGGAACAGGGCAGACTAAACTACCAAGCCAATTCTTCACCAGAAAGGAGACAAGCTACCGGGGACCGGTTTCTGGCATTTCAGCCTTCTTCGGCCCGGCTTGCTTGAATCCTGATGGAGCAGTGAGAAAGGGACTCATGTCTGAGTATACCCTGCCACACCTATAGTGGCCAAAAACGATTTACAAAAAGGGGGTGGTGATGAACAGAGTGTCTGAGTTAAACAGACCACTCTTACCCAGTCCAAAGATCAGGGCTTGATCCATCACCGTTATTTATCTCACTGCCCCATCCCAGCTCAGAACCTGGCTATATGCAAATCAGTCTGTCCCTGGCCCAGTGCATCATGGGAACAGGGCAGACTAAACTACCAAGCCAATTCTTCACCAGAAAGGAGACAAGCTACCGGGGACCGGTTTCTGGCATTTCAGCCTTCTTCGGCCCGGCTTGCTTGAATCCTGATGGAGCAGTGAGAAAGGGACTCATGTCTGAGTATACCCTGCCACACCTATAGTGGCCAAAAACGATTTACAAAAAGGGGGTGGTGATGAACAGAGTGTCTGAGTTAAACAGACCACTCTTACCCAGTCCAAAGATCAGGGCTTGATCCATCACCGTTATTTATCTCACTGCCCCATCCCAGCTCAGAACCTGGCTATATGCAAATCAGTCTGTCCCTGGCCCAGTGCATCATGGGAACAGGGCAGACTAAACTACCAAGCCAATTCTTCACCAGAAAGGAGACAAGCTACCGGGGACCGGTTTCTGGCATTTCAGCCTTCTTCGGCCCGGCTTGCTTGAATCCTGATGGAGCAGTGAGAAAGGGACTCATGTCTGAGTATACCCTGCCACACCTATAGTGGCCAAAAACGATTTACAAAAAGGGGGTGGTGATGAACAGAGTGTCTGAGTTAAACAGACCACTCTTACCCAGTCCAAAGATCAGGGCTTGATCCATCACCGTTATTTATCTCACTGCCCCATCCCAGCTCAGAACCTGGCTATATGCAAATCAGTCTGTCCCTGGCCCAGTGCATCATGGGAACAGGGCAGACTAAACTACCAAGCCAATTCTTCACCAGAAAGGAGACAAGCTACCGGGGACCGGTTTCTGGCATTTCAGCCTTCTTCGGCCCGGCTTGCTTGAATCCTGATGGAGCAGTGAGAAAGGGACTCATGTCTGAGTATACCCTGCCACACCTATAGTGGCCAAAAACGATTTACAAAAAGGGGGTGGTGATGAACAGAGTGTCTGAGTTAAACAGACCACTCTTACCCAGTCCAAAGATCAGGGCTTGATCCATCACCGTTATTTATCTCACTGCCCCATCCCAGCTCAGAACCTGGCTATATGCAAATCAGTCTGTCCCTGGCCCAGTGCATCATGGGAACAGGGCAGACTAAACTACCAAGCCAATTCTTCACCAGAAAGGAGACAAGCTACCGGGGACCGGTTTCTGGCATTTCAGCCTTCTTCGGCCCGGCTTGCTTGAATCCTGATGGAGCAGTGAGAAAGGGACTCATGTCTGAGTATACCCTGCCACACCTATAGTGGCCAAAAACGATTTACAAAAAGGGGGTGGTGATGAACAGAGTGTCTGAGTTAAACAGACCACTCTTACCCAGTCCAAAGATCAGGTCTTGATCCATCACCGTTATTTATCTCACTGCCCCATCCCAGCTCAGAACCTGGCTATATGCAAATCAGTCTGTCCCTGGCCCAGTGCATCATGGGAACAGGGCAGACTAAACTACCAAGCCAATTCTTCACCAGAAAGGAGACAAGCTACCGGGGACCGGTTTCTGGCATTTCAGCCTTCTTCGGCCCGGCTTGCTTGAATCCTGATGGAGCAGTGAGAAAGGGACTCATGTCTGAGTATACCCTGCCACACCTATAGTGGCCAAAAACGATTTACAAAAAGGGGGTGGTGATGAACAGAGTGTCTGAGTTAAACAGACCACTCTTACCCAGTCCAAAGATCAGGGCTTGATCCATCACCGTTATTTATCTCACTGCCCCATCCCAGCTCAGAACCTGGCTATATGCAAATCAGTCTGTCCCTGGCCCAGTGCATCATGGGAACAGGGCAGACTAAACTACCAAGCCAATTCTTCACCAGAAAGGAGACAAGCTACCGGGGACCGGTTTCTGGCATTTCAGCCTTCTTCGGCCCGGCTTGCTTGAATCCTGATGGAGCAGTGAGAAAGGGACTCATGTCTGAGTATACCCTGCCACACCTATAGTGGCCAAAAACGATTTACAAGAAGGGGGTGGTGATGAACAGAGTGTCTGAGTTAAACAGACCACTCTTACCCAGTCCAAAGATCAGGGCTTGATCCATCACCGTTATTTATCTCACTGCCCCATCCCAGCTCAGAACCTGGCTATATGCAAATCAGTCTGTCCCTGGCCCAGTGCATCATGGGAACAGGGCAGACTAAACTACCAAGCCAATTCTTCACCAGAAAGGAGACAAGCTACCGGGGACCGGTTTCTGGCATTTCAGCCTTCTTCGGCCCGGCTTGCTTGAATCCTGATGGAGCAGTGAGAAAGGGACTCATGTCTGAGTATACCCTGCCACACCTATAGTGGCCAAAAACGATTTACAAAAAGGGGGTGGTGATGAACAGAGTGTCTGAGTTAAACAGACCACTCTTACCCAGTCCAAAGATCAGGGCTTGATCCATCACCGTTATTTATCTCACTGCCCCATCCCAGCTCAGAACCTGGCTATATGCAAATCAGTCTGTCCCTGGCCCAGTGCATCATGGGAACAGGGCAGACTAAACTACCAAGCCAATTCTTCACCAGAAAGGAGACAAGCTACCGGGGACCGGTTTCTGGCATTTCAGCCTTCTTCGGCCCAGCTTGCTTGAATCCTGATGGAGCAGTGAGAAAGGGACTCATGTCTGAGTATACCCTGCCACACCTATAGTGGCCAAAAACGATTTACAAAAAGGGGGTGGTGATGAACAGAGTGTCTGAGTTAAACAGACCACTCTTACCCAGTCCAAAGATCAGGGCTTGATCCATCACCGTTATTTATCTCACTGCCCCATCCCAGCTCAGAACCTGGCTATATGCAAATCAGTCTGTCCCTGGCCCAGTGCATCATGGGAACAGGGCAGACTAAACTACCAAGCCAATTCTTCACCAGAAAGGAGACAAGCTACCGGGGACCGGTTTCTGGCATTTCAGCCTTCTTCGGCCCGGCTTGCTTGAATCCTGATGGAGCAGTGAGAAAGGGACTCATGTCTGAGTATACCCTGCCACACCTATAGTGGCCAAAAACGATTTACAAAAAGGGGGTGGTGATGAACAGAGTGTCTGAGTTAAACAGACCACTCTTACCCAGTCCAAAGATCAGGGCTTGATCCATCACCGTTATTTATCTCACTGCCCCATCCCAGCTCAGAACCTGGCTATATGCAAATCAGTCTGTCCCTGGCCCAGTGCATCATGGGAACAGGGCAGACTAAACTACCAAGCCAATTCTTCACCAGAAAGGAGACAAGCTACCGGGGACCGGTTTCTGGCATTTCAGCCTTCTTCGGCCCGGCTTGCTTGAATCCTGATGGAGCAGTGAGAAAGGGACTCATGTCTGAGTATACCCTGCCACACCTATAGTGGCCAAAAACGATTTACAAAAAGGGGGTGGTGATGAACAGAGTGTCTGAGTTAAACAGACCACTCTTACCCAGTCCAAAGATCAGGGCTTGATCCATCACCGTTATTTATCTCACTGCCCCATCCCAGCTCAGAACCTGGCTATATGCAAATCAGTCTGTCCCTGGCCCAGTGCATCATGGGAACAGGGCAGACTAAACTACCAAGCCAATTCTTCACCAGAAAGGAGACAAGCTACCGGGGACCGGTTTCTGGCATTTCAGCCTTCTTCGGCCCGGCTTGCTTGAATCCTGATGGAGCAGTGAGAAAGGGACTCATGTCTGAGTATACCCTGCCACACCTATAGTGGCCAAAAACGATTTACAAAAAGGGGGTGGTGATGAACAGAGTGTCTGAGTTAAACAGACCACTCTTACCCAGTCCAAAGATCAGGGCTTGATCCATCACCGTTATTTATCTCACTGCCCCATCCCAGCTCAGAACCTGGCTATATGCAAATCAGTCTGTCCCTGGCCCAGTGCATCATGGGAACAGGGCAGACTAAACTACCAAGCCAATTCTTCACCAGAAAGGAGACAAGCTACCGGGGACCGGTTTCTGGCATTTCAGCCTTCTTCGGCCCGGCTTGCTTGAATCCTGATGGAGCAGTGAGAAAGGGACTCATGTCTGAGTATACCCTGCCACACCTATAGTGGCCAAAAACGATTTACAAAAAGGGGGTGGTGATGAACAGAGTGTCTGAGTTAAACAGACCACTCTTACCCAGTCCAAAGATCAGGGCTTGATCCATCACCGTTATTTATCTCACTGCCCCATCCCAGCTCAGAACCTGGCTATATGCAAATCAGTCTGTCCCTGGCCCAGTGCATCATGGGAACAGGGCAGACTAAACTACCAAGCCAATTCTTCACCAGAAAGGAGACAAGCTACCGGGGACCGGTTTCTGGCATTTCAGCCTTCTTCGGCCCGGCTTGCTTGAATCCTGATGGAGCAGTGAGAAAGGGACTCATGTCTGAGTATACCCTGCCACACCTATAGTGGCCAAAAACGATTTACAAAAAGGGGGTGGTGATGAACAGAGTGTCTGAGTTAAACAGACCACTCTTACCCAGTCCAAAGATCAGGGCTTGATCCATCACCGTTATTTATCTCACTGCCCCATCCCAGCTCAGAACCTGGCTATATGCAAATCAGTCTGTCCCTGGCCCAGTGCATCATGGGAACAGGGCAGACTAAACTACCAAGCCAATTCTTCACCAGAAAGGAGACAAGCTACCGGGGACCGGTTTCTGGCATTTCAGCCTTCTTCGGCCCGGCTTGCTTGAATCCTGATGGAGCAGTGAGAAAGGGACTCATGTCTGAGTATACCCTGCCACACCTATAGTGGCCAAAAACGATTTACAAAAAGGGGGTGGTGATGAACAGAGTGTCTGAGTTAAACAGACCACTCTTACCCAGTCCAAAGATCAGGGCTTGATCCATCACCGTTATTTATCTCACTGCCCCATCCCAGCTCAGAACCTGGCTATATGCAAATCAGTCTGTCCCTGGCCCAGTGCATCATGGGAACAGGGCAGACTAACCTACCAAGCCAATTCTTCACCAGAAAGGAGACAAGCTACCGGGGACCGGTTTCTGGCATTTCAGCCTTCTTCGGCCCGGCTTGCTTGAATCCTGATGGAGCAGTGAGAAAGGGACTCATGTCTGAGTATACCCTGCCACACCTATAGTGGCCAAAAACGATTTACAAAAAGGGGGTGGTGATGAACAGAGTGTCTGATTTTTGTCCACCCTAAGCGTGGAAGGGTATACTCAGATGTGAGTCCCTTGCTCATTGCACCATCAGGATTCAAGCAAGCCGGGCCGAAGACGGCTGAAATGCCAGAAACCGGTCCCCGGTAGCTTGTTTCCTTCCCAGTGTAAGAATTGGCTTTTGTAGTTTGGTTTGCCCTGTTCCCATCATGCACTGGGACAGGAACAGACTAATTTGCATACAGCCAGGTTCTGAAACTGGGATGGTGCAGTGAGCTAAAAAACGGTGTTGGATCTAGCCCTGATCTCTTGACTGGGTGAGAGTATTCTGTTTAATTCAGAGACTCTGTCCCTCACCACCCCTTTTTGTAAATATTTTTGTCCACCCTAAGCGTGGAAGGGTATACTCAGATGTGAGTCCCTTGCTCATTGCACCATCAGGATTCAAGCAAGCCGGGCCGAAGACGGCTGAAATGCCAGAAACCGGTCCCCGGTAGCTTGTTTCCTTCCCAGTGTAAGAATTGGCTTTTGTAGTTTGGTTTGCCCTGTTCCCATCATGCACTGGGACAGGAACAGACTAATTTGCATACAGCCAGGTTCTGAAACTGGGATGGTGCAGTGAGCTAAAAAACGGTGTTGGATCTAGCCCTGATCTCTTGACTGGGTGAGAGTATTCTGTTTAATTCAGAGACTCTGTCCCTCACCACCCCTTTTTGTAAATATTTTTGTCCACCCTAAGCGTGGAAGGGTATACTCAGATGTGAGTCCCTTGCTCATTGCACCATCAGGATTCAAGCAAGCCGGGCCGAAGACGGCTGAAATGCCAGAAACCGGTCCCCGGTAGCTTGTTTCCTTCCCAGTGTAAGAATTGGCTTTTGTAGTTTGGTTTGCCCTGTTCCCATCATGCACTGGGACAGGAACAGACTAATTTGCATACAGCCAGGTTCTGAAACTGGGATGGTGCAGTGAGCTAAAAAACGGTGTTGGATCTAGCCCTGATCTCTTGACTGGGTGAGAGTATTCTGTTTAATTCAGAGACTCTGTCCCTCACCACCCCTTTTTGTAAATATATGCTGACCGAAACTCGGCAGATGGTGGCCTGGACAAAGGGTTTCCTGCCTTGGGAGGTGCGAGCACCACCCCAGACAGGATTTTGTGTATTGGGTAGGACAGGGCTGAATAGAATCAGACATGCCCGGGGCACACAAGGTGTCCCCGTGCATAGGCCAGTCCAAACCGGTTCTGGGGCTTTCCAGCCCCAGTCCTGGCGAGGAGCTGGACAAAGGAAAGGGGGTGTAGCCGCCCCCCTTCCTGGTTCCTCCCAGAGGAGGGACCTAGTAGGTGATCCACCCCTCAGATTGGGAATAAGAGTGGGAGCCGTGCCATTGCACAGCAGATCATCCTGAATCAACTTTACACGAAGAAGAAGACTGGACTTCGACATTCTGCTGCACAGAAGACTGAAGAGAATCTCCCTTGTGGCCTAGGAGTGGCCACCCTGTGAACACAGGTACCAACCAGCAACTCGACGTCTGCTTTGCCGCCGCCTCCCGCCGGAGACCGAGCCCAGAGCCCGACAAGAACCAGACTCCCAGACCTCTCAGAGCCCGATCCACAGTCCCTGCGAAGAAGGGACCCGTGGAGGCACCGAGTGACGTGGGACCGGACCTCTTGGAAGACACTCGAAAAGCTGACTGCGCAGCTTCTGAGGCATCCTCGACGTTGTGCTTTGGGGACTGAAAACCCCCACCACCGAGCAGCCCTTGCACCGAAGATCAGCCCTCCAGCATCTCCACGATCTGCGTGGGGCCCTTTTGCATTGTGCCACTCGACGCGCCATCCCGGCCACTAGCCCCGTGGTCAGCGGCCATCTTGGCGACGAACCCGAAGATTTGCACAGCAGGTCTGGTTGCTCCAGACCTACCCAAGCTCCTGTGAAAAGGAGCACCCGCTCTGACCTTGCTGGTCCGAGTGTTAAGCATCTTTCCACTTCTGCGTGGCTTGCATTTGCCAAGGCCTGTTTGCTCCGATCAGGTCGCCGACACCGCCAACAGCCAGAAGCCTACGTGGGACAGCTCGTGACCGACTCCTGGACGTCCTCGACCCCGGGTATCCATATGGCTGCAGAAAGAAGCTACCGACAACGCCTGTTTGCACCCGACATCGCCTGGTTCCAATCTGGTTCCACGGTAGTCACTGGCTAGTGACTTTGAACACTGTCCCCTCTGCTTTCAGGTCTTCACATCTTCAGATCCACCCTTGGATCCACCGGAACTCTTCTCATCGAGCCGCCTGCAGCATCTTCAGCTCCAAGCACCATCGACCGGCGTGACGAAACCCGACACTACTTCGACCCTGTGCACCCGCTTCCTGTGGGTGAGGTAACTCAGCTACGCCAGTGCTCCTGCATTGGTACACATCTCAAGGGCCTGTGTCTTAAGTTTTAACTCCGTAGGTCACTCGGAAGGTTCCTAACTTTCTAACTTTGTACTTTTTACGCACCATAGACTTTACATTGGAAAGTGCGTGCACTTTGAACACTGCACCCGAGTCCCGTGGGCCTCTCCCGACTTAGTCACTGCTAGTCTCGAATAGCTCCAGCGATTCCCAAGGCCCTAGGCCTCTTCACTTTCCTCCTGGTATCTCTTATACCACTTTCTTAGTATATGCTTTAGGTGGCCCCTAGGGCTCATCCATATTGTGCAACTTTTGTGTATTTTAAACTGTCTTGTGATTTAACGCTTGTGCTTCTGTGCTCATAAAGAGTCCAGGGGGTTTTATAGTTAATAAATCAATATATATTTTCAATATATATCTGTGTGGTGTCCCTTTCATTTGGTATTCAAGGGGGTTGTGTATGGTATAACAGCTGGCTTCACATGCCTTTCAGAGTTTAGCCTAAGACTGCTTTGTCCACGTTACCACTAGGATAACTGGTCTACAAGGTTGAATTACAACCATCATCATAAGGGTTGCTTGGCATGGTACAAAGTGATCACTAAGAATTAGTGAGCATTATATACCAGGCCAACTTCTCACAATGGCCACAGGGATAAAATCATTTCAGATTGTGAGTGGTTCCTGTCCTATTTTCTGTGATGTCACTTCTTACCAACATATCACGTAAGCTTCTGCCTCTGCGATATGTAATTGATGGTTTCTCTCCTACCATCTTACCTATGACAGTGTCAGTTTGTAATATTTTCCAGTTTTTTCTTAAGATTTGTTGTACTTTCCCTGACTCATTGTTATATGTAGTGATCAAGCGGGTTACCATAGTTTTTTCATTTTCCTTTTCCTTGTCTTCTAGGGCAGTGTCTCTTGTTATTTCGGCTACTTTGGTGCTTTCTTTCGTTAATACCCACTCAGGGTACCCTCTCTCCCTGAATCTTTGTACCATACAGATCTGTTCCAACTCAAAAAGGTCTTGTGTACTGCAGTTCCTCCTTGCCCTCAGTAGCTCACCATATGGAATGCTCCATTTCAGCACCTCCAGGTGAGCACTGAGGGCATGTAGGAGGCTGTTCCCAGCAGTCTCCTTTCTATGGAGGCTAGTTACTAGTTCTCCATTCTGTACCATCACAGTGTTGTCCAGAAACTCTACCCTTGAATTACTCATTGTTGAAGTAAGTTGGATATTGTAGCCATTGTTATTTAACTTGTCCATAAATATGTTTGCTTCTTGCTCTGAGCCATTCCATACTATGAACAAGTCATCTATGTACCTTAGCCAAACCCTGACATGTTCGAAGTCCGTTCTCAGGTTACAATTGACTTTCAGTTCCTCCTCCCACTTCCCGAGGAATAGGTTCGCAAAACTGGGTGCAAATGAAGAGCCCATTGCAGTCCCACGTGTTTGCCTAAATAATTCCCAGTTGAACATAAAAATGTTTTGGGTGAGACAGATCTTAATCATTTCCAGGATCATATTAGTATGTTGGAGGAAACCTATATCTCTGGTTTTCAAGTAGTGTAGGCATGCACATATTCCCTGATAATGATCGATTATAGTGTATAATGCACTCACATCTGCTGTTATAAGGATGCAGTCATCTGTCCAATTTATGGACTTTACTTTATTCAAAAAGTCTTTTGTATCCCTAATGTGTGATGGTAGACCGATGACATAATCCTTTAGGAAATGGTCTATATACTTAGACATGTTTTCGTTCACACTGCCGATAGAGGACACTATGGGTCTCCCTGGTGGGTTCATGGGGTCTTTGTGTATCTTTGGGAGCAGATAGAAAATTGCCAATTTTGGGTAATCTTTTTTTAGAAAGCAAAATTCAGGCCAAGTCAAAAGACCTTCCTCCTGCCATCCTACCAATTGTTCCCATGTATTGACAATGCTCTTGTTGTATTCACGTGTATTGCTCTTACAATAGAAGTCATTATTATTGAGTTGGAATAGAGCCTCCTTAATGTACATGTTCCTCCCCCACAAAACAATATTCCCTCCCTTATCTGAGGGTCTAATAATCACACTTTTGTCTTCTGCAAGTGAGATGATAAAATCCCTCTCACCTTTTGTGAGATTGAAGTTGGTTTTATTACCCACATTTTTCTTGTGTTTGTGTTGTCTTAGTTCTTTCACTACCATGTCTTGAAAGGTGTCTAATGAATCATGTGGCATCAGAGGACAAAAAGTGGACTGTGGTTTGAAATGTGTACATGCCGCCTGACTCATGTCGGGGTCTTGGGTACCTATTTCCATCATATCCAATGTATTGGGGGGGTATCCCCTATTTCAACCACTTCTTGAGATACATTATTCTCCCCATCTAACTCACTGTGAGTTTCTTGTGTATCTGTATCAATAACATCCCTTTGTGTCATGTTTTTGTTGTGCAACATATGCCATTTTTTAAACTTTAATTTACGAATAAATTTAAAAATATCAATTTGTGTGTTCGTAAAATTAAAGAGTTCTGTGGGGCAAAAGGTTAGGCCCAGGCATAATGTTCTTTTCTCATTGTCTGTTAAAGTTCTTGAGGACAGGTTGATAATTGTTCTATTTACCATCACTGGATCCATTACCGCTTTCTCCTGTTGAAGCCTCCACGTCTGGTTCCCACTGGCTTGTTTTTTGTTTTGCCTCTGTCTGAGCTTGATCCGTCTACGTTTGGACCGGCCTTGCCTCTTGTTCTGCCTCTGGCCCGATGTTCTCCTCGTGCCCTCCTCGGTGTTGTTTGTGCTGCTTGGGCTTGGTCAGCCAAAGAAAATAAAGGAACCCGAGAAAACACGAGCCGCTCCAGCAAGGTAAGCCCGATTCCCAATACCGCTGTGGGGGTGGGGGTATCGCTCGGGTGATTCTAGCTCGACTGATTCTTCCCAACACGCAGTAGTTGCGGGTTTGTAGGTGATTCCTATACTGGGGGCAAACGTGTAAGCTGCTTTGTAAAGTGGACTAATACATGTATGCGGAAGTGGGTGAATACCTACGCAATACGACTCTGAAGGCAAGCCTGTTTTCTCTCGAGTTCTGGGAAGTAAAAAGCAAACGGCATCAGGAACTGCCCATTACGGGCGGGAAGGTGAAGGAAAGTAGAACGGAACTTATAATTGAAAAGTGTAAAAGGACGGGATAATCAAGTGATTACAATCTAGAAACGTCCTTTGGCAACCGCCATACATATGAAAACAAGCAAAACAGTAGAACTGTATTCAACATGGAAGAACTCAAAAGAACATGATAAAACGGAAATAACAAATGAATAAGAACAGATTGGCTGCACAGCTGCATGTACAATGGAAAGTGAGGATGATAGACGGAAGGAGGCTCAGATGTTGTTTGCTCGTGCCCCAGGGAAAGGAACAAGCACAAAATCGGTAACATCCAAACCAGTGGCAAATGCATTACATGCTCAACTGAGGGAATATGAGAAACTGCGTAAACAAGAGTGCTCTAAATGGTGGGAAGCCACATGCCTCCAGGACTATGTAGACAAGGGTATGATCCCATGGGGATTACAAATCTATATTACACCAACTCACAAATCTTTGAACCCACAGATGCTAGAGGACTGGGCCACAAACTCGGCCAACAGTTCGAGAACAATGTTAAATATTCTGATAAAATATGCTTGGGAAGACCGGGAGCAAATATTAAAGGAAATCAAGAGGATTTAAGAGGATTTTGAAAAATCTGCGGAGCTGGAGGAAATCAATGGATTCAGAGAAGATTTGAAAACACGCCTTAAAAGATTTGAGGACGACATTAAATTTCAAAAACAACGAAAACTACATAGAGACTGCGGGGATTACGAGTGTGGGAGGATTCTTACATATAGCCCCAAATACGACTATTTGTACAATCAAGGGAATACACCGACCTCGACACCTCCAACAGTCAACCAGGGGGCACAGAATCAACAGGAGAATACAGCAGAAGTGAGTGATGCCGAAACAGAAGCTTCTGTATCAACAACCAGTTCGACATCAAGTGTGGAAATAATAACAAAACAAGCTAATTTTTTAGACGAGTTTCGGGTGCTGAGGTCACGAAGAATCAAAGACCAAGCCCAAGCAGCACAAACAACACAGAGGAGGGCACGAGGAGAACATCGGGCCAGAGGCGGAACAAGAGGCAAGGCCGGTCCAAACGTAGACGGATCAAGATTAAGCATGGGCGAATTTTGCGGATCTCGCGTTCGCGAATTTGCGGATTTTTGAACTCGCAATCCGCAAAATCCGCGAATTCTTGCGAATTTGCGGATTTTTTTTTTTTTTTGTGTTCGCAAGGATTTCTGCCAGTTCGCGAGGGTTTCGTACCAGTTCGCAATTGCGAACTTACATTTCGTCGCGCAACGGTCGCGAATTATGTTGTTTCTACGTCTGGTTCATCATCACAGGTTCCCAGCACCCTCTGTTTCACCACTGCAACCCTCTGTTACATCAATGCCACCCTCTGGTTCATCATTACTGTAGATTATGGGGGGGAAAAGCAAGCACACCATCCCTGCTTCAACTCAGATGAATTAATTTGGGGTTAGTTTATTAATGTGTCACTGTTTTAAAATTCCAGTCTGGCACCTGCTTCCTTATCTGTAATTTTGCTTTCTGTTGCAGTGCATTTTTTTTCCCCAGGACCTTCTTTGTGGCCTACTTGTAGCTATTGTATGAGCCTGCTGTGAGGGTCAGAGCAGGGTCATACAATTGTTGCAACTAGCAACTGAATTCTGGAGGGGCCCCAGTCAGGAAGCACTACCGGGAATTGTTACTAATGATGAGTTTGAACTCTTGCCCCTGCCGAGTGCTTTCACTTTTGAAAAACTCGTTTTTCTGCAATTTCGCGGGGTTCGCGGGGTGCGAACACGCGCAAGATCGGATTCGGAAGCCGCAAATTCGTGCGAATATGCAATTTGTTTTTTTTGCGGCGTGTTAGTTGGCAAGGTTTTGTGCGTTTTTGCGAGCCGCTCGTAGCGCAAGACGCGAAGTTACCCTCGCGGTCGTTCAAGGGCGCAGCCATCTTGTTTGCCTGACGTATTTCCGTTTCCGGGCGCGAAGTGTAATCTCGCAAAGTCCGCGGTTTGCCAGTACAGTCTCGCGCGTGTTCGCAAGGAAAATCTCGCGCGAACTTACCCGCGCGGTCGTGAACGGGCGCGGCCATCTTGTTTCTCATTCATTGCTATGGTTCTGGGCATGGTCTTTGTATCCTCTGTCAATCTCTGCCATCCTTTGCTTGTTTGAAGTTTTTTTTTATCTATTTTACTTATTATCTATCCCTCTATTTTTCTAGCCCTATATTTTTGTGTTTACTGCTACTTTTGGTTAATTTTAAACTACTTTTGTAAACTCTTTTCTTTTCTTCTCTTCCCTATTCTATTTTCTTTATTCCTTTCCGCCCAGACCATGGTGAAGGGAGCCGGGAAGCATCCCGAGAAGGGGAAGGGTCCCGCACCCCGTGTCCGGCTCCCGTGCGGGCGTTTGAGGGGGGAGCTAGTGATGCCACGGGAGATCTTTACCCCGGAGGAGGTGGCCCAACTCATTTTTTATGTTCAGCGCCGCCTCCCCAGGACCATCATGGGAGGCGGCAAGATCAGTGCCGGGTACGGGGCCCGGGAGCGCCGGAAGCGGTGGGAGAAGGTGTGCCAGGCCATTTACCACCACTCTCGGGTCTGGCGCACCTACAACCAGGCCACCCACCGCTGGACGGATGTCCTGACCCGTGAGCGAGATCTGCTCGACCTCCTTGGCCTTGAGATCCCCGGGCTTGGTGAGTAGTAGTAGCTATGTCTTTACTACTATGTTTTCTCCTGCTGTGTTATTATATTGCAAATTTTTGTTTTTTACCAAGAGCAATAATGCTGCTCATTACATTGTAGGTACATTTTATTTCAAAATCTTCTGTGCATTTCAGGTACACTGCTCTCCTTCTCAGTAGTGTTGCTACTATGCTTATTTGTTTTAGATTTTGTGTTCATTTCATTGGCCTGTGAAATTATGTATGAGTGTAGTTGAAAGAACTGCGCAATGCTACACACTAAGGTTCAGATTTTTAATTACCGGCGCATCCCTGCAAAGTTGCAGGGATGCGCCAGTAATTGTGCGTCACGCCACCATCACCCATGGTGCGCCGTATTACAATGCGGCGCGCCATGGGCCCAAAACGTCACCAAAGCGTTACGCATCTGTGCCGTAAAGGTGGCGCATTGCTGGAGTTGCGTCGCAACGATGGTGCAGCTCCATCAATTCTCTGGGGTGCCCTATCTCCCCAATGCTGCGTCAAGCCGTACGTCTGCTTCAAGCAGGCGCAGGGTTTGAGTCACGCATCATTGTCCTCAAAGTGACTGATTGAAATCTTGTAGATTTCCCTCAGCCACTTTTAGGATGCGTTCCTGCGCAGGAACGCCCTCCCTTGCGCCGGAACACCCCTATTGGCGCAGGGCTTTACAACGTGATGCATCTCCCAGATGCGTCACGTTGTTAATATACGCCGCACCATTGCGCCTCTTTTGTGCTGTCGCTGCGTCACAAAAGTCACGCAACAATGGAGCAAAAGAGCCGCAAGGGCCTTATAAATCAGCCCCTACAGACTCAAGTCCAGTCCTTCCTTTGTACACATGGCGATAAGAAGAAATAGTGGTGGTGGATTAATAGTTTGAGTATTTTAATGACTGGTGAATGTAGTAGGAAACTTTAGTGTTGTCGCTGATCTTCAATCACGATGGACTTTGGCTGTCACTTTGCGTGCTGCGGACTGCTGCCTGCCAATCCTAGGCAAACCTTTTTAGTACTTTGTTTAGTGAGTTACATAGGGTAGTTTCCAATTCGACGGTCCGCAAATCAAGCAATACTAAAGTAATGACGTAGTCGACCACATGAGATTGGTCAATAATATATCCCGTGGAGTCGTTCCCTATTTGCTATTTCGCAAAAATATTTTGTTACTTTGTTAGTTCTTTTTTAAATGTTTGATTTGGTTGAGAAATAAATATCATCCATGTTTTCTGTTTTTCTTTCTTTCATGTTGTACATCAGCTTCCCCCAGGGGCAAGAGGAGGACACAGGAGGAGGAGGAGGAGGGTGCTGTTGTCGATGCAGGCCAGGACCGGGCAGTCGAGGGCTCCTTTGCTGGCCCCAGTAAGTTTTAATTTTAATATAGAGTACTTATTTTTTCCTAGCGTTCCTCATTCGATTTTTTCTAAATCGTCTTTGATCTTCTTGTAGACAGGATCTAAATTCTTATCCCTATGACTCCGTGTGGTATTACTAGATTATTCTTATTAGTCTGTCTGTGTAGCTAACTAAGATTGCACATTTGGCATTTCCATTGGACTCCCATTCTAGTCAGCAATAGCTCTATGCACTGAGTGTAGTCCTCTGGGATTGTCCATATTGTCTTTTCAAGTATTCTAAATGTTTATGCTTTGACCATTGCCAACAATAAAAAGGTGAATGACCACCACCAAGAAATAATAAGATACTACTTTACTTTTGGTTTGGATAGGACAATCCATTCTACTACTGTTGCAGGGACAAATCTGCCCAAACAGAACTATGGACACTAAATAATGCATCGCTTAGCTTATCAATTATAATAGGTGCTGTAACTGTTAGACTTTCCACATACCTCAGTGATAACAGACTTTGTAGTTCAACCCCGGCCCCAATCTCCTTACTGACTAGATAGTGTGGCAGAGTCATTTAGCTCCCAAAGTCACCGATGGCAGAGGCACGGACTCATGCTTGCAAAAATTCGAAAACCTTTAGCTCATCCACTCTAGTCTGGAGGACCAAAAACCACAGAGTCTATTTAAGTTTAAAAGCTTTATTAAAAGTAAACACATTTATTAAATTCAAGTTTGTCATAAAAGTGAACGTGTAACTGAAAATGGAAAAGTGCTTAGTGCTGACGATTAATTGGACACATTTCTTGTGGTCGAGCCGAGCTCTCACCTGGTTTGAACTTGATCCTGCTCGTGTTCTTAGAAGTCAAGGTTCTGTCTGTTAGGAGAAAAAGTGGTGCGTGTTAAAAAGTAAAAAGCAAACATTCATCAGTTGTGCCAAAAAGTGCAGCAAGACAACAGCCTTCCCTGGAAAAAGGGACATTTTTACTCTAGAGTACACAGTCAAAAATTATTAAATTGTACACTTTTTTTCACATTTCTTTCTTCCTCCTAGACCAAATATTATATAGTAGTGAGTGGTGTATTCTAACATTATTAAATGTACTTTGTAGGTGGAACATCTGGAGACGGGGCCAGCGCGGAGGTGGTGGCATTGGACGAGGAGGACAACTCTGGGGAGGAGGCGGTGCAAGTGCCGGAAAAGGACATGCCTGTGAGGGTTCACACGGTGGTGGCGGGCAGAGGTAAGCTATACATTCCTTAGTCATTGAGATTGAAGACTGCAGAGTGTGCTTTCTGCACGGGTGTATTATAAAAAAAGCAGGTAGTAGCCTCCTCTAAATGTACTTCGACTTAGCTGTGAAGTTTTTGGCGAGAAGAATCCCAATCAGATCTGAGGTGAACTTGATGGATGGGATGAACGAAAAGCGAAAGAAGGGTGTAAGTAAGTGTGGAAGCACGAGAAATGTAATGATGACTGGCAAAGAAGAATGATATGTGTTTGCTTGGTCCCCGAGGTGGCTGGGAAGGTAAGAAAATGGTATGGTGCATGGCTGGGTGAATGATGAAGCAAGGATGGGTGGAAGGAGAACAGCCTGGGTGGGTGAGACAGAAACTGTATGTGTGCAATATACTTTGAATGGATGGATGCCTGGATCATTCATGGTACTATCTGACTCTTAGATAGCATATGTGAATCTAGAGAGAGTAGACGGTCACTGGATGAACTAAGTGTTACTTTGAAGAGCATGTAACACCGCACCCGCACGTCCGTTCCAGTGTAGGAAAGGCAAGGAAAAGAAGTTGTAACGTTGTCCAAAGACTACCATGAATAGTAGCAGTAGTTTGTATTGCAACTGCAAGCACAGCATATATCCAGTTATTACGGTGGGCACTCCCTACCTCCCTTAATAACTTTAGTTTAGTAGTAGTACGTCATTCATGTGTGGGGGTATCACTGTTCACTCAATAATAAGCAAAGCACCTAAAGTCATCCCATATGTCATCAAATACATCCCATGTGAAGTGATAGATAATCAGATAATTTAGCTTCTTCATTTTCCTTTTCTAATACTCATTTGCACTGTAGGGTGAAAGCTAAATTAATTAAGCAGTAGCCCTTTTAACAGAGTATTCTCAGTGCCACCCGTAATAGAAAAGTAAGAGCTTCACCACCTGCATGTACTGGACCGGTACAGTAACGCAAGTCTGTCTCACTCACCATGGTGTGCGTCTGTTTTTCTCGGGTGCAAGTTCACTGCGCTGGCATTATGCCGGCTTGCATAAGATAACGTACCAATTTTCCTAAACAAGAGAGAAGAAGAAGAATAAGAGTGGTGTACTGTCATAGTCCACTGTAATAGAAGTCCATAGTGCTCGTAGAATTTGTTCCTTAAACTCCCACTAATGTTAGAGCAAGGATGAAGAAGTCGGAGGTTACATAGATACTGTCCTCAATAGTTATGCACTGTGCTTTCAATTTGCTACTTGTACTGTGACAACTTTCTGCTCAATCATTTTGTGTTAATCTTAAGGAGCATTGGTTACAGACTATGTCTTTCTTTTTTCATGTAGTTGCTCCTTCCAAATCCAAGACACCATCAAGGAGGAAGGAGCAGGCTCGAATGGCCCGGCAACGGAGGCTGGATGCCACTGTTGCTGAATATCGGCGGCTGGTGGCCCTGGAGGAGGAGGAGACGCAGTCTGGAACAACAACAACGTCCACTGGGACAGCTGCCTCCTCCTCCGTGCGGGCTGCCAGCCAGCGCAGTGCTCCAGCGGTACGGAGCCGGGCTACCAAAGCCAAACGCCACCGCCCAGCAGCAAAGAAAGCAGCTGCCCCTCACAGGATTTGCAAGGCACACCGGCGCTGCTTATCCCTCAGACTGTCCTACCTGGAGCAGGAGGTCCATAATTATAAGAACGTGGTGGAGGGCCTCCGCTTCGAACTTGCCACCCTCCGCAAGGAGCATGATGCCCTGGCTGCTAATTCCAACAGCACCCTGCCATAGTGTCCCTTGCCCCTTTTTTAGAGACTTTTGGGGGGTGGGAATTGGGAGTTGTGATTTTTGGGGACTTTTGAAGGACAATCGTTGGGGTTAGGGAGGGTCTTGCGGGAGATTCTTTTGTTAGGGCTATAAAAATATACTTTTTGAAACTTTATCTGACCATACCTGTTTTTTACTGCTTTTGAGTCTGGTGGGTGGGGGTTTAACATAACAGTAAGTTTGTTTTCCTGAATAGTCCTAGGACTTTAGTAGTACTACCGTCAATCAAATCTCTCGTCTCTCCTAATACTCCATTATACTACCTCCAACCAAACGCCTATCTTACCTGTAATTTCTGTTTGCAAGTAGGGCTAGGCCCAGGGCTGGCTCCACGGGAAACAGCAAATAAGGTTGGCAATCCTGGGCGGATAAAATTTCCTCATGGCGGTGATACTACTGGTGTGACACAGTGGCAGTTGCTTGCCTATGAAAAAAAGAAAATGAAATCTGGTTTGTCCTCCTGAGCAATACAAAGGTACAATACAGAATATAGCAGGTGACAGAAGTACACTAGAACAGTGCCACGTTGTAGCTTAACAAATGTTAAAGTATAACTAATTGGGTTGAAGTTCTTTGACATTAGCCATGGGTCTTTGTCAAGCAGAGTAAGAATATATCCTCGGATTTCTTCACCAGCCTGTTGCTATCACCTTATCCTCCCCAGCAAGTGTGTGGATTTATTGCTGTAATTTAGTCACACATCAATCAAAACCACACAGCCCGGGGGAAGAGGGTTAGGGCTTGAAAAATGGATGGGTACGGGGGTTTTTGGGAAAGGTTTTGGGAGACAAGAAAAAGTAGCACAGCATGGACGAACAATTGTGAACATAAACAAATCTTTGGGTACAAACCTATCCCTCAATCTTTGAAAGTGCATACACTACTGTAACTGCATGCATGTCAGTTAAAAGTAATTAGTACTTTCGACAACTGTGGAAGAAAGAATGCGACAGTACAGGGCGTGGGTGGAAATATTGATAACTATATTCAACATAAGGTCTCTGTAGCCAGATACCTGAGAGCCTTGCTGGTCACTATAAATCCATTCACAACAACACTCAATGGGGTTGGTCTGGAAGGTGTCAGGTTTACTCCCCGTGATCCAGTCGATGCAAATATGGTTCCACCTCCAAATGTCACCAACACCCAGAAGTGTAAACACAGGGTGTTCGAGGCATTAGGCGGGGGAGAAAAATAACAAACTAAAATAAAAAATGTGGGATGGGTAAAGGTAGGGTCAGCAGGGAAAGGATACCTGTAACAGAAGACAAGACAGGCATCAGTGAAGTGCTGTCCTAACATACAAGGGTACTCTCATATAGTCTCACTAAATAGTCTGCAAGTCTCCCGCCTACTCATGGGAAATGTAGTTTCATAGTACGGTAGGCGCTTAGGGGCTGCGTAACCTGACAGAAGGTATAGTAGATAGAAAAGGAGAAATTGCTTTTTTTCTAGGTGTCCCCTCACTCACCAGGGTTGCCCCTTGGTGACATGCTTCATCATTGGGGCCATCCCAGTCCTCTACGGCCTGGGGCGTGCTGCGACTTGCGAATTACGTAGGAGCACTTACAAATGACTATGTGTGGTGCAGATGTGATAGTGGAGTGGACTAAGTGATGTGTTAAGGGATCAATGTAGAAGCAGAGAGAGAGCCAAGAAATGCAGTCACAGTCAGAGAAAAAGGCAAGGGATACTGTATCTATGTGGTTGTAGTGGTCCTGTTGGAAGTGGTAAGTAAGTTGCCCGCAGAAAAAAAATCCTCCTATTAGCGGCACTCCTCCATTGCAGCCGACGCTTCGTCCATCGATGTTGGTCACCAGAAGACACCCTGTCCACTGCCTGCCTGATGCTGAATTGTGGCTCGCTACTGTGAAGCCTGACTCCATCCTTTTTTCCCCATTGCAGAGACTGAAACCCGGCCTGTAATTATTCAACGAAAAACAGGAAGTGATATAATATTACAACACCACTGATAAATAAATATAAGGCATGTAGGCTGTGGAGTGCAAAAAGTCACAATTTGTTTTTCCTAGTAGACAGTACAATGTTTTTGAAAGTGCGTACTCTGAGTCACCTTTTGAAGGATGTATGGGCAAATTAATGTATCGGATCTTGCCCCTCAAGCTAGGTGTACTGTAAACTGTGTTTTAGAACAAAATTAGATCTTCCTAGCAGTGCTCCCACCCAGACCCTTACTAAAGCCAGTCACAAAAATGTAGAAGACCCCCAATCAAATCTCAAAAAACGAGGCCTAGCAGAAAACTGGTGACAAAACTTACTTTGAAAGTAAAAGTAGGCCGAAGTACCCTAATTACCCATTACCCACCGTGGATTGCATTCAAACCACTTGCAAGCAACCAAGCAAAAGTAGCCATAGCCAGCATCGCTCCAAGACTCGAAATCCCCCCCACTCAAACACATGCAATAGAAATACTGCTAACCCTAACGAACCCTAAGTTAAGAATAGTGGCAAAGGCTTTCTTTAACTATGCCAAATCCCCCCTTTCCCACCATGGATTTTCTTCAAATGACTTGCAACCAAAATTACACATTCTCACGAGAGCTCTAAGACCCCAGAACTCAGTTTGAAAAATCTAGAACACCCCGAAACACATGCAATCCTGCTGCTAGGGCTAACCCTAACGAACCCTAAGTTACAAAAAGTGCCAAAACTAAAGGCTTTTCCGCGCGGATTTTGTCCCAACCACTTCTACCCGGTATTAGACCTTCCCAGGAATGCCCCAAGACACGGCAACCCACCCGCCAAGAAGCATAACACCCCCAAACAGGCCAAAAGCAAAATCTCATACTTGCAATATTTCTGGGCCTTCGGTCCAAACGCGCTGCGTAGCTAGGCCATAAGTCGGGGTTGGCACGACGGATTTCCTGAAAAGCAAATGCAATCAAGATTAGAGTGTCCCAGCAGTGCTCCCAGACCACGAAACTCACCCGCAAACACCAGGAAGCCCCCCAAACAGGCCCCCGAAAACGCTACATAGAGCAAAATGTCTGAAATAGCCCCAAAAAAAATCGGCCTGGATTTTGTCCCAACCACTTCTACCCGGTATTAGACCTTCCCAGGAATGCCCCAAGACACGGCAACCCACCCGCCAAGAAGCATAACACCCCCAAACAGGCCAAAAGCAAAATCTCATACTTGCAATATTTCTGGGCCTTCGGTCCAAACGCGCTGCGTAGCTAGGCCATAAGTCGGGGTTGGCACGACGGATTTCCTGAAAAGCAAATGCAATCAAGATTAGAGTGTCCCAGCAGTGCTCCCAGACCACGAAACTCACCCGCAAACACCAGGAAGCCCCCCAAACAGGCCCCCGAAAACGCTACATAGAGCAAAATGTCTGAAATAGCCCCAAAAAAAATCGGCCTGGATTTTGTCCCAACCACTTCTACCCGGTATTAGACCTTCCCAGGAATGCCCCAAGACACGGCAACCCACCCGCCAAGAAGCATAACACCCCCAAACAGGCCAAAAGCAAAATCTCATACTTGCAATATTTCTGGGCCTTCGGTCCAAACGCGCTGCGTAGCTAGGCCATAAGTCGGGGTTGGCACGACGGATTTCCTGAAAAGCAAATGCAATCAAGATTAGAGTGTCCCAGCAGTGCTCCCAGACCACGAAACTCACCCGCAAACACCAGGAAGCCCCCCAAACAGGCCCCCGAAAACGCTACATAGAGCAAAATGTCTGAAATAGCCCAAAAAAAAATCGGCCTGGATTTTGTCCCAACCACTTCTACCCGGTATTAGACCTTCCCAGGAATGCCCCAAGACACGGCAACCCACCCGCCAAGAAGCATAACACCCCCAAACAGGCCAAAAGCAAAATCTCATACTTGCAATATTTCTGGGCCTTCGGTCCAAACGCGCTGCGTAGCTAGGCCATAAGTCGGGGTTGGCACGACGGATTTCCTGAAAAGCAAATGCAATCAAGATTAGAGTGTCCCAGCAGTGCTCCCAGACCACGAAACTCACCCGCAAACACCAGGAAGCCCCCCAAACAGGCCCCCGAAAACGCTACATAGAGCAAAATGTCTGAAATAGCCCAAAAAAAAATCGGCCTGGATTTTGTCCCAACCACTTCTACCCGGTATTAGACCTTCCCAGGAATGCCCCAAGACACGGCAACCCACCCGCCAAGAAGCATAACACCCCCAAACAGGCCAAAAGCAAAATCTCATACTTGCAATATTTCTGGGCCTTCGGTCCAAACGCGCTGCGTAGCTAGGCCATAAGTCGGGGTTGGCACGACGGATTTCCTGAAAAGCAAATGCAATCAAGATTAGAGTGTCCCAGCAGTGCTCCCAGACCACGAAACTCACCCGCAAACACCAGGAAGCCCCCCAAACAGGCCCCCGAAAACGCTACATAGAGCAAAATGTCTGAAATAGCCCAAAAAAAAAATCGGCCTGGATTTTGTCCCAACCACTTCTACCCGGTATTAGACCTTCCCAGGAATGCCCCAAGACACGGCAACCCACCCGCCAAGAAGCATAACACCCCCAAACAGGCCAAAAGCAAAATCTCATACTTGCAATATTTCTGGGCCTTCGGTCCAAACGCGCTGCGTAGCTAGGCCATAAGTCTGGGTTGGCACGACGGATTTCCTGAAAAGCAAATGCAATCAAGATTAGAGTGTCCCAGCAGTGCTCCCAGACCACGAAACTCACCCACAAACACCAGGAAGCCCCCCAAACAGGCCCCCGAAAACGCTACATAGAGCAAAATGTCTGAAATAGCCCAAAAAAAAATCGGCCTGGATTTTGTCCCAACCACTTCTACCCGGTATTAGACCTTCCCAGGAATGCCCCAAGACCCGGCAACCCACCCGCCAAGAAGCATAACACCCCCAAACAGGCCAAAAGCAAAATCTCATACTTGCAATATTTCTGGGCCTTCGGTCCAAACGCGCTGCGTAGCTAGGCCATAAGTCGGGGTTGGCACGACGGATTTCCTGAAAAGCAAATGCAATCAAGATTAGAGTGTCCCAGCAGTGCTCCCAGACCACGAAACTCACCCGCAAACACCAGGAAGCCCCCCAAACAGGCCCCCGAAAACGCTACATAGAGCAAAATGTCAGAAATAGCCCAAAAAAAAATCGGCCTGGATTTTGTCCCAACCACTTCTACCCGGTATTAGACCTTCCCAGGAATGCCCCAAGACCCGGCAACCCACCCGCCAAGAAGCATAACACCCCCAAACAGGCCAAAAGCAAAATCTCATACTTGCAATATTTCTGGGCCTTCGGTCCAAACGCGCTGCGTAGCTAGGCCATAAGTCGGGGTTGGCACGACGGATTTCCTGAAAAGCAAATGCAATCAAGATTAGAGTGTCCCAGCAATGCTCTCAGACCACGAAACTCACCCACAAACAGACGGAACCCCCCCTAAGAGCACCTCAAAGGCAAGCAAGTCATCAAAAACACAAAAAAATTTCCGCCTCGGATTTGGCACAAACCACTTTTAGTGCTTCCCAGCAATGGCCCCAGACCCGTCAACTCACCTGCAAAGAGGTAGAACAACACCCCCACAAGTGCTGAGTCTTTCTTCATTGGGCGTAAACCAGCCCTCTGCTTTGATGGAAATAGGAGTCTGGACTCTGGAGGAGGAGGATAGAGGAGCATGTTCTTCTGAACTTGTGAACCTGAGGAATGCAGACTGCGGCACCTTCAAATAAATTAGCAAACAAGTGAAGACAGTTCTGCTGATGGACTTGTCTTTGTGATTATCTGATTAAAGTTTGAATTATATTAACTGTGCACAACAAAGAAAGACAGACACACAGGAATAAAAGTGAATAAGGATGAAAAAGAAAGTTATTGATTCGTTGTCTCATTTTCAGGGCTCGAAGTCGGTATCACGGTCCAGGAATAAGAATAAGGCTTCGTCATCATACTCTGCGAATTCAGCCCGGGTGAGGTCAGTGCCACCTGACAGAGTAGAAATTCCCTCATCTATGGTGCTGGCCACCTCCTCTTCATCCGGCACGCTCTCTCGTACTCTTATATCTGGTGGTATGAGGTGCTGATTCATCTTGATCATTGTTAACCTCTCCACATTTTTGGGCGAGAGGCGGCTCCGTTTGGGAGTTACAATCCCACCAGCCGCACTGAAAACCCGTTCAGAAGACACACTTGCGAGTGGGCAAGACAAGTAGTTTAAAGCCAGGTTGGTGAGCTGTGGCCACAATTCTTTTTTCCCATGCCAATACGCCAATGGGTCAGAATTAACATAGACCTCTGTGGAGTCATTCAGATAGTCCTTCACCATCGACTCAAGGTCCTCCTCCAAGGTTCCTCCACTTTGCGTAGCTCTTGCTGTGCCTCTGACCTTTTGAGAACCAACCCCACGCAGAGCTAGCCAATCCTCTTCAGCCTCCAATGTTTCTGTTGTCTTTCGTGCAGATGATCCGGTTGCCGGTGTCTTTAACGGCTGAGAGGTCACTTGTGCCACAGCCACAGGTGCAGAAGTGGATTGTTTTGACCGGGGATGGCCTGCTGATGTACTGCCATTTCCTTCAATTTCCAGCCGTTCTGTTTCAAACTTCTTGGCTGACAAGGCTAGCCAACGTTTGTACTTTGTAACATCTTCATCAGCAAAAGGAAAGAATGCTCTGCCTGCCAGCGCCTTTTTGTAGCGTGGATCCAGAATAGTAGCACAAATGTAATGCTGTTCTGAGTGGATCTTTTGAAGACGTTCATCACCTTGTAGGAGCTCTAATAATTTCTCAGCCAGAAGCAAAGAGTCTTTCTTTTTGTCATCTTTTCGAAACACAGAACACACCTCCTTCAGTTGGTCCTCCAGCATGTACAACAATGGGATAGCTTTTCCCAAATTAGAGTCCTCCTTGCTGACTGCACGTGTGAAGACCTCAAAAGGACGAAGCATGCGTGTTAGGCTTTCAACTATGTTCCATTGCGGCCCACCCATCCTCAGCTCCTCTATACCCTCTTTCAAGAAATATTGATCGAGTTGCGTATACTGCTCATACAGACGCTCAAGCATGTAGAAGGTTGAGTTCCAACGTGTTACCACCTCCTGGATGAGTGCTTTCACTGGCATTTGACTTTGATATAGCATGCTCCTCAGCTGCTTGCGGGCCTTAAAAGAATGCCTGAAATGCTTGCAAATTTTTCGGCAGTTCTCCAATACACTGTACGCTGCACTGCGTTTATTACCCAAGAATTTTTGGACAACCAGGTTTATACAGTGCGCCAAACACGGCACTCTGAAATAGTAACCGTCCCTCATGGCCTTAACTATATTGGAGCCATTGTCTGTGGAAACATAACCAACCTTGCGTTTTAGTGGGGACAGACAGTTAAGGACCTTTGTGTTAAAGACATCCAAAATGTTTTCTGCTGTGTGACGTTTCTCCAAACCAAACATGGCTAGTGTTGCATGTTTCCGAGCACCTTTAAAAACAATCTTAGTGTCAACACCTGAGTTTAGCTTTGCTTTAGCCCCTGAAAAAGAGACCCAGTGTGCAGTGATGCACATGTAATCAGCGCCTGCGCCACTGGTCCACATGTCTGTTGTCAGATGTATAGTGTGAACAGCACTCTTCTGCAAAGCTTCCCCAATCACCTTCAGAACATCTTCATGTAGTGCTGGAACCGCAACTCGGGCAAAATAGAACCGGCTAGGAACCTTCCATTTAGGGCAGAGCGCTGTCACTAATTCTAGAAAACCAACCCCTTCTACAAAAGAAAAAGGGAGAAGGTCCAGAGCTAGCATTTTAGCCAGCTTAGTGTTATACAGACGGGTCATTGGGTGGTTGCGTTCATATTGCGCTTCTGTAAACAACATCTTTTTAATGTTGCCCTGGACCAATGATTTACGGGATGATGATGATCTCTTCGACCCAGTTACGCTCGCTGATGAACTTTTCCGCATTGATGTCTCACTCTCTCCCACACTCTTAGTGTGGCTCCCATGGGGTGTGCTGCTGACATGGGAACTGGGTGTAAGTGAAGTGTTTGAATCGTCTTCTACCTCCTCGTCATCAGCAGATGACAAATCAACGTTTTCATTACGTGCAATTCCGGCTTTCTTGACCGCCTCTAGGTGCGGAAACCATTCGACAGGGTGCCTTCTCTCAAGATGACCTCTCTGGCCTCCGGTACCATAGTTAGAACCAAGCTTACCACGACTAAATCGAAGCTTACAAAGGCTACAAATGGCTATGTTTTCCTTTTTTGGGCAAACACTAAAGAAGTCCCAAACTGGAGACTTGAAATGTCTTCGGGGGCCGGAGGAGGCGGCGATACTGGTGGTGGTGGTCCTGCTGCTAATGACAGATGAAGTGGAGGATGTGGATTGCCGAACTTCAGTACGTTTTGCACTTTCACCACCACGAATTGAGGTCGAGGACGAGGTGGGTACCTTCTTGCGAAGAAATATGGAAGCGGTAGGTTTTGGTGTACTACTTAACTCCAAATCTAATGATTCCATTTCCATTGCCTCCTCGCCGACATCATCATCACGCTCAGCAGCTTCTCGGGATAGGGTCAAAATGTCTCTTTGCTGCATGCCCGGTGGGGCTGCAGTGACCTTTGTGATGACTGGCTCGTCGTCATCGTGAGAGGCTTCATCACCAGCAGTATCTGTCACTTCTTGTTGAGCCTCATCACACTCCATAGGTTTGAGTTTTTGGACGACCTTCCTTTTACGCTTAGGTACCGGTGGCAGATCATGGTGTGCCTCTGCCTCACTGTCAGACCGCAGTTGTGGTGGTTCCCAAGACAGATCACTTGCACCAGAACGAGGTGGGCTTGAAGAAGATGTAGACACCCCCCTTGATCTTTTCCTTGCTAGGGATGTGGAAGACAATGAATGATCATCAGGAGGAGTGGCTTCCAATGATACCTCAGCTTCATTGTCGATTTCCAAATGTGCCCCTACTTCGGGAGGAACAACTATTGTGGGCACTTGTGAACGTCCATGCACCTTTGCTTGCGCATCTCCTTTTGCTGCCTCTCCTTCCACATGTACTTGGGCGTGTACTTGCACATGGTGTTGTTGTTGCGGCTGTGGTTGTTCAACACTTGTCAGATGAGTTACAACAACCTGTGTTGATTCAGGGACATTGCTGCTACTTTCTTGCGATGAGCCAACATCACTGGTCGATGGTGATTGGAGAAGTACACTGACTGCCTCTGAAGCACTCAAGGGCTTTGACTTAAGTTGGCGTGGTGGTGGAGGCACTGAACCCAATGGAGCAGGGGTGCTGCTCTCAGGTTGGTCCCCAGCAGATCCTGCTGCTGCAGGCGTACTTTTTTTTTTGCTCCCAAAAAAAGTGGCGGGTGGCACACCAGCCTCCTTGGTAACTTGCTTCTTCTGCTCCTTACTAGCAACTTTCTTGCTAGAGGAGCTACGGAGAACTTTCTTTGGGGCCATCTTCTTCAGAGCAGGTCAGACAGCAGGCCGCAGTTGCACGAATTGTAGAGTTGTCTGAGGCCAGACGTGACGTCGCGTGACGTTATGCTGCACACACACACCGCTGCAGGACTTCTTCCTGGCACTGGTGGTTCTCTTGAGTCTTGTGCACCTAAAAAAAAAGGAAGACAGAGGAACATCAGTTCAGTTATAGAGCACAAAAAAATCGAAAAACACTGCAAAATCAGCACAATCCCAATCCATCCATGCCCTCCATAATGTTTAAATTCAAGACAACCCACAGAAAGACTAGGCCCATGCAAGACTCACTACCCCTGGGCATAAATAAAGGTTGAAAAGTAGGCAAAATGGTTGGAGGCCTAACAACAAAGCCTGCATTCAAAATGGCCACTTGCCTGCCAGCACATGGCCAGTGCCTGTAGCTGCACTCAAAATGGCCACCAGCCACATGGCATGTCCCTCCCCATGAACACCCCCAAAAATCGAAAAACACTGCAAAATCAGCACAATCCCATTCAATCCATGGCCTCCATGATGTTTAAATTCAAGACAACCCACAGAAAGACTAGGCCCATGCTAGACTGAAATACCCCTGGTGAAAAGGCCACAAGTACAGGCCCAAAAATCGAAAAACACTGCAAAATCAGCACAATCCTATTCCATCCATGGCCTCCATGATGTTTAAATTCAAGACAGCCCACAGAAAGACTAGGCCCATGCTAGACTCAAATACCCCTGGTGAAAAGGCCACAAGTACAGGCCCAAAAATCGAAAAACACTGCAAAATCAGCACAATCCTATTCCATCCATGGCCTCCATGATGTTTAAATTCAAGACAGCCCACAGAAAGACTAGGCCCATGCTAGACTCAAATACCCCTGGTGAAAAGGCCACAAGTACAGGCCCAAAAATCGAAAAACACTGCAAAATCAGCACAATCCTATTCCATCCATGGCCTCCATGATGTTTAAATTCAAGACAGCCCACAGAAAGACTAGGCCCATGCTAGACTGAAATACCCCTGGTGAAAAGGCCACAAGTACAGGCCCAAAAATCGAAAAACACTGCAAAATCAGCACAATCCCATTCAATCCATGGCCTCCATGATGTTTAAATTCAAGACAACCCACAGAAAGACTAGGCCCATGCAAGACTCACTACCCCTGGGCATAAATAAAGGTTGAAAAGTAGGCAAAATGGTTGGAGGCCTAACAACAAAGCCTGCATTCAAAATGGCCACTTGCCTGCCAGCACATGGCCAGTGCCTGTAGCTGCACTCAAAATGGCCACCAGCCACATGGCATGTCCCTCCCCATGAACACCCCCAAAAATCGAAAAACACTGCAAAATCAGCACAATCCCATTCAATCCATGGCCTCCATGATGTTTAAATTCAAGACAACCCACAGAAAGACTAGGCCCATGCTAGACTGAAATACCCCTGGTGAAAAGGCCACAAGTACAGGCCCAAAAACTCGAAAAACACTGCAAAATCAGCACAATCCTATTCCATCCATGGCCTCCATGATGTTTAAATTCAAGACAGCCCACAGAAAGACTAGGCCCATGCTAGACTCAAATACCCCTGGTGAAAAGGCCACAAGTACAGGCCCAAAAATCGAAAAACACTGCAAAATCAGCACAATCCTATTCCATCCATGGCCTCCATGATGTTTAAATTCAAGACAGCCCACAGAAAGACTAGGCCCATGCTAGACTCAAATACCCCTGGTGAAAAGGCCACAAGTACAGGCCCAAAAATCGAAAAACACTGCAAAATCAGCACAATCCTATTCCATCCATGGCCTCCATGATGTTTAAATTCAAGACAGCCCACAGAAAGACTAGGCCCATGCTAGACTGAAATACCCCTGGTGAAAAGGCCACAAGTACAGGCCCAAAAATCGAAAAACACTGCAAAATCAGCACAATCCCATTCAATCCATGGCCTCCATGATGTTTAAATTCAAGACAACCCACAGAAATACTAGGCCCATGCAAGACTCACTACCCCTGGGCATAAATAAAGGTTGAAAAGTAGGCAAAATGGTTGGAGGCCTAACAACAAAGCCTGCATTCAAAATGGCCACTTGCCTGCCAGCACATGGCCAGTGCCTGTAGCTGCACTCAAAATGGCCACCAGCCACATGGCATGTCCCTCCCCATGAACACCCCCAAAAATCGAAAAACACTGCAAAATCAGCACAATCCCATTCAATCCATGGCCTCCATGATGTTTAAATTCAAGACAACCCACAGAAAGACTAGGCCCATGCTAGACTGAAATACCCCTGGTGAAAAGGCCACAAGTACAGGCCCAAAAATCGAAAAACACTGCAAAATCAGCACAATCCTATTCCATCCATGGCCTCCATGATGTTTAAATTCAAGACAGCCCACAGAAAGACTAGGCCCATGCTAGACTCAAATACCCCTGGTGAAAAGGCCACAAGTACAGGCCCAAAAATCGAAAAACACTGCAAAATCAGCACAATCCTATTCCATCCATGGCCTCCATGATGTTTAAATTCAAGACAGCCCACAGAAAGACTAGGCCCATGCTAGACTCAAATACCCCTGGTGAAAAGGCCACAAGTACAGGCCCAAAAATCGAAAAACACTGCAAAATCAGCACAATCCTATTCCATCCATGGCCTCCATGATGTTTAAATTCAAGACAGCCCACAGAAAGACTAGGCCCATGCTAGACTGAAATACCCCTGGTGAAAAGGCCACAAGTACAGGCCCAAAAATCGAAAAACACTGCAAAATCAGCACAATCCCATTCAATCCATGGCCTCCATGATGTTTAAATTCAAGACAACCCACAGAAAGACTAGGCCCATGCAAGACTCACTACCCCTGGGCATAAATAAAGGTTGAAAAGTAGGCAAAATGGTTGGAGGCCTAACAACAAAGCCTGCATTCAAAATGGCCACTTGCCTGCCAGCACATGGCCAGTGCCTGTAGCTGCACTCAAAATGGCCACCAGCCACATGGCATGTCCCTCCCCATGAACACCCCCAAAAATCGAAAAACACTGCAAAATCAGCACAATCCCATTCAATCCATGGCCTCCATGATGTTTAAATTCAAGACAACCCACAGAAAGACTAGGCCCATGCTAGACTGAAATACCCCTGGTGAAAAGGCCACAAGTACAGGCCCAAAAATCGAAAAACACTGCAAAATCAGCACAATCCTATTCCATCCATGGCCTCCATGATGTTTAAATTCAAGACAGCCCACAGAAAGACTAGGCCCATGCTAGACTCAAATACCCCTGGTGAAAAGGCCACAAGTACAGGCCCAAAAATCGAAAAACACTGCAAAATCAGCACAATCCTATTCCATCCATGGCCTCCATGATGTTTAAATTCAAGACAGCCCACAGAAAGACTAGGCCCATGCTAGACTCAAATACCCCTGGTGAAAAGGCCACAAGTACAGGCCCAAAAATCGAAAAACACTGCAAAATCAGCACAATCCTATTCCATCCATGGCCTCCATGATGTTTAAATTCAAGACAGCCCACAGAAAGACTAGGCCCATGCTAGACTGAAATACCCCTGGTGAAAAGGCCACAAGTACAGGCCCAAAAATCGAAAAACACTGCAAAATCAGCACAATCCCATTCAATCCATGGCCTCCATGATGTTTAAATTCAAGACAACCCACAGAAAGACTAGGCCCATGCAAGACTCACTACCCCTGGGCATAAATAAAGGTTGAAAAGTAGGCAAAATGGTTGGAGGCCTAACAACAAAGCCTGCATTCAAAATGGCCACTTGCCTGCCAGCACATGGCCAGTGCCTGTAGCTGCACTCAAAATGGCCACCAGCCACATGGCATGTCCCTCCCCATGAACACCCCCAAAAATCGAAAAACACTGCAAAATCAGCACAATCCTATTCCATCCATGGCCTCCATGATGTTTAAATTCAAGACAGCCCACAGAAAGACTAGGCCCATGCTAGACTCAAATACCCCTGGTGAAAAGGCCACAAGTACAGGCCCAAAAATCGAAAAACACTGCAAAATCAGCACAATCCTATTCCATCCATGGCCTCCATGATGTTTAAATTCAAGACAGCCCACAGAAAGACTAGGCCCATGCTAGACTGAAATACCCCTGGTGAAAAGGCCACAAGTACAGGCCCAAAAATCGAAAAACACTGCAAAATCAGCACAATCCCATTCAATCCATGGCCTCCATGATGTTTAAATTCAAGACAACCCACAGAAATACTAGGCCCATGCAAGACTCACTACCCCTGGGCATAAATAAAGGTTGAAAAGTAGGCAAAATGGTTGGAGGCCTAACAACAAAGCCTGCATTCAAAATGGCCACTTGCCTGCCAGCACATGGCCAGTGCCTGTAGCTGCACTCAAAATGGCCACCAGCCACATGGCATGTCCCTCCCCATGAACACCCCCAAAAATCGAAAAACACTGCAAAATCAGCACAATCCCATTCAATCCATGGCCTCCATGATGTTTAAATTCAAGACATCCCGCAGAAAGACTAGGCCCATGCTAGACTCAAATACCCCTGGTGAAAAGGCCACAAGTACAGGCCCAAAAATCGAAAAACACTGCAAAATCCGCACAATCCTATTCCATCCATGGCCTCCATGATGTTTAAATTCAAGACAGCCCACAGAAAGACTAGGCCCATGCTAGACTCAAATACCCCTGGTGAAAAGGCCACAAGTACAGGCCCAAAAATCGAAAAACACTGCAAAATCAGCACAATCCCATTCCATCCATGGCCTCCATGATGTTTAAATTCAAGACAGCCCACAGAAAGACTAGGCCCATGCACCACTCACTACCCCTGGTCAAGGCCCCAACAACAGGTCAAAAATCGAAAAACACAAAATTTAAAAAAAAAAAAAAAATCGAAAAACACAGAAAAATCAGCACAATCCCAATTCATCTATGGCCTCCATGATGTTTAAGTTCAAGACAACCACAGTCCACCCACCACTGAGTACCCCTGGGGAAAAGGCCCCAAAACAGCCCAAAAATCGAAAATCCCAAAATTTTAGTTGCAGCAACTGTAATGCCCCAAACAAACTTACTTGTAAAATTTCTAATCCAACAGTGATCCAAAGAAAGTCAAAAAGGCCTCAAATCCAAAGATCCAGCAGCATCCACAAAAAGTAATCCTTCCAGGTCCACATCCGAATGAAAAGTGACCAGGAGATGGACAAAGCACTGGGAGGAGCCTGCTGAACAGGAACAGGAAGTTGAAGACTATGCGGCACTTCCTTCCTCCCACCCCCCTGCCCCCCTCCCCAAAATGGACTCCTCGCTAAAAAAGTGCAGGCAAATGTCAAACTAAGGAGTTATTCACATAAAAATCATCATTTCTAGAAGGTTTATGCTGCTTGCTGGTGGATTTCTTGTGCAGAATTGCAAATTTATATTTTCGCTCGCCGCATCTCAAATCTCGCAATTGCGAAGTACCGCGAGACGTGATCTCGCCGTACTCGCGTTGACAAACTATCGCTGGCAAGCCGCGATGACGTAATCGCGCTCGCCAATTCCCGCGGGATCACACAGCAAGATCCAAAATGGCGCAGCACTCGCAAACTATCGAAAAAAACAACTCGGCAAACGATGATAAACGCCGCGCGCCGCAAAAATTTTATCACCAACGCCGCGCGCCGCCCAAAAAATCCGCTGCGTGCGAATTTGCGGATTTTGCGGGAAATCCGCAAATCTCGCGGATTGCGGATTTCCCGAAAATCCGCAAAATCCGCGAGCGGAACGGATTTTCCGCCCACGCTTAATCAAGATCAGACAGAGGCGAAACAACAAATCAAGCCAGTGGGAACCAGACGTGGAGGCTTCAACAGGAGAAAGCGGTAATGGATCCAGTGATGGTAAATAGAACAATTATCAACCTGTCCTCAAGAACTTTAACAGACAATGAGAAAAGAACCTTATGCCTGGGCCTAACCTTTTGCCCCACAGAACTCTTTAATTTTACGAACACACGAATTGATATTTTTAAATTTATTCGTAAATTAAAGTTAAAAAAATGGCATATGTTGCACAACAAAAACATGACACAAAGGGATGTTATTGATACAGATACACGAGAAACTCACAGTGAGTTAGATGGGGAGAATAATGTATCTCAAGAAGTGGTTGAAATAGGGGATACCCCCCCAATACATTGGATATGATGGAAATAGGTACCCAAGACCCCGACATGAGTCAGGCGGCATGTACACATTTCAAACCACAGTCCACTTTTTGTCCTCTGATGCCACATGATTCATTAGACACCTTTCAAGACGTGGTAGTGAAAGAACTAAGACAACACAAACACAAGAAGAATGTGGGTAATAAAACCAACTTCAATCTCACAAAAGGTGAGAGGGATTTTATCATCTCACTTGCAGAAGACAAAAGTGTGATTATTAGACCCTCAGATAAGGGAGGGAATATTGTTTTGTGGGGGAGGAATATGTACATTAAGGAGGCTCTATTCCAACTCAATAATAATGACTTCTATTGTAAGAGCAATACACGTGAATACAACAAGAGCATTGTCAATACATGGGAACAATTGGCAGGATGGCAGGAGGAAGGTCTTTTGACTTAGCCTGAATTTTGCTTTCTAAAAAAAGATTACCCTAAATTGGCAATTTTCTATCTGCTGTCAAAGATACACAAAGACCCCATGAACCCACCAGGGAGACCCATAGTGTCCTCTATCGGCAGTGTGAACGAAAACATGTCTAAGTATATAGACCATTTCCTAAAGGATTATGTCATCGGTCTACCATCACACATTAGGGATACAAATGACTTTTTGAATAAAGTAAAGTCCATAAATTGGACAGATGACTGCATCCTTATAACAGCAGATGTGAGTGCATTATACACTATAATCGATCATGATCAGGGAATATGTGCATGCCTACACTACTTGAAAACCAGAGATATAGGTTTCCTCCAACATACTAATATGATCCTGGAAATGATTAAGATCTGTCTCACCCAAAACATTTTATGTTCAACGGGGAATTATTTAGGCAAACACGTGGGACTGCAATGGGTTCTTCATTTGCACCCAGTTTTGCGAACCTATTCCTCGGGAAGTGGGAGGAGGAACTGAAAGTCAATTGTAACTTGAGAACGGACTTCGAACATGTCAGGGTTTGGCTAAGGTACATAGATGACTTGCTCATAGTATGGAATGGCTCAGAGCAAGAAGCAAACATATTTATGGACAAGTTAAATAACAATGGCTACAATATCCAACTTACTTCCACAATGAGTAATTCAAGGGTAGAGTTTCTGGACACCACTGTGATGGTACAGAATGGAGAACTAGTAACTAGCCTCCATGGAAAGGAGACTGCTGGGAACAGCCTCCTACATGCCCTCAGTGCTCACCCGGAGGTGCTGAAATGGAGCATTCCATATGGTGAGCTACTGAGGGCAAGGAGAACCTGCAGTACACAAGACCTTTTTGAGTTGGAACAGATCCGTATGGTACAAAGATTCAGGGAGAGAGGGTACCCTGAGTGGGTATTAACGAAAGCAAGCACCAAAGTAGCCGAAATAACAAGAGACACTGCCCTACAAGACAAGGAAAAGGAAAAGGAAAAAACTATGGTAACCCACTTGATCACTACATATAACAATGAGTCAGGGAAAGTACAACAAATCTTAAGAAAAAACTGGAAAATATTACAAACTGACACTGTCATAGGTAAGAAGAGAGAAACCATCAATTACATATCGCAGAGGCAGAAGCTTATGTGATATGTTGGTAAGAAGTGACATCACAGAAAATAGGACAGGAACCACTCACAATCTGAAAGGATTTTATCCCTGTGGCCATTGTAGAGTGTGTACAACAAGCAAAATGGTGAGAGAATTCACAACACCAGGGACAAATAAGAATAAAAGTATCAGTCAATTTCTCACTTGCAGTACCACCTATGCAATTTACATCCTTGAGTGTCCCTGCAAATTAAGGTATGTAGGCAGTACTACATGTATGGTGAAAAAACGGGTGCAGGAACACTTGAGGGCCATCACTAACCTAGACTTTCAGTACCCAATCGCAAGACATTTTCATGAAAATCATGGATCTAATAACCCTCTGTTAAGCTATTTTGCAATAGAACACGTAATGGTTAACAAGAGAGGTGGTAATAGAGAGTTACAATTGAGAAAGAAGGAATCCAAATGGATAATAGAATTAGAGACAAAGTTCCCCGGAGGACATAACTTGGATGAGGAGCTAGTAACACACTTACATCCAGATCAATGATGAGTATCCAGATGTCCCTATATCATTCCCCTTTTCATGGTGAATATGTAGCTGTGCAGGCGAGCTGTAGAAGATCATGACGGAATGAGTTCAGTTCTACTGATCGAAGGTTTTAATTAGTAATACTTTATATTTTTATGATTAATTTTACAGATGGACAGGAAGACATCCTTCATTGTCTCGGTTAAACGGCAGAAAAGGGCTCACGATCTTCCTGTACCTCTATTGGATTCACGTGCACTGGTTATATGAATTGGGAACACTGTTTTTGGTTTTTTTCTTATTTTGTGATTGACCGGAATGAACTATGGTGATGGGGACTCAGTAATCCATTTGGTGTAAAATTGATTCCTTCAACTGTTCGTCCACCGCATAAAATGGATCAAGTTGATGTCCTTAAATCTCGTAGGCACTAGTCCGAAAGCATAAACATTTAAAGAATCAGCGTTAATGCATAACGAAATCATGTCAAAGAAATCAACATAGCAGGTTGGAACCTCAGGTCCGAGGTGTCTATACTGTCTACACTGGAGGTTTGAATTTGGATGCTTAATTAGTAGAAATCGAGGGCATCCGCGTTTCTCTGCAGTAAATATAAAAAGCAAATGTGTGATTAGCGTAAAAATGTATATGCATTCTAGTCGCGTGAATGGCGATAGATGAAACACTGTACAAATGCTTTTAATTAATGCATGTGGCAACATTGCCGAGGGGAGAAAAATACAAACATTTGACCATTCCAATATGGCGGCGAATGTACGAAGGGAAAGATAACCCCTCTTCTATGTTTATGTTCAGGTCAATACTAGGTATACACGGTGGCTAATACGGCATAACATGGCGTGATCAAGACACCACGGTGTCGAAATGCGTAGCGGTGTTGCGGTATTAAAAGTTCTGGCTAACTTTCCTTACCTGTGAGTGTGCATTTTTCTGAAGAAAGAGACTGCAAATTAAACAACCGGCAGTGGTTCTAGCCGGCTGATGCACCAACCGACATGGGATGTTTTCCAATGAAGAACCTGTGAACGAGTGGATTGTATATATATATATATATATATATATATATATATATATATATTCACTGAAAAAACCATAGTTTTCACACCAGTTATAGTTAGCTGGAAATTTTACTGATATAAAACCATTGAAATTCCCACGTTATAGTTAGATGGACTCACTATAACTTGCGCGTGCAATGCACTGCTGATGGCGTCACATATTACATCACTCATGACATGGCCAGTGAATGTGTGTCTTTCTGAAAAATAAATATATTTTATATATGTATATGTAAAAGTTGATGGAAGAATAAATGTTTAAATAAGTGTCTAAATGGATGGTTTTTAAAAATTGATTGGTTAACTGGCTTAATAAGACATCATCAGCAGTGCATTGCACGCGCAAGTTATAGTGAGTCCATCTAACTATAACGTGGGAATTTCAATGGTTTTATATCAGTAAAATTTCCAGCTAACTATAACTGGTGTGAAACCTATGGTTTTTTCAGTGAATTTAATAGGTTTTTTAAATGCTAATTCCTAACTATAACTGGTGTGAAACCTATGGTTTTTTCAGTGAATTTCATAGGTTTTTTAAATGCTAATTCCTTTGTATATCGAGTTTCTAACCTTTTTTTTTTTTACAATTTGCTGTTTTTTTTAAAGTATTCATGTTTTTTTATATAATTTTTTTCTTTTGCGCTCTGGGTGCGCGCTCCGGGAAGCTTTCAGCTAAGCTCTCCGGTAAGCTTTTCCGTGAGTTCATCTGAAAGCGCACCCAGAGCGCAACTGTCGTTCGTGAAAAAAAATATGAATGAAAAGTTAATAATAATGCAAAACATTTCGTACCATACAAATAAAATTAGTTTTTTTTAATAAGGAAAATGATTATGCATTTCTATAAAAGATTGATGACGTCACTTCGGCGCGCAACGTAAGTGCCCTCGGAAGCGCCTACGTTCGCGGCGCGTAAACGCACGCAAAAGCGCCTACGATCGCGCCACGTTTGCGCCCCGGAAGCGCCTACGATCGCGCTGCGTAAACGCACCGGAAGTGCTCCGGAGCGCGCAGCGTAAACGCGTCGGGTCATGTGACCCTAAAATAACACTTTTCATTGGTTGCTAACAGTTTTTTTTTACAATGAATGAAATCCCCACCCATTTCCTTCACTTCTTCTTTCACTTTTGTGACTGAAAGACCTGCCTTTTTTGCTGTTCCATATTCCTTGATTAAATAATGGCTGCCAGACCATCCAGCAGTGAAGATGACTCCAATGATTTCATTGATGAAGAGCCTTCTCAGCCGAAGGTCAAAGAACATTTCATCTGGAAATTTTTTAAGTTTCCAGCAGACCAGAAGAAGGTGAATGCACCAAAAGTAGAGTGCAGGATCTGCAAACAGGTCCTGTCACGGGGTAACCCCCCAAAAAAATACTCTTTTGGCAACTTCACCATGATTCGCCATGTGGAGAGGAGGCACCCCCAGAATTTTGCCCGGGAAAGTGTCAGGGCTCTGGCACAAGAGGTTCCCAGAGATGGGGCCTCTACATCAACAGGAGGAGCAACTTCTTCTGGGAGAGAACAATCGCAGGAGCAGGTAGCAAACATACAACCTGCATTTAACCATGGGGTCGTCAAATGCAGATACTGCAATCAACTCCTCACCTATGGGGAGCAAAGTGTCCTGCTCATGGTTCGAGCATTGGAGAACCATCGCTGCCCTTCCCACCCCTAATTTTTTTCTTTTCTTTTTGCTCCTGTTGAGCAGTTTCCATTCCCTGTTTTTGTTCCTGTTCAGTTAAAAGAAGAAAACCAAAAGTTCTTTTCAGAACTACCTCCAATTCTCATCAAAGAGCTATATTCTTAAAAAAATGAAGAGTAAGTGAAATATAGTGCATTGATAATTGAAAGGAGAATGAGTAAGAAAGAACAGAAAGGTATGAGAGGTGAAAGGAAGTGAAGTAGGAGGAATGAAAGAAGGTGAGTGTTAGAAAAGAAAGTTATGACACAGTGAATAAACTGGAGGCCTCATTTCTGAAAAGTGACGCATCGCTACGTGAAAACAGCGATGCGTCACTTTTCTGGACGCACTCCTTATGACATTCCAGATATGTCATATTTAATATATGACAAATCAATTCGCAAGGAGTTACAGATATGTCAGTATTTCTGACGTATCTGTAAACACAAAAGTAACGCATTGCAGGAGTGCGTCACAAAAGTGACGCAACTCCAGTAATGTGTCCTTTCACATGGAAAAAGCACCATGTGAAAGGTTTGCTGTGAAGCAGGCGCAAGATTTTGGCGCAACAGCATCCTAAAAGTGACGCACTGCGTCATTATTACCAAGCTTTTTGCAAGGAACACCCCCTCTGCATGCATTATACCTGACACTATTTTTTAAAAAGTGACGCATCTAGGTACATGGGTCACTTTTTAAAACTCTGCGCCACATTGTATCTGCATCAGGTATAATGTATGCAGAGGGGGCAATCCCTCGCAAAAAGCTTGGTAATAACGACGTACTGAAATCTATGAGATTTCTCTGCGTCACTTTTAGGATGCTGTTGCGTCAAAATCTTGCGCCTGCCTCGCGTCACTTTCATGTTTACAGATATGTGAGAAATACTGACGTATCTGTAACTCCTTGCAACATGATTCATCATACATTAAATATGACACATCTGGAATGTCATAAGGAGTGCGCACAGAAAAGTGACGCATCACACCAGCAGTGTAATAAAATGTGCCTCGTTGCACTATATTTAAAGGACGCAACAGCATCCTAAAAGTGACGCAGTGAAATCTCAAACATTTCACTGCGTCGCTATTACAAAGCTTTTTGCGGGGGAACACCCCCTCTGCATGCATTATACCTCACGCAGATATAATGTGGCGCTTGATTTTAAAAAGTGACCCATCTACCTAGATACGTCACTTTTTAAATATAACGCAACAAGGCACATTTGTTTACACCACTGGTGCGATGCGTCACTTTTCTGTGCGCACTCCTTATGACATTCCAAGTAACGCATTGCTGGAGTGCGTCACAAAAGTGACGCAACTCCAGTAATGCGTCCTTTCAAATGGGGAAAGCAGCATTTGAAAGGTCTTGCCTCAGTCTAACACCTGCTGTAAAGCAGGCACAAGATTTTGACGCAACAGCATCCTAAAAGTGACGCAGTGAAATCTCAAAGATTTCACTGCGTCGCTATTACAAAGCTTTTTGCGGGAGAACACCCCCTCTGCATGCATTATACCTGACGCTATTTTTAAAAAGTGACGCATCTAGGTACATGGGTCACTTTTTAAAACTCTGCGCCACATTATATCTGCGTCAGGTATAATGTATGCAAAGGGGGCATTCCCCCGCAAAAAGCTTGGTAATAACGACGTACTGAAATCTATAAGATTTCTCTGCGTCACTTTTAGGATGCTGTTGCGTCAAATCTTGCACCTGCCTCGCATCACTTTTATGTTTACAGATATGTCAGAAATACTGACGTATCTGTAACTCCTTGCAACATGATTCGTCATACATTAAATATGACACATCTGGAATGTCATAAGGAGTGCGCACAGAAAAGTGACGCATAACACCAGCAGTGTAATAAAATGTGCCTCGTTGCACTATATTTAAAAAGTGACGCATCTAGATAGATGCGTCACTTTTTAAATATTGCATAACAATGCGCATTTTTTTACACCGCTGGTGCGTCACAAAAATTGACGCACAGGAGGCGCAAAACTAACAGCGCAAGGCCTTCATAAATATGGTCCTGGATTTTCCCCGTGCTTCGCCGGTGCGCGTACCATGCGCTTCCCCCGCGCAAAACGAAAAAAAAAATGTAATGCCCTGCAGGACCCTATTTTAGTCCCTTCATCAAACCTAGGGGGTCAGAGGGGGTCTACTCTTCCCCCTTATGGTCATTTGCCCCTTTTTTTTTCAAACCCCTTGTGTCTCGATTTTACCGAGACACAAGATGGCGGCCGCTCCAGACTGTTTAGAATGTTTACAGACACCCAAGAGCCAATCAGCTTTCTGCGCGCAAGTCGCGTGTCGCGCCAGGAGCGCACTCAAGTGCGCGCACCGGAGAGCGCCTATAGATATATATATTTTTTTGAACCTAAATTACTCAAAATCCACTGGAGCACATATCTTGAGACATAGCAAAGGCACATTGGGCTACCAGTCCCTACAATTTTGCCAAGTTTGGTGTAAATCCATTCAGCCGTTCGGGCTAAAAGTGAAATCGACCGCCCTATGGAAATTAACATGGGGAAAATGCGTTTTGGGACCCCCCTTTTATCTCGGCCCCCGCTTGACGTATCCCCCCCAAACTTTCAAGGAAGGACCGGAGCTCGACGAGGCCATTTTCAGGAAATTTTCAGGCAGATTCGTCAACCGGTGCCAAAGTTATTCCAAAGAGAATTTTGAGACTTAACATTGAAAAAAATCCTAACTATAACTACCTACTGGCGACCGCCAGTAGGTAATATACACACATACACATACATATATATAAAGGCATATGCATATATATGCATATATATATGTGTATATGTGTGCGTGTAGAGAGAGGTAGAGAGGTAGAGGTGTAGAGGTAGAGAGGTAATGGTAGAGAGGTAGAGACTAGTAGAGAGAAGTAGAGAGAGGTAGAGAGGTAGAGAGTAGAGAGTGAGTAATAGAGAGTAGAGAGTGAGTAGTAGAGAGTAGTAGAGAGCAGTAGAAAGAGTAGCAGAGAGTGAGTAGTAGAGAGTAGTATAGTGAATAGTAGAGTGAGTAGTAGAGAGTAGTAGAGAGTGAGTAGTAGAGAGTAGTAGAGAGTAAGTAGTAGAGTGAGTAGTAGAGAGCAGTAGAGAGTGAGTAGTAGAGAGTAGTAAAGAATGAGTAGTAGATAGTAGAGAGTGAGTAGTAGAGAGTGAGTAGTAGAGAGTAGTAGAGAGTGAGTAGCAGAGAGAGGATAGTAGAGAGTAGTAGAGAGTGAGTAGTATAGTGAGTAGTAGAGACTAGTAGAGAGAGAGTAGTAGAGAGTGAGTAGTAGAGAGTGAGTAGTAGAGTGAGTAGTAGAGAGTGAGTAGTAGAGAGAGAGTAGTAGAGAGTAGTAGAGAGTGAGTAGTAAATAGTGAGTAGTAGAGAGAGTAGTAGAGAGTGAGTAGTAGAGAGTGAGTAGTAGAGAGTAGTAGATAGTGAGTAGTAGGGAGTGAGTAGTAGAGAGAGAGTAGTAGAGAGTAGTAGAGTAGTAGAGAATGAGTAGTAGAGAGTGAGTATTTGAGAGTAGTGGAGTAGGAGAGAGTAAGTAGTAGAGAGTAGTGGAGAATATTCCAAAGTTTGGCACAGCACCACTTGCACAATAAGTCCAATCAAATCATATCACTTAGAGTCCTTATTGAAGCGCTGAATCTTGGTGTATGGTCAAATGCCTTTTATTGTCCTTAAGTTTATGTACCACAGCCAGCCGAAACGTTTCGTTCTGTACAACAGAACTTCTTCAGGGTGTTCTTATTTCCTTCAAGTTATGTCGGTATCCTGTTGTCATATAACTAGATATTTCTTCCAAATGTTAGACGAGACGTAAGTATATTCTTATTCAAAGTGACTAGGTATCAATTTTACCCACACAATTCGGGCAGACTTGAGTAATTTATAGCATCCTCAAAGTCAGTCTTTCAAAAATTCCAAAGTATAGGACATGATAATCCAAATCCAAATGTTTCTCAAGAAAAGTAATTTTCAATCGTTCGGAATATCGGTGTTTGGGCAGATATGACCCAGGGACCCCCAGTATGCAAGGGGAATTAGTCCCCCCTCTGCAAACGTGCCAGTGGCTTGCGTTGCAGAGAGGTGTAAAAAGGGGCATAGCCTCATAACACCTCTGTGCAATGCAGCCCCCTGGCGCATACTGGAGGTTCCAGGTGGGCTAGTTGGCCCCCCAGGGTCCCCTAGTATGCAAGGGGAATTAGTTCCCCCTCTTCAAACATGCACGGGGGCTGCGTTGCAGAGAGGTGTAAAAAAGGGTGTGGCCTCATTACACCTCTCTGCAATGTAGCCCCCTGGCGCATACTGGAGGCTCCTGGTGGGCTAGTTGGCCCCCAGGGTCCCCCAGTATGCAAGGGGAATTAGTTCCCCTTCTGCAAACGCGGCAAGGGGCTACGTTGCAGAGAGGTGTAACATGGGGCATATCCTCATTACACCTCTGCAATGCAGCCCCCTGGCGCATACTGGAGGTTCCAGTTGGGCTAGTTGCCCCCCTAGGGCCCCAGTATGCAAGGGGAATTAGTTCCCCCTCTTCAAACATGCACAGGGGCTGCATTGCAGAGAGGTGTAAAAAGGGGCGTGGCTTAATTACACCTCTCTGCAATGCAGTCCCCTGGCGCATACTGGAGATTCCTGGTGGGCTTTCAGGTCTTATATAGTTAGGAATTAGCATTAAAAAAACTTTTGAAATTCACTGAAAAAAACATAGGTTTCAGGCCTTATATAGTTAGGAATTAGCATTTAAAAAACCTATGAAATTCACTGAAAAAACCATAGGTTTCACACCAGTTATAGTTAGGAATTAGCATTTAAAAAACCTATTAAATTCACGGAAAAAACCATAGGTTTGACACCAGTCATAGTTAGCTGGAAATTTTACTGACATAAAACAATTGAAATTCCCACGTTATAGTTAGTTGGACTCACTATAACTTGCGCGCCTGCAATGCACTGCTGATGACGTCACATATTACATAACTCATGACATGGTCAGTGACATCACTCATGACATCACTGATGACACCATCCTTGTGACAGAGTGACAGACCTCCTTTCAGTGTAATGTAACCCTTGAAACACATATTCAAAAATAGAAACTAAAATTTTCAAAAAAATAGAGATACCCATACCAGTTACAACAACCAATTCAGTAATACCACCATCTATATACACATCCACTCATTCACCAACAGTTCTATATAGTCACTCAAACATATATTCACTCATCATATGTAGTGAAACACCTATACATCCTGTTACACACCGACAGTCATCCAAAAGTTACTCACACACATAATCACACATGCAAATAAACTATTGAACATCCATGTATTTGCATATACAGCTATACACACACTACCACCTTACCTCTAAGGAAACGTACACATACTTACTCTCTTAAACAATCACTTATAGAAACACATACTTATTTAAACAAGAACTCTTTCAATCTCTCACTCTGACATATACTCACTTATATACATCAATACTCACATATACTAGATTAACTCCATGGCTGCTAAGGCAATTTCCCTCCTGTGCTGGGAATTGCTTATTTTAGTTGTTTTATGACGAGATCGGCTCGTCATCAGTGTACGAGGAGGCTACACCATGACGAGCCCAGCTCGTCATGAGCGTGGAAGGGGTTAAAACATATGTAGTTACTGATAAAGACACTAGTGAGACAGTCATTCACTCACTAACACACACATATACACACTCATCCACCCATACAGTCCTGCATATATGCTGTCTTCAAAACACATTCAAACAGTGAGTCAGTCATTGATGCATCTTTGTGCTAAGTAACACCCCCACCAAACCATACAGACACTCATACTGATAAAAAAAAACATCTAATAACCCATATACACACACATGTAGCTACTCACCAACTCATGCAGCCACTTATACACAAAGTGAAACACTGATACAAACATTTAAATATTTAAACAATACTCGCTAATATATGTACACTTAATAAGCCAGTTAACCAATCAAATTTATTTTTAAAAAACATCCATTAAGACACTTATTTAAACATTTATTCTTCCATCGACCTTTACATATACATATTTAAAACATATTTATTTTTCAGAAAGACACACATTCACTGGATGGTGTCCTCAGTGATGTCATGAGTGATGTCACTGACCATGTCATGAGTGATGTAATATGTGACGTCATCAGCAGTGCATTGCAGGCGCGCAAGATATAGTGAGTCCAACTAACTATAACGTGGGATTTTCAATGGTTTTATGTCAGTAAAATTTCCAACTAACTATAACTGGTGTCAAATCTATGGTTTTTTCAGTGAATTTAATAGGTTTTTAAAATGCTAATTCCTAACTATAACGGTGTGAAACCTATGTTTTTTTCAGTGAATATATATATATATATATATAGATATATATATATCTATATATATATATATATCTAACACAAAGTTGCCTGTTGAAAGGAAGCTCACGCAGGTAGGTGCATATTTGCCATCTTTAATAGTTCATGGAAAACAATATTCAGGCGACCTGCAGTGTCCAGCAGTAGTAATGAAGCCCAACGCGTTTCGTGGTAGGAAACCACTTCCTCAGGGGCTGCGGGCAAAATGCATAACAAGGATCACGGCAATTATTTAAAGTGTTGCTCCCGCCTTGGTGGGCGTTGCCACAGCAGTGGCGTTATGGTCTTTGAAGTCCCGGTGGAAATAACCACCGTATTTCAGCCGTATAATCCCTGCAGTCTGCAAATAAAATCCCCAGTGGGTTTGTTGTTCACTGTGGCTGACTGTCATGCTCTTACATCCCATGACTGGCGACGAACCTGTTCCATTGCTGCAACGTAGTTGGCGCTGCTGCGGAACTGCACAGCGTGCAGTGGAGCACTCCTTGCGACTCAGGCGGGCCGCATTGACATCAAACACAAAGTTGCCTGTTGAAAGGAAGCTCACGCAGGTAGGTGCATATTTGCCATCTTTAATAGTTCATGGAAAACAATATTCAGGCGACCTGCAGTGTCCAGCAGTAGTAATGAAGCCCAACGCGTTTCGTGGTAGGAAACCACTTCCTCAGGGGCTGCGGGCAAAATGCATAACAAGGATCACGGCAATTATTTAAAGTGTTGCTCCCGCCTTGGTGGGCGTTGCCACAGCAGTGGCGTTATGGTCTTTGAAGTCCCGGTGGAAATAACCACCGTATTTCAGCCGTATAATCCCTGCAGTCTGCAAATAAAATCCCCAGTGGGTTTGTTGTTCACTGTGGCTGACTGTCATGCTCTTACATCCCATGACTGGCGACGAACCTGTTCCATTGCTGCAACGTAGTTGGCGCTGCTGCGGAACTGCACAGCGTGCAGTGGAGCACTCCTTGCGACTCAGGCGGGCCGCATTGACATCAAACACAAAGTTGCCTGTTGAAAGGAAGCTCACGCAGGTAGGTGCATATTTGCCATCTTTAATAGTTCATGGAAAACAATATTCAGGCGACCTGCAGTGTCCAGCAGTAGTAATGAAGCCCAACGCGTTTCGTGGTAGGAAACCACTTCCTCAGGGGCTGCGGGCAAAATGCATAACAAGGATCACGGCAATTATTTAAAGTGTTGCTCCCGCCTTGGTGGGCGTTGCCACAGCAGTGGCGTTATGGTCTTTGAAGTCCCGGTGGAAATAACCACCGTATTTCAGCCGTATAATCCCTGCAGTCTGCAAATAAAATCCCCAGTGGGTTTGTTGTTCACTGTGGCGGACTGTCATGCTCTTACATCCCATGACTGGCGACGAACCTGTTCCATTGCTGCAACGTAGTTGGCGCTGCTGCGGAACTGCACAGCGTGCAGTGGAGCACTCCTTGCGACTCAGGCGGGCCGCATTGACATCAAACACAAAGTTGCCTGTTGAAAGGAAGCTCACGCAGGTAGGTGCATATTTGCCATCTTTAATAGTTCATGGAAAACAATATTCAGGCGACCTGCAGTGTCCAGCAGTAGTAATGAAGCCCAACGCGTTTCGTGGTAGGAAACCACTTCCTCAGGGGCTGCGGGCAAAATGCATAACAAGGATCACGGCAATTATTTAAAGTGTTGCTCCCGCCTTGGTGGGCGTTGCCACAGCAGTGGCGTTATGGTCTTTGAAGTCCCGGTGGAAATAACCACCGTATTTCAGCCGTATAATCCCTGCAGTCTGCAAATAAAATCCCCAGTGGGTTTGTTGTTCACTGTGGCTGACTGTCATGCTCTTACATCCCATGACTGGCGACGAACCTGTTCCATTGCTGCAACGTAGTTGGCGCTGCTGCGGAACTGCACAGCGTGCAGTGGAGCACTCCTTGCGACTCAGGCGGGCCGCATTGACATCAAACACAAAGTTGCCTGTTGAAAGGAAGCTCACGCAGGTAGGTGCATATTTGCCATCTTTAATAGTTCATGGAAAACAATATTCAGGCGACCTGCAGTGTCCAGCAGTAGTAATGAAGCCCAACGCGTTTCGTGGTAGGAAACCACTTCCTCAGGGGCTGCGGGCAAAATGCATAACAAGGATCACGGCAATTATTTAAAGTGTTGCTCCCGCCTTGGTGGGCGTTGCCACAGCAGTGGCGTTATGGTCTTTGAAGTCCCGGTGGAAATAACCACCGTATTTCAGCCGTATAATCCCTGCAGTCTGCAAATAAAATCCCCAGTGGGTTTGTTGTTCACTGTGGCTGACTGTCATGCTCTTACATCCCATGACTGGCGACGAACCTGTTCCATTGCTGCAACGTAGTTGGCGCTGCTGCGGAACTGCACAGCGTGCAGTGGAGCACTCCTTGCGACTCAGGCGGGCCGCATTGACATCAAACACAAAGTTGCCTGTTGAAAGGAAGCTCACGCAGGTAGGTGCATATTTGCCATCTTTAATAGTTCATGGAAAACAATATTCAGGCGACCTGCAGTGTCCAGCAGTAGTAATGAAGCCCAACGCGTTTCGTGGTAGGAAACCACTTCCTCAGGGGCTGCGGGCAAAATGCATAACAAGGATCACGGCAATTATTTAAAGTGTTGCTCCCGCCTTGGTGGGCGTTGCCACAGCAGTGGCGTTATGGTCTTTGAAGTCCCGGTGGAAATAACCACCGTATTTCAGCCGTATAATCCCTGCAGTCTGCAAATAAAATCCCCAGTGGGTTTGTTGTTCACTGTGGCTGACTGTCATGCTCTTACATCCCATGACTGGCGACGAACCTGTTCCATTGCTGCAACGTAGTTGGCGCTGCTGCGGAACTGCACAGCGTGCAGTGGAGCACTCCTTGCGACTCAGGCGGGCCGCATTGACATCAAACACAAAGTTGCCTGTTGAAAGGAAGCTCACGCAGGTAGGTGCATATTTGCCATCTTTAATAGTTCATGGAAAACAATATTCAGGCGACCTGCAGTGTCCAGCAGTAGTAATGAAGCCCAACGCGTTTCGTGGTAGGAAACCACTTCCTCAGGGGCTGCGGGCAAAATGCATAACAAGGATCACGGCAATTATTTAAAGTGTTGCTCCCGCCTTGGTGGGCGTTGCCACAGCAGTGGCGTTATGGTCTTTGAAGTCCCGGTGGAAATAACCACCGTATTTCAGCCGTATAATCCCTGCAGTCTGCAAATAAAATCCCCAGTGGGTTTGTTGTTCACTGTGGCTGACTGTCATGCTCTTACATCCCATGACTGGCGACGAACCTGTTCCATTGCTGCAACGTAGTTGGCGCTGCTGCGGAACTGCACAGCGTGCAGTGGAGCACTCCTTGCGACTCAGGCGGGCCGCATTGACATCAAACACAAAGTTGCCTGTTGAAAGGAAGCTCACGCAGGTAGGTGCATATTTGCCATCTTTAATAGTTCATGGAAAACAATATTCAGGCGACCTGCAGTGTCCAGCAGTAGTAATGAAGCCCAACGCGTTTCGTGGTAGGAAACCACTTCCTCAGGGGCTGCGGGCAAAATGCATAACAAGGATCACGGCAATTATTTAAAGTGTTGCTCCCGCCTTGGTGGGCGTTGCCACAGCAGTGGCGTTATGGTCTTTGAAGTCCCGGTGGAAATAACCACCGTATTTCAGCCGTATAATCCCTGCAGTCTGCAAATAAAATCCCCAGTGGGTTTGTTGTTCACTGTGGCTGACTGTCATGCTCTTACATCCCATGACTGGCGACGAACCTGTTCCATTGCTGCAACGTAGTTGGCGCTGCTGCGGAACTGCACAGACCATAACGCCACTGCTGTGGCAACGCCCACCAAGGCGGGAGCAACACTTTAAATAATTGCCGTGATCCTTGTTATGCATTTTGCCCGCAGCCCCTGAGGAAGTGGTTTCCTACCACGAAACGCGTTGGGCTTCATTACTACTGCTGGACACTGCAGGTCGCCTGAATACTGTTTTCCATGAACTATTAAAGATGGCAAATATGCACTTACCTGCGTGAGCTTCCTTTCAACAGGCAACTTTGTGTTTGATGTCAATGCGGCCCGCCTGAGTCGCAAGGAGTGCTCCACTGCACGCTGTGCAGTTCCGCAGCAGCGCCAACTACGTTGCAGCAATGGAACAGGTTCGTCGCCAGTCATGGGATGTAAGAGCATGACAGTCAGCCACAGTGAACAACAAACCCACTTGGGATTTTATTTGCAGACTGCAGGGATTATACGGCTGAAATACGGTGGTTATCTCCACCGGGACTTCAAAGACCATAACGCCACTGCTGTGGCAACGCCCACCAAGGCGGGAGCAACACTTTAAATAATTGCCGTGATCCTTGTTATGCATTTTGCCCGCAGCCCCTGAGGAAGTGGTTTCCTACCACGAAACGCGTTGGGCTTCATTACTACTGCTGGACACTGCAGGTCGCCTGAATACTGTTTTCCATGAACTATTAAAGATGGCAAATATGCACTTACCTGCGTGAGCTTCCTTTCAACAGGCAACTTTGTGTTTGATGTCAATGCGGCCCGCCTGAGTCGCAAGGAGTGCTCCACTGCACGCTGTGCAGTTCCGCAGCAGCGCCAACTACGTTGCAGCAATGGAACAGGTTCGTCGCCAGTCATGGGATGTAAGAGCATGACAGTCAGCCACAGTGAACAACAAACCCACTTGGGATTTTATTTGCAGACTGCAGGGATTATACGGCTGAAATACGGTGGTTATCTCCACCGGGACTTCAAAGACCATAACGCCACTGCTGTGGCAACGCCCACCAAGGCGGGAGCAACACTTTAAATAATTGCCGTGATCCTTGTTATGCATTTTGCCCGCAGCCCCTGAGGAAGTGGTTTCCTACCACGAAACGCGTTGGGCTTCATTACTACTGCTGGACACTGCAGGTCGCCTGAATACTGTTTTCCATGAACTATTAAAGATGGCAAATATGCACTTACCTGCGTGAGCTTCCTTTCAACAGGCAACTTTGTGTTTGATGTCAATGCGGCCCGCCTGAGTCGCAAGGAGTGCTCCACTGCACGCTGTGCAGTTCCGCAGCAGCGCCAACTACGTTGCAGCAATGGAACAGGTTCGTCGCCAGTCATGGGATGTAAGAGCATGACAGTCAGCCACAGTGAACAACAAACCCACTTGGGATTTTATTTGCAGACTGCAGGGATTATACGGCTGAAATACGGTGGTTATCTCCACCGGGACTTCAAAGACCATAACGCCACTGCTGTGGCAACGCCCACCAAGGCGGGAGCAACACTTTAAATAATTGCCGTGATCCTTGTTATGCATTTTGCCCGCAGCCCCTGAGGAAGTGGTTTCCTACCACGAAACGCGTTGGGCTTCATTACTACTGCTGGACACTGCAGGTCGCCTGAATACTGTTTTCCATGAACTATTAAAGATGGCAAATATGCACTTACCTGCGTGAGCTTCCTTTCAACAGGCAACTTTGTGTTTGATGTCAATGCGGCCCGCCTGAGTCGCAAGGAGTGCTCCACTGCACGCTGTGCAGTTCCGCAGCAGCGCCAACTACGTTGCAGCAATGGAACAGGTTCGTCGCCAGTCATGGGATGTAAGAGCATGACAGTCAGCCACAGTGAACAACAAACCCACTTGGGATTTTATTTGCAGACTGCAGGGATTATACGGCTGAAATACGGTGGTTATCTCCACCGGGACTTCAAAGACCATAACGCCACTGCTGTGGCAACGCCCACCAAGGCGGGAGCAACACTTTAAATAATTGCCGTGATCCTTGTTATGCATTTTGCCCGCAGCCCCTGAGGAAGTGGTTTCCTACCACGAAACGCGTTGGGCTTCATTACTACTGCTGGACACTGCAGGTCGCCTGAATACTGTTTTCCATGAACTATTAAAGATGGCAAATATGCACTTACCTGCGTGAGCTTCCTTTCAACAGGCAACTTTGTGTTTGATGTCAATGCGGCCCGCCTGAGTCGCAAGGAGTGCTCCACTGCACGCTGTGCAGTTCCGCAGCAGCGCCAACTACGTTGCAGCAATGGAACAGGTTCGTCGCCAGTCATGGGATGTAAGAGCATGACAGTCAGCCACAGTGAACAACAAACCCACTTGGGATTTTATTTGCAGACTGCAGGGATTATACGGCTGAAATACGGTGGTTATCTCCACCGGGACTTCAAAGACCATAACGCCACTGCTGTGGCAACGCCCACCAAGGCGGGAGCAACACTTTAAATAATTGCCGTGATCCTTGTTATGCATTTTGCCCGCAGCCCCTGAGGAAGTGGTTTCCTACCACGAAACGCGTTGGGCTTCATTACTACTGCTGGACACTGCAGGTCGCCTGAATACTGTTTTCCATGAACTATTAAAGATGGCAAATATGCACTTACCTGCGTGAGCTTCCTTTCAACAGGCAACTTTGTGTTTGATGTCAATGCGGCCCGCCTGAGTCGCAAGGAGTGCTCCACTGCACGCTGTGCAGTTCCGCAGCAGCGCCAACTACGTTGCAGCAATGGAACAGGTTCGTCGCCAGTCATGGGATGTAAGAGCATGACAGTCAGCCACAGTGAACAACAAACCCACTTGGGATTTTATTTGCAGACTGCAGGGATTATACGGCTGAAATACGGTGGTTATCTCCACCGGGACTTCAAAGACCATAACGCCACTGCTGTGGCAACGCCCACCAAGGCGGGAGCAACACTTTAAATAATTGCCGTGATCCTTGTTATGCATTTTGCCCGCAGCCCCTGAGGAAGTGGTTTCCTACCACGAAACGCGTTGGGCTTCATTACTACTGCTGGACACTGCAGGTCGCCTGAATACTGTTTTCCATGAACTATTAAAGATGGCAAATATGCACTTACCTGCGTGAGCTTCCTTTCAACAGGCAACTTTGTGTTTGATGTCAATGCGGCCCGCCTGAGTCGCAAGGAGTGCTCCACTGCACGCTGTGCAGTTCCGCAGCAGCGCCAACTACGTTGCAGCAATGGAACAGGTTCGTCGCCAGTCATGGGATGTAAGAGCATGACAGTCAGCCACAGTGAACAACAAACCCACTTGGGATTTTATTTGCAGACTGCAGGGATTATACGGCTGAAATACGGTGGTTATCTCCACCGGGACTTCAAAGACCATAACGCCACTGCTGTGGCAACGCCCACCAAGGCGGGAGCAACACTTTAAATAATTGCCGTGATCCTTGTTATGCATTTTGCCCGCAGCCCCTGAGGAAGTGGTTTCCTACCACGAAACGCGTTGGGCTTCATTACTACTGCTGGACACTGCAGGTCGCCTGAATACTGTTTTCCATGAACTATTAAAGATGGCAAATATGCACTTACCTGCGTGAGCTTCCTTTCAACAGGCAACTTTGTGTTTGATGTCAATGCGGCCCGCCTGAGTCGCAAGGAGTGCTCCACTGCACGCTGTGCAGTTCCGCAGCAGCGCCAACTACGTTGCAGCAATGGAACAGGTTCGTCGCCAGTCATGGGATGTAAGAGCATGACAGTCAGCCACAGTGAACAACAAACCCACTTGGGATTTTATTTGCAGACTGCAGGGATTATACGGCTGAAATACGGTGGTTATCTCCACCGGGACTTCAAAGACCATAACGCCACTGCTGTGGCAACGCCCACCAAGGCGGGAGCAACACTTTAAATAATTGCCGTGATCCTTGTTATGCATTTTGCCCGCAGCCCCTGAGGAAGTGGTTTCCTACCACGAAACGCGTTGGGCTTCATTACTACTGCTGGACACTGCAGGTCGCCTGAATACTGTTTTCCATGAACTATTAAAGATGGCAAATATGCACTTACCTGCGTGAGCTTCCTTTCAACAGGCAACTTTGTGTTTGATATATATATATCTATATATATATATATATATATATATATATATATATATATATATATATATATATATATAGATATATATATATATATATTCTGCTCGGCTTCAGAAATCGTATCTTCCAAAGAACCGCACTCGTGGAACCAAAGGATTTAGCAGTGCTCACACCATAAGTTTATTCACAGATGTTAACAGACGCGTTTCAGCATTACGCCTTCCTCAGTGTCAATTACATTGTGGAGACTCGCCTGGGATATAGCGGCAAAACAATCATAAACATGGTAGACGGACTACCTACGTTTTAGGGTCGCGCCATCTTGGAACATGTCAATACAGTTCACAGTTAGGTGCATATTACCCCATGTTTGGAAACAGATTCAATCTTGCCGTGGATCGGCATGGTACCCCGTGTATGCACATCCGGGGAGAATGTGGGGTGCTCTAGAATAAAGCCCCAAGCTCAAGTTTCCAAAGTCCATCACGCCATGTATTGGCAAGTCCTATATTCCAGACTACTCCAGTGCACAATATATACAGTGTCCCAGTTCGCCCTTCACCCATCATAGGATCAGTTTATAAAAACTAAACTTCAAACTTCTGCAATGTAATAGTCTCTTGTACATGAATTCATGGGAAAAATGCCAGATTTAATGTTGGTTCTCTCATTTGTTATTTTCCCAGATGTACCGCCAATTCCTCCCCATGATTCAGCCCCCTTGGTACTTTGGTCATAAGGTCTATTATGTACCTTGATTCCAGGCGTCTCAGTGTTTTTAACCTGTCACCTCCTCTTGGGTTTTCAGGTACAAAGTCTAAGCCAAAGTACTGTAATTTGGTCCTGTCCCGTTGGTGCACCAGATCAAAATGTCTCGCAACTGGGTATGCAGGGTCAGCTTTTTCTATTGCCCTTTGATGTTCAAGTACCCTGATTTTAAGTTGGTGGATCGTACTTCCGATATATTTTAACCCACATGGACAGATTAGGCAATAGACTGCAAAGTTCGTACTGCAGGTTAGAAATTTCTTGATTGATTTGGTGATACCTGCTCCCGGGATGTCATATTTCCGCACTCTCTTGCATCCCGTGCAGGCCTTACATTTCCCACAGGGGAAAAACCCTCCCAGCTCTGCAATTTTGCCTGTTCTTGGAGTTGCATTCTTGAAATGGCTTCTCACCAAAGAGTCTCTCAATGACCTTGCCTTACGGTACGTGATCAGGGGCTTAGTTGGGATATCGTCTTTCAGTATGGGATCAGTTCCTAGAATATGCCAGTTTTTTTGCAAGATCTTTCTTAATCCCATAGAGTCACTGGTGTATGGTGTGATTAGGCGAAATTTCCCTTCATTTTTAGATTGTTCATTGGGTGCTTTTGGCTTTAAGAGATCTTCCCTTTTGATTTTCCTCACTTTTTTCAAGGTTTTATCCAGAGACACTGGATCATATCCTCTTCTGCTGAACCTTTCTATGCAACCTGCTGCAGCTGTTTCAAAGTCCTTCTCTCTGCTGCTGTTTCTTTTCATCCTGAGCAGTTCCCCATACGGGATGCTTTGTATCAGCCTCTTTGGATGGTTGCTATCGGCTCGCAGAATGGAATTGCCTGCCGTCGCTTTGCGATACAGTGATGTGTGCAACCTGTTGTTATCTATTTCCACCCTCAGGTCCAAGTAGTCCGCTGTTGTCGAGCTTATTGTTCCTGAGAAGTGTAGGTTGCAATTGTTGTCATTCAGGATTCTTATATATTGTTGTGCCCCCTCCATCGTCCCTTGCCACACGAAGAGATCATCAATATACCTGAACCACTGTATCACTCTCTCTGTTCCCTGTCCCTCAGTCTGAAGGACCATGGGCACCCGCTCCTCCCACCAGCCAACGAACAAGTTTGCATAGCTGGGAGCAAAGCAGGTGCCCATCGCGGTCCCAGAGACCTGTGTGTATAACTGGTCATTAAACAGGAAAATGTTGCTCGTCAGGCAGAACTCAATAAATTCCAGCAACATACGATTATGTAAAGCGAATCTGGCAGGTCTCTTGTTTAGAAAATGTTCTACTGCTAACACGCCTAGATCATGTCTGATGTTAGTATATAGGCTGGTTATGTCCAACACAATCATCAAATATGTGGGGTCCCATTGTACCTCAGAAACTTTATTTTGGAAAGTCTTTGGTGTCTTTCACATGGGATTTGAGCTGTGTTACCAGAGGGAATAGGAAGCTGTCTATAAATTTAGACATATTTTCTGTCAATCCATTCACCGATGACACTATTGGTCTTCCTGGGGGCTCCCTTGCGTTCTTGTGTAGCTTGGGTAAGTGGTAGAAGGTTGGGATCATAGGGTTGTTGCTTCTCAGGTACATATTTTCTTCACTTCCCAGCATGGATTTCTTGTACCATTTGTTAACCAGATCGTCATACCTTCTTATGCCCTCTTTGTACTGTTTGTCATCTGTTTTCCGATAGTATTGTGTGTCTGATAATTGTCTCAGTGCCTCTCTTTGATAGTACTCACGTGTTAGTAGCACAACGTTCCCACCTTTATCCGAGGGCTTGATTATTGTATTTTCATCTTTTTTAAGGTTACGTAAGGCCTCCCTTTCCTGTGGGGTAATGTTGTCTTTTCTGTTAGACATCTCTTGTTTTCCTCTCAGAGCCACTAGATCGTTAAGAACAGTTTCAGAAAATGCATCTATTGCATCCCACGGCATTATCGGGCAGAATGTTGACATTGGCTTGAAGTTACTTTCCTCTCTCTCTTGGTCAATTTCATTGTCCAGAGCTCTGTTAATCATGGTATTCTCCTGTGAAGGTTGTGTCTCTCTTTCCATTCTTAGATTTTCCAAGTTCTCTATCCCTCTTAGATCTTCACAGTATAGAATGTCGGTAACAGTTAGTCTTTTCCGTACAAGTTCAGATCCTTTCGTGTTTATTCTGAGTTGGTGGTATTTGTGTAACTTGAGTTTCCTCACAAATGCATGTAGATCAATCCTCATCTGTGTATATTCGCTCTTGCTGTTGGGACAGAAACTTAAGCCCCTGCTTAGTAAGTTCTGTTCAACTTCTGTTAACTCTCTCTCCGATAGGTTAACTACAGTGAGGTCGTCTGCATGGGTGGTGTTTACTTTTTGTTGGGCTTTCTTCTGCTTTTCCATCTCTGTGCCCTTCCTTTTCCTGCCTCCTCCTGCTCTTCTTGTTCTTCTCCTGCCGCGGATTCCGGAGGCTTGTTCTTGCCACCCCGTAACCATGACTGGCGGATTACTGTGCACTCGTGAAAAGGAGGGGGAAGGGGTGTCTGGCCTCCTCTTTGCCTCCCAGCTGTCGTCCTCTTTCTTTGTTCGTCCGCGGCCTCACTGTCGGTGACTTCTGATTCCGACGTATTCAATGGAGATATCGCACCCTGAGCTCTTTTACGATCAACTTCTTTTCTTGGTGCGTCGTACTTTTTGGCAAAAGTTAAAATTCTGCCCGATAGGTAGTCGTTTTCGTCTCTTATATATTTCTCCTGTTTACAAGTCTTGATCTTTTCCTCGTATTTGTTCAAACGGACTTTAAGTTGATCCTTAAGAGTTGTTAGCTTTTCAGGTTTTTCCTCCTTTAGCAATTCTTGTTCTAGTGACTCTATCTCTGCTAGAGTCTTTTCGCGATCACTCCACGCGTATTTTACTAGTATTGCCAAGGTTCCTTCGCAGTATTGTGCGGTATGTTCAGCCCAATCTGTTAAGAGTTGAGGATCCGGGTTCTCGTAGGACGGGATTGTATACACTCTTAAACCCCTTGGCACCCTTTTATCGTCTATGTAACTCTGGAGGCTGGTGGCCTCCCACCACTTCCGAATTTCTCTTTCGTGTAGTCTCTCAAGTTTCACCAGCAGTTCGTTAAGTTTAGTTTTTGGCGGCTGGGGCGCTGCGCTCGCACCGGAGCTTACTGTTATAGTCTCTTGTTTTTTGACCATTCCTTTCGCTGCATCCCTGCGCGTGTCCTCACAATACATATCCTATCATGGATTATACTGATAACTTTGTGAGATGGTGTGAGCACCCGTTTGGTAAACCACTGTCGCCCTGCTGCCACTACGCCTCTGCCCGTTTTGATCCGGGCTCGCGTTCATCACCGTGAGGTTTCGAATTCCGCGTCGTCCTTTCGGTCTCCTGCGGCTCACCTCCTTCCTCCGGTTTGCTTATTTGCAGTCACGCGATTAGGTTCTGCAGCGGTGCCCGTCTTTAAATCACGCTCCCTGTTTTCAGGGCACTCGCGGGCGGGTGCGGTTTGCGGTAATGGGTACCCGCATTAACACTCTGCTCGGCTTCAGAAATCGTATCTTCCAAAGAACCGCACTCGTGGAACCAAAGGATTTAGCAGTGCTCACACCATAAGTTTATTCACAGATGTTAACAGACGCGTTTCAGCATTACGCCTTCCTCAGTGTCAATTACATTGTGGAGACCCGCCTGGGATATAGCGGTTAAACAATCATAAACATGGTAGACGGACTACCTAAGTTTTAGGGTCGTGCCATCTTGGAACGTGTCAATACAGTTCACAGTTAGGTGCATATTACCCCATGTTTGGAAACAGATTCAATCTTGCCGTGGATCGGCATGGTACCCCGTGTATGCACATCCGGGGAGAATGTGGGGTGCTCTAGAATAAAGCCCCAAGCTCAAGTTTCCAAAGTCCATCACGCCATGTATTGGCAAGTCCTATATTCCAGTCTACTCCAGTGCACAATATATACAGTGTCCCAGTTTGCCCTTCACCCATCACTGGATCAGTTTATAAAAACTAAACTTCAAACTTCTGCAATGTAATAGTCTCTTGTACATGAATTCATGGGAAAAATGCCAGATTTAGTGTTGGTTCTCTCATTTGTTATTTTCCCAGATGTACCGCCAATTCCTCCCCATGATTCAGCCCCCTTGGTACTTTGGTCATAAGGTCTATTATGTACCTTGATTCCAGGCGTCTCAGTGTTTTTAACCTGTCACCTCCTCTTGGGTTTTCAGGTACAAAGTCTAAGCCAAAGTACTGTAATTTGGTCCTGTCCCGTTGGTGCACCAGATCAAAATGTCTCGCAACTGGGTATGCAGGGTCAGCTTTTTCTATTGCCCTTTGATGTTCAAGTACCCTGATTTTAAGTTGGTGGATCGTACTTCCGATATATTTTAACCCACATGGACAGATTAGGCAAGTGCCCTGACTTTCCAGTGGGACAGGGAGCGTGATATATATATATATATATATATATATATATATATATATATATATATATGTATATATATGTATATATATATATGTGTATATTACCTACTGGCGGTCGCCAGTAGGTAGTTATAGTTAGGATTTTTTTCAATGTTAAATCTCAAAATTCTATTTGGAATAACTTTGGCACCGGTCGACGAATCTGCCTGAAAATTTCCTGAAAATGGCCTTGTCGAGCTCCGGTCCTTCCCTGAAAGTTTGGGGGGGATACGTCAAGCGGGGGCCGAGATAAAAGGGGGGTCCCAAAACGCATTTTCCCCATGTTAATTTCCATAGGGCGGTCAATTTCACTTTTAGCCCGAACGGCTGAATGGATTTACACCAAACTTGGCAAAATTGTAGGGACTGGTAGCCCGATGTGCCTTTGCTATGTCTCAAGATATGTGCTCCAGTGGATTTTGAGTAATTTAGGTTCAAAAAAATATATATATCTATAGGCGCTCTCCGGTGCGCGCACTTGAGTGCGCTCCTGGCGCGACACGCGACTTGCGCGCAGAAAGCTGATTGGCTCTTGGGTGTCTGTAAACATTCTAAACAGTCTGGAGCGGCCGCCATCTTGTGTCTCGGTAAAATCGAGACACAAGGGGTTTGAATAAAAAAGGGGCAAATGACCATAAGGGTGAAGAGTAGACCCCCTCTGACCCCCTAGGTTTGATGTGGGGGCTAAAATAGGGTCCTGCGGGGCATTAATTTTTTTTTTTCGTTTTGCGCGGGGGAAGCGCATGGTACGCGCACCGGCGAAGCACGGGGAAAATCCAGGACCATATTTATGAAGGCCTTGCGCTGTTAGTTTTGCGCCTCCTGTGCGTCAATTTTTGTGACGCACCAGCGGTGTAAAAAAATGCGCATTGTTATGCAATATTTAAAAAGTGACGCATCTATCTAGATGCGTCACTTTTTAAATATAGTGCAACGAGGCACATTTTATTACACTGCTGGTGTTATGCGTCACTTTTCTGTGCGCACTCCTTATGACATTCCAGATGTGTCATATTTAATGTATGACGAATCATGTTGCAAGGAGTTACAGATACGTCAGTATTTCTGACATATCTGTAAACATAAAAGTGATGCGAGGCAGGTGCAAGATTTTGACGCAACAGCATCCTAAAAGTGACGCAGAGAAATCTTATAGATTTCAGTACGTCGTTATTACCAAGCTTTTTGCGGGGGAATGCCCCCTTTGCATACATTATACCTGACGCAGATATAATGTGGTGCAGAGTTTTAAAAAGTGACCCATGTACCTAGATGCGTCACTTTTTAAAAATAGCGTCAGGTATAATGCATGCAGAGGGGGTGTTCTCCCGCAAAAAGCTTTGTAATAGCGACGCAGTGAAATCTTTGAGATTTCACTGCGTCAGTTTTAGGATGCTGTTGCGTCAAAATCTTGTGCCTGCTTTACAGCAGGTGTTAGACTGAGGCAAGACCTTTCACATGCTGCTTTCCCCATTTGAAAGGACGCATTACTGGAGTTGCGTCACTTTTGTGACGCACTCCAGCAATGCGTTACTTGGAATGTCATAAGGAGTGCGCACAGAAAAGTGACGCATCGCACCAGTGGTGTAAAAAAATGTGCCTCGTTGCGTTATATTTAAAAAGTGACGTATCTAGGTAGATGGGTCACTTTTTAAAATCAAGCGCCACATTATATCTGCGTGAGGTATAATGCATGCAGAGGGGGTGTTCCCCCACAAAAAGCTTTGTAATAGCGACGCAGTGAAATGTTTGAGATTTCACTGCGTCACTTTTAGGATGCTGTTGCATCCTTTAAATATAGTGCAACGAGGCACATTTTATTACACTGCTGGTGTGATGCGTCACTTTTCTGTCCACAGTCCTTATGACATTCCAGATGTGTCATATTTAATGTATGATGAATCATGTTGCAAGGAGTTACAGATACGTCAGTATTTCTCACATATCTGTAAACATGAAAGTGACGCGAGGCAGGTGCAAGATTTTGACGCAACAGCATCCTAAAAGTGACGCAGAGAAATCTCATAGATTTCAAAACGTCGTTATTACCAAGCTTTTTGCGAGGGATTGCCCCCTCTGCATACATTATACCTGATGCAGATACAATGTGGCGCAGAGTTTTAAAAAGTGACCCATGTACCTAGATGCGTCACTTTTTAAAAAATAGTGTCAGGTATAATGCATGCAGAGGGGGTGTTCCTTGCAAAAAGCTTGGTAATAATGACGCAGTGCGTCACTTTTAGGATGCTGTTGCGCCAAAATCTTGCGCCTGCTTCACAGCAAACCTTTCACATGGTGCTTTTTCCATGTGAAAGGACACATTACTGGAGTTGCGTCACTTTTGTGACGCACTCCTGCAATGCGTTACTTTTGTGTTTACAGATACGTCAGAAATACTGACATATCTGTAACTCCTTGCGAATTGATTAGTCATATATTAAATATGACATATCTGGAATGTCATAAGGAGTGCGTCCAGAAAAGTGACGCATCGCTGTTTTCACGTAGCGATGCGTCACTTTTCAGAAATGAGGCCTCCAGTTTATTCACTGTGTCATAACTTTCTTTTCTAACACTCACCTTCTTTCATTCCTCCTACTTCACTTTCTTTCACCTCTCATACCTTTCTGTTCTTTCTTACTCATTCTCCTTTCAATTATCAATGCACTATATTTCACTTACTCTTCATTTTTTAAGAATATAGCTCTTTGATGAGAATTGGAGGTAGTTCTGAAAAGAACTTTTGGTTTTCTTCTTTTAACTGAACAGGAACAAAAACAGGGAATGGAAACTGCTCAACAGGAGCAAAAAGAAAAGAAAAAAATTAGGGGTGGGAAGGGCAGCGATGGTTCTCCAATGCTCGAACCATGAGCAGGACACTTTGCTCCCCATAGGTGAGGAGTTGATTGCAGTATCTGCATTTGACGACCCCATGGTTAAATGCAGGTTGTATGTTTGCTACCTGCTCCTGCGATTGTTCTCTCCCAGAAGAAGTTGCTCCTCCTGTTGATGTAGAGGCCCCATCTCTGGGAACCTCTTGTGCCAGAGCCCTGACACTTTCCCGGGTAAAATTCTGGGGGTGCCTCCTCTCCACATGGCGAATCATGGTGAAGTTGCCAAAAGAGTATTTTTTTGGGGGGTTACCCCGTGACAGGACCTGTTTGCAGATCCTGCACTCTACTTTTGGTGCATTCACCTTCTTCTGGTCTGCTGGAAACTTAAAAAATTTCCAGATGAAATGTTCTTTGACCTTCGGCTGAGGAGGCTCTTCATCAATGAAATCATTGGAGTCATCTTCACTGCTGGATGGTCTGGCAGCCATGATTAATCAAGGAATATGGAACAGCAAAAAAGGCAGGTCTTTCAGTCACAAAAGTGAAAGAAGAAGTGAAGGAAATGGGTGGGGATTTCATTCATTGTAAAAAAAAAACTGTTAGCAACCAATGAAAAGTGTTATTTTAGGGTCACATGACCCGACGCGTTTACGCTGCGCACTCCGGAGCACTTCCGGTGCGTTTACGCAGCGCGATCGTAGGCGCTTCCGGGGCGCAAACGTGGCGCGATCGTAGGCGCTTTTGCGTGCGTTTATGCGCCGCGAACGTAGGCGCTTCCGAGGGCACTTACGTTGCGCGCCGAAGTGACGTCATCAAACTTTTACAGAAATGCATAATCATTTTCCTTATTAAAAAAAAACTAATTTTATTTGTATGGTACGAAATGTTTTGCATTATTATTAACTTTTCATTCATATTTTTTTTCACGAACGACAGTTGCGCTCTGGGTGCGCTTTCAGATGAGCTCACGGAAAAGCTTACCGGAGAGCTTAGCTGAAAGCTTCCCGGAGCGCGCACCCAGAGCGCAAAAGAAAAAAAATATATAAAAAAAACATGAATACTTTAAAAAAAACAGCAAATTGTAAAAAAAAAAAAAAGTTAGAAACTCGATATACAAAGGAATTAGCATTTAAAAAACCTATGAAATTCACTGAAAAAACCATAGGTTTCACACCAGTTATAGTTCGGAATTAGCATTTAAAAAACCTATTAAATTCACTGACAAAACCATAGGTTTCACACCAGTTATAGTTAGCAGGAAATTTTACTGACATAAAACCATTGAAATTCCCACGTTATAGTTAGTTGGACTCACTATAACTTGCGCGCCTGCAATGCACTGCTGATGACATCACATATTACATCACTCATGACATGGTCAGTGACATCACTCATGACATCACTGATGACACCATCCAGTGAATGTGTGTCTTTCTGAAAAATAAATTTGTTTTATATATGTATTTGTAAAGGTCGATGGAAGAATAAATGTTTAAATAAGTATGTAAATGGATGATTTTTAAAAAAAAATTGGTTGGTTAACTGGCTTATTAAGTGTATCTTAGTGAATACATATATTAGTGAGTATTGTTTAAATATTTAAATGTTTGTATCAGTGTTTCTCTTTGTGTATAAGTGGCTGCAGGGGTTGGTGACTGACTCACTGTTTGTATGTGTTTTGAAGACAGCATATGTGCAGGACTGTATGGGTGGATGAGTGTGTATATGTGTGTGTTAGTGAGTGAATGACTGTCTCACTAGTGTCTTCATTAGTAACGACATATGTTTTAATCTAGTATATGTGAGTATTGATGTATATAAGTGAGTATAGTATATATAGTGAGAGATTGTAAGAGTTCCTGTTTAAATAAGTATGTGTTTCTATAAGTGATTGTTTAAGAGAGTAAGTATGTGTAAGTTTCCTTAGAAGTAAGGTGGTAGTGTGTGTATAAATGTATATGCAAATAAATGGATGTTCAATAGTTTATTTACATGTGTGAGTATGTGTGTGAGTAACTTTTGGATGACTGCTGATGTGTAACAGGATGTATAGGTGTATCACTACATATAATGAGTGAGTATATATATGAGTAATTATATAGAACTGTTGGTGAATGAGTGGATGTGTATATAGATGGTGGAATTACTGAATTGGTTGTTGTTACTGGTTTGGGTACCTCCATTTTTTTGAAAATGTTTGTTTCTATTTATGAATATGTGTTTCAAGCGTTACATTACACTGAAATTAGGTCTGTCACTCTGTCACAAGGATGGTGTCATCAGTGATGTCATGAGTGATGTCACTGACCATGTCATGAGTGATGTAATATGTGATGTCATCAGCAGTGCATTGCAGGCGCGCAAGTTATAGTGAGTCCAACTAACTATAACGTGGGAATTTCAATGGTTTTATGTCAGTAAAATTTCCTGCTAACTATAACTGGTGTGAAACCTATGGTTTTGTCAGTGAATATATATATATATGTGTGTATATATCCAAATACCAAGTTGCTCCAAAGGGTTGCGGGAGGCCCCGTGGGAAGTGGCGTGAATATGCCGGCAGAGCACGCCGGTAACCTTAATAGCTTCACTTCGTCTCAAAAGTTTCTATATCACGCTCTCAGAATTCCAAAAAACGCCAGAAATCAGCAGAGTCCAAGGGTGTTTATTGACACCTTACTACATGTTTCGGCTTCCAAGAAGCCTTGATCACGTGATCAAGGCTTCTTGGAAGCCGAAACATGTAGTAAGGTGTCAATAAACACCCTTGGACTCTGCTGATTTCTGGCGTTTTTTGGAATTCTGAGAGCGTGATATAGAAACTCTTGAGACGAAGTGAAGATATATATATATATATATATATATATAGACTAGCAGCCCGTCCCGACGTTGTCCGGGAGCAATCGTGGCTCAGGGCCCCCGCCCGCCCTGACGTTGTGTAACCTGCTCACGTCAATTTTTCCTGCTGTAATGCCCCATTTGGTACCTGCCCACGAGACACATTATTAGGACTTGTTGACTGTTCTCCGCAGAGGGGTGACCCGGGTGCTCTGCGTGACACACAGGCGGTCTCCACTACCTTTTTATATTTTTAATCCCCTCTATTTTCATTGTGTTGAACGTTACCCATCCACCTGCCAGTGATTAACATAACAGAACAGATTGTCTACTTGTGCTTTCTCTTTCTTTCTTTATACATTCTTAGCTTATTATTTTGTTTTTTTATAAATGCTCTTTTTATTGAGCCTCCTTTGTCTCATTAATGGAAAAGTGCAGGTAGTTAGCGTCACAGAGTACCTGCTTGCCCCTCAGTAGTTCCTGTACTGTCCCGTCACTTCCCCGACAACTAATTGATTCAATTTCAAAGGAAATGCCTTTTCTGAATAGCAGACACGCTTTATATTCACTGTGCTCATGGGCCTGTTAGCAGTGCTCTGCGCGTTTCACAATTCCATGTTATCAGCACCTTACGCTCTCATCTGAGAAGAACACGGCAGCTGCTCCACTCTGGCGCACACCTGACGATTCAACATGATTTTCAGCGGTTAGAAGCAATCCATGGCTGCCACATGTGATATACAAACAGCCGCTACCTTAACATAAAACTGCATACCAAAACAATGCAGAGATGGCATGCTTGTACCTTCCCAGCACTGGTGGCGATGTCCGGAAGGCTGCAGCGGGGGGCTGAAAAGATGGCAGTGGAACAGTGGTTGCCATGGGGAAGAAAGCGTAAGAGCTCGCAATGTTTGCAGCCTTATAAACCACTGTGCAGGCATTTTAATAGGAGAGCAAGTGCAGCTCCTCTGATAGGCCCCGGTACCAGCTCTCACTAAATTATTAGAGCCGTACAGTACAGTGAAAAATCAATCTCTGCAGCCCCTCACTGTCTGCCCGCCGATCCTCACCGCCTGTCTGCCGGTCATGTCCGCTGCTCTCCTGATCTCCACCGCTCCTGGTCACTGCTCCTCCCCGCGCTGATCTCCGCCGCTCCTGTACGCCGCTCCTCGTGTGTACGCCGCTCCTGATGTCAGCACGCACGTAGCAGCCGGCGCTACTTTGAAGGGACTACTTTTTTTTTAACTTATATTTTTTAATAACGTATTTATTTTTAATTTATATAGCCTATGTCCATCTGCACACCCTGAGGATTACAACAATGTATCGGGTGTGTGGATTGGCGCTGTGGTTTCCGAGTTTACCCGTCTCAAAGCCTCAAAGTTCTTCCTTTATAATAGTAGTATAGATATCAAGAAAGAATCCTGAAGTCTAATCCTCCGACAGCAAACAGGCACGAACCACTCCGTGTAAGTTTTTTTAAAGTGCTTTATTCCTCTTTCACTATGGCAGCATGACGCGTTTCGACCGGGGCAACCCGGTCTTGATCACACGGTGCTCACAGAGATCAACAAGTTTTTAAGTGCAGAGTGTACACACAAGCTCCACCTCCACAGGCGTAGAAAGAGAAGACATGCTCCTAATTAACAAACTGTTTGTCATCCTACCTTTAAATAATACCTAAAGGTAGAATATATCTATTAAATCATAATACAAAGAGTGGAAAATATCACAACAATAAAATGTGTAACTTTTTCTGTAAATAATCAGATAATCACACTCAATGAAAAGTAACATCAGGAAAAGATAAGATGATATCAAGAAAAGATGAGATGATAAAAGAATATAGGGCAAGTGCCCACATCTGATCTAATCTACAACAATTCCCTTAATATATGAAGGTGTTCATATGGTCTTCAAAGTCCATGGAGGTTTGGAGAATGTACAAATAACAATATAGTGCAAAAAGTGAATTAAAACCTGAGTACCAAATACATACTCAAATATTCATCTAGCGGATGTCCAATGAACCATAATTAAAGTGCATAGTGCCTAAATAGGGGTACATAACCTAAAACGACCTAAGTGATATCAAATCCCCAACAAGTGGAAACATAGAAAAATTCATTATATATCAAATACATGGTTAAATTCAAGAATAAATCTATGCTCCATAGATAAAATTCCAGAAAAATTTAAAAAATCAACTACTCAATATATATACAACAATCCTTTATAGTCAATATGCTACCTACAATCCCCCTCATAAATATCATCAAAACATAATGATACAAATATGAAACATTTCTGCCAAAATAGAGATGTTTATCAAATGTAGTTTGTGTCCAAATTGATAAGTATTGGATAAAGTGCATAGATCATAGGGCAACCACTTGGTACCTATTACATCAAATTCAAAACTAGTTACAGAGATACAATAAATAATTATAAATAATCCATAAATATTCATAAAAAGTTTCATAAACCATTCATAGAAAATTCACAAACAATTGCAACGATCGTCCCCCGTATTTAGCCCATTAGGCATTTTTGTATCGAGTGGTAAAATATAGTGGCTCTCCAGTTGTCTTAGTTTACGTTCTCTGTCTCCACCTCGCTTCGAGCTAGGAACAGCCTCTAGAACATAATAACTTAAATCCTTAAGATTGTTCTGATGCACTAGTTTAAAATGGCGTGCCACTGGATAATTTGGATCGGAGTTAACAATGGCTCTTAGATGCTGTAAGATCCGATTAAAGACCTGGAGCTTCGTGCTCCCAATATATTGTAGGCTGCAAGTACATCTTAAAACATATACTGCATGGTTTGTCTTACAATTAAACATGCCATTGATCTTAATTGCCTCTTGACTAAAAGCATCATGATATTCTTTCTTATTAACTCCGAATTTGCAAGCCCTACATGAACTACATTTGAAAAAACCTGTACGATTGGAGAGCCAGTTGTTGGTTTTCACTACCTCGGGACTGGTTTTAACAAGGGAATCCCTCATCGACGGCGCCCTTCGGAAGGTAATACAAGGAACCTCACTAAGTAGTGGTGCCAAAGTAATATCCGTTTTTAAAATAGGCCAGTTAGATTTTAGGATATTACGTAACTTTTTTTCTTGATTGCAAAAACTTGTAATCAGTCTAACTGTCTGATCTTCTTTCAAAGGAACAACAATACTGTTGTTTGGCTCACTTTCAGATTGAATGGCATTGCTTGAAGCATCAAACGTTAAAACCATTTTTTTACGAACATTTTTAAGATCAGTCTCTCTGTAACCTCGTTTCAAAAATCTATCAAATGACTCATTTAGGCACTGTTCCAAAACATTGTCATCACTACAAATAAGCCAAATTCTTAATAATTCCCCATAGGGGATACTCTTGATAAGATGGTGGGGATGGGCACTAGAGGCATGTAGAATAGAATTACCTGCTGTGTGTTTCCTGTGGAGTTTAGTATGAATAACATTCTTACAGATATAAACCTCCACATCTAAAAATTCGACCTGTTGCTGGCTAATGGTTGCTGTAAATTCAAAATTGAGTGTATTTGTGTTGATGTTTTTCACAAATTCTTCTGCACTGGCCAATGTCCCTTTCCAAATTGAAAATACATCGTCTATAAACCGCCAATAGTTAACGATCCCTGTGTCTCCATTTCCTTCAAAGTTTGAGGCGTGACCCAAGACATGCTTCTCCCACCAGCCCACGTGTAAACACGTGTAACTGGGGAGAAGCATGCACCCATCGCCACACCCCGCAACTGTTAGTACACTTTGTTATTAAACAAGAAAAAAATGTTGTTTAAGCACAGGTCAATCATGTTAACCAGCATTTTACTGTGTTCATCGAACTTGGGGCCAGATGTAGGAGCCCAAATACCGGTCGGTAACGGCCGATTTCGGCCGTTACCGACCAGTATTTAGGATTTGGCATGCAGGGGCCAGCATTTTACAGAATCGGTAAATTTACAGATTCGGTAAATTTACTGATTCTGTAAAATACCGAATCGGTATTTTTACCGATTCGGTAAATCCACATGTAGGTGACACTCCTATGAGTGTATCAAAGAGTTGGCCAGGTGCACCGCTAGTTAAACAATTTAAAGACAAGGTTAACAAATGAAATTTTAGTTTTTTTAGGGATATTTGGGTGCTCCAGCAGGTAACGTATCCGTCCGTGTACGTCTCTGAGAATCAACTAAGTAGTGCACACATCACAAGTGAGTGCATCCCTGCTATTGGGCACACCTTTTAGTTCTTCAATGAAGGCTCCAAATGCTGACGTTTGATCAGTCCTGATTTATTTTTCGATTTTTCAAAAGTTCATAAATTTCCATTCAATATTCCAAAAATGATGGCGCAATCGAAGCTTCCGTGTCAATTTGAAGGTGCTAACTTCTAATTCCAATAGATTAGTTGAGGTCGTTGGAATGAATGATCTACCCTTTTGAAGTAGTTTAATTTCATTAGATGTTAAAGTGGTATCTGATATGTTAATCACTAAGTGTTCTTCTTTTTGTTGTCTTTCTTTTGTTGTTGGATTGTACTCCGCGTGTTTGGGTGATCTTTTTCCTTTGCTTTTGCCCCTCCTGGGTCTGCTGTTTCGCTTTGGCCTTCCCCTAAAAAAGGCTCCGCTGTGGTTGAATGTTCTTCTCTAGAGGCCGATCTTTCTCTGGTGTCTCTATGTTGTGCTGATGTGGTAGGAGGTGTTTGTCTTCGAGGGTGGTTCGATGTGTTACTTCCAGAGGAGGAGGTGTCAGTCTGTTGACTGTAGCGTTTATTCCGGCGTCTCTGGGCGTATACATCCGCCCAGGTGTAGACCTCGTTAAGTTTGTAATCCAGAGTTCCACTTTAACATCTAATGAAATTAAACTACTTCAAAAGGGTACATCATTCATTCCAACGACCTCAACTAATGGAATTAGAAGTTAGCACCTTCAAATTGACACGGAAGCTTCGATTGCGTCATCATTTTGATAACATCGTACCACCAAGTTCAGTACAAAAACTAGACCTACTACTAGGCCTTCGTCCAGTTAGTTCTTACTTAGCTCCAACTAGTCATAAATATATTGATACGTTTGAGTCACTTGTAAAACAAGACCTGCTGAAAATCAATTACCCCAAGAAAACCAGAGAAAACATCACGCAAAAAGACAAAGACACATTGAAAAAACTAGCAGCAAACAAAAACATCAAATGCAAAAAAGCAGATAAAGGCAGAGCCTTGGTAATTGTTAATACTAGCATGTACCAAAATAAAGTACTGGAGCATATATCAGATCAAGGAACCTAGTTACAACTGGAAATCAACCCGACTAACCAATTCAAGACTGTCCTAATGGAAATACTTGACAAAGCCCTTAAAAATGGAATAATTGATGAACGAACAAAAAAATATCTACTATTGGAACATCCTAAAAGCCCAACCATCAACATGACGACAAAAATCCATAAAAACTTATTGGACCCTCCTTTTAGGCTAATAGTATCTACAAGGGGCTCTCTACATGAGCCAGTTGGGAAATTTCTAGATCGTTATCTCCAACCTATAGTCAAACAAATGAAAAGTTACATCAAAGATACAACAGAATTTCTAACAAAATTGTCTGAAATCAAAATCCATGAAGGAGAAAAATTGATATTATGCACAGCTGATGTTAATAGCTTATACACATCCATCCCTCATGCAGGAGGAATCGAGGCGATTGAAAAAGCAATCTTGCACAGCAACATAGATGAGAATCTACAAGCATTCCTCATGGAACTTATGATGTATACACTCTACCACAGCTATTTCACATATGAAAACAAATGGTTTTTGCAGCTATCTGGCATGTCCATGGGTAACTGTGCAGCGCTCACGTACGCGAACATCTACATGCAAGAATTTGAAGTTACCAACATCTTTGAGAACCCCAAATGGAACAATAACCTGAAGTTATTTGTCAGATATATTGACGATCTCTTCTTTATCTGGAAGGACACCAAAAACAACCTGGAAGAAGCTCTCAATGAGCTTAACACTAAAGATAACAGAATTCAACTCACTTGGCAAGTCAATGAGGACACTATCACCTTTCTAGATGTGCTAATCAAAAAGACACCGGTTTTGAAACAGACATTTTTCAGAAAAAAACAGACCGAAATAACACGTTACATTTCTCCAGTTTCCACCAGGGTTCACTCAAACGACACTTACCTTTTTCCCAAATGCTACGTGCCAAACGTATAACATCCAATTATGAAACATGCCAGCAATGGATTGAAGAGATGGGTATCAGGTTTGCCGCAAGAGGTTATCCACAGGAAATTATTGATTATTTTCGAAAGCTGTGTTTCTAAAATAAGCAGAGAAAAAGCTTTAACTAGAACCCCGAAATTGGATGATACCAGAATGGTACTTGTGACAAAATATTCTACTCAAAGTAAGGCTTACAAAATATGTCCGGGATGCCTGTCACCCCCTCCCAACACAATCCCCAAGGATGGGAAGACGGACGCAGTCCTGAACTTTTGGAAGGCGGGAGGGAGTTACCCTCCCGGACGTATTTATTAAAATATGAAACAAAATTAAAACATTAAAATAACAGTTTCATATCATGTACAATTTTTCATTTATTACATTTACGATGCAGACACGTTCATTGGCTAACCTTAACAAATCTCTAATACAAAGGTTTTCCTAGCCGAGTCTAAACATCCTGCAAATGCATACTTTCTAAATAAAAATTGTACATCCTAGCATTACGGGCCAACGGCAAGGTCGCAACCGGTGTCAGATCCCTACTACCAGAACTCCCCCCTCACGGCGTGAGGGGCGTGCGCACAGAGGACTGTACCTCTGTGCCAACTCCAATTTCCCTTGTCTTTGCGGGGGCCCCTTATTTAACTCGACGCCATCTTAATGGTCGTCCGAGGACTCGTGTGAGGTGTCTAGAAGGTAGCGTGGACCCCCCTCCCACCCCACACTGTTTATCACATCCGCCGTCACGGATATCCTGGCCCTGGGAAATTCGTAGGAGGGGCATCTAGCCGCCTCCTCCCCTGGAAGGGGCCTATGACCGCCTTCCCTTAGGCGACCCCATACTTAGTGGGTGCCGCCTCCCCGTGTGAGGGGCCAATGGCCGCCTCCCCCCGGGCGCTCCCATCCATAATGGGTGGCGCCCCCCCTCTAGGGACCTTGAAATTACTGCTCACCGATCATGACCTTACCGCCCGACCAAAAATAAATACAACATTTTATTTACCTACTTAAGAAAGAAAATCAACTTTACATTGCAATATTTATCCTATTACATAAACTTTCTACAATCCTTCGACTAGACTGTTATACTCCGCTCCACTAAGGAAGAAAATGTTATGAAGCAAATCATTTTATTGCAGTACCAACATTGACATTTTTATTAACCACTAAACCAGGAGAGAAAAGATATTATCAAAGCAAATCAATTTCATTGCAGTACTAATGTTGCCATAAGGGGCTGGTGGGTGGGTCAAAAATTGCTCCTTGTTCCGTCGAGGGCTCACGTGCAACAAGAGGGTGCAGCTTCCAAGCACAGGAACAAGAGGATGCTTCTTCGGATTGCCGCTCCTTTTATTCCTCTTCGGGAGGGCGTGTACCCTCCTCCAGTACGCCTCCGGGGCGTGGCCAACGGTGTAGGTGTCTAGGACAACCCTTCTTGGGCGGGAAAAGGCGCGCCCCGGCTACGCCGCTTCGGGCATACCAGCCGAGACACGCCCCCCGCCCAAAATGGCTTCCCGGGGGGATCCGGGCCCCCTACCATACATTTGGGGGGACCGAGTAGTCGCCCCTTTCCATATGGCCGGGATGCCTGTCACCCCCTCCCAACACAATCCCCAAGGATGGGAAGACGGACGCAGTCCTGAACTTTTGGAAGGCGGGAGGGAGTTACCCTCCCGGCCGTATTTATTAAAATATGAAACAAAATTAAAACATTAAAATAACAGTTTCATATCATGTACAATTTTTCATTTATTACATTTACGATGCAGACACGTTCATTGGCTAACCTTAACAAATCTCTAATACAAAGGTTTTCCTAGCCGAGTCTAAACATCCTGCAAATGCATACTTTCTAAATAAAAATTGTACATCCTAGCATTACGGGCCAACGGCAAGGTCGCAACCGGTGTCAGATCCCTACTACCAGAACTCCCCCCTCACGGTGTGAGGGGCGGGCGCACAGAGGACTGTACCTCTGTGCCAACTCCAATTTCCCTTGTCTTTGCGGGGGCCCCTTATTTAACTCGACGCCATCTTAATGGTCGTCCGAGGACTCGTGTGAGGTGTCTAGAAGGTAGCGTGGACCCCCCTCCCACCCCACACTGTTTATCACATCCGCCGTCGCGGATATCCTGGCCCCGTGAAATTCGTAGGAGGGGCATCTAGCCGCCTCCTCCCCTGGAAGGGGCCTATGACCGCCTTCCCTTAGGCGACCCCATACTTAGTGGGTGCCGCCTCCCCGTGTGAGGGGCCAATGGCCGCCTCCCCCCGGGCGCTCCCATCCATAATGGGTGGCGCCCCCCCTCTAGGGACCTTGAAATTACTGCTCACCGATCATGACCTTACCGCCACAGGCCGGATAGTTGACCGGCTATCCGGCCCCCCCACAACTCCTACTAAAGGTCATGCCTTTTCAAACCCTTTAACCATGCTATGAAGTCTCCTATGAGTAAGACATTGCCCTCCCGGGACAAATGGACCCCATCTTCGAGATACATGTGATCCCCCGAATACATCCATGCGGAATACAGTGCAACTGCGCCGAGCGAAACAACCTACCAAGCTTGTTATTGACCTTCTTTACTGAATGGTTCAGTGCTGATACAGAGAGGCCCCCCCGCCACACCTTCCTGGGAATCATGTGGGACCATGCTATCGTGCACCCCGGGATCCTTCTCGCCAACCAGCTAACAGTAGATAGAACTCGCTCGAGTAGCACTCGCCGACCGAGTGTCACCAAGTCATTGCCTCCCAGGTGTACTATGATTACAGACGGCGGTGACCTTGTCCGCCCTAACAGTCCCTCGACAAAACATTGAAACTGGTCAATACAGAGCCCGCCCCTTCCGTGGAAGGTCACCCTGTACCCGTATTCCCCAGCTGCGTGAATCATGTCACCTGCTTTGAATACGTCTCCGGCCCGCCTCACGTATGAGTGGCCCACGACCCACACCACTCTTTCCTCAGCCGGTGGTCTCTGACCGCTGGTCCCCAGGTGCCGGGTCGACTGCACAGTCCGCCCCGCATAGCATGCTTGCGAAACTGTAAACCAAACAGAAGACAAGAAGCGTGAGTGCATGACATTGGCTTCACAACATGTGCAACCGCACATACCTTTTATAACAGTTCGAGGACCACCGTCCCAATTGTTTCACCTCCTCAACACTCTGACCCCTGGCTGTAGCCTCTGTAGCAGCCCCTATCCGAAAGGAATGGGTCCCGAAATCGCCCGGGTCCAAGCCCGCCGCTGCGATTGCCATTGTTAGCACCCGCTGAAACTGAAACCTTGTCAGTGGGGTGGCGTCGATGTGTCTCAGCAAGCTTCCCCCCCATGCTACTGCCCTTTGCGCTAAATATTCCTCAACGCACTTCACCGGGCACATGGGGGACCCTCGCATGCGCTGGACAACAATACTGTCTCCCATAGCACCCTGATCGGTCTTGGACCTGGCTATTGTGACCACCATTGAATCACCCTTGATCCCAATGTGTTCCCGACACAGACCTCCCTCCACATCCTTCTTATTTTTTGCAACCAGCTTGCTCACCCGCATAGCCCCATGGAACGCTAATGCGAAAGCGGCCCGGAACAGCACTGCCTCGGACTGGGAGGAACATGTCGCGGGGAGTACCGACATCAGCAGGGCCAACCTTTCTAACCCCATCGGGCGCCTTTCGTCTACTCTACGACCCTCAAGGCGTTGCCAACCACGCAGGGCCTTCCTCACCAAAAAGGACGATGTGGGATCCTTGATGCCATGCGCCTGCGCCATGAATGCAATGGCGGCCCGGTGCCTATTGGCCGTTGCCGCTGATCGGCCTGCCCTGTGTAGTGCTACTAAAAACTTTAGGACATACTCCTCCTGCCCCCAATTGTCCCCTCCTGCTGGACCCAAAAATGCACAATAGGAACGAAACGCTCCTTCGTATGCCTTCCTCGTCCTGGGGGCTAGGCTTGCTCCCACGAGGTCCTGTAATCCGGGGCACAGAGTAACCAGAGTGCTTCGGGAAATGGCGCCGCCACTAGGTCCGCGGAAGGGAGATAACCCCTGAAGGCCTGCATGTGAGAACAAGAGAGTGCATCAGCCGCCTGGTTCAGCACACCCGGCACATGCCTCGCCCTAAATTGAACGTTCAATCTCATGCAAAGTAGTACAATGTCCTTCAGTAATCTCAATATCCACTTGCAGCGTGCTGCCTGATTATTTATGCATTCGACTACGGTCATGTTATCGGACCAAAACACCACTGAGCGATCACGAAATTCATCCGGCCATGGCTTCAGAGCCACAAAAATGGGGAACAACTCAAGAAACCCAATGTTACCTGTGAGCCCACTGGTGTGCCACCACGTCGGCCATGTTTGCACCGACCATAGATTACCGAAGATGGCGCCAAATCCTACGCTCCCTGCCGAGTCGGTCCACAAACCCAGCTCGTCCGGGGACGCTTGTGGCTTGCCCCACACCACCCGACCGTTGAAATCCGCCAGAAATGCCAACCATATGCGCATATGCTGGCGAACCTCTGCAGACAGTCTTGTGCGGTGGTGCCCTTCCTTGAGACCAACCATGGCTTGTGCAATAGAGCGGGAAAAGGGGCGGGCCATTGGTATCACTCTAAGGGCAAAGTTAAGCTGGCCTACTGCTTGCTGTAACTGATGGAGAGTAACTTTCTCTTTGCTAATGCACAGTTCCAGAGAGGCCCTGAATTTCGCTACATTGTCCCTTGGCAAACGGAAGCATCCCTCCACCGAATCGAGCTCAATTCCAAGAAACTCGAGTGAAGTAGATGGCCCCACCGTCTTCCCCGGTGCCAATGGCACGCCGAACCGCTTCATGAGAGTGCAAAATTCCAGTAACGCCTGCGCACATTCCGTGTCGCCGGCTGCCCCCAAGAACAAAAAATCATCTAGGTAGTGCAAAACCTGGGTATAGCCCGTAGCTTTGGTGAACGCCCATTGCAGAAAACAACTGAATTTCTCAAAATAAGCACAAGAGATGGAGCAACCCATTGGCATACATTTATCCATGTAGTAGCGTCCTTGAAACACAAAACCCAAAAGACGCTGATCCCGTGGGTGTACCGGGAGCAACCGGAACGCTGACTCGATATCTGACTTCGCCATCAGCGCTCCGGGCCCCAGGCGATTCAACATGGCGACGGCCTCATCGAAGGATGCGTACCGCACCGAACAGACTCCTGGGTCAATCGCATCGTTCACCGAAAGACCCCTAGGGGCCGACAAGTTATGAATCAACCTAAACTCACCTGGGTCCTTCTTGGGCACTACTCCCAACGGGGAACAAATGAAATTAGTGACTGGCGGGTGCCTATAAGGGCCAGCGACCCTGCCACGGGCAACCTCCTTTGCAATCTTTCTTTCTACCACCGCCGGATTCTGCTGAACCGACAGTTGGTTCTTACACAGTGATTCCCCCCGAAAATCCCCCGCCGGGATGTGGAAACCATACGAGAAGCCGTCCCGCAACACCCCAGCGGAGACATGATCAGGGTATTCATTTAGCCAGGGGATCATTGCCATGATATCTACGGGGGTAGGTAGCGGTACCCCATGGTCGACATTAGACCTGTTTGGCCCCTCCTCTACCCCCTGTATCACCATTCTTGGCTCTGCACGAACTCTCAGGGTGTGAAGAATGTCCGCACCCTGCACACTCATGCCTGAACTTACATGTCCCTTGTGGCCTCGTGCACTTGCCTCTGTTAAAGTTCCAGCAGACCCCTTTTCTACCCCCGTTCCCACCACTCCTCGGTTGGTGGTCACCAGCGGGGCCTGCTCGAAAGGGCGCCGCCGATTGTTGGCGGGAGGGCGGCGACCCATTCCCGCCAAGCGAAGACGACTTTGTCGCGCCCGGCAGGAGCTGCTTCTGCCAAGAGATGGAGTCGAGACAATCCCACGTCAGAGATGAATCGTGCTCCTTGGCCTTACAAAACTTACTATCATAACCCATCCATTCATTGACCTCATACGTTTCATAGAAATCCATTATACGTGCCTGATAGCAGGCCAATTTGGTCAAAACCTCAGGCTTACATTCCCCAATGATTGCAGTAAACATCGCAAAGGCCTTGGCCCAATTTGAGATCGTCTCATCAACCCTGAACCCCGCCATTTTGGGACGCCACACACTCGGGTGCCACAAATCCTTCTGAGTTTTAACATACTCCATCTCGTGATGGTCAGTCAGGAGAGAAAACATATTCACATACTTATCAGCCCAAATCAATTCTTTCGTGGCCAGCGGAATATGTCGGACCACCTTTTCCCTTCTTGAGGGTAAAGACCCCTCCCTTGCCATTGGCAATGGCTGCTTACCCGATTCCATAGCTGGTCCCGCTGTTTTTCCAATGCCAGCCGCTGGTCCTTCCGAAGGAACCTGTGGGGGGACAAGAGAGAGATTCGCCTTTGCGGCATCTCGCGATTGCCGCAACTGCTTTATTAGTAGCTTGGCCTCTTCGGCCGTGTCTCCTGGTGCCGTAGCACCCCCTGTATTTTTGCCGAGCCATGCGGCCAACTGGGCGGCCAACTCCGGAGGCATATCCTCCTCGTTGGTGGGCGTATCTACAACCGGAATCGGTTGGCCCGCGTCCGGGATCGGTACCGGGGCCTCAACTGGACTAACCGGGCTTGCCGGGGGTGACTCGGGGACTGGGACCTCCCCCCCTGCCGCCCTATTCCTGACCCTTTTACCTCTCCCAGCGGGGACGACTCCCGGCAATGCTGGTCCTATGACTTTCTTCGGTCTGCCCGTATTGTTCATTGCCGCCATCTGTTTTTTCATGCTCGTCATATCCTTTATCAGCATGCGGAGCATCTGGTCAGTCCCTGACTTCTTTCCGGCCTTCTTGCCAGGCATCGTTGTCGGATGTTCGACCCTTTCTGCTCAACGCGGTCCTGGATCCGAAGGTTCGGAGTCGCTGAAAGAGAAACACAAAATTACAAGTTCTCAAAAATTGCTCCTTGTTCCGTCGAGGGCTCACGTGCAACGAGAGGGTGCAGCTTCCAAGCACAGGAACAAGAGGATGCTTCTTCGGATTGCCGCTCCTTTTATTCCTCTTCGGGAGGGCGTGTACCCTCCTCCGGTACACCTCCGGGGCGTGGCCAATGGTGTAGGTGTCTAGGACAACCCTTCTTGGGCGGGAAAAGGCGCGCCCCGGCTACGCCGCTTCGGGCATACCAGCCGAGACATGCCCCCCGCCCAAAATGGCTTTCCAGGGGGGATCCGGGCCCCCTACCATACGTTCGGGGGGACCGAGTGGTCGCCCCTTTCCAAGATCATCCTAAAACATTGGCGGATTCTCACACTTGAACCAGAGTTCAATGACATATTTAAAGATCCTCCAATATTCGCTTACACCCGCAACAACAAGCTTAAAGAGATTCTCTGCCAAGAACCAACAAGCAAAAAAGAACCAAAGGGTACCCAACCATGTCTAAACTGCAACAGCTGTAACAATGTTATGAAAGGCACTTCCATCAACCACCCCATGAAGGGACACAGCATCAAACTGAATGTCAGTGCGACATGTGATTCATCCAACCTCATTTACCTGCTGAAATGCCCATGTGGCAAAATCTACATTGGGAAAACAGAAAGAAAAAGAAAAACACGTTTGAATGAACACAAATCAAATATTCGGACTAAGTATGAAAAATCATCCATTGCTATGCATTTTCTTGAACAAAAACACAATATTGCACAGCTTAAATTCTTGGTGTTGGAAATCGTGGAAAAGAAAGAGGGTAAAGACAATAATAAGATGCTACTTCCAAGAGAAATCAATTGGATATATCGATTACAAGCCATAAAGCCCTTTGGGCTTAATGAAAGGACTGAATTCAGTTGTTTTTTATAAGCCACCTTAATGGTGGGATATAATGCATTATACTTTTGCGCGCCCTATTGTCAAAAATTGTCACATGTATTTACCATATTATGTTGACCTAATTGGTAATCATTGCTCGTATATGACACACTAGGTTAACACCTTGGCTGCTAAGGCAATTCCCATCCTGTGCTGGAAATTGCTATTCTTCTCTATTCATGACGAGCTCAGCTCGTCATAAGCACAGCTCCAGTGTGCGAGCTCGTCATGAGCAGGGAAAGGGTTAAGATGGCTGCCACTGTTTACACACGCCACTATAACCTGTTTCTCAACCACATGTAGTACATGATGTCACTTCCGTGTCTTGTACATCTTCATTTAACGCGCGCAAGTTTAAGCCGATAACACTCCCGAAACGCCATGCCTAATTTCTGAAACCTGGTCGGATTCAACTTCTTATACCGCGAGCAAGTAAGTCAGTAGTTGAACTGCCTATATTTTGCGCTTCTATTACAGTTGCGTTTAACGTTAGCTAGTTAGACTGCTGGGCACTAAACCTTCCGTCATTATCTTTATGTCAGCTGGTGAACAAACCAAGACCCGGCTCACGTAAGCATGTCTTAAACATTCCTTAAGCGTAGCGCGATGCATGGCATACCTTGGTACGTGGGAACATCGGTACGAACATCATCGATTAGGCACCAACACACGTGTAGAAATTTGTCTAGTTTGTTGATATACCGTGCTATTTATGCAATATATATGATGATGGTTTGTTTTGTGAACTGTTTAATGATACACATTATGGTTTATTTGCGTTTTAACAGCTCCTTGACAAAGGGCTCAACTAGCCTGAAATGCATTGGAGAGGCTAAAATAAGCTCACAGACAATGTACAATACAGATGAATGTCCGACAAACACATTTGATATGAATAAACAATATTGAATGGAAACCTATGAACTTTTGAAAAATCGAAAAATAAATCAAGACTGATCAAACGTCAGCATTTGGAGTCTTCATTGAAGAACTAAAAGGTGTGCCCAATAGCAGGGATGCACTCACTTGTGATGTGTGCACTACTTAGTTGACTCCTATGAGTGTCACAGGCCCTTAAGAATCGGTATTTTACCACCCAATCCTATTGGGTGGTAAAATAACGAATTCAGGTGTGCATGCACATCTGTGCATACACACCTGTGCCATGTGACACACAGACATGCCCTTAGGGCATGTCTGTGTGCCACACGGCACACATGCCCGTATTTGGGGTGCTAGAGGGTGTCAAAGTGACACCCCCTGCACCCTTGCAGGATTCGGTATTTACCGATTCTTACCGATTCAGTAAATTGAGAAAGAAATTTACCTACATCTCACTACTTCTATTTTACAGATTCATAAATACCGAATCGGTAAAATTCGGTATTTATGAATCAGTAAAATAGAATTACCTACATCTGGCCCTAGATGTCTCTACTTGACAAATAAAATTGTATAGCATGCAGCCCATCATGGTGATTAATTGAAGTATACAAAGAACATATGTCCATGACAATAAAGTGGAAATCATGATTCCAGGTAACATCCTTGAGCTTTGATAAAAAATGGCTCGTATCTCTAATGTAAGATGGCAGTGACTCCATATAAATGTGTAAAAAATAATCAACATATTTAGAGATAGGTTCTAATAAACTGTTCTGAGCTGAAATTATGGGGTGTCCTGGAATTGGAGTTGAACCTTTATGAATTTTAAGTAGTAAGTACAATATTGGGGTTAGAGGGTGCTCTTTTTTCAAAAATAAAAATTCATTTTTAGGTAAGAGGCCCTCCCTCTTCCACTGTGCGAGTTGATTGTGTTTGCATTCTTTCACTTTGTTAAGCTAATTGAAATAAGCTTTCCTGTAGCAACAGGGATCATTTAGTTGTCTCTCCGCCACTGTAATGTACATATCCCATGGCCACAGAACAATATTACCCCCTTTATCTGCTTTGTTGACCACGATATTACTATGGTCATTGATTTTTCGCATGAGGGTAGAATATCTCTTTTCAGTATGGGTTCTGTGTTTCTGCTTTAAAGCAATGGATCTATTTAGTTCTTTTAAATTGCTTACCATCCGATCATTAATAACATTGATCGCATCCCTAGGCATCATGGGGATGAATGTAGATCGTGGACAGAATGGACTGCTAGTAGGATTATTACTAACCGCCCCCATAGATTGTAGTGCTTCCTGGGTACTAGTAGCAACATCTCTATCAGGATCCACAATAGCATGCATAGGTTTCAATGTAGGTACATCCGTAATTTTCAAACTTTTACTAGGAAGGGAATCGGCAATAGTAGTATTTGCAGCATTAGTGATTTTATTAAGTTTGTGGAATTTCATAAGATTTAATTTGGGTTTGAATTTAAACACATCCCCACGGGATTGATCATACTTGAATGTATTCTTAGGACAAAACGAACAAACTAAACTCAACAATTGGGTTTCTGCTGTATCTAAATCTAAATCTGTAAGGTTAATGACAGTGTTATCAATTACAGAAGAACGAATTCATGGCAGAGGTCACATCGCTTAGGGCGCTCCTCTTCACCTCTTCTTTTTGGTGAAACCTCCTATGTTGCCTCCTTTCTTTGCGGCATTTGTTTAGTTTCCGTTGGTTTTCTTCTGGAGACCGTCTCGCGGTCTTAGAGTTTGACGCCTGTCCTCTATTATAAACCCCAACTCTTCTGAAGGGGTAAATCCTCCCAGTGATAATTGAGGGCCTGCTGTTAAATTGCAATCATCCGACTCTGCTGCTTAAAACTGAACTCAATTCAGTGTCCGAACTTTCCACATTTTCAGCCTGTTGTATTTGCACTGGTGGTAACACTTTTGCAGTCAGTGCCTTCCGTTTAACATTCTCGAATTTTTTAGAGAACGTGAAAATGCGCATCCTTGTTCGTAATCTGCTCAATCACGAGCGAACTTGAAGACTTTGTGAGTTTTTATAGTGTCTTCATGCTTGTTTGAGCGTTTCTTAATTTCTTCTCGTGTTTTTTTAATGTAATCCTGTTGTTCCATACTATCAAGTTCAGCATTTAGTGTGTGTATTTGGCGCATAATCTCCAATCTGTCAATCTCTGCGTATTTTATTAGTATACACACCATATTCATACTAGCATCCAGATTGTTAACTGCCCACTCCTTTAAAATTAGGGGGTTGGGGTTTTCAAACGATGGAGCAATGAGAACCCTCAACCCCGAGGTACTCTGCCTGCCTCTCTGTATTTCTCCAAGGACTTCTTTTCCCACCATTTGGTGAGTTCGGTCCTCAGCAGTTTCTCCAATGTTTTCAATTTAGTCTTGGCATCATTTTTGTTAATATCAACCACTGTACCACTGGTTATTTTATTAGTGTCCCCAATATCAGGTAGGTTCAAAAATAGTGCATCCGCTATTAATTCTCAATCTCTGATTACATCCACTGCCGTTGCCATTACGGCAATATATTGCTTGAGGTTAGTTATGCACGTAAAAATGTTCCTGATCGTTGTTCAAAAACCGGAACCTAAGATATTATTTACTCAAATCTCTTCACCCGTTCTTGGCCATATGGAGAGAGCGTAACCTTGAAGGCTCACCTATGCTTGAAGCCTAAGCGATCCCCGGGGGTCCTCCGACTCCTCTAACGATCTCCAACTCCAGCAAAGGGAACCGCCACGAGAAACACACAATTCACCACTACTGGCTATGAGGGGCTGGGCTCGAAAATACTCCTTCCGGGTCCAAACAAAGTACCACAAACGCGGTACAGACTGAATCTTCATAGCCACTTTCGAAGAGAGGGTTCGTCCATCTTGTGCCTCACATCGAGTGAAAATATAATAGAAAGGTTCCAGGGGCAATTTAATTTAGTTGAGCTTTGTGTAATAATGATTTGGCGCAGTGAAGGTTTGCAATTTATTAACAATAAAGGAGATACTAGTGAGCGTCAGGCAGTACGACTTCCACTCCAGGACACTAGTAGGAAGATAACCCTTTCATGCTCCCTGTGCCCAACATCATCACTTCGCAGGTATGACTTTAGAAGCCAGTCCATCGGCTCGCAGCTGTCTACCTCTGCTGTGTCTCTACCTCTGCGAGCTACTACGCTGCTGTTTCTTTGGGAGTGGACAGCTCGTAGTTCCGCCTCTGTGAGTTGAGCGAACGGGCCGCAGTTGTCCATCTGCGAGCCTGGGTACAAACTGTTCATAAGTCACACTATATGAGCATTGAAAAGCCATTTTGTGATTCAGTCATTCAGCTGGCATCTGTCTGAGACATTTCTGAAAACATACCAGAGTTCTTTCTGTGAGAGATACCTCTTTCACGCTGCATCTCCCCACATTAGCAGGTAACGCACCCTCTTCCCACATCACCAGAATACCCCCAACAATCTTCTTGAGCCCGGAAGTGTCCCTGTGCGGTTGGACAAATAAGAATCTTAGTCATGTATAGATTTACATATAAAACATTTTATTTAAACAAAACAACAAGAAATAAAACTATGTACAGCTGTGGTGTGTCTTCGCTGGTCCATTTGTGATTCACAGCCTGCAAGACGAAAAGAAAAATACGATTCTGTGTCAAGCGTCCAGCAAAGGAGATAGAAAGAGAGAGAAAGAGTGAGAGAGAGGAAGAAAGAGAAAGAGTGAGAGAGAGGAAGACAGAGAAAGAGAGAAAGAGTGAGAGAGAGAGGAAGACAGAGAAACAGAGATAGAGTAAGAGAGAGAGTAAGATAAAAGGGAGAGAGAAAGAAACTGTGAGAGAGAGGAAGACAGAGAGAGAATGAGTGAGCTACAAGGAAGAAAGAGACAGTGTGAGAGATAGGAAGAGAGAGAAAGAAAGATAGAAAGAGTGAGATACAAGGATGAGAGAAAGAGAGAATCATTTTGAGAGAGAGGAAGAGCGAGAGAGAGAAAGAGTGAGAGAGGAAGAGAGGGAGAAAGAGTGAGAGTGGAAGAGAGAAAGAGTGAGAGGAAGAGAGAAAGAAAGAATGTAACAGAGAAAGAGAGAAAGTATGAGAAAGAGAAAGGAAGAGATGGAGAGGGAGTGTTAACACTGGAGAAAATCTTCGCAGCTCACCTTTGTGCCACCGGTGTGCCTCCATCCACGTGCTGGGAGATAGTGCGGCTTTCAAGTTTAGTGATCTGAAAGATAGTATAGAATTAGTAATCGCAGAGTACAAACAACTGCACACGTGTCATTCTCTGTTTCGCCAATGCACAATGAGGCTGGTGCACCCCATCCACTTCCACTGCTTGGGGGTGTCTGTGCGCTCTTGTGCGCCCAGACTGCTGCACACTAGACAGAGAAAGAGAGAAAGAGTGAGAGAGAGAGGAAGACAGAGAAACAGAGATAGAGTAAAAGAGAGAAAGAGTAAGATAAAAGGGAGAGAGAAAGAAACTGTGAGAGAGAGGAAGACAGAGAGAGAAAGAGTGAGCTACAAGGAAGAGAGAGACAGTATGAGAAAGAGGAAGAGAGAGAAAGAAAGATAGAAAGAGTGAGAGACAAGGATGAGAGAAAGAGAGAATCATTTTGCGAGAGAGGAAGAGTGAGAGAGAGAAAGAGTGAGAGAGGAAGAGAGAGATAAAGAGTGAGAGTGGAAGAGAGAAAGAGTGAGAGAGGAGGCCAGACAAAGAGAGAGTGAGGCAGAGAGGAAGACAGCAAGAGAAACAGTGTGAGAGACTGGAAGAGAAAGAGATAAAGAGAAAAACAATGTGAGAGAGAGGAAGAGAGAGAGATAAAGAGTGAGAGAGAGGAAGAGAGAAAGAAAGAATGTAACAGAGAAAGAGAGAAAGTATGAGAAAGAGAAAGGAAGAGATGGAGAGGGAGTGTTAACACTGGAGAAAATCTTCGCAGCTCACCTTTGTGCCACAGGTGTGCCTCCAACCACGTGCTGGGAGATAGTGCGGCTTTCAAGTTTAGTGATCTGAAAGATAGTATAGAATTAGTAATCGCAGAGTACAAACAACTGCACACGTGTCATTCTCTGTTTCGCCAATGCACAATGAGGCTGGTGCACCCCATCCACTTCCACTGCTTGGAGGTGTCTGTGCGCTCTTGTGCGCCCAGACTGCTGCACAATATCCATTCCCATTGCCCAGAGGTGACTGCCCGCTGCTGCGGAAAGAAGTCTCTCTACTCACCTTCTAGAACCGATGTGTGTGTAAGAGGGTCCACCACGTGCGGAAGCAACCTTCTCAGGCGTTGCGTACTCGCGGTAAAGCAGAGCGCACAATTCAGAGTGGGTGTTGATTGTCAGGATGGCCATGCATCATCGCAGATTTTTCGTGCATTTAGCTCTGGTGGTGTTTGGGGGGAGGGGGCTGAACGTCGATTCGTGATTCACAGCCTGTTAGATAAAAGCAAGATAGGATTGTGTGTCATGCATCCATCAAAGGAAATAGGAAGAGTGAGAGAAAGAAAGGAAGAGTGAGCAAAACACAGAGAGAAAGAGAGAAATAGTGAGAGGAAGAGAGAGAGAAAAAAGATAGAAAGTGAGAGGAACACAGAGAGAAGGAGTGAGAAAGATGAAGAGAGAGAAAGAAACTTTGAGAGAGAGAGGATGAGAGAGGGAAAGAGTGTGAGAAAGAGGACCAGAGAAATAGAGGAAGAGTGAGCGAGAGAGAAACAGAGAGAGAGGAAGAGGGAGATGGAAAGAGTGTGAGGGAGATAAAGGAAGAGATGAGGAGGGATACTGAGTGCCCACACTGTGTACAAAACCGTCACAGCTTACCTTTACGCCACTGCTCTGTCTTCAACCACGTGCCGCGACCTAGTGGTACTCTCAAGCTAGCACATCTGAAAGATAGCGCAGAATTAGTAATGGCAGAGCAGGGTTGGATTAGGATTCAAAATCAGCCAGGGCACGCTAAAAAAAAGTGGCCCACATTTGCATATTGTCTTTCCGAAAAACGCTGCTTCCGCAACATTTTGTTTAAAAAAGGGGGGGGTGGGGTAGATACAAAAAATGCACAGATTTGTTTACGCTGGTGACTTAAAAACAAGTGAGGCCACTTCTGCTCAGGCCCCCTGCTAGGTATGCATACATTAATGGTCTGGGCCTGCGAGTGAAAGAAAGTGACACCTCTGCCTGTTGCTAAATGTGAGGTAATGACGCCCATCTACCTCCAGAAAGGCCATTTAGACACCCACTGGACCGCTGGCTGTATCCGAACAACAGTAACACCACCCAAATCTGCCCCCTAGACTACTCCAAAAAGCAGCCCACAGTTAGAACTGGGCACCGGCCCCTCAGGCATTGCACCAGTGCCCGCGTTACCAATCCGATGCTGTGGCAGAGTATATACAAGTGCGTACTCCTAAATTGCCCTGCCGTCTTTCTGCATTCAGTCTGTTGTATCCCATCCACTCCCGCCGCCCAGAGGTATCTGCCCGACACTGCGCACAAAGGCCACACTGCACACCTTTTCATGGTCAGGGCCCCCTCCACATCATGCACCTCCATACTGCAAGTTAACAGGTCTCACATTTGTTACTGAGTCTTGATATTGCCATGGCAGAGGACATACTAGTGCACCTATCATCATCGCAGGTTGTACACCCGCTCAGTACTTACAGTGCTAGTAACTCAGTGAGAAGTGAGGCCACGCACTCTAAACTCTAAAATGGCATAGAGCACGTACGCCTGTATTTTATATTAGCAGGGTCACGTATCTTGTGATGCCTGTGCTGGATGGGTGTTGTGTGGGTGTATACCAGCCGTGAGGGAGAGGCTGTGGCAATGCGGGTGTCCATGTTGGAGTGCTACCATCACCCGGGTTGCAAAAGTCAAAGTGTCACTCTGTGAGCTAAGTCCAACAATATGGCCAACATATCAGGTACGGGGAATCACTGACCATATATTCATCCATAGTTCCACACAAGAAAGATGGTGGACATGAGAAATCTGTGTGGATATGAATGTTTAATGCACATTCAGTAAAGTGTTGCAGCTGTAGCAATACAGGGCCATGGAAAGGTGAAGTTTCAGTTTTTGGCACATGGAGGGCAGCCAATTAGAGATAAGCTTGTTCGTCGGAGTTAGGCTGCACCAACATATATATTAATACAATCACCGCGGCGATCCTCATGCACCTATAAATTCACTATACACTCTGCTTGCAGTACTCTAATTATGCAGTCTCTACGTACGTACTTGTACAATGACTGAGACACAGTTACATAACTAAAGTTTTCCCCCACTGTCATAGGTAATATATTTGCATACACTGTCCACAGCACTATGTAATGTGGTAGGGCCCAGGAGCAGCATGTTGCATACATATTGAACACACGAACACCGATATATAGTGGAACTGGGTACGGGCATGTCAGCTCGATTCCTTTTTATTTCCAGGGTCACATGTCCAGTGATGTTTGTGGGGTGATTGTAAGCCAACCCTCCAGAAATGGTTGGTGCTGGCAACAAGTACAACAGTAATCATTGGATCAGACACAGAGATTCAACCATAAAGGGTCAATGATTTGTGCTGCACTAAGGTACGGGCACCAGGTATGAAATATTACAGAAAAGATTCTATCGTAAAGGGTTCATGACTTGTGGTACACTGAGGTAGGACAGAAGATGTGAAATTACACACACAATATTTTATCATAAAGAGTTGTAGTGACCACTCTGCAGACGTCTTAGTAATTTCAATGGTAATTTATTGGTAACTTTGTCCAGCTATAAAGAAAGGTGCAAGTACGATCCCTGTCACATCACATATGGCATTGTAACGTTCTCCACCTCTCGGGTGCAGTAGTCAGCACAGACATCAAGGAATGTTTTTAGTCACTTCCTCTTGACAAAGGTTCGAGGACATAGAGTACAATTCTCTCTGTAATAAATAAAACATGTCTCAATTTAAATTGAGAGCTCTTCTGACTGCAGTGTAGGTGTATGGACAAAAGATGAAACATTTATGGAATACCCTGTTGAAATATGTAGGTTTCAGGGTCATTTGTAGGATCAATTTCCCAATGTGAAAGCATCTTCAAATTGAAGCTGTACAATTTTTTGCTAAGTGTCTTCTCCTGTGAAATTTCCTCCCACATTTCTTTAAATTCTGTCTTCTCAGACTTGGTAATATATGACGTGACATAGCGAGCAACAGCAATTGAGTTATCTGCAACATATTGTATGTCCAAATCTTCAAAATCACCGGATTGTATTCATTAACGTACTTCGATTCTTCTGTTCTATTTATATTATAACTATTTTTAGGTGATTTTCGAGTGATAGTATGCCTCACTGCTGACATAAAACTGTTCACTCTTCCTTGCGATGACTTATGGTGCACTGAGTTAGTAGTACCTTTGGCGCTCAGCGTGTATGTACCCTGGGATGATGCTTGGTCCAGGGCGCCACACTCGGCTCAATGTCTTTTTGTCTTGAATTCTGCCTCAAAGACGCCACGTGGCAATGACTTACGGTGCACTGAGTCAGTAGTACCTTTGGTGCTCAGCGTGTATTACCGTTAGTTGTTGTTCTCAATTGTGACGATTTTTTTTTGTGGGAGCTATTGCTGGAAAACTGGGGATATCGGCTGTTTTCACTAGGTTCAAAATGAAGTGATAATTTAAAATCACTGAAAAAACTATAGGTTTTAAGAAGATAGAATTACAAATTAGCATTTAAAAAACCTTTCAAATTCACTGAAAAAAACATAGGTTTCAGGGACATTATAGTTAGAAATTGGCATTTAAAAAACCTTTCAAATTTACTGACAAAACCATAGGAGTCAGGGACGTTACAGTTAGTTGGACATTTCACTCATACAAAACCATAGAAATTCCGCCTTTATAGTTAGTTGAGCTAACTATAACTCGCGCCCCTTCAATTCACTGCTGATGACGTCACATATGACGTCATCAGCAGTGATGTAATATGACAGACAATGATGTAATATGTGATGTCATCAGCCGTGCATTGCGGGGCACAAGTTCTAGTTATCTCAACTAACTATGACGTCAGAATTTCTATGGTTGTGTATGAGTGAAATGTCCAGCTAACTATAACGTCCCTGAAACCTATGGTTTTTTCAGTGAATTTCAAAGGTTTTTTAAAAGCTAATTTATAACTATAACGTCCCTGAAACCTATGATTTTTTCAGTGAATATATATAATATGAATTTATGCTGAAATTGATCGTCATGCTCTACTTGTAGAAATTGCAAAAATTGAGGAGGCATTGACCAAATTGGAACCTAATTACTTCATTAATAAAACAAGAAAAGACATCCAGGACAGGCTAAGCAAACAAGAAGAAAAACTCAAAATGCGCAAACAGTTCAAATTCGCAAGAGATAAGAAAGACTATGAAAATGGGCGTATTTATACGCTTGCGCGCAAATAGAAACAAGTAAGAAAATCAAAATTCAGTGCAAAGCCGACTAGAGTTACAGAAAACCAGGCTCAAGGCCACAGAAATACCGAAGGTGCAATAGCATCTGATACCGAAGGAGAATCACTTACAAGTGAGACAACATCAGAAAGTGGCAGCACAAATAGTCTGGATGAAAGCAGCAATATGAGAAGACTGGATCTAGGGGAGGAGGTTAATTTTTTAGTCATAGACCGCCGCCAAACGTTGAGACCCCTGAACCAACAGCAACAACGAAAAGTAAACTAACAATCAAAAGAAGAGAAAGGCTCAAAAGGAGAAAATGCAAAGCCAAAGAAAATAAACTATTGGCGCAAAAAGTAGATGACAACACAATAATCAACCTCTCACCACTAATACTATCATAGGCGTATAAAACAACTGTTAGCCCTAGGACTATCATTTTGTCCAGTGAGTGATTTTAATTATACAAACACTAGGGTGGATGTCTTTTGATTTATCCGCAAATTGAAATTGAAAATATTCTTTGCAATTAAGGAAGGTCTGAAAGAATCCCAACAGAAAAAATCATTACTGACCAGACTACTAAGTCATTACAGGTATCCGATATTCAAACATTGCAAACAGTATATGAACTAGGCAATGAGGAAGAAAATGATGAGTGAATACCCAATATGCCTACATCTCAAGACACATTTAGGGATGCCAGTATCAAGCAACAAGGAGCAGGTATAAGCCCTTTCAAATCCAAATCAACTTTTGTGCCCACTGTGCCTAAAGACGCTATTGATATTTATCATGAATGTGTTACAAATGAAATAAAGAAACTAAATCATCGAATCAAACATAAAAGACGATCAAGAACACATCAAGAAAAATTGTATACCAACCTGATGAAAAAATTAAGCGACAATCAGGAAATAGTGGCGACGAAGTCTGATAAAGGCAGGAATATAGTGATTTGGCCACGCTGTGACTATATTACCGAGGCACACAGACATCTGAATGATTTGGAATGCTTTGCTAAATCAAGTTATTCGCAATATAAACAAGCCCAAGAAATAATAAAGAAACTCCTGGCGCGATGGAAAAGGGAGGATATGATATCTAATGAGGAATACAAGTATTTAAAAGTGGATTTCCCTGTAGTTCCAAGAATATACTTCATCCCTAAAATCCATAAAAACAGTATACCAATACTAGGAAGACTAATTATATCTGCAATTTGGAAGCATGGGTGAACATGTGACCGAATATGTGGATTACTTCTTTCAGAGCATTGTCAGAAAATTCCCAACATATATTAAGGACACCAGTGATTTTTTGACCAAGTTACAAAATGTTAAATGGGCAGAAGACTTTCTGTTTATAGCATTAGATATTGAATTGCTATATACTAGCAACATAAAGATGGTCTAAATGCTGAAAGACTTTCTAGAAACTAGACCAGCCGAATGTTATAACCACAATGCGTTATTGATGGAACTGACTGCTTGGTGTCTAGATAATAATTTCTTTGTCTTTAATAATGACATATATGTGCAAAAGAGGGGTGTTGCTATGGGGCCTTGCTTCGCTCCCAGCTATGAGTGTCTCCAGGTAGGCTGGTGGGAGGAGCGGGGCCTCAAACGCATACATTCCATTGAGTACAATAACCATGTACAGCATTGGTTTAGGTAATAGAAAACAACAATATCCAGGCAATAACGGATAAGATTAAACTGGCAAAAAACACATAAAAATTAGTGCAATAATATATGGACACAAGTAAAAGAAAGCAAGATAACCATTAATTATAATCACATATAAAATGTAATACCATGGATACAAATTGATAAAAAATGTTACATTATTGATATTAAAATAAGAGATAACATTAGGAGAAAACAGATAGACTAATCTCTTTATCGTAAAGGAAGAAAGTGGAAACCGTTATTGGCTTCCACTGCTGATAGTTCGGGTCGATGTCACTGCTGATAGTTCGGGTCGATGTCCACTGCTGATAGTTCTTGTCGATGTCCACTGCTGATAGTTCGCAGCTTTGGTTTAGGTTCATTAACAATATTTTCATTGTCTGGAGAGGTGATGTCAAAAATGCTTCATATTTTATAGATAAGATCAATAAGAATACAGTAAATCTAAAGTTTACCTCCCAGATGAGCAATGAAAGTATAGAATTCTTGAATGTTAGAGTGTTTGTGAAAGAAGGGCAAATTGCTACCACATTACACAGGAAAAGCACTGCTGGAAACTCGACACTACACGCCAGCAGTGCACACCCTAGACACCTTATTAACAGTATCCCTTATGGAGAATTACTCAGCCTTAAAAGAATCTGCACCAATAAAGAAGACTTTGCTAAGTGTTGTGAAGAGGCTTTGGATAGATTTAGAAAGAGGGGATATGATGAAAGAAGATTACAGGAAGCAGTAAACAATGTAAATAAGAAACCTAGAGAATCTCTTCTTCCAACACCTAAAGGGGAAAAGGAATCAACAGAAGATGAGACACCAAGGCTTATCAACACATAAAATAGACAAGAGAGGAAAATCAGGTTGATCATTAAGCGTAATTGGCTGATAATAATGACAGATGGTGTATTAGCTCCTAGACTTCCTGACCAACCGACCATCACATTCAGAAAAGGGCCATCAATGCGCACGCAGATAGTAAAAAGTAGTCCAGAATTAAAAACTTCAGGCAGTTGGTTAACAACTAGTGAAGGATTCTTTAAATGAACCTCGTGCCGGGCGTGCAAATTTGGGGCGAACACATCTGAATATTTCACTCCATTCAGCCCCTCTGCCATAAAGATAAAGGGTAATTGTGACTGTAGGACAGAATATGCTCTGTATGTTCTGACATGCACCTGTGGCTCAAGATATGTGGGAAGCACAAAGCTACAGGTGCATGTCAGAATCCTGCAGCATCTGCGTGCAATTGTGAATAGTGACCCTATGTACCCAGTGGCAAGACATTTTAAGGCAGAACACAACAACAATCTTAATTGTCTGCGTTATGTCATTAAAGCTGTACCAAAATTGAGTGGAGGTGGTGATAGAGAGAAGATGCTATGCAAATTAGAATCAACCACCGTTTTGGAATTAGACAGCAAAATGCCTACTGGCCTCAATAACACTGAGGACCTTCATTACTTCTTATGAATCATAGATGGACCCCTCTCTACTTACACTGCCACAACCTTTACTTTACTAGTATTTCTGAGAAAAGGTATGTTTCCTACCATGTAATGTTATACCATAGATAGTATAATAACTTGCTGGCATTTACATTTTTGCATTCATGCAGATTATGAAATGAGTGATACGCTTCTTTGCACTTTAGTTATTTATTTACTTAATATTAAGTACACTACGTTTACACTAGGTTTTATCTTCAATAAAACATAATAAATTGTTTTCGGTAGCACTTGCACTTTTAAGAGAACATAGAATTACAATGAAATTCTGTCAGAGTTTCAAATTATGGCAAGGCTGTGATTTCAATAGTCTGACTATCAATAGGGTCCAAGTGGATTCTACCTCAAATATGTTGTGGTGGAGTCAGGACTAATCAACCACTACATAATGGGATCACTGCGATGTTGCACAAACAATTACTATAACTATGTTTTTAAATCTATATTTATACATGGTTTTAGCTCTGTATAACATCTCCAGGTTTTGATAAATAGATTATAATATGTTATTATATATTTTTTAAACATATATTTATTATTTATTTATATGTTTATTTATCAACGCATGATACATTATCCAATTAAGTATTTTACTGTGGTATAGAAGATGTGTTTATGTAAAGTAAAGGACCCATGTTAAAAGACAGACTATAACAACAGATCCTGCCATTGAGGCTATATATATATATCCAATTACCACTCCGGTGCTTCGGTCCACCCCAAGGAGAAAAACACGGCCTCCAGAATAACTTTCTCACTGCTGGCTGCAGTGACTTTTATTTAACCAGGTGCGAGATGTTTTCAGACAGGATGACGCTTTTTGGCTAACGTGTAGCCTTGTATATATATATATATATATATATTCACTGAAAAAACCATAGGTTATAGACCATATATAGTTAGGGATTAGCATTTACAAAACCTTATTTTGTTTGCACAAAACCATTGAAATTCCATATATACTTAGTTGCACTAACTATATATCGCGGACCCGCAATCCACTGCTAATGATGTCACATATTACATCATTCATGACATGGTCAGTGACATCACTGATGACATCACTGATGACATCTCAAATGACATCACTGATGACATCACTGATGACATCTCAAATGACATCACTGATGACATCACTGACATCTCATTTGACATTACTGATTACATCACTAATGATATCATTTATGTGATAATACATCTTCAGACTCTAATATAACCTTAGATACACTCAGTGTAAACAGACACTCACAGACTGTCACTCATCCATGGAGTTACTCACACAACTAGTCAGTCATGCAAAGAATCAATCACACCTCCATTTCCTCAACTATACAGTTATACACACCTTACTTATTCAAACATATACTAACACATATTTACTCTTTTATACAATCCCTGATACGAGTTCACAATGATTCATACAGCCACTCTCACATTCACTGGCTCTTATGTTCAGTTATTTATATATGTCAACTCTCACATGGAGTGTGTTTTACATATGTACTTACTTTGACATGTAGCACTGAGATATCCATTCACTCACCAATACACTCGTACACAGTCAACCACCCATACAGCTGTTTCTACATGCACTTTTGAACCCATACACCTAGGGAATCAACTGCTCACACATCTATGCACAGAGTTATACACCTCCCAGCCACCCACACACATACTCAGTCTCCCATACAAATACTTGGGCAACCATTCAATAACCCATATAGTTACTGATATTGCTACTGATTTAAACATGCAGCAGTTTACAGAACAACATAAATAATGATTGCCAAATTAAGACACTTTAATCACTAACCCATGCACTCAGTGAGACACATTTAATCATTCTCTCATACAGTCAGTCATGCACCTACTAAATCCTTCATCCAGACACTTATACATCCACTCATTCTTCAATATGTAAGACATATTTTAACTTTACAGAAACATACAGTCACTGGGTGTTGTCATCAGTGATGTCATCAGTGATGTCATCAGTAATGTCACTGACCATGTCATGAATGATGTAATATGTGACATCATCAGCAGTGGATTGCGGGTGCGCGATATATAGTTAGCGCAACTAACTATATATGCGAATTTCAATGGTTTTATGCGAGTAAAATAAGGTTTTGTAAATGCAAATCCCTAACTATATATGGTCTATAACCTATGGTTTTTTCAGTGAATATATATATATATATATATATATATATATATATATATATGTATGTATATATATATATATATATGCCTTCTGAATTACTATGTAGTATTTGCAACATTTATACATCTTTGCCCCCTGATGAAACCGAGTATGGACTACCATGGATATGTGTATATACCCAGAGATACTTCATCCCAAATGATATATACAGACACTATATACGTCAAGTGTGTGATTCCGCTTGTAGATGTACTTGTAAATAATTGGGTGATAGGTACAACTTTGGGTGTATAGGTGTGTCTGTGACTTTGGTATCTCCATCTTGACAGACAACTATGCACTCAATCCCCAATTTCATTTTCACTACGATACACACGTAGAAATGGTTTAGTCCGACTCTATCCATGTAAATAGTGTAAATAGACAATTCCTTTGCAAGCTTTAGGAATTCAAAAGAGTTTTTTCCTGTTATATATCCTGTAAACAGCATTATTTATGAACCGTGATGAATTATCACAGAATGTTTGGTTTATTGACTGTTACAGGACAGGTACTATTTCTAATTTAATTTTGATTCTCTTTTTGATTCCTCTTATCCTCTACTTTTTGCTTTCATGTGCTTGAGAATTTATATGATTTCTTACATGTTTTCTTTGCACTGATGTGACCATATTAGCATTGTAGATACATGCCATAGGACACTTGCCGATCCACGGCTTTATTTTCAACCATGATCACTTCATGTTAAAATCAGTACTTGACCCTTGGAGAGAACACCATTCCAAGATGGCGCCCACAGTGGCGTAAGGGTTGTAGTCCTATGTCCATGACAATGCCTATGGTTTGCGTGTATGTTTATAACATGGACTGTTAGATGTGGACGAATGACACACTGACGAAGGCTCACGCCGAAACGCGTCTGTGCTTTTCCCTTTTCCCTCTAATTAAAACCCTGGTCTGACTTTGCTCCGCGAGTGCTGCCTCTTTCTTTTTGACTTTGGGAGAGTCGAGCGTAATATATATATATATATATATATATATATATATATATATATATATATATATATATATATATATATATATATATATATATATATATATATATATATATATATATATATACATATATATATATATATATATATATATAACATTTCTATGGCAAAATGAAACCCCTCATTTTGTTCCTTTGCAAATTAAATGTTTTAAGTGTTAACACTTTATTCCAATCAAGATGACTTCAGGTGTGCCATACTTTTGTCATAAGTAAGACTGTTAGTGCTCTAGTTGTTCTTTAGAACACTCTGGGACATTCTGTCACTGGGCTATAGTTGGGCTACATCTGGCTGATATTTGGGCTACATTTGTTTTTTTTTGTCTCTGTATTTACAAGCAAGCACAGAGTCGCAATACTCTGTTTAGTCTTTGCAGATAGTGAAAAATAGTTTAAAAAAACAAAAGGAATCGAGCAAAATCAGTAGGCCACTAATGGGATCTGTTTTTGACCTCGCTAAAATAGAAACATTAAGAACAACCCCTCATGAGAAATACGAAACTAGTAAGATGAACTTAGCTCCACACCATGATGGCTGCAAGACAGCTCGACTCTGCCGCCCACCCCACCCCACCCAAAATAACGACAAACCCTATGCAAATATTATAAATATATACAACACACCAGCAAAGTAACAGGGTAAAACATTTTATTAAATAACTATTTACATAACTATTTTATACTTTTTGTTGCCCGATCCGGCTAGCTCAATCGATCGAGCATGAAACTCATGCACTCTGATAGCAAGCGTTGCTGCTGATGCTATGCAGACCAAAACTGGTTTTCAGTTTGTACATTCTTCCAGATTTTTCCATCCATGGCTGGTTGAGAGTTTGTAGAACGATGGCTTCAGATTTTCAACATACGGTGTGGTGGCGCGGACTGGGAGGGGGCGCTTGGCTCCTGCCCCCTCCCCAAGTAAGATTTTCATACGTGAGTGTACGTTCATGGTTTTGGTCCCTGAGTTGCTTCGATGTCACTGCCATGCTCAAATGGCATAAGTCCTGGATGTTGGGTGCCATAGTTCAGAGTTCTGAGCAGCGCTTGTAACACTGTCTGAAGCTTATTTGCACCTACTGCAGCTTCACTATTCTCAAAGTAAGTGAGGGCCGTTTGTGGACCTGACTGCATTGTTAAACAATGTGATGCGGTGCCTCCCTGAACCGCTTGACGGAGGCCCCCGAGGGGCGGTGAGATGGCACTTAGCTCCTGCCCCCTCCCCAAGTCTTGTTGCCCTGGTGTGGCCTGAGATCGCCCCCGACATAGGCGGCCGGCTCCCGGGGTCTGGTGGAACTTTTTGCCTTTTGATGACTCTTCCATTCTGGACCCTGTCTCACAATCCGTTTGACCTGAAGACACGCTGTAGTGGGGCGCCCCTTTACCGTTTCAGTTGCCATTCCGCCCGCTTTTGCTACACTGTGCCTCTTCCGCCATTCAGCTGTTTACCGCCCGCTCTTGCGACTACAGCGTCTCGCTCACCATGTAGTTGAGTTGCTCCCGCTCTTGCGATGCAACGATAGGCGGCTGCCACAGGACTCTCAAAATGGCGGCCGGCTCTTCAGATTTGGGCGTGGTCCACTAAAATGGCCCTGGGACACCTTGGACCTCGGACGCTTGCCTGATAGGGCTTGGGTCCCATTCTCGAAAGCGTCCCCTCAGCCTTGAAAGTCTTGGGGGCCCCCGACTCCCGCAGGCTTCTGGTGGGGAGCGGCTGCCATGATTGCTCGTGGAATGGCCACGACTGAGCTACGAGATGGTGGTGCTCTCATGCTGACGCCAGCTTCAGTCTGAAACATCCAGAAACACTGTAGACTACCAATTCGATCAGTTCCGGTAGCGCCCCAACATGACCCGGTAGAGAAGAACTTGCCCTCCCCTCTTTGACTGATGGTTCTTGCTGCCTGTCCCTTCTGTTGTCATTTAACAGAACTTTTTAGACTGCTGAAAGGGGTTGTGTTCCGAACGCTGGTTGGTGGAGACATTTTGACTATATTCTGGACCTACGTTGTCGCGTAATGCGTTATATGACACGCCGCGTTAGCGCACCCGGAAGTGCTCCGGTGCGCAAAGCGCAGCTTCCCGGAAGCGATCCGGGGCACGGCGCGCAGCGCGTAACGTAAGCATAACAGGTCATGTGACTTGTTAATAAAACTTTTCATTGGTTAATTTTACTTTTGTTATTTTAATGATGAAAGGCTTGGTCATATGACCTACAAATTACGCTTTTTATTGGTTTCGAACATTATTTTTTCTTAAACATATATGTTATAATGTTCCAGGCTAATGTACTTTCCCGGAAAATTTACAACTGTCCTGCAAGTAAAATATATTCCTTTTTCGAGAAAAAGGGCGTTTCTTCGTCCCATGACGGAGCCGTTGAGTAAAAGAGGCTCGGCCTGCTGTCTTAGTCACCGATACGCCTGATTATCAGATTCTTATTGATCACTTTATGTTGCAGGAGTGGAAAACACAACTGCCCTTGACCATTTATCTTTACTGCGTTCCTGCATATTATACCTTTTATCCGTCATGTAATTGGGCTGCTTTATTTCACTTGCCTTTTACTGATTCGAAAACAGTGACTAAAATTAAAAACTTTACCAATGTAAATACTACTACCATGTTTTGTTTTAAAAACCTTTATTGTGAAAATGTCAGTATACAAATACGGGCCTATAACCACGTGGGCCGGCCACGGAGCAAACTGAAATCGTATATGATGAGGAGACATTTACATTGTAGAGGAACGTAACGAGCGGGCCATTAGGTTGCAAGAACTAAGGTGTCTAACAGTTGCGGAATCGGTGGACGTACATTTTGTAATTAAAATACGACAGGGCCACTTTCAATAAAATTATCTAGATATACATTTACGGGCAAGTACCATGGGTGACGTTAATTCGAACTTTCAATAGTACAGTAATCAATAACACATCAGAACTTAATATCAATAGGGATGTTGAAATATTCAATCAATTCTCGTCCCCGCCCGCCATGTGCTTCAAAACTGCATTTGTATCTCGTGATATCAAGGTTGTTCAACCAGTACACAACAAGGAGTTACGAGTCCCATTTATACCGGCGCCATTTTGGGCGAGGCCGGGCAGGTCCAGGATATAGTCTAAATGTCTCCACCAACCAGCGGCCGGACCAGAACCCCTTTCGGCCCTTTATGCTACAAGATGGTGTCTTCCATTCAGAAAATATTGTTGGCAGCATTTTGAAAGGAAAGATAAACAGCCATTCTCCTAGTGAGTCTCACATTGTTACATTTAGGAAGAATGTTGAAGAGTAGTATGTTGAAAATCTGCAGCCATTGTTCTACAAACTCTCAACCAGCCTTGGATGGAAAAAAAAATCCTGAAGAATGTACAAACTGAAAACCAATTTTTGTCTGTATAGCATCAACAGCAACGCTTGACTCAGCTTTGTGTGAAGCCGCCATTTTGATTCAATCAAAAGCGTCCCCCTGCACACATTCAGGGACCTGGTCGTGTCTTCAGGTCAAACGGATTGTGGGACAAGATGCAGAAAGGAAAAGGAAAAAAGTTCAGCCAGACCCCGGGAGCCGGCCGCCTATGTCATGGGCGATCTTTGGCCACACCAGGGCGATAGTGAAGCTGCAGCAGGTGCAAATAAGCTTCAGACAGTGTTACAAGCACTGCTCAGAACTCTCAACTATGACACCACCGCGGTGCCATCCGGATCTTGGCACCTTGTGCTGGTTCCGGCCTATTCACACATCGGTCAGCTACTGACACCACCTCACAGGCCAACGGGGCACCCCACGCCGACTTTCGGCGCAGCATTGTAGGATGGCCACACCAGAGCAGCAACTTGCTAAACACCACCTCGGTGCCATCCAGATCTCGGCGCGTTGTGCTGCCTTCGGCCTACTGTAGCCGCAAGTGCGGACGCAACTCAACTGGATAGCGAGTGAAACACCAAGGGGCGCCCCACTACAGCAGAGGAGCCTCCATCTTGGGGGCGACGCACAGCATCACATTGCTTTCCAATGCAGTCAGATCCTCAAACAGCCCCCACTGACTGACGCGACCTCACAGGCCAACGGGGCGCCCCACGCCGACTTTCGGCGCAGCATTGTGGGATAGCCATACCAGTGCAGCAACTTGCTGGACACCACCTCGGTGCCATCCGGATCTCGGCGCGTTGTGCTGCCTTCGGCCTATTCGCACATCGGTCCGCTACTGACGCCGCCTCACGTGCCAACAGATTTTCTACGCTTTTTATAGCCCTATAACAGGTCATGTGACTTGTTTATAAAACTTTTCATTGGTTCATTTTACTTTTGGTTTCCTAATGATGGAAGGCTTGGTCATATGACCTAAAAATAACACTTTTCATTGGTTTAGAAAAATTTTTTTTCCCAAACGATGAAAGCCCCACCTTGTTTCTGGATGTTTCAGACTGAAGCTGGTGTCGGCATGAAAGCACCACCATCTTGTGGCTCCGTCGTGGTCATTCCGCGAGCAATCATGGCAGCCGCTCCCCACCGGAAGCCTGCAGGAGTCGAGGGCCCCCAAGACTTTTGTAGAATCTTCACGGCTGAGGGGACGCTTTCGAGAATGGGGTCCAAGACCTAGCAGACAAGCGTCCGAGTTCCAAGGTGTCCCAGGGCCATTTTAGTGGACCAGGCCCAAAAAGGAAAGAGCCTGCCGCCATTTTGAGAGTCCTGTTGCAGCCGCCTATCGCTGAACCGCAAGAGTAGGCGCAACTCAGCTGAATGGCGGATTTTGGCACAGTGTACCAAAAGCGGGCGGAATGGCAACTGAAACGGTAAAGGGGCGCCCCACTACAGCACACGAGCCGCCACCTGGGGAGGCCCGTTCACGCCGCCTCCCCCCCCTCCCCCGGGGCGCCCCACGCCGTTTTTCGGAGCAGCATTATAGGATACAAAAACCAGTGCGGCAGTTTACTGGACATCACCTGGGTGCCATCCACATCTCTGCTGCCTTGGAACTATTCGCACAACAGACCGCTACTGACAAGGCCTCCCCAGGGACGCCCCACGCCATTTTTCGGAGCTGCATTGTAGGATACCAAAAACCAGTGCGGCACCCAGGTGACATCACCTGGGTGCCGTCCAGAACTCAGCTCGTTGTGCTGCCTTAGGACTATTCGCACAAAACACATCTACTGACCATTGTTGCTTCTTTTTACAAAAAAATGTTTAAATGTGTTTACTGTTTTTGTTGCGTTGTATATATTTATAAGTTATTAAAGTTTTATAATCCTACTACTTTGTTGGAGTGCTATATATTATTAATGTGACACATAATTGTAAAAACTTTGATGTACAAAGAGGCATCCCTGGAATCTCCCGCTTCAGGCTCGGTCCCACACACCCTCACAGTGAGAATCCCCTCCCCAAGCACAATACAGGATGGTTATCAGATAGTAGGAACCCGTATGGTGTGACGGATCTCATGGGGTGGGGGCCTTCATCTACTGTAACTCCTTTGAAGAGGGGTGATTCTCATACATGCCAACATTTCAGAAGAGCAAAGTGGGAGATTTAAAAAAAAAATCAGGAGAATGGGGCCTTGAATCGGGTTATTGTCATGTGTGGGCTTTGGAAGTGTGCTGCTGCAGGATCGGACATTTCAAACTCAAATGCACGTTCTTTTTCTTACCTTTCCGAAGCATGGAGCGCAATAGCAGGCAGAGAAAGGGTGATGCAAGTGTTGAACACTGCCTGGCCTGGCAAGTTGCTGGCAGTGCCCCCCCCCCCCCTCCGCCCGCTCCTGAAACAGGGCACACACACCGCCACCCCGAGTACTTCACAGATCTTTAAAAGACCATGCGCTTGTTAATGAGGCTTAAATGGTTTATCACCCCTTCTAGAGCCCCTGCATCGGCCCTCTGACGTTTCCTGGAAGAATTAGCAAGTTACACAATACCAAGCCCTGTCAGCTGAAACCCCCGAGGAATCGGGTTTTTGCTTGCAGTAATCGGGAGGCGGGAGACTAGCACTGAAATCGGTAGTCTCACTACTAAATCGGGAGGGTTGGCATGTCTGGATTCTCTACAGCTGGGGCCATAAACTACATCCGCAGGGCTAGGTGATAGCCTGGGACCGGCCTGGACAATCGTACACAGAGGAAGAGGAGTGTCAGAGGGTGCGGTAGTGAATAGGGTGAAAGGAAGGTGTCAGGCGGGCACGGGGTGTGATTCTCAGGGAAGAGCAGCGCAGATGAGGGGAGGTTTATGGCCCATGCATGAGAGAGAGAGCGGGGGTGACCAGTGCGTGGGGGAGATGCTTGCGAGGGTGGGGAGCCATGCTGAGAATCGACGGCGTACAGAGAGTGGGTCTGGTCAAGGCATCTAAAATGGCTGCCGTGCACGACAAAATTGTGGCATTGGAAAAAAGGCAAGATGGCGCAGACAATGTTTATCAATAAGGATTAATTTATAACAAAATATTTTATCGCAGTGACAAAATGGCGGTCAACACTTCCTGATTTCCATCGAATCGAACGTTAACAGACGTCACGCAGCAAAAAAAAAACGCTCACGCACAGCCGCTGGAAGACATGTATCAACATATATGAGCCTCCTCAGCCACCCTCAGAAAACATAAGGGATCAGGATACGTCTCCCGTACCCCCTTATACCTAGTAATTTAATTAAATCGAAACACAAAATGGCGAATTCCCGTTTCGCTACCAGTTTGCGGCCCGGTTCGCGATCCGGGAAGCGCTTCTACCGTGAAAAATCAATTTTTTTTTATTTTCCCCACAGGACCCTTTAATAACCCCAACATCATTCCTAGGGGGTCAAGAGGGGTCTACCTTGCCCCCTTTCATTAAATTCCCCCTTCGTTTTTCACCTCTTCTTGTCTCTCGATCCTCCCGAGAGACAAGATGGCGGCCGCACCGGACTGTTTAGAATGTTGACAGACACCGGAGAGCCAATCAGCATCGCTTCGCAAAGCTCCGTGACGTGAAAAGTACGCGATCTGGAGCGCTATCTGGGACGCTGTCACAGATATATAAATTTTTTAAAACGTTAATTTCTCAAAATCCACTGGAGCACATATATTGAGATCCAGCAAAGGCACATCGGGCTAACAGTCCCTACAATTTTGCCAAGTTTCGTGCAAATCCATTCAGCCGATCGAGCTAAAAGTGAGGCCAAACGCCCTATGGAAATTAACATTGGGAAAAACGCGTTTTGGGACCCCCCTTTTTTCTCGGCCCCCCCTTGACGAAGAGTATCATTTTGTTTAAAACAATTGGTAAAACTACAAGGACCAGAATCCTTAGCGTAACATGTGACAGGAAATAACAAACTTTGAAAAAAATGTGTTTAAATGTTTGAGGGTGGGGCAAACCCGGTGATTGTGAGCAAGGTGAAGTGACACCGAAACGCGTAGATCAATGCGCTTGTTGCCCTTTTGATTTGAAAAATAAAAAGGATTGCTGTTTAAATCCAAGCTGGCTGTGCGACCCGTTGTTTTCCCTTCAGGGAAAAAGTTGTTTGGATAATTAGCGGCTTGGTTCTGCCGCAGGATACCGCACATGCGAGAGCGCTGCATCAACTCCCGAAAAGGAACCGCTGTGGAGGTGATATAAGGAGGGAGGCAGTGAATGCCGACTCTGATGGAGATAAAAGGAATTGTCATCCAAGAATATCAACACTGTTAACGAATCCAAGGTTGGAACGCAGAATAGAACACGCGCTGAGAGAAACGGTAAGCGTGTGCGTGGGCACTGAATGAATGCGTGTTAAAGTGTTTAAACAATCCAGAATCGGCTTGACATCGGGAAATCGAGTGACTGAGTTGTGAAACGCAAGCACTCCACTGTGAGAAGCGGGACAAGAATACTACTATTAGCCACTCATAGAGTACCGACCAGCATTTGGAGAATAACAAATAATAATAAGTCCAAAAGTGAAATAAATACGTGCAGTAATTTATAAGGGAAAATCAACTAACAGGCGCAATCATGGAAAAGCGTGAGGCAAAACGCTCGACGAAGGTAACCGAGTTGTTTGACAAAAGCAACCCAAGAGATAAAACGGGGGCAGCTTCAACCTCAGGTAAAACGGATGCCAGAAGCAAACTAAAAAATTGGGAAAAATTGAGCCGAAAGGAAATTAACAAATCATGGGAAATTATCACGCTGAAAAAATACTTAGAAGCAAAGATGGTGCCCAGGGGATTGAGAATTTTACTGATGCCTAATAACAGTGATGCATCCAATGAACTGCTAGAAGAGTGGGGTGAACACATACTGCAATCATCATTGGGATTAATTGTTATCCTAATCAAACATATTGAAATAGCTTTGGAAAAACTCAAAGAAGAATTGCAGGAAGTGGAAAAAGAAATAACCACCCTTAAGTTAACATCGGAAATGACTAAATTCAAGGAGGATCTTGAAACAGAAATAGACAAACATGAGGAAACTGTGATGGACAGGAAACACTCTAAGTTCATTAGAGACACTAATGACTATGCGGAAGGCCGCATCTTCTCATTTGCCAGGAAATTTGATGGGCTAAAAGAACAAATGGCTTGGACAAGTATGTCACGTATGTCTAGTTCAGCGTCTTCCACAGTATCCAATGAACAAACACCTGGAGATGAAAATGAAATCACCAGAAGGATTCCTTTTTTAGGGGACATGCGCCTCATACTACAACAGCGATATTGGGAGCGGAACCGCCCAACTCCACAATTCCAGTCACGGAGAGGAAGGGGAAGAGGAAGACAATGGCCTGGAAAAAATGTAACAGAAGAGGAAAAAGGAGCAAGCGGCGGAACAGAGAGGACAGGAGTGGAGACACGAACTATGAGGCAGAGACGGAAATAATGGAAGAATTACAAGTAATAAACTTATCAGAAAGACAATTAACAACAACGGAAACATCCTTACTTAAGAGGGGGATAAACTTTGGTCCCAAAAGCCACATGAACCTGGCGGAAGTGAGAATTGACTTATACCTGTATATCAGGAAAATCAAGCTAGCAAAAGCGTTTAGAGAAAAAACTTTGAAAGAGCAAAACACCATCCAGTCTCAAACAACTGAGGGAAATTTACAACTCAAAGATGCAGAAGGTTTTCTGACTCTAATGAATATAACTCAAGATCCAATGCAAGAAGTGACTCTTTCACAGGCTATAACACAATATGGGGCAGGATTAAGTGGAAAAAAAACGAAATCAAAGTTCTACCCACAATTGACTCCTGGAAACAAAGTGGATCTGTTTCAAGAAGCAGTAATACAGGACCTGTATAAACTGAAGTTGAACTATGGTCAAGACAACCTAACAAAGGAGGAACGACTGGCACTAAAAAGCTTATCGGAGGATGACAAAATAGAAATAAAAGTTGCCGACAAGGGCGGCAATGTGATAATTTTGGATCGCAATGCATATGCAAAGGAAGCAAATCGACAATTAAGAAACCATGTGCATTACGAAAAATTGAAAAACAATCCGACCATGGATATAAAGAACAAAATTGATGATAAACTAACTGTATGGAAAACAAAAGGATTAATTGATGACATGGAACAAAAATTCCTTACTGTGACTCACCCAATATTGGCAACCATCTACTTTTTGCCTAAGATTCATAAGGATAAAAAAAAAACACCAGGAAGACCAATAATATCCGCAAAGGGCTCATTGCTGGAGCCAATGGCGGAATACATCGATCACTTCCTAAAACCTTTTGTGTCAAAATTAAACTCCTACATACAGGACACGAGTGATCTACTACGAACTTTACTAGACACACCGTGGCAAGAATTCTATTGGTTGGTCTCAATGGATGTGATTGGTTTATACACCAATATTGACAATGATATGGGTGTAAAAGCATGTAACTTCTTCCTAAAGGAGAGAAATTTGGAATTCAGTAGCCACAACCAGATGCTACTGGAAATGATCACAATCTGCTTAGAACAGAACATCTTTACATTCGGAGGAGAAATTTTCAAACAACGAAGCGGGACAGCTATGGGATTTTCGTTTAGTCCATCATACGCATGTCTCACGATGGGATGGTGGGAGCAGGAAATAGCTTGGAACTCAATGAACGAAACATCTGTAAATAAAGTTGTGAGTTGGAAGAGATTTATCGACGACTTGTTGATAATCTGGGATGGAACTGAACCAGAATTCCAGGAATACTTTCAAATAATGAACAATAGCGTGAAAAATCTAAAATTCACCTACAATATGAGCAAGGAAAGAATCATATTCCTGGACACAGAAATTTATATCAAGGACCAGCAGATACACACAACTCTCCACCGAAAGTCAACGTCAACCAATGCTACACTTGAAGCTACCAGCTTCCACCAAAAAACACTACTCAACAGCATACCGTACGGTGAATTTTTGAGAGTCCGACGGATATGTAGTGAAGAAGAAGAGTGGAATAACAACAGCAGAAAGACAATGGAAAGATTCATAAAAAGGAAATACCCACAGCAAACAGTCAGAAACAGCCTCATAAAAACCAACACAAAGACAAGAGAGGAATGTCTTAAGAGGAAAAACAAAGAGGATGACACGGAAACGGATAAAATCCGCTTGATAATGGACTTCTCCCAGGAAAGTGACAAAATATCCAAAATCCTCCGAAAAAACTGGAAACTTTTACAATTGGACAATACCGTAAAGGTGTTCATGGGAACGCACCCAACAATAACATACAGGCGTGCAAAAAACCTGAAGGATCACCTAATACACAGCCACTTCCAGAGGAAACAACAGGATGACTGGCTAAAAACCAAGGGATTCGTGAAATGTCACGGTTGCAAAATGTGCCAAATTGCGAAACAAACGAAAGAGATCACGTTGGCTAATAAAAAGAAATGGCAAATCAGACAATGTATTACGTGTAAAACACCATTTACTGTATACGTAGTGGAATGCCCGTGCCCTATGCAATATGTGGGGAGTACAACTGTGGAACTAAAAAAATCGCATTTTGCAGCATATGCGTGCAACAATTCACAAGGACCGCTCAAATGCCATAGCCAAACACATGGACCAATCACACCAGGGTGATTGGCAAAAACTGAGATTTTATGGCATACAAACAATAACCAAAGGTGAGCGGGGAGGTGACCGAGCGAAAAAATTAAGGCAAGCTGAATCAAGATTTATTATTAACCTGAGGACCCTGCACCCGAATGGGTTGAATCAATCGGAGGAATTGTATGTGCACCTATGAAAAGATACTAAAATGAGAACTCAATGTACACTGTAGAGTAAAAGTCGCAAGACTATTAGGAGGCAGCACAATGACAGAGACATCAGCCTATTGGAAGGCGCATGAGTTCATTTATTTTATATTGATGACTGATTTGCACATTTAAGAGTATCATTTTGTTTAAAACAATTGGTCAAACTACAAGGACCAGAATCCTTAGCATAACATGTGACAGGAAATACCAAACTTTGAAAAAAATGTGTTTAAATGTTTGAGGGTGGGGAAAACCCGGTGATCGTGAGCAAGGTGAAGTGACACCGAAACGTGTAGATCAATGCGCTTGTTGCCCTTTTGATTTGAAAAATAAAAAGGATTGCTGTTTAAATCCAAGCTGGCTGTGCGGCCCGTTGTTTTCCCTACAGGGAAAAAGTTGTTTGGATATATATATATATCCAAACAACTTTTTCCCTGTAGGGAAAACAACGGGTCGCACAGCCAGCTTGGATTTAAACAGCAATCCTTTTTATTTTTCAAATCAAAAGGGCAACAAGCGCATTGATCTACGCGTTTCGGTGTCACTTCACCTTGCTCACGATCACCGGGTTTTCCAAACCCTCAAACATTTAAACGGTTGCCAGTAGGTATATATAGTTAGGATTTTTTTGAATAGGGATTTCTGAAAATTCTATGTTGAATAACTTTGGCGTTGATGGACGGAATTGGCTGAAATTTATCAGGAAAATGGCACATTTTGTTTCTGAGCGTCCCCTGGAAGTTTGGGGGGGGCTTTCGTCAAGCGGGGGCCGAGAAAAAAGGGGGGTCCCAAAACGTGTTTTTAACATTGAGTTTTCCATAGGGCGGTTGGACTCACTTTTAGCTCGAACGGCTGAATGGATTTCTATGAAACTTGGCAAAATTGTAGAGACTGTTTGCCCGATGTGCCTTTGCTAGGCCTCAAGATATGTGCTCCAGTGGATTTTGAGAAATTAACGTTCAAAAAAATATATATATCTGTGACAGCGTCCCGGTTAGTGCCCCGGTTCGCGTACCAGACGCGTAACGGAACTTCGCGAGGAGAAGCGGATTGGCTCTCTGGTGACTCTCAACATTCTAAACAGTGATGTTATCAGTGATGTCACTGACCATGTCATGAATGATGTAATATGTGACATGATCAGCAGTGGATTGCGGGTGCGCGATGTATAGTTTGTGCAACTAACTATATATGCGAATTTCAATGGTTTTGTGTGAGAAAAATAAGGTTTTGTAAATGCTAATTCCTAACTATATATGGTCTATAACCTAGGGTTTTTTCAGTGAATATATATATACATATATATATATATACATATATATATATATATATATATATATATATGTATATATATATATATTCACTGAAAAAACCATAGGTTATAGACCATATATAGTTAGAAATTTGCATTTAAAAAACCATTGAAATTCAATGAAAAAACCATAGGTTATAGACCATATATAGTTAGGAATTCGCATTTACAAAACCTTATTTTACTCGCACAAAACCATTGAAATTCCATATATAGTTAGTTGCACTAACTATATATCGCGCACCCGCAATCCACTGCTGATGATGTCACATATTACATCATTCATGACATGGTCAGTGACATCACTGATGACATCACTGATGACATCTCAAATGATATCACTGATAACATCACTGATGACATCTCATTTGACATTACTGATCATATCACTGATGATATCATTCATGTGATAATACGATGAACCTCTTCAGACTCTAATATAACCTTAGATACAATCAGTGTAAACAGACACTCACAGACTGTCACTCATCCATGGAGTTACTCACACACCTAGTCAGTCATGCAAAGAATCAATCACACCTCCATTTCCTCAACTATACAGTTAGACAAACTTTACTTATTCAAACATATACTAACACATATTTACTCTCTTATACAATCCCTGATACAAGTTCACAATGATCCATACAGCCACTCACACATTCACTGGCTCTTATGCACAGTTATTTATATATGTCAACTCTCACATGTACTGTGCTTTACATATGTACTTACTTTGACATGTAGCACTGAGATATCCATTCACTCACCAATACACTCATGCACACAGTCAACCGCCCATACAGTTGTTTCCACATGCACTTTTGAAACCATACATCTAGTGAATCAACTGCTCACACATCTATGCACAGAGTCATACACCTCCCAGCCACCCACAAACACACACAGTCTCCCATACAAATACTTGGGCAACCAATCAATAACCCATATAGTTACTCATATAGCTACTTATCAACACATGCAACAGTTTACAGAACAACAGACATAATGATGCACAAATTAAGACAGTTTAGTCACTAACCCATGCACTCAGTGAGACACATTTAATAGCTCACTCATACAGTCAGTCATGCACCTACTAAATCCTTCATCCAGACACTTATACATCCACTCATTCTTCAATATGTAAGAGATATTTTAACTTTACAGAAACATACAGTCACTGGATGTTGTCATCAGTCATGTCATTTGAGATGTCATCAGTGATGTCATCAGTGATGTCACTGACCATGTCATGAATGATGTAATATGTGACATCATCAGCAGTGGATTGCGGGTGCGCGATATATAGTTAGTGCAACTAACTATATATGGAATTTCAATGGTTTTGTGCGAGTAAAATAAGGTTTTGTAAATGCGAATTCCTAACTATATATGGTCTATAACCTATGGTTTTTTCATTGAATTTCAATGGTTTTTTAAATGCAAATTTCTAACTATATATGGTCTATAACCTATGGTTTTTTCAGTGAATTTCATTGGTTTTTTAAAAGCTAACATCTGTAGCTGTAAAATGTATTATTCTTTAAATCCCAAAATATATATAGATATTTATTGATAATTTTTTTTAAATATTTTTTTCTTCGCTTCTAGTTCGCGAACCGGGAAGCTTTCCGTTAGCTCATCTTGATGCCGCGATCTAGTCCGCGAACCGGTCAACGTTACGTTAGCGGAACAGTGACGCGTCGCGGAAGCGCGACATATCACGTTATCGCGTAATGCGTCTAATGACGCGTCGCGTTAGCGCTCCCGGAAGTGCTCCGGACCGCGGTCCAGAAGCGATCTGGGACGCGGCGCGCGCCGCGTAACGTAAGCGGAACAGGTCATGTGACTTGTTTATCAAACTTCTCATTGGTTCATTTCACTTTTGGTTTCCAAATGATGTATGACTAGGTCATGTGACCTAAAAATAACACTTTTCATTGGCTCAGAACTTTTGTTTTCCCCAAATCATGTAAACCCCTCCTTATTTCCTCACTCTGACTTTCATCTTGGTGAGAGAAAGACCATTTATCTGAAGATCCACAATGGCTTCCATTCTTGCTGCAGCTGGTGCACCCCCACCACCACCTCCACCTCCTCATAAGAAGAGAGGACCACCTAGACAAATTATGACTAACAGAGAGGAGGAAGATGAGGAAGAAGAAGAAGAGGAGACAGAGGAACAACAATTTGTTGATGAGTTGCCCCGGGTTTCCAAACGAAAATCCAGTTTCATATGGCAGTTTTTCACCATCCCTCCTGGAACAAAGAAAGTGAATGCAAAATATGCCACCTGCCTCATCTGTGATCACAGATTGTCGAGAGGCACAGAAAAGAAGTACAGTATGGGGAACTATACAATGCATCGTCACATGAGCAGGTGGCATCCCTTGAACTACAGCCGGGCTGAGTTAAGGGATCTTGTAGACAATCCGACGGCAACTCCTGTGGCAAGATCTACATCCACATTGTCTTTGACGGGAAGAGAGGCACAAGAGACTGTGCCAAACATCCAACCTAACTTCCAGCACATAAAGTTATCTTGTGTTTACTGTGGTGAAATGCTGTCATATGGCAACATGAGTGTCAACCTCATGAACATTGCATATGAAAATCATAAATGCCCTAATGCACCCAAAAAGTAATTTTCTTTTTTTTGCTCCAGTTGAGCCGTTTTGAAAGCCTGTTTTTTGTTGTCTCCCCTCCATAAAAAAAACAAAAAAAACATAAAACAGTTCTAAAAATACAAAAAAATCAAAAAATGTTCAAAAAATAAAAAAAAAATATAAAACACCAAAAACAAAAAAAACAGTTCTTTTCAGAACTACCTCCCCTTTCAAACAAAATTGCTAGAATGTTTATCACTCTGGCAAGCTCTATTTCTTTTGGTTCGCTTCAAGTTCGCTGACCGGTTCGCGAACTTTAAGCGAACTAAAAAAATATTTTTTTAAAAAAAAGAAGAGTTAGTATAAGGGAAGTAATCAGAGAATAATGTAAAAAGAAAGACAGCTAGAGAGAGTAAATGAGAGATAGTGTCAATGACATCATCAGCAGTGCATTGCGGGTAAAAAGAGTGGAAAACATTTACCTTATAATTCTTGTTACCTTTTTTAAATATTTTTTCATACTTTCAATCTGTAAAACAAAGAACAAACATTTCAAAAAATATTAAAACATGTATTTAAAAATTAGAAAAGACAAGGGAAAAGGTTCAAAAACAAACAGTTTTTCAACAACTTTGACATTTACAGAAGTCTCTGCTTCTCTACGTTCACTACACAATCCTAAAGATATATATTCGAAAGAAACTGTATCTTGATGTTGCTGAACTGAGGCCTATTTTGGAACATGATGTTTTTCTTGCACTGCTAATGTCTCACAATAGTGATGCAATAGCAGCGCAAAAAAGATGTAAAGCCATAAAAAAATTGTGTCTAACATTGTAAATGATTGTTTTAGGATGCAAATAAGATGTGTGCTTTCAAGAGCTTTCTTTGAGGTGAGGCCTCTTTTTTTTATAAAAAAAAAACACTACCCAGAAGTACAGCACTCTAAGCATTAAAATTGATATTTACAGAACTCAGCTTACCCATATGTACCACACATTTCTAAATGTATATCATAAGGACAAAAAGCATAACATTAATTATACATGTTAAATGGTTTATTTTTGCTGTTCTCAGAATGTATCAAATTTCACTTAAATCAGTGACTTGAAGGTATTCATCATGTAACAGCGGGGAAAAAAAAACACAATCAAAATGACTGTGTTTAAAAAACCCATACAACCTAAGAAATCTGATTTCAAAACTTCTTAAAATTAACTTACTTTCAATGACGTCGAAGGATCTCCTATAAACAGCATCCACTCTGTTGTGCTTTAAATATTTTCAGCCCGCCACTTTCTGAAAGAAAACCTCCATCGATACGTGAAATATGTTACATAGAAAAAAAACTTCTCTCATTATATCACATGTTTCCACTAGGCCAAATCATGTTGCCGCGATTCGCAAATCTTGTAATTCTTCCAATCAAATCCCGACATTTTCTATTTTCGCAACTTTCAAAAATAAAATATTTGAGATTATTTTCACAATCCTGGACTACTAATATCTTACTCTTCTTTGTCACTCATGTTCTCCTTTTCCTATGACACTGATACTGCTTACTATGAAGCAGACTTACTTGCATCAGGTTTATATAGTTGAATTTTTAATCGAGACAGCATTGCAGACTTACATTCCCTCTACTTAAAATTTTGGTTTTAAAAACACCAGGTAAGAATTTTTAAGGTCAAACGGCAATTTTTTTTTGAACGTTACAACAGAATCATTACAGAATGACCAGCCGTTTCCAGACTTTAAGTAAGCTGTATAATGTCCTGATGTAGTTGATGAACCATCGTGATAGATAATTGCTACAGTAACAAAAGTCCTCCCTGATATTGACAGCTGAGAAGCCACAAATTTTTTTATTAAAGTTGACAATTTTGTTCCATCAGGCCTACATCGTTGCATCATTAAAATGACATACTGGCCATATCTACGTATAAATAATGTTGACATCATATCACATTTACATTGGCTACACTCCATGTTGTGATCCGCTGCATTTACTAGCTTATTAAAGGAGACTGATTTACTGTCTGGCAAAGTTAAATATATAAATCTTTCTGAGTCTACACTAGTAGTACTTGATACCATACAGTTCTCGCAGTCATGCTGCCATTGATAAGAAAGCCCAAACAGGTGATCTACATCTACACCCTCAACTTGCAATATATCAAGCATATACATTAAAAACTCCTGACAATCTTGCTGATTATTTTCAGAGAAGTCTGTTTGACCTGAACATTCATCTAACAGATAACGAACTTCAGACACACTTTCTACTTTTGTTCGATCAGTGCTACATTTCTCGAAAACAGAATTCAACAAACAGCATAAAATTTGTTCAGAATTCAACAGAATCTGTTCTTTTAAACTCTCTAGTGAAAAGAGAACATTAACCACTACATTTGCATAGCAGTTGACACCAGAACTGTTTTCAAATTGAAAACCGACAACATCTTCAACAGAATCCACTTTCTTTCTGCTAACAACTTTCGGTTCATTGACTTTTAGTCTTTTTGCAACAACCTCCCTACTATTACTACTATTTCTACGTTTCCGGCCTACCACACGTTTCTCAAACAAAGGATATTGAGGCAAATGTGGCGCATACTCTCTTCTTAACCTATTGTATTCCTTAACACAATCTAGATCCGCACAAATGTTTGTGACATCACAGTCAATCAAGTACAATCCCGATAAAGTTCTAACTCGCGACAATGCCACATATGCCATACCCTCCTTGAACACTGAACTGCCAATATTCACCAATGCACAGTCTACACTTAAACCTTGCGATTTATGGATTGTCACCGCATATGCCAAGCAAACAGGAAACTGTTTACGGCGAACATATAAGTCTTTAACAAGCAAAAACCTAGCAGAACAACGAGCAATTTTCTGTACTTCCTCAATGCCATCAAATTTAATTCTTAAAAATTCTATTCCATCTCTATTTCTGTATTTCTCAAAATCAACAACATTACCCATTGATCCATTTACCAGACCTCTTTCTACATGTAAATTCCGTCTCAAAATGATTCGGCAATTTAAACACACATTCAGAGTCTTTTCAAAACCCGCTGTCTTAGATATAGTCTTCTCTAATGAATCCAATTTTGATTTCAAATTATCTGACAAAATAATTGTTGATCCCATATGCTCTAATTTGTCGATAGCTTCAAGTTTCACAATCTCTTGCTTTTCTAAATTCAACATTTTGTTGTTGAAGATGGCACATTCTGCAAGAGTTGGCATGAGACATATCCCGGATTTCTTCTCAGTAATTTTCTGAAAAATATTCTCAGGCACAATCTCTTGTTTGGGATACAAATTTGACAGTAACCGTGCATTTAAAGCTTCTTTCCCATACTCGGTCACTTTTCCAATTCTAATATCTTGTAGAATATTCTTGTAATCTTCATCCTTTGCCTGACGCATATTTTGATGCAGTTCTGCATAATTGAAGTTTAACCATATATTGACGTTGCCAATGCTCCCTAGGCACTTCCTGGTATCTTCATGCGTGAGTATTTTGAACACAGGTTGACCTTTTACTGGTGTCAGCTGTAGAAGATCTCCGAAAACAATAATGTGTTTCCCACCAAATAAGACATCATATTCAGTTTTAAGTACTTCTTGCATTCTCAAATGCACAAAGGCAAGCATGACATTGGAAACCATGCTTACTTCGTCAATGATAAGTAGTTTCATTTTCCTCAAGACTCTTGAAACTTCACAGCAAGCATCTCCAGATAACTTGTTGTATTGTAATTTGTTGTCATGCTCCACCGGCAGCATCAATAGACGATGCAAAGTAATACCTTTAATATTATGTGCTGCCAGTCCAGTAGGAGCGGTGACAACACAAGACAGCGATGACTCAGTCCTTTCCTGCAAATAACAAGAGATTGCTTTAATGAGGAAACTTTTTCCAGTTCCCGCTTCTCCACTCACGTACAGTCGGACAGGCTTCAACGACGTACACGAGCACTCTTTCTTCTCATGACTTAATCCGTGCTCAATTTCCTTGGTAACTTCATCATATATTTTCCTCTGCTCAACGTTGAGTTGTTTTTCCAAGTCTTGTAAGTTAACTGAATCCTCCTGAGCATGTGCCATGGCTCTTTCTACTTCATTCATAGCAGTGGCAGCTTCATTTTCGATAATAGGTCCTCCAAGTGGATCTTGACTCAATGAAACAGAACTCTGACTGTCCTGAGAACTGTCTCTGGCAATCTCGGCTGCAATCGTTGCTTCCTGCTCAATTTCCAAAGTTAGCATTTCTTGATATTTAGAAAAAGCAGGACATTCTATGGACTCCTTGGCTGCATTGAAAGAGTCTTCGTAACAGAGGAAATCTCCAAGCAGTTCCTCTTCTGCACGCCAAGGCTTGAAAAGTTGCAAAAGTGCTAAATAGAAAAACTCCTTTTTTTCTGGAGATTCGCCACTTAATTTTCGATGGTTTACTAATTGGCATTTTCTTTGCTTGACCAGGCATCCCTCACTTCCAATTACAGCATACACTCCTTTCTCAATATCTTCTTTGATGTTCCTCTTGAATATATAATTTTGGAGAACCTCATATAGACAAACATTCTCAAGGTGACTGCTTCGATTTGGATAATATGTATCCAACATGTTGGTCTTCAAAATGTCGGTACTGTTTGGTTCCTTTACTGCCAAATACTCAATTTCCCGAACAGGTTTTAGAACTCGATTTCGCGTTGCAACAAGACCAAGACTCGCCCAAACGAGACTCCTGGATTTGGCATAGAGACTTGCTGAAGACAATCGATCAGAACATTCGTAAGCTCCGATTTCTCGATGCGACAACATCTTCAGACTGAAACTGTACAACTTCTTGCTGAGGCTCTTTTCATGGGAAATGTCCTCCCACATATCCTTCAGTTCGGTCTTTTCTTTTTTGGTGATGTAAGATGTCACATACCGAGCCACTGCCATACAGTTGTCAGCCACAAACTGTATATCCATGTTCGCATTCCACATGGACAAAATCACTGGGTTGTAGTCATTGATGTACTTGGACTCTTCGTTCCTTTTCAAATTGTATGTATTCTTGGGTGATTTCCTCGTCACATTATGTCGCAGCGAAGACATCAAACTGTTCACTCTTCCTTTAGAAATCACCGGTCGTGGAAAGTTGAAACGACATTTGGTGTAGAACTTGTCCTTGTTTCTGAATTTACGACGACAGTACTTCCCACAACGATGGCTTTGGAAACGTAGAACTTGTTCTCTTAGACTTTTCTTCTCCGTTGCGTTTGGAACAGCACATGTAGAATACTGTTCGATGAAATTCATCACTAAGTCATCCGGATCTGTTCCAAATTTAGGTGCATCCTTGATCCACAGCAACATATGTATATGAGGGGCACCTCTTGCTTGATACTCCTTTCTCCAGAAGAAATCCAACACCTCTCCAAGAGGTGGATTCTTTTTATTTGTGATGAAAGACATCATAGCTTCAAATCTATGATTGAAGTACCTGCATACATTCACAGGATCCAAAGAACACAGTTCTCCAGGTGTCTTGAATTCAATGTTTTCAATATTTCCATTTGCCTCTCGTAGAAATTCAAGTAAGTCATCCCAGCCATACTCAGCACAGCTCAGAGTGAGGAACCATGTCGGAGTTCCTAAGTTCCTCAGCATACATTTTAAATCACCATGACGACGGTACCAGTACTCATTAGTACCACGCTGACACGCCATGAGATTAATTAAGTGAGAATCCAAAATACTGTCTTGGACATTGACTTTATGCATAAAGTCACTTGCCGAGATGTTTCGCATCTGTATACCACTTTTTAAGATGTGGTTCACTGCATATGAAAGTCCAGACAGATCGCTTTCAAACAGGAGATGAAACAAATAGGGAATGCATTGCCGAAACCTAGGATCTTCTGCATACAATCGTAAAGTCCGGTATTCAGACGCAGGAATTTCACGAGGTCGCTCATCATATCTTCCTCCTTGACCTGTGGGAAATAGCTGTGGGAAACACCGAGCTTCCAAACTTTCCTCCCAAACACTAATGGGACTCCCTTTGGCTTGTTTCATTTGAAACAACTCAATAGCATTCCCCATGACTTCCTTGGAATGCAAAGGATGAACACTATAATGTTCATATATTTCTTCACTTTTAGAGGCCTCTAGTTTCTCAATTTGGCCAGCACACAAATCGCTATCCTCTTCATCACTTACTTCCTCTTCTGCAACATATACATTCTTATAGTACTTATTATTTTTCTTCAAATACACTGTTGCCTTTTTGACTTTCCTAACATCCACTAAATCTTGCCATATTTTCTTATTCTTTGTCGGAACCCCATTAACCAAGATAACCAGAGGTTCCTCTTCCACTTTTTCTATTCCAATTGTGTTAATGTTTTTGTTCAAATCTAGAGGCAAATAAACAACTCTTCCCTTTAATCCTCTCTGTAAATCTGCTGGAGGCAACTTCCCTGTCTTTGGCTCCATTCTTACAATAGCCTGAAAGGGATGGATACTTTGAATCAAAATAGATTCATAAGTATTTAAATCCTTCAATTCAGAAGGAATCTCAACCAATTCCAGATTATTATGAACTGCCCTAGCAGGCATCTGGTTTTGGTTTAATTTATTACAACAATAAGTACACACACGTTGATCCGATCCCAAATCAAAATAATTTTCTACCATCAAGTATGTGGCTAAATCCTTCCATTCACTATTATTTTCCCTTTCACTTTTTGCATATAAATCCACTACCTTAGTCTGATTCTTATAATAAGTGCGTCGACAACATACACAAGTGAAATTAGGCCTCTCACTTGATTTCATCTGAAACGTGGCAATTTCCTTCTGAAAATTATCTGTACTGGAAACCTGTACATTATCTTCCACATTACCCTCTACTTCAGGGTCAATTTGAACATTCTCATCTTTACTACCAAAGTAACAAAACTCAATTTCTTCACAAAGATTCTTCACATCTATTTCAGAACCATGCAAAAGAGCAGCACATAACTGTTTAAGCATAATTGCTGGACTCTTAGCATAATACAACATTCTCACTAAATTTCTCACTTTATTATGATGCACTGCTAGCATCCTGAAATGATGAAAAACACTCTGGCATACTCTCCTGGAAAGACAAGCCAGTGAATGACCACGCAAACCTGTCATTTGTCTCACTCTGCAAGGATCTAAATTTTGCAACAACTTCATTTTCTGCTTCAAACTTTTCTTATTAAATGTCCGTATAAAATCACAAAGCAAATTGATGGAAACCTGTCGCACACTGCAAATAGAACTACACTTCCAAATGTACACAGGACCCTTAGGACGTCTTCCTAAAACCTCATCACTTAGCGCCTCTTCTGTCTCTGTTGTCACAAGTTGTTCTTTTTCAACTGGACAACCATCCTTCACTTCATAAGCTCGACCATTGATGTCAACTGCATGCACCAAATCATTATCCTGAAAATAAGTCTCTTCATTAAAAAATGCCTCAGAACTTGAACTATGCATCCATTCTCCAGAAAAAACTTCACAAAAGTTAGTACGATTTACTACTCTCTTCCATCTACTTTTTGTTTTGAAATCAGAAATTACCTTGCTTAGTTTCCTAATTCTATTAATTACCAAAATAAACAACTTTCGCTTGATTTCAAAAGCATGATCAATAATTTTCTCTACATTTTTCTTCTTCCTATAAAATGCCGCTTTCTGTTGGCCTTTCTTTTTAATATTTTTCAATAAATTAACTAATATCCTATTACGGAACATTCGTTGTCGAATGTCCCTAAACTGTTGTTTCCTTCTACTATCATGCACAGAGTTATCTCTTCCTCTACCAGTAACATTTGTGATGTGTCTCTCCTTTCCATTTAAATTACTTTTTTTTTTGTGAACAGACACATTTTTTTGTGCAAAATTTTTTTTACTACAAATATTTCTTAAGAATGATTTCGTGCTCTTACCCGGCCCTTTCTTGGTGTTTTGACAAGTATTTGGGGAAGAGGACTGCTGCAATAAAACATCATCCTGCTGTCTTTGACGTTTTCTAGCCTTTCGTATTCGACTTCTGGAAGGCATTTTCCAAACTATGAAAGAATCTGCAGTTGAATCTGTGAAAAAATATAATATAAAATGTTATTAACCACTATTACCAAACAGTAAATAAATAACAGTCATCTAAAACTTAATGCCGTACTAATTATTTAACATAGCAAATATTTTCCACCAGCACTGCATCACAAAAATGACACTCAATGGTACAAAACAGGCATACAACACTCATAAATCACTCCCTAATATTTTAAATCATTAATTCAGGATGACGATAAGATGTAGCCTATCTAAAGGTTTGTTTAGGCCCAGATCTTTGGACTGGGGTGAATGTGTGTCATTGATCCACATTCAGTCCATCACCTGTTTTGTTTATTTGAGGTGAGGCCAACACATGGTTGCAGATAAGATTTTCACTGAAAAAAAACCAAGGTAAAAAAACATGTGAAGGCCTACCAATGAAGTAAATCATTAAATGAAAACCAATACATTTCTGGGAATATGCACTACTAGTGCTTCATAAGATGTTTTGGGTCATATTTATAAGTTATTTGAGTATCTAGTATGCTATTTTACATTCTTCATGGTGCAAATTTATTGTAAATACGCTCCCACCTGCGGTTGGCAAATTTAGATTTTGATTATGGGAGTTAGATAGGCATGTTAATAATTTCCCAAAAATGGTATATAACCCCAAACAACCTTTGTAGCAAATGCTCTTAGCCATGTTATCCACCTCCCATTGGATAACATGGCTAAGAAGTGCTTGCAAATGTGATAAAAAAAGGCCTGCAATGCATGAATATCGCAGAAAAATCAGCGATATTCATGCATTTTCCAGCAAATGCTCTTAGCCATGTTATCCACTTCCTATTAAATAACATGGCTAAGAACTGCTCAGGGCACCATGAGGAACGCTTTCCATTTAAAAAGGGAAAAATAACATCAAAGACACTAAAATGCCTTCTAAATATGAACCCAAACAACCTATGAAGCAATGTGGAAAAAACTGCCGCAATGCATGAATATAGCAGAAAAATCAGCGACATTCATGCATTTTCCAGCAAATGCTCTTAGCCATGTTATCCACTTCCTATTAAATAACATGGCTAAGAACTGCTCAGGGCACCATGAGGAACGCTTTCCATTTAAAAAGGGAAAAATAACATCAAAGACACTAAAATGCCTCCTAAATATGAACCCAAACAACCTATGAAGCAATGTGAAAAAAAACGGCCACAATGCATGAATATAGCAAAAAAATCAGCGATATTCATGCATTTTCCAGCAAATGCTCTTAGCCATGTTATCCACTTCCTATTAAATAACATGGCTAAGAACTGCTCAGGGCCCCATGAGGAACGCTTTCCATTTAAAAAGGGAAAAATAACTTCAAAGACACTAAAATGCCTTCTAAATATGACCCCAAACAACCTATGAAGCTCTAACAGTACATATCCTGAAATTTAATTCATTTCAAAATTCGTTTTTAAACACAGCATATAAATCAATTGTATACCTGCATTCATGAAGAAATAACTAAAAATGTCCTTGAGACACATGAAAGTGTTTTCTGGAATGCCCTAGCACCATTTTTGGGACACTATTAACATGGCTAGGTAACTCCCATAATCAAAATCTAAATTTGCCAAGCACAAGTGGGAGCGTATTTACAAGACACTTGCCCCATGAGGAACACTTTACATTTTAAAAGGCGAACACAACATCTTAGACACTCAAATACCTTATAAATATGGCCCAAAACAACCTATAAAGCTCTAGCAGTACATATCCAGAAATGTAATTGATTTCTTAAATCGTTTTTAAACACAGCATATAAATCAATTGTATACCTGTATTCAAGAGGAAATGACTGAAAATGAATATGCAATTACAATTTCTCAAAGAAACAAAATCTATTTGTATATCACTAGAGACAAAGCCACATTTTAAAAACACAGCTTTCTTCATCATTTTCTCCTTAAATCATACTATTCTCTATCTAAATTAAATAAATCTTTTCTCACCTTAGCAAATACTTTTTGAGTTTTGAAAACAGTCTCAGAAATACACCAAATTGTCTTCAGCAGAAGAAAAAGGATGCACTCCAGAGGCTGCAGCTATTGAAAGCACAGAAATACAGATATTCATTTCACATATCTCTCATATTAGCCAATCATACCTCTTCCCTCACTTTTTTCAAATCAAAACCCTTCCCCCCTCTGCCCTGTCTGCCTTGTATCCATAGCAACCACCTCCTGGAAGACCTCTCATGTTTGCAAATTCACAAAACAATGTTTCAATTGAACTCTGAACTCTCAGTGCACCTGCGTATCCAGTGCAATCTTTCATTAATTGTTTCTTCCTTGACCATTCAAATTACATCTTTCAAAGAACACATCCATGCACCCTAACTTTCTGTTTTCCGAAATGGAAATGCACCAATCACTGCTAATGAATCATTAGCATAGTAAAACCACAGTTTTTTTTCTTTAGAAACTCCTACTGTTTCAACTGCCCTTTCATTACCACACTTCATCTGACTGCAGAACAACCTTCTTCCACCATGTTTAACGTCTGGATTGTTGGACATAGTTACATCCACTGGGCTCAAAGGTATGCTGAGAGCAGAAATTTACACAACCTCAATTTACAAGATGTGGAAATTAACTGGTTGGGCCAAAGAGGATTAAAATGTCACCAATTGATTCCATTGGTGAAAACCTTTATGCATTTGCCAAAACCTGACCTGTTAATAGTGCACTGTGGAGGTAATGATTTGGGCACTTTGACAGGGGTAGGTCTGGAAATGCTTTTAAAGGACACCTTGGAGCAATTAATGGCACTTTTTCCTCAAACTGCCTTTGTATATTCCAATATATGCCAAAGACAGAAATGGAGGTGGTCCAACCAATTTTGTCCACAAATTGAGAAAGCGAGGAAGCATGTAAACAAATCTGTTTCAGCTTACATGAGAGACCATGGAATGGGCTCTCTGTACAACAATAACTTGCGTTACTACATGCAAGATATCTACAGAGGAGATGGAGTTCACTTCTCAGATGAGGGCAACAGAATTTTCATTCTGAATTTAAGACTGTGCATTGGTACCTACTTATAAGTACCTAAATGTACCATAAACCCAAAAGCTCTTCTCAGAGCTACCCTACATCTGATCACTCACAATTATTATTTTTCTCTAACTTTTTTCACTAATTTTCCACAAAATTCGCTCCCCGGAGCGCTACCCGGTTCGCTAACCGAAAGCTAACCTCGCGGAATTTTTTTAAAACATTTTTTTTTTCCCGCACATATAAGCCTCCTCAGCCACGCTCAGAAAACCTAGGGGGTCAAGATAAGTCTACCATGACCCCTTCTACCCATTCTAAACATTATTTGCCCTCCATCTTGTATCTTAATGCGAACGAAACACAAAATGGTGGACTCCCGTGACGCTTAAGGTTCGCTAACCGGGCAGCTTCCCGGAAAGCGGTCCTAAAAAAAGGCGGGAAAGTAATTTACAGAAAAACGACTAGAGACACTCTCACCAAATATAGATTAGCTCATACTACATAACAATCCCTTCCATTCTCACAAATTTCATTGAAATTCCATTTAGCCATTTAGCCTGTAGACCTCTCCAAGTACCGTGAGGTAAATTACTTCACAAAACACATCTGAATTGTTGGAATTGACAACCAATGAAAATGTTACTTTCATTTTCTACTTTTATTACCTGACATTTGATTGGTTATATACCTGTATATATATAAAGGGAGAGAAGGAAACACAGCCATTTTGACTACTACTTCTTGTTGTACCTCCTATTTCAAAAGCTTCAAAAAACTTCAACTTCTTTGTGAAGGTAAGTTATAATTTAATATATTGTGCACTATGACTTAATATAGTAGACTTTTTCTGCTAGATATACACTATCCCTCTGTAGTAGTAATGTATTTAGATAGACTTCTCTGTTATAGTTATCAATGGAGTAAGGCTTGTCTTGGTTAAATCACATACACTTTTTTATAGTCCTATTTCCACTCTCATACTATACACTGCCAAAAGATAAATTCACTGATAAAAACTGCCTATCTAAAATTAATCCCAACAGTGCCCTATCTCTACTAATATATATTTTCTTATTCAAAATTTCAGGCAAAATGGAAGGCGAACAACAAGTTTCATTTTCGATTGAACTGAAGGAGAACAGCCAAGACAAACTTGATGACTTTATGGATGACAGTAGAGACCACGAACTTCTACAATGTGTTGAAGCAGTAGACAACTTGCTTCAAAATGAAAAACAATTACACCCTATAATAAATTATGACATTTCTGACAATGAAATGTTAGAAAATTTAATAAAATATGAAACACAATCATAATAAAAAAAAAAATAAACAAAGAAAACAAAAAAAAACAAGAAAAACAACAAACAATTAACATACAGTATTAGAAAAGTCTTTCATTCTTTTATCCATAAAGTTCGCTGCCCAGAAAGCTATCCGGTTCGCGAACTTGGCGCTTACCACGCAAAAAAAAATTATTTTTTTTGGACCCTCTAGGCCCTTTTAAAACCTCCACATAAAACCTAGGGGGTCAACGAGGATCTACTATGCCCCCTTATGGTAATTTCCCCCTTTGTTTTGGCCTCCTCTTGTCTCTCGATCCTACCGAGAGACAAGATGGCGGCCGCTCCGGACTGTTTAGAATGTTGACAGACACCGGAGGGCCAATCAGCTTCTCATCGCAAAGTTCCGTTACACGAAAGGTTCGCTAACCGGATAGCTGCCCGGAGCGCTGTTACAGATATATATCTTGATTTAAACGTTAATTTCTCAAAATCCATTGAAGCACATATATTGAGACCTAGCAAAGGCACATCGGGCTAACAGTCCCTACAATTTTGCCAAATTTCGTGAAAATCCATTCAGCCGTTCGGGCTAAAAGTGAGTCCAACCGCCCTATGGAAAATAACATGGGAAAAACGCGTTTTGGGACCCCCCTTTTTTCTCGGCCCCCCCTTGACGAACCCCCCCCAAATTTCCAGGAGCTGCTCAGAAACAAAATGTGCCATTTTCCTGAAAATTTCAGCCAATTCCGTCCACAAACGCCAAAGTTATTAGGCATAGAATTTTCAAAAGTCCCATAGAGAAAAAATCCTAACTATATATACCTACTGGCGACCGCCAGTAGGTAATATATATATATATATATATATATATATATATATATATATACTATCAGCATTCAAACCTGTTGCTAAAAATGATAGCATTCTGTTTAGAGAATCATTTCTTTCTATTTGATGGTAGGATGCACCAACAAACGCAGGGTGTAGCTATGGGGGCCAGCTTCTCCCCCAGTTATGCCTGTTTATTTATGGGCTGGTGGGAGGAGCTGGTCCTCACAGCAGCAACATGAGAAGATTTTTAATAACAATTTAATAATCTGGTTACTTTACATTGACGATTTGTTCATTTTATGGGACGGAACTATAGCCAGTGCCACTGATTTTATTGACCAATTGAATCTGAATGAAGTTAACCTACATTTCACGGCAGAAATTAGCAGAGAAATGGTAACGTTTCTGGACGTGAGAGTGCATGTGGTTGAGAATAATACCATTACTACCACCTTATACCGTAAACCCACATCTGTCAATACACTCTTACATGCCTCTAGTGCTTATCCTCCCATCTATTGAGGAGCATCCCGTATGGGGAAATGCTCCGTATAAGACGGATTTGCAGTAGGGAGACTGATTGTGAGGAAAAACAATGAGTGTAGGGCCTAGTTTCTGGATAGGGGATACAGCTTGGAGGTGATTGAGACGGCTATTGGGAAAACTAAGTCAATGGCCAGATCAGATCTGTTGCAAAACAGGAGGAAACAGAACATTGTAGGAACTGACCAGGACCAGATTAGACTTATCCTTGGCTTCTCGAAGCAGCAAAAACAAATCAGGGAGATAGTCCTGAAAAACTGGCCTATTGTCAGAGGCGACCCGGTAATAGGAGGGTCAATGCCTAAAATGCTGTCTATAACCTTTAGAAGAAACAATAACATGGGCACCTCCTTGGTCAGAAGTAATTTTGAGACCAGAGGGAAGGGGTCATGGTGGATGGCAAGGAAAGGTTTCTTCAAATGTTCTGTGTGCAAGGCGTGCCAGTATGGAGTCAATACTACCAGTTACACCCCTGCATTTGGCTCCGCTGCCTGTAAAATCAGCCAACCCATAACCTGAAAATCTGATTTTTTCAGTGTATGTGCTCACTTGCAGTTGCAACCTACATTATGTATGAAGCACCAAACTTCCTGTACATAAGAGGGTGCTACAACATATCCGTGCCATATGTAACAAGGATGATAGTTATCCTGTGGCACGACATTTCCAACAAAGTCACAACAGCGACCCGAAGCACCTTAAATACTATGCAATAGACACCATCATGCCTCAGAAAAGAGGAGGAAATAGGGAAGGCAAACTTAGAAGGTTGGAAACATCTTACATCCTGAGGTTTGACTCAAAACATCCGAATGGTCCTAATATTAGTGAGGACCTCTATACCTTCCTCTAAATGCTCACTATGGCTCAAAGGGTAACTGATATAATATTTGAGAAGGAACCTGACATGGCATGGATTGATTTTGGGAATGATATAATGTGACATCTGTTTGATCTGCCAAAGGAAAACGCTTGAATTTTGGAGTGTATATGCATTTTAGGATAGTACAATTTTATAAACATATTTATTTAGGGATAATATTTTATAACCATTAAGGGACAGTATATATATTTTTGTTACTTCTGATATTTATGATGGTTTTATCAAAAGATTGCCCCTGATATTTATTTATTTATATGTATGATAAATCAACTGTCCTGATTGCATTTTGCACTTTAGATCATGCTATACTTTGCACAAAACATATGTCGCTTTGCTGGCAAACTGAAAAATGATATGATTGTTATTTATTGCTTATTCACTTTATGGTATTGCACTATTATTAATATTTATTAGGCACTTGGATAAGTTTACTTTCAATCCATGGTGGTATACAATGGCACTATCAGCATTTATGCAATGATTAACTCTGATGTTTTTTAATGAAATAGGTGTAGGGATCAATTATGGAACTAATGTAAAAATCGGTTCAAAATTGAAATGATATTTTTTATATAAAGGTTTCATAGCAATTGATGCGATATTCAATTGGTAGATTTGCCTAAACAGGAGTATTTCCACTATGTCTATTGATGGCTGCTTTGCACATGCACTTTATAAAGCGGATGGTGATGCCTTTGGGTTGTCATGTGATCAAGGGAGGGATCTCCCGAAACGCATTATGGCGGCGATGGCTGAATAAAATGAATGCACGTTATTACTGGGTCCACTCTCGTTTTTTCGTGAGAGGATTGTGAGTTTGAGCGAGGAGAAAAGGATATATATATGAGCAAGGGCTTTCCAGCTCGAAACGCGTTGTGTGAGTCTAACTTAAATAAATAATTTCGCTACCTAAAAGCTACGAGGTCTGTGTCTCCTTCCTCGCGGGAGCCGCCGAGGGTGTGTGCACTGGAAGTGGATCGAGTTTTCAGGATAGATATATATATATATATATATATATATATATATACTACCTACTAGGTAGTTATAGTTAGGACCTATTATCCATAGGAAATCCGCAACATTCTATTGCCAAAAACTTTGGCGCTGATTGACAAATCTTCTCGAAATTTTCCAAACTTTTGGCCAGCTCAGTTCCGATCCTTCTCTGGAAGTTTGGGGGTGATTAGTCAAGCGGGGGCTGAAAAAAAGGGGGTCCCAAAACATGTTTTCCCCATGCAATTTCTCGTAGGACCTTTAGCCAGGGCTACAGCCCGAACGGCTGAACGTATTTACACCAAATTTGGCAGAGAGGTAGTCCTCAGTTCCGACTTGTGCCTTTTGCTTATATGGTGTCAATCGTTCAGTAGTTCCTGAGAAAATTACGGATAAAATCATTTACATATCTATGGACGCAGTGGATCCGCAGATTGTGCGAGGATTGGCATTGTAGCATAAGCGCACCGTCCCGATCACGCGCTCAATGCTAATTGGCTGTTTAACTGTTGTAAACATTTGAAACCAGGAACTGTTGGCACTGAGGAAGTCAGTGGAATATGTGTTTAAAACGGAGAAAGGGGGCAGGGTAAACATTATTTTACCCTCTAGACCTACTTAGGGGGTCCCAGAAGGACCCACAGGGCCCACATTTTTTTTTAAACTGGGATGCGTGGAAGGGTGCCTGGACGGTGCCATAAAAAAAAACAAATAGAAAGGAGCTTTTTTAATAATTTGTCTCTGGGGGGTTAAATACCGGGGGCAAAATGATTAAATTTTATGTGGGGCCCAGAGGGGCCCCCCAGCCTCGGGGATAGTCAGACCCCGGGGCTAAAAAGAAAAAAAATGGTGGGGGGAGGGGTTGAAGGTCCTGAAAGCCGCGGGGACCATCATCCATCGTGGGTCTATGTATTGTGGGAAGGGGACTACGTGGCTCCCCTCCTGGAGCACTTGAGGGCCAGGGCTACAAATGGCTGGGGAGGGGGGCTGTAAGGTCTCCAAAGCCCCGGAGACCACAACTCCCCGGGACTTCATGTATTGTGGGAGGGCCAGCTTTTACAGTGTCCTGGGGTGTCATCCCACCCTCCAAAAGCAAGGAAATCTGTTCTCTCTTTCAAAATCAAAATCAGATTGTTTTTCCACATGGGGAGTTGTATGTTAGTAGCTCTTGATGTGGAAAAGTAATGCCAACTCCCAAACGCGAAGAAGTTGTGCATCAAATGCGCTGGAGTCGCGCACCCTAGAGATTATGAGTCATGCATCCAACGCGTGCACACCAGGGGGCCGCACTGAACGCTGCGCTGGGTGCGCGACTTGTAATTTTACCGTAAAAAATAACCCCTATCAGTAATTTCTAATATCCCCGGGGACCCTATCCCCCGGGTCTTATAAAAAATGTTGGGGACCGTGAGGGGAGCCACAATGCCCCCACGGTCCTGCCGGTTTTCTGCCTGTTACCATAGTAACAGTTCATGGAACACTTAAATGAGCACAGAGGTTAGAAGTTCACCACACTATAAGGCCTATTAGGATGGCGGACGGACCTGCGTCTGTCCTCCACCCCGAGGTGGAGGGACCGTCCACAGGGGCAGCGGCGGTCCCTCCATACCAATTAGGATGTTACTGCCACCCTGGCGGTCACATCCCGTATCTTTAACCTTGCGGCGGGTGCTGCTTGAACCAGCATCCGCCGCAAGGTTAAAAATGCATGCTTTGCATTTACATGCAAAAAGCGGCAAGCACCGTGCGGTGCCTGCAGCTTTGTGCATGTAAATGCAGGGGGGTACCTATGTACCCCCCATGTGCACCCACCGACACCCTGGGGACCCGCAACGGGCCCCCAAACACAAAAGACCACATGCTTTTCCACGGCAGAAAAGCCGCCGTGGAAAAGCATGTTTCAGCCTGCATCTTATTATGACTGGCGGTGTCTTGCAGACACCGCCACCATATTTGTCTGCATACAACGCGGATCAGCAGCCGACGGACTTGCCGTCCCCCGCTGATCCCACTGCCATCCTAATGTGGCGGTGGGTGTTTCAAATGTCCACGGCAGTGAATCCGCATGCTCCAGGCTGGCGGTGGCTTCCGCCGGCCCGGAGGATGCGGATTCACCGCCATCCTAATCAGCTCCTATGTTGGTAATTGAAAAAAGTTACTGTGCTGGAGTTTTTAAACTTGAACCGTTAGTCGTAGGTATAGACTCTGGTAAAGATCTGGTACAGACATACTTTTTTTTATTAACTTTTATTAAAACAATAAATAACTGGAAACGTAACTTAAAGATAACAATACAATAAATAACTAGAAACATAACTTTAACAAAACAATATAATAAACAAAAAGTTATATGGACTACAATAGAAGTACGGTAGGTAATCTGCAAAACAAAAAAGAAAATTAGTGAAACATTACAAGTCAAATTAACACTTGAAGATATTTCATTATTTTTACGTGTGCAGTGTGCCTGATACATTTCACTTGTCTTATAGGCTTGCGTTCATGCGGTGTCTGTATGGAAGTGCCTACTGCATCAGATTTACATTACAGATCAACAGGTCTTTAAAATGATTCAGAGATGAGACAGAATTAGGTGAGAGATCAAGTCATTATGCAGGACAATATTCTTTAAGGGTTATTTACAAGAGTTTTGCGCCACTTTAGTGTTACTTTTCTCATGTTCAAAGTGACCGAAAAGTGGCGCAATGGGCTTGTAAATACGCTTTTTGTTTTCTAATGCATTTAACACCTTCAAGTCTAATGACGAGCTCAGCTCGTCATGAGCCACGGTGCTCGTGTGTAATGACGAGCTGAGCTCGTCATGACCATTAGAACGCTCGCATGCAAGGCAAATTCCCCTGCTGTGCAAGCCTTCTAAAGAAATGGGTGTGGTCATGATGAGCTCAGCTCGTCATGAGCACACGACCACCTTGGCTCATGACGAGCTGACCTCATCATGAGCACGGGGGCACAGCACAGGGAATTTGCCCAGCTGTGAAGGGGTTAATCGGAGGGATTGTATATCTAGGCCGCTCTGCTTACCTTGTATAAACACTGTGACCAGCAGAATTCACAACTTGAACTCATCTTTGGTTGGTCACGGCAGAGTGGACAGCAGCGTCCATAACTTTAAAAGAGAAAGAGAAACGATGTGAGAGAGAGAGAGAAAGAGAGAGAAAACAACATTAAAACTGTGAGAGAGAGAAAGTTATAGATGGAGCAGTTAACAGTGGAGAAAATACTTCTAGCTCACCTTTTGCCTTGGTTGTGTGTCCAAGTACGTGCTGGTTCATAGTCCACCCACCAGTTTAGTGATCTGAAATATAGTATATAGAGTTAGTCATAGTATAGTACATACAAAAGTGGCGTAAGGGGCTTGTAGATTTGCCTCTCAGACTGTTGTAATCTATCTATTGTCACTGCTCTGAGGTAATTGTACATTCCTAAGCAATGAAGCTGCGGCACACTACCCAATCTCTCCTTTCACAGATGACTTGTCATTGTTTCGGAAACAAGCTTTTTTGCTCACCTTGTGCCATTGTCGTGATTCAAAGAGGGTGCACCACGTATTGTAGCAGCCTTCTCAAGCGTTGAGTTTTAGAGGTGTTGGGGGGGACGCCAATTTGTGAAAGACAACCTGTAAGGTAAAAAGGAAGTTAACATTATGTGCAATTTTTTTATCAAAGGAGAGAGGAAGCGAGAGAGTGACTAGAAAGAATATTCGCAGCTCAACTTTCTGTCACCAGTGTGTTTTTCACCACGTGCTGGGACATAATGAACCCTGAAGTTGTACATCTAAAAGATAGTAAAAGAAAGATTTTATGATTGGTAATTGTTACTATCTTAATGTGGAGTTGAATAACATCGGCCTTTCACACACGTTCACTCTCACATTTAAAAGAACTATTTGTATAGTTTATATTCCGGACGTTTGATCGATTATAAAAACGTTCCTGCTATTGGAAAAAAAAATGTACATGTAATTTGATACAATATATAGGACTGCGTTTGTCTAAATCGCTGTGTCGCTTTTTTGTATCCAGTCTGCTACAGCCCTTTGATTCCCTCCGATGCAGACCCAGGCCTCACTTCTCACTTTTTTGTGGACAGTACACCTTCTACATCATGTAGTCCCGATCTGCCACTAAGAAGTCTCATATATGGTGCCGAGTCTTGATATCGGTATGGCTAATGAGATACTTGTGCTTCCATCATCATCTTCGCAGGTTCTTCAACCGCTCAGTCCTTCTGGTACCACTAACTCAGTGACCAAAGAGGCCATGTTTGTAGTGGTGGGCCCTTGTACTCGGTGGTTCAGCCCTACATGAGGCATCCGAACCACTAGGACGGGCCATCACAGGGCTTGGAAGGGAGCAAATCTAAAGTTGCGTAGCGCACGTGCGCCCCGTCTTTTTTATTGGTATGGTCACGTGTGTAGTGACGCATGCGCTGGATGGGTGTGGTGTGGGTGTACACCAGCCATGAAGGAGTGTGTGTGTGCCGTTCTGACAACTAGACCTGGAACTAAGAAATCAGTACAATGGAAATCTGGGTAATGTTGCCTTTTTGTTTTTTCCTGGTAGCGTAAGTGGAGTGGGCTGGCCTGACGTATGCCAGTGCTGCGCAAGGCTCTGAACCATGATTCCGGAGGTATGGGCGTCGTCCCGTCGTGAGCTATATGAGAAATCAAGTGATTTGGGTGTCTGTTTTATAGTGCTGATATCACCTGTATCTTAAACGCAAATGTGTCATTATATCTGTAAAGTTCTACAACTTGGCCAACATGAAAGGTACGGGTATCACTGACTCTATATTCGTTCATAGTTGCACACATAAAAGATGGTGAACATGACGCATTTTTGAGATTATGAATGTTTGTTGTACATTCAGTGGAGTGTTGTAGCTGTAGTAATACAGGGCTGTGAAAGGTTTTAGTTGCAGTTTTTGGCACGTGAAGGGCAGCTAAAATATATATGTATGGGGTCATTCAGGTAGAGTGAAGAACTTGATGCTGGAAATCAGTGTTCGAGTCTCGGAGTTGCGTTCACATCCTGTCATTGTAGAGTAATGACGTAATGTACGCGTGCCTGAAAATGTATTGTAAATACAGTGCTCATGTAAATTGCTGATATAGTTTTGGGTTGAATTTGCGCTATATAAATATGCTTTTTTTTTTAAAAAAGGAGGAATAGCCCACTTTGACTGTCACAGGTAAGATGGTTTCATATGCTATTTATAGTACAATATAATGTGGTAGGACCCTGGGGCAGCATTTTACAAACATAATAAATACACAGACACAGATAGATAGTTGAAGTAGGTACAGGCAGGTGGGCTCAACTCCATTGTATTACGTTGTTGTTGGTAACAAATAGAATAGTAATCATGATATCATACACTGATATTTAATCATAATGGTTTATGACTTCTGTTGTACAAAGGTAGGAGCCTTATATGTGAAATGATGTACAGAACATTCTATCGTAAAGGGTTCATGAGTTGTGGTGCAATGAAGTAGGTGCGGTCTGTGTGGAGCCTGCGATGATGCATGGTTCAGGCAGACCGCACTGCTAAAAATGTGTTTTGACTATTGAAGTTTGCCTTAACAAGGGCACGTGTCGATTATTTACGGTGTACTGAGTTAGTGGTATGTGTGGTGTTTATTGTGTGCTCACCCTGCGATGATGCGTGGTCTGAGCGGGCTGCACTTAAACCATTCACTGTTGCATACTGGACTATATGAACTTTGAGGGAGGGGGGGGAAACTAGCATCCATGGTTATCTATTGCTCTGTAAACTAGGTCTACTGATTGCCCCCATAACAAATTAAACAATTGCATTTCACATAGTGCATTCTAACTTTCGCAAATTGTATGGTGGCGATGTTGAAGGTGATGTCCCAGAGGTACTTGGTATTGCCGGTGGTGGAACTAGGTACATTTTGCCGCAATTTTCTACATTGTTTGTTTTCATAGTTCATAGAATGCAACGGTTGAAAGGGGCTTGCGCATTCTAGCAGTGCAATAGCATTATGTTTTTTCTCTGCTTTAAATAAATCGAGGCTGAATTTAAAGCTGTCTGTAGTGTAGATGAAAAGGTAAATTCAAGTTGTGAACCCTATGTGCATAGTGTACATCAAAGTAAGTAGTCAGTACAGTTATAGAACAATGCTTTTTTCACTTATTTTAACAAAATCTGAATACATACAGTTTAATTGTCTCTGCATTAAATAAATCAAGGTTGAATTCCCTACTGTCTATAGTGTTGATGCAAAGGTGAATTCAAGTTGTAAACCCTGCTGTCCCCTGTGTAGATTTTAGGGTGGAGTGCATCATCTGCAATCATAATTGAAGTGGAAGATAGAACATGTATGCAGCGTGCTAGTGATATAAAATACATTTTTAAAGGAGGCATAATTAAGGGATATTGTGTAGGGTTTGATAGGCGTTATACTTAGTTCGGTTTCCACTGAGTTAGTGGTACCTGAAATAACAATGTTCCGTGGACCCTGCAATGATGTGTGGTCTGGGCAGGCCATACTGATAGTAATGTCTTTTGTCTTGTGAATTATGGCTTAGTAAGGCCATGTGGCGATTTTGTGTAGGTTTGAGGGACGTTACTTTCTTTGGTACTGTAGTTTATAAATAACGAATGAAGAATCACTTAAGCTCGAGGCTTGAATCTTGGTGAACTTTTGCTGGCTGCCTTAACTCTCTGCTGCCTGACATCCGAGGGGCTTGTCACAGGATTGTGGATTGCACACGGAGGAAAGAAGTTCCAACGCCGACTGGTGGCTTAAACTTTGGAACTCACAGCGGGACAGCGAGGACCAGGTAGCTCTGCGGCGAGAGACCGGCCGTACCTGGTTCCTCTTCCCGCCCTCCTCCTTGCACTACAAAGCGACTCGCAGCCCCCGCTCCGCGGGAGCCGCTCGAGGCTTGAATCTTGGTGAACTTTTGCTGGCTGCCTTAACTCTCTGTTTCCTGACACCGGAGGGGCTTGTCACGGGATTGTGGATTGAACACGGAGGAAAGAAGTTCCAACGCCGACTGGGGGCTTAAACTTTGGAACTCACAGCGGGACTGCGAGGACCAGGCAGCTCTGCGGCGAGAGACCGGCCACACCTGGTTCCTCTTCCCGCCCCCTTCCTTGCACTACAAAGCGCCTCGTGGCCCCTCCTCCGCGGGTGCCGCTCGAGGCTTGAATCTTGGTGAAATTTAGCTGGCTACCATAACTCTCTGTTGCCTGACACCGGAGGGGTTTGTCACGGGATTGTGGATTGCACACAGTGGAAAGAAGTTCCAACGCCGACTGGGGGCTTAAACTTTGGAACTCACAGCGGGACTGCGAGGAACAGGTAGCTCTGCGGCGACAGACCGGCCGCACCTGGTTCCTCTTCCCGCCCCCCTCCTCGCACTACAAAGTGCCTCGCGGCCCCCGCTCGGCGGGTGACGCTCAAGGCTCTAATCTTGGTGAACTTTTGCTGGCTGCCTTAACTCTCTGTTGCCTGACACCGGAGGGGCTTGTCACGAGATTTTGGATTGCACACAGAGGAAAGAAGTTCCAACGCCGACTGGGGGCTTAAACTTTGGAACTCACAGCGGGACTGCGAGGACCAGGTAGCTCTGCGGCGAGAGACCGCCCGCACCTGGTTCCTCTTCCCGCCCCTCCTCCCTCCTCCTATTTAGCCCACACACAGTGACGCACACGCGGAACGCGCGCAGGTGCGCGCCGGGCAAAGCCCGGGCTAAGGGCGGGCCCGCTTTAGCCCGTTAAAGACCGAGTGAGACCGGACCGGACGCCCCCTTTTTATTTATTCTTCATTACCTCCGCCCACAGATATCTTGTATGTATGCTTTGCTTATTTAATCATACTGTACAAGCTAACATTTGTAAAACATATATTGATATTACTGTACATCATGTCTACGAGGGGTAGTAGAAGTAAAACGGCTGCGGGTGGAGCGCAGATCATAGGTCCTCTGGACAACTTTATCACAAGGGCAAATGAAGCCATAGATCAAGGTATTATCCTTCTGGAGTGTAGAGTTTCCCAAAATTTAGCTCTGGCTAAACGCTCGTCCTTGGGACCTTTTGCATTAGCTAGAACCCCAGTACAACCTCAGGACGCAGGCTCTTTAGTAGATGTCCGGGTAGAAGTACATAGTATGCCAAATATAGTTGACTTGTCAGCATCGCAACTTCTATCGGACTCACAATTAAGTCTGGCTTTAGAAAGGTCCCCAGAATTAGTCATTAACCCTACGCCAGATGACACAAGTACTAGGCAGTCAAGGGGAAGGAAGGAGGGTGCTATACGGGAACAAAAGAAACAAGCAAAGGTGCCAATGGTTAAGGAGACTTGTGTGTCAAAGAAAAAGTATGTGAAAGGATTAGATTATCCCCCAAAGAATGGCAATGGGAAATCACACCCAGATGTGACAAATGAGGTCTTAGACACAGAAAGTGCAGAGGGCTTGGGTACGCGGGGGGAAATATGTAACCATTGCAATGAAAACAGTAAATTGTTAGCAAGAATTGGGGAGCTTTTCAACATCCATTTGTCCCCAAAAGAGACTAGACTCTTACACATAGAAAAACAACTGGCCGAATTGAGCGCCCTCTCCAAAAATATACCCAAAAACACACCTAATCACGGGGCAATAACGGCTGGGGGGACAAAACTTAGAAACAACAAACTGGTAGACTCATTATCTAAGAAAATGACTGCACAAGTAGCAAACATAAACATAAATGCAAAACCGAAGACCCCGGTAGCTTTAGCAAAAAAAACAGTTGCTAAATCGGTAAACCCTGCTGTGCCCACTAGACAGAAAGATAGTTCACCTAAGGCCTCTCCAACACTCCCTAAAAGGGATTGGAACAGGGGAGAAAAAGAGTGTAGACCCATAGTTAATTTGCCCCCAGAAGCAAGTCCACTAGTAGTAGTTATGACTGAGGTTCCAGAGGTGGCGGACCATATAGATGAACCTAGTTAGTCACTAAAGAACAAAGTCCAATACTGGCTCAACATTACCCAACCTCTACCCCCTCATTGTTCAAGTAGTATCCTAATGGTGCGCAGAGTCCCCTGGGTGGGAGAAGAGCGGAAAACTACCCAGGGTGATTGTGTCATAATTAATTTTGAAGACCCACGAATGGTAGACTACATATGTTCTTGGAGAACGCAAGGGTGCAATGAACGCATTGAAACCAAACGACTCTCCTTCTTTTATCCCCCTAGGAGACGTGTTGGGCCGGGTTATGATAGGAATTGGAGCAGAATGGGTCAGCGAGATTGGGGAGGAGACTGGGGAGACTGTAGAGGGAACCCGGGCAGAGATGGAGCATTTATGGAAAACTCTAGAGGGGTTCCGACCACCAACAGGTATAGCTGTTTGGAGATGGTCGACTGACTGACAGTAACCATCGGGTCCCCCAGAGATTGGGAGGGGTCTAGAAAGCTCAACAGAAGAGTTAATCAGATGCCTAACAGCCATTTGAAGTTTATTCCTTATGATAGGGAAGTAAATTTAGAAGTAGCGTCCACAACAGAGTGCCCATCAGCTACATGGATAAATAGCAAGGAGATTGTAGCGATTGAAAGCATTGGGGATGGTGAGGTTAGCGTACCAGCCAAACAAAGAGCCTTAAATGAGGGGACTACAAATGAGAAAATTGGAAAAGCCTGCTTAAACATTTCGACTAAAACTGACCTTAAGATCCTTAGTTGGAATGTTGCAGGGCAGGAACCAAGATTATTGGATCCAGACTGGCTAAAGATACTATCTGACAAAGACATAATAATTTTCCAGGAGACATGGGCCACTACCGATCTCCATATAGAGGGCTTTTACTGCAATAGTGTAATTGCAACTAATCTTGATTTTGGTCGGCCTATGGGCGGGTTATTAATTGGTATTAGGATAATTGCAGGTGGCAGTATCAAGATAATACCAACTAAAAGCCCTAGTATTCAGATTATTGAATATAAAAGAAAGGTCCCTTTATATGTGATTAATTTTTACAACAACGATTTCTATTCAATCCCAAAAAAAAAGGTTTATAGAACTTTTTAAATTTTTGTCTGATGTCATTGAGTCACCAGATAAAAGTATGGGTAAAAGGATTATCCTAGCTGGGGATTTTAATGCAAAGATTCCAAATCCCGAATCAAATGAGGGAAACATTCAAATTGACCAAGCAGCAAAAAGGGGTTTAGAATTGGATTTCTTCATTCGTGAGCACATTTTAACTAATGTGATGGATGTAAGCCCTACCTCCACAACTAATTATGTCCCGACATTTAGAGGCACAGACTATTCAACAAATATTGATTATATTTTTATGTCACCCGAGCTTACTGATTGCCTCAGTCACAACGGCCAAGGTTTTAGAGACCGCCTTTGGGGATCATAATGCAGTAGTGGCGAATATTAGACTGGGGTCTTCCCCAGCATTTGCCCATACACTTGGGGCTAGAGATATATCCCCCGTTACAAATAATTTAAGGTTGAAATGGAGGGGGGTTGATAGTGGAAGCATAGTCGAGCAGGTTATAAACAAGCAGCAACATTTGATCGACTCATGCACACTATCAGATGGGAATATTTTAAGGGTAATCACAGACTTTACCAACCTGTGTACAGTTATTAAGTCACTTCTAACTGTCCCTAACCAAAGAATAGACATGGACCCCAGGTGGTTTGACAGTAATTGCTCTGCTGCCAATAGGGCTTTACGTAAGGCATTGAATGCAAAACCCAGATGCCAAATGGAGGTTAGGGAGGCGAGAAAGAAGTATAAATCCACAATAGGGGAAGGTAAGGAAAATATTCTGACAGAGCGTTGGGAGGAGTTATCGGATTCAGCAGCAGGGAAGAAAGGAATGATATTTTGGTCTGCAGTAAAAAAAATGCAAAACATGGGAACTCAAATATCTGTAATAAGCTGCACTATCCCGAGCAACTAGTGGGAAGATCACTTTTCCAAAGTGTATGCAACACCCCCAAATGCTAGTAGCAACTATATACCAGGCCAACTGTGAGATCAGTTTAGGTGAGGTGATTGCGGCTATCAAACAAAGCCTTGGCAATAAAGCCCCTGGGCCAGACGGCCTCCCAATAGATATCATTAAATGGAAACCTGAACTTTGGGCACCTATTTTAAAAAATTTATTTAATAGCCTACCATTAGTGCCAATGCCAGATACATGGTCTACAAGCATAATAGTGCCAATATACAAGAAAGGGGAGAGAACAGATCCAGTAAACTATAGACCTATTTCACTCCTAGATAACACTCTGAACATCTTGGGGCGAGTGTTATATAATAGAATAAATGACTGGGTAGATGACACGGGAGTTTTAGACCCTTGTCAAATGGGCTTTAGAAGTGGGGTTGGGACGACAGAGCAGTGCCTGAACTTAAATTTAGTAATTGCCAAATATACCATCGCTAGGTCGTCACCAATCTACTTAACCTTTACGGGACTTATCGTCCACATTTGACTTAGTAAATAGGTCTAAATTGTGGTCTATTCTTTTAGATTATGGCCTAGAAGAGCCTCTTGTACACATTTTGGCCTACCTGCATACCGACACAAAAGCACAAGTAAGGATCGGGATGGCGGGGGAAATATCAGGGCACATAAAGGAAGAAAGAGGAGTTAGGCAGGGGTGCATTTGAGCACCCCTGTTGTTCATTTTTTATATTAATGGACTAAATAAATTTTTTAAACTGGCAACTACGGATGTCCTAAAAATAAGGGGGGGGGGGGCTGCTACCGACTCTGCTTTATGCAGATGACGCGGTGCTTATGGGCCTTACACCAAATGCCCTACGTAGTTTGGTTAAAAGTTTTGCACAATATATGGATAACCTAGATCTTAAAGTAAATTTAAAAAAATCTTTTATCATGTCTTGTGGCCCAGGGAAAAGACAGCTTAGTGTTATTTCAGTCGGATCAGATAGACCCTATTCCACCAATACTTTTCCCTATTTAGGAATGGTTTTTGCTGCGAACGGCTCGTGTAGTGGACATTTGGTCCACGCCACGAGCAAGTTCTCAAAATCCATTAATTCTATTCTTAGTCTCCCACGCCTAGGAAAGTAGGTGACACAAAAGCAATTTAATTTTTTTTTAAACTACAATGCGCCCCTGTAGCAACATATGGGGCTGAGATATGGGTTGTGGGCAAAACATCTAGTATCCAGACCGAGGAAAATCGTTTCTGTAGGAAAATCCTTGGAGCCCCTATCTCCACCTCAGAGTATATCTGTCATTATGAATTGAATTGGTGTTATATATCGGATTTTATAGCATTGAGACCGGCCTTGTTTTGGCTGGCTATCTGGAGAAATAAATCGGCCTCCCTAACCCATGAAATCATAGGAGATTGTCTTAACTGTGAGAAAGGGATGACAATCCCTTGGCTCTCTGGAGTTTTTAATAAACTGAGTAGTGTGGGTAAAGGTCATCGCTTTTTTGATCCCAGCAAGATTGAGCCTAAAGACAAAAATGAAATAAAGTTTGCACTGTATGCACTTTATAGTAAAGATAGATTGGTGGGGGAGCTAACTAAATCAACTATCCAAGCTTATGTGAATAAAGATCTGTATATACAACCAATTCCATTGTATCTCAAATTGCCAATGACAAATTGGGAAAGATCACTCTTGTTCCGTTTAAGGGCCGGCACTGTTAGATTCTTATTATGTTTTCCATTAGGTTATTCTTTAACAAGGTCTGAAGATAAATTGTGCCCATGTGATGGTATGAGTTTACAAAATGATTTACATGTTTTCTTTTCCTGTAAATTTTATCTAAAATATATCAAATGGTTTCTAGTTCCATATTTTAAGAAGCACAGACCACTTTCCCTGGAACAGTCTTATTTGATGCTGCTAACTTTGTACACTGAAGAACTGATATTCCGCACCAGCACTTTCTTGAGAGTTATTACCTCTGTACGCAAAACAATGGAGTACCCTTAGGGCCGGATGTAGGTCGGTCGGTAACGGCCGAAAATCGGTATTTTCGGCCGTTTCCGACCGAGATTCACAAAATGGTATGTAGGGCCACATATTTTACAGATTCGGTAAATTTACCGATCGGTAAATTTACCGAATCTGTAAAATACCGAATCAGTATTTTTACCGATTCGGTAACAATGAGATGTAGGTGGGACTCTTCTGAGTCCCACAAGCCTTACAGAATCGGTATTTTACCATGAAGCCCAACTTCATGGTAAAATAGCGATTCCGGTGTGCATGCACATGTGTGCATGCACACCTGTGCCATATGACAGGCAGACCTGCCCTTAGGGCAGGTATGCCTCCCACATGGCCCCCAAATCTTTTTTGGGGGTGCTAGAGGGTGTCAAAGTGACACCCCCTGCACCATTGTCAAAATCGGTATTTACCGATTCGGTAAATACCGACCAGTAATGCCCCATTCATTCCTATGGGCTTCAAAGCCCAAAGGAATGAATGGGGCATTACCGGTCGGTATTTACCGAATCGGTAAATACAGATATTTCCCGATTCGGTAAAAGGAACATCTGGATGTTCCTACATATCCACCCCTTATATTTACCGATTTTTAATTACCGAATCGGTAGAATTCGGTAATTAAAAATCGGTAAATCTATTTTACCTACATCTGGGCCCTAGTAACGTCTATATTATATCTGTAATTTTGTAATGTGTGTTGTTTTAAATGTATTTGGAATCATGGCTATTTTATTGGGAATGTATATTTGTACTGCTTTTATGGATTTGATAAAATTCGAATAAAGACTTTGATTCAATTCGATTCGATAGTAATGTTTTTTGTCTTGTGAATTATGGCTTAGTAAGGCCATGTGGCGATTTTGTGTAGGTTTGAGGGACGTTACTTTCCTTTGAACTGTAGTTATAAATAATGAATGAAGAATCATTTAAATTCTGCTGAATACGGCCATGTGACGATGAATTATGGTGCACTGAGTTAGTAGTTCCTTTGAGACTGAGCGTGTACGTAACCTGCGATGATGCGCAGGCCAGATAGACCGCAGAGGGGGTAATGTTTTTTGTCTATTGAATTTTGCCTTAATAAAGCCTTGTGCGATTATTTATGGTGTACTGAGTTAGTGGTGTGAATGGGCTGCACTCAAAGCATTGAATGTTACATACTGGATTGAATGTACTTTGAGGGGGAAAAAAGAAATACCATTTATGGTTAATAATTGTTCTGCAAACTAGGTCTACTGATTGCTCTCCTTAACAAATTAAACGATTGCACTTCACGGAGTGCATTCTAACTTTCTGAAAATGGGGACGTGTGTCTGGTGGCGATGTTGCAGATTGGGAGCATTTGGTTTTCTTAACTGAATATAGCCAAGTTGTAAACCCTGCTATTCACAATGTAGATGTTGGGTTGGATTGCATCATCTGCAATCATGGTGGAAGTGGAAGATATAACATGTATAGAATACATTATTAAAATATGTATATTTCCGGGACATTTAAAAGGGATAGTATGTCTGACCGTGACATAAAACTCTTCACTCTTCCTTGCGATAATTCATGTGAATTTTAACAAAATTAGAAAACATACAATACAATGTTTTCTGCATTAAATAAATGAAGGTTGAATTCCCTACTGTCCGTAGTATACATGCAAAGTTGACTGTAAATTGTGAACCCTGCTGAGTGTAAATAGAAGGCAGTAGTTTACACAAACATTGAGAAATGCTTTTTTGTTATAGTTAACAAAATCTGAGGACACAGTACAATTGTCTCTGCCTTAAATAAATCGAGAATTAATTTAATATTGTCTGTAGAGCTAAAGCAGCACTGGTACCAAGTTGTGAACCCTGCTGGTCGCAGTGTAGATCGAAGGTAGTAGTTGATACATATATCAAGGAATGCTTTATTTGTCACATACTTTAACAAAATCTGAGGACACAGTACAATTGTCTCTGCCTTAAATAAATCGAGAATGAATTCAATGTTGTCTTTAGTGCTACTGCGCCACTGATACCACGTGGTGAACTGTTGATCGCAGAGCATATTTGAAAACAGTACTCAGTACACTCATTGAGGAATGTTTTTTGTGGCACCCTTTAACAAAACTGTCTCTGCCTTACATAAATTGAGAATGAATTCAATGTTGTCGTCTGTAGTGCTTTTGCGCATGTGGTATCAAGTGGTGAAGTCTGTTGATCGCAGTGTACATCCTTTAACAAAATTGTCTCTGCCTTACACAAATCAAGGATAACTTGAATGCTGTCTGTAGTGTACATGAAAAGCTGAATTCAAGTTGTGAACCCTGTTGCACGCAGTGTGGATTGAAGGCAGTAGTTGACACAGACATCGAGGAATGCTTTTTGTCACTTATTTAAATAAATTCTGAAGACATATAGTACAGTTGTCTCTGCATTAAATAAATGAAGGCTGAATTTCCTACTGTTCATAGTTTAACAAAATATGAGGGTGAGATTGAATTCAATGTTGTCTGTAGTGCTTCTGCACCACTGATATCAAGTTGTAAACTCTACTGACCGCACTGTAGATCAAAGGCAGAAGTCTTTTAGTATCCTAATTTCTCTCTTGCAAAGTTTCCGGATGTTTTGTCTGAATAAGTTTCCTCATATTTGCTGTTCCACAAAACTATTTTTTTGTAGGATCACCCCTGCACAGCATCGCCTTGCAAATTTTGGAAGTCACTTTGATAGCATAGTAAAAAACCTCCAGACAATTGATGTATACTTCTCTGGAGGGAGACGTTGAGGCGCAAATTCAAGTTGTGACCCCTCTGTTTGCAGTATAGATTGAAGGCAGTTGTTGACACAGACATGGACGAATGCTTTTTGTCACTTATGTAAACAAAATTTGAAGACATATAGTACAATTGTCTCTGAATTAAATAAATGAAGGGTGAATTTCCTACTGTTCAAACTTTAAGAAAATTTGAGGACATAGTACAATTGTCTGAGCTTCAAATAAATCGAGACTGAATTCTATGTTTTCTATAGTGCTGATGCGCAACTGGTATCAAGTTGTCAACTCTACTGACAGCAGAATAGGTTGAAGGCAGTTCTCAGCACAGATACTGAAGACAAATTTAGATCCAAAGTTGAATTCAAGTTGTGAACCCTGAAGTCCGCAGTGTCGATGGAAACCACTAGTCGATACAGACACAAATCTATGGTGCTGTTGCGCTAAGTTCGCAATCGGCCTGTATGGAGGAGGCACACGGTCAAGGCGGCAGCCATTTGGCAGGGTGGGGACCATCGCTGTGGCGCAGTCTCTTCTCTTTGCAGAAGTGAACCACGCCCAAGGCGAAGACTAATTATTTATAGTCTTACATTGACGTTGTTTACGTAGGACTAGCCCACTCCGCTTCTTTTTCAAAGGGGGAGTGAACACAGCTACATGATCAAAATATTCCCGAGTGTCTGAGATAATATAGTTGCGTCCACTATTCAGTGCACTACAGGTATCAATGGTATATCTACACACGGAAAAGTTTTTGGTTTTGTATAGTGAATTGTGTATAGTATTTCACCAGTACATTATTGTTGATGTTTGGGTTCTTTCCCTTATACATACTTGGTTGCCACATCTCTGTACATTGAGCTAGTGTGCTGTTGAGAGGGATATATTATTTTGGAAAGGGAAAGTGGTCAACATTATAAGTAGGAATTGTCATTTAAAAAACCTTCGAAATTCACTGAAAAAACCATAAGTTTCAAGCAGGTTATAGTTAGGAATTAGCATTTAAAAAACCTTAGAAATTCACACAAAAAATGATAGGTTTCAGGGATGTTATAGTTAGCTGGACATTTCACTCATACAAAACCATTGAAATTTCTCTGTTATAGTTAGTTATACTAACTGTAACCCTTGCGCCCCGCAATCCATTGGTGATGATGTCACATATTACATCATTCATGACATGGTCAGTGACATCACTGATAACATCACTGATGCCATCTCAAATGACATTACTGATGACATCACTGACGACATTATCCATGTGAAAATCTGATACATCTCATCATACACTAGCGTAGCCTTTCAACACCCATTATAAAATATGGAGTACCATATTTGAAACCATTGATACACCAATACAAGTTTCTAAAACCCCACTCAGTGACTCCTACATCTACACACACATCTAAACACTTACCTATATATTCACTCATACATGCTAACAAAGATCAATTGAACACTATTAAATATACTTATACACCTACATCAAAATTACACACCAGCACACATCCTATTCATTTATGCAGTCATCCTACTCACTTATGCAAACAATTGATCATATTTATATTTACTAAGCTACATATTTATACAAAAAACACTTTATTTATTCATATAGATAATAACTCATTCTTAGTGTGTTATAAAATCACTATTACAAGTATACAGTTTTCGATACAGTTACTCATACAATCACTGAGTCTTATATATACTTATTTATATTCAGCAACTGTCACATACACTGCTTTTTATATTTCTATTTTGCTGGACATGTATCATTGAGAAAGTACCGGTGTAGCAGAAGTTGATCCCAGCGAGGTTACTGGCTACAAACAACCTCAGGTCCCCTACTTCCAGCCAGCCAGACACCAAAACCAAGGCTGAAGATGTGAGGCAAATTTGTGCACCTACCCAAGCAATCTCGGACTGCAATTTGGCAGCAGCATCTCAGTTCAGCAGGGTCATGGGTGGTGGTTCGCAAAACATCCGATCCCTCAGCAAGAAAAGAAGAGTTTTACCCATGTAGTTTGTGACCTCAAAACGGAAGGGTCCTCTGTTGCGTGCCACGGGCAGCACGCCATAGATCACAAAACACCTCCTCCAAAGAGCAGACAGAGGACACAAGCGGGGTTTTCATGGACATTTATTCAGGAGAACTGGACGGCATGCCGGTTTCGGCTGTGTGCCTTGTATATATACATATATATATATATTACCTACTGGCAGTCGCCAGTAGGTATATATAGTTAGGACCTAGTTACCATAGGAAATTCCGAACATTCTATTGGGAATAACTTTGGCGCCGATTGAGGGATCTGCCTGTAATTTTCCTTACATTTGCCTCGCTGCGCTCCGCTCCTTCCCTAAAGGTTTCGGGGGGATTCGTCAAGCGGGGGCTGAGAAAAAATTGGGGTCCCAAAACGTGTTTTCCCCATGTTAATTTCCGTAGGGACATTCTGACAAGGCTACAGCTCGAACGGCTGAACGGAATTAAACCAGATTTGGCAAAATGGTAGGGACTGGTATGCAGCAGTGCCTTTTGTATGTTTGGTGAAAATCCCTCCAGTAGTTCTTGAGAAAATTGAATTTGAAATTTTTCAAATGGCATTTTCTATGGGACCTTTAGACACGGCTACAGCCCGAACGGCTGAACTGAATTACACGAAACTTGGCAAAATGGTGGGGCCAGGTATACAGTAGTGCCTTTTCTGTATGTTATGTTATGTTATGTTAAGTGCAACTTATAGAGCGCGCTGACACCGAAGCTTCCTGGCGCTGACAGACAGAACAGGTGAGGGGGGAGTATAGATGACAAAAACTAGCCAGAGATGGGGAAGAGGTGGGTTTTTAACATTTTCCTGAAGTTCAAGAGGGAAGGGGAGGATTTGATTGGGAGAGGGAGGAGGTTCCAAAGCACAGGGGCTAGGTAGGAGAAACGGCGGCCGCCGAATCTTAGTTTTACTCCTGGGGGTGATCAGCAGATTGCGGTGAGCTGATCGCAGATTGCGTGTGGGACAGTGAGGGTGAATGAGGGATTTTAGGAAGGCGGGACCAGGGCAGTGAAGTGCCTTGAAGGTGAGACATGCCACCTTAAAGGCGGCCCTTCGATCGACTGGGAGCCAGTGAAGGCTCATGAGCAGAGGCTTGGCTGATTGCCATCTGGGGGTTCCATGAATCAAGCGGGCCGCTTGGTTCTGGACAACTTGAAGACGTTGTATCAGAAATTGCGGCAGACCGTGGTAGATGGCATTAGAAAAATCCAAACGGGAAAGTACCAGCGAGATAACGATTTGAGTAAGTGCCGCTGGGGGGAGAAGGCAGCGAACTTTGCGGATCCTCCGAAGTTGGTACATACAGGAGGAAACCACCGCTCCAACTTGAGCCCTGAGGGAGAGCTCGGTGTCAATAATGACACCCAGACTCTTTACTGTTTTTACTGGGGTAGGGGGGGGAGCCGAACTCTGGAGGCCAGAACTGTGGGCCCCAGTAGGTGTGACTGAGCCCAGGGAGAAGGAGCTCAGTTTTACCGGGGTTCAACTTCAATTGGTTCTGGTTCATCCAGAGTTGGATGTGAAGCATGGCTCCATGGAAAGTTTTAATGGCATGTGGTGAGTTGAGAGAAAAAATGATTTGTAGATCGTCAGCATAATTGTAAGTGACGATGTCCCATTTCAAAAGTGTCTGAATAAGTGGCCGAAGATAAAGATTAAAAAGGAGCGGGGAAAGGGAAGAGCCCTGGGGGACACCACAGGAGGTGGGGGTTTGTTTAGCAGTGTAGGGACCTAGGCGGACCGCTTGGGTTCTTCCCGTGAGAAAGGATTTGACCCACTCAAGAGCAACGCCTTGGATGCCCGCCTGTTCGACACGGTGGAGAAGGATGTTATGATCCACCGTGTCGAACGCGGCGGACAAATCCAATAGGACGAGTGCTTGGGGGGTTCCCGTGTCCGCATTACTCCTGAGTGTATCGAGAACTGCCAAAATGACAGCTTCTGTGGAATGGGCAGGTCTGAAGCCGGCCTGAGTCGGCTCGAGATAACAGGAGGATTCTATGAAGCTTGACAGGCAGCGGGTGACATGGGCCTCCATAAGTTTGGAGAAGGGAGGAGGGAAATGGGGCGGTAGTTCGACGGCTCTGACATGTCAGCACCCGTTTTTTTTAGAAGGGGTACCAGGATGGCCTCCTTAAAGGAGCTAGGACAGATGCCACTGCTGAGCGATCTGTTAAGTAGGTGTAGAACACTATCTGGTAAGTTAAGGCAGATGCTCCGCAGGACAGATGGTGGACAACAGTCGTTCGGAGAGCCAGATTTCACGCGGGTGGTTAGTTCCGCCAAGGAGGTGGAATCTAGAGCAGGGAAGGAGGTGAAGATCGAGGGATTGTTAAAGGAATTATCCGGTAGTGGTGATTGGGGAAGTGGGGGGATAGATTTTTTGATTATTGCAATTTTTTCTAAGAAGAAGGAGTTCAGGGTGTCACAGGCCTCCTGGGTGGGGGTCTGGGCTGGGAGGGTTCTGTCGTCTGTGGTTAGCTCATTCAAGACTCTGAACACCTCCTTAGATTTGTCGACTGCCAGGAAAATCCTGCTGGAGAAGTGTTCCATTTTGGCTGAGCGAATAGCTGTTTTAAAGTCTTTGCGTGTGGCCAAATAAGATTGCTTGGCTAAGTCAGAGTAGTCACGTCTCCAGATGCGTTCTAACTGGCGTGTTTTTAATTTCCGGGCTTTCAGGTCGTCGGAGAACCACCTATGAGAATTCCGGTGTCTAGTACAGGGGAATTTGACTAGGGGGGCAAACAAGTCGCTAGCCGACTCTAACCAGGAGGCGATGTCTTGTTCTAATCCATCGATGTCGTTGGGGTCGTGATTAACTGGGCAAGAGTCGGCTAGGGCGATCGGAAAGCCCTGGGAGTCGTATGAACTCCATTTACGGGAGAGGCCACCAGCCATCAGGGGGGCAGGCGTCTGACCGACGACTGTGATGGTGGTGTCCACCAAGTGGTGATCAGACCAGGCACATGGAAGTATGTCTGGTGGGGACAGCGCCAGGTTACAAGTCCAAATCTGGTCCAATATGTGTCCCTTAATATGGGTAGGTTGAGAGACATGTTGGGCGAGATTCAGATTTTTAAGAGTCTCAAAGAGCTCGGTGGCATGAGGGACGGCATTAGTGTCGCCAAACCAGTAGTTTAGGTCGCCAAAAATAGCAAAACGGGAGTGCAGTGTAAGGAGGGAGGACAGTTGTTCACTCATAATAGTGGAAAAAGATGGCATAGAGAGTGGAGGCCGATATAAAAGAAAGAGAGTAAGAGGGCCGGTATCGGTTTGCAAGTTGATGAGTAAGTTCTCCACCTCAGGGAGGGGAAGAGAGTAGGAGGAAATGGAATTCAGGCGTTTAGATATGATGGCCGCTACCCCACCCCCGGGCCGGTCGCCGGGACGGTCGGTGTGGAGAATGTAATAATCGGGGGGAGGGCCGCCAAGATATCTGGCAGGGATTCTGAAGTAAGCCACGTCTCCGTGAGTAGGAGTATATCAGGATGAGAACTGGAAAGCAGGATGAAGATGTCCTCAGAATGCTTTACTGGCGATCGAGTATTCAGATAGGATACCCTGATGGATGTGGAGTTCCTAGTCAACGTAGCTGGGGGTGGGCGACCGTCGACAATAGATTGGTCAGGGCGAGTGAGACCAGCAGATGAAATATGTTGCAGAGTCAAAGGAGATGGTAATATGGCAGTGTTCTGGAAATCCCTGAGTGCTTGGGGTGAGTATCTGATGGGGTGATCAGCTTGGCATGCCCTCAGCCCCGTCCTGGCGCGGACGGGCGCAGACGGGCTTGCCTTTGGCGCGCCTTCGGCGCGCCGCCGGCGCTCGCCCTGCGCCCGCCCGCTGCGCGGACGTGGGAGGCACATAGTTAAATAGAAGAAAAACAGGAAGGGGCGTGGCCTGGTGTGAAGGGGGCGTGGCCTGACCAGGCTTCCCCAGAATGATGACACCAGCTATGGCGGCCCGCGACAGCGTTCAGATCGGCTGTGCAGGGTGAGTGCTAGCGAGGGTATTGGCAGGTAAATGGGGTTAAAAGCACACAAGAAATGCAATTTTTAAAATAATGCTCGTTGCTCCCGGCTTTCCGCCTCAGGAGTTCTTTCTGTCTGTTCGGCGCTCGGATTTTGGCGCGTTATGAAGGCGGAGGGGCGTGGCCTGTTGTGAAGGGGGCGTGGCCTGACCAGGCTTCCCCAGAATGATGACACCAGCTATGGCGGCCCGCGACAGCGTTCAGATCGGCTGTGCAGGGTGAGTGCTAGCGAGGGTATTGGCAGGTAAATGGGGTTAAAAGCACACAAGAAATGCAATTTTTAAAATAATGCTCGTTGCTCCCGGCTTTCCGCCTCAGGAGTTCTTTCTGTCTGTTCGGCGCTCGGATTTTGGCGCGTTATGAAGGCGGAGGGGCGTGGCCTGTTGTGAAGGGGGCGTGGCCTGACCAGGCTTCCCCAGAATGATGACACCAGCTATGGCGGCCCGCGACAGCGTTCAGATCGGCTGTGCAGGGTGAGTGCTAGCGAGGGTATTGGCAGGTAAATGGGGTTAAAAGCACACAAGAAATGCAATTTTTAAAATAATGCTCGTTGCTCCCGGCTTTCCGCCTCAGGAGTTCTTTCTGTCTGTTCGGCGCTCGGATTTTGGCGCGTTATGAAGGCGGAGGGGCGTGGCCTGTTGTGAAGGGGGCGTGGCCTGACCAGGCTTCCCCAGAATGATGACACCAGCTATGGCGGCCCGCGACAGCGTTCAGATCGGCTGTGCAGGGTGAGTGCTAGCGAGGGTATTGGCAGGTAAATGGAGTTAAAAGCACACAAGAAATGCAATTTTTAAAATAACGCTTGTTGCTCCCGGCTTTCCGCCTCAGGAGTTCTTTCTGTCTGTTCGGCGCTCGGATTTTGGCGGGTTATGAAGGTGGAGGGGCGTGGCCTGTTGTGAAGGGGGCGTGGCCTGACCAGGCTTCCCCAGAATGATGACACCAGCTATGGCGGCCCGCGACAGCGTTCAGATCGGCTGTGCAGGGTGAGTGCTAGCGAGGGTATTGGCAGGTAAATGGGGTTAAAAGCACACAAGAAATGCAATTTTTAAAATAATGCTCGTTGCTCCCGGCTTTCCGCCTCAGGAGTTCTTTCTGTATTTGGTGAAAATCCCTCCAGTAGTTGTTGAGAAAGTTGAATTGAGCAAATTGTATATCTATATGCGCTCAACATTCTATTGGGAATAACTTTGGCGCCGATTGAGGAATCTGTGTGTAATTTTCCAGAATTTTGTCCAGCTCCGCTTCGCTCCTTCCATGAAAATTTCGGGGGGATTCGTCATGCGGGGGCCGAAAGGGGGGTCCCAAAACGTGTTTCTCCATGTTAATTTCCATAGGGACATTTAGACACGGCTACAGCCCGAACGGCTGAATGGAATTACAACAAACTTGGCAAAATGGTAGGGCCTGGTATACAGATGTACCTTTGCTATGTTTGGTGAAAATCCCTCCAGTAGTTCTTGAGGAAATTGAATTTGAAATTTTTCAAATAGCATTTTCTATGGGTTTTTTAGACACGACTACAGCCCGAACGGCTGAACGGAATTACACCAAACTTGGCAAAATGGTAGGGACAGGTATGCAGTAGTGCCTTTTCTATATTTGGTGAAAATCCCTCCAGTAGTTGTTGAGAAAATTGAATTTGAGCAAATTATATATCTATATGCGCTTACCGTACGCGCACCGTAAGAGTACGATTACAAGCGAGCGAGTTTCTGATTGGCTGGCAGTCGACTGTCAACATTCCAAACTGTCCAAACCAGGAAGTGTTGGCCACCATCTTATTTTTCAGGAGAACTGAGGCACAAGAGAGCCTAAAACAAGAGTGGAAAACACGAAAAGGGGGCAGGGTAGAGACCCCCAACCCTCTAGCCCTTCTCAGGGGGTCCCAAAAAGACCCCAAGGGCAAAAAAAACAAATTTCAAAAAAATCGCGGGGTACGCGCACCGTACGTGTACGGTACGCATACTGTGCGCGTACCCCACGATTTAAAAAATATATAAAAAATGTTTGCACTTGGTGGTCCTTCTGGGACCCTATGTCAAAATGAATTCCCTTTGGGTTGTTTTAGGAAGAAGACACCAATTCTTACAGACTACCAAATATCATTCACTCTTAAGGACCCTTCAAATGGAGCAAAGCAAGATTATAACAAAAACAGTTCTATAAAAAGAAATGGATTCCAAGTGACAATTTATTCATGTAAAAACCAAGTTAAAAACAAATATCAAACAAATCATTATACTTTTTTTAAAACAAAGAAATAGAATTTGGGAAAACAGACAGTAAAATAGGAACAAATTAAATACACATTCTAAAACTAAACCTAAGCTATTCCTAAAAGTGATAAGGGAGGTGCAAAATCAAGGTAAAGGTTCTACAACAATTAGAATAGTCCTTGTTCATTGTGTATTGCACTTCTCCCCTTAGCTCAACGCGTTTCAAAGGACATTAAAATACAGCCGCCTTCATCAGGAGTATATTGGCTGTCTTCCCAAAGTTAATTTCTTATTCCAATACTCGCAGGTCTTTCTATGACGAATATCGTCCACACAAGGGTGATCAGTTATTACTCGAGATAATGTCTTGATTCTTTATTGTGATCCTCGCAGTAATAGGCCTACGCTGTAGTTGAATCAGGCGTAGAAGGAAAAGTATCAGTATCGAATTGTCCCTTGCTAAACAGCAATGTGGAGTCAAAAAATCTTTATGGAGATTGTTTATCCAAAAATTAGACGTCGATAATTTGGTTTATAAAAAGACAACGAAATATTTCTGCACGCAGTACGAAGGCCTCTTTTGAACCAATTAAGAGGGCTTCAATAGGTCGGCACTTAATCCACTGCCCGCTTTACAAGGGAGATTAAAACCTCAGCTTCTTTCATGTAGTGGCTTGAGGCGTCCCGCGTGCAGTCCAAACAGTTTCCTTCCTTCTGGGACCCCCTGAGAAGGGCTAGGGGGTCAAGGGGTCTCAACCCAGCCCCCTTTTTGCGTTTTCCACTCTTGTTTTGGGCTCTCTTGTGCATGCTGATGACGTCACGTATTACATCACTCATGACATGGTGAGTGACATCACTCATGACATCACTGATGACTTCTCAAATGACATCACTGATGACATCATCCTTGTGAAAGAGTGGCAGACCCCCTCTCACTCTAATATAACCTTTGATACACACATTCAAAAATCGAAACAAAAATTTTCAAGAAAATGGAGATACCAATACCAGTTACAACAACCTATTCCAACACCCTCTCATTCACCAACAGTTCTATATAGTCACTCATACATGTACTCAATCTTCATATGTACTCATACACCTATACATCCTGTTACACACCGATACTCATTCATAGAGTTACTTACACATGTACTCACACATGCAAATAAACTATCAAACATCCATTTACTTGCATATACAGCTATACACACAAACATACACATACTGACTCTTTTAAATGATCACTTATAGAAACACATACTTAGTTATACAGGAACTCTTCAAATCTCTAACTCACATATATACTCACTTATATACACCAATACTCACATATAGTAGTTTAACATATATGTACTTAGTCATAAAGACAGTATTGAGACAGTCATTCACTCACTAACACACCTATACACACACTCATTCACCCATACAGTCCTGCACACATGCTGTCTTCAAAACACCTATAAACAGTGAGTCACTCATTAATTCATCTATGTGCTAAATAATATCCCCCACCAAACCATATAAACACTCAGACACTCATAATGATACTCAAAAAACCAACTAATAACCTATATAGACACTCATGTAGCTACTCACCAACCCATGCAGCCACTTATTCAAAACATGTGTGAGACTGATACAGATATTTACATATTTAAACATTACTCACTAACCCATGTATTCACTAAGATACAATTACTCAGTCAGTTATACAATCAATTTAAAAAAATCATCCATTTAGACACTTGCCCATTTATTCTTCCATCGACCTTTAGATATACATATATAAAAAATATTTATTTTTCAGAAAGACACACATACACTGGATGATGTCATCAGTGATGTCATTTGAGATGTCATCAGTGATGTCATGAGTGATGTCACTGACCATTTCATGAGTGATGCAATATGTGACGTCATCAGCAGTGCATTGCGGGCGCGCGAGTTATAGTTAGCTGAACTAACTATAACGGGGGAATTTCAAAGGTTTTGTATGAGTAAAATGACCAGCTAACTATAACTGGTGTGAAACCTATGTTTATATATATATATATATATATATATATATATATATCTTCTCTCCTCCTTGTCACCAAGTACATGAATGATATGAAAGACCGACTAAAAAAGCTTGAAACGTCTATTAAAGAGCGCAAAAGTCAAAAGTTCATTAGAGATAAATTAGACTATGAACGAGAACAAATCTACACTTTTGCCAAAAAGTTCGACACCATGCGTAAGCAAAAAATGAACCCTCCACACGGTAGAGCAGCGCCCCAGTCCGATGCAGGAAGTGTGATGAGCTCGGACGTGGAAACAGATCTGGAAGAAGGCGCGAGTGGAGGAGTAGGGGAGAGAACAGCAGTTCCATCTGTCATAGACGAGTTTGCTTTTTTAGAGGAGGAACGAAGATTCAATCTAAGACCGAGACGGCAAGTGTCTTACACAGCAAAACCAAGAGGAAGAGGCAAAGGAGCAGGCGGCGTAAGGGGAGGAAAAAGCGCCAACAAAAATCCGAAATAAGTGTCGTCAACCTCGAGCAACAAGGCGTTAAAGACTCAACCATCATTAATTTAACTAAGACGACTCTAACGCCCAAGGAAGAGCAAGTTCTAAAACTGGGCCTGTCCTTCTGTCCACCGACAGAATTCAATTACGTTGATACACGTATAGACACTTACAAACTGGTGAGAAATCTGAAGTTGAAAAAGTTCTTCGCTCTCAACAAATTTAAGCAACCGTTAAAAGACATGGGGAACATGACTCCTATAAATGAAAATGGTAATTTACAAGTCTCTGATATGGATTTGATGTTGGAGTTACAAAGCATGGATATTAGTGCTAGTGAAACGGATATAAGCTTGGATCTGGGATCAAGTGGCGTTGTACGAGGAGAATCGGAGGTCACGAGTAACCGAGCTAAAGAAATAGCGAAAGACCAAAATGTGGACATTACAAAGACTGTGAACACTGAATTCAGGTTAAAATCTAAATTTACTCCCTTGAATGTGGGAGACTCTGTTGATATCTTTCATGAGTTAGTGGTCAATGATCTTAAGAACCTTGAAAAATGTACCAGTGTCACACATAAAACATTTTCTAAGCAGGAAAAGGAGTATTTTGCCTTAGTCAATAAGTTGAAAGCGAACAGCAGTTGCATTATATGTGATGCAGGCACAGGGGGTAATGTTGTCCTGTGGGACAGAGAACAATACTTTTCTGAAAGCTATAAACAACTTAATACCAAGAACAACTATGTTAAAGTCAATGAGAGTGAAATGTTTAAAAATTTTGAAAAGTACAACAAGCAGTTGCAAGAGTGGTACAGCCAGAGTTTAATCTCTAAAGAAGAGTTGCAATTTCTAAAGTTGTGCAACCCAGTGACACCTGTGTTTATTTAATTCCAAAGGTGCACAAATGCCCCGAAAACCCCCCAGGTAGGCCTATAATTTCCGCCATTGGGGGAGCACTAGAGAACACTTCTAAGTTCATTGACGCTTTCCTCTGCCCCTTGGTTAAGCAACTCCCCTCTTATGTCCAAGACTCTGGAGATTTCCTGTGCAAGATCTATGATCTACCGTGGGAGGATGATTATCTCCTCATGACCATTGACGTCACAACACTCTACACTAGCATTAGACATGAAGATGGCCTAAGGGCCATCAAGCATGCACTGAGGGCCAGACCAATAAACCTATGGTTACATTCACAAATGCTGGTGGACATGACGTCAGTATGTCTAAACAACAACTTTTTCCTTTTTGAGTCATCTCTATACAAACAAATATGTGGAACCGCGATGGGCACCTGCTTCGCCCCCAGCTATGCTAATTTGCATATGGGCTGGTGGGAGGAGCAGGTGATCCGAGCGGAGTACCACATCGAATGGAGGGACAACATACTACAGCGGAGTCATTATATAGACGACCTATTTGTGGTGTGGAAAGGCACAGAAGACAGTGCACAGAAATTTGTCAAGAAAATACAGGCCAACAATCTCAATCTGAAATTCATTAGTGAAATCAGCACTACTTCCTTAAATTTCTTAGATTTAACAATCTATGTGAAAAGTGGCCGACTGCATTCTCAGCTATTCAGAAAACCCACAGCAGGGAATACACTGCTACACGCGGACAGTTTCCATCCTAAAAGCCTCATTAGAAGCATCCCCTATGGGGAAAGTCTGCGTGTAATACGTAACTGCAGTGATGCTGAAGGGCAGGCAAGGGAGCTTAACACCCTTGAGAAGAGGTTCAAAGCTAGATGTTACTCACACGCCAATATCACAAGTGCGATACGGAAGGCCAAAATGAGAAGCAGGGAAGATATCCTGTTCAAGAAACACCCTGAAAGCGATGCAAAGGATCATTCCGTGAACCAAATTAGGATGATCACGTCTTATAACAAACAACACAAGGCAGTGAGGGGTATAATCAATAGGCATTGGCATCTTATAGCCAACGATCCAGTACTTGAAAAAATGGTGAAAAAGAGACCCGAGATCACCTTTAGAAAAGCCAGATCCTTCAAACAAATGTTGGTTTCTAACATGCTACCGGCAGCACCTCAAAAACAAAAAAGCGGGGCAGACTGGCTTAAAAGGAAATCAGGCTTTTTAAAATGCTCAAAATGTAAGGCATGCACTGCGGGAATTAATACCCGCACATACCAAGCGGGAATCTCAAAAAGAATAAAATCAATAAAAGGTTTCTTTAATTGCAAAACGGATTATGCTGTCTACGTGCTTCAATGCCCTTGCGGATTTAGATACGTGGGCAGCACAATCCATCCAGTCCATGTTCGCATCTTACAGCATATGAGAGCCATTAAGCATGCAGACCAGACGTACCCAGTGGCCCGGCACTTTGAGGCATTCCACAATCAGGATGTAGCAGGGCTCTGCTACTTTGTTATTGACTCCATTCCGAACAGCATACGGGGCGGGGATTGCCTACTAAGATTGTGGCGCTTGGAATCCAGGTACATCCTGGAACTCAATGCCAAGGCCCCTGGGGGCCTTAATCTGGAAGAGGACTTAAAAACACATCTTTAGAGAGGGATCTCTCTAAAGATGTGATTGAGTCTATATTGACATAGGAAATTGATCTATGGGTTCTGTGCAAATTCTAGAAAATGGGGAGAGGCAGGCTGATGATTCACACTCCTTCTAGGAAGTTGTTGTTGTTTTTAATTTCACAATTTGGTTTAAGTGTGGCACATGTATTTTGAGCAAACACCGGTAACCAGTTGAAATGTAACTGCCCACTTGGGCTATATTGTCTATAATACTGGGCAGCACAAATAAGGTATAATTCTGAAATATGTTGCATTGTAATTGCACTAATTGTGGGGTTATTTGCCCACTTGGGCGTTAGCCAACAGGACCAATATATTGAAGTCCGAGCAATGTTGTGCAAGGATTGTAAGCACTTTGCAATTTTACCTGGGGTTAATAAAGTTTTAGTAAAATGGAGGAAAAAACATTAGCGCTTGAACCGACGGCATACATACGCCTTGTCGGAATGCCCTCGGTCTCGTTAAAATTGTTCTCCATACGTTGGCTTTTTAAAAATGCAACAATGAACTTAAAATACTTTAAAGTGATATTTAAGCTGCTGAATGTATTAACAATGAATTGTTGAACAGTAATTTTACTAAATCTGCAATGGGAGTGACCATTAGTCTTTCTTCCGTTACTACTGTTGTAACCTGGTTCCGATCACGTGACCCAACACTTTTGCACTTTAAAAGGTGAATGTTTGTAATGAAACTTTGGTGAACAAGCCTGCGGGTCAGGCGAAACGCGTCCGAGGGTTGACAAATAAACTAATTTGTCTGGTACACAGTCTCGCCAGCGTGTGGTTTTTCTACTCGTTGCTTCTGTTAATATATATATATATATATATATATATATTACCTACTGGCGGTCGCCAGTAGGTATATATAGTTAGGATTTTTTCTCTATGGGATTTTTGAAAATTCTTTGTCTAATAACTTTGGCGTTTGTGGACGGAATTGGCTGAAATTTTCAGGAAAATGGAACATTTTGTTTCTGAGCAGCCCCTGACAATTTGGGGGGGTTTCATCAAGGGGGGGCCGAGAAAAAAGGGGGGTCCCAAAACGCGTTTTTCCCATGTTAATTTCCATAGGGCGGTTGGCCTCACTTTTAGCTCGAACGGCTGAATGGATTTGCACGAAACTTGGCAAAATTGTAGGGACTGTTAGCCCGATGTGCCTTTGCTAGGTCTCAATATATGTGCTCCAGTGGATTTTGAGTAATTTAGGTTCAAAAAAAGATATATATCTGGGCGGAGCCTAACCACACATCTGATCTGATTGGCTGTCAGCACTTCATTCAAGAAGTGTTGGCAGCCATCTTGGGACCAATATACATGATAGCACCTCATTAAAAAGCATTGTAGTTAATAGAGGGTTTTAGGACTTTAGTTACATTATAAATCATTTGTTGATGGTACCATACTCGTTTTAGGAATTGTGGTGGGTTCTAAGGTGATTTTACCATGTGAAAAAACCTTCTGCTGTGATATCATGAATATTGTTTGAAAGAAAACTAATATCTCATGATTTTCCCACAGTGGTTTGGAAGGGGATCTATAAGCTAAACTGAAAGCATATTTTCTGTAAATTCACATTATCTTTCTCAGTCATGTGAAAATGAAGTCTGACATTCTCAGTAAAACATGTACATCCAACAAGGACAGAGACTGTCAGTTGATTCCTTTGTGTTCTACTGCAGCCTCCTAGAGTGTTCTAAAGAACAACTAGAGCGCTAACAGTCCTACTTATTACAAAGGTATGGCACACCTGAAGCCATCTTGATTGGAATAAAGTGGTAACTCTTAAAACATTTAATTTAAAAAGAAACAACATGAGGGGGTATATTTTGCCATAGAAAGTATGATTAGTGCTGCAGAATGAAAAATTAGGGCACATTTTGAGTGACTTCTCAAATCCTTTTCTATTTCATTAAAACATTCTGACATGCAGTCTCCCAAAATGGCCACCAGAGACAAAAGAGCCCAAATGTAGCCCAAATATCACCCAGATGTAGCCCAAGTATAGCCCAATGACAGAATGTCCCAGAGTGTTCTAAAGAACCACTAGAGCGCTAACAGTCCTACTTATTACAAAGGTATGGCACACCTGAAGCCATCTTGATTGGAATAAAGTGGTAACTCTTAAAACATTTAATTTAAAAAGAAACAACATGAGGGGGTATATTTTGCCATAGAAAGTATGATTAGTGCTGCAGAATGAAAAATTAGGGCACATTTTGAGTGACTTCTCAAATCCTTTTCTATTTCATTAAAACATTCTGACATGCAGTCTCCCAAAATGGCCACCAGAGACAAAAGAGCCCAAATGTAGCCCAAATATCACCCAGATGTAGCCCAAGTATAGCCCAATGACAGAATGTCCCAGAGTGTTCTAAAGAACAACTAGAGCGCTAACAGTCCTACTTATTACAAAGGTATAGCACACCTGGAGCCATCGTGATGGGAATAAAGTGGTAACTCTTTAGACATTTAATTTAAAAAGGAACAAAATGAGGGGGTATATTATGCAATAGAAGGTATTATTATTGCTGCAGAAAGAAAAATTAGGGCACATTTTGAGTGACTTTTCAAATCCTCTTCTATTTCATTAAAAAATTCTGACATGCAGTCTCCCAAAATGGCCACCAGAGACAAAAGAGCCCAAATGTAGCCCAAATATCACCCAGATGTAGCCCAAGTATAGCCCAATGACAGAATGTCCCAGAGTGTTCTAAAGAACAACTAGAGCGCTAACAGTCCTACTTATTACAAAGGTATGGCACACCTGAAGCCATCTTGATTGGAATAAAGTGGTAACTCTTAAAACATTTAATTTAAAAAGGAACAAAATGAGGGGGTATATTTTGCCATATGAATTATGATTAGTGCTGCAGAAAGAAAAATTAGGGCACATTTTGAGTGACTTCTCAAACCCTCTTCAATTTCATTTAAAAATTCTGACATAGTCTCCCAAGATGGCCACCAGAGACAAAAGAGCATAAATGTAGCCCAAATATCACCCAGATGTACCCCAAGTATAGCCCAATGACAGAATGTCCCAGAGTGTTCTAAATAACAACTAGAGCGCTAACAGTCTTACTTATGACAAAAGTATGGCACACCAGAAGCCATCTTGATTGGAATGAAGTGGTAAGTCTGAAAACACTCAATTTAAAAAGGAACAACATGAGGGGGTTAATTTTGCCATAGAAAGTATGATTAGTGCTTCAGAAAGAAAAATTAGGGATCATTTTGAGTGACTTCTCAAATCCTCTTCTATTTCATTAAAAAAATTCTGACATGCAGGCTGAAACATGCACTTTGAATACCAGCAGCAGACGTCCCTGGTGAGCAGTAGCTTTACTACAGTGATCTAATGTGCAACTAGAGTGCTAACATTCAGAATTTATGGCAAATGTGTGACACATCTGAATGCCTTCTTGATGGAACCAAAGTAAACAAGCATTGAAAATGCAATAGATCTCGCCCTCGTTTAAGTTAAAGCCATTCTGTTTGTAATGAGGTGGCTTTTTAGCTTTGCTTTTATTAGTGTTTTTTCAACTTTCATGTAAATAACGCACCGTTTTCACCAAATCGACTTTGCCCAAGCACACCCTTCCCTTCGGCCAACAAATCCCAAAAATTCGGCACACCTGCCGATCCACTCTCCCTACAGCTCACCCAAGCCCCGTCCCTCTAGCGCAACTGGAACACCCCAAATTCACCTTCTCCATGCGCACCAAAAACTCCCATTGAATAACATGGCAATTCGCTACTCCGCACAAAAATTGCTCTTTAAAGCACTTCCACTGCTCCGATCCGCTTCAAACTTGGCTGGACACTAGTTCCAGCGATTCCCTAACATCCCACCAAAAATCAGCCCAATCCATCCCGAATACGCGCCCCCCGCAAACACAAAAAAAAGCCATAAAACGGCCAAATCTCGACCAAAAACCGCCAAAATCCCTCAAAACCTTGCCAACACCAATACGCACGAAACTGAACCGGCCCCTCAGCCCTAGGCTCCGGGAACCCTACTTAATTGACCCAAAAGCCCTAAAAAAGCAACATAATACACACGAAAACGCCCTAACAACCCTAAAATGCATATAAGTATATGTATGCATGCATTTATCTTTGTATTTATATAGATATACAGATGATATATGTTTATATATGTATGTATATATATATATTCACTGAAAAAACCATAGGCTATAGACCATATATAGTTAGGAATTAGCATTTACAAAACCTTGAAAATTCACTGAAAAAACCATAGGTTATAGACCATATATAGTTAGGAATTAGCATTTACAAAACCTTGAAAATTCACTGAAAAAACCATGGGTTATAGACCATATATAGTTAGGAATTCGCATTTACAAAACCTTATTTTACTCACACAAAACCATTGAAATTCCATATATAGTTAGTTGCACTAACTATATATCGCGCACCCGCAATCCACTGCTGATGATGTCACATATTACATCATTCATGACATGGTCAGTGACATCACTGATGACATCACTGATGACATCTCAAATGACATCACTGATGACATCACTGATGACAACATCCAGTGACTGTATGTTTCTGTAAAGTTAAAATATGTCTTACATATTGAAGAATGAGTGGATGTATAAGTGTCTGGATGAAGGATTTAGTAGGTGCATGACTGACTGTATGAGTGAGTGATTAAATGTGTCTCACTGAGTGCATGGGTTAGTGACTAAACTGTCTTAATTTGTGCATCATTATGTCTGTTGTTCTGTAAACTGTTGCATGTGTTGATAAGTAGCTATATGAGTAACTATATGGGTTATTGATTGGTTGCCCAAGTATTTGTATGGGAGACTGAGTGTGTGTGTGGGTGGCTGGGAGGTGTATGACTCTGTGCATAGATGTGTGAGCAGTTGATTCACTAGATGTATGGTTTCAAAAGTGCATGTGGAAACAGCTGTATGGGCGGTTGACTGTGTGCATGAGTGTATTGGTGAGTGAATGGATATCTCAGTGCTACATGTCAAAGTAAGTACATATGTAAAACACAGTACATGTGAGAGTTGACATATATAAATAACTGTGCATAAGAGTCAGTGAATGTGTGAGTGGCTGTATGGATCATTGTGAACTTGTATCAGGGATTGTATAAGAGAGTAAATATGTGTTAGTATATGCTTGAATAAGTAAAGTTTGTATAACTGTATAGTTGAGGAAATGGAGGTGTGATTGATTCTTTGCATGACTGACTAGGTGTGTGAGTAACTCCATGGATGAGTGACAGTCTGTGAGTGTCTGTTTACACTGATTGTATCTAAGGTTATATTAGAGTCTGAAGAGGTTCATCGTATTATCACATGAATGATATCATCAGTGATGTGATCAGTAATGTCAAATGAGATGTCATCAGTGATGTCATCAGTGATGTCATTTGAGATGTCATCAGTGATGTCATCAGTGATGTCACTGACCATGTCATGAATGATGTAATATGTGACATCATCAGCAGTGGATTGCGGGTGCGCGATATATAGTTAGTGCAACTAACTATATATGGAATTTCAATGGTTTTGTGTGAGTAAAATAAGGTTTTGTAAATGCGAATTCCTAACTATATATGGTCTATAACCCATGGTTTTTTCAGTGAATTTTCAAGGTTTTGTAAATGCTAATTCCTAACTATATATGGTCTATAACCTATGGTTTTTTCAGTGAATATATATATATATACACATAACAAAAATGTTTGATATGTATATATAGCAACATTTGTTATGTTACCTACTGGTGGTCGCCAGTAGGAAGGTATATTTAGGACCTAGTTACCATAGGAAAATAGCACCATTCTATTCCCAATAACTTTGGCACCGATTGACGTATCTTTGCGAAATTTTCAAAACTAATTCTTTGTTGATATCAGCTCCTATGTTGAACGTTTGGGGGTGATTCGTCAAGGGAGGGCAAGAAAAAAGGGGGGCCCAAAATGTGTTTTCTCCATGTTAATTTCCATAGGAAACTTTTCACAAGGCTACAGGTCGAACGAGGGAACGGAATTACTCCACATTTGGCAGGGAGAAGGGTATTGGTCTAGAAAGCATGCTTTCATTTATTTGGTGAAAATGTGTTCAGTAGGTTTTGAGAAATATCAAAATTTACAGATATGGATATTTGGGAATTATGCCATTTGAGTGGCTAAGGCGTTACAAGCACACGCTTGCTTGCTGCTGATTGGCTGCGAGCGGTGCGAGCGGTTGCAACTAGGAAGTGTTGGCTGCCATTTTATGATTCTGTTGAAGCAAGTAAGGAGAAAAAATAGCAAAAAAAGTGGGAAAGAGGAGGGTAGGAGCTATGGTAACCTTTGTGGGGTGTTTAGGGTGTGCTATAGAGGGGGTGCGAAGCAAAGTATTCACCCCTACTGGTGTGAAAGTGCTGGGCTACAGAAATTAAGTGATGTATTGCCTAGTGTGTGATGTTTCTAAGGTGAGCTGGTGCTCGACTCAGGGATTAAAGCGTGAGCCCAAACTGTTTGTTGTGAAGTCATGTACCCTGGCCGCTGCAGTACAGTTGTGGAAGTAGTATCAGCATGTGTTTATACCTACTAGGATGAACGACTGACCCGAACTGGTGTGAAAGTCCTGTGGTACGGAAAATATGTGAGTATGGAACTAGGAAGTGTTGGCCACCATTTTGTGATTCCAGGGAAGCGAGTAAGGGGAAAAAAGGGTGAAAAACGTAGGAAAGAGGAGGCTAGGAGCACTGTAACCTCTGTGGGGTGTTTAGGGTGTGGTATACAGGAGGTGCAAAGCAAACTACTCCTATCTACCGGTCTGAAAGTGCTGGGCTATGGAAATTAAGTGAGGTATTGCGTAGAGTTTGATGCTAAGGTGAGCTTGTGCGGGAATCGGGGATTAAAGCGTGAGCCCAAATTGTGTGTGTTATGCTGTGAAGACATGTGCACTGGCTGCTGCAGTACACATGTGGATGTAGTGTCAGCATGTATTTATATCTAGTAGGATGAACTACTGCCTCGTACTGCTCAGACAGTCCTGGGGTACGGAATATATGTGAGGTAATGTCTAGAGTCTCATGCTGCTAAGCTGAGCTGCTGCCAGACTCGGGGATGAAAGCGTGAGCCCAAACTGTGTATCATCTGCTGTGAAATCATGTGCTCTAGGCGCTGTGCCATACCTGTCCAAGTAGTGTGACCATGTAGTTATAGCTACTTGAATTAACTTTTGTTTCAAACATTGTAGCTTGTGTATGGTGCTTAGGGGGTGTTATAGAGAGAGTGCGAAGGTAGATTTGTGCGTATCAAATCAATTCGGTATTTGTGAAGTGCTAAGTGCTTACTCCTACGGGTCTGATGGCGCTGTTGAACTACTGACCCCTACCGGTCTGAAAGTGCAGGTACAGAAATTAAGTGAGGTATTGCATAGAGTGTAATGCTGTTAAATTGAGCTGCTGCTGGAGTCGCGGATGAAACTATAAGCCTAAACTGTGTGTGCTATGCTGTGAAGTCAGGTGCTCTGGGCGCTGTGTCACACCTGCCCAACTTGTATATGGTGCTTAGGTGGTGGTGTATAGGTAGAGCGAAGGTAAATGAATACGGTATTTGCAAAGTGCAGAGCCTCAAACCAAAGCGAGAGCTCTGTGCTTCAAAGTGAGATGGTCTGGCTGCTGCCCCACAGCTGTGTGGAGAATACATTTCGGCGATGGTCCGGGAGTTTATACAAAACAGTACTTGATTGGGAGATTAAAAGGATTGTTTTTTAAAAGTAGGGTGCACATTCGTTTTGTGGAAAAGCAGTTTGATGGTGGAGTACATATTATAGGATAACATTTGCTCAACTCAATCCCACTTGCTACTTCCATTTGGAATGCAGTGTTCGAACTTAAAACAATTGTAAACTTTTAACCTGCAGGTGCCGTTAAATGTTCGAGAAAATGATGCAAAAAATATCGTTAGGTTTAAAAAAAATGGATGAACTTTTAACCTCCACCTGTTGTAGAATCTTCTAGAAAGTGTGTTGATAGAATACGTTGCATTTCTGACTTCTATGTGTACTTGAACATTAAATAAAATGTTTATATGGAAAATTAAAAAGACAGTAATAGAGAGAAGTTTTGAAACCTAAACGAATCAAGGAACTATTCTAATTTGTTCTTTATATGTATTTATGTGTGGAGGAACAAAATGATAGAAAGAAGAGCACCAGGAAGTAGGGGGCGTGGCTTGGACGCCGATGGCGATGGTCGCCTGAGAGCTCAGCTCCGAGACTGAGCCCGCATTTATCCTGAATTTTGAGGGTTTTGGGCGTCCCGATCCCCACAAATCGAAGATCGAGTTGGGGCCGACCTGGTGAGGCGCCTGAGGAAACCCGAAAATCAACTGATCTTTTCGAAAAGTGAAGTTGCGGAGGAAGCGGAGCGGAGCTCAAGATGGCGCCTGGACCGGCTCGATAGACCTGCCGAGAACCCCTGCCTGGAAGAGCCCGCCGGCTCCGCACTTGCCTTCTCCACGTCTCCTCTCTCGGAGAGACGACAATCCATCCGACGACCTGGGAGTGTCCGGACACCGTAAACATCCCCGGAAGATTGATAGTCGGTTCTCCGGCGTTGAGTAGACCCTGGCGGCCGGAGGTTGCGGCCGGAGAAGCCGAGCCGCCCGCGACAGTCGATTTTACTCCGCTGTGATCCTGTAATCATCGGTGGGGGTGCCCGACGCCGTGGCTTCGGCCCCCTCGGGCCCCGAGGAACTTCATGAGCGACGACAACACTGCCTTGTGGGAGACCCGGCTTTGTTGGTGGCGGCAGACAGAGGCCTCACTCGATCCGGCGGGTCTACGTCGACTGGCGGTGATCGCCCCCAGTTCCCCCCTAGTGGCCTCCGGGGACTCGGCTGTGGTCCACCCTGAGAGATCTGGGTAGTGGCAGAACTCTGCGCCACTGCGCTGGGAACGATTGAAGGCCCGTGCCACCGCGGGTGACCACCTGAAGATCAGCAGCCGACGCCCAATTTTGGCGGGTCGCCTACCGAGCCTCATACTTCAGAGCACGTCCACCATGGGGAAACCAAGAGGACCTAAAAGGACCACTCCTGCTGCCTCGGACACGGAAGCTCCGGATAAAGATGATCGACATGACCCGGAAAGTTCTGGAGGCCCTCACCTACAGCAGCAATTCGATAGAATCCTGGAGGCGATCGCAGATACACGATCAGCCCTACAACAAGACATCGCCCAAGTTGCGACGAGCTTGGGCCTCCTCAGAGCGGACCACGGTAAGCTCTCGGACAGAGTCTAAGAGGTAGAGAGCTCGGTGAAGGTCCTAGAACCGGCGCAAAAGACTCTGGCCGCTGCGATGAAGGATGCCCTGACCCGGATCGGTGACTTGGAGAGACGGGCGGAGGACGTTGAAGGGCGTAATAGAAGGAACAATATTCGTGTGGTGGGCCTACCGGAGAAAATTGAAAATGGCGACATGGTGGCCTATCTAGAATCTTGGCTCCGAACTGTAGTGGCACCGGAGGGTCTGTCCTCCTTCTATACCCTGGAGCGAGCACACAGGGTACCGGCCAGGCCCCCTTAACAGGGCCGTTCCCCGCGCCCGGTGGTGGCGCGATTATTGCATTTCCGGGACAGGGATCTTCTCCTCAATGCCGCCAGACACAACGGCCCATACCAGGTGGAGAACAGTCAAGTGAACATTTTCCCGGACTATACTTATGAGACCCAGCGTAAGCGGACCTCCTTTCTAGCGGTCAAACGCGAGCTGCGGAGCGAGGGTATACAGTACTCCCTGCTCTTTCCAGCGAGACTCCGCATCATCCTTGATGACACGACCAAATTTTTTGAAAGTCTGGAGGACGTTTGCAATTGGCTTGAACTGAACAGGGCTGGTAAAGATGGCTTTGGTTCCTCCTTCCAGGCGACGTCAGAGACTGGACAGCAAAGGAGATCCAAAAGACTTCGGAGCCGCTGCGGTAAACCGGGCAAGCCCACGACGGTAGAGACTATGGCCGAGCGGCGAGGAGTGTTGGAAATGGTTTCCAACTTATCTGGCTCCCAGGGCGGACCCATCGTCGAAGATTCGGAACCTGGCGGAGAGGGGGCCCATTCGGACACTGAGGATTCGGAGACTGATAGTGTGAATTTACCGGTGGTTACTCCGGACTCGGCAGAGGGCTTGCTGGATGGGCAGGGATGAACTCGGGTGAGCTGACTCCATTTGGGCGGGGGAATGTGGCGGGAGGTGAAGGAGTTATAGAAGTTGTTGCTGGTCCGTGAATCACCGGAGGGATTGGGGGGCCCTGTTACGCCTGATACTCATGATCTGGTGCTCGGTCTAGTCTTGGTAGCCTGAGACTCGGTGGCCTACTGCTGGCGCCCGACCCGCGCTCGGCCCTTAAGGCACACCTACGGTGGCTACCGTAGGATTAGTTGGAAAAGGGGAGTTTACTGATGGTACGGTTTGGATGGGAACTGGATGGTGCTATTTAGGTCCTATTCTGGGGTGGGTGGGAGGGGGTTTGTTTCAGGGGGAAGTTTTGTTGTTTTTGGGGGGGAGACCGCCATTGGTGTTGAATCGACTATTGAACGATCCATGACTGAGCATTGCTGGGGGAACCTGGATGTGGCGATTTGGGACAATGGTTGAGATCACTAATTTAAAATGCGTCACTTGGAATGTGCGAGGCCTTCACACTATGTCCAGACGGCACAAAATTCACGCTTATCTGGTGCGTAGAGGGGTGCAGATAGCGTTACTACAGGAGACACATCTTACTAAGGCGGAAGGGATAGCGCTACAGCGTAGATGGAGAGGGCAAGTATACCACACCACATATTCAGCTTACGCGAGAGGGGTGTTGATTTGGATAAGGGCTGGGATACCCCTACAGGTTTCCAAATCCGTGGTGGATCCGGAGGGACGGTACGTGGCAGTTTCTGGCACATTGGGGGGTAGAGCTCTGAATATTTGCTGTATTTACGCGCCTAACGTGGACCAACTCGCCTTCCTGACCGAGTTGTCGGGCTCCTTGGCCCATTTCCTGTCGGGGCCCCTCCTGATGGGAGGAGATTTTAACTCAGTGGTGGATGTTAACATCGATCGTTCACACCCCCCCTTCCGGATTCCCCAGTCCGACGGGTAGCTAAAGGCAGGAAGGAATGGCAGGCTCAATGGGGGCTGACAGACATTTGGCGAGCGCAGCACCCCTATGCTAGGGATTACTCATACTTTTCTGGTATGCACGAACTGCATGTGAGACTAGATGGGTTTCTGGGGTCGACGGAACTGGTGTCCGCGACTGTGAGATCGGAATACTTGGCTAGGACCATTTCTGATCACAACCCCCTGTTAGTGGATTTCAGATGGTTTCCGGGGGTCCCTAGCGTGCCCACTTGGAAACTGCGCCCGAGATATTAGAGGATATAGTCTTCAAGGCAGACCTAGAGGATAAAATTACTGACTATTTTGCGACAAATGGGGGCACAGCTGGGTCGAGAGCCTCGGAGTGGGATGCTTTTAAAGTGGTGGTCAGGGGCTATTGTATATCCAAAAAAGTGGGAATGCGACGAGTCATCCTCGATGACCTGGCTAACGCAGACCGGAAGCTCCGCGAGATGGAGCTTCGCCGCCCCGGCCATCCAGAACTTCAGGAACGTACTGCTGCAGCGAGAGAGGCGGTGGCGGCGGAGGCCGAACGATTGCGGTGTTTTGATTATAAGGCCTGTGTCACCAGATCGCTCACAGAAGGGGACAAGTCGGGCGCACTCTTAGCCTGGCTGGCCAACCCCATGATACGGACCACCCCGACGGTGTCCATGCGCACTGCGGAGGGAACTGAGGTGCATACCCAACCAGAGATACTCGATTGCTATTTGAGATACTATGAAAGGCTGTACAATAGTAGGCTGACCCGTGATCCTGCCCTGATCGATGACTACTTACAATCCTTAGAGATTCCCGCTCTGGAACCTGAAATAGCGAAGGCCTTGGGCACAGACATAGAGATTGGGGAAATCCGTAGCGCCATAAAAGGGATGGCGAGAAACAAGACCCCGGGCCTCGACGGGCTTCCGGTGGAATTCTACTCCACCTACGTGGATCTCCTGGCTCCCCGACTGTTAGTGGTCTATAGGGAGGCGAAACGCCTGGGACGCCTCCCCGGCTCGATGTGTGAAGCCTTGGTAGTCCCCCTCCTCAAACCTGGTAGGGAGTCCGATGACCCGGCGTCATATCGACCGTTATCGATGCTAACGGTCGATTATAAAATTCTGAGCAGCATCTTGGCGTCGAGACTGTTGGGGCACATGCCTTCCTTAGTGCATGAGGATCAGGCAGGATTTATCCCTAAATGCAATACAACTATGAATATTCGTCGCCTATTCCGGTTACTGGAGGAACCACACACAGAGGCCCCGTGCCCCTTAGTCCTTTCGATTGACCTGGAAAAGGCCTTCGACGGCCTGGAATGGGAATATTTACGTAGAGTACTACTGCGGTTCGGTCTGGGAGAGGGATTTGTCAGATGGACCATAGTACTTTATGCCTCGGCGACGGCCAGAGTGAGAACGGGCCCACTAGTCTCCCACCAATACCCAGTGGGACGAGGCACGAGACAAGGATGCTCGTTATCCCCTCTGCTCTTTGCGCTCGCGGTTAAACCGCTAGCGTTATCGGTCCGGACTGGAACCTACTTCGGCGGGCTACGGACTTTATCAGGACAACAATACATCTCTCTTTATGCCGATGACCTGCTGCTCTTCCTCGAGGACTCGAGCAATGCTCTGGTTGGAGCTGAAGCGGCTCTCACGACATTCGGAGAGATCTCGGGCCTCAAGGTGAACTGGGCCAAGACTTGCCTATTCCCAGTTAGAAAGGGGGAGTCCAGACCCGACACTGATAGAGAGATTAGATGGGAACCTAGCTGCCTCAAATACCTGGGGGTATATGTGTACCATGACCCTGCCGATCTCCTAGACGGCAACATAGCCCGCTGTATTCGCGCGCTGCGAGGCAGCATGGACTTCTGGGCCACTTTGCCGCTTTCGGTGGCTGGGCGTATAGCACTGCTGAAAATGGTGGCACTACCCAGGCTGATATATTATTTTCGAGCGCTCCCGATTTGGGTTCCGCCGGCCACCTTCCGGCTCTTGAGATCCATGTTGGTGGGGTTCCTCTGGGGGTCGGGCCGCCGAAGGGTGGCGCTCATGACCCTGATGAGACCAAAATCGGAGGGAGGCCTAGCGGTGCCGGATTTCGAAAAATACTATCTAGCGGCTCAGCTGCAAACCTTCACTCAGGAGATAGCGAGAGAGTTCCGAGGCCCGGAAGATGGGAGAGGAGGGGAATGCCCAGACACGTTATCTCCTACATTGCATTACGCCAGCGCTTAGCTCTGAAAGACCTTACGCTCGAGGAATGGACTATACGGCTGTGCTGGAATCGTGCACATGCCCGGGGGGTGCTGAAACTCCCCTATGCTCCGGAGATTCCATTGGGGATGATAACTGCCTTGCCGCACGGTGGAGACTGGTCGCGCTTAAGGCACTGGGAAGATGCAGGGTTGCAGTTAGTGGGAGATCTCTATGAAGATGGGGTATTACTGCCCTTCCAGGAGATTTTGGACCGCTTTGACGTTCCCCGGGGCCACTTCCTCCTTCACACAGCAATTACCAGAGCAATTCAGACGCACTGGAAGAGGGGTATTGAGGAACCGCCAACATCACCGGTGTGCCAGTATGTTATGATGTCCTCGGGGACGGTCAAGGCGGTCACGTGTTAATATAATAGGTTAATCAATGAGGGATTGCCCCCGCTCGACATACTACGGAACCGGTGGGAAGCCGACATAGGGAAAGATATACCGGAAACGACATGGGCACAACTAATGCGTCGTGCCTGGAAAGGCACGCGCCACGCCCTGTTTCAATTGGTTCACTTTTATGTACTTCACAGGGCTTACCTGACTCCGGCGAAAATCCAGCAATACTTTGCCTCGAACACGGCGGCTTGCCCCAGATGCCGATCACCTGCGGCGGACCTTATACATATGCTGTGGTCCTGCCCAGCGCTGTCCTCCTACTGGCTCCTGATAGGAGACACCCTCAATGGTGTCACTGGGAGATCCTTGACTTTTGACGCGGCGGTGGGGATTCTACACTGGTTCCCTCATACCCCTAAAAATAAAATCTCTAGTAAGTTTATTGACCTGGGGCTCATTCTGGCAAAGAGGGAGATAACCAGGCATTGGAAGGCACGAGTTGGTCCAACAGGCGCTAAATGGCATAATGAACTCCTGAAGTGGGCCACGGGGGAGAGCACCCTGCGATACCAGCTGGCGAGGCGACAGCAGAATGAGAGGGCGCTAGAAGTTGCATTGGAATGGGAGACTTTAGTGCAGGCCTTGCGAGATTACAGCGCTTCCAGCAATTCCGAGAGTGATGACGCAGCACAACCTGAGTCCCGTTAGGTGTCCATAACACTGGTTTCTATGCAGTTGATTAAGGTTTCTTCCCACAAGCTCTTCTTACACACACACCACACTGATGGAGGGGCTGGGCGGGGGGAGGGGGGTAGATAGAAGTAGGGGGGGCGTGGATTGCTTTCATTTCATTTTACTATCATTCTGAGTCCTTTCACACTAAGTGGTTAGTTCCCTCTCCTCTAGGGACATTGGGTTGGGTGGGTGTTAGGGGTGTTTTAGGATGATTTAGAAAAGCAGATGAAGATCGCTCATTTATTTGGATCAACCCCAGCAAACTACCGGATCCCCGTATGCGACCTTATCGCAGACGCCGCCCGACCCGCGGGCTGTGGGCTGAATGGCTGTGTATGGGAAGTATTTCCTCACGGGGGATCTGTTGTTTTTCTTTTCCTTTGAAGTTATGTCGCTGATCTATCATGTAACTTTGGCTAATTCCTGCAATAAAAATATATTTAAAAAAAAAAAAAAAAAAAGAAGAGCACCAGGAAGAGGAAGAAGCAGGGAGTCGGAGGACGGGGAGATGGGCACAATGGCACACATGTACAGTGAAGTACAGCACAAGTATAGACAAACAATGGCCAAAATGAAACACACCAACAAGGAACATAAGTCACACAACCCGGCAACATCACAGCGCTGAACAAGCATAGAAGTGAAAACCACGCTGCATTCATATAGGATGTGTACAAATGCCGGTCATGGGTGTAGTGGGATGTGTGCGACTGTGGTCATCATGGATGAGATGTCCAGCACGTGGCACATGGGTGGGTTCATTGTGTGTTACGTTGCCAAACAGCAGCTCCTCCTTCCCTAGAGCCCCCATACTTTTGTATGGTGTGCTATTGTATGCTGTGCACTCGTACGGCACAGCATTGTAATGCATATTTCGGCATGTTGTGCAGCTTTCGAACTGCACCATGAGATTGTCGTTTGGTGGTGGTGCATGCCACTTTACAACATTGTTTGCTGCGGCCCTTGTGGCAGGCTACATCAGAACACAGACACACTTTCCGCACTTCCTGCACACTGACAAGTGGGAGACACCCCGTTTCCCTTGCCGGATAGGCACACCCCTGCGCTGGCCTGTGTACGCCAGACCAACACACGCCTGTTGTGCATGCAGGAGGATGCATGCGTAGCTACATGTCCAGGGTCACTGCCAACACTGAGGTGACATGGTAACATCTGGTGAAGACAGCACAGTGTTATGTTGAAGGGCGTTGAAATATTCCACCTGCAGCTTCTCCAATCGCCAATTGATAGATACTTGGCACGCCAGCCATATAATTGTGCACATTCTTATAATAATAAAGAGTACCTAGATGTTGCAGGGCCGTAGCCCAATAATACAGCTGTATATTGGGAGCATTCCACCCTCCCCGATCAATTGGCCGAATCAGATATTTTGTAAGCACGTCGAGTTTTATGATAACTCCCAAAAAAATTAGAAAACAACCCCCCCTATTTTCAATATTTTTTTACCGTTAAATCTAGTGGAAAGCCCGGATTAAATATAGCATTTTGGCAAAGATTTTAATTACATTTATCCTTCCAATTATTGTAAGGTGTAGATGGTCTAACCCTTTCAGCTCCCTATTGATTGAGCCCATCACTGGATCTATATTTAATGCCCATATATCGGTATCTTTCGATGTTAATATGACTCCTAAATATGTTGCTGACTCCACCACTCGAGAGTCTTGTAATATACAATGAGGAGCGCAAATGAATTGTGTCTTTGAGCTGTTTAAAAGATATCCCGATCTCCTCCAAATTCAATGACACCACTGGAGGTCTCTCAATGCTCCCAGTACATGCGCAGAGTGATTATCAATATGGCGATTTGAATCACCCTTCAGGCCCAAATACGAGCTATCAGCAAAGTTAAAGGAAAACATATTAGAATACAAAATTAAATGAATGCACTATATACCACTTATTTCTACTCTAACCCCATTACTTTATTTTAACTATAGCATTAATAGTTAGCCGAACATACAAAGTTTAATTAAACAGGAGCATGTGCATAAATGTGTGAGCCATCTTGGCACTAGTGCGCAGCTGCAGGAAATTCCCACCAAAAGCGATAGATACGTCACACCACGTAGATGGGGTAGACGCCTAGCGCAAAAGAGTTCCTGTGTTTTCGGCAGCCATTTTAAGTCACTCGGGTTACTGTTAGTAAAAGCACATAAGCAAGCTTCCCCCTGATACTAAAATGTCATGAAATGTAGGTTTTAGTATACACAAGACATGTTTATTATTAAGCTACATGTTATTTCGAGAGAGTTGAATACAAGCAAGTTTCGTTACGTATGAAACCTTTCTCCATCACCATAAATGCTTACGATCGGACTGATGTGGTTGTAAAGCAACCCTTTGTGTGCGATTGTTAAGAAATTACTTCAGCCAGGAAAGGATTGTTAAGAAACTACTTCAGCCAGGCAAGGACTGTTACCCCAATGCCGATGTCCTGGAGTCGTTGAACCACTATTAAATGATCAACCGTATTGAATGCCACTGATAAATCCAGGAGCACCAGCATAGCTGGCAGTGGCGGCTCCCCCATTGGGGCGTCGTCACACTGCTTTCTCGCTGTGTGAGAAGGCAGAAACATAAACAGAAAAAAGTACCATTTATGTTTCTGTTTCTCGCACTGCGAGATAGCAGAAGTGCTGCTGTGCCTGGTTTGGGGCGGGTGGGTGGGCTGTCCTGCTTGAGGGCTGGGGGGAGTGGCTTACCCACTGTTGTGGGTACTGACTGTTTGGTCGGCTCCAGGGCCAAACAAAGCAAAACAGTCATGTACACTCCCCCTTTTTCTCTATGTAGGCTGCTGCATGCAGCCTACATAGAGAAAATGGCCGGGCTGGGGCGCTCTCCGCTGCGCCTTACCAATCACAACGCTGCCATTGCAGCGTTGTGATTGGTTTAGAGGAGCAGGAGGAGGGAGGCTGCCTAAAAGGGCACCAGGACTCCAGAGCGTGAACCCACCCCCCCTTTTTGCCTGCCGTGACTGGTCTTACACGCAGATGTCACCAGGTGCAAGGAACACGGACTTGGTTCCTCAAGCCCAGCAGTAAGTGTGATTATTACGCATAAGGGTCAAAACTGTTTAGACGTTCGAACAAAATCGGCATAGACAAGCGTGTGTTGGTCATGGTCTGCTCCATCCATATGATTCTGACATGATTCAAAGAGACTAAACCGCCATGAGAACAGGTTTTTTTCTTCACAATCGAAGATTTTTGCATTTTGACTATGAGCATTCTTCTATTGCGACAGGGGTCAGGGCCCACCGGGAGCCTGAGTCTTTGTAATGCAGGAGGACACCAGTAAACTTGAATTTCAATGAAAGTGAAAATCAGCTTTTCCCGGAAGTACTTGTGTTCGGAACCATGAGTGACATTAGCTATCAGAAGGCGGAGGAAGCACTCACTATGCTATCACTTAAAAAGTCTCTACACATTTCTCGAGTGAGGTACTGGGTTTTTCAGAACCGGTACTGATCCGGTAACCCAGCGGTGTCAGGGATAACACCCGTAGACCTCGAGTACTTTCCTGATTCAGACCACAGAAACACGAGTCTTCTAGGTGAAGTCAAGGATCAAATTTATTGGCTGCAACCAGGTAACAAGCGTCCTAGAAGTACAACAGCATGTATGCTCTCAGGAGACTGCTCCAATGTACAAAGCCTGGCCTCTTCTTTTATACATCTTTTTATGCTTCAGGCAACATTCTTAAGTTTACGGTGCAAACATTCTAGAATTTACAGTGAGCTATTCACATATTTTCATTACAAAAGGAAAAGCAGAGTCATGGTGACATGTATACATTTAGTGTGTCCAGTTTGTGATCAATTACCCGGCCAGGCCCAACATTTCCATCAGATATCGGTGTACCCTCAATAAAACCGGGCTCCTCCTCATCATAAAGAAAAATAGAAGAAAAGAGCAGAGCCAGGTGTGAGCAAGATTTGGGCAGGGTGTGTGTGCGATGTAAACGATTTATGGCCTGTTGTGCGTTGATGCTATCTCGTTCGGCCACTGGGAGAGGAACTGACCAAACAGGTTTGGCTTGGGGCGATGGCTTCAGCCTGGCCAGGTCACAGGGAAGTCAATTAAGGTGTACGTGTCCTTGATATCAAATTCAGTCACAGTTGCAAGCCTATGTGAAGGGCAACATATAAGATGGATGCCAAAACGCAAAATGGCGGTCAAGGGTTCAGAAACGAAAATGGCAATTTTGTGGTGAAATCGTTACCTGATTGTGACGCAAATGCTTGTGCACAATGTACTAGTCATTATCGGTATTTTGGCATAAAAATCGTCAAAATACGACAAAGTTTATTTCACGGGTTCTAGAAATTTTCAGGAACTACACAAGCGTGCCTCCATTTACAGAGAATCATTAAATTATGCAGTGCAGCCTGTGGTGTTCGATGCAGGAAGCTTGCATTGAACCATGCCAAACTGCAGGAAACATTTTAGCAAGATGCTGGAGTACGTAGATGTGCATATGACGTCCTCAGGCAAATTATCCCTCTTAAACGCTGACGAGTTAGTAGGCCGCAGTGCCCCCGGTTTCTGCTGAGTGCCACGTCATACTCCTTAAGTGCTCAGCCCTTCATATTAAAATGATGATGTATTTCATTAGTACCCAGGCCGCTGGCATTTGCTTGATTGCCCTTGCTCTGAGCCGATGGCTGTGTTTCGCTGTGTCTATGCTGGTCATGTGTCTTTGAGGCACTGTTGTCGGTATGTGTATTGGATTTGGTATATTTCAGTTCCCTTCCTCTGGGCGCTTGATATGTGGACTACTGAGTACATGGGCCTGTGTTACTGAGTGGACAGACGCCAGACACCTTTTTGGCTGCGGCCCTTATTGTGCATTTGCTGATGCTGGGCTTGTTCCTAATGTTTACTGCAGAGATATGTTTGTATGTACATTTTGGGACTGCTTGTTGATCAGGGTCAACGATCACTGATGTCACTGTATGATTTGTTGTATTGTTGCTGAGTCTGAAGGTGTCCTGTGGGAAAGAAGCAGACCGAACGTCCTAGAGAGATCACACTGGGGATATCACACAAAACATAGAGCCACTTGAGTGGAATAACACCGGGGCTACGAGAAGAAACGGAGGTGTCCTCGAGCATGGGAGTCTACCTTGGCTGTTTCCTGGTGTTATAGCAGAGTATGTACGAAAGCAGTGGGAATCATGAGAGTTAGTCATGAATACGAGTGATTTTCACTCCCGATCTCGTGCAAAGAGCCAGTGGATGTGTCACTTCAATACTTCGTTATTTTTTTTAACCAAGCTACCTCATTATTCTTAGCATTCACCCTTCTTACAACAGACATATATCAGAGCTGGCTGCGTGCTTAATAATCACACCGCATGCTGTGTACATAGGAATCATAAGTGTTTGTGTTATTAAACATCATTTTTCATCTGCTGTTGTGTTGTACAAAATGTGAAGAGTTCATTTTTTGAAATCGGGGCTGCATTGTGACAGGTGTTACCAAACCAGAAATGACATTTGTCTCAAATTGTCTGTAATTGTTTAAGAAGTTCTTAGATTATTAATTATTAACTTCTTTCGAGTTGTAGACGTATTCAACTTTGGTCTGTGAAATATAAAACGTGTCTTTGTAACTGCCCAGCAATCACGTCGGGAATGACACCAATTCATCAGGAAAACTTTTCATTTATTAGCTAGGATTTTGTTTTCTCACAACAAGGCTCATCTAAAAGCTGAGTGAATGGGAACTTGCCGGTCTCGTTTTTTAAAAATCATGTACTTTTAAAATATTTTCTTCTGTTACATAAGGCTCTGTCTTTGAATTTGCGCCATGCTTGTCTATGCAGGCTGGATGCCATTGAACCTGGACTCCACCGGTGTGACTTTGTGTGTCCTTGTAATTCAAGGCACACGCCTTGTGTGGTCGCTCACAAGGTACACGCAGAAGGCAGACATAAATTACCCGTGACAATTAATGGTGTCTCCAAACTGCAGCAACGAGAGGATGGGTGGGAGGGGGTTAAAGAGATAGTGGAAACTAGAGGAGGGAGATAGATAGATAGATAGATAGATAGATAGATAGATAGATAGATAGATAGATAGATAGATAGATAGATAGATAGATAGATGGTTGCTAAGAGAGAGGGAGCACACAATGGGGGAGAAGAGGGGAGAGAGAAGGAGAGGTGTGAGCAAGACTGCGAGGTAAGGCTGAGAGAAAGATGTTCGAGCTGAAGGCAGAAGGGATTGTAAGAGGGGTAGAGAGAAGAGGCTAACGAGTACAAGAACTATAAAGATAGAGAGTGGGGTGCAGAAAATGTGGGGCAGGTGCGAGAAAATGGAAGGAAGAAGGCGAGACAGTGGGAGAGGGGAACGATAAAAAAAGAGCAAGCGAGGGAGAACACAGGAGAGAAACAGAATGAGGGAGAAGTTTTAACTGCAGAGTTCTGGGATAGTAGTAGTGTCCACCATTGTTGTGATGTAGTATGTGGGATCTGTCTGTGTGTAGGGTGTGGTAGTAGCGGAAGGCCTTATCTTAATGTAGGGTGGGTGTGGTCTGTCCGTGTTTTGGTGCAGGGCGTCAGTAGTAATGACGAATATGAGGCAGGAGTACGAATAGTGGAATTGCACTCTCAAATTTGTTTGAAAATGCACAATTTGCCCACTCTTTTTTTCAAAATTTTCTCATGGGGCAAAACCTCCCCCGAACTCCCCGTAGGTGGTTCAGGATCTGTCTGTGTGTAGGGTGTGGTAGTAGCAGAAGGCCTTATCTTAATCTAGGGTGGGTGTGGTCTGTCCGTGTTTTGGTGCAGGCTGTCAGTAGTAATGACAAATATGAGGCAGGAGTCCGAATAGTGGGATTGCACTCTCAAATATGCTTGAAAATGCACCATTTGCCCACTCTTTTTTTCAAAATTTTCTCAGGGGCAAAACCCCCCCGAACTCCCCGTAGGTGGTTCAGAATCTGTCTGTGTGTAGCATATGGTAGTGGTGGAAGGACTTATCTTAATGTAGGGTTGGTGTGGTCTCTCCGTGTTTTGGTGCAGGGCGTCAGTAGTGATGACGAATATGAGAGTGGAGTCCAAATAGTGGGAGTGCACTTTCAAATTTACTTGAAAATGCACCCACTCTTTTTTTCAATATTTTCTCGAACTTCCAGTAGGTCGTTCAGCGTCGCAGTGCAGTACGACATATGTCTTACGCCTCACCACCTTCAAATGTCACCATCCGCCACTGATAGCTGGTGCCCCTAAATCTACTGTCTTCCTCACTGATTCTGCCACCTCTAAAAGAGCCATCTCAGTGTTAAAACCGGCACGAAAACCAGATTGAGTATCAAGCAGAATACTGTGGTTCTCGATGAAATTGGCCACATGTCGCTGTACCACTTTTTCTAGCATTTTTTCTGGCGCTGGTAACAAAGAGATAGGTCTATAGTTGTTCAATTCCCCTGGATCAACATTTGTTTTTTTTAAATGGCAGGAGTGTAGCATGCTTCCAAAGGTCAGGGAAAATGCCAGAAGTAAGACAGGTGTTCGTGTTCCTTTTTTTTACTTTAGTATTTTTATTGGTTTTTTTCCCCCATTTTATGGGTACATAGCACATCAAAGAAAAAATATACATACAGGATATTAAAAATTAACATCCAGGTGTTCGTGTTCCATATGTGAGACAACACATGAATGGAGTGGAATGCCAATTCTTTCCACAATTTAGAGGGACAAGGGTCCTCCGGTGACCCAGACATACATCTCTGGATCTCTCACAGCGCTTCCTGCTGAGAAATGGGAGACAATTCCAAAAAGAAAAACTTGGGTTTACTTCTTTCTGTCCCATCTGTTTTGACAGTCTCTACTACTTCCGAAAATGAATTATAGACCTTTCGAATTTTGCTGTCCAAAAAGACAGAAATTCTAACGCACAGTGAAAAAGAGGGTTGTGCTTCGATCCCTAATTTGCGTGGTTTAAGAAAAGAATTAACATCCTTAAAAATGTCTTTGCCTGAGTTGACAGCATTATCGATGAACATTGTTATATAGTCCCTCCTAGCCTCTCTCATCCATTTGTGGAGCTTTTACAGTGATTTCTTAAATGCCACTTTAGCGGTAGCACCATAATCCACCCTCCAGTGACATTACAGGCGTTTGGCACCTGCTTTTGATTAACCTAAGAGTCTCCGAAAACCAAGGGGCAGAGGGGGATTTTCGTATTGTTTTAATGACTCTGGCTGGGGCAGTGGACTCCACTGCTGCGGATATCCACCTATTTAGGGCCAGTGTATCAGTGTTAGGATCTGTAGATAATGGTGGTTTACTAGTCTGCAAAACTGGACCTAGGAGCTTAGCAGTCGGCTTCTTCCAGTTTCTCTTTAAAAGGTAACAGGTGCTCTCGTGCAGGCTGGATCCTACCATACTAAATGAAAATGTAATAAGGCAATGGTCAGTCCAGGCCATTTGGCTTGGCACTTCCATTTTAAGGGATGGGATGCTGGAGAATACAAGGTCAAGGGTGTGCCCTGCTTCATGAGTAGAGAGTTTCATGTGTTGAGTCAAGTTAGCACCCGAAAGAGAAGAGACAAACTTCGTCGCCTGAACGCAGCTTGGGTCATTCACATGTAGATTATAATCCCCCAACGCAGTGAAGTTGGAAATCAGTAAAGATTTATGGGCAATGTAATTGCTCCGTTCCGGGTGTATACTAGGTGTACAGTCTGGTGGTCTATAGACCAGTAGTCCCGCAAAGAAGACTGTCGGGCTGATCTTAATACAAAAGTTAAGCCCTTCAATCACATCCATGTTAAGCAGCCCTGAAGATGCTATTTCCCATGAGACCTTTAAAATAATAGCAACAACCCCTCCTCTTTTCCCTCCCTCCCTGTTGACACAACATATTTTAAAATCAGGTGGAATGCCTAACTCCACTGCTTCTAAGGCATCTTTCTTCAGCCACGTTTCTGTCAAGAACATGATCTCCCACTCATTTTCAGCAAGTAGTAGCCATATGTCCTCCACGTGCTTTGCCAGAGATCTACAATTGATTAGACGCCCTAATCAGCTCAACCTGCTTACTCTGCCCCAGCTTATAGTCCTTCCGGTCGCTTTTTCTTAGATGTCCTGTGGTGTCCCCTAGAGCCCGGTTGCATCCAGTGCACGCGCTGTGAAGTGTATTGTTTGTCAGGATAAAACAATGTGCCCTAGGACAAGGTTTATCACTTAGGGACAGAAGATAATTTCTGGACCATTGAATTACCTCTTTGATAATCAACTGGGCAGCATGGGTGGCACTGGCCGAGTTTGCCTTTGGCGTGCCTTTGGTGGGCCTGCTGCGCCCGTCCTCTGTACGGTCAGGCACACATGCAGTTTAAATATTACCCCCAGTAGCGGAAATGAGGGAACAGGAGGAGGAGCCTTGTCCCTCCACACGAATAGCGCAAACAGCCGTGGTGGACCGGGGACCAGCTGTGATCTAACTGCAAGTGCAAGTGCCTAAGCTACAGTGAAAGTCACCAATACAAGATTTTAAAAGCAGGCTCTATTCTTAAAATATCAGCATTAAATTTGCAATTTACAAAAACACAGCAAAATGTATTCTCTAAAACTCGAGTAGCGTTGCCATCCGGCACTCTGCTACCTGTCGCTGCGCGGCCGGGCACATATGCTGTTTAAACAATGCCCCCAGTAGGGGAAATGAAGGAATAGAGGGAGGAGCTTCATCCCTTCACACGAACAGCACAAAGTGCCACAGTGGAACGGGGACCAGCTGTGATCAAAGTGCAAGTGCCTAAGGTACAGTGAAAGTCACCAAATCAAGATTTTAAAAGCGGGCGCTATTCTTAAAATATCAGCATTCGATTTGTAATTTAAAAAACACAGAAAAATGTAAACTCTAAAACTCGTGTAGCTTTGCCTTTCAGCTCACTGCTACCTGTCGCTATCTTATGCCCTGATCTTGTTGCCAAAATGCTCCATTATTTGATAATCTGCAGTTGATTCGGTCTTAATTGTACAAGCTGGACTGCCAAAAGTGGGATATTATGAAGCCTGGTAAATACCATTACCCTAGAGTGAGGTAATTACCACATGTTTTAAATATTGCATATTCAGAGGCATATGTATGACCCGGTTTCCATTGCGTTAGCAACACGCAACGTGGTACATGCGGGATGCAAACCTTATGTGAGATTTATGAAGCCGTGCAAGGCCACTTTGCGTGGGCCTGAGTACCTCCATTAATCTGGAGTAAACAACACAGTGAAAATCACTGTGTTGTCTTACTCTGTCCTGTGAATGCTTTTCACGGGCGTTGCGTGAGTGTTCTCACACATCTCCCATTTATTTTGACACATTTCCAGATTTACGAGAATTGGTAGACCTGGGAATGTGCCAAAAAGATATGCATTCAGAGGGGGGGGCGTAACGAGGAGAAATATCTTTATTTCACCTTGTTACTTCCTCTTTCAATATGTGCTACATTCTGCAGCACACATAAGGAGAGCAATATGCTTCAGGAGATTGTTTTTGTGCAGGAAGATACCCTTTCTTGCACAAAAACAATCCTGCATGCAAAAGAGGCACCCTTGCACTAAGTTGCAAGGGTGCCTGCTTTGGCGCTAGGCTGCCAAAAGGGCACCAGCACATTGGAAAAGGCAGGAATGTGCCGTATAGTCTTAAATACTGCGCATTCCTGCCCTTTCCCTATCACGCAGTGCAGTGTAGCACGGTTACTTGCTGCACTGCGTGACAATTTCGTAAATACGCTCCTCAGTGTTTGAACCTTGAACCGATATTTAACAGACTGATTGTTTTGCCATTTTTATAGACCTTTTCCCTCAATAAATTTCGGCCCATTTTAACCGTCAGAATCAATCATGGCAGAACTATGAAGGGTGCGATAATTTTGGCAAAACTCCAATTTTGATCCATAATTTAGCCTTCAATTAGTAATGTAGGCCTAAATGTCCTATGTGTTTTTAATTTTCATAAATGCAGAATCTACTAATTCGCTTCTCAACCTGACTACATTGCTTCATCGGGTATTGATATGCGTTTGGGCCAGACACACTTTCTCTTGCTTCCATCTACAGATAATACTGTGAGCTGTTCTTGCTGACAGACCCTGAGACTTAGTAGCGGCTATACAGTAGCAACATCATCCTTTATATCAGATTCAGCCCATCACATTGGTTACTCATAGTCAATAGAAATTCATGCAGTTTTTTCTTTTATTTCATAACTAAAGGTTGCGCAACGAGTAAAAACCGTTTTTAGTTTCTGTACAGGTATAAAGTTGCCTCTTTACTTTGTGTGACACGTCAGTCATGATTAATTCAAATTGGTTTATTAATCAACATTTGAGCACACTGGGAATAGAATTATAATATTCACATGTAATACAAAAAGCGTATATTGCATTACGCATTTTCTGTTCAGTTTTCTAAAGGCATATACGATATTTAATATAAATAAGCATTCAATGCAGCATATGAAGGTAAAGGTGTCCTAAAACATGGAAACTGTACATTTGTAAAAAGGGGTGGGCGTTGCTCCTACCCGGAATCTATGCACCGGGTCATTTGATCACATGGACTACTTCCTGATCCTGGACTGTGAAGCACAGGAAGTTCATACATGCAAACATTTCATAACTAGAAAGAGGGAGATTTTGAAAAAAATAATTGGTGTATTATATTTCTTCTTCTATTGAAGCAGGAGCATTTTCAGGCCGAAAACTGCTAAATTTTGGCTTTAAAATTCGAGTCACCCTCCTGAATCTGGTTTGTTGGCATGTATGAGGCATTACCATTTAATTTTTGGGAGTTTTGCATAACAGAAAAAATCGAGTTGGGAAGCCTGCTTGATAGAGATGTTTTTCTCCCAGGGCATTTTCTCTGAATTCACAGGATGTTTTAGAACTGAGGACTCTGATTCAAACTTGCTTCCTCATTGGCACAGCAGAGGGACTGACATTAAAAATGTGCTGTAGTAAGATCGGATGTCAGATCTTTACTTTACCTAGAGAAAACACAGTGTCAGCACTATGGCAGGTAGAAAGTGTGACAAAGGGATTGTGCAAGAGTTCAAGTTGCCTTGCCTCTCCCCAGCAGATTCTGATTCTGCAAAAATCGGATTTCTGCATGCAGGAATCAAGAGGCGGGTGTTTAGCCTTGAAATCCGCAGTCTCCCATCTGAAGCGGGAGGGTTGGAGGTTGTTGCTGGTAATCATGTCTCTTTGACAAGCAGATAGTGAGACATAGAACATGCAGTAGGTCGAAGTTTTCTATGAATGGCTTGGCGGGCAGACGTGGAGGTGTGCGGGAATAGGAGTCGCTAGGGGAGGGAAGCAAAATAAAAAAGAATATTTCAAGCTCCTCTTCTTCAGGCACAGGCTCCCATCCTGCCCTGTAGCCAATCCTGAAGCTGCTCCCATGTGATTAGCACTCCAGGGCAGACTGGGAGTCTATCCCTGCTCTCTCCAACCCCAGCAATGCATCTGGGTTGGAGAGAGCTTTACCGTGCATGGCAGTTTGGCTGACCTGAGATGGCTGGCCAAACCGTCATGCCCAGTGAAGGGAGTGCACTACCCCATGCCCCACCTGCAAGACTTGGCAGGAAAAAAGAAATAAAATGAGTGTCGCTGTATTTTTCCTTTCCTACCATTTGTTGGTGGGGAGAGAAATGCTTCTCTGCCATACCGGAGGAACCGCTGCTGGGAACGTAACGTTCTCACTCTGTTGTACTTTATCAACACTGTGACACTGCCAGAAAACTTGAGTTGATGTAATTGTCTCATAATGGCGGGCCTTGTTTCATTTACTTTGAAGCAAGTGCTCCGTAAGTTTCAGTTTAAGTAAACCTACCTGTATTGTCTTCTTGTGGAAATATTTGTTGTGAGGAAAACTAAACACTAAGGGGTGCCATTCTGATGACGTCTGGAAAGGCTCTGAATGGCATTCGATTAATCCGAATCTGATTTGAAACCCGCCTTTCTGACCGACTCGGACTTGTTTCCCAACAAAAATAAGCCCAGTTACCCCATAAATAATGGTACTGGAGCGGACCACTTACACCTCTGGTTCCCTATGCCACTGCACCGGCTGACCCAGTGGCATGACAGGCTTGTATTGGACCATAATGCTGTGAAGGTAAGTGAGTTTATTGACCTCTTGTTAAGTACTAAAATATAGAAATAAGCAAGGTGAAGTAGACCCCAAAAACCTTGGCCATAATGCTACCGCAACAAAATGGGAAATACTTGTAAACGTATCTTTGGGAGTAAGAGCAGAAAAATTAGCATTCAGTAGTTTCGGTCTTCAATGGACACAACAAAACACAAGTATGATGATGAAATGACCTCCAGATGGTGACGCGAAGTAAAGCATTTTCCAGAGGAGACCAAGCGTGAAAGGGGTAAAAGAAGATTAAAGGAGGAAGCCTAGAGACCCAGGGAGCCTACCTGCTGTGTCCCCCTCCCGCCGCCGCATCCGACCGAGGGAAGCGGCCGCCGAGTGGAGGGGGGCAACTAAAACTACATCCCCCAGCAGGCTTAGCGGCGCCACACGCCGAGGCAAGCGCGCCAGCCGGCGCATAAAGGCGGCATCACCCCGGCAGAGCGGGTGACGCGAAGTAAAGCATTTTCCAGAGGAGACCAAGCGTGAAAAGGGTAAAAGAAGATTAAAGGAGGAAGCCTAGAGACCCACGGAGCCTACCTGCTGTGTCCCCCTCCCGCCGCCGCATCCGACCGAGGGAAGCGGCCGCCGAGTGGAGGGGGGCAACTAAAACTACATCCCCCAGCAGGCTTAGTGGCGCCACACGCCGAGGCAAGCGCGCCAGCCGGCGCATAAAGGCGGCGTCAACCCCGCGCTGCGGGAGCGCGCGGGAGCGCCCGGGGCTAAGCCCGGGCAAAGGGCGGGCCCTCTGTGGCCCTCTGGGGACCAAAGGAGACGGGACGGGCTATCCCCCTAACAACTGCACTGGAGACACCCCGACCTAAGGCTCCAAACGGGATTCATAGACATCGGGAGGTTATACACTCATTTCCAGAGGATGACGAAAGTGCCAAAAACTCCAATGGCCACAAGATCAACAACGAGATTGAAACCTGTGAGTACCCCACTACCAACTATAACTGCCATTGATATAATGTTGCAAAAAACTATTAGTGTAGTGGCGGACGCTATCCAGGACACAGAGAGACGTCTCTCCTTGACCCCAGACATGTGTTTTCCAAATCTATCTCTACATACCACTAATAACACATGCATTATGGATGATAGTTCTAACTCACAAGAATCTTTATTGATGCAATCTTTTACAGACTTACCAAACTCACACATGAAGGACACAACATCGAAATCTTTAATTACGTGCCCAACAACGCTCGCAAATGAAAGTAGCCCTTCAATCCTAAGTAATTGCGGTAATAATATAAACCGCCTGCATACATTTTCCCCAGACTCCGAGATCCAGCTAATAGAGAGCCACCCACCAGCCAGTCAAATCGCCCCGATACCTACACTTGATCAATTAAGTCACAAGAAGAAGTGCGCGAAGAAAAAACGTAAGACCAAATATCTTATGAAAAATACCCATCATCCTGTAGGCAAATCTAAACGTTCAATCAAAGACATGTGGCAGAAACTCATCCAGGATAAACCCACTGATAACACTTTAACAGGGCCCCTCCATATTCTTTCTCCAGACCCGGCTCTGTCTTGTAATCATAATAACAATTCAGAGACCATTCAGGTCAACGAGCAGACTGGACATATACTCGAAGCATCTTCAACGAACACGCCATCTTTGTCCGACATTGAAACATTGATCAAATCCCTCTTACACCCTATCAATAATCGGATAGTTAATATAGAGAAGGCTCTAGGGAAATTTGAAAGAGCACAGAATGAAGTTTCATCTAAAATTCTTAAAATGCTTAAAGCATCCAATACAACCTCTACCTTTGTGCCAGCGAGCACAAATCTCAATATTAGCAACCCGAAAACTATAAATACTAATGTTAGCAACTCAGCGGCTAGTCCTGTTAAACAGGTTACAACACAGAAACGGGGCCCGCCAACTGTAAATAACTCTCCTTCATCTCAACAAGTAGTTTCAACCCCAGTTCAGACAGCACCTAAACTTACAAATAATGTGCAGATTATCCCCGTCCCTGCGGACACTGATGACAGCGAATGGGCTGCGGAGAGTTCTCCCTTGGGCACAACTAGAGTCAATAACGAAACATCTAAGCACCCCATCATTCCAACCAGGAACATCTCTACTAATGTACCAGGGACAAACCAACTTAGACCTAGGTTGACAAGAACGACCACACATATAAATCTCCCTCCCGAGTCTAACGCCCACACAATAGTTATGATTGGGGTACCCAAGTTAGTTGAAAATAGGAGGGAAACTAACGTCGAATTAAAGAACAAGGTTATGCAGTGGCTAACCACTCATAGACCACTTCCCCCCCACATAACAGGGACAATCTCTCATGTTAGGAGAGTAGACTGGGTGGGTACAAGATACAAATCAACTGAGGGAGACTGTATTGTCATCAACTTTAAAGATAGGGGAGCTGCTAAATTTATCGCCAACTGGAGGAGCTCCTCTACAAACAGTCTGATCCGTACAATGGGATTAAGTTATTTCTACCCACGTAACCCTGATGGCCATAGGTATAATACCAAACGCCCTTATGGTTATGAGGGGCCCCAGGCGGTTGATACTTATCCCCAATCATGGGCCCCTGCCTTAGCTCCCAATCAGGGGATAACTACGGACTTAGAAGCGCAACGATATGCTCATTCTTGGGAAGATAACGATATGCTCATTCTTGGGAAGATAGAACTTATAACTATCCATCATATCCCATGTATGAGAAACCAGAACCTGTCTATCATCCATATACAAGATCGTATTCAGCCCATAATTTATACCAGATTCCAACCTCAAATAGATATGATATCCTTTATAACAACGACAATGACTACCTGGATGAGGTAGATTGACTGGCATCCGTCTCACCCTCCAGACTTCTAATTAATCAGTTAAAATCTGTTGTCCCTCCCAATATAATAAGATCTGACATCACCGAGAACACTTATGCCACCTCTAGCGCACAGTTAGATATCTCTAAAACAGAGCCGATAATACTTACCTCTGAAAGTTTATCTTTACAAGGTGCATCTGTCCCTCTCACTGTTGACTTATGCCCCCCCTTTCATTAAAACATGTTCCAATTATTTAGATAGTGATAGAAGTCCCCAGAGAGATACCGAAAGTCATGTTGACTTACACCTGCATTTACCATCTTACACAACCGCAGAGATAGGGGAACCCCATAATAATTATAATTCCATCAAAATTTTATCATGGAACATTGCAGGTTTGGCTGCAAAAATCAATGATCATACTTGGGTAGCGTTTGTTAAAAATTATACTATACTGTGCTTCCAGGAAACTTGGCTCACTGACAATAACGTTTTTATCGAGGGATTCCAAAGCTTCTTTGTTCCCGCACTTCCTTCACTCAGCGGAAGGGCAAAGGGGGGCCTGGCAATATTCATCAGCCTTTCCCTGGTGACACAGACAAAAAATAAACATTTGGACAATACTAACATACAGATTTTGGAGCTTAGAAAGGGCAAAAAAGCATTAACCCTGGTTAACTTCTATAATGCCGTATCGCCATCAGGTGAATGTAATATTTCCAAACTTTACGAGTACATTCACGATAATCTGGTAGTTCTATCACGGAACAAAATAATTGTTGGCGATTTTAATGTGCATATTTGTGGTCACCCGACATCGTCATCTTTGGGCTCTCTGGGTTGTGGAAACAGGTCAGGCCTTCATTTTGTGCACTGCCCATGAGGCTCTAATATGAATAATTTAATAGACGGTCTGGACTTGAGAATTGCAATGACCTTGAAAGAGGATTCCTTCATTTACGAAACTCCAACCTATAAAGGTTCAGAACAAGGATCCTTTATTGATCATATACTGCTCTCCGTCGATATGGCAAATTCAGCTACAAATTTTAACATCCATGAAAGTATTTACAGTGACCATAACCCGATCTCCGTGGAAGTTATAAGTGGACTGTTCGAATTCCGCAAAAACCGCAAAGACCCGGGTGTCTTAAAATTAATTAATGGCAACCGACGATTAAAGTGGTCTTCAATAAACAGTGATGCTCTACTTGAATCCGTTAAACTGAGCTGTGTTCAAGAACTTACCCTCTGCACCTCTAATATCACTCCTCCGGATCTTATATTATCTGCTTTTGCTGAGCTGACCCGTAGAGTTGATCAACTACTCTCAGTACCATTGAAGGGACAAAGCAACCAACAGCCAAGATGGTTTGATCACACCTGCTCAAGAGCCAGTCGACAACTAAAAACGGCTCTTAAGAATAAACCAAGGGATCCCACATTAATTAAAATCTTACGCTCTGATTATAAATCCGCTTTGGCATCACGTAAAAAGGTAATAAAGGCGAACATTTGGGAATCTCTTCTTGATCCATCCATCCTGGGCAACAGCTCCAAGTTTTGGAGCTTAATCAACAAACCAATGTTTGATGATCCTAACGCTGCCACCATTGGAACTGGCATACCTGAAAGTGAGTGGGTCTCTCATTTTAGTGCAATTTTTAAAAGCGACGATACGCGGCATACGCAAGCTCCAAAACCTCCTGTAGAAGCCCCGCTGTTGTTCACAGATAAAGAAGTGGAAATGGGGATTCGCTGTCTAACTAGTAACAAGGCACCGGGCCCAGATGGCCTCCCCCCAGATTTATTCAAATCCAATGTCTCCTTCTGGGCTCCAATCCTCACGGCGGTGATCAACGCTGGAGCCGCTACCGGGGCCCCCAAGTCTTGGGGAGCCTCAACTATTGTACCCGTGTACAAGAAAGGAGACAGAAGCAACGCAGCCTGCTACAGGCCAATCTCCCTGATTAACTCTGTTGCCAAGGTTGTCGGTGGGATCATCCTAAACAGGTTATCCATATGGGCCAAAAACAACAAAGTTATGTCACCAGCACAATATGGCTTTATACCAGGACATTCTACAATAACACAATGCCTGAATCTATACCTAATTAGTGGCAAATACACCTTGGCCAGAAACGGCACACTAAATATGGCCTTTATGGACCTATCATCGGCCTTCGATTGCGTCGACAGAAATAAACTTTGGGATGTCTTGCTGAATATGGGGGTTGAAAAAAATCTAATCAATTTCCTGGCCGATCTTCACAGCGATACACAGGCGAATGTGCGGTACACCAAAGACTTAAAAGTAACCAAAGACTTTAAAATAAATCGGGGGGTCAGACAGGGCTGTATTTTAGCGCCTTTTCTTTTTAACTTATATATTAATGATTTAGAGGAGCATCTTTTAAAAACAAATACGGATTACCCATACATAGGAAAAAGGGGCGTCCCTGTCCTTCTCTACGCTGACGACGCAGTCCTTATTTCCAGAACTGCACTTGGCCTTCAAATTTTACCGGACTCTTTTTTTTCATTTTATGAATTCACGAGGTCTGTGTATTAATAACGCCAAGTCATATATCATGAAGGTAGGATATGGGCCCAAGAAGACTTACCCATTTTCTGTTAATGGGGAAAAAATACCCTTCACAACAACTTTTTCCTACCTTGGCGTATTGTTTGACAGTAAACTCACATGGGGACCAGCATTAAAGAAAAAGAGAGGAGACTTAATAAGGACCAATGCGGCAATAATTGATTTTGCTCGTAAAATGGGTAATACACCTGTGGTTGCGTTAATGAAATTATACCAAGCCAAAAGCATATCAGTTGCTTGCTACAGGAGTGATCTTTGGGGATTCTTACCAGTGGCCGACCTAACAACCACAGAAAACAGTTTTTTAAAACAAGTTTTATGTTTACCGAAGAGCACGGCCAACTTCTCCACCCATGAGGAACTGGGCACGCCATATTTAGAGGATAAAATCGCAGTAAATCCCCTCCTGTGCTGGCTAAATTGTTGGATGAACAATGAAATATCTCTCACCCAGAATATTTTATCTGAAGCACTCACATGGGATGGGAAATTTAAGATACCCTGGATAAAGTATATTCGAAACTGTCTTCAAGACCTGGGCAGGATGGACCTCTTCTTAACACCACAGTCAGTAACAAAGCATGATGTAACATCTGTAAAGGTTACATTTTTAATGACCCGTCAGATGGCTAGGGAAGAGGCTGAACTGAAGAAGGGCAGTGTGTTGAGTCATACCTTATCCAAATCATGTATTCAAATAGAACCCTATTTATCCTGGGCCATCTCCAGATATGAGCGCTTTTTATTGACTAGATTTCGATTTGACCTTTTCCATCTGATGCTAGCCGTGCCCAGTGGAGCTCATAGGGGACAAGTGTTGCCAGCTTGCGGCTGCGACAACAAGTCTCCGCAAGATCTGGCGCACTTTTTATTTATATGCTCCTATTATACGTTACCACGAAAAATGTTTTTAAAACCTCTTTTTAAAAAACTGAATTTTGTGGAAATAAGGCCTGCACTAATTTATCTTAAAATGTTGCACTGTGAAAGCACTTTATATGTATGCAATTTTTTAAAGACAGCCCTGAGATTTAGAAAAAGTATGGAAGGTTAATAAGTCTCTGATAAATTGTACATTCGCTTTTTCATGAGCTGTGATAGGCTATAACGCAAATCACTGTTTTATACCTAACCTCTTAATTGATGAATTGTTTACACATGTGTCTTTTTTCTTTTTCTGTACTTTTATGACTGAATTTACCCTCAGTCGAATAAAGAAATTTTGATTTGAATTGACCTCCAGATGGTATATTCACATGAAGTTACAAGGATACGTCAGCATAATTCCTGGCATTATCTTTGAATTCTTTTATACAGCTGCTCTCAGAAGCCCTGCAGCAGAATGTGCTTCTTTAGAATCCATGAACCCAGATTGTGATTAGAGACATTTCATTACCACCTCAATTTTCTCATTTCTAGGTACTGATTGACATCAGAGCTGTCCACAAGACCCACTGTTAGCAATTATTTAAAATGTACATGGATTTGGCTATGGCTCCACCCAGAAAATATCACTCTCTCACCTCATGCTATTGACTGTTTAGTTTATCATTTCACTTACCAAAAAGTGGTTCAGTTGGAATGCATAAGAGACTATGGGGCATATTAGCAACAAATAGCGGGGCATATTAGCAAGGGCAATATCGCCGCTTTAGCTGGACTTTTTCCAGCTAAAGCGGCAATATTTCTATCGCCCTATTAGCATTCTGTCGCTAACAGCAGTTAGCGACAGCTTTTAGGCGACAGCTACAGCTTTGGGGCCCGCTTTGCATGTCAGCGATATTTATCGCTAATGACATGCAAAGTGGGCGTACTCAAACTGTTAGCGACTGAAAACAGTCGCTAACCGACTATCGCCTATTAGCAAGGCAGGCGAAGCGATGAAAAAAATCGCGCTAAGCGCGATTATCGCTAGAATCTGACGCCTGCTAAAATGTTGACTTACCTGTATAGTCAATGGGGCGGTGGATTATCACATTAAGCCCCCATTGGCATTAATGCGAGAACATCTCTGGATTTCCAGCGATATTCTCGCATTGAGCCGCTATCGCCGGATATTTTATCGCATTAGAGATAAACATTGCTAATAGCATGTTATCACTGTGATAATATCTGGCAAGAGGCAGCAATATAAAAAAAAATGCGCTAAGCGCATTTAGCGATAAATATCGCTATTTGTTGCTAATATGCCCCACAATCCTTCTTTGATATTTGTTCCTCAGCATTGGTAACGCTGATAGATTTGGCTTTTATGTGATAAAAAGCATTTCTGCATGCCTCAAACGAAACAGCATTTGTGAATTCCTGTGTTTACACGTGTTGCACTATTGCTGTGCCAATGCATGTTTCTTGTATGGATTATTTCTGAATGAAGGATCTATATACAATGATACCAAGTGGCAGTACACTCAAACTTTATATATGTGTTAAACATGTGTTTTAGCATCCTTAAAGAGGTAACATCTATTACCCTTTTTGCTATTAAATATTTTTGAAATATTTTATAGAGTTAATTATCAGCTAGGTGTAAGTCACATTTTGTATTCATGGCCAGGACTTATTTCAGTGTGAACAAGGGAACGATCCTGGCAAAGAGTCCTCACTACACTTCCTGTTATTCTCTGCTGTTTCCCTCTTACCTTGTGATGAGATTCTCTAAAGAGAACGGGAATGCTTTTAAACATGCCCTCATGCTGATGGTGCTGGCCTAGCTATCCCTGAAAGACGAAACAAAAAATGAGATATGGAGATGCACTACTACACTGTCTACTTACCAGGACATTACTCCCTTTATAAAGAAGTTAACACATCTATGCAATTGGTAGTAGGTAGACTTAATATCCGTACAAACCATAACAATTAGACAACCTTTCCTTATGAAATAGAAAAAAACTGCATGAATTTCTATTGACTATGAGTAACCAATGTGATGGGCTGAATCTGATATAAAGGATGATGTTGCTACTGTATAGCTGCTACTAAGTCTCAGGGTCTGTCAGCAAGAACAGCTCACAGTATTATCTGCAGATGGAAGCAAGAGAAAGTGTGTTTGGCCCAAACGCATATCAATACCCGATCGATGAAGCATTGTAGTCAGGCTGAGAAGTGAATTAGTATATTCTGCATTTATGAAAATTAAAAACACATAGGACATTTAGACCTTCATTACAAGTTGAAGGCTAAATTCTGGATCAAAATTTGGAGTTCTGTCAAAATTATCGCACCCTTCACAGTTCTGCCATGATTGATTCTGACGGTTAAAATGGGCTGAATTTTAATAAGGGGAAAGGTCCATGAAAAAGGCAAAACATTCGGTCTGTTAAATATCGGACCAAGGTTCAAACACTGAGGAGCATATTTACGAAATTGTCACGCAGTGCAGCAAGTCACCTTGCTGCACTGCACTGCGTGATAGGGAAAGGGCTGGAATGCGCAGTATTTAAGACTATACAGCACATTCCTGCCTTTTCCACTGTGCTGGTGCCCTTTTTAGAAGCCTAGCGCCAAAGCAGGCACCCTTGCAACTTGGTGCAAGGGTGCATCTGTTGCATGCAGGATTGTATTTGTGCAAGAAGGGCTATCTTCCTGCACAAACACAATCTAGCTGAGGCATATTGCTCTCTCTATGTGTGCTAGAGAATGTAGCACATATAGAAAGAGGAAGTAACAAGGAGAAATAAAGATAGTTCTCATTGTTACGCCTCCCACTCTGAATGCATATCTTTTTGGCGCATTCCCAAGTCTACCAATACTGGTAAATCTGGGAACGTGTCGAAATCAATAGGAGTTGTGTGGGAACACCCTCGCAACGACTGTGGAAAGCGCTCGCAGGGCAGAGTAAGTGAACGGAGCGATTTGCACTGTGTGCGTACTCCAGATTAATGGAGTCACTCAGGCCCACGCAAAGTGGCCTTGCATGGCTTCATAAATCTCACATAAGGTTTGCATCATGCAAGTACCACGCTGCGTGTTGCTAACGCAATGGAAACCGGGTCAAAAATATGCCTCTGAATATGGAATATTTAAAACACGTGGTAAATACCTCACTCTAGGATAATGGTATTTACCAGGCTTCATAATATCCCACTTTTGGCTGTTCAGCTTGTACAATTAAGACCAAATCAACTGCAGATTATCAAATAATTGAGCATTACGGCAACAAGATCAGGGCATAAGATAGCGACAGGTAGCAGCGAGCCGGAAGGCAAAGCTACTCGAGTTTTAGAGTTTACATTTTGCTGTGTTTTATAAATTACGAATTGAATGCTGATATTTTAATGATAGCGCCCGCTTTTAAAATCTTCTATTGGTGACTTTCACTGTACCTTAGAGACTTGCACTTGCACTTTGATCACAGCCAGTCCCCGGTCCATTGCAATTCGTTGTGCTGTTCGTGTGGCAGGATGAGGCTCCTCTACTTTTCCCTCATTTCTGCTACTGGGGCAATGTTTAAACTGCTTGTCTGCCCGGCCGCGCAGCAACAGGTAGCAGCGAGCCGGAAGACAAAGCTTCTCGACTTTTAGGTTTACATTTTGCTGTGTTTTTTAAATTACGAATTGAATGCTGATATTTTAAGAATAGCGCCCACTTTTCAAATCTTGTATTGATGACTTAGGCACTTGCACTTTGATCACAGCCGGCCCCCAACGACTGTTTGCGCTGTTTGTGTGGAGGGACAAGGCTCGTCCCCGTGTTCCCTCATTTCCGCTACTGAGGGCAATATTTAAACTGCATGTGTGCCCGACCACGCAGCAGACGCATGCAGTGGGCGCACCGAAGGCACGCCAAAGGCAAGCCCGTTGGCGCCCGTCCGCGGCTGGATCGCGGCCAGCGCCAGCCATGCTGCCCAGCTGATTAGGAAAGAGGTAATGGTCCAGAAATTATCTCTGTCCCTAAGGGATAAACCTTGTCCTAGGGCACATTGTTTTAACCTGGCAATCGATACACTTCGCAGCGTGTGCACTGGATGCCACCGGGCTCTAGAGGACACCAGAGGACATCTAAGCCAAAGTGGAAGGGCTATAAGCTGGGGCAGAGTAAGCAGGTTTAGCTGATTAGGGCGTGTCTAATCAAGTGTACATCTCTGGCAAAGCACGTGGAGGGGGTGTTGCTATTATTTTAAAGGACTCATGGGAAATAGCATCCTCAGCGCTGCTTAAAATGGATGTGATTGAAGGGCTTAACTTTTGTATTAAGATCAGCCTGACAACCTCCTTTGCAGCACTACTTGTCTACAGACTACCAGACTGTACGGCTAGTATACACCCCGCACTGTGCAATTACGTTGCCCAGAAATCTTTACTGTTTTCCAACTTCACTGTGTTGGGGGATTTTAATCTACATGTGAATGACACAAGCTGCATTCAGGCGATGCAGTTTGTCTCTTCTCTTTCTTTATGGTGCTAACTTGACTCAGCACATGAAACTCCCAACTCAAAAGGCAGGGCACACCCTTGATCTTTTATTCTCCAACATCACATCCCTGAAAATAGAAGTGCCAAGCCAAATAGCCTGGACTGACCATTGCCGTATTCCATTTTGTATGGTAAGACCCAGCCTGCACGAGAGCATCCATTAACTTTTAAAGAGAAACTGGAAGAAGATGACTGCTGAGTTCCTAGGTCCAGTTTTGCAGACTAGTAAACCACCATTATCCACAGATCCTAACACTGATACACTGGCCTTAAATAAGTTGATTTCCGCAGCATTGGAGTCCACTGCCCCAGCCAGAGTCACAACAAAATGAGAAAATCCCTCTCTGCATCTTGGTTTTCAGAGACTCTTAGGTGAAACAAAAGCAGGTGCAAACGTCAGTGGAGGGTGGAGTATGGTGCTATCGCTAAAGTGGCATAACAAGCTCTACAAATTAATGAGAGTGGCTAGGAGGGACTATAGAAGAATGTGCATCGATAATGCTGACAACTCAGGTAAAGATGCGTAAGAATTTCTGACTTTTTTTTTAAATTCCTTTTCGGTGGTAGAAGAGACTGTCAAAACTAAAAGTAAACCTAAGTTTTTCTTTTCGGAATTTTCTCCCATATCTCCCATCTCCCAGCAGAAGTGCTGGGAGAGATCCAGAAATGTAAGTCTGGGTCACCGGAGGACCCGTGTCCTTCTAAATTGTGGAAAGAATTGGCGCTCCACTCCATTCATGTGTTGTCTCACATATGGAACACAAACACCTCTCTTACTTCTGGCATTTTCCCTGACCTGTGGAAGCATGCTGCACTCCTGCCACTTAAGTAAAACCCTAATGTTGTTCCAAGGGAATTGAACAACTATAAACCTATCTCTTTGTTGCCAGCGCCAGAAAAATGCTAGCAAAAGTGGTACCAGATACGAAAAAGAATAAACCATAACTAAACAGCTTGAATGAATTCAAAGAAATTATACCAACATTGTTTTTATTCACAACGTGGACCATAACAAATTATTCATAAAATACATCCATAATTGATTACAATTGTTGCCCCTAAAGAGATGGACAGGGAAGGGTAGTGTTTGGATAGTGAGGGTACTGGAGTAGTAATAGAACAGTGGTCACTATGACCTCAATAAACCAGAAATAATGATAAATTGACAAACTGAAAAATGCAATTCATTAATTGATTAAAACAAACTCATGCCTCAAAGAAACAAAATCACAAATGATAAATCAGGAAAGAGGCTGAAGGTAAGAAGGAGTGTCGACGTTTCGACCCAAACTGATGCAGGCATGGAGTGAAACCTTGCTAGAGGGTCTTCATCAGGACAAGGGCACGGAGGGGGGCAGTGAATCTGCATAGAAAGTTAATAGATTAATATTAGTGATGGTCATAATGATCCATATAATCCTAAAATAATTATAAATGGACGAGAGGAGGAATTGTAGACACAGAGTCGTTGAAAAAGGTCACTAGGAGGAAAACATTAGAAGAACAACTGGTGTTAGCCAAGGATTGGTTGTACACCACATGAGGGTGAAATCACGACCCCATCCTAATTAAGTGGACAATGCCCCACATCTTCTGAGGTGAGCTGTTGCTAATGCTTGTGACATCAGGAGTAATAAAATCTTACCAAAATCAAGGTCCCTTTGAGATTTGGTAAAAGGGCTTTCGAAAATCGTTTGTCACAGATAGAATAACAGGAACGACCAATTAGTGTTGTGTAATGTGTCAAGGACAGTAAATAACCATAGGTGTAGGATAACAACCATAATGGGCACATTGGACTGATTACCTGACTTAGGAGACGTAATCAGAGATGGAAAGGGAATCCGTCATGTGGATCAGGATCCTACAACAAGTAGATTGTCAAAGATGGAATCATAGGCAATTGGATTAAAGGAATGTGTCAAGATATACAACAATAAGCCTCCCTGAGATGCTTAATGAGGCCGTGGGACGCAAGGGGTTCCTATGTGATTAGTCTCTCCAATAATGCAGGGGGACTTGTTCTATAAAATACAATACAAAACGTTGGGTTCTTAATATAGGTTGCACGAGTGTGGCCACAGTGGTGTTGTTGCTATAGTAATAGAGTCTCACATACCTGATGCGTTCGAAACGCTGGACTCTACAGGGGGGATCTGGATGGGAAGTTGAATTAAATCGAAGGTGAAGACAACCGTCGGGAGGTGTCCAACTTCTGGAAAGTGTAGAAATGGCTGTGATGAGTTATTCGTACAGATAATGCCCAATTCCTTGATCAATGCATGGGAGAGTCATAAGTAGCCTACCTTTAAAAAGGCTTCACGGGCTGTCTCGAGGGTCTGAAATATTGTGGTGACATAGCCACACACGTGAATATGGAATCTGCGAAGACATGAAATCGGCGTGTAATTATTACCGTTTCATCAGAAATAAACCGCTAGTGTTTAAAGTAAAGTTCTAACTAGCATACCTACTGGAGAGAGAATCACAGGTTTCCACGAGGGGTCAGTTCATCAACATAAGTCGGCATACGCCGTCTGAATGAGAAAGGATATTGGCTAAAATATCGCGGTGAGATGGCCACGCACATAGGTAAGGAATCTGCAAAGACATGAAATCAGCTGGTTATTATTACCGTTTCATCAGAAATAAACCGCTAATGTTTAAAGTAAAAGTCCCAACTAGCATAGCTGCTGGAGAGAAAATCACAGGCTTCCACTGGGGTTTAGTTCATCAACATCAGTCGGCATACGCTGTCCGAGTGAGAAAGGATATTGACTTCCTGATGGAAGTTCCGATCACATGGGCGACGGTGATCATAGAAACAGAAAAAAGACTCCCAAGGGCAACTTAGAATGAGTAGTCCAATACTTTCCAAGTAGATCAATAACGATCTGAAATTCAAGGCTCGTCGGAAAACTGTTATTTACACCGGAATGTATTGGACCATGTGCACATTGTTGGTGGTATATACTGAGCTGGTCCCTAATAGGATGTTATATACGGGACATTCAATTAAGTGCATTGAGCTACTATTCGATATATTTTTGTACATCAAGGAACGTATGTTCAATTAGGAGCGGCGTGTAACAGACTCAATGGGGTCTATTCATACACCTTGTAGCGCCATATTTTTTGTAATGAATCACAAACTGAGACTGAATTAGAAAGGTGTCCCAATTCAATACATTTAGGACAGAAAAAGTGCACCCGAGCCACGAAACAAGGATAAAAAAATGAATACAGTAAATGCATTTGTTAACTGTTATCAATAATCCATTCAGAGTAAACAGATACCATGAAAAGGACTCAGTACGGCGTACCTATCATGCAAGATGGTAAGGCCGTCACATCATTGGGTATCTGGCTATCATGTCGGTCACATAGTCAGGAAAGTCATTCACGATCTTGGGTTGCATATACATAGTACAGAATTAACAGTTCTGGATAACCGGCATACGGTGTACCTATCAGGCACGATGGTAAAGGCTGTATGGTTCCCAAGGTCAACATCAAAAATAATCAGCATAATCAGAAAACTAAATGAACATAATAGTGGATTTTTTAAATGCTCAGAAATCTAAATGTACATAGTAATAGATCTTATAAATTCGCCATTTGGGCAAAGGTACTTTCTGTTTCATAAAGACCTGACCTTACAGAGTCAAACAAGAACATCCATTTTGCTTCTCGGATGTTAAGAATATTGGAGATACTGCCCCCTCTAGGGCCCAGTGTGACTTTCTCCAAGACAACCCATTTAAAACTGTCTGGTGAGTGTTTTTCAGTTTTAAAATGGTCGACTAGTGGAGCTCCTACTACCTCATATCTATCTGATCCTGCTGGTATGCTGCATAATCCTGACTTTTGCCTTCTGTTGAGTCTGACCTACATAGATTAGATCACATTCACAAATGATTTCATAGATCACATTAGAAGTGTTACAGTTCGTGAGTGATTTTAAAGAGATCTTGTGGTCCTTGTATTCAAAGACCTTTGTCTGAATTGAATTGTTGCATGCTTTGCACTTAGTGCATCTGTGGTGGCCTGTCACTGGTGGGAGATTCCAAAGTGATATCACAGTTCTAGGTTCCACCGGAGGGAGGAAGGATCGGAAAACATGATCCCTAATGTTTCTACCCCTTTTGAAGGCATGCAATGGTAGGGCTGGATAGCCGATATCATCCGATATCATCGGCCAATGTTTATTTATAATTTTCTTAACCCTATTGCTTTCCGTTGAAAAGGTAGTTACACAAACCATCCGATTATTCTGTGGGTCAGTGTTCAGTTTGGGTTGTAGCAAGCACTTCCTGGGGTTATACCAGGCTCGTTTTTCGGCCTTCTTGACAAGGCGTCGAGGGTACCCCCTCTGTATTAATCTGCTCATAAGATCGTCGGCTTGCTCCATATAGTGTACCTTGTCCAAACAATTCCTCTGAAGTCGCAGGAATTGACCAATGGGCAGATTATCCCTAAGGGACCTGGGATGGTGACTCCCATATTGAAGGAGCGAATTGCGCTCAGTTGACTTCCGAAAGAGAGTTGTTTGCAAGGTGCCATCTTTGTTGTAGATAGTGAGATCAAGAAAATCTACTTGTGCTGAATCTGATTTAAAAGTGAATTTAATATCCATAGATTGTAAATCCAGCCATGCCTGAAAGGCAAGTAGCTGGGTATCATCACCATTCCAGATGAACAGGACATCATCTATGTACCGGACCCATAAACCAAGATGGTCTTTGAATGGGTTCCGGTCATTAAGAATGATGTCTTCTTCAAAGGCAGCCATTAAGAGAATGGCCAGATCTGGGGCAAATGTGGCCCCCATCGCCACACCTTCGGTTTGCAGGTAGAAATGGTCTTGGAAAATAAAAAAGTTGTGCATCATAGCCAGCCTCAGGAGTCCTATTATAAATTCAGTAGGTACAGGTGTTGGGGCAGTCCTCAGATTTAGATAGCGTGTCATAACAGTCAGAGCCTCCTCCTGCGGGATAATCGTGTATAGTGAGGTAATGTCACAAGTAACTAACATCTTCTTCTCAGCATTAAATGGCAATCCATCCACTATATTAATAGTGTACATTGTATCGCGGAGATAGGTGGGAGTCGCCTCAGGCAGGGGTTTAAGAAAGAAATCAATATACCGACCCAAGGGTTCCAGCATAGACCCACAACCCGATACAATGGGTCTTCCCGGTGGTTCATTCAAGTTCTTATGAATTTTTTTGGGGGAAAATATTGTCGGTATTCTGGGGGTCTGCTGGTTAAGGTAGTTAAATTCCAGTTCGGTAAGGAACCCTTCATCAAGCCCCGTCCTAGTCAGGAACAGGATGTCGGAAGCTAGTGCTAGATCCCTCTGTGCACTAGCTTTCGACATCCTGGTGTCCCAATTCGATACATCTAGGACAGAAAAAGTGCACCCGTGTCACGAAACAAGGATAAAAAATGGATATAGGAAATGCATTTGTTAACTGTAATCATCAATAATCCATTCAGAGTAAACAGATACCATGAAAAGGACACAGTACGGCGTACCTATCATGCAAGATGGTAAGGCCGTCACATCATTGGGTATCTGGCTATCATGTCGGTCACATAGTCAGGAAAGACATTCACGATCTTGGGTTGCATATACATAGTACAGAATTAAGAGTTCTGGATAACCGGCATACGGCGTACCTATCAGGCACGATGGTAAAGGCCGTATGGTTCCCAAGGTCAACATCAAAAATAATCAGCATAATCAGAAATCTAAATGTACATAATAGTGGATCTTTTAAATGCTCAGAAATCTAATTGTACATAGTAATAGATCTTATAAATTCGCCATTTGGGCAAAGGTACTTTCTGTTTCATTAACCCTTTCTATGCTCATGACGAGCTCAGCTCGTCATGATGCACGGTTGAGCTGTGCTGATGACGAGCTGAGCTCGTCATGATTAGTAGGAATCACGAAAAGTCAGCATAGGAGGGGGAAAACACCTAGCAGCCAAGGTGTTAAGACCTGACCTTACAGAGTCAAACAAGAACATCCATTTTGCTTCTCGGATGTTAAGAATATTGGAGATACTGCCCCCTCTAGGGCCCAGTGTGACTTTCTCCAAGACAACCCATTTAAAACTGTCTGGTGAGTGTTTTTCAGTTTTAAAATGTTCTTCTAGTGGAGCTCCAACTACCTACATCTGATTCTGCTGGTATGCTGCATAATCCTGACTTTTGCCTTCTGTTGAGTCTGACCTACATAGATTAGATCACATTCACAAATGATGGCATAGATCACATTAGAAGTGTTACAGTTTGTGAGTGATTTTAAAGAGATCTTGTGGTCCTTGTATTCAAAGACCTATGTCTGAATTGAATTGTTGCATGCTTTGCACTTGGTGCATCTGTGGTGGCCTGTCACTGGTGGGAGATTCCAAAGTGATATCACAGTTCTAGGTTCCACCGGAGGGAGGAAGGATCGGAAAACATGATCCCTAATGTTTCTAGCCCTTTTGAAGGCATGCAATGGTAGGGCTGGATAGCCGATATCATCCGATATCAGCGGCCAATGTTTATTTATAATTTTCTTAACCCTATTGCTTTCCGTTGAAAAGGTAGTTACACAAACCATCCGATTATTCTGTGGGTCAGTGTTCAGTTTGGGTTGTAGCAAGCACTTCCTGGGGTTATACCAGGCTCGTTTTTCGGCCTTCTTGACAAGGCGTCGAGGGTACCCCCTCTGTATTAATCTGCTCATAAGATCGTCGGCTTGCTCCATATAGTGTACCTTGTCCAAACAATTCCTCTGAAGTCGCAGGAATTGACCAATGGGCAGATTATCCCTAAGGGACCTGGGATGGTGACTCCCATATTGAAGGAGCGAATTGCGCTCAGTTGACTTCCGAAAGAGAGTTGTTTGCAAGGTGCCATCTTTGTTGTAGATAGTGAGATCAAGAAAATCTACTTGTGCTGAATCTGATTTAAAAGTGAATTTAATATCCATAGATTGTAAATCCAGCCATGCCTGACAGGCAAGTAGCTGGGTATCATCACCATTCCAGATGAACAGGACATCATCTATGTACCGGACCCATAAACCAAGATGGTCTTTGAATGGGTTCCGGTCATTAAGAATGATGTCCTCTTCAAAGGCAGCCATTAAGAGAATGGCCAGATCTGGGGCAAATGTGGCCCCCATCGCCACACCTTCGGTTTGCAGGTAGAAATGGTCTTGGAAAATAAAAAAGTTGTGCATCATAGCCAGCCTCAGGAGTCCTATTATAAATTCAGTAGGTACAGGTGTTGGGGCAGTCCTCAGATTTAGATAGCGTGTCTTAACAGTCAGAGCCTCCTCCTGCGGGATACTCGTGTATAGTGAGGTAATGTCACAAGTAACTAAGATCTTCTTCTCAGCATTAAATGGCAATCCATCCACTATATTAATAGTGTACATTGTATCGCGGAGATAGGTGGGAGTCGCCTCAGGCAGGGGTTTAAGAAAGAAATCAATATACCGACCCAAGGGTTCCAGCATAGACCCACAACCCGATACAATGGGTCTTCCCGGTGGTTCATTCAAGTTCTTATGAATTTTTTTGGGGGAAAATATTGTCGGTATTCTGGGGGTCTGCTGGTTAAGGTAGTTAAATTCCAGTTCGGTAAGGAACCCTTCATCAAGCCCCGTCCTAGTCAGGAACAGGATGTCGGAAGCTAGTGCTAGATCCCTCTGTGCACTAGCTTCCGACATCCTGGTGTCCCAATTCGATACATCTAGGACAGAAAAAGTGCACCCGAGTCACGAAACAAGGATAAAAAAATGGATATAGGAAATGCATTTGTTAACTGTAATCATCAATAATCCATTCAGAGTAAACAGATACCATGAAAAGGACACAGTACGGCGTACCTATCATGCAAGATGGTAAGGCCGTCACATCATTGGGTATCTGGCTATCATGTCGGTCACATAGTCAGGAAAGACATTCACGATCTTGGGTTGCATATACATAGTACAGAATTAAGAGTTCTGGATAACCGGCATACGGCGTACCTATCAGGCACGATGGTAAAGGCTGTATGGTTCCCAAGGTCAACATCAAAAATAATCAGCATAATCAGAAATCTAAATGTACATAATAGTGGATCTTTTAAATGCTCAGAAATCTAAATGTACATAGTAATAGATCTTATAAATTCGCCATTTGGGCAAAGGTACTTTCTGTTTCATTAACCCTTTCCATGCTCATGACGAGCTCAGCTCGTCATGATGCACGGTTGAGCTGTGCTGATGACGAGCTGAGCTCGTCATGATTAGTAGGAATGACGAAAAGTCAGCATAGGAGGGGGAAAACACCTAGCAGCCAAGGTGTTAAGACCTGACCTTACAGAGTCAAACAAGAACATCCATTTTGCTTCTCGGATGTTAAGAATATTGGAGATACTGCCCCCTCTAGGGCCCAGTGTGACTTTCTCCAAGACAACCCATTTAAAACTGTCTGGTGAGTGTTTTTCAGTTTTAAAATGGTCTACTAGTGGAGCTCCTACTACCTACATCTGATTCTGCTGGTATGCTGCATAATCCTGACTTTTGCCTTCTGTTGAGTCTGACCTACATAGATTAGATCACATTCACAAATGATGGCATAGATCACATTAGAAGTGTTACAGTTCGTGAGTGATTTTAAAGAGATCTTGTGGTCCTTGTATTCAAAGACCTGTGTCTGAATTGAATTGTTGCATGCTTTGCACTTGGTGCATCTGTGGTGGCCTGTCACTGGTGGGAGATTCCAAAGTGATAACACAGTTCGAGGTTCCACCGGAGGGAGGAAGGATCGGACAACATGATCCCTAATGTTTCTGCCCCTTTTGAAGGCATGCAATGGTAGGGCTGGATAGCCGATATCATCCGATATCAGCGGCCAATGTTTATTTATAATTTTCTTAACCCTATTTTTTTCCGTTGAAAAGGTAGTTACACAAACCATCCGATTATTCTGTGGGTCAGTGTTCAGTTTGGGTTGTAGCAAGCACTCCCTGGGGTTATACCAGGCTCGTTCTTTGGCCTTCTTGACAAGGCCGAGGGTACCCCCTCTGTAATAATCTGCTCATAAGATCGTCGGCTTGCTCCATATAATGTACCTTGTCCGAACAATTCCTCCGAAGTCGCAGGAATTGCCCAATGGGCAGATTATCCCTAAGGGACCTGGGATGGTGACTCCCATATTGAAGGAGCAAATTACGCTCAGTTGACTTCCGAAAGAGAGTTGTTTGCAAGGTGCCATCTTTGTTGAAGATAGTGAGATAAAGAAGAATGGCCAGATCTGGCGCAAATGTGGCCCCCATCCTTACCGAACTGGAATTTAACTACCTTAACCAGAAGACCCCCAGACTACCGACAATATATACCCTCCCAAACATTCATAAGAACTTGAATGAACCACCGGGAAGACCCATTGTATCGGGTTGGGGGTCTATGCTGGAACCCTTGGGTTGGTATATTGATTTCTTTCTTAAACCCCTGGCTGAGGCGACTCCCACCTATCTCCGCGATACAATGCACACTATTATTATCGTGGATGGATTGCCATTTAATGCTGAGAAACAGATCTTGGTTACTTGTGACATTACCTCACTATACACGAGTATCCCGCAGGAGGAGGATCTGACTGTTATGACACTCTTTCTAAATCTGAGGACTGCCCCAACACCTGTACCTACTGAATTTCTAATAGGACTCCTGAGGCTGGCTATGATGCACAACTTTTTTATGTTCCAAGACCATTTCTACCTGCAAACCAAAGGTGAGGCGATGAGGGCCACATTTGCCCCAGATCTGGCCATTCTCTTTATGGCTGCCTTTGAAGAGGACATCATTCTTAATGACCGGAACCCAATCAAAGACCATCTTGGTTTATGGGTCCGGTACATAGATGATGTCCTGTTCATCTGGAGTGGTGATGATACCCAGGGGACACTGCCACATTACCGCCGCCACCGCCAAAGAGTCACAAGAGGCCAGGAGATCCACAGAGACTCACCGCAGACCGCGCCGACACCGCCAAGAGTCAGACGCCATCAAGACTCCGCGCCGCCGCTCCGGGAGACTACAACTCCCGGCAGGCAACGCGGCGGCGCGTGCTGAGTGACGCGGGTCGCGCTGAGGGAGCGCACACGGAGGCATAAAGCGGAGAGAAGCCCGGCAGAGCGGGGGACACTGCCACATTACCGCCGCCACCGCCAAAGAGTCACAAGAGGCCAGGAGATCCACAGAGACTCACCGCAGACCGCGCCGACACCGCCAAGAGTCAGACGCCATCAAGACTCCGCGCCGCCGCTCCGGGAGACTACAACTCCCGGCAGGCAACGCGGCGGCGCGTGCTGAGTGACGCGGGTCGCGCTGAGGGAGCGCACACGGAGGCATAAAGCGGAGAGAAGCCCGGCAGAGTGGGGGACACTGCCACATTACCGCCGCCACCGCCAAAGAGTCACAAGAGGCCAGGAGATCCACAGAGACTCACCGCAGACCGCGCCGACACCGCCAAGAGTCAGACGCCATCAAGACTCCGCGCCGCCACTCCGGGAGACTACAACTCCCGGCAGGCAACGCAGCGGCGCGTGCTGAGTGACGCGGGTCGCACTGAGGGAGCGCACACGGAGGCATAAAGCGGAGAGAAGCCCCGCGTCGCGGGACGCGAGCGGGACGCCCGGGGCGAAGCCCGGGCAAAGGGCGGGCCCTCTACGGCCCTCATCGGCACAAAACGGCCAGGCTAGGCCACCCCTCTAATATTACATCCTTGTGCACCAGGAATTCATAGTGCGAGTGATCATATCAAGCAGTGGCGTTCCAGACGTTGGCTGTCCGCCTTCTTTGCGCACAGGCTATCCAGACGGGGGTCGGTAAACAGGCCATACAGCTTTTATCGAATCGCCCAGGAGCCTGGGGTAGGAAGGAGGTCCACGTGAAACGCCATTACACTGACGAATGCGGAAAGGAGTCAGCTTGATATCTGCACAAGTTTGAAGTAAGACTTTTCTATTTTAATCTTGGGAGCGACATTTTGTCCATTATCTGAACAGTGGGTATAAGACTTTCATACACCTTGCAAAATTATGCGCAAAAAAAATCCACACACGGCACCCGAAATACCAAAGAACACCATGGAAAATTATCTTGTTCAAGTGGTCAGCAAAATAAACAGCGAACGCAGACAATCGTTAGGTCTGTCCCAGTCCCCTATTCTTCCTCCTATGAGCCCACCCACTTCCTCGCAAATCAATGAGTCACTGTTGCTAGACTCTAACAACGACTTACATGCATCAGCCTCCCCAGTCACTATCAACACTGAGGTCAGTATAGTGAATGTGGGGGACACTGAACAACATGCGGTAATTGACTCAGATGCACAGCTAGTCATTGAGGATGAAGAAAATAATGACAAAGAAGATACGGAGGATGATCCACCGGCCACGCAGTCCTCAAAGGCAGTTAGAGCCAGTCGTAGATTGCAAAGTAAACGTGGGGGGGCACGTTCTGGAAAAAACAAGATTATATCACCACCAAAGGACAAAAACATTTGCAAGACCAAGGAGGTTAATAACTTGAGGGACTTTTTGGACGAGGACTTAATGTCAAAAATAGCGGAGCTGTTAGAAATAAAAATACAGACAATTGTTAAGCCATTTATTAGCAAGATTGACAAACTCTCTGCAGAGATAAAGAAATTTCGAAGCACTCAAAATGTTTTAGTAGATGCAATAGGTAATGCCTTAAGTAATGTCAACAAAGGAATTGATCCCCCAGGGAATGATAGTGAATCTAGGGTAACATCAGATGTTATTCCTCCAGGGGTAATCCCTGCAGAAGACCCACAAACTTCTAGCCAAAACATTAACAACCTGCCACTAGAAGCCCCAACTGCCCGACAAATTGATTCAACACACGCTACAGTGCCCACTAGTCTTGATGATAACCAGACACAATTTGTAGTTGAAGCTGCACCGTTAGTGCTAGTGTTAGCCAATACACCAACCCTATTACCGGACCAAACTGAGTCAGCCTCATCACTTAAAAGTAAGGCATTATATTGGCTCTCAAATAATATGAGGCTAGCACAGGGGGGTGAACAGAGGCTAGCTGATGAAATCAAAACAGCAAGGAGGGTAGGTTGGATAGGAAAAAAACAAAAAAAATGGAAGGGCGACTGTGTGATATTAAACTTTTCGACCGCAGCTGCTCTTCCTGATATCTTGCAAAATATCCTTCCACCACAAAAAAGAAGTAGCTCTATAATCCCTCTCACACTAGAATTTTTTTACACTGATTCACAAAAAGCCAATAACCAAAAACCCCGGAAGCCTGTTTGGTCAATGCGAGATCATGGTTGGGGAGGGGGTTCATCAGCTCCTGACATGAATTACGCTGCCCAAAGTAGGGCAGGCCCATGGCTACCAAATCACCACAATATTTTTCAAAACATTACCCCAGGGCAAAATTGGAATCAAATGGGCAGACGAGGGCCTGGTATTATAACTAATAATTGTGGGCCTACAGGAAATGCTAAATATAATGGAGGATGGCCAGGTATGCAGCAGAATGTACTGTATCCTAATACCCCAGCACCCATAGGTAATATTGACTTTAATGGAGGATGGTTGGGCCCTTTTCAGAACCCACCCCTTCCCATTACACCTGCACCTAGATGGAATCCCCCCACAAATGGTTGGGGCTTTGGGGCCCCATCCTACAACTTGGGAGTTAGCACGTCGAATAGGTTTGCAGCTCTAGCTGGTCTAGCTGACTGCGATTGACTTGAGGGTAGGGCCCTGACAACGCCAAGTAGCATCAACCACACATACCCTAGTTCATGTCTTGAAACCAATTTAAAGCATATTGCACCTAATATAATCTTGCAACAGTCGTTACATCTTGTTGAAACAACAACACAACTGCTCCCAGAGATACCCAGGGCAATTCCACCTTGTCAGGTAGCAGAAACAGAAGGGGCTTTAGGAAGCATAAAAATCATCTGCTGGAATATAGCTGGTCTGAAAAAAAAACCTTTTAGACCCATCCTGGCACGACTACATTTCAAGTGGGGATATCATTATGTTCCAGGAGACATGGGGGCTTGAAAACTACTATAAGGTGAACTATAGATCTTTCTTTATACCCGCAGTAAACACAAACGGGGGGAGACCCTCTGGCTGATTAACAATTTGGGTGAAAATCACAAGTGGCCTATTCATTAAGCAAATTGATATTAACAATCCCGACATTTTATTGCTCGAGTTAAAAGACACAAAGGGCCGCTGCACTTACGTGATCAATGTTTACAATAGACCACATCGATCATGCAAAGAATCAATTATTGTAACCCAGCTGAGCAACCTTGTGACGGGATTTGATCAAAATGCACAAATGATTATAGGCGGTGATTTTAACAGAGGTTTCGAACCCATAATAGGACTAGAAGACATCCACAGGGATGAGGATATGGTAAATAACATTCCCTTAGTAGACACAAATTACAAAGCACCCTGCTCAGTGAGCGCCTTACAAATACTGAACTTGACATTAGAATCAGGCTTACGTGCATGTAACGGGCGGTTGCCCTCAGATTGTCCCAGTAGACCGACGTTTACTAGAGGGGCACACTCCAGCCACTTAGATTATCTATTAGTCTCCCTGAACTTGTGGCCTATGACTATCGATCTACTGGTAGACGATCGCACGGAAAGCGACCACTATCCTCTGATTTTATCTGTCAAAACCCAGACTTTTAAAGTCCCTGATAAAAGCGCTAATAGTACAATGTCCTTGCCACAAGATCCTCTAGTGGCAAACAATCGCAGATCCCTGAAATGGCCAATAGTACTAGACAATTCCAAAATCATTAGCCAAATTTATAATGTTTTTGTGAACCATATGTCCTCTCTCTTAGGTAATAGCACGATCACTAAAAATCTTAGTTTGATAGAATCCCATGAACACTTAACTAACCAACTTGGCGGGATCCTGACTAGGGCAATAAAAAGACCACACAATGCCCAAAAGAACAAACAAACCGGGGCTACCTGGTATAACCAGGAATGCCGGAAAGCCAAGACAGATCTAATTATAGCAGTCAGGGGGGGTTCAACGGACACCGTAAGAACTAAGAGAGCACAGTACAAAAGAATTTTATCAAAGGCCAAGAAGGAATGGGACGAAAGGGTTTGGTCCGATTTACTGGATGCATGCAAATGCAAAGATCAGACCACTTTTTGGAGCCTCATTGCTAGAGGCACCAGGGGAGTGACAGAATGCAAAGATAAATTTTTAGAGGAAAAGATATGGGTCGAGCACTTCACTATGCTATATTCTTGTACAAGCTCAGGTGAAAGTGGAGGACAGGATAATCTGCAGGCCCCCTTGGTAGCGCACGATGCACCTCTTGTATTCTCTTTAACAGGAACTATCTCTGCAATTAAGGCAGTTAAGTCAGGGAAAGCACCAGGCCCTGACAGAATACCAGGTGATCTTTGGAAACATGAAAACTACATCTGGGCCCCTTACATCAATTTATTATCCAATGAAATCGCCCAAGGAGCTGCTATTCCGGAAACCTGGAAGGGGGCAGAGATTGTGGCTCTGTTCAAGAAGGGTGATAGGTCAAATCCCTCGCATTACCGACCTATCAGCCTTATTGACGTGTTACAAAAAATCTTTGCACAACAGGTTCTTGGTCGGCTTACTGCCTGGATTGAAGAGCACTCTATTTTTACAAAATATCAGGCAGGTTTTAGATGTAAGATAAGTACTGTTGACCAGGTTTTTAGATTTTTATGTTTAGTCTGGAAATATACCATTATAAGGAGTTCCCATATATACGTGGCTTTTGTTGATTTGAAGGCAGCTTTTGATATGGTTCCTAGGGCAGCCCTATGGAAGACATTAAACAAAATGGGTGTCCCTGGAAATATCCTTCAAATTTTAATTAGACTCCATGAGAACAATTATGCACGTGTAAGATGGGGACCGAATGGAGAAGTCACTGAGAAAATAAAGATAGCAAAAGGGGTAAGGCAAGGGTGCGTAATGGCACCTACCTTATTTTCTCTATATGTCAATGACATCCCTGATACTCTTTTGGGCTGCGAGCATGACTCTCCCAAATTGAGTGGGCAAGCCGTTCCGGCACTATTATTCGCAGACGACACAATTTTAATCTCTCAGACACCTAGGGGGCTCCAAAACCTTTTAAATACATTCAGTTTGTATTGTCATGATAAAGAATTAGAAATTAACTCCTCAAAAACTAAAATCATGACAATCAACCCCCACAAAGGTTTTAATAAGGTTTTTAAAATAAACAATGAACCTATTGAGGAAGTCCCTAATTTTAAATACCTGGGCATTATTTTAGACAGTGACGTCACATGGAAAACGCAATTGGAGAATTCAAAACTAAGGCTAACCCAAAATCAGGCACCAATCCTAAGGAAACACAAGAATAGCCATTACAAAGCGGTCTCACCAGCTATTGAATTATTCAAATATAAGGTGCAATCTTCCTCACTTTATGGTGCGGACCTTTGGGCTTATGCTTTAAAGGATACCTTCCGAGTGAGAGAAAATTCCTTTATTAGGCAACTCCTAGGGATACCTGGGTCAACTCCAATGACACCCATATTATGGGACCTCAATTTTAGGCGTACTGATGATTATGCTTCTCTTCGCCCGCTACTATACTGGGTCCGTCTATGGTCCACGGAGGAGCTGGCTGTTTATAGAGAAGCTTTACAAGAGATATTGGCAATAAAGAATATTACGCCTTTGCCATGGCTAGAGTACGTCAAAAAATGGTTCGAAAAACTAGGGTTAAGCGATTTTTGGTTTGACCCCGATTCCCTTACAAGTAGTTCAAAACACATCTTGAAGCAAAGGTACTGGGACTATATTAGAGACTCAGTGCTTGCAAATCCCAGAACAGGGACTCTAACTTCAAAAATTTTCGAAATTAAAATGAACATGCAACTAGAGCCCTTCATGGACGAAATCCACCCTCCATTGGCTAAAAGCCTATATCTAAAATTCCGCTATGGCATTTTGCCATTAAAAGATAGAACAACTGGCTGGAATTGTAATAAGGGGTTGACTGGGGTTGCGGGCTCTAACATATGTGAGTCATGTGAAATGGGGGTGAAAGAAGATGAGTCCCATGTTTTATTTATATGCCCAGCATACCTTAAAGCAAGGAAAAAATGGCTTAAGCCGATTTGTAATAGGCTAGGCCTTAGACAAACCAAGGTTGGTCTAAGAATATTCAAAAGTGATACTGCACAACCGATTGTGTTTAGCCTAAGTCGTTTTTTCCTATGTGTTGCCTTGATTAGGAAAAAGAAAAATCAGAGAATTTAAATATAAAGGGGCTATTTTACCATGTTATTGACTGTCTGTTAGTATAACGCTGCCTGTTTTATTGTTATGGTGTATATCACTTTTTAAACATAACTGATATTTAATTTATTGTTTTACCCTTGTGTACAATTAATTAGTGTTCCTTATAGAAAGGGGACCGACCAGGAACTAGTCAATCCCGGCGTGGATGACTTTTGCGTATTTTGCACAAATAAGATGTGATGATAAATTTTTACCCACTGCTGTTAATTACTATGTATTATAATGATGTACCGTGATTTTTTATGTATTGTATCTTACAAGGTTTTTTAAACCGAATAAAGATTGAAATGGAATGGAAATGGATGATACCCAGCTACTTGCCTTTCAGGCATGGCTGGATTTACAATCTATGGAGATTAAATTCACTTTTAAATCAGATTCAGCACAAGTAGATTTTCTTGATCTCACTATCTACAACAAAGATGGCACCTTGCAAACAACTCTCTTTCGGAAGTCAACTGAGCGTAATTCGCTCCTTCAATAGGGGAGTCACCATCCCAGGCCCATTGGGCAATTCCTGCGACTTCGGAGGAATTGTTCGGACAAGGTACATTATATGGAGCAAGCCGACGATCTTATCAGCAGATTAATACAAAGGGGGTACCCTCGATGCCTTGTCAAGAAGCCCAAAAAACAAGCTTGGTATAACCCAAAGGGAGTGCTTGCTACAACCCAAACTGAACACTGACCCACAGAATAATCGGATGGTTTGTGTAACTACCTTTCAACGGAAAGCAATAGGGTTAAGAAAATTATAAATAAACATTGGCCGCTGATATCGGATGATATCGGCTATCCAGCCCTACCATTGCATGCCTTCAAAAGGGGCAGAAACATTAGGGATCATGTTGTCCGATCCTTCCTCCCTACGGTGGAACCTAGAACTGTGTTATCACTTTGGAATCTCCCACCAGTGACAGGCCACCACAGATGCACCAAGTGCAAAGAATGCAACAATTCAATTCAGACAAAGGTCTTTGAATACAAGGACCACAAGATCTCTTTAAAATCACTCACGAACTGTAACACTTCTAATGTGATCTATGCCATCGTTTATGAATGTGATCTAATCTATGTAGGTCAGATTCAACAGAAGGCAAAAGTCAGGATTATGCAGCATACCAGCAGGATCAGATGTGAGGTAGTAGGAGCTCCACTAGAAGAACATTTTAAAACTGAAAAACACTCACCAGACAGTTTTAAATGGGTTGTCTTGGAGAAAGTCATACTGGGCCCTAGAGGGGGCAGTATCTTCAATATTCTAAACATTCGAGAAGCAAAATGGATGTTTTTGTTTGACTCGGTAAGGTCAGGTCCTAATGAAACAGAAAGTACCTTTGCCAAAATGGCGAATGTATAAGATCTATTACTATGTACATTTAGATTTCTGAGCATTTAAAAGATCCACTATTATGTACATTTAGATTTCTGATTATGCTGATTTTTTTTATGTTGACCTTGGGAACCATACGGCCTTTACCATCGTGCCTGATAGGTACGCTGTATGCCGGTTATCCAGAACTCTTAATTCTGTACTATGTATATGCAGCCCAAGATCGTGAATGTCTTTCCTGACTATGTGACCGACATGATAGCCAGATACCCAATGATGTGACGGCCTTACCATCTTGCATGATAGGTACGCCGTACTGTGTCGTTTTCATGGTATCTGTTTACTCTGAATGGATTATTGATGATAACTGTTAACAAATGCATTTCCTATATCTATTTTTTTATCCTTGTTTCGTGACTCGGGTGCACTTTTTCTGTCCTAAATGTATTGAATTGGGACACCTTACTAATTCAGTCTCAGTTTGTGATTCATGACAAAAAATATGGCGCTACAAGGTGTATAAATAGACCCCATTGAGTCTGTTACACGCCGCCCCTAATTGAACATCCGTTCCTTGATGTACAAAAATATATCGAATAGTAGCTCAATGCACTTAATTGAATGTTCTGTATATAAAATCCTATTAGGGACCAGCGCGGTATATACCACCAACAATGTGCAAATGGTCCAATACATTCCGGTGTAAATAACAGTTTTCCGAAGAGCCTTGAATTTCAGATCGTTATTGATCTACTTGGAAAGTATTGGACTACTCATTCTAAGTTACCCTTGGGAGTCTTTTTTCCGTTTCTATGATCACCGTCGCCCACGTGATCGGAACTTCCATCAGGAAGTCAATATCCTTTCTCACTCAGACGGCGTATGCCGACTGCTGTTGATGAACTGAACCCCCGTGGAAGCATGTGATTTTCTCTCCAGCAGGTATGCTAGTTGGGACTTTAACTTTAAACATTAGCGGTTTATTCCTGATGAAACGTTAATAATGACCCGCCGATTTCATGTCTTCGCAGAATCCTTACCTATGTGCGTGGCCATCTCACCGCGATATTATAGCCAATATCCTTTCTCATTCGGACGGCGTATGCCGACTTATGTTGATGAACTGAACCCCGTGGAAACCTGTGATTCTCTCTCCAGCAGGTATGCTAGTTAGAACTTTACTTTAATCACTAGCTGTTTATTTCTGATGAAACGGTAGTAATTACACGCCGATTTCATGTGTTCGCAGATTCCATATTCACGTGTGTGGCTATCTCACCACGATATTTCAGACCCTCGAGACAGCCTGTGAAGCCTTTTTAAAGGTAGGGTACTTATGACTCTCCCATGCATTGATCTAGGAATTGGGCATTATCTGTACGAATAACTCATCACAGCCATTTCTACACTTTCCAGAAGTTGGACACCTCCCGACGGTTGTCTTCACCTTCGATTTAATTCAACTTCCAATCCAGATCCCCCCATTAGAGTCCAGCGTTTCGAACCCATCAGGTATGCGAGACTCTATTACTATAGCAACAACACCACTGTGGCCACACTTGTGCAACCTATATTAAGTACCCAATGTTTTGTACTATATTTTATAGAACAAGTCCCCCTGCATTATTGGAGAGACTAATCACATAGGAACCCCTTGTGTCCCACGGCCTCATTAAGAATCTCAGGTAGGCTTATTGTTGTATATCTTGACACATTCCTTTAATCCAATTGCCTATGATTCCATCTTTGATAATCTACTTGTTGTAGGATCCTGATCCACGTGACGGATTCCCTTTCCATCTCTGATTACGTCTCCTAAGTCAGGTAATCAGTCCAATGTGCCCATAATGGTTGTTATCCTACACCTATGGTTGTTTACTGTCCTTGACACAGTACATGACACTAATTGGTCGTTCATGTTATTCTATATGTGACAAACGATTTTCGAAAGCCCTTTTACCAAATCTCAAAGGGACCTTGATTTTGGTAAGGTTTTATTATGCCTGATGTCACAATCATTAGCAACAGCTCACCTCAGAAGATATGGGGCATTGTCCACTTAATTAGGATGGGGTCGTGATTTCACCCTCATGTGGTGTACAACCAATCCTTGGCTAACACCAGTTGTTCTTCTAATGTATTCCTCCTTGTGACCTTTTTCAAGGACTATGTGTCTACAATGCCTCCTCTCGTCCATTTATAATTATTTTAGGATTATATGGATCATTATGACCATCACTAATATTAATCTATTAACTTTCTATGCAGATTCACTGCCCCCCTCCGTGCCCTTGTCCTGATGAAGACCCTCTAGCAAGGTTTCACTCCATGCCTCCATCAGTTTGGGTCGAAACGTCAACACTCCTTCTTACCTTCAGCCTCTTTCCTGATTTATCATTTGTGATTTTGTTTCTTTGAGGCATGAGTTTGTTTAAATCAATTGATGAATTGCATTTTTCAGTTTGTCAATTTATCATTATTTCTGGTTTATTGACGTCATAGTGACCACTGTTCTATTACTACTCCAGTGCCCTCACTATCCAAACACTACCCTTCCCTGTCCATATCTTTAGGGACAACAATTGTAATCAATTATGGATGTATTTTATGAATAATTTTTTATGGTCCACGTTGTGAATAAAAACAATGTTGGTATAATTTCTTTGAATTCATTCAAGCTGTTTAGTTATGGTTTATTCGTTTTAGTATCTGGGACCACTTTGTTTGTATCAATTATTCACCCAGGTCCCAGCGACTTATTGGGTCAACCCGTGTTTTTACAGCACAGAAAATGTGGTACAGCAACAACTGGCCAATTTCACCGAGAACCACAGTATTCTGCATGATACCCAATCTGTTTTTTCCTGCCAGTTTTAACACTGAGATGGTTCTGTAAGAGGTGCCAGAATCAGTGAGGATGGCGGTAGATTCAGGGGCACCAGCTATCAGTGGCGGCTGGTGACATTTGAAAGTGGTGCGGCATAAAGCAATTGTCGTAGATCACTGTGGCGAGTGAGCGTAGCGAGTGAGTCTGAACCACCTACAGGGGTTCCCCCGAGAACATTTTGAAAAAAAAGTGGGCAAATGGTGCATTTTCAAGCAAATTTGAGAGTGCAATCCCACTACTCGGACTCCTGCCTCATATTTGTCATTACTACTGACTCCCTGCACCAAAACACGGACAGACCACACCCACCCTACATTAAGATAAGGCATTCCGCTACTACCACACTCTACACACAGACAGATCCTACGCTCTACATCACAACAATTGCGCACACTACTACTACCCCAGAACTCTGCAGTTAAAACTTCTCCCTCGTTCTCACCCTGTTTCTCTCCTGCGTTCTCTCTCACTTGCTCGTTTTCTATTGTTCCCCCTCTCCCACTGTCTCGCCTTCTTCCTTCCATTTTCTCACACCCACCCCTGATTTTCTGCCCGACTCTCTGTCTTTATCGTTCTCGTACTCTGGCAGCCTCTTTTCTCTCCCTCTCTTGCAAACCCTTCCGCCTCCAGCTCTAACATCTTTCTCTCAGCCTTACCTCCCAGTCTTGCTCACACCTCTCCTTCTCTCTCCCCTTTTCTCCCCCATTTCATGCTTCCTCTCTCTTAGCAACCCTCTATCTATCTCCCAGCTCTATTTTTAACTTTCTCTCTCTTTAACTCCCACCCACCCTCTCTCTTACTGCTGCAGTTTGGAAACACCGTTAATTGTCACAGGCAATGTATGTCTGCCATCTGTGTGTACCTTGTGAGCGAGCACACGAGGCATATGCTTTGAACTACGAGGACACAAAAGTCATACCGGTAGAGTCCACTTTCAATGGCTTCCAGCATGCATAGGCAAGCATGTGGCAAATTCAAAGACAGCGCTATATCGAACAGAAGAAAATATTTAAAAAATACATGATTTTAAAAAACACGAGGCCTGCCTCTTCCCATTCACTCAGCTTTTAGATGAGCCTTGGTGTGAGAAAACAAAATTCTAGCCAATGAATTACAAGTTTTCCTGATGGAGTGGTGTCATTCCCGATGTCATTGCGGGGCAGTTACAAAGACACGTTTTATATTTCACAGACCAAAGTTGAATACATCTACAACTCGAAATAAGTTAATAATTATTAATCTAAGAACTGCTTAAACAATTACAGACAATTTGAGACAAAGGTTGTTTCTAGTTTGGTAACACATGTCACAATGCAGCCACAATTTAAATAAATGAACTCTTCACAGTTTATACAACACAACAGCAGATGAAAAATGATGTTTATTAACACAAACACTTATGATTCTTATGTACATAGCCTGCGGTGTGATTCTTAAGCATGCAACCAGCTCCGATACATGTCTGTTGAAAGAAGGGTGAATGGCAAGAGTAATGAGGTAGCTAGGTTAAACAAAATACCTAAGTCTTGAACTGACCCACCTACTGGCTCTTTGTATGAGATGAGGAGTGAAAAACACCCGTATTCATAACTAACCTTTATGATTCCCACTGCTTTCGGACATTCCCTGCTACTAAACCAGGAAACAGCCAAGGAAGACTCCCGTGCTTGAGCACACCTCCATTTCTTCTCGTAGCCACTGTGTTATTCTACTCAAGTGGCTCTATGTTATGTGTGATATCCCCAGTGTGATCTCTCTATGATGTTCTGTCTGCTTCTTTTCCACAGGACACCTCCAGACTCAGCAAAAATACAACAAATCATACAGCGACATCAGTGACCCTTGACCCTGATCAACAAGCAGTCCCAGAATGTACTGCCTCTGCAGAAAACATTATGAACAAGCCCAGCATCACCAAGTGCACAATAACGGCTGCAGCCAAATAGGTGTCTGGTGTCTGTCCCCTCAGCAACACAGGCCCATGTACTCGGTAGCCCACATATCAAGTGCCCGGAGGAAGGGAACTGAAATATTCCGCATCCGATCCACATACCGACAACAGTGCCTCAAAGACACATGACAAGCGCAGACGCCTCGAAACACAACTATCGTCTCAGAGCAAGGGTAATCAAGCAAATGCCAGCGGACCTGGGTACTAATGAAATACATCATCATTTTAGTATGAAGAGCTGAGCCAGAGAGCAGGCTCTGTCACTTTAGGAGTATGACGTGGCACTCTGCAGAAATGGAGGGCATTGCGGCCTACTAACTCGTCAGTGTTTAAGAAGGAGAATTTGCCTGAGCACGTCACGTACACATCTACGTGCACCCGCATCTGCTTAAACTAATTCCTGCAGGTTGGCATTGTTCAATGCAAGCTTCCTGCATCAAACACCACAGGCTGCAATGCATAATTTGCAAGGACAACAGACCCAATTGAGGCCATTACACATTTGTTCAGTAAAAGTTCATTAAAAAAGTTTAGTGGGTATGGGTAGATGAAAAACAAACAAACAGCACATTGGTCCACCTAACCAGCCATTTCCTGTAGGCCTCAGAAAGCTTTGGTTGTAAAAACCTATTGTTTTCTATACATTACACCTACATTGAGTGGTGTAACGTGGGGGTCTTGGGCTCTAGTGCAAGTAATGAAACTAGGCCCCCTACAGCCAGTATTAAGAAACTACTAAACTGAAATGGAGCACGCACATCACACTTCTGGAACCTAGTGTCACAGCACCTGCTACACTGATGTGATGTATGGGTCTCCAAGTTCCTCATTCTACTCCTCTTTCCTTCTCGCCTCCCTATCTCCACCTTGCTCTCTTCTTATCTCCTACATCCATTTCTTACTGTCCTTTGTATCATCTTTCTCAGTTTCTCTCTTCACCATCTTCTATCCCTCACTCATACTCATCTCCTTCCTCTCTTCTTTTCTTATTTCTGGTTCCTTTCTCTTCCTTTTCCCTAGGCCACTTTGCTCATCCTTATATACTTTCTCTTTCACGCTCAATCTTATTTCCTACTCTCATTCTGGCACTTTTTCATGCCCTTCTTCTTGTTTTTTTTGCCCTCTAATTTTTTTGCCTATTGTATCCTTTCTTTTCTTGTTTGTTCCCCTATCCTAAACACAGCCAAGCCACTGACATGCATAGTGTCTAAACAAAAGTTCAGAACAGGCAGCTTCTGAAATAACATCAGCTAGTGCAGGGCAGACTGGATCCCTCTTACCTCTGGTTCCAGCTGTACCAATAGTATCTACGCCTCTGAGTGGGCTTAAGGTGAGCCCCTTGCTCATGATGGGATAGCTCTGTTTTCATTCTCACATTCCTGCCCCTAATGATATGGTTTTCCTTACTATTCTTGTATTTGTGCCAACCATGAGCATTTCCTGTTACACAGGCGCTCATTATGAGTTAGGGCTAAATTCTGATTCCTGTGCAAACATATGTTTGCGATTAGGAATTATGTGATAAATATCACACCCTGCAGTTTTTCCCTGATAAATTCCAGCAGGTCAATGGAAAAGGGCTGGAAAAAAGTTAAAATATGCAGAATTCGGTGTGCTAAAAAATGGATTCCACATGTTATGTCCCATTTCCATTTAAACACTGAGAATAGGAGGTATTTACTACACGTGGTATATTTGGTATATAACCCATCCTATTCTGACACTTGTAATGAGGACCACAGTGTTATGTTGATGTAATCATCCACTGGTGATGTAAAGAATTGAAAAAGTACTGGGGAAACTGATATGTGAATCTTTGGGATTTTGAAGAAAAAGCATTAACAAATGGCATAGCGCTCATAAAAGTAAATGTTTGCGGTGGCTCAAGATCCATGCACAATTTCAGCCTAACCACGATAGAGCGAGGGTCATGTAAGGTTACTTAGTCACATTGCTTAATTTGTTTACTTTGTACTTTTTACTTTCCTCAGAATACTTCTTATGGGCAAGGCAGGCTCTAGAAAACAGCAAGGGTCCCATGAGATCAGATACAGTTCTCAACGAGTTCCCACTGAAGACTTCTCTTCTAGTGCCAAAAGATGCAAGTGGGGCAGTCACATTTAACCTTTCTCCAATCAAGGCCTTTTTTGAGACTTAGGACCTGATTTAGATCTTGGCGGTACTCCTGCGGTCCCTCTGTGATGGTGATTTCAAGTACTCCGTCGAGTTCACAGAGTTCCATCTGCCATATTTAAATGTGTGCTGGCAGATCCACCGTCTGCATCGACAGACTGGTTACTGTCATGTAAGCGGTGCGCATACTCCGAAGTGTCAGTTTCCTCTGTTGGCTTAGAGTACTCAGTTGCCGTCAGATCAGTGGTATTGCGCCAAGCCTATTTAGATGTCCCTGGTTTGCTGGCATTGTCCTAGTGGTGGTTTGCTGATGGACTGAGTTCCCGCTAGAGTGGAGACTGTAAGTATTACTTATTAATGTGGCGATTCAGATATGTGTTGTGTTTGCTTCAAAAACATATGTAGGTAATGTGTTATGCCCCTTTTTTATTACATATTGCATGCCTCACAAACAACATACACACACTATTAAATGCACACCCACAGGCACCACAAGCACAACACCCCCAAGCACCACAACAACAATATTTTTTAATTGTCAATACCGCTGTATTAATTTCATCTTGATAAGTTGTAAAATACTGCATTACGCATCAGAAAATAAATGCATATAAGAGCAATGTACACAAGGCTACTGCAGTTGTCAACACCCAATTTACATTAGGACAATTGTCAAAGAAGCTTACCTTAGATCCCAGCGGCAACGGATGTGTTTGGCATTGTGGGAATGTTGTGGCAGCAAAGGAGGGACCTGGACAATGGTGTTCAAGATTGAAACAGAAGTGGGAAGCAGTGAAAAAGGTACGTTTGTACCTCATTTCCTTTGATTCTGCAAGGCACATCGTAATTAGCTTGGCGGTAATCCTGGCCGGACTCCCGCCAACAGCCGCTTTTTTCTATGCGCTATCGATGCTGCCGATGCCATCGAACAATCCTGATGGAGTTGGCGGGACTTGGCGGTCTTTTATCCATCGACCCACCAACATCTAAATATAGCGGGTGGACCGCCAAGTAGAAAGGTGGAGAAACTATTGAGAAAAGTGTTGGCAAGACCAGGTTCACCAGGATCTAAATGAGGCCCTTAGTCTATATATTGTCTTCCTTCAGCATGGCATGTGAGGGGGCTGTAGGTGATGAGGTTTGCACATTGGCAAATAAACTTCTGTGAATGTCCTGCAGTAGCCTTGAACCCTGGTGGAAAAAGCTATGGGGGAGGGAAATTGACAATCTGTAACTGTATAGGTCGTCCTTTCCTCTCTTAGCTTTGGTGGCTTGTCTCAATATTGTTTGAAGCTGGGAAAGTCAGTCCTTGTCTCTCTAACCGTCCATTAACCATTAGGGAAGGTTCCTCTGAATCTGGTCTCTTTCCAGTTATAGCTCCAACACGATCCAGTGCAGTCCACTCTCAACTGGCCAATTAGATTTTTTTGATAGGATGGAGCCCTTCTCTGCCTTTTATTTCCATGTTGCAGTGAAACAGAAGGCCAGGTAAGTAAATCTTCGAGAGCATTTGAAATGATACAACACCCCTCCGCAGATCTGATAAGAGCTTCCCTCAAACTGAGCGACCACTCTGTATGAAAAGGTTTCTATCACTTGGGACCCTATTTCAGATTTTTTTGTAAAGGAAATGATGTTACTGAAGACTTTTGCAATACCATATATTATATGTGACTGTGTTGCTGAGCAGGCCAGCATTAATAGCCTAAATGAGAGGTTAATTGCAGTCACCGCAAGTAAGGCAGCTAGCAGAACTGTTTTTGTTATGTTTGAACTGTATGCAACACAAAGCTTACTTTTTCAAAGGTACTTTTCCACCTCATATAACAAAAATCCACTCCCAGCACCAAATTAAAATTGTTACTAAAAATAGAAAATAACGTTCAAGTATGTTTCTACTATTTTCCACAACTGCATTTATAATATAGGCTTTTGTTCACAATTAGGCCTGCTTCTGGGGAAAATGCCTATAGTGTGAAACAGATTTCGGCAACATTTCACTGTGTATTTCTTTTGTTTGAGTTCAAAATATTTTATTGAATTTATCAAAGTTAAAAGAAAACACAAAAAAGTATACAGAATTGGAAAACATTATATAAACACGCTACAACTTTAAAATACCATACTTGAATTATAAATATACCTATGATAACTAAGAATCATGCATTGCGAAGAAAAGAAATGTTGAATAAGGAACAAATGAGCTATAATTACAATAATAATAAACAGTAAATGAAATAAGTAAATAAAGTACATATAAATAGCAATATAGTCATCAACCGATTTTCAAAGCTTTTGAAACATTGTAGTATTTTATTTTTCCCTTAAAAGATAATTGAGCTCCACATCTAGTAAATGTGACCCAAGACCACCATGTATGAACCGAAAATGCTTCAGCAGATTTCCAGTTAGTCAAAATGGATTTAATGGCTGTAGAGATGATAAGAAAAACCAAGGGGGATGATGGACGGAGTGTTGAACATTACAAGCACCCACCCCCCACTCCACTGATCTGGGTTTAATCCATCATCATTCTTTAGCTCACACTGCCACCCCTGCTCAGACATGGCCATATGCAAATCAGTCTGACACTGTGCCTCATGGGAACAGTCCAGCCCGAACTGCCAAGCCATGTCTTCCCTGGACTGGAAACAAGCATCCTGGGACCGGTTTCTGGTTAATCAGCCATCATCAGCCAGGCTAGCTTGAATCCAGTGGCAAAGTGAGCAAGGGACCCACTTCTGGGCATACCCTGCCAACTTAGGGCAATCAAAGAAAAACCAAAGGGGATGATGGACGGAGTGTTGAACATTGCAATCACTTGCCACCAGTCAACTGATTTGGGTTTAATCCATCATCATTCTTTAGCTCACTCCGCCACCCCAGTTTAGACATGGCCATATGCAAATCAGCCTGACCCTGTGCCTCGCGGGAACAGTCCAGCCCAAACTGCCAAGCCATGTCTTCCCTGGACCGGAAACAAGCATCCTGGGACTGGTTTATGGCTAATCAGCCGTCATCAGCCAGGCTAGCTTGCATCAGTGGCAAAATGAGCAAGGGACCGTTGTCTGGGCATACCCTGCCAACTTAGGGCGAACAAAGAAAAACCAAAGGGGATGATGGACGGAGTGATGAACAATGCAAGCAATCACCCCCAGTCAACTGATCTGGGTTTAATCCATTATCATTCTTTAGCTCACTCCGCCACCCCAGTTCAGACATGGCCATATCTGCAAATCAGTCTGACCCTGTGCCTCATGGGAAGAGCCCAGCCTGAACTGTCAAGCCATGGGAGGACCTGGCTTGGCAGTTTGGGCTGGACTGTTCCCATGAGGCACAGGATCAAGACTGATTTGCATATAGTTGGGTTCAAACTGTAATGGCATTGTGAGCAAAGAAACAATGGATTTAGACCCAGATCTCTGTACTGGGGTAAATGTATTACATTGTTCTGCATTCTGTCCATCAAATGTTGTTTTTCCATTTGTCACCCCGAGTGGGACGGGTATGCCCAGACCTGGGTCCCGTGCTCTCCATGCCACTGGAATCAAGCTATTCTGGCTGAAGAGGGGTGAAACCCCAAAACTGGTCCTAAGATTCTTATTTCCAGTTCAGGGAGGACCCGGCTTGGCAGTTTGGGCTGGACTGTTCCCATGAGGCACAGGGTCCAGACTGATTTGCATATGGCTGGGTTCAAACAAGAATGGCATGGCGAGCAAAAAATCTATGGATTTAGGTCCAGAACTCTGTATTGGGGTGAATGTAAGACATTGTTCTGCATTCTGTCCATCAACTGTTGTTTTTACATTTGTCACCCGGATTTGGACGGGTATGCCCAGACATGGGCCCATGCTCTCCATGCCACTGGAATCAAGCTATCCTGGCTGAAGAGGGGTGAAACCGCGAAACCGGTCCTAGGATGCTTGTTTCCAGTTCAGGGAGGACCTGGCTTGGCAGTTTGGGCTGGAATGTTCCCATGAGGCACAGGATCAAGACTGATTTGCATATAGTTGGGTTCAAACTGTAATGGCATGGTGAGCAAAAAAACAATGAATTTAGGCCCAGATCTCTGTACTGGGGTGAATGTATTACATTGCTCTGCATTCTGTCCATCAAATGTTGTTTTTCCATTTGTCACCCCGAGTGGGACGGGTATGCCTAGACCTGGGTCCCGTGCTCTCCATGCCACTGGAATCAAGCTATTCTGGCTGAAGAGGGGTGAAACCCCAAAACTGGTCCTAAGATTCTTATTTCCAGTTCAGGGAGGACCCGGCTTGGCAGTTTGGGCTGGACTGTTCCCATGAGGCACAGGGTCCAGACTGATTTGCATATGGCTGGGTTCAAACAAGAATGGCATGGCGAGCAAAAAATCTATGGATTTAGGTCCAGAACTCTGTATTGGGCTGAATGTAAGACATTGTTCTGCATTCTGTCCATCAACTGTTGTTTTTACATTTGTCACCCGGATTTGGACGGGTATGCCCAGACGTGGGCCCGTGCTCTCCATGCCACTGGAATCAAGCTATCCTGGCTGAAGAGGGGTGAAACCGCGAAACCGGTCCTAGGATGCTTGTTTCCAGTTCAGGGAGGACCTGGCTTGACAGTTCGGCTGGACTGTTCCCATGAGGCACAGGGTCAAGACTTTTTTGCATATGGCTGAGTTCAAACTGGAATGGCATGGTGAGCAAAAAAACGATGGATTTAGGCCCAGATCTCTATACTGGGGTGAATGTATGACATTGCTCTGCATTCTGTCCATCAACTGTTGTTTTTGCATTTGTCACCCCGAGTGGAACGGGTGTGCCCAGATGTTGGTCCCTTGCTCTTCATGCCCCTAAAATAAAGCTATCTTGACTGAAGAGGTGTGAAACCCCGAAACCGGTCCTAGGATGCTTGTTTCCAGTTCAGGGAGGACCTGGCTTGGCAGTTCGGCTGGACTGTTCCCATGAGGCACAGGGTCAAGACTGATTTGCATATGGCTGAGTTCAAACTGGAATGGCATGGTGATCCCAGATCTCTGTACTGGGGGGAATGTATGACATTGTTCTGCATTCTGTCCATCAACTGTTGATGTTATAGAGATGATAAGTTAAAGAAGTTTACTATGGGGTTCTATAAATTTGAAGGACAGTGCAGTCGATTTACAGATAACCATGCTATTCGTTAGGGTATCAGTGATGGGAAGTATATTGAGGATAATATCCCAAACATTTTTCCAAAGCTGTAGTATTATTGTACTTTCAAATAGAACAATTTTTAAAGACCCTTCATGTTTCTTCAAAGCCAACAAAAAGGGGAGTCAATAAGCTTAGCCTTGTATAGTTTACATGGAGTCCAGAAACATTTAATCAGAATAAAGGCATTATTTTGCAATAAAGACACAGGAAACCCACCAGTTATGTTTGCTAACCATATTTGCTTCCAATCATCTAGAGAAAATCCGGCAGACAGTTCTGCATTCCAATACCTACTAGGAAAATTCAAGTTGGGTTCATGGGTAGATTTTAACACATTGTTAAATCCCGAAACTGTATGTGGAGATGCAGAAAAAACCTTAATACAAATCTCTGATTCAGGGGTAGTACGTTGGGGTAATGTGCGGGGAAACAATTAAGTATAGCATTACATAGAATATTGCACTCATGGACTTCAGTATGCGGTAACAAGAATTTAGTTTGTAATTCAGAAAATGACAATAAAACACCCTTATCATAGATATCTCCAAGGCAGAAGATACCAGTCTGTATCTATGATTTCCAAGATTTGAGGCTTTTATCCTGGGATTGTGGCATAGAGATAGTTTGACAGAATCTGAAATATGTGATGAAAATGAAGACTCAAAATTAGTCAGAGGATTTAACATTTATCAGTTAGCCATGGTAATAGAGTTGGTAAAGGAAATAGTGAAACCTACTGTTGTTCCAATTGAAGCCATTTAGGTGAATGTGCAGCACTAATGCATGAAAACCAATGAGAACCATGTCTTAAAATAAATGCTTTGTGGCAGATAAAAAAATCTGGTAAACCAAATCCTTTATTGACCTCAGACAGTTTGAGTTTGGCATATGGAATTCATGGAGGTTTATGGTGCCAAAGAAATTTTGAAAGAATGCTATCTAGCTTTTTATATAATGTGAGAGGTAATTGTAAAGGGAGCATTGATAAAGTGCCAAAAATATGAGGAAGTAGTACCATTTTAATAGCTTCAAGTTTACCCCACCAGGAGAGGTATATGGGGACCAATTACACATTTATCTGTGACAGTAGAAATCAAATAATCAGAATTTAATATAATTGATTGAGAGAGTGTGAAAATTGGATGCCAAAGTATTTTATTTTCTCTTTTTTGCCAAATAATGTCAGTATTGTCCAACACATCTGGAGTGCAGTGAATTTTCCGGGGGAAAAATCTGTTTTATTAGTTTTCAGGATGTAACCTGAAACATGGGAGTATTTGTGTATTAGATTTAGTACTGCAGGTATAGAGGTGGCTGGAATATAAAGGAATAATAAGACATCATCAGCATAAGCGGACGCTTTAAGCTTGACAGCTAACAAAAAAACCTTCAAGGTTGAGATAAAAATAATCTCTGCTAGCAGATAATAAGGTATATTTATGAACATCTCAGAGAATAGCATCAGCATTCATACGCTATCGAGAAGGAGTAAGGGAAGATTTATTGACTTGCAAACATAAGGAAATCATTGCATAATCGTACATTTTGATATTTCGATCAAAGCCTAAGTTATGGATTGTAGCAAGTTTCTGGATACCAGTAAATAATCTAAGCATGAATAAGAATTATGAGGATTTGGGGAAAATGTGTAGTCTTTATTAGTTGGCAAATGTAATCTTGAAATGTGAGCAAGCTTTGTACCTTTAAATAGAGATCTGAGCAAATGAAAAGCTTTTGTAGGTGTAAATGTAGTGGAGGAAGTCCTATCTTAAAGGGGATCACATATTAAAATAAAATCTTTACCAAGAGTACGATTATGATTTCAAAATTGAATAATTGTATAGATGGTGTGATTCCAAAATGTTGGCCCTTACATGTTCATCAAAAGTAATACTGTGGTACCAAGTTTACTTTAACAAATAGGAATCTGCCTTCTGAATGTGAATGTTTATCTAAAATTTGTAATTGAAGGTTTTTTTTTTTTAAAGAAGATTGCCACTCCATTATTCTTACACAAGGCTGGAAGAGAAAGTATCTGACCTATCCATTTCTTTTGCATGGATTCTAAAATCTTATCATTGATATGTGTTTCTTGCTGCTTTAAGCCTAATATTTATAATTGTCGAACACCTAACCGGACGTCGCAATCCTTTAACATTCAAAGAAACAATTTTAAAATTGTGAGTAGTGTCCATAACTTAAAGTATGAAAGAGAAAATACTGACAGAAAATAAGGCTAAGAGAGGAAAAAAGGAAGTGGTGAAGACCAATGAAGTAGCTCGAAAACACATAGAAACAAAAGAAAAGGGAAGAAAAGAAAAACATATATAATTCTATGAAAACAGGCAATATATGTTATAGGGCCGAGACACACACATGCATTGAGAAGATAAGCCAGGTGACAAAGTCTGTAATAATCATAATATCATATGAATCGGGCCCATAAGGGAATTCAGGAACAGAGACCCTCTACAAGGTCAAAGTGGTATCAGTTTAATGGGCCCTGTGCATCCATAGAAAGTGGGAAATTAGTATCCAAGAATGCTAAATGATCCACATGGCACTGAAATGATTTAGAGAGGTCATCTTTCCAAATTCGCATGGTGGAATGATCAAAAAGCCCATATTTAAATCCATGGTCTCTGAAGACTTTATCACTATTAACCATAAGGGAGGGGATTTCTTGTGCTGCTTTACATGTCAAAACAAGATGATGAAAACAAAGAACTTTGAAGATTACTTGCAGCGGCTTGATTTGGTGAGGCTTACAATTATATGGAATACGATGAGCCTTAACAATTTCAAATTTTTCTGTAAATTGTAATTTTAAGAGATTATGTAGTAGGTTCTCAAGATAAAGCCTGCAATCACTTCCCTCAACATCTTCAGGTAAATTGAAAATTTGCAAATTATACTGCCTATTTCGATTTTCCATATCCAAAACAAATTTATTCATAGTAGGAATTTTTGTGGCAATTGGAATTAGTTGGTCAATTCTTGCTTTATTGTTATTAATTTTCATTTTGTTATCTGTAACCCCCATGGTGAAACCAGCCATATTTTTGTGAATATTTTTAATTTCAATAACAATATTGTCAGTGTTTGATCTAACAGCTTGTAATCCTCCAAAATAGTATTAAGTGAAGGTTCAGAAGAGTCAACAAGTTTGGACTACAGAGGTGGTGGAGATACTGCCTATTTGTGTTTATGAGCAGATGAGAATGTAGATTTGCCCTCCATATTAAAATACAGTGAAACAGATACATCTATTATTAAAAGAGAAATGATGATGTAAGTAAAAGAAGCCAAACCAATGAAAAGCTGGTGAGAGTTTACCAGTGCAGCAGCTACAGATGACAGTGGGAGGATTCAAGTCCAAAATTGCACCCTTTCCTAGTGCAACTCTGCCTTTTCTTATAGGAACCCTGGGGAGAAAGCAGGCAGAGCCTCAGTGAGGGTCCAGATTCAATTCGACCAACACCTCTGCTGCCAAAAGAACACAGAGAATACTTCAGCACATAGGGGTAAAGCATTGACTAAAAGTAGTAAATATTGGCCCCAAAAATGAGTGCAATTAGCTCATCTTTCAGATGGGTGCACTGGAGACCATAGGTGGACGAACGGCCTTCTTGAATCACTAGCTTGTGCGTCTCTCTCACTGTGCATTTCTTTAATCAACTTTTGTGCATATGTGTTTCTTTAATATTTAGTGAGCCACATGTTATTCATTAGGCAGCCAATGATGTTAGCTTTCAGAGCATATTTAGCAGTTACCTGTGGAATTCTATAAAAATTAGGTTTCCTATAGGACACCGCACATTTCTCTTCCATGTATTACTTCAGTTGCTTCAGTTACCCTGTTCCAGGCAGGTCGCTCCCCTCGCCGCACAGCTCCACCTGTTGTGCCCGTGTCCGTGCTCCCTGATCTTGCTGCTGCTGCAAGTTCGCAGCTCTTCAGTACCCACAGGCTCCCGCCTGCACCTCATCCCTGGTGGCCCTTTGGTGAGACTTAGGTATCTGTCTGCTCGCTCTATTCCTTTTTGCCTGCTTGACTTGTCTGCTATTTTATTGTGTTCGGCCTGTGCTGTTGTATTACACTGTTGTATTATGTGACTGCTGTTGTATAACACTGTTGTAGTCTGTTTTTCTGCTACTGTACCCCATTTTGTATTTCGTTTTCTGCCCGTTTTTCCCCTCAATCTCTCCCTAAAGTTACAGCCTTCTCCTCTCCAGCTGCTGCGACCCCTGTGGCCCCGCCCCCTCGCTCACACCTCCCAGCTGCTCCTCCCTCCCACCTCCCCTGCTTATGGCGGCCGCTGCGCGGTGAAGAGAGTGACCCTTGACCCTGTTCCAGGCAGGTCGCTTCCCAAGCCGCACAGCTCCACCTGTTGTGCCCCTGTCCTTGCTCCGGCATCTCGCTGCTGCTGCGAGTTCAAGGCCCTCCTCCACCAGCAGGCTCCTGCCTGCGCCTCATCCCTGGTGGCCCAGAGGTGAGCCGTAAGTATCTGTCTGCTTGCTCTGTTCCTTTTTGCCTGCTTGACTTGTCTACTATTTTATTGTATTCTGTCTGTGCTGTTGTATTACACTATTGTATTCTGTCACTGCTGTTGCATAACACTGTCATAGTCAGTTCTTCTGCTACTGTACTGTATTTTGTATTTCATTTTCTGTCTGTTTTTCCCTATACTCCAAACAAAAAGAGAGTGAGGGAGAGAGGCACTCTTAATCCCCCAAGGGAATATATTCAATAACAACAAAAGAGTGGCTGTTTAACCCCTTCCATGCTCATGACGGAACGGTTCCGTCATGAGCATAAGGTGGCCTGTGCTTATGACGGAACCGTTCCGTCATGGTTCCATAGGCCCAATGGAACGTTCAGCACCGGGGGAAAATCCGCGCAGCACAGAAGGGGTTAGGAACACACTGAAAAAAACACACAAATGTTTTTAGAAGAACCCTCACTCACCAACCTAGTTGCTGACATGCTTCATCATCGGGTCCCCACCGGATCAGCCGAGTGCCGTTCCGGTGTGCTGCGATGCCTGCAATTGCAGCGGAGCGGGTTGTGATTTGGTGCAAGTGATATAGTGCAAATTAAAAAGTAACCAAATGTACCCTGAAGAATACTTTATTATAGGTGACTTGGTTACTGATAAAAACAAATGGCGGATCAATACCAACTAAACTATGGAGCTGGGAGATCCGATGAAGTGTGAAATTTGGTCGACATGAACATGTTTCTGCTTGTATTAGCACATTATTCTAAGCATTCATCAGGACCTTATAAATAGTGAGACCATGGCGGTATACGCTCGCTAAGGCATACCCTAACCTCTGGTTGTGTGTAAAAACTCACGGTTTTACCATGAACAATGGTCTTTAAGTAGTTCCTAGACCGGTTTAACCTGTAAGAAAGAAAACATGGGGACAAGTTGCTCCTCATAATTCTATTATGTCATTAACTGTCTCCCAAGAGCGGTTTACAGACATATCAACATTGAGTGTTTCTTTGAACAGAACAAAAAGGGAAAAGGAAGTGTACATCCCATCCAGGGCCACTGCTCTATTTAGAGCTGTGAGAATCTGATCGCCTCTTTCCTGCTTGTTTCACGAAAACGGGGGTAATCACCATTGCTTTTTAGGTAGTTACCACTGCCCCCTTCTCTAGTAATGAGGCAAAAAAAGAAGAAGAAATACACCCGGCAGATCACTGCCTCGTATTATCAGTGGTGGCTCAGACATTTATAACTGTAGCCCTTAAAAAGAAACCACCCAGGCCCCATACAAAGATGGTCGCCCTGTGTTTACAAGAGAGCAATGTATTAATAAAAAAGCTCCGGCTGTGGAGAAAAATGGCTTACTTGAGTCAAATGCACAAATTACTTCATGGAAACCAGATCAGGGGCCCGATTGGAAGTTCTGTGAAATAAACAGTTGCAAGTTTATCGTCTACTGAGTATGGAGAGAAAGGAGCCCCTTTCCCCCTGCCATCAACGAACAGCACTTACTTCCAAGTCTTCGGGGACCCACCAGGTGCCTAACCGTGCATGTCTGGCTCCGAATATTGTCGTTCTGCCGGGAGAACCCGGAAGAAAAGGGCATCATTCCGGGTCACGTGTGACCGCGTAGTTGAAAGCGTCACTACGTAGCATCATTTTTTCTCTTTTTGTGAAGCTAGAATGCTAACCTTTATGTTCAGTGGTGTTGTCAAAGCTAGTCTAATAAAGCATTGTCAAAAAACTTTATTACGTACTTCATGTTCAGTGATGTTATCAAAGCTAGACCAGTAAAGCATTGTCAAAAAACTTTATTACATATCCCTCAGGTGCGCAAACAGTAATAATTATGTCGGGTGGGAAATTTATGTCGGGTGGTAATTTTATCCCGATCTTATTAAAAAAGGAAGGCAAGAATAGCCATAGCGATGCACGACACCATTTCGCTGGCCAACGCTCGAGAGGGAACAAATTTCATGATCGCAAATACACTTCCTTTTCCCCTTTTGTTCTGTTCAAAGAAACACTCAATGTTGATATGTCTGTAAACCACTCTTGTGAGAAAGTTAAGGACATAATAGAATTATGAGGAGCAACTTGTCCCCATGTTTTCTTTCTTACAGGTTACAACCGGTCTAGGAACTACTTAAAGACCATTGTTCATGGTAAAACCGTGAGTTTTTACACACGACCAGAGGTTAGGGTACGCCTTAGCGAGCGTATACCGCCATGGCCTCACTATTTATAAGGTCCTGATGAATGCTTAGCAGAATGTGCTAATACAATCAGAAACATGTTCATGTCAACCAAATTTCACACTTCATTGGATCTCCCAGCTCCATAGTTTAGTTGGTATTGATCCGCCATTTGTTTTTATTAGTAACCAAGTCACCTATAGTAAAGTATTCTTCAGGGGTACATTTGGTTACTTTTGAATTTGCACTATATCACTTGCACCAAATCACAACCCCCTCCGCTGCAATTGCAGGCGTCGCAGCACACCGGAACGGCACTCGGCTGATCCGGTGGGGACCCGATGATGAAGCATGTCACCAACTAGGTTGGTGAGTGAGGGTCCTTCTAAAAACATTTGTGTGTTTCTTTCAGTGTTGTCTTAAACAGCCACTCTTTTGTTCTTATTGAATGTTTTTCCCTGTAGCCCTTCCTAGCTTTCAGCCTTCTCCACTCCCTCCGCTGTGTTCCCTGCAGCCTCACCCCCATGGTTGCCCCATCGCTCCCACCTCCCAGCTGCTCCTCCCTCCCACCTCTCCTTCTTAAGGCGGCTGCTGTGCGGCCTCATTGCTGGCGCGCCGAAAGCTCCCCAAAGGCAAGCCCATCTGTGCCCGTGCGCACCTTGACCGCGCCCAGCTCCAGATCCCCTGGCCCGCGACCTCCACAACACCCTTCACTGTTACGTCACCAACCTCCTCCATGCACTCAACACCGGACGTTCAGCTACCTGCTTCCAGGCCACCTCGAAGCACATCCACGGACCTTTCACCTGCCAGAACTGCAGATTCACCAGCCAGCGTACACCAGCACAACCCCCCCTCTCAACAGGGCAGGCCTCAGCCATCTCAGATGCATACTACTCAACACCCGCTCCGCACACAGGCACGGTGTCAAACTGTGAGACCTGCTCGACCCATCCTCCCCGGACGTCTCCTTCCTGACAGAGACCTGGATGAACACCTCATCGGCACCCGACATTGCCACAGCCTTCCTGGATAGCTACAAGATCACCCGCAGGGACCGCACTAACAAAGTGGGAGGAGGAATCGCCATTGTCCACAAGAACACCCTCAGAATATCGACCAGCACCGAAGACACGCTCAGCTCCGCCAAACACTTGCACTTCCAGATCCACATCGATCCCAACACCACCCTCAGAGGAACCCTCATCTACAGACCCCTCGGGCCCCAGCCAGAGTTCAGCGACTCCATCACCAACATTGTCAGCTCGCACGCCCTGGCCGCCACAGACTACATCTTCCTCGAAGACCTGAACTTTCACCTTGAGAACACCAACAACAGCAACTCCACCATCCTGCTCGACAACCTCGAAAACCTCGGACTCAAACAGCTCATCACGCAATCCACACACTCCCCCGGACACACGCTCAACCCCGACTTTTCCGACAGTAACCACGTCTCCTTCAGCCACACCACTGAACTCCACTGTACCGAACACCACTGCATCCACTTCTCCTTCAAGAAAAACACCGCATACAACCACCCACAATGAATGCCCCACCGCAGCTGGAACAAGGTGAAAACCAGATAATCACAACCCTCGCTCGAGACCCACCGATTGACCACACCAACACCGACACAGCCGCTCGTATAATCAGGCGACTGCGCCATCACCCTCGCCCCGATCAAGAAACCCTTAAACAGACGCACCAACAGAAGGGCCATCTGGTTCACCACTGACCTCCAGGCATCCAAGCAGACCTGTCGAAGACTCAAGAAGAAGTGGCGCCATGAACAGACACCGGACAACCATGCAGCCCGCAAGAATGCCAGCTCCAGGCACCACCATCTCATTCGAACCGCCAAAAGGACCTCCTCCAAGGAACGCATCGACAACAATGCACACAACAGCAAAGAGCTCTTTAACATCATGAAGGAACTCGCAAACCCCAGCTGCAGCACTAACGACATTCCGCCATCACAAGTCCTCTGAGACTCTCTAGCCACCTTCTTCCACTGCAAGATCATAGACATCCACAACAGCTTCAACACTCATATCACGACAGCCGCTGACACCGCAGATCCACCACCCCCAGCCACACCGGCCTCCTGCTCTCCTGGAACCACGTCAACAACTAAGACAACATCAAAACCATGAGCACCATCCACTCCCGCTCACTGTCAGACCCCTGCCCTTACCACATCTTCAAAAAATCGAGCTCCATCATCGCACCCCAACTCCGGAAGATCTTCAACAACTCCGTTGAGACCGCCACCTTCCCGGAGAGCTGGAAACATGCAGAGATCAACGCCCTACTCAAGAAACCCAAGGCAGACCAAAGGGCCTCAGGAATTTCCAGTCCATCTCCCTGCTCCCGTTCCCAGCAAAAGTCATCCAGAAGATCGCCAACAGACAGCTGACCCGCTTCCTCAAAGAGACCAACACCCTGGACTCCTCCCAATCCAGATTCCGCAGCAACCACAGCACCGAAACTTCCCTCATCGCCACCACTGACGACATCAAGACCTTGCTGGACAATGGCGAAACTGTAGCTCTCCTCCTCCTAGACCTCTCGGCCACCTTTGACATCGTCTGCCACCACACCCTACGCACACACCTCCACAACGCAGGAATCTGCAACAAAGTCCTGGACTGGATCACCTCCTTCCTCACCGACAGAACCCAAAGAGTCCGCCTCTCCCATTCCGATCTGAAGCCACCAAGATCAACTGTGGCGTACCCCAAGGATCATCCCTCAGCTCAACCCTCTTCAACATCTACATGATACCTCTTGCCAACATCGTCCGATCACACGACCTCAACATCATCTCATACGCTGACGACACCCAGCTGATCCTCTCCTTCACCAAGGACCCTGCCAGCACCAAAACCAACTTCCACGAAGGAAAGATGGCCGTCGCGGAATGGATGAAGAACAGTCGCCTGAAACTGAACTGGGACAAGATGGAGGTTGTAAAAGCATGCGTTGTAACTGTGGTGTCCTTTACATGGAAGAAAGTACAGGAACCAGTAGAGTAAGCCAAGAGGTATTTATTAAACCTCATCCACAGAAGACAGCCTAGTAACTGAACATCAGGGAATGCACACAAGGCAAGATTCCAGAACCACTACAGTCAAGGTTCTTGGCACATTAAAGATACAGTAACAATGAATGAGCTTGGTACATTAAAGATACAGTAACAATGAATGAGCACCTTCACACATCTCCCCCCAACAAAGAAAGAAGAACAACGAGTAAAACTGATAAAACAAAATTCAAGCGAGGAAGAGATTGAAAAGGTCATAATGCATAATCTCTCAAATAGGAGGGTGGTCTACGTATTCTCTGACCTCTAGAGGGAAGCATGGGTAGATTAGAGTTATTGGCAGAATTGGAGAACATATGAGATGAACCTTGTCTATCATAATAGGAAACAGGTATAGGTATCCTTGACTTAACAACGACAACTCTGCTTTTATTCCAAATTCTACCATCCTCAGTTTTAATGGCATTCCTAAACATTTTTACAACAGCTTTTACATCCGAGAATTTGGACCAATTTCTGCAACCAACAGGAGCTTTGATGCGAACCAAATCACCAACAAGAACTTTTTGAGCATTTACACACTTTTTTATCAAAATAAATCTTTCTCTCATCTTGCTTCCTCTCCTCCCTCCTTCGCCACTCACCTATTCCATTATCAACCAGACCTTTATCAAGATCCATCCAAGCAGGGGTTCTTGGCACATTAAAGATACAGTAACAATGAATGAGCTTGGTACATTAAAGATACAGTAACAATGAATGAGCACCTTCACAGTAACATCATACATCCCCTGACCACGCACGCAACCTGGGGTTCACCCTGGAATCAGCCCTGTCAATGACCCAGCAAGTCAACGCCATCTCCTCCTCCTGCTTAAACACCCTCTGCATGCTTTGCAAGTTCTATAGATGGATCCCCACCGGAACCAGAAGGAGGGTCACACAGGACCTTGTCACAAGCAGGCTGGACTACGGCAACGCCCTCTATGCGTGAATGATGGCCAAACTCTAGAAAAGACTTCATCGCATAGAGAACGCCTCCGCATGCCTCATACTTGACATCCTCTGCCACAGCCACATCACTGCCCACCTGAGGGAACTGCACTGGCTCCCGGTCAACAAGATGATCACCTTCAAGCTCCTCACCCATGCTCACAAAGCACTCCATAATGCCGGACCAGCATACCTCAACAAAGACTCACCTTCTACTCCTCCAACTGCCAGCTTCGCTCTGCTGACATCGCCCTTGCCACCGTTCCACACATCCAACGAACAACCACGGGGGGCAGATCCTTTTCCCACCTCGCCGCCAAGACATGGAACACCCTCCGCATCCACCAGCGCCAGACCCAGAACCTGCTGACCTTCTTGAGGCTTCTCAAGACCTGGTTGTTCGAGCAGTAGCAGCTCCCCCCCCTTAGCGCCTTGAGACCCTCGCAGGTGAGTAGTGCGCTCTACAAATGTCTGATTGATTGATTTATCAGTAGTTTTTAAACCGCAGCCAGCCAAGACACAATGGTGTTCTCTGGAGCCTTACATATTCGTTGTATATATGGATGGTGTAAATACATAGTTTTCCACATATGAATGTGAACTACCACTTCAATGTGTATATGATGAGAAAAATCACATACACCTTGACAGTGAACGTCAGTTTCATGGCGCATTGTGTCCTACTACCAGAAAAACAAGCAGAGTGCATTGGGGGTCAATACAAAATGATGTTATTCCTTACATGAAAGCAAAACATTTGCATGTGAAAACATTAATATGATTCATCTGAGATGACTAGCCACTCATTCCATCAGGTTGCAAACTCCTGGGGTGCTTCAACATGGTCTTTGTCACGTGTGTCAAATAGCAAGGTGAGCTACAATTTTCTGCCATCACTTTTATCTTGCCTGATTTTTAGTCACAATTCTTAGAAAAGTAATAGAGAGGTAGGCAAGTACCTGACTTTAATTGGACAGTACACATTGTGAACAGGCAGGCAAGTGTCTAACTATTTGAATGTTAATGCATGATAAACAATATGCAAAGTATCTATAGAGTACATCTAAATCAAATAAGAAGAAACAAGCCAAACAGATAGAATCTCTAAAATACTATTACACTAGCTGTGTTTTGAAGAGGCTTTGCGAGACCAAGTACTCTGATCCAAAATATTATGCAAATGAGCTAGATCAAACAGATGATCTCCCTTGTGGTGTTTACTAAGTTGAAATTCTTCACTGCTTGCAGATTCATCCTGAATAGCAAAGTCATTTTCGGCTGCAAACGTATGATTAGTACTGAAAATGCCTTCCTTTAAGCCTGCAAGAATTCACAGAATGATTCCTGACAAGTCTAAATGGTTTTGCGACAACATAATTCTCCTCCCCAGGAAGGTAGCATTGCACAGCAGTAAACCCTAAACGCTGCAGGGTGAAGATGATGGATACAGTCATTGTTTTCTTTGTAAGTTTGTGACCGGCTACAAACTCCAGCCTGAGTCTTTCCCATCCTGCAGATGGCTGGAGATTTATTCCAGTAAAATCTGAAGAAAAGTTGAAATACGGCCTCATGTTGCTCATGTCGGTTAGCCCCTGGTATTGTACAGTGTGTGCCATATGTGAGTGGTAATGAGGTGAATAAAAGATGACAGTGGTCATTCACAGCTTAACACCCACGCTTATAAAAATGTATTGGTTTCTGGGGAGCAGCACCTTGCTCTTTTCAATCAGTGAGATTGCCTTTGCAGATGCCTATAATGGAATGGCAGAGGCAGGGAGCACCTTCTTTTATTTCCAATATGTTTCAGAAAGCTATTATCAGGGCGGCAGAAGATTGGAAAGAAGAAAGCTGTTTCATTTAGATTATCTTTTGAATTCATGGCCGAAAGAAAATAAAGAGAATATGATCCAGAAATAGACATAAAGGCAAATTGAAGGATAGAAGGGCATCCAGGGAGACTGAAAACCAGACATTGATGGATTGTTAGATATAAAACTGCGCGAGGAGCCTTGCAGTTTGTGATAGCCTAAAACGTTATGGGTCTGCAGGAGCTAAGAGGTTCTAAAACGGGGGCAGTGCCAGGTTGTTTTAGATCCACTACTGTGATTTAGTAGAAAGATAAAGGTTGCAATTAAAACCTATAATGTCAAACTACAAAGTTGGTGTGAAAAAATATCTCTGCAGCAGACTGAGCTGCTATGTAATATTTTACAAAACCCCATTGAGTACGCTGTTTGCACGTCAATACACGGAGAGGATTTTTACTAAATGAATCTTTTATGGCATTTGAGAGTATTCTCCCTGAGAAGAAGATGTTAGAGGAAATACTAAGGATCATATTACCAACAACTAGCGATAATTATCGCTATGTTGGCTTAGCGGCAATATTATTATCGCTGAGCACTGCCGAATGTTATCGCAGATAAACTTTGCTATTATCAAAGTTTATCTCAAAAGTGATAAAATCGACCGAAATGCATGAATATCGCTGAAAAGTCAGCGATATTCATGCATTACCGAGCTAATGCTTTTATCCATGTTATCCACCTCCCATTGGATAACATGGCTAAGAACTGCTCAGGGCAGGCGTTAGCTTTTGGAGATATTCGCGCTTAGCGCGAATATTTCCAAAAGTAGGTAATAGGAGATAGCGATGTTAGCGACTGTTTCCAGTCGCTAACATCTTGGCACGCCCACTTTGCATGTCATTAGCGATAAATATCGCTCACATGCAAAGCGGGGCCCAAGATGATCGCTATCTCCTACTAGGTAATAGGGCGATAAAATTATCGCCGCTTTAGCGGGAATTTTTCCCGCTAACGCGGCGATAAGGCCCTTGGCATTATGCCCCTAAATGTCTATTTGGGCACGAGTCGCAACTTTTTGAACACCTATGTTTTGTGTAGGGTCACAGAAAATTAATTTAGAGTAGAAAATAATAGTCTTTATTCATAAAATCGTGATCTGTGGGCATTATAGTGGGCTTTATTTTATGCGGATGGAATTTAGTAACAAGCAAAATCCGTAAGTAGCTGATTTACCTCAATGTTAGGTTTAGACGTGTGGTGGCAAGAGTTGGTGAACTATGGTGGTGGCGATTCAAAATGTAGAGAGCACCCACGTACCTGTAACTTTGTGGGATTTCACAAATATTTCGAATGGGTTTACAGACTAATTTTAGTCGCTTGGTAATTTTTGCTAAATAAATTGTTGTAAGTGTGAAAATTCTTTGTGAAAACATCTTCATATTTCATGGGGAATAGGGGACGGAATTGCTCCGCCAGGAAAAGTTAAAAGAAAGGCAAAAGGTTTCTTGTGCTAATTCACTTTGAAGCCACACTTCCCCGTGGAGGTCTACTGCAAGAGTACGTGTAGAGAAGTAGAGCATTCATGGATGGATTTCCATATTTACTCTGTGGGATTCTTTGAATACACAAAGTCAGAAATCTACCCAAATCATAGGATTAAGCCTTCAATGATAAGCTTCCTTTCTTTTAAAATACAGTTTGCAAATGTGCCCCATAGGAATATGAAGTATGTCGGGATATTCACATCGACAAATAATAAATCCTGATTTTTTTCGAGGCCCACTGTGCATTACCATCCATGCATTAGGATTTGACCTTAAAATTAAGATGTAGGTGGAACACAAAAATAGAGGCTATCCATAGCAGGCCTCCATCTCCATGAGGAAAATGGTCATTAAAACTCTAACACCAATGTATTCATTAAGGAGTTAGTTAAATAGTACAGCTCTACACAATTAGTGCTCGCTGCAGGGCCAATTACCAGTGCCCCACATAATTCTGATATATGTAGTAACTCCTGTAACTCCACATATCAGAACTCTGAGGTTCCCAGATTGCGAATATGCAGAGTGTATTAAAATCACACCCATACATATCAACCAGTTAATTTCTGGAAAGTCAAACCTGCACAGCAATACGAGTCTGGCGGCAGTATTTTGAATGATATGAAGACTGTGAAGGAGATCAATCAATCTGGATTTATAAACCGCAGCTACTCACCTGTCAGGGTATCCAGGTGCTAAGGATTGTGCTGGTCTGGTGGGTTCAGTTGAACAGCCAGGTCTTGAGTACCTTCCGGAATTCTAGGAGTGAGCTGGAGGTTCAGTGGTGCAGGGGGAAGTCATTCCAGAATTTAGCCGCAAGGTAGGAAAATGAGAATCCTCCGGTGTTGCTTCGGCGGATGCAGCGGTGTGCATGAGGAAGAGGGAGGTGGAGCGCAGGTGACTTTGAGGATTGGTGGAAGTTCAGGCAGTGGCTGATCTAGGCTCGTTCTTACTTGTTCAGAGCCTTGTAGGTGTGGATCAGCATCTTGAATTGACATCTCTTCTGTATGGGAAGCCAGTGGAGTTTCTTCAGGTGGAGGGTGGTGTGGGTTAATTTGGGGAGATCTAGGATAAGTCTTACCATGGAATTCTGTATGGTTTGCAGTCTTTTCAGGAGGTGTGTGGTGATTCCTGTACAGGAGATGGGTTGGGATGAGGGCATAGAGTGTGTTGCCATGGTCTAGCTTGCTTGCAATTTGGCCCTGCGTGATGGGACGTCTTGTGTCCAGTGGGAGCCACTTCAAGGTTTTGTGTAACATGCAGAGGATGTTGAAGCATGAGAAGGTGATAGCGATGACCTGGGACTTTATGGTGAGGTTGGTATCCAGGATGAGACCTAGGTTCCTAGCGTGGTTGGTTGGGGAGGGTGTGGATCCAAGATTGGTTGGCTACCAAGGGGAGTTCCAGAGTGAGCTCTGATTCCCGAAGTTCAGCACTTCAGTTATGTCCGTGTTGAGCTTGAGGCAGTTTTCTTTCATCCAATTGCCCACCCTGATCATGCAATGTTTGAGGTTTGACTTGGTGGTAACGGTGTCGTCTCAAAGGGAAAACATTAGCTGGATGTCATTGGCATAGAAGATGATGTTGATTGCAAAGGATCTGATGATATTTGCCAGAGGAGTCATGTACATGTTGAAGAGGGGGGGTTATTGATTATCTCTATGAGACTCCACAGATGAAGTCCTTTGAGTGCTGCTCCTTGTATTCCCGCTTTGTGTATCCTGGAGATGAGTGTGCTGTGAAAGATGGTGTCAAAAGCGGTGGGGAGGTCGAGGAGGATGAGAGTGGTGGTTTGTCCATGGTTGAGAATGGTGTATATGTCGTCTGTGACAGTGATGAGTGCTGTTTCAGTGCTGTTATTGTTTCGTAATTCTGATCGTGAATAGTCCAAGAGTTTGTGGTTTTTCAGGTGGTCAGAGACGTTTCTGTTGATGGTCTTCTCAATGTCTTTGACTGGGAAGGGGAGCAGAGAGATTGGTCAGTACTTGCTGGATACTTCGGGGTCAGCTGAAAGTTTTTTGAGGAGGGTGGTGATATCGATGTGTTTCTGGTATCTGGGAAGATGGCTGCCTTGAGGGAGGTTTGATGATGGAGGTGAGTGTAGCGCAAACACAAGGCGATGATGGTTGGAGTGCTGAAACTTTTAGGACACTCACCCCCAGTAACAGATCTGGGTTGAATCCATCTTCATTTTTTAGCTCACTTTGCCACCTCAGTTCAGACCCAGCTATATGGTGAGTGCAGCACTGATCATGCCTCTATCCAGGTTGTAGATAAGGTGGGGGCAGGGTTCTGTGGTTGCCCTTGAGTGGAGTGTCTTCATTATTGCTGCAGTGTCCTCAAAGGATGGAGCATTCCCTTGCATGAGGACAGTCAATGCTTACTCCTGTTCATACTTACAACTATGGTGTTCTGTAGGTCAAGACTCCCTCAAGGGTATACTGAATCTCCCCACCTTCTCCCAGGCTCTACATAAGGATTTGGATTTTTAGCAGCTTGGAAATGGGCCTGTACTGGTCCCATACTTTGGCAATTTGTTAGTCACTTCCCTTGTCACTCTTACAATGATGAACCATTTTGCCTGGGGTGGACAAAGGGTCTTCCTCTCAAAGTTACAGTATTGTTAGAAGAAAGTGATTCATTTAAGACTAGGGTTACTGAAAGGAATGCAGAAGTAGTTCCAGGACAGGATGTCAATTGATATGCAGATTGCACCAGCCCATTCCCAAAGAGAAGTAAGGTGGTTTCTTGGGATAGTAGGTTGTACCAAATTGGCAGGGGATACCAAATCTTTCTCTCATGGCCCAGCCTGTACGATGATTGACGCATAAAGATGTACCTGACTGCTTACCCTAGTCAGACAAGTGCCAGGAAGCCTTACTGGAATTAAATGTACCCTGTTTTTCTCCGTAGTCTTAGGAATGTCTGAATACGAAAATTCATGTTTCCAACATTGTACAGAAAGGGTCAGGTGGAGATCAACAACACCCTTTTGTAAATTTTTCAGCTGTGCTTGATCCAGGGGGACAGGTCTTCTGGGATGTTTGAGCTTTGTGGCTGCAGTGGTGTCTGTTAACAGTCTGATAATATTGTATTGGGACACCCCTTGACATTGTATGTGCCCCATTCCGATGAAAGTTTGCTCACCAGATGTAAAACCCAGCATTTGACTCCTGCCTGGCCTAGTCACTATGAAGTAATATTGTTGGGCGCTCATACTATATCTAGCAAACGATGTGTGGTTTTTAATGTTGTAGATATGAACTGTAAGGCAAATTGAAGTGCTACGTGGTTGGACCATGGCACTTAAAAAACTTGTAGATTTGTAAGAAAGCAATTGATAATAAAAATAAGATACCGAGTATTCGATGCCTAAAGAGCTAAAACAGCTAACTGCCAGATGCACACAACTTAATAAGGCAAATAGTCATGGGGAGTTGCGGCCGCCTCCCCAAATATTAAAACCTCCAAATTCTAAATAAATGGAAGTACTTAAAACTAATTGTGTTGAATCTGGAAACTTCAGTTCTAAAGTAAATAGCCATACCAGCAGTTCAAATCGATACAGTTCCTTTTCATGGTGGTAACTAGCGAAGATTTTGCTCTTACATGATAATAAAGAGTGTCATCAATCTTTGATCTTAGAGGACACTCTGACGGCCAGTATAAAAGGTTGACAAATGACAAGGGCTAAAAATCAGAAGTCAAGTATTCAAATTCAGTGAATAATTTAGAATGTGAATTTAAGAAATTGTCAAATTAAACTTATTCTTAAACAATTATTTATGCTATTGCTGGGGAAAAGAAAAGGATCATTTATTTGTTTGAATAATCTGTTAGAAACCAGTCAAAGAAAATTAAAATCTTAGAATACAGTGAAAAAACTGCAGTTTGCACACCAATTTAAAATAAAATATATATGCATTCAGGCAGAAGTGGTATACAGAAAAGCAAGAAACATTGAAAGTCTTCACAGATTTTTATTAAATATTAATAAGGATGAAAAAAACTAAGTTTTAAGGTGAAGCTTTCAAGAGTTAGAGCTTTTCAAATTAAGAAGTAAGGCCCAACAGTTGCTAGCTTCTCAAATGTAATCAGAAGAAATACCTGAAGCTCTTAGCACACAATATTATTGGAAAGCTTCTAGCCCTGATGAGACTGCCCCCTGATCTCCTCACATGAATCATTTAATACGTTTTGTCTAGTGTAAATATATATATATATAAATCCTGTGAATCAGCTCGGATAGCTGTATTTAAGAAAGTGATGAAAGACCTACACAAATGTGCTTCCTACTGCCCTATTTCCTAGCTCAAACAATGTCGAAATATTTTGCAAACGTTCCTGTTAACACACTGAGCAGGGTGTTAGGATCTGTAATTGATAGTGACAAATTAGGTTATAATTAGGAATTATTATTCACACGTAGTGCACATGGTGAATATATCTTTGAAGGAAAATACTTCCACTTAGAATATATTTTCTTAATGCAGAGAAAGCATTGATCGCATAGAATGGAATAAGCAGAAAATATTACTGTTATACTTTGGATTACCTGAAGACTATATTAAAGGTTTATGGACAGCCTATAAAATGCAGAAAGCTAGAGTGCTACTAAACAGGTATTTATCTAATTAATTTAGTATCGGCAGAGGAAATCCTCTGGAAAAAACAGTGGGGAAATTGTATTTAAAAAAACACCAATATCAACTCAGTTTTAGCCAAAATCAAATGTAAAAATTGGATTTTTTAAATCTGACTTTAATTGGAAGAATGAATGTTTGTAAAATTATGATAATTCCCAAAATGAATTTTCTTTTTCAGATGCTTCCCTTATATCTAGGACCTACACATTTAAATAAGATACAGTCAGAGATTTCCGAATTTATCTGGGCCAACATATCACTCCGATTTGCATGGAAAACAATTGTGTGTGTGTTCTATAGAAGGATCATTATTCTACCTGATGTAAACTGTACATTGCTCTTCACAACTCAAATGAATGAGAGCATTGCTCTCTAGAGAACTAGAGAGGGAATAATATCTACCAATAGACCTTTATAGGTGAATTGTTGTTACACTGTGCTAATGACTGCAGATGGGTACTTTGGTATATGTAATGTCTACATTTGCAGTAATAGGCAAAGGGTTGGATGTTCATTACCCCTTCGGCTATACTCTAGAGGTAGAAGAGAACTGCATTGTTAGACTCCCTGTTAGGCTTCTGTAAGAGCGTTGTATATTGTTTTGTCAAATGTAATATTTGTTATTTTATACCTGTATGCCTCGTGTGGCTTAGGGGAAAGCTAAAGCACAATGAGTGGTTATGATTTCAAACCCACTTTAAAGTCAATCGTGCTTGATTTTTTATTTAGGGGGGGGAATTATGTCAGCTACCATAGGTCAGATCTTTTTAATATGATATGTTAGAACAGGACTGCAGGCCTAACTTATTTATAATTAAAAGAATACTTTAAAGCCAATAGGTCTTTAAGGGTGGATTGCTATAGTATTGTGTTAAAGCCTGTATACGTGTATTTTGTTACATGAAATCTCACATATTACTTTAGTAGTAAAGGGTTTGTTGGTTGCCCCTTTTGAAATACCATGATGGTAGAAGAATTGCAGTGTTTCATGCTAGATACTGGTTGGCGAGGTTGAAGAGTGTAGTTGTTGACCAGGCTCTTAAAAAATAGAAATTCCATCACAAATATATAAATATATATGTGCAAACACAAAAGGGCTTTGAGATCAATCTATTCTGCCTTTGGTCTCTTAGAGAGGCATACCCATTTCCTATCACTGCAAATAGCATGGAGCAATGAGTCAGCCCATGTCAGCCACAGGCTCTATTGCCCTGTGATTGATGCTATTTTTTTTTTACCTGATTACATGATCACATCCACGTTGATATGACTACACTTTAGTGCCGGAGCTGGTCAGCCAATCCTTTAGGCTTCCCTTTCTAGTTTTGTAGGACCCCTTCCATTTTCTTTCTTCCACCTTTGGAAGTTAATTCTTTAAGAGAGTCCTGTAGCTCCGCAGACCTACATGTCCAGGTGGCAACTACTTCTAAACTGAGCAGCCTTCTTGGAGAGGCATTATCATAGTAGAATATTGATTTACTGTTCCAAAATATCTGCCACATTTAAATGCATTATATCCGCCATGTTGGATAGGAACAACAATAATACATTATGTACAATAGCACTTCAAGATGGCTGCCCAAGTGCAATGATTACGAAGCGCCCATCTTGGAATGGTATTGTGCATAGTGTATCATTGTTTTACTGGTCCAAGTTGGGCAACAAGTTGCTTATAAACGTAGCAGCCATACTGAAACTTTAAAACAACAATACACTAAGTACAATACCATTGCAAGATGAATGTCTGTTTATTATTCCAAGCAATAAACATCTGTTATTCAGCACCAAGATACCCTTCTTGGTGAGCGTGGGCTTTACAGATACACATGCTATGTTATGTCATATGCCTGCCACTTTTAGCAGCGTGGTTTCTTCTTTCTCATTTGAATCTTTTAATTTATCTTACAAATACTTGTTGGGTTTTTGTGTCTATTTTATTATAGTTGATTAAGTGGGCGACTACAAGAATGAGTCAGTGGGTTAATGAGTGGATGCATAAGTAGAAAGTTGAGTGACAGAGAACACTTATGATGACTTATAGAATACCTAAGCTCACAAGTGACTAAAGGGGCACATTTGAACCTATTAGCATTGCCAATGCCTGTTGCTTGCCAGTAACTCTGTTTATTGTTGATAAGCACATATGTGTTTTGCAGCTGCTTTTTATTAATAATATATGTTTGCAACATCACAAAATAAAGTATCAAATATGTAATTTGGTACTGTTTTATGTACCTTATTAAACAAATATGAAATATAAAAAGGTTTTGAGTTATTTTTTGTAAATAAGGTCCAGATGCACTGACCTTCTTGCAGCAAAGAATTATCGTAATTTGCAAATCATTTTGTAACCAGAAACTTTTTGGGGAACCAACTTAAGTACTAGTAGGTCTGTTTGCCTCTAATTGCTTTTCAATAAAGTTAACTATATCTTTAAAAGCGGCCCAGTTTTAAAGTACACCAATTTCTTTAGAGGAAATTGTGGTGTTTTTAAAAATACATAGCAATGAGCAAGGCGAGTACGGGGGAATTTATTTTTTCCAGTTTAACTGGGTATTTTGAGAAAGTTTGACATTTTGTAAACTTAATTGCAAGAAGAACGTTTGCATTTCAGTTAGAAAACTATGTGATGTGACAGAATGCTGGGTGAAAGCTGCAGAAAAAGTAAACTACAACTCTTTTGGTGTAGGATCCACTAATTGTATTTCTAGCTGTGGGAGAGCTGGATTCTGGAATAACACAATTGGTTATAATGCTGGACTCACTTTTCGCCTTGGTGGTACTAATACAATGAAACGCTATGTTTCCTTTGAAACTCCATTAGTATTGGTAGTACAAAGCCCATGTTGTATAATATCCAGATATGTTGAATAGGCTTATTCCTTTTTAAATTGTTTTTAGTCTCGCCTAGCAGCGAGCTTGCACTGATAGGAAAAAAACCTTTTGTTATCGATTCGCTTTTCACCCTAAAAAGGTGCTTGCGTTGCATTTCTTTCAACGGCAACGCGTGGGAGCGAGCTATGACACCACATATTTGTAATTAACTTGCAAACATATGGTGCCCCTACTCGCTCCCGCAAGGGAGGAAACCGGAGCAGGCCCCCTCATCTCTCCCCTCCCTCTGCTGCCTCCTTTCAGCACGAGGCGCGCGCTCTTGTTGTTTCATAGATATATTTGATGTCTGATTTGGTGAGCTCATGGCAGAGGGAACGCTCTGCCCTCCTAAACTTATTTTGGGCAGGGGATCATTCAAAGAACAGAAGACTTTGTATTGTTTGTGATTGATCTGCAGACTCGATTCTAGATCCTGGAATTAGAAAAAAGGAATTCCTGGGATTCGAACACCAACCCCGGACATGAGCGTCACCGCCAGTCTCAGAGACTAGAAAGCAGGGCATCTGTTTGTTCTCCTGATGAGCAAACCGGTATTTTCAGGCTATGACATTACACTAATTACATATGGCCACAGCTATCTTCGGGATTATTGTTATCCGCACACAAGTCACATCACAGTCACCAAACGACGGGACACCGGAAGCCGGTATATTCTAATTATAGTCAGGACATTCTTGTTCTGTTATTTCAACAGCCGCCACAAAAATAGAACCCTCCAAAGGGGAAACATCCATCTGCATTCATGGAATCTGCAGAGGAGAGATGATGGGGATATGGCATGAAAAAACAAGGACTAAGCGTTGCAGGAATTCCGGGTCACAGGCGCTGAGCCACTCTGTCTGTGCACTCCCCTCCACTTCTGAAAACAAAGGAAATAAACTTGATGCTCTTGTCAGCATATTTTGAGCATATTTTGAGCCACTACAGTTAAGAATTATTTTTACTGTTTTTGATACAGCAGATATTAATTTAAGGCAACCAGTACACTGCACTCATTGATAGAGTTAAAAAAGTGATCAGCAAAACATGTGATTCACTGTACATGGTGTGGACTCTTAAATAAATGCAACTTCCAGGACAGAAAAGAACCATTCGTCGTGTAGGTAAAACACTAGAAAAGTAAGGGGCTAGGCAGGAAAAAATGTACCACCTACATGAATTTACCTATGTACCGTAGCACAGGTATTTGTAGAGTGCAGACGCACACTCATGTACAATACTTGAAAGTGACAGTTATTTAGGGATGGGATTTGAGAGTGGGCGGAATCCTTGTGGATGTCTGAAGGGGAGCCCCTAAAGACATGGTTCTTCACCTACTTCCTAAATCATGCCTGCTCTATTCCTGCAGGAGGAATAGAGCAGGCATGATTTGCAAAGAATAGTTGGCAATTCAATCCTTTTCACCCTTCCCTCATCTTTCCATGAGGAGTGTTCACCTATTCTGTAAGTGTGTCAGCGTAGACAGGGGCCTAGAGAAGGGCTCAGATAGGCAGAGCGACAGGTATTCATAAAAGATATAACCAGGTACTAACAGCAACTGTACCCATAGGATATTAGCTATTGGAAACCACAGATAGGGGTGAGGGAGTAGCGAATGCCCAGAGTGTCTACAACTGTGTGCCTAGGAGGAGGGCTTTAAGTGGGCCGGGTCTCATCGGTGCTGACCACCAGCAGTTTTTAAAGGGGAGCTCGAAATGGGTATCTATTGGGCTCTGTTTTGTGCCCTGGCATAGACAGTATGTTTTTCCCCAGACTGCAGTGACAGCAGGCATATCCATGTGCATGTGCTCACACTGCTCCCTTCTCACTAGTGGAGAGAAGTTACGGCATGACGTCATGCCAGGTGAGCATTGTAGGGGAAGGGTAATACTTTAAAGAGAGTCATTTTTTATCTGGATTTCCCCTCTCTTTTTGAAAATGAGGAGCAGCAACATTGCCATGGTGTCACCAGGACTTTAGGTGGGATCTTTTTCAATATTATATACAAGCCATAGTTGCTGCTTATTTATCTTATGGAACTAACAACCATTGACATAGCCAATAGTCCTGACTTGTTATAGGTATGATGTTGCTTGTTGTATCATATATCTGGATGCAGTGACAACATGCATTGGCAAAGCCAATAGGTCTCGCCTTTTGGACCTTATAAGTATTTACCCCTCCCACGCTCATCACGAGCTCAGCTCGTCATGAGCCATGGTTCTCGTGTGCTCATGACGAGCTGAGCTTGTCATCACCGTTAGAACGCTCACACGCGGGGCTAATTTCCCTGCTGTGCTGGGCATTCTAAGGAACGGCCGTGGTTATGACGAGCTCAGCTCGTCATGAGCACACGAGAACCGTGGCTCATGACAAACTGAGCTCGTCATGAGCATGGGGGCGCTGTGCGTGCCCCTCCCCCCCAGCACAGCGGGGGAATTGGCCCCGCAGTGAAGGGGTTAATTGTGCAGCAAAAGATCCTTGGTGCAACATCAACTGTTCCAAGGCTAAACACTTATAATGTCCCAAAGGCGAAACCTATTGGCTACGCCAATGCTTGTTATTAGGGTGGTGGATACTGTGCCTATTCATGTTTTGGTTTCATTTTTTGAGTGTGAATATGTTTTCAGACAATGGCACTATTTGTATGTTGTGACTTAGTAAGTTTCTTATAATAAGTATGTATTAAATATTTATTGGTGGACGAAATTACTTGTGTAATGTAAGCTGACTTAGTATTTCCAACATTGGCACTGCCTGATGGCTTCTGCATCACCTCCAAAGTTGGGAGACCCCATATCAATGACAATGTTTTTGTTCCTCATGAATTTCTTTTCTTCCTTTTTATTCTGGTAGGAAAATACACTGTGAACCCGACTCAGACTCCTCCAGTCCCCGACTCCCGTCTCTATCCCTCTGATCCACCTTCCATGCGTGTTCCTTCCATGGCTCCTCCTCCGTTATCCCCATGTCTCGAGCTCTTCCTCCTACTGCTTGGTTCGATGGTAAGAGAATGCACGTTTCACCCCCATTCTCCACTCTGTCCTCCCCAGCCCCCTTTACAGTGTCACTCCCATTTCTTACTCCTTGTTCTTCATCGCCCCCTTCCGACCGTCCTCCAAAAAAGCAGTAAGTCAGGCTGAAAGCAGAACCCTTTAGATTCTACAAGGTTTATAGAGTGAAAAGGATAAATGGCGCTTCATCGCCAGCACGGTGTCTGTGTGATTTACAGTTGCTTTCCTGTGTGAAGATATCTTTTATGCTGCTTCTATGAATACAATTATTGAATTTCAATGAACAATGACAGGTTTGTTTATTGAGATATATAATACTACAGCATGAACTTTTGAGAAACGATGTCAGCTTGGTTTACCAGCCTGCAAATAGAGTCACATACCCAAACGAGGCTCCGAATTGTCTGTCAGCTAACAATATAAACTGCGTTTTCATTATTTAGAATTATAGCTTGCTGTTTATCTTGTTGTCGTGCGTTATGAAGAAGCGTCATGGCCTGAGTTGTCCCCTTAGTACAAGCTTCAGTTAAAGAGGAATGCTATAGTACTTTTCATGAGGCCACTGAAAGCTACTTATGTGATGTTCTTTTCTTGTCAGGATATGTCACTGTGAGGGGGACGAAGAGAGCCCCCTCATCACACCGTGCCGCTGCACGGGGACCCTCTGCTTCGTGCACCAGTCCTGCCTGCACCAGTGGATCAAGAGCTCCGACACGCGCTGCTGTGAGCTCTGCAAGTATGACTTCATCATGGAAACCAAGCTGAAACCCCTCCGAAAGGTACCGTGTTTGCCTCGCGCTGCTTGCGTAACTAACCCTGAAGGTGTCACAGAAAGAAATATTCCAGTGTGTGATTATCAAAAATAGCGGTTTTGTTATCTTTCGTGTGTAATATATCGGGAAGCGGTTCATCCGTGTTGTGTTTCACAGACTGCCTCACTATGCAATACGTTATACAAAACTATACAGATGAGGTCTGATACTTTATAAAGGTGAACATTTTGATTGAAAGTGTAAAGATTACCATCATTGACGTGTTACCAACGAATAAGTACAACAACGCAGACACAGCATTACTAGGGATGTTGTCAATTCCATTAGATAGATAACAAGTTTTAATTTGTGGCCGGGTTGTCCCGAGCATGGACAATTAAAGTTTATCACCACTAACAATAGCATTAACTTTCGGATGAATTAATGATCCCAATTTAAGCTTAACCCCAGATTTTGTGGTTTTGTACTTTCTGGGATGTTGATAGAAGCTTGCCATTGTACAGACCTGCTGGTACAAGGATCTTTGTTTTACTTCAATTCAGAAACAGAACATTATTTTCACCATAGACGATGTGGTTTTTAGGCAGTCTGTGATTTCATTAACTCTCTGATTGGTTGTCTATTTGAGAAAGAATTTGGGATTCATGGGGATAGCTTTGAAAATTACTCTTATGATGAATTAGCACGGTTTGGACAATAGAAACATGTAAATATTGTAAAGTAGATATGAGAGGGATGATCCCTGTGAAACTCCACAAGTCATCCTTCATACTGTGGATGCTTCTCTCCTAATGTACCTCAGTTGTGGAGTAAGGAACAAACCCATTGCATGGCTTTTGCAGATAATCTGACCCATACTTTGAGTCCTAAGAGACGGTGTTAGATCTGGGGCTCTCTAGTTGGCAGAGGTAGATACCACTGTCCGAATAGGGACCCTTGCTTCTAGTCAGGGCAAGGAGGAAACCCTCTGAGATAACCTCTGCTCACCCTCTACGTAGCTTGGCATGAGCAGTCAAGGCTAATCAGAAGGCAATGTGTAAAGTACCAACACTCACAGCAACACAGTGAAAACACCACAAACTGACTCCACAACAGTTTAGAAAAAGAAAGGTATTTAATCTAAACTACACAAGACCAAAACGACAAAAATCCAACATACACAGTTCAAGAATATGGTTTCAAAAGAGTTCTTAAGGTTGCAATAAAAGTTCTTTAGGTTGCGATAGAATAATCCACAGTTTCGTTAAAAGTTTACAGTTGCGTCACGTTTAGCTCACAGTACCTTTAGTTGCGACAAAGTTCCAAAAGCAGAAGCTGGTGCGGTGGAAAACAAGTGATGCGTTGGTCCTGAGACCCTGGGGAGGCGTTTGCGACAGCCCCGCTGCAGCAGCGGGCGTGTTGCGACGAATCCGGTCTGTATGGGGAGGAAGGGCACTTGTCTGGATTCCGGTGCGTAGGTTCCGTAGGAAGTTTGTTCTCGCAAAGGCACGATGCGCTGATCTCGTAGGGGATGTGACGATCTCCGGGGCGATGATGCGCGATCCAGCAGTGATCCTCTCTCTCGCAGCTCCTCGATGCGATGATTTCGGCGATGACTCTCACAGCGACGTGATGCGTCCGCAAGCAGGCGGTGCGGCGATCTCACCCAGCGATGACAGGCTCTGCGACGACACTCGCAGCGATGTTAGACTTCCTTCACTGATCGGGTGCGTCCTGCAAACGAAGGATGCGACGGCTCTGACAGCGGCAACAGGCGCTGCGTCGATCTCGACCTTCGTAGCGGCGGGAATTTCCTCGCACTGTCGGGGATGCGCTCCGCAGCGAGGGATGCAATAACTTTTCTGTAGCAAAGTCTCTCAAATCTTGGTTTCGAGCTTCCCAGCACAGGTACAATTTCCAGAGGCACCACACATGGGCCACGCACTCCAGGAAGGACAGAACTCTCTCAGTAGAGCTCAGGGGAAGCTGGGGGTGAAGTCCTTTTGTTCCTGGGACTTCATAACGGGGAGCCAGCTCTTCTCAGGCCCTTGGAGATTCCTTCAAGCGAGGGGACACAGCACAGCAACGTCCTTCCCCTCTCCTTGGCAGCAAAGCAACAGCAGGGCAATCCAGCAGACCAACAGCTGGACAATCTTCCTTCTTCAGTTTCAGCTTTCTCCTTGGCAGAGGTTCCTTCTTGATTCCAGGATGATCCAAATTTCCGTTGTCAGGGGTCCTGTACTTATACCTCTAAAAGTCTTTGTTCTCTTTGTGCAAGTGGGCCCTGAGCCCGGTCTGAACCAGTTCTGGGTGTTTCTTGAGCACTTTGTTTTCCTGGCTTCTCCTTTCCTTTCAGAGTGAGGGGCAGGGTCGTCAGCCGCCCAGCAGGAGGTGGAGCCAGCATTGTGGAAGGCAGGCACAGCCCTATTCAGGCCCAGGTGCTATCACCTCCCACCACTCAAGTTGCAAATACAGTCATTCAGCCTAGGGCTGACTCAGCCAGCCTCCTGGGGACTCCCCAGCCCCTGTCACTCTCAAACCAGACAGTCAATACACAAACAGGCCAAGGCACACAGAAGGGTCAGACAAGAGAACAGCAACTTTCTAAAAGTGCTGTTCTCAAACACAGGATTTAAAAACAACTTTTCCTAAAAGATGTGTTATTAAATTCTGAGTTCAGGGATACTAGACTCTTATGTCCTATCTTGTTCCTATGGGAAGAAATGCTGGTAGCCACTGTAGCCAGCATCCCCCATGTTAACCTATGGAGCAAGATAGCATTACAATAGTGAAAAACGAAAATGGCTGTAATTCACTACCAGAGCATGTCACCTGCACCAGTACATGCTCTACCTTTCACATACACTGCACCCTTCCCAGAGGGGGTACCTTGGGCCTTCCATAGGGGTGACCAATGTGCACAAAAAGGGAAGGGTTCGGCCTGATCAGTGGGGACACTGACCAGGAGGACATGGCAGTTCAGACTGCACACAGGAACTGCGGTGGCAGGCCTGAGACACCATTTTAGGGCTACTCATGTGGGTGGCACAATCAGTGCTGCAGGCCGACTAGTAGTATTTGTCATCACCAGCCCTGGCACACCCAGTTCGCTTTACTAGGGATACAAATATGCTAATCATGTACATCCAATCATAATAACAATTTACACAGGGAGCACTTACACTCTGGCACTGATCAGCAGTGGCAGAGTGTCCAAAGCATCTAAACCAGCAAAAACGAAATCCAGCACAGCATCAAAAATACAGGAGGTAGAGGCCAAAAAGACAGGGGAAACCACGCCAAAGATGCCAGGTCTAACAGACGGACATAGCGAGGCAGAGTATCATGAGATGCACCAAGATCCACTCGCCTAGGCTGGCTAGGTAGTCTTCTGTAGTGTTAATGGAAATGTAACAGGGTAACAGTGGTACCCTAACACTGTAAGGATTGTAAATCTACAAAGTTGTATTTATTGGGTTGTCACTGAAATAGAATAAATTAACTGAAAAAGACCGATCAAGGTAATGGGGGATTTAAGGTATGAAAGTATATTGCAGTAAGACCTATTACAAGAAAATAATTACGAGGTGGAAGATCAATAATTAAAGGAAAATAGACACACATTAAATAGGAAGGCTAGAAAAGTCCCAACAAACACATAACCTGCTGTGAGCATCTTAAATTGACGAGTAATTCGTTCTTATGGGAGCCACACTCCCCTTACATTGATACAGCGATTATTCTAAGTGAAAGCAAGATAGATAGGGAGCTCTCCGTTGAGCAGACGTGCTGGAATCTGAGAACCGCAAGGCTTATGCAATACAACAATGGCTACAAATATTGCTTTGTGAGATATGATGGAATCATTACAAGCTTTGTCAGTTCTGAACATAATTAACTTTGAAGTAACCACAACATGTTTACGCAGCAAGTTACCCATAAAGCTAAAAACCTCAGCCCAGTAGGATTGAAGTTTCAGACAACTGACAAACATTTGTGCTATCAGTACCAGATATAGAACATCGAGGGCAGTGATCGTCAACTCGACGTCCACACTAGATTACCTTCATCAAGGTATACTATTTTATTTTTGTTTTTGAAAAGCTTTATTTAGCATATCAATAAGAACACATGACATCAGCAAAGAAATATAAGGCAAACCAGAGAAGGAAAAAGAAACTAACAGTGCTAATGTCAATTAAGGAATAAAAGCATTTTTTGATTTTAAAGGAAGAAGGGAGGGAAGAGGGGAAGGAATAATAAAATAATTAATTATATAACAATAAAGCAAAAGTATAAAAGCAAAGCAGCGGCAAAAATAATCTTACAATCAACCATAAAAAGTATTCAAAAGCATACAGAGTATAGTATAAGTAAATCTAAAATACAGCAATGAAGCATACAAGGAGGAGAGAGTACAGTCCTCAAGGCGGCTTAAAGTTTTCGGAATTGATAGAGGTAGGAGGCTTTTGAGCCAAGCAATCAAGATATGATGTGAGAGGTAACCAATACAATTCTACATTGCGAGGGGGTTTACAGGAGGAGGCAAAGGAGACATCTAATCAATGAAAGTGACATAAAGAATTCCACCAGTGGCATATGGAAACATTAGCAAGGGATTTCCAATTTGAGGCAATGTGTTGAAATGCAAGTGCGATCATCAAATCGAATAGACCTGTTAAGTGTGAAGAAAGAGGTAGGGAATCTGAAAGAGTACCAAGAAAGAGGAGGGGAGGTGAGTGTGGGATGGTAAGTGAGAAAATCTTGGAGACATATGACCAAACGTGTACCCAAAAAATGGAAAGTGTGGGACAGAAAAAGAATATGTGCATAAGGTTAGCATTGGGTGCATTACAGGTCCAGCAGTTAGAAGTAGAGGAAGAAGAGAAATGAGAGAGATCAAGTTGGGAAAGATAATGTCTGTGATAGAGAAAAAAACAATGATTGGGTAAGTGAAGCTGAACGTGACACCTTCAGGATTTTGGGCCAAAGTTTATCCCAAAGCAAGCTGGACCAAGTACAATCCAGGTCCCTCTCCCAGGACAACTCTAGTTTAGATTTAATTCTATCTGGATAAGGGGAAGAAAATAATGTATAAATGATAGATGCTTTAGGGATAGTAGCGAGAAGAGCCAGAAAAGGAGGAGATGGAGTAGCAGAGGGCTTAGAGGACGGAAGGGAATAATAGCGATCAATTATGACCTCCATAAGGAGAGTGTACTTCTGCAGAAAAGATCGAGGACAGTGAAGTCAAAATTGGGGAAAGGAACATAGAGACACACCTTTAAAAAGTTGACGAACCCAGATAATACCCTTAAGCCTCCAGGAGGGCCAAGAAATAGGTCTATTGTGTAAGAGAATAAGTGAGTTATACCAGATGGGCAAGAGGAGGAAGGCCTCCCGTGAAATAAGCGATGGGGAAAATAAACGGCTTAAGAAGAGAGGAAGTGAATTTAAATAGGGGGAACAAGTCGTAGGGGGATTTAGAGGAAAAGCGAACAATCTCCTCGGAAGAAAAAGGAGAAAAGGAGGAACGTTCAATATCCAGCCAAAGAGGAGAACATGGGGAGGATTCCGAAGAAAGCCAGTGCGAAGCTTGACGCAAGGAGAAGGATTTTTTGATAAAGCCGAAAATCTGGAAAATTAACACCTCCATTCGATTTAGGACAGCGAAGAGAGAGTAAAGAGATTCTAGAAGTTTTCTTTTTCCAAAGAAAACTCGAAATAGAGGAATCCATACGTTTAAAATATAGGGCAGGAATGTGAGCTGGTAACATGGAAAGAACATAAATAAGAATAGGAGTGATCATCATCTTAATGGAATCAAGCTGACCCCATCAGGAGAGAAAAAGGGGATTACAAGAAGAAAACAACTGATCAATTCGAGAGAGAACCGCGGACATATTTAGTTTAATGGAAGAAGATATAGAATTAGAAAACCAGACGCCAAGGTATTTAATTTTAGATTTATTCCAAGCAAAACCGGTAGAAGTAAAGAGATGGGGAAGACAAAATTTAGTAAGGGGAAGAATTTCTGTCTTATCCGAATTGATCTTGTATCCAGAAACATTAGAGAATGCTTCAAATTCAGCTAACAAAGGAGAGATGGAAGACTCCGGATCAGAAATAAATAAAAGAATGTTGTCAGCGTATACGGAAAGCTTTAAGTGCCGGTCTCCATAAGGAAACCCAGAAATAGAGGCATTCTGACGAATAGAGGATAAGAAGGGTTCAAGGGCTAAGACAAAAAGAAGAGGGGAGAGTGGGCAACCTTGACGCACTCCTCGTTGGAGAGTAAAAGAAGGGGAGAGATGTCCATTCACAATTACAGAAGCCTTGGGTGAGGAGTATAGTAAAGAGACAAGAGAAATAAACTTAGAACCAAAGCCATGCCATTTGAGCGAAGCAAATAAAAAGGACCAATCCACCCTGTCAAAAGCTTTTTCAGCGTCAACAGAAATAGCAGCCGAAGGAATAGAAAGGGAGGGGGCCTTATTCAAAACATTAAAAAGAGACAAGAGTTATCAGAGGTGAGCCTACCTTTGATGAAACCACATTGCTCTTTACCAACCAAATGGGGCATGAAGGAGTCCAAACGCAAGGCAAGTAACTTAGCATAAAGTTTGCAATCGACATTCACTAAAGATATAGGATGATAATTCTTACAGAATTTGGGATCACAACCCTCCTTCAGAATAAGGCATATAGTAGCATCCTGAAAGGTGCCGGCAGCCTCACCAGAGGAATAAAAAGATTGAAAAAGCAACAAGTGTATAGGCAGTAAGAGATCAGAAAAGTGCAAATAAAACTCCACGGGAAGCCATCAGGACCAGGAGTCTTACCTTTACTAAGAGAAGATTAGGCTGTAGAAAGTTTGTGTAGGGAAAGATCAAGATCAAGAGTTGAAAAGTTAAGATGGGGCTTAGAAAGCGTAGGTAATTTTTCAAAATACGACTGAAGCATAGCAGAGATATGGGGGGATTCCGGGGTGTATAACTTTTGATAAAAAGATTGAAATTGCTTAAGAATGTCGTCATCTGTGTGAAGGAGAACATTGTCGGGAGAAAAAATAGACTCAATAAAAGTACGCTCCTTACGTGATTTAAGGTAGTTAGCTAAGAGCTTCCCAGATTTATTACGGCCACCATAGTAACGAGCAGAACTGCGTAGAAGAATGGAGGACGCATTGTCTGTAGTAAACTTGTTGAAGGAAATTTTAGCACTTAAAAGTTCTAGAGACATAGAAGTGTCAGACGAAGTATAGAATTGATGTTCTAATTGTTTAATGTATGTAAGAGAGGACTTACGTTTTTGAAGAAATTGTTTCTTTTTCTTGGAAACAAAATCGATATTAAACCCTCTAGCAGTAGCTTTGAAGGAGTCCCAAAGAATATGAGGAGGAGTGTTGGGAGTAGAATTGGTTAGAAAAAAGTCATTAGTAAAAGAACAAAAGGAAGAAGACAAAATAGGGTCAGTAAGGAGCGCAGAATTAAAGCACCAAGGAGAGGGTTTGGGCAGAGGAGGAAGTAAATCAATATCTGTTATGATGGGGGCATGATCTGAGATAACAATAGGTTCAATAGAAGAGGATAGTACATTTTGAGTAAGGGATGAAGAAAGGAAGATATAATCCAGTCTAGAGGAAGAAGCATGAGGGTGTGAGAAAAAAGAGTAATCCATTGTGTCTGGATGCATGAGTCTCCAGGAATCTGAGAGATGGGATTGTAGTATAGTATTTAGGAATTGTTTGTGGGATTTGTGAGGGAGAAAACGGACCTCAGACTCAAGATCCAGGAACGGATCAACAAATTGATTACAATCCCCTCCTAAAAGGAAAAAGTCATCTTTATATTGGATACATTGCGAGTAAATAAAGGCCAAAAAGCATAGTCAGGTTGAGTAGGAACGTAAATGTTAAAAATAGTTAAAGATATTGAATTAATCAACAACTTGACCAGAAGCCATCTCCCTTCTGAATCTTTTTTCTGCTAATAACACAGTACATTTCAATTATTTGTGAACTAAAATAGCAACACCGAGGGGGCGTGGCTAGCAGCCGACAATGGCGGCAGCAAACTAGAGAGGCTCCCGGCGTAAGGCGGCATCCCGCATCAATCCACATGCCTATCCGCCCAGCAACTTACTCAGAAGGGATGCCCCGGGTCCAGTGACCGAGCGGCAACCGGAGGAGAAGTTTCAAGCAGCGACGCACCGGGAAATTGTGGAGAGACGACACTCCTGACGGGGCCTAGCGACATATGGCGAGCAGCGGGCTGTAGTAGAAGCGGTGCCCGGGCGGAAGTGTGGCCTCAGCGGAGCTCGCCTAACGGAAGTGCTCGAGGCGAAGGACAAAATGAGCAAAACGGCGGTGGAAAGCTTGGCTTCCCCGCAGACTATTCACGAGCAGGGAGTGACCTCACGCAACGGCGCAACACTGCGGGAAGCGGCGACAAAGTAAAGAAAAGGGCGCCGGAAAGCGTATGACGATGCCGCCATTTTACGAGGTTACGCCATCCCGGGCACAAAATTTTTCGGAAAACAGACACTGCACTCCCGTGCTAAAGACTCAGCAAGCATAAATGAGAGAACAACATCAGCACGGCGGCTGAGGAAGCGGTGCGATCTCCCTGCTGAGCGCCGGTACTGAACGCCCAGTCAATGTACTTGGACAAAGAGAACAATCTAATAACTGAGGCGCAACCTGAGCTCGGGCGACCCCCCGATCAATATACTTGGGGTAACACTCGGCAGAGTACTACTCCACTGGTTAGGTCTGATAGTGCCTACGGCGGATATAAGGATCAGTGCAACGCAGCGTGCCTGTACACTCCAGCAACGGTAGGAGTAGGCGCGCGAAGATCATATCATAAAACGGGACTCAAATGAGAGAAGTGTATGTGCAACCCCACTCCATAACGCACAAAATACCACTCAGCGGTGAGCAGGCTCCTGATTTGTGAACATGGCGGGCAGAGGATCTAAACATAACTCCACACAGGCCAAGCTTGACAAATTCGCCTACGAGAAGCAGAATCCTCCCCTGACGGAACAACGCAAGTCACTGGGGAAAACGGTGGAGGGCGAAGGAACAAAGAAGGCCACGTTGGACGACGTGCTGAACGCTCCTGCCCAGGTGCAAGCGACAGTGGGGGCAACAGCGACAGAGGTAACCCTTATACGCGCAGATCTCCAAAAAATGAACGAAAGGGTGAAACAAGTGGAAGTTGTGACTAAATCATTGGTGGAGGATGTGTCCGAGCTGCAAGTGGAAATGGAGAAAATGCAAGCTGATAACAAATCGCTCAGAGAGAAGATGGACGACCAGGAAGGACGCTCCCGGAGGAACAACGTCCGTATACTAGGAGTTCCAGAATCGGAAGCTACGGGTGCTATATACCTATATGTGGAAGACTTGATTAAAAACCAGCTTAATCCAAAGGGACTCTCGCACTTTTTCTCTGTGGAAAGGGCCCACAGAGTACTAGGAGGAAAGTCGAAACCAGGGGCCCCGCCGAGGCCAATATTAGCGAGACTCTTGAACTTTCGCGACCGAGACACCATCTTGCAAGCGGCCAGAGTGGCGCCGGCCATCCAAATCCAAAACTCCAAAATATCCTTTTTCCCGGACTACACGGCAGAGGTCTCGCGGAGAAGGAGGGCATTCTGGAAGTGAAAAGGACGTTGCGTTATTTTCTCAGTGACTCATTAGCAACGGCCAACATAAAATTACTGCACTAAAATCTTTAAAATACTGGGACTAGACTTAGCTCACAGCGCTGAGACACCCATGGGTAATTGCAGCGCTTTAAAAATTGCATAAATAAATAAATAAATAAATAATTAAATGCGTGAACAAGAGCTGCCCTACTCCATGTTGTTCCCGGCCCGGCTTCGGGTGGTAGCTGACAAAAAGGTCTGGTTCTTTGATTCCCTGGAGGCAGCCAGGGACTGGCTCGAGGGATGGCGCACCGCAGGACCTCCACGCAGAACGAATAGAATGAACCACGGACACCGCGACGATAGTCGAACTGGGTCACAAACATCCGGCAGAGGAGGTGCGGGCAAGTCACCGACACAAGAACTAATCGAGGCCGAAGGAGGAGAATGACTCAGAACATATTAAGCAACAATGGACGCTGACTTCTTTTATTTGAACTAATTGCTTAGGGGTCGCGGTTGGACGCTGGCCTGGTTAACCCTGAATTCTTGATAGGACTTGACATAGAAGCCCTATATACAAATATACCGCACTGAGAAACTCTCCGGGTTCTGGAAACATTACTCTTTGAGGGAGAGTGGCCTTTCGTAACACCCCAGACCTTTATCTTAAATCTGGCCGAAATAGCTCTGACCAGAAACTTTTTTGAATTTGAGGGGTCTCTGTTCCTACAAACTCATGGGACCTTAATGGGGAGTGTGTTCGCCCCTAGTTTAGCAGGGCTATACGTGGGGGCGTTTGAACAGGTGACAATCCTAGATGCCAGCAGCCCATGGGTAAACAATCTGCGTTTGTGGCGACGTTATATCGATGATGTCTTAGTGATTTGGAGGGGCGAGAGAACATCTGCAGATCGCTTTCTGGAGTGGCTTAACGCCCAGAATCCGTTCCTCCATTTCACTTCGACTGTCACCACAACCCATTTACCATTCTTGAACCTGGTGATCGAATCCTCCAATGGCTCCACGAAGACCAAAGTTATCCACAAATCAACAGACAAGAACTCCTTACTGACTTTTGGGAGCTTCCACCCTCGCTCCTTACGGGAGAATTTACCGGTGGGCCAATTCTTCCAAATCCGCCGAAATTGTTCGGATAGGGAGGATTTTTTGGCCGAATCGGAAATCTTGACAGAAAAACTGCAAGAGAGGGGCTACCCACAGAGAGTGATTAAGAAGGCTAAGAAAAGGGCACTTAATGCTAACCGGGAGCTTTTACTCACCAAAACTGTTAGACCAGAAACGAAAAAACCAGTGTTTGTTTCTACCTTTAACACGGCATCACACCACATAAAACGTCTGGTCTTACAGCACTGGAAAATTCTCAATACGGGAGGTATGAAGATGGAGACACCCCTCTTTTCCTTTAGGCGTAGCCAGAACTTGAAGGATCTCCTAATACACAATAGACCCAGGGACCTGGGAGGAGTGAGGGAAACTAACACACTGACTGGCTTACCAAAACTGACTGGCCACACTAGATGCGGCTCATGCATCGTCTGTCACCTTACGTGCAACTCCAAAACTCTTAATCTGGGCCTCCGTACTCCCTGGGAACAGAGATCCCATACCAACTGTGATTCCCAGGGAGTTATTTACTTGATCACATGCCCCTGTCATAAGAGGTATGTGGGGATGACAAGTAGAAAAGTGCGCGTGAGGATCACAGAACATCGTAGCACGATCAGGTGTGGAAAGACGAATACAGGGCGAGCACATCAAACATCACTTAACACGCAGGGGGCATACTGCGGTTAAATGTGTTTTCTTTTTTAATGTCATCTATGAGACTGCAGGGCGGTGATATTGTAATGCAATATACACCGCAGCACTCTGAGTTTTGAACCAACAATAGGCTGCTATATGCTTAATTTATTGCATTTCCCATTACACTGTTTCTGCTAGATGTGACGGCGCCTTAGGAGTCTCGAACTGACAACATGGGGCGTTACATGCCCAATGAACTACATTTCCCATGGGGCCAAGAGCGCTCCACGTACTGACGCCGGTGTTGCGGTCACGTGGGATGCTCGAACGGGAAGTGAACATCTTTTAAGCCGTGACTGTCACCGCGCGCATCATCTGCACGGTGTCACGGTCTGCAGGTGACAATATCGGGACTAGCCTGCGGAACGGTAAGGAGAGGGCTCAAGGGGGTGAGCGCAGAGCGTTCTTTCGGCGGTGAAGACCCAATTGGGGCACGATTGCGCATGACTTTGCATCAACGTTTATAGACAGGGGTGGACATCGGGCGGTGGAGGCATTCAAAATAAACATTCTTTCCTCCATTTGCTCCCTTTCATTTTAAATTGTGTTCCTTGGCGTCCCCCTCACCGGACACCATTTTGAGTTTGTAATTATTATAAACTCGGTAAGTGCACTTTTTTACGTACACTTTATTAGGGTGTGGACATTGAGAGAGAATAAGAAGTAGGTTATAGTTGAATGATAGCCCCAAGAACATCAAGGGGGCTAGATATGGGATACTAATGTCCACCTAATATGTGAGGAAACGGACTTATTATAAAGGCCTGCATGTTGTATTCATCAAGTTAAGAATGGGCAAACGTTAAGACATATTTGAGCAGGACTCCAGGGTACATTCTGTTACCGGGTTTTTAGCTCCACGCTAGAGAATGGGGCTCCAATGATTTTTTCCTGAAAGAGATATAATGAAAAGGGAATAACAGTAAGAATATGTGACTACTAATAGTGCCTACACTGTCTTCTCTTCTCACAAAATTAAATGTTTTCCCGCACTTGAGGAAACTATCTCAACACTCACTACGGGAGGTGTACGGATCCAGTGGACCTACCTCACCGCAAGGGTACTACCATCCGAAGTACGGAAAAACCCAGAGTGACACTGAGTGTGACGGTCCTGAAGAAGGCCGGAGTGACCCCTTGGGCACATACAGAGCGGTCGAAACATGTTGACTCTGGCAGTGGTAGGAGGGAAGCCTCGAGATTCCTAATTATCTCGTAGTGGCTTTTTCCCATCCTCTTTTTTTCTTTTTAATCCTGATAGGGGTGTCAAGAAAAGCTTAATAAAGGTTGTGTTCTGGTTGACACCCTTAATCAGTTTTAATCACCTTTCCTAACTGCACCTTTCGTCACACTTTTTCAGTGGTGATCACTTGGAGCTTGCACGACTTTCACCAAGATTTATGTTATATGTCGTTTATGTCCACTTGTCTTAACTGTATGTCTTGTTAAGAGAAGTTTATTATTTTCTTCCCCATTCCTTATGCTCCGCTCTGTGTGTGGCTACACCAGGGCGTTTTGCAAGCAGGCCAGATGATGAAGCATGTCACATACTTCGGTATGTGAGTGAGGGCAGTTTTTTCAAATAGAGTAATTTGCCCTATTGGGGCTATCTCTGTTTGGTCACTTTGTTGATATAACTCACTCTATACACCTCTTTTGTGCATACATTAGAGTTTCCTTGGGGTCCGGGGTGGTAGAGTATAAATGGTCTTGACCCTCACCCCTCCTTTGTGTTTATATAACATTGAAGAGTGCAGGGATGCCGCCTGCCTGGGGAGACGCTCTCCCCCAACACGCAAGTACTCTGGTTTTGGGATGGGTTAAGCGCTCTGCTCAGTTGGGGAGGCGGGCAGTTGGAAGTCCGTTAAGCAGGGAGGCAGGGAGAGGGGGGATTGTTTAGTAATTGTTAGAAATTCACAAGTAAGGTCGAGATAGGATGTTTTACATCTGTGTTGCTTAACTGACAGGAAGAAGCAAAGAGTCTGGGTCTCAAGAGATGATAGGAGCACACACGACTACATGACTAGCTATGGCGGACGGTCTGATACGTAGTGCAGAGGGGGACGAGTCACAAGCACAAGGCTCCCCCCTGCGAATACTGACATGGATTGTGAGAGGTCTGGGAGATAAGGTGAAACGCGGCCTGGTATTAACCGCACTGAAGAGGCAGAAGCCTGAGGCACTCCTGCAAGAGACACACTTAACGGGGGGCGTCCAAGGCCCTGGACAGGAGAAGATACAAAACGATAGTGCATTCAGAGTTTACTTCAGGCGCTCGGGGTACCGGCATTTTAATTAAGAAGTCCTCACAATTCATTCCACTAGGCACCAAGACTGATGGACAGGGATGCTTTGCGGCCCTGCAAGAACAGTGGGAGGGGCGGCTCATCAACGTGGTCTCGGTGTACATCCCCCCGGCGCTTCACTCAGTGAAGCTTCCAGCATTAGGTGACTTTCTCCTGACCCTTCCTGAGGGAGATGTTATTCTTGGGGGAGACTTTAATGCCACAATAGACACACAGCTCGATAAATTCCCGGCGACGGCCCCGACTGGGGGACCCTCCCACTTCCAACGATTCTTAACAGCTATGGGTCTAATTGATATATGGTGTCATGCTCACCCTCAGGAGAGACAGTACACCTTCCACTCCACTACCCATAACAGTCTATCGAGGATCGACTACTTCCTAGCGCTGGGCGATGGTATACAAAACGTAGACACCATAGACATCCACCCTAGAGGTATATCAGATCACTCTCCAATCACCCTAACAGTCTCCACCCAAGAGAAGTCTCGTAAACGAATATACCCTATACAAGTCGCATATTTTAAGGTCCCTAAGGTCAGGAAGGCTCTCAAAATGGCGACAACACAGTACTTCACGGAAAATGTCGCCTCGGTGCGTTCCTCGGAGATTCTATGGGAAGCATATAAGGCGGTATTAAGGGGGCAAGCCATAAATTCCATCACGGGCTACAAAAGGGAAAAAGCAGCTGAGCTGGCTAGGCTAGAATTGGCTCTGCGAGATACGACAACAGCACACGAGACACACCCCCCGCCTGACACGTCCCACGCACTGCACCTCCAACAACAACTGTATACGGACCATGTTCGGCAACAAGTGAAGGGGCAAATAACAGACACACAGAACAGGATTTATGACGTAGGGGAAAAGGCGGGTAAGATGTTGGCCTGGCTGGATAAGAGGGGGGGGGAGCTCCAGAGGTATCCAGCAAGTGAGAGACAGACTAGGAATGGTTCACACAAGCCCCGAACAAATAGTAGAGGCCCTCGCAGTACACTTCGAAGAGGTTTACACCCCAGAACGGGAAGTATCAGCTGAAATGGCAAGGGCGGCTCTAGAACCGATCGAGACTCCGACGCTGCAGCCAGAGGCATCAGCTGAGTTAGATGCAGATATAACTACTGAAGAGATACACATGGCTATACGAGCACTGAAACCCGGCAAGGCGCTCGGACCAAATGGCATCCCAATAGAGTGGTACCAGACCACGCCGGAGAGGTTGAGTAAACACCTTCTAGCTATGTATGAGGAATGTTTGGAGAAGGGCGAACTTCCACTGGATCAAAGATTAGCTACCATAGTAGCAATCCCCAAACCTGGGAAACCGCCAGAGGATTGCTCCTCATACCGCCCTATCTCCTTGCTTAATGCAGAAGTCAAAATCCTGGCCAAGCTCCTAGCTAGCCGACTTATGGCACATCTACCCGACCTCATACATCCAGATCAATCCGGATTTATGCCTCACAGAAACACGGCGATGAATCTACGCTGAGTGCATGGGGTGTTGGCAAGGGCGGAATCGATCTCTGAACAAGCGGTCATTCTGGCCCTGGATGCAAAGATGGCTTTCGACCTAGTGGAATGGAACTATCTGTTTGAGGTCCTCGCATGTCTGGGTTTCGGCTCCAAGTTTATAGCATGGGTCAGGCTACTGTACACTAAACCGGTTGCACATGTGGTGGCAAATGGTCACATTTCACGAACATTCCCTTTGGGGAGAGGCACCCACCAAGGTTGTCCCCTCTCACCATTACTCTTTGCAATCGCTTTAGAACCATTGGCAACTTTGATATGAAAGACACCACTACTGAAAGGAATAAACTGGACGGAGGGCTGGGAGGACCGACTCTCCCTATACGCGGACGATATGCTGGTGTACCTGACGGACCCAGAACGTGGGGTACCGGCACTCCTGACTCTCTGTGATGAACATGGCAAGATCTCGGGATACACGTTAAATTGGAATAAATCGGAGAGGTATGTACTGAAGGGCCCGGTCCCGGCATTGATCGCAGAATGCTCCTTAAGGGCAGCTGGCTCCTCCTTTAAGTATTTGGGCATCCATGTTACGATGGACCCAACGGAATTCATGCAGAAAAATCTGGCGCCACCCATGGAGCAGCTTAAGCAGGACATCAAGTTCTGGGCGGGGCTGCCTCTAACGATGCTGGGTAAAGCGGCACTTTATAAAATGATGTCCCTGCCCCGTTTCCTATACATACTTGAGAACACACCATACCCGGTGGCACCAGGATACTTCAGGAAGGTAGCGACATTGGTGTCTAGTCTTTTATGGGGTAACCGCCCGGCACGCATCGCACAGGCCAAAATGCACAGGGGATGGTTCGACGGGGGAATTGCGCTGCCGAATCTGAAATTGTATTACTGGGCGGCACAACTGAAACCCATTAATCAATGGATTCATGTTCCGCAAAACGACCTGGCATTCCAGGCAGACAGGGCGCAACTCGGTAAAAATAGTCTGCTGGCCCCGCTTTATGACCAGCGAAGAGTGCGCAAATTGGTGGGACCCACAAGACTTACCGCAGCGCTATGGCATACAGCGCTGGCGGCACTAGGTTGGAAAGGAAAAATAACCAAGCTTACACCATTGTGGGACTCTCGGGCCCTGGGAAACCTGATGCACAGTAAGAGCTTCTCTGATTGGGACACTATACGGATATCCACGGTGGGAGACCTATGGGAAAAAGGAGAGGTAATTCCATTTAACCGAATGAGGGAACTGTACGACCTGGGGACACGGGAGTCTTACCGCTATGTTCAGATACGTCACGCACTACTCACTGCCATCTCCCCTGGAACGGGGGTGCCGGAATCCTCCCCGCTTGAGGATCGCCTCCTCACAGATTTTATGATTGAACGAGCGACATCACTTGCGTACCGCAAGTTGCTTAACAACTTGCCGGACCCAATGATTCAATTGAAAGATAAACGGGAGGGTGACATAAATGCTATGGATGAACACGAATGGAATGAAGCGCGGCGTCACCAAAAGAAGTTGGCATCTCTGCAAGACTAAGGCTCATACAACTTAAAGTTTTACATAGAGTATACTACACTAGAACGACGCTGCATCGCATACACAGAGCACAGCACCCCTATTGCCTTCGTGGTTGTGGGGAGGAGGGTACGTTCTTCCACACAATATGGGATTGCCCACGTATCCAGGAATACAGGAGGCAAATAATGCGCACTATATCACAGTCCTTGAAGACCTCCCTGGTCCCCGAGCCACGAAAATGCCTACTGAATGTGTGGGGAACCAAAGATCTGTCCAGACACGGCCAGCACTGGGTTACTTTAGGCATGATAATAGCCAAATGAGACATTGCGCAGCACTGGTGGGCGGCGGAATTACCAACGAAAACACAATGGTGCATGAACATGGACAGGGTGATGGTAACAGAAAGGGCGGTATACTCTAGCCGGGCCTTCCCAGGGAAATGAAATAAAATCTGGACCCCATGGAATGTATACAGAGGGGAGATCTGTGAGCCCCTGTCGGAGGACGACCCAACAACATCAGATGAGGAGGGGGAGGAAGACTAATGTACTCTAAAGATGTAATAAGGGAGAGGGAGACCACGGGACACGGGGAAGAACCTAGGACCTAGATGACAAGGATTTAAGGGATTACAAGGGCGGAACTCCTTAGGAGTCACATGCACGAGAGCACACTCATTCCCATTATTACATTTTGTGCCCGGCTCTGTGGGAATAAGTCTAGGTGTACGCAGTGGGAACATTTACAGACTCAGCTAATGCGAAACTAATTAATCATTGATGACCGCAATGTGATTTCTTTATGTTTTTTGTTGGTTTTGTTAAAAAATAGAAAACCTAAATTATATATATCAGCAAACTATTGCGAATTATGTGCCTTTTAATCTATTGCGCAATTACCAATTCCAGAACATGACAACCAGTTTGAGGCTTCAACCTGTTGATACGCAACTGCCGAAACGAGATTGCGGCCGGCCCCATGGGTTGTAGGCCAAAAGCTGTGTAAAACTGTAAGGTACAATAAAGGTTTAAAAAAAAATAGCAACACCATTTCTTTTGTTAGAAGTAGGAGAAAACATAACTGGACCTGTTTGAGGGACTCAACATCATTAAGATGAGTTTCCTGTAAAAGTACAATATCAGGGGTATAGGAAGATAAATGGGAAAGCACTCTCTGACGCTTAATAGTGTTATTAAAACCTTTTACATTCCACGAGATAACTCTAAATTTGCAATTAACGTAAACATTATAACATTAGAACTTGCAACAAAGTATGAAAACATCTTAAAGCCGGAAAAAGGAGAGGAGCTAGAAGTAAGATAGAAGAAAGAACAAGAAGAAAACTAGAAGGGGAGGGAAAGGAAAGTAGGAAGAGGAGAAAAGCAAAGAAGAGACAGTACAAATCCAAAGGATGACTGAGAAAACGTACCTGAAAAAGTAAGACAGGAGAAGACGGGGAAGTGTTGACACTCTGCAAGACAGCTTTGCAGGGGAGGGAGACGAACCAAACCGCACCAGGGCAGAACAGATTGGGAAGTTGACAAGTTGACTCATGCAGGCTGAAGGAAAAAAAAATGCCAAGGATCAATGTTGCAGGGGAAGGGCCACACGAAACAAAGGGAAGGACTCCAGGAATCTACGAAAGAGATAAAATAGTGAGTGACAATAGGAAAAATTACAGAAGAACGTATATTAGGTATATACAAATGACAACTAGTAACCCAAAGACGGGACAAAAGTGCAATAAACACAAAGGAAAATAATTAAACAAGCATGGGTATAATGCTAAAAATTGTAAAGAGAATGAAAAATGAAACCCAAGAACTTTATAAACAAAGAGAGGAGCAAACAACGTCACGAAAAGATCATGAGAGAAACAATCAAACAGTTAGAAGCACAGAGGACAAGTCGATCAGCCACTTGAAGGGGTAGATGTGTCCACGGCACCACCCGAATGAAGGTGGATGAAATTCCTTAGTTCGCCAGGATCTTGAAAAGACCAAGTCTTATTTTGATGAGTGACCTTAAAGGTACAGGGATAAAACTAGCCATATCTGGCACCCAATGAACGTAGGGGTGCACGAAGATTTAAAAATTCCTTCGTCCTGGACGCCGTAGCATTGGAAATGTCTTGTGAAAGGAACACTTTCTGACCCATCCAGGAAATTTGAGGTTTGGACCTAGCCGCAGAGAGGACAGACAGGAGGTCTGAAAATTTTAAAAAGAGAAGAATAACGCCTCTTGGTTTGGGGGAATCCGATGAACGTGGACCAAGTCTATGAGCCCTCTGGATGCTGAGAGAAGTGGCAGGTGGCATATCCAAGAGTTTGGGAATAAAAGAAGTGAAAAATGCTACAGGATCATCCCCTTCCAAAGACTCCGGCAGACCATAAATGCGTAAATAATTTAGTCTGTTCCTATTTTCCAAATTCTCAGTATGTTGGCGTAGGTCACAAACTGATTTCTCCAAGGCAGAGATGCGTTGAGAATGGGATTGGTCCTCTGAAACCTGCTGCTCCACAGAAGAAATTCTAGCGTCCATAGCTGACCACTTGTCCTTTAAAAGTTGCATGTCTTTGCTAGTTTCCTCAACAAAAGGACGCAATCTCCTCCAAGAGTAACTCCAAAGAAATTGAGGAAGATGATTTGTCTGGGGACGGAGGATCCTGCTTCAATCGTTTGGAAGAAGCATTAGGAGGAGAGGCTTTGTTTGATGACAAAAGCGTTGAGGAGGAGCGGGATGAAATCTGCCTCGCCATTTGGTCCGCAGCCGTGGTAACGTTGGAGCTTCCTGAAGAAGATGACACCTGAGAAGACGATGGGACAAAAACAAATTTTGGTTTGTGCAACCTACCCATATGAAATATTGCAAATATGAAGAAGTAAGTGCGTGTGCCTAAGGGGAACGTAAATCTGAATGCATATTCAGAATGTCAAGGGAACATCAATACAAGTCCTGAGACAACATGATCCAGAACAAAAGTAGAGAATATAGGCTTGTTTAAAAAGGTTCCCCTAGTGAAAAGGCAAATGCTAGGTGGCTGCTGACAAGAACCGTTTAAAGATACTTGAGGTGTTGGAAGGGCTAGCGCAGCATGAAGTGGAGCTTATTCAGTGTATGCAGGAGTAGGAGCCTGGCAGGGGGATGAAAAAGTGTCCATCAAAGCCGTAAAATAAGTAAAACCATGCAGCTGTTGCAGTCTCACGCAGAGTTTTGAGAAAGTATGAGCACATCCTGGGATATTGTAAGCAACCAAACTATGCAAAAGTTCAATATTCAGAGTATCAAATGAATTAGGTGATTATCATTAACAAGTCCGCTTCACCAATATGCTGCGCACCAAGACTGGCTGAGGTGATATCAAGAAAAATATATTGAGAGTCGCTGCTGACTAAAAACGGCAACATCATCGTGTAGAGAAAAACACGAGGAGAGAAACACTAAAAGCAGGCAGGATTTTGGTCAGGCTGTGAGAAAAAGGTACATTATCACTGAAAAAGTACTAAAGCAGCCTTGTAGAGTAGCAAAAGTGAAGGAAACACCAGCCTGTAGCGTAGAACGCGAGGTTCGCAGCTCCTCAGTCAGCCGCGGGCCCTTCGTGAAATGGCGGCATCAAAACGGCGGAGAGACACGGTGGCAGAAATGCGCTTCCCATTAACTCCGCTTCGCCAGGAAAAGAGCCCTCCGTGTTCCGCTTGAAGTCCGACGCTTAAACAGCCCAGGAGAACGAAGAAACATGGTCCTAAAGCCGCTGCAGGGCCTCGGTGTGGCGGAACTCCCTCACGGTGCGGACATCCCGGTCGGCGTCGTAACCACGCCCCCACCAAGGTATACTATTAATTAAATAAAGTTTAATAATGCTATGCTTTCATATTATCACATAAGCGGAGCAGATTTCCCAATGTTATGGCCTCACATGGATTTACAATGGATACACTGCTGCTTTGCTTGTTGCATCAGCTTGCTCCAGATCGTCTATGGTTGCCTCAGAAAATATTTAGTAATAACTAGTAGTTTTTTAGGTTTGCTTTTGTTTAGACAATAGTGTGCATTGTGCCATATTGAGATGGATTTGATCAATTTTTAGGTTTCGACCTGGCCGTAGCACTGCGAAGCAGTGCTCCGCCCAGGCGAAAACTTTTGTATACAGTATGGGGGACTTGAATCCGCCCCTTCTTCCATTGGCTAGCTCCATAAATGGAGGCTAGCCATTGGAAGACATCGTTGTCAATCAGTCTTTCCCAGTCAGAACGCGATTCGGGGGCGTTTCTGGGTCTTTTTTTAAGTCCCGCCCTCTCCTCTTTCCATTGGCTGGAATTTTACCTTCCAGCCAATGGGAAGGGGAGAGCACGCAAACACGCCCCCGAATCCCGAAACGACCTGTTGCTCTGTTCCAGACTTGTTACCATTGACTTCAATTGAAGGAGGCAATATCAAGCGGGAAACAACGAAAAGCAAGCAATTTTTCCTCCAAAGACGGGAGTCTCCCACATTAATCGGGTTTATTGGCATGTGTGCAAGCCTAAAACTTGGCAGCTGTGCATCCTCGTGATGTGTGTCTGAGTCGATAACAAGTATGGCTACGGTTAACAAACATGCCAACATTTTATCACAGGAATGTGGTAGAATTTTTCTTTCTGGTTTTCTTCCTGTTTTATTAGCGCTTGTTTTTATTTTTTGTATAGTCTTTCTTCAAGATTGCTGGTGGTAGGCTGTTTCCGCCTCCTAACAGTGATGTCACCAAGCTGAGGGTTGGGTTGTAGGATGGCCTTTTGTTACGTGAGAGCCTGACAGGGCCAATGGGCGGGTTTCCGTGGCTGTGATCGACAGGCAGCAAAGGCAATGGAGGCTTGCAGAATCGGCGACCTGCTGGTAAGTAAGGCCGTTGAGCCAATCATTGCGCAAAGCAGGGCGTTGTAGGTGGGGCAAGCTACTGTGAGGTCACAGGACGCCATCGGAGCTGCGCATAGACACGTCGAACTCAGAGCTGAAGAGAAGAGAGAAGGAGCAGGAGCAGGTAAGGGTGGGTCGAGTTAAGATTAGACACAGACCAGCGTGTGCCCCTGCTGATTAGCACTCAGCACAGACCCAGTTTCAAATATCAGCGTCTGCCCAGGGCCGAGTGTTAGCCTCGGGTCAGTATGCAGTCCCGTACAAGAGGAGGTATTGCCGACCACTGAGCAGCAGATTCAGGTCAATATATACTCAACAGGTTCAGACCCGATCAGGACAGTGGGATTGCTACCTATCACTGAACACCAGGCACATGCCCACTTCCTCAGGCCGGCTTCACCTGAACAGTGAACAAAGGCACTACTCCCCTCACAGATCTGTTTGGGCGTTCGTTTCCCACGTAATATCAAGTGCCCGAGAGTGTGGGGTACAGACTTCTGCTGCGTGAAATGGTGGGTTCCTTACAATGTAATACTAGATGCAGACACGAACGCGAGGGTTGTAACCTCCCAACAGCGGGGCACTGCCATACCCTTTCCGAAAACCCAGGAGCTGTTAGTGCAGAACAGCAGTGCGGACTAGATGTTTGGGCAGGTGTAGGCCCTGTGCACCTTCTAAGTTCGTAGGGGCACTCCCTGCAGAAGAGCATGTCAAGCCCGCCGAGGAAGGCTGTGGAGCAGGTACGGACCATACTCTGAAGTCCTGTGCTTGGTGAACGCTTCAACATTTGCTTCGGAGCCGTACTGTTTTAAAATAATAATCAAAAAGAATTGGTTTCCACTGAAAAACAGGCTCCTGTCTGAACACTTCCTACTGCCATGCGCAGCAAAAAAATGGCGCATCCGTTCTCTGTAATCGAGAGATTGTTTAACTTTCTATGGCCGGTCCAATTCATGCACTGTATATGTTGGACTGCCTGACGGCAGTGTCAGAACAGTTCGCTTTACAACTGGAAGGTTGTTGCCAGCCACTTGCTGTTATGCCCCTCCCCCTCTCTAGTTGGAACCGAAAGAAGGATTGGTTACCACGCAACAGAATTAATGGACCCACACGTACTATGCTTTAATGGAGTTAGTGACCGCTCGCATGCAGACTGGTGTGTTCCCATCTCTGTGCACTGCTCAGCAGCAGAAGCCATCTCTAATTCGCCCTCAGTGCAATACGCCAGTCTCTTCCGAGGTCTACTGCGAAGCAGCAAAGGCTAGCGTGATATCTCTCTGGCTACCACTCAGCGGCAGAGCCCGGCTTTGTCCCATCTCTGGCAACCGCTCAGTAGCAGGGGCTGCCCCCTCGCTGTGCCTGCTTCCCTGCCCCCTCGCTGTGCTTGCTTCCCTGCCCCCTCGCTGTGCTTGCTTCCCTGCCCTCTGGGTGGGTGTGTGTGTGTGGCTCTGGGTGGGTGTGTGTGTGTGGCTCTGGGTGTGTGTGGGGCTCTGGGTGTGTGTGTGTGTGGGGCTCTGGGTGGGTGGGTGGGTGTGTGTGGCTGTGTGTGTGTGGCTCTGGTTGGGAGGGTGGGTGTGGCTCTGGGTGGGTGGGTGTCTGTGGCTCTGGGTGGGTGGGTGGGTCATTGTGTGTGGCTCTGGGTGGGTGGGTGGGTGTGTGTGGCTCTGGGTGGGTGGGTGGGTGTGTGTGGCTCTGGGTGGGTAGGTGTGTGTGTGTGGCTTTGGGTGTGTGTGTGGTAGTAATTGCTGTCTGCTGAGCTCGTCCGTAGGGTACAATAGGTCTCACATTTGCGAGAGATTAAGCTAATGGCAATGTAAATGACAATGCCATTTATTTATCTGTTTTCAAAACCAAAACATAAATACAAATGTTGTAATTTACAATGCTAATAGCTCTAACTTTTCCAAAGGCGAAACCATTGCATTGTAAATGCTTGTTATATATAGTCTCTACCCTGTAGGAATTTAAAAAAATACTCTTTAGGAATGCCTTACATTTCCTGTTTGTGAAAATGAGTAAATATCTATGAGCCATTTAATCTCGGCCATATCCCCTATGTTAGTGTATCTGTCATGAAAAAGTGTTGGTAGTGATTGGGAACTCTGATATTTAAAACATGTTAGACAATATTTTCCTCATCTTGATAGCTTATTGAACTACCTTACATCGAATAACTTTGTTCAGTAAAATGAATTCAAAAACATGCACTTAGCCACCTAAACGTAATTCACAAATAGAGGGAGTGCCGGGAGTGTGGCCCTTGATTAAAAAACTCATGGGTTTGGAAAATGGATAAATAATATTACAATCTGAAGCTTGGGAGTGGGCTGCTGCCTCTTGTAATCGGAAGTCTAAGATACGTTATCGCTCTCCTGGGGAGTCTACGTTCGTAACAATCGCATAATAAGATTTTTTCTTAACCAAATGGTGTCCAAATCTAGAGGAAATTCTCAGAGTACGTACAACATGGTAGGCAAAACCACCATCTTTATTATATTGCAACACTCCATTAAGGTGAGTTGTAGATTGATTCATTTAATTTTTAAAGTGATGTTTTATCTTTTGTAATAATGGATCATAATTCAGTTCTAATATTTTGTCAAAATCTGTCGTTAAGTTGACTCCTAGTGAAAATCTATTGGGCACTTACCTAGCATCCTGTATTTTAGTGTGGGTGTTTGCTCAAATCTGGGCTAGTATAACAGTGCCAGAACAGCAGCTCTTGTCTCCAGAACTTATCACGTGAGTTTAGGAAGGTGGCTCCCGTATTTCTCCATACATGCAAATCCATAAAACCTAATGTGCGGGATGTGAGGTGCATTGTTCTGGGCAATTCGGCTTCTTGTCATGCCCATTGTTTTAAATGACTGAAAGCGTTTGCTCATTAGCAATTTAAATTACATTTATTTGCTTGAAAGTCAATCTCTACACTCTCTGCCTACTTTCTGGTTATCCTCAACGAAAACAGAAAAGGAACAATACACTTGTTTTTCCAACATTTTATATAGTGGGCTTGTTCATGTAAAATTGGAATCTTCTTGTTTCACAATTAAACCCAGACATAATCCAAATATGGCCGGAAACTCCATCCAGGGCTGAAAATTAGTTGGCAATGGCTTGCATTCTGGGACTTGGAGTTTTCTTTTCTCATGAATGGGATTTTAACAATTCCAGCATACAAAGCGTTGCTGGTAAAAATCAGCCATAAAGCCGGGACCCACTTGGGAGCTTCCAGGATGTTAACATATTTTTAGGGAGTCAACTCGCATCATTCGTATAAACAAATATAAAAAAATTAGTATTTTTTATTTTTTTTCAGTGAACTGGGATCATTTCAGGGCACTGCTTCTCACGTCTGTTCTCTGCATTCTTCTAGACTGTTGGTTTTCTAGGCTGTATGTTTCTCCTGGCATCTTTTTCGAATAGGGAGGAAGGTCCATTCGTTCCCTGGGGATGAATTAGCCATGCAGAAAAGAAAAATTACCAGGAAGAGACAGAAAGGAAGAAAAAGAAATAGAAAAGTAGAGCTAGTCCAGGAATACAATGGGCAAGAGTCGATCTGTGGGTTAGAATTTTTTTTTAAACATTTTGCTGTAATAGTGCCATATCTGTAGGTCAACATAGAGAGGTGCCATGTAATACTCCTGTACATGGGTTAGTACTGTGATTTCAGTGTCTGTATTGGCGTATTAGTGCTTGGAGGAGGTCACACTTGGGAGTATTATGTGAATTTCTGATGCCTCAAGAGTGGGACAGTTGTCCATGTTGCAGGTCAGGATGGTTTGTGGATTATGAGAGGTCTGTGAGTATCTTTGTGCAAGTAAGACGTGAATAAAACTGGCACTGTGAGAGCTTTGTGGGTGTTTCAGTTGTGCAACACTATAGGGGTTCGTTGTGAGAGCTCTATTGAAGTGTCAGAAGAGCGCTATCACTGCATCGTACACGTCCTTGTAGAGGGCATGGTGAGAGACATGCCGATGTCTCAATGCTGGAGTCTCAGGAAATAGTGCAAGCTGCATACTAAAGATAGCTGTCCAGGTATGTCATTACGGCCATGCCAGTGCACAGAGGGGCATTAGATGTGCACTATGAGCTCTGGTTATACTAGAGGTACTAGAGGTATTTTCTAATAGCATTGTGGATATGCAAGTACTGGTAAAAGAGTATATTTTGTGTCAGCACTGATGTTAATTTTCAGAGTCCTTAAGCTGTCTCTACCCTGTAACAGCAGTGCATGCATGACACAAATCAATACCTGTGTATGCCTCAGCAGTCGGAGAAAAGCGCATGGTGCTGATCAAAATAAGAGATATATGGAATACGATTTCCCGTTCTTGGGTGCCATTATGGAATTTCTCAGACAGCTCTGTAAATGTGCTTTACTCATCGCATTTAATGATATCAGTCAATGGTACTGAGCCCCATATGTGCAGCACTGGCAAGCCAAAGCACCTAAAACGTGGAGTGCATCAATTGCAACTATTTTATTACTGAAATACATGCAAATTCACAAACAAATGTACAATCTGACAGGTTATAGCACTCGCTAACCCTGGACAGAGATCCTCTCTATCCAGGGTGAGAAAGTGACCGGAGGGCAAACCTGAACCTAGATCGACAATTTCAAGGCAAATGTTTCCCTGGGCAAACACAAAAATGCACCTTCCACAGCCCCTTATTTTCCACCCCTTCTTGTCCCTCCATCCTGCTTTTGGCATATTCTTCACTTTTGCTTAATTTATCCTCAATCTCTCTTGAAGCCTTCTCTATCATTTATCCTCTTTCCCTTCTCATAAACACGCTCCCCATGCTCCTTCCCCGCCTCTCATCCTCTTCCTCTAGCTCACATAATATTTTTTCTCACCCTCCCTATTTGGTCTTCTCAACTTGATCAGTCATCTAACACCCTCATCTCAGCCTCGCTCTCTCCCCTTCACTTTTCAGTAATGCATCTCTTAAATACCTCACTCTCCCTTTCTTCTGTCCTTTTCCCTCATAACTTTTTGTCCGACATCTAACTTCATTTTCTTCCAACAACCATCTCTACCTAATATTTCTTTACTGTCTACTTCTCTTACCTATTACCCTTTAAAACACACTCAGACCGACCCGTCTCTCAAACTCTCCCCTGATGCTTCCCTCATTCTCACACCACCCTTGCACAAAACGCTCTTCTTCCTTCACTTTCTCAAACCCTGTAGTCTATTTCACCCTTTCTTACCTCCAGTAGCGGCTTGTCCCCTGCCAAAGTGGCGGGGAAGCGGCCGGGGAGGAAGGAGGTGGAGGTTTCAGGCCAACCAAACCCTCATGCACAGAGAAGGGACAAGGAACTGCACTGCCACTCCCCCACCACAGTGTCATCCCCTGGAACCGCCCCTAAGACTTGTCAGAATCTTGGGGGTGGGTCAGGGGGATTAAAATAAAATGATAATAAAACAAGTTTAAAATCTGTTCGTTATCGTTTTATTTTTTGGTTGGTAGGGGGGTGCGGCGTCCCCGCCCTAATGGAGGGGCCGCTGCTGCTTACCTCCTGACTCTGCTATTTTTATTCTCTCGCTTCCACACAGAGAAACACACACATGTGCACATACACAAAGAATAACAAGCATGACTGTTGTGACTGCCTCTTAAGGTTTAGATCAGGGTCAATGTTGAACAATACATTGTTCTACAGTGCAGAGGCATTGAGTAGAGTTTCAGCTGATGCCTTAAGTGGAAATAATATGCAGGAATCTAAACTTGTCCATGCATCGAAGATTAAGAAAAACAGCAGAGGGCCATTGCCAAGCCCTAAATGGTGCTGGACACGAACCAGGAGCATGAGCCCGGGACTGGACCAGCTGCATCTGTAGCAGAATCCCCCGGGCCTCTAACAGTCAGCTGCGGTGGGCACAGAACCTGGAAAGAACCCAGAGTGGCCAGAGACTTCAGAACGTGAAGAGGCAATGCCATGAAGAGCAAGATCTCGGCACCCCAGGGGAGTCCTGGTGCATATGCCTACCGACCCTGCAAAAGAAAAGCTCAAACACACCGGGACCCCCACTGATGTTAGTGAAGCACCAGGACCACAAAGCGGCACTTCGTTCTTGTCAGGATGCCGGACTACCACAGTGTGCACCTTGGAGCCCATCGAGACAGCGACCTGCAATTCCTCAACAGGGCACCCACCCCGCATGGAGACGCTCCATGAGCGGGCAAACAAGTAGAACAGAGGATACAGAGCCGGGCCAGTGTGTATACAGATATTTACTTCAAGAAACAATAATCCCAGCGTAATGAGTACTTTGTTTTGCCAACGCTGTTCGCCCTGCTGTGTATTTTGGTAACATTTTTATAAAATAATGGGTGACAGCTAACAGTGGGTAGCGAAGGATTTGGAACTTTGGCAGGATTCTTGCTACCTTCTTACCATTTTGCTACTGGAACCAGAATTCTGATGCGCTGAAGAAGCCCTTGTTTGGGGCGAAACGCATTGGTTGCACCTATTTGTAATATTCTCAAGATTAAAAAAGAAGAAATAAAAAAGGAACACTCAAACAATATTGGACTTTATCAATAATCTTGGAAATGTTTTTGACAGTTGGTTTGATGCTAAATGTATCAAGTTAACTCATGTGCTTCCTCTCATTCCCTGTATTTTAGACTTCAAAAGTTGGCCTCGATGGAAGGCGAAGCCCGAAGCCACCTTAGCTCAAACGCAAGAGTTGAGGGTGTCAAGAGGGCATTGGTGACATATGCCTGACAAGAAACCAGATGGAGCGCGAGAAGGGGCGGCGCTTGATGTGTCATCCTCTCTGAAGATGTCACCAGAGAGCCCCCCTGTGCTAGCTAGAGCCTGGACTCTTATACTCTCCCTCAGGACCTTGTACTTGGACCTCATATAACCCCCAGGTCAGCCAATGACTTCTAACTGTGGACACTGTGTGTTACCCTCCCCATCTTTTTGCTCTCTTTACTAGCCCCCAACTGGTGGAAGTTGAGACCATGTCAGAAATGGTGTTGTTTTCTGACTTGGGTTTGATCTCTGGTCAAGCAGAAACCACAATTCTTGGCAGTCAATGAACCTCACCAACTATTAGAGACCTTTTTATAAAGTTGCACTTTGCTCAAAATAGGTATGGAAAATGTAAGGCACAAGCAAACCCCAATTTAACCAGTGCTCAACTCCATGGTAGCTTCGCAGAGAGCAATCAGGCTTAATTTAGAGGCAATGTGGAAAGTATTGGTGCAACACTTCAAACAGTAACACTGTGAAAACACACCACAAATGGCTGTGTCCCTCCAGTAGCTGATTTTTCATTAATGACATTGGCACAGAGCTACAGGGAGTGGATGAGTCATTGGACCCTCCGAGATGCATGGCGAGCATAATCCAGGCCTTAGGGAATTTTCCTTCTATTCCCCGATCCAAAGCTTACATCTCCACTTAGACAAAATATTGGGTTTGGCGGGGCTTGTTGAGCACATGACCGCACAAATTTCTAGGCCGCACAATATCAGACCATAATTCCTTACAGCTTAAACTCCGTTGGGTAGGGCATTTATCATCCATCCCCATCTGGAAACTCTCCTCCAGCTTCCAGTATGAACCCACCTTTAGGGATCCCCTGGGAGATAGGATTATAGGCTATTTTGCGACAAATGCACACACCGCCTCCAATACAAACATTGAATGGGACGCCCAGTTAGGCCTGACGAACAAAGTACCTTAAACCCCGGTTTTTTAAGTGTTGCGAGTATCAGCATCAAAGATTCGTTGTGCAGTCAAGTGATCCCTTGGTTTCAATGTGCAGCACGGTTGCAATGCGAGGTACTGTGTTGTCATTGAGGATTCTGTCAATGGGGATTTGCGATGCTAAGTCCGTCATCAAGGATGTGTTGTGCAGTGGAGACAATGCAGTGGTTTCAAAGAGCTGCGAGGCTGCAATGCAGAGTCCGTCTTCGGGGCTGTAGTTGACAAAGGATGCAAGGGCCTCTGCCGAAGATGCATAGTGCAGTGGCGGTTCCGAAAAGGTAACAGACTGCGATAAAATGCAGATCTGTGCAATGGTTTTGATACATACAGGAGTGGCAATATGGCAGTACTGCTCAGGATTGTGTCATGCAGCAGAGGAGACACATCTAATGTATCCACAGAGGCTGGCAGAGCAGCTTAAGCCCACTTCCAAGGGTCGAGGACTGGGTTGGCACCCTTGGCAGGATAGACTCCCATATGGCAGAGTCCAGGTGCAAGGTTGTTGAAAGGCTGTTGTGTCCCTGAGGCTTCATATCTGGAGGCCAGACAACCAGCCCTTGGAGTCAATTCTGGGTTCTGAGTTCAAGAGATGTAGGTCCAGTCCTTCTCACCCAGGCAAGAAGACAGTAGGATGGCACAGCAGGGCAGCAGTCCTTCAAAGCGGCAGTCCAGCAGAGTGGTAGTTTTTCCAGCCCTTCCTGATGAGTATCCATAGGTCTAGAAGTGTACTTAAGCGCTGGTGTCTGAGGTCCAATATTTATACTCAGTTCTGCTTTTGAAGTAGGGTAAAATCTTCTAGAGGCTTTCATTTGAAGTGCACAGCTGCACTCACTACCAGGCCATGTAAAACTTAAAAGTGCATGGGCTGTCTAGGGCCTACTCTAGGGGTGACTTGCATGTATTAAAAAGGAAGGTTTGCATGTGGCAAAAGGGTTATTATGCCAATTTGAAATGGCAGTGTAAAGCTGCACACACAGGCTGCAATGGCAGGCCTGAGACATGTAAAGTGCTACTTAAGTGGGAGGCACAATAAGAGCTCTAGGCCACTGGTAGCATTTAATTTATAAGCCCTGGGCACAGGTAGTGCCACTTTACTAGGGAATTACAAGTACATTAAATGACATTTGGGTATAAGCCAATGTTCCCATGTTTTAAGGAGTGAGTTAATGCCGTTTATCAGTGACTAGCAGTTGTAAAGTCCCAAAATCCTAAGGCAAGCAAAAACGAGATCAGCATAAATATTGGGGGTGAAGGCCAAAGGTTTGGGGGAAAACCACCCTAAGACTTCCCGGTTTAACAGCTCTCTACTGTATAACACTGTATCTGGAGGTCAAAATAGGCTGGCTAGCCAGGGTGCCTGACTGCATACGTAACTAAGTATTGCTGCGATAGACCAGCTCCACTCACTTTAATCCATTATTATCCTATTACAGGAGGTCCGAAGGCGGAAAGTCATCTACACTAGCTGCTGCTGTAGCTACCCCTCACCAGCAAACCCTCACATAACATGACAGTATTGGGGGTTTGGTCTCTACAGCTAGGTTTTTATTTTTGTTCTGGCCAGGGTACCATTGTTGCCTGGGTTGAGGAAGTTGGGAATTGTATTCTGCCATTCCTGCCCATTCCTTAAGCATGTTTGGCTGGTTGTGTGTATGCTGCTTTGGGAGTCGAGGTTTGGGAGGCAGGTAGAAGGGGAGTGACGCTGGAAGATGCAAATGCTGGAATGTAGAGTATGATGCAATTTTCCTTCCTTAGGTGGAATGTCTATAGGATGGGGTCTGTAGGCAAATGATTCAGAATCGTGTCATTCCTAAAGTGCAAAGAAGTGGACATAGCCATCCTGCAGGAGACACACTTGACAGGGCCAGAGGCACCTAAGCTAAAGGGTTGCTGGAGGGGTCGCATATATGCAACAGGATACACTGCCTTCTCTAGGGTGGGAGGGTTCTGATTTGGCTTTGACCAGGAGTCCCTCTGGAAGTCTTGTAGCTGCATGCTGATGTGGTGGGCCAGTAACTCATTATAGTGGGGAGATGTAATGGCCTTCACATAGGAAGTGGTAGTCTCTGCCCGCCAAATATGGATCAGCTGCAGTTCCTAGATTTACTTTCCAGGATACTTAGACATGACCCTGATACCCCAACATTGCTGAGGGGAGACTACAACTGTATGGTAGATGTTGACCTTGATCGGTCCATCCCTCTACTGGCCGATTCCCCAGTAACAAGGATGGTACAAAGCTACAGGGAGCAAGTGAGACATGGAACACTGCATGATGCATGGTTAGAGTGTAGTCCAGGGCCTTGGTCAATATCTAGGTCGCACAATATCAGATCATAACTCCCTACTGATTGAGCTCCGTTGGGTAGGGCCCTTATCACCCATACTCACCTGGATACTCTACCCAAGCTTCTTGTATGAGCCCACTCTCATGGACCCATTTGGAGATAGGACTATAGACTGTTTTGCAACAAATGTACACACTGCCATCCATATGAACATTTAATGTGACGCCTAGTCAGGTACACTGAACAAAGGTGCATAAATCGTGGTTTACGGAGCATTGGGAGGATCCGTATTGAAGATGCATTGTGCAGCCACATGATGCATTGGTTACGAGGTACAGCAAGGCTCTGATGTGATGCCCGGTGTTGCTTGAGCTCCGCTGGGTAGGACTCTACTTATATTAAACACAGTTCTACTAGAGAACATGGGTCCAAGGGACAATATTTACCGACAGACTTAGCAGATTCAATACCCACCTGGAGACTTTCCCTTAGCTTCCTGTACGAGTCCACCTTCGGGTACCCCGTGTGGGAGGGAAAGGATTATAGATTATTTGCTACAAATACACGCACTTCCTCCCATACCAACATTGAACGAGACACCTATAGGAGGGCACTGCCTTGGCCAGTTGTATTGCAGGAGGCCAATGAAGGAGAAATCTCTTAGATTAGATTAGCATTAGGTGGATTAAAGGCCCCATGCTTTTAGACAGGACTACCTTCAGGTGGATTGTACACTAGAGGAGCTTGGACAAACACCTTAGTTTTCCTAAAATTGAGGGGAAACAGCATGGAACTGACTTATTCCACGTGCTTTTGGCATTGGTCGACAGGAGCCAAAAGAAGTGGTATAAAGTTAAATGTTCGGTGTTTAATTCTCTTTTGAGTCAGTAATTTTTGCATGATCTTGTTTCTGTATGGTTACAGAAGTACAGGCATTTCGTAAAATACTTAGAAGAATAATTTTTGTTATTCAAATATTGAATGCTCTGTAATAATTAAATGTTTCATTGATTTCAATTATTACGTGTCAATCTTCCCCACAACTTGCTGCTTTGTATTTTTCTTGGTCAGTCAGTAGGTGTGGAGGGTTTGCTCCAGACTGAGTGGACCACTTTGGAGGGAGGAATCTGCCATATGGAAACCACAGCTCAGGGCTGCCCAGAGACCATAGAGCCCTGCGGGAAGAGTGGGAGAAGCTGTTAGAAATGGGGTGTATCGTTGGCTAAGGTATGCACCTAATCCAGGCAGAACTCACCACTCTAGCCAGGGCAAGGGAGTTACACACTGAAGATAACCCCTGCTCACCCCCTTGGTAGCTTGGCAGAGCAGGCAGGTTTATTCCAGAGGCAATGTGTAAAGCGTTTGCACAACAAAGCAGTGACACACTAAGCATATCTTAAAAGAAACTCTACACAAGGTTATATAAAAATATCTTTTGTATTATCCATAAAAACACATTAGATCACAATCACATATATTACTGTGCCATTAGGGACTTGTAATGACTTCACAGGGAATACATAAATCACTTGGCCAATCAGGCCACCATCATAAACACTACAGTTAGGAATAACCAGTAACTACTGGTAGGACTGTACTGAGCATAACACGTTATGCATACACATTAGCAGTAGTGCACTATAGTAGATACTTGTAGAGTGCATACATCATGGAAATATCAGTGCATAAACTATACACAAGTACCCCTTATATTCACATCAGGGCATAGCATAACTTAAACTCGGAAGTGAACCAGGTCAGCACAATACATCCTCGCATGTAGGGCACCAAAGTACATGTACGTCTATTTCAAATCTGCAGCCACAGCACTTTGGTGCTTATCATATGGGCTGTGCGGTAATTTCTCAGTCAAGGGTTGACACCCGGTCCAGCTCCCTGATCTCATCTCCCCTAAGGTAAGTGATCAACAAAGGTAGGGAGGTGCCCGCTCTGCCCACGTTCGCTGGGGACCTCCATTCACCCCAAGGATTGGCCCTGCAAGCTAGCAGCCCTGGGGCTTACCACAAAAAAGGTCGCCCCACTCGCCACTCCCTGGGGCTGAGCGAGTTAGGTTGCAGCCGTCTGCTGAAACTGACGACCAGTGCTTTGGTGCTCCAAGTAGGAGGCAGCTAATGGCAGTGCTCTGATCTGGCTCTTCAGGCCTGTGTAGACACGGGGGTGTCTCTGTCCTCCTTTCCTTTGATTGCGGTCCCACTTTGTCCCACCAACTACAAGGCTCAGCCACACGGCTGGTTACTTCTTCCTTGCTTCGGGAGGCTGTGGGGCTTCCTGCTAGAGGGCAATGAGCCATGACTCCTTCTCTCAGCTGCGTTGAGGGTTTAGAGTAGCCCTCCTTCTGGCACAGAAATGAGAAGTAGGCTCCCACCCTCACTTTGGATCTGCGGCATCTCCTGCTGCACTTCTAGAGGGTGAGCCCACGTCTCGGGATCCGGCAATAAATTCAGCCCTCACCACACCTCTGTCAGTTAGGTGCAGAGCCTCGGAGCGCAGAACAATGAAGCGCTCCACAGCAGTATGAGCCTACACCTAGGGCTCAGGCAAACAAACTCCAGTGCGCCCAGAGCCCAGGTTTAGGGCCAAAAGCGATCGCCAGACCCTGTGTAGCGCTCACCACGTGCTATGTCACCTCAAACCCAGAGCAGCCCCCAGGAGCAGTCCACAGTGCTCCTTTCCTGTTGGGCTCTATGAGAGCAATGGGACATTCAGGTTAGGAAAACGGGCAGCAGGCAAGCACACATGGTCCCTGGGCATCAGGGCAGTCCCTTCAGCAGATCAGCTCCCAAGGCAAAGTCCCAGTGGCGTTTCCCTACCCGCACAGCTCTCTTGTTGTCCCACACAGTGTCTTCCTTTTTACATGGTGTCATAGCCCCTTCCCTTACAGTCCAAATGTCTTTGTTCTGGGGGAACTTTAAATCCATTTACAAGTGCACAACACCCGCCATTCACAGTGTAAGCTTTGGTTGGAGTGAAGGCACATCCCCTCTCCTCTGTCAGTCAGAACCAGATGGTCACTACACATCCAGACAGGGCATAAAGACACAGAACGCAAAGAAATGCCTGGCATTTCTAAAATAGTAATAATAAATCTTCACCAATAATCAGAATTTATCACTACTATTCCAAACATACCAAAACCAAACATACCAAACATGGTCACGCTACCACTCTCATGTCAGAATTACCACTGAAGCACATATCAGGGAATTCCCAATGCATCCTTATGAGAGGTCAGTTTCACAGCAGTGAGAAACCAAATAGTCTGTTTGTCACAATCATGCCATATATTTAAGGCACATGTCCTACCTTTTACCTACACTACACCCTGCTCATATGGCTAGTTAGTTAAGCATTCCTTAAAGGTGACTGATATATAGTAAAAGGGGAGTTGCAGACATGGCAACCACTTTAAATGCCACGTCACGGCACCATTACACTGTGTGCGCAGGCCCTGCAGTGGCAGAGGCCTAATATAGGTTTGAAAGGCTGCTTTGGTTGGTGGCGCAAGCAGCGCTGCAAGCCCACCAGTAGTATTTAATTTACTGGCCTTGGGTAAATGGGATACCACTGTACAAGGGACGGATAGGTAAATTAAAATATGCCAAACCGGTGTAGACCAATCTTACCAAGTTTACAAGAGCGAGCACATGCACTTTAGCACTGATCAGCAGTGATAAAGTGCCCAGAGTCAAAACACCAACAACAGGTCAGGAAAAATACAGGAGGCATATGAAGGCAAAAAGTTCTGGGATGACCCTGCAAAAAGTGCCAAGTCCCTCAGAAGCGAATGTGATGTTAGGGAAACTTCCTTTCTTGTTCCTCCAGGAGTACACAGCAACTGCACACGCCTAGGGAGGACATGCAGGCGAGTTGTGAATGAAAAGAAATAGGAGATGAGAAGAGAGAATTATTATGTATCTCTCACACCTATCTTTCAAAGTGCTCGGTCAGCATGTTTCAGCCTTCTCAGCGCCCTATGGGTCAGATGCTTTCGTTATGACCTAAAATATATTGCTACATCGGATCCCATCATACAGTGGGATAGAGTGATGACATGGATTCTCTTTGGAGGGACAGTTTCCCTAAGAATACTGTAGTCCTCTTCTTCTGGTGTTCGTCTTGGACTATTTCTCCTAAGAGAAAGGGGAGGAATACATATAAAAGTGTGAAGGGTTTCTGCTGGGATTACTTATTCCAACTAAGATGATACATCCTATAATGTTTAGTTATCTTAAAACATTTGATGTGTTGACTCCAGATTTCTAAGGGTGACCGGGACCGCTAAAGATTTCCACGTTATCTGGGAGTGGAAGTCAGCTGTTGGAAATTTCCCTTTTTGCCGGGTTATCCCCAAACTTTTTTTGCTTCTTTCTCCCTTATTTTCCCTGACCTGTGATTGTTGGCAATAGGACTTTGGGCACTTTACCACTGCTGATCAGTGCTAAAGTGCATATGCTCTCTGTGTGTTATTGTAATTGGTTATCCATGATTGGCATATTTGTATCCCCATGAATTTATTTATTTATTTATTTATTTTAATTTCTTATAAAGCGCAGGAATCAATCCCGGAGGGGTATCTCCGCGCTTTGCCAGCTAAGAAGGTTATTAGGTAGAGCAGCCTGAGGTTTATGTGGGTGGAAATGCTTCTTGAAAAAGGAGGGTTTTTAATGCCTTTCTGAAGGACAAGTGATTTATGGTGGTTCTTAGGTTAATGGGAAGGTTGTTCCAAAGGGCAGGACCAACAGCGGAGAAAGCACGGTCACCCTGTCTAGTCTTCTTTGTATTGGGAGGTTTTAACAGGGCTTGGTTGCAGGAGCGCAGGGACCTGCTAGGCTGGTACAGTTCAAGAGACTGGGCTAGGTATTTGGGGCTTGCTCCATACAGACATTTGTGTACCGTACAACAGATCTTAAAGTGGATGCGCTGTCGTATGGGAAGCCAATGCAGTTCTTTCAGCAAGGGCTTGGAAGGAGTCCTGGCAGGTGCACCCATGACCAATCTGGCTGCCGTATTCTGGACCACCTGTAAACGGCCTACTGCATCCGTACTGGCTAATGTCAGCAGGCCGTTACAGTAGTCCAGGCGGCTGGTTACCAAGGCCTGTACAAGTGTCTTTCTGCATGTGGCAGGAAGAAAAGGAAAGACACGCCTGAGTAGACCAATGGTGTGAAAACACAGACCCGCGATGTAGTTGGTGTGTTCTTTCATGGTCAGTTTTTGATCAAACTTCACGCCAAGACTTTTAACGTGTGTTTTGGGTACCGGTACTGGGCCAAGGTCGAGTGGCCACCAGTCAGGGGTCCAAACGATACTTGCTTTGCCAAAGAGCAAGACCTCAGTCTTTGTTACATTACACTGGAGGCAGTTCCTCGCCATCCAGTGTGACACCGCTCTCATACCCTCAGCAAAATTCCCCTTGATTTTAGGGTCAAGGGAGCTGAAAGGGTAGAGGAGCTGAGTGTCATCAGCGTAGGAAACCGGTATGAACCCGTATTTCCGCACAATCTCAGCAAGGGGGGCCACATAGACATTGAACAATGTAGGGCTAAGGCATGAGCCCTGTGGCACCCCCTTCGTGAGCCCCCTTGAGATGGAACGAAAGGGGCCCAGGCTGGTAGATTGTGATCTCCCGGCGAGGAAACTCTCCAACCAAGATAGTGCTACGCCTCCGATTCCTACTCCCTGTAGCCGGTTCAATAGGGTGTTATGAGACACGGTATCGAAGGCTGCGGACAGGTCCAACAGCACTAGAATCATAGAGCCCCCTCTATCTTGTGACATTTTGATCTGATCTGTCACAGAGAGGAGGGCTGATTCAGTGCTGTGGTTGGGCCTGAATCCAGATTGGGATTGGTCCAGGCCCCCTGTCGCTTCGATGAAACTGGAGAGGGTGGTGTTGACGTGCTTCTCTGCCAGTTTGCTGATGAAGGGAAGGAGAGAAATCGGGCGAAGGTTGGAGAGTGTAGACCAGGGCATGGTGGAATTTTTGCGAATAGGGTTCACTACCGCTTCCTTCCAGGCAGATGGAAGTTGGCCTTTGGCAAAAGACAAATTAAGTAGGTTCTGAATATGAGGACCCAATATCTCGATTAGCGGAGGGATGAATTTAGCTGGTATCAAATCAGAGGGAGAACCAGATTTAGTTTGGTTAATGAGAGTGGTCAGGTCCTTAGTAGTAATTTTAGGGATGTCCAGAAGAGTTTCACCAGAAGTCAGTTGCGGAGCAGTTTCAGGGGCCTCAGTCCCCAGAGTGTCAGAGACTGTAGTGATTTTTTTATATATTGCTTCAATTTTTTCCTCAAAGAACTGAGATATATCATCGCATAGTTCTTGGGTGAAGGTGTCTGGACTTTCACATACTTCAGGACTAGTGAAAGTTTGAATGATTTTAAATAACTCTCTAGTAGAGTTGCCTGCTTCTGCGATTTGAGTGGCCAGACTCATTTTCCTAGCTTTTTTGACATTTTTGTAGTAGGAGGACATAGCCTCCAGGTAGCATCTCTTGTCTTCCCTATTACCTGTACGTCTCCACAATTTTTCCATTTTTCTGCATTTCTTCTTTTCACTTTTGAGAGCTTCCGTATACCATGTTTCCCTTTTCGCTATAGTAGGTTTTTTGGCATTTTTCTGTGGAGCTAGAGAGTCAATAGCTGTTATCAGCGTAGAGTTGAACATGGAGAGAGCAGTGTCAATATTATCGAGATTGGTAAGTGGAGGCTGTTCCCAAATTTGAGTGAGTTTGGGAAGAGTGATTTTGTGCCATGGCCTACGTTTAATAGAGTGGGTGGCCGGGCGGTTAGTGGAGTTGGATAGGTGAGGTATGGAGAAGTCAATACGTTTATGGTCCGACCAATTAATATGCTTAGGGGGATGGCAAAGAACATTAGGTTGGGTAGTGAGGATCAGGTCTAATGTATGACCACCTGAATGAGTGGGGCCATTATTTCTGGGGTGTAAACCTAGCAAAGCAAGGTCAGAAAGAAATGTATTGGTATCCTGATGGTCAGAAATGTCAGTATGAAAATTGAAATCTCCAAGTAAAAGGAAGTTTTCCTTAGCTTTCAAATAGGGGGCTAGAAGTTCAGTGAGAGCAAGGGAAAAGCCAGCATTGGGTCCAGGTGGACGATAAACCAAGGCTCCTTTCCACTGTGTTTTAGAGTTGATTTTTAAATGAAAGATGAGTACTTCCATAGTAGGGAGCATCACCTGTTCTAAGACTCTAATACTCAGGGTATCTCTGTGTATAATAGCGATTCCGCCTCCCACCTTCACGGGGCGGTCGAGGCGAAGGATTTTATATCCCATGGGTATCCCTAGGGTGATGGTAGGGATAGTGTGAGGTTTCAGCCATGTTTCAGTTAGGAAACATATCTTGGGTTGAGTGTTGTAAATAGTGTCCCACAGTTCTATGCAATGCTTGGGGAGTGATCTGACATTTAGCAAAAAGCTATCCCAGTTTCCCTGGTCGTCAGTATAATCTGTAGGCCGTCCAGAAATAACATGGGAAGGCAAGGCTTGAAATCCGCATTTGATACAAGAAAAAGGACCCTCAGGACACGGGAGCGCTTTGTTGTTACAGCGGTATTGTTGTGGGGGTTGTAGTGCCCTGAGTGTTTGAGGTGCATACCTGATACAAAGAGTGGGGGAAGCGCAATCCATAATGGCAAGGACAAGGAGGGTGGCCCCTGGCCCCGTCCAGTCGCGGACGGGCGCAGACGGGCTACTCTTAGGCTAGTCTTCGGTGTTGTCTTCGGCTCCCCAGCGCGCGACCGCTGCGCGCTCTGTAGGGGGCGAGGGCTAAATAGCCCCGGTACACTCAACTGCTAGAGCGCTAACCGCCAGCAGTTCAACAGGAAGTGGTGTCCTCCCTCTCTCTCAATCCGAGGGAAGACGAATCAGCGCTCTAGGTGCGTTTTACAGACTCCAGAAGTGCACAAACGTCAAGAATGAAAATAAGTGTGTGCAAGAATGCGATCAGCGGTAATTTTAAAAAAGGTTTCCTTAGTTCACAAATGTTTAATGTTGTTGGTTGTATTTCATTTGGGGTATAGGAGTGTCCTTTGAGCCCTAACTCTCTTGTTGTTGTTACATATATGCAGTGACATATTCAAATGGACTAAAATAAAAAAATAAGATTTTCAATTTGAGAGTATTGTTGTATATTTATACTTACATCAATATGACTACCTGGTTGCTGTAGTTCTTTCTTAGTGTTCCTACCTTCTCTATCTCCCATAGTACCTTTGTGTGTTCTATCTGAGGTGTGGAGGATTCCAGCCCTGGCAGTTGGTCTGGTCAGCTGTGGGGTTTTACTGCTCTGCTGTCTAACTTAATAAATATATCTTAACTACCTGAAGACGTGTCCTGGTACCTACTTAATTCTATTTACAACAAGTATCATATTTTTACAAGACGTTTGCTGTGTCATTTTCACGAGAAATCTTTTTAATGGATCAGCTCGGTTCGTGCTAAGCTTTCCCCATCAATGTACTTGCGGGTGTCAAGTCAAGCTCTACTGCTAAGTGGCTTCATGTCATGCCTAAAACTTTGAGGACAGCTATGGAGTTTTAGCCTACATGACTTTGATTTCTGTCACTAGTAGTATGTGTTTTTTTATATTAAGTATGGACAGAGAAATCGCAGAACTGAAAGTGCTGCTGACTAAAAAACTAGGATGAGCGAAAAGTAGCACCCATGACATGGGATCACTTGATAAGCGACTAATAGTTATTTGCCTCTTGTAAGTATAAAATACTGGGCCGGGCTGTGCACACCTATTTGCGTGTCCCTGCACCCCCTGAGAGCAGGGCACCGGCTTCCCTTTCACATTAATCATGCAGAAAAAAAGACCGGAAACTCTGTTCCTCGCTTCTTGACAGAGGTACATTTATCATAAAATATACCTGTTGGGTGTCCCGACTGCCGTCTCTTGACGGGTCCTACTATTCACTGGATTACTTTTGCCCCCGATCAGCGGGCGAAATCAGACCTGACAAAGCTGGAACACCCCTGTCCCCCATGAAAACGGAACAGGTGTGGATGAGTATACTAAAATTCCCTAGTAAAGTTCACTGAGTGTGCCAGGGCTGGTGATACAAATGCTACTAGTGGGCCTGCAGCACTGATTGTGCCACCCACATGAGTAGCCCTAAAATGGTGTCTCAGGCCTGCCACCGCAGTGCCTGTGTGCAGTCTGTGAACTGCCATATCCTCCGGGTCAGTGTCCCCACTGACCAGGCCTAACCCTTCACTTTCTGTACACATTGTTCACCCCTATGGAACGCACATGTTATCCCCTTGGGCAGGGTGCAGTGTATGTGAAAGGTAGAGCATGTGCCAGTGCAGGTGACATGCTCTGGTAGTCAATTACAGCCATTTTCGTTTTTCACTATTGTAAGACTATCTTGCCCATAGGCTATAATGAGGAATGCTGTGTACAGTAGTTACCTGCATATCTTCCCATAGTAGCAAGATAGGACATAAAAGTCTGGTATCCCTGAACTCAGAATTTAATAAGACATCTTTTATGAAAGGTGGTGTTAGAAATGGGATTTCTGGTTGGCTAAGGCTTGCGCCAAAGCCAGGCAGATACCACCACTCTAGTCAGGGCAAGGGAGTTACACGCCAAAGATAACCCCTGCTCACCCCCTTGGTAGCTTGGCACGAGCAGTCAGGCTTATCCCAGAGGCAATGTATAAAGCGTTTGCGCAACACACACACACAGCAGCAACACACTAGGCACACCACAAAGAGGAACTCCACACAAGGTTATATATAAAAATAGCCTTTGTATTACCTTATACACATTAGATCATAATCACACAGATACACTGTGCCAACTGGCACTGGGCAGTATTTACAGGGGATTATATACACGTGACAGGGCCATTCGGGCCACTGTAAGAATCAGCACTTAGTAGAAATAGCACTTCTAGAACATAGAATACTTGTAGGACAAAATAATAATTGTAGCACACAACCAGTAACCACTGGTAAAAGGTAGGTACACACTATGCAATACTAATCACCTTAGGCATAGATCACGCAGGTAAACCTAAACTCACTATTATAAACTATACTAAGCAAAACAACCTCCTGATCATAAAACACATTTAGAGGTATCATAGGCATAAAGGCATTGCACATTACGCATAAATCACATTAGGCAATTATTATCACAAACACAGTAGGCAATCACCTTGCGCCAAATTCACATCACATGGGATACTGACCCCTGGCCAACTGGCCTTTCCAAGGGCTTAAACGCCCTTTGTCCAACAGTCAGGACACACTTCCTAGGCAGCCAAAGTAGAGTGCGCAAAAGGTCAGACCTAAACGATGCAGCTGCCCATTGCTTTCTGGGCAGCTGTAAGATCCCCAAGATGCGCAAAGCTTAAACGTTGGAGCTGACCACTAATTACTGGGCAGCTGTGGCAGGGGGGGGCATGGGCACCAGTGTGCCTTCTGAGTCCCTCACTGGGACTCTAAATTACTTTCTGCAGAAACGGTGCAACTGCCCACGCTGGTGCGATGCATCTGTTGCTTTACAATAGGCCCTGGTACTACTGTGCCCCTGACCCCTCACGGGGGTCCTCTGAATAAATTAGGGGCACTGTTGAAGCTGCCCGCTGCTAAGTGGGGCAGCTGGTAAGAAGAATGGCCCCCACGCACTGTGGGGCACAACATGGGGCAAGGTCACGGGCTCCTCTGGCCCTCTAAACAACTATGGCCTCGTAGGAGCGGCCCACTGGCAGAAGGGCCGCTCTGTCTTGGGGCCCCCACACTGGGGTTTCTTAAATCAACTAGTTCCCCCATGTTGGAGTGGCCCGCAACGACGGGCCCGCTCTGGAGATAGGCAGGGTCACTCTGCCTGGGCCAGCCGCACTACGGAGCACATGGAGCACATGGAGCACCCTCCCCAGCCGGTCTCGACTTATCGGACTGCTCTCTGCTCTCCAGGGACTCTGCTTCTCCTTGGAGCCTCTCCTCCCCTGGAGGGACTCCGTTGGCTGCTCGTTTTCTTCTGAGACGGGGGCAGGCACCGACCCGGTGCCTCTGGCCGCTCCGCCTCTAATGGCCTGGGACCGCAGAACTTGTGAAGTGGCAGCAATTGAGTGCAGCCCTGATGAAACTGCTAAACGTAATATAGCAGTGAAACATGTCGGCACTGGCAATAGGTAATGGTATGCATGACTAGCTACCAGCCCTTTTTTATCATTTAAGAGCACACTTTCACCGCCTTATGAATAAAATTGGTTAAGGGACTGGTGTGCAGTGTGTGTTTTTAGCACTTTGTTACTTGTGTTTGTTTGTCACCAGCAGAATTTTCTGCACTTCACTTTTTGTCACTTTATATGTTGTTTGTTTTGGACACTACTTTTCTTTCCTCTCACTTTTCTTTGAGAAGTAAGTGATCACCGATGATGAGACAGAGGCCTGTCTGGAAATTTCATACCAGTTACCCCAATGGTGGTGTTTCCGTGAGGGGTCATTTGCTTCTCGCACATATTTTCTCACTATTATGAGGAATGTCTAATTTTTGTAGTGGACGTATGTGATCAACTTTTTTGTTGGCTCTCTGAGAGTGGATGTTCTGAGGTGTTGCCTGGGAGAACAGGTATTTTATTTCAAGCGTAGCATTAGTGCAGTACCTCCTTATAAAGTTTATGAGAGCGTAGTGGGGATAAGGTTTTCATTAGACGCCCCTTGTTGTCACTATTATAATAGCACGCTATCAGACTGGGTCTTTGTTTTGAATTATAGAAATAGGGCGCTCACCAGGGCATAAGTCCAGCTCTCTTCCCAGGAATAAATACAACTCTTCTCCTTCTGTAGAAATTAAAGTGCTCACAGGCGCTGTAGAACAGCGTCCCAAAGGAAAGTCTTGTAGAATGTAGAGGGCAAAGGCTGGGCCCAGGGGCCAGCTCACAGGGCCCTCCAGCAGGGAGGCAGTCCTCAGTGGTGGTCCTCCTGGTAGCTAGCAGCAGCAACAGGCCCCCCTTGATTTAGGAACAGAGAGAACCTTTTGCAGGGGGTCACAGCCCCTTTTTATACACGCATTTCCTTTGTCTGGAGCTGTAGGGCAAGGGGAGAACCAGTGACAACTGGTTCTTCAGCCCTTTGTTTTGCTCAGCCCCTCTCCCCATTTACAGGACAGGCTAGGGACATCAGACGCACCACAGGGGGCGGAGCCAATATTGTGGAGGGAAGGCCCAGCCCTATTCAGGTCCCAGGTGCACTCCTCCCTCCCATCAACATGCAGATCTCTCCATTCACCACCGGGGCAGACCCATCCTGACTCCTAGACACAGGCACAGCAGCCAGCTACAGCCAATCACAAGCCAGACAGTCAATTCACATTTACTACACAGACATGCCAACTTCTAGAAGTGACACTTCTACACTAGACACATTAAATCTGTGCACACAGCCGCGCAGCATTTAATCTCACGAGTTCGCACATATCAAACTCGCCCCTGCACTCCCCGCACATAAGGAACTACCATGGACACACACATTCCCCATGCATTCCTACGGGAGGGCAGGCCAATCTCACCACATGCACTCAGATTGTGCACGCACTTTACACTGGGACACAAGGTTAAAGTGCACAGAAGCCAAAAACAACTAGTATCAGGTCACATTTAAAAGCAAAAAGTTTAGGGGTGAACCTGCCAAAAGGGCCAAGTCCAAAAAGTGTTTTTTAAATCCTGCGTTTAAGAACAGCACTTTTTAATAAGTGGCTGTTCTCTTGTCTGACCTTTCTGTGTGCTTTGGCTTTTTGTGAATTGACTGTCTGGTTTGTGAGTGACAGGGCTGGGCGATTCCAGGAGACAGAATGAGAATGCCCAGTGGCGAATAGAGAGATCTGCATCTAGATGGGAGGGAGGAGTTGCACCTGGGACCTGAATAGGACTGTGCCTGCCCCCCACAGTGCCGCTCCACCCCCTGTGGTGCGTCTGATGTCTCTTCCCTACACTGTGAAAGGAGAGAAGGAATCCTATCAACAAAGTGCTCCAGGGCTGTGCTTTCCCTCCACAATGCTGGCTCCACCTCCTACTGGTGACCTTGCCCCTCTCTCTGAAAGGAAAGGAGAGGCCAGGAAAACAAAGTGCTCAAGAAACACCCAGAACTGGTTCAGACCGGGCTCAGAGCCCTCCTGCACAAAGGGAACAAAGACATTTAGGGGTATAAGTATTGGACCCCAGACTACAGAAAATTAGGTCATCCTGGAATCAAGAAGGAACCTCTGTCAAGGAGAAAGCTGGAAGACTGAAGAAAAAAGACTGTCCTGCAGTTGCTTTGCTGAACTGACCTGCAGTTGCTTTGCTGTCAAGGAGAGGGGAAGGACTTTGCTTTGTGCTGTGTCCCCTGCTTGAAGGAATCTCCAAGGGCCTGAGAAGAGCTGGCTCCCTGTTAAGAAGTCCCAGGAACAAAAGGACTTCACCCCCAGCTTCCCTGAACTCTGCTGAGAGACTTCGGTTCTTTTTAGAGTGCTTGGGCCAGTTGTGGTGCCTCTGGAAGTTGTACCTGTGTTGGGAAGCTGGAAACTAAGATTTTAAAGACTTTCTGCAAGCTTTAGCGCATTGCTCACTTGCGGCGCACGTCCCTGTCAGTGCGAGGAAATTCCCGCCACCGCGAACCCTATTGCCGCTGCTGGAGTTGTCGCATCCTTCGCTTGCGGGACGCACCAGTCCGGTGCCGGAAGATTACCATCCATGCGAGTTTCATCGCAGAGCCTGTCGTCACTGGGTGAGATCGCCGAACCGCTTGCTTGCGGACCGCATCACGTCGCTGCGAGAGTCGTCGCAGAGCCATCGCAGAGCCATCGCATCGAGGTGCCGCGAGAGGAGAAGATCGCCGCTGAGCCGCGCATCGTCGCCGCCCTGAAGATCGTCGCATCATACCTTTTGCGAGTCGCTTCCACCTAAACTTGCGCACCGGAATCCACGCAAGGTATCGCATCCCTCACCATACAGACCGGAGTCATCGCAACACGCCCGCTGTGTCCAGCGGGTTTGTCGCATCGCCTCCCCAGGGTCTCAGGAGTGACGCATCGCTTGCTTTTCAACGCTGCAGCTTTTACTTGGAATTTTTTCGCATCTAAAGGTACTGTTGGCTAAAACGTGACGCAACTGTGGATTATTTTAACGCAACCTTAAGAACTCATTTGAAACCATATTCTTGAACTGTGTGTGTGGATTTTTGTAGTTTTAGTCTTGTGTAGTTTAGATTAAATACCTTTATTTTTCTAAACTGTTGTGGCGTCAGTTTGTGGTCTTTTCACTGTGTTACTGTGAGTGTTGGTACAAATACTTTACACATTGCCTTTGATAAGCCTGACTGCTCGTGCCAAGCTACCAAGGGGGTGAGCAGGGGTTAACTAAAGGGTTTATCCTCCTTACCCTGATTAGAAGCAAGGGCCCCTATTTGTACAGTGGTAACTACCTCTGCCAACTAGAGACCCTCAATTCTAACATCAGCTTTTCCAGTTTTTATAAATGGCAACGCATTATGAATTTCAAATTAATATTGTGTGGACATACCTTCTGCATTGGAAAGATTTTGGACATTAATTAATATGAAAAATAATTGCTTCAAAAGCATAAAACCAGTGGTCTGGTAAATATTTGTGCTTAATGGGCACAATGCAGAGGGAATATATTTCAAGCCCAGCCCCTTAGGAGGATTACCGATCGCGTACCTTCATATCCAGGTCGGGAATCCTCCCAGTCTGGATGAGGCCGGGGTATAAACCTTTCCTAAATGTGGGAGGAAACCAGAAACAAAGGGGATTCTTTTTAACAAGACGTAAATTTAAAAACAAGTGAAATCTCGCTGGAAAAGAAGGAGTCAATTTATTAGTGGTTCGGAACTTAATTCTGAGTATCATCGGAATTCCTGCTCTTACATTGATTCTTCAAACGTTCCTTGTGATGCGTCCTATCGACCACCTTAACGGTGAGGCTGAGGACGTGTTCAGTTTAATCCTGAACTTAGCCACATGTGTTAACAGTTGGGGTTTATGGTATCTGGGGCAGATTACTCGTCATGCCCCTGGGGGACTATAGGCAAGTATCTTATACTCCCGAAGGACTTGAGCTGGAGTAAATGGGTGCACGTAGTCGCACTTCAGTACCCCTGGGGGATATCATTGATGTAAGTTTGACTACCATGTGTCATTTAACCTAAACTAATATTCATTATTCATTATTATCTTTATTTCGGCCGCTTTAGCCATAAAAGATACATACATGAAAAAACACAAGGTCATATCAGTTTACACATACAAGTCTAAAAACAGTTAAAAACTTATCTATAAGTACAGAATTCATTATAAGCATCCTCATAGATATACATACATAAATGCATTTAAAAAAACACCAAAGCTTCATCTCAATTAATATCTAGTTACTAGACATATACCATATTGGGAGGGGAATTCGTACATCATCATCGATAGAGCAACTATAACGTTAAAGAAACCAACAAAAATTTGCCTGCTCAAAGTAATTGGCTAGTCTTCCTGCGAGCAATATACACAGAATAAAGAAATCTACTAATGCTAAATACAATGGATTCTATATGCCATAATACAAGATCTTATTCCTAAAAGGGTACACAAGGGTTTGATCCACCTTTTTCTTGCTTTAGTGTATGCTTGGCAAATGAACAGCATATGGACCTCATCCTCTGTGTAAAAACCTGAGCACATTGTACACTTCCCCTGTGTAGCCTTTGGCCCTTCCGATTTTCCCTTGGACCAACGTTCCAGATTAGAGTTTAACATAAGATTCCCGTACCTGAACTTCAAAAATAGGGACTTCGCAAGGGGAGGCTCTATCTCATCTAGAAAGACCTCAAAAAAGGGTTCATCTTTGAAGCTTAAAAAATTTGGGGTTAAAGACCCAATTCTATTTCCATTTACTAACTGGTTAGTTATGAAGGACCCGAAGGCTCGTTTCACCATGGATTTTACATAATGCGGTTGCCTTTCCGGACTCTCCCATAGCTGAGGCAGGCCCAGGATTGCAAACCATTTTCTAATGTGTTTGAGCCATAAAACAGAATGTAGAGAATCTAGACCCAATATCTCCTTGAGACCTTTCCTATAATCAATCAGTTCTGGAGTAGACCATATCCTTACCCAAAACATTAATGGTCCAATGATTATATGGTTGTCAGTTCTTTTAAGGTTCAAATCAAATTGGAGAGGAATCAAAGGTGTGCTAGTGGGTACCCTTACAATTGATCTCATAAATTTATTATCCAGACCTTGGAAACTATCCCTTGCCCAAGGTCCCCATATCTCAGCCCCATAAAGGGCAGCAGATTGAATTTTAAATTTAAATAGCTCAAGCGCGGGAGTCACACATTTACTTGTACTGGTATTAAGTTTACTAATAACTGGCTTAACGTTATGGGCATAAGACACCTTATTTTTCTCGATTTGGGCCTTCCATGTTAAATTTGAATCTAGCACCACCCCCAGATAGGAAAAATTATCAACTATTTCTAAAACTTGGCCATCCAGATTTAGAGTCCCCATATCCGGCTTACAGGGGTTCAATGCCATACACTTAGTTTTGTTGACTCTTATCTCTATTCCTTTCTTCACGCAGTAAATACTAAAGGAGTTCAGGAGCGCCTGGAGGCCTTTCTTAGTTTGGGATATTAAGATGGTATCATCCGCGAAAAGTAACGCAGGCACCCTTTCCCCATTAAGTTGTGGTGAGTCGCTTACACAGCCGTTCAAATGATCAGGGATATCTATAGGAAATAATGAAAATAGGGTGGGGGCCAAAACGCATCCTTGTTGGACGCCACCTTCTATTGGGATATTGCACGTCAGTTCCCCATTTGGACCCCACCTGATGTTGGCATGATTCCTAGCGTGCAACTCGACTATTTGAGCCAGGAGGCACCCTGGCAATCCAACTTCACTTAGGGACCTCCAAAGCAAGTTGCGGGGGACAAGGTCAAATGCCGCTCTCAAATCTACGAAGGCGACATACAAGTGACCCTTCCTAATGTGTACATATTTCCAATATATACAACAGAATCTGAAGACCTGGTCTTATGGTGCTGACCTTGCCCCTGAACCCAGCTTGAAATTTGGTGAGTATTGCTTTTTCCTCCATCCAGTCATTTATCCGAAATAGTAAATGCTTGGCATAGAGTTTTTGCAAGATGTCCATCAAACTAATCGGTCTATAGTTTGATGGAACAAACCTGCTACCCTTTTTATATCTTAGAATAACTTCTGCAGCACGCCAACTATCTGGAAATTGACAATTGCTAGATAAAGCATTAAACAAGTGGTTTATATATGGAGCCCAGACTTCAATCTCATGCTTATACAGGTCACCCGGTATTTTATCAGGACCAGGAGCTTTACTACTTTTCAGTTCAGCGATTGCCCTTTTCGTTTCGCCAATTGAGGAATCAAGACACTCAATCGGGGGTGGCGACCATGGAGTCTCATCAAAACCACTATCGTATTGTTTATAAAGAGTTGTGAAGTGCGTCACCCAAGTCAGTTCATCTAAAAAGACGTCCTTCACAGCTCTACCTGCATGGCACCCATTAGCAACCAGCCTCCAAAACCCAACATTGTCCTTAGATTTGGCAGCATCCAGCATTTCTGCCCAGTTCGACTCCTCCCATATCTTTTTTGAGGTCCTTTGGATATGCTTATATGTCTCCCTGGCAGCTTTGACATCATCTTTCGTTTTGTTTTTGATAGCAAACAGGAGCTCCCTCTTGGCCAACCTACATGAATGGTCATACCATAGTTTACCATGACACCCAAATCTTACATTTTGCTGCTTTTTTTTGGCATTTTGGTCAAACATGTTTTTAACTCCTCGAAGAATGTCTTGTGTAGTGCAATGAATTGATCATAGTGATTGGGTGAAAAAGGGTATCCAACTATGGGCCTAAAGATTGTATCAAAAAGTGAGTATACAGTTGCAAGGGCATTTCCTTGTGCAAGGACGTGCGACCACTTCAATGCACGTCTGTTATTACTGACATGTACCACATCACACAAAATGGAGTTAGAAACCTCGGTGGCAGATAAAGGAGAGGGTTCGCTAAACATAGTTGCATCAATGTATAATTCCAAAGGATAATGGTCACTCTCAGCCCTATTTGCCACCATGAGATCAGCCATATAGTGCCAGATGCTCGATGAAACGAGTATAAAATCCAAGTTGCTTTCAATCAATCAACCAATCAAAGCATTTATATAGCGCACTACTCACCCGGAGGGTCTCAAGGCGCTAGGGGGGTCCACTACTGCTCGAACAGCCAGGTCTTGAGCTGCTTCCTGAAGGCGAGGTGGTCCTGGGTCAGGCGGAGGTGGGTTGGGAGGGAGTTCCAAGTCTTGGCTTCGAGGTAGGAGAAGGACCTTCCCCCTGTGGTGGCTCTACGGATGCGCGGGAAGGCGGCGAGGGCATGGCCGGTCGATCGAAGCTGGCGTTTGGGAGCGTAGAAATTGAGGCGGTTGTTGAGGTATCCTGGGCCTTGGTTGTGTAGGGCTTTGTGTGCGTGGGTGAGGAGATGGAAGGTGATTCTCTTGCTGACCGGGAGCCAGTGCAGGTCTCTCAGGTGTCTGGAGATGTGGTTGCGACGGGGGATGTCCAGGATGAGTCGTGCTGAGGCGTTCTGGATCCGCTGGAGTCTCTTCTGGAGTTTGGCGGTGGTTCCGGCGTAGAGGGAGTTGCCGTTGTCCAGATGGCTGGTGACGAGGGCCTGGGTGACCGTCTTCCTTGTCTCGGTGGGGATCCACCGGAAGATCTTACGTAGCATGCGCAGGATGTTGAAGCACGACGAGGAGATGGCGTTGACTTGTCCGGTCATGGAGAGGGAGGAGTCCAGGATGAAGTCCAGGTTGCGTGCGTGATCTGTTGGTTTGGGTGCGCTGCCTAGGGCGGGGGGCCATTAGGAGTCGTCCCAGGCGGAGGGTGAAGATCCCAGGATGAGAACTTCCGTCTTGTCCGAGTTCAGTTTCAGGCGGCTGTTCTTCATCCATTCGGCTACGTCTTTCATCCCTTCGTGAAGGTTGGCTCTGGCGGTGGCGGGGTCGTTGGTGAGGGAGAGGATCAACTGGGTATCGTCGGCGTAGGAGATGATGTTAAGGTTGTGCTGGCGTGCGATGGCTGCGAGGGGGCTCATGTAAACGTTGAAGAGGGTTGGGCTGAGCGAGGAGCCTTGAGGAAAGCCGCAGATGACTTCGGTGGCTTCTGATCTGAACGGGGGGAGGCGGACTCTCTGCGTCCTTACGGCGAGGAAGGAGATGATCCACTCCAGTGCCTTCTCCTGGATTCCGATGTTGCTGAGGCGCTGCACTAGGGTACGGTGGCAGACAGTGTCGAAGGCCGCGGAGAGGTCTAGGAGGATGAGGGCCGCTGTTTCTCCGTTGTCGAGCAGGGCTCGGATGTCATCGGTTGCTGCGATCAGGGCGGTCTCGGTGCTGTGGTTGGCCCGGAAGCCAGACTGCGAGAGGTCGAGGGATCCGTTCGTCTCGAGGAAGGCGGCCAGCTGCTTGTTGACGGTCTTCTCAATGACTTTTGCAGGAAACGGGAGCAGCGAGATGGGACGGTAGTTCTTGAGGTCGGTGGGGTCGGCTGATGGCTTCTTAAGTAGAGCGCTGAGTTCGGCGTGCTTCCAGCTCTCCGGGAAGGTGGCGGTGTCGAAGGAGGTGTTGATGACGTCCCGCAGGTGGGGTGCGATGACAGCGTCGGCCTTGTTGAAGATGTGGTGAGGACAGGGGTCGGTCGGAGATCCGGAGTGGATGGAGTTCATCGTGCGGACGGTGTCTTCGGTGCTGACCGGGGTCCAGGCGTGGAGGGTGGTGGTGGGGGGCGGTGGTTTGGTCGTGGCGTGCGTCGGTTGAGTGCTGAAGCTGTTGTGTATGTCCGCAATCTTGTTGTGGAAGTAGGCGGCGAGGGAGTTGCAGAGGTCTTGCGAAGGGGTGATGTCGTTGTTTCCGGCGTTGGGGTTGGAGAGCTCTTTAACGATGTTGAAGAGTTCCTTGCTGTTGTGTGCGTTGTTGTCCAGTCGTTCCTTGAATGCAGTTTTCTTGGTGGCGTGGATCAGTTGGTGGTGTTTTCGGGTGGCGAGCTTGAGGGCAGTCATGTTGTCCGGTGTTGGGTCTCTGCACCAGGCTTTCTCGAGTGCTCTGCAGTTCTTCTTGGAGCTCTTGAGTTTGTCGTTAAACCATGGGGCTTTCTTGCTGCCGGGTCTGCTCGGCGGGGTCTTCAGAGGGGCGAGGTCGTCTGCGCAGTTGCTGATCCACTTCGTGAGGTTGGTGGCCGCTTGGCTGGGGTTCGTTGTGCTGGTGGGTGTGTTCTTGCTCAGGGAAGTCGCGAGCTGGTCGGCTGTGATCTTGTTCCAGCTTCTGCGTGCGACCTGTTCCTGGTGGTGGTGGGTCGTGGTTCTTCTGAAGCTGAAGTGGACGCAGCTGTGGTCCGTCCAGTGGAGTCCGGTGGCGTGGCTGAAGGCGATGTCCTTGCTGGATGAGAAGACGGGGTCGAGTGTGTGTCCGGCGTAGTGGGTGGGGGTGGCCGCTTGCTTCAGACCTCGCAAAAGTGGGTTGGTTTGTAAGGTCAGAAGGAAGGCGACCGTTACACGCCCTGAGACCATGATCTGCAGTTAACTTCATCAATTGCACAACCAAACCGAACATTTGACAAAATTTGAAGTCTCAAGCTGAGGAATGTTATTAGCTTGATCTTCGTCCTCAAAAACGTCTGCAAGCCCTAGAACGGGTTCGAAATTACAATTTAAGTCACCACCCAAAATCACTGCAGCATCACCAACCACCCTTTTCAGAAAGCTGTCCAAGATTTCAAGAGTGGGAGAAACTTTAAAGTGTACTAGGGGTCTATTATAAACATTAATAATATAGCATTCTACCTCATTCGTATTTATGAGTTTTAAAACCAAGATGTCAGGTGAACCTGCTTCTATTACTTCAACCTTAATCTTTAGTGTGATTTTAACCCATATAATGAGTCCCCCCGAGGGCCTTCCCCTATTAGACTGAACTGCCCCAATGACGAATGTTTTATACCCTATCCTGTGGGGAGTATCTATTGCCCATGTTTCTTATAATAAACAAAAATCGCTGGAATCAATATAATCAGCCCACTCTGGGTCCCTCAGATTTTTGTTTACCCCCGCAATATTCCAGGAGATTAAGAGCAATGATAGATTTGCCCCGCTACCAGAACAGGTGGACTTTACAGTGGCCAATATTGGTGCCACTGGTAATATCACACTATCTTGCGACGTGACATCTACAGTGTGCAGTTCTGATCGAGGAGCCAGACCCACTGCTCCGTTATCGGCTCCATCACCATAACAACCCTCTTCATTTCCAGAGTACGCTGGGCTTGCTGCTAGAATGCACTTCTTAGCTAGGGAATCCCCATTTTTACAGTGCTCGTTGCCCCCCTCTCCCTTTGCCCTTATTACCTCGCTGTTGTCATATTTGGTGGAAGTATTCTCATCACAGGGTGGGTGGTGAGTGCCATAGAAATTAGTTGGTCGGTTTAACGAAGTCACGAGTCAGTCAACTCCATCTAAGCTACTAAACCTATTATAGGTAGGGACTCCATTCCACACATTGCGAATACCCTGCCTACCCGATTCGGTGCCACATCCAGAATGGTGATTGATCGTAGTCCAGTTACCCCCATAGTTGGTGCGCCTCAGTGGGGGATAAAAGAAAGTTAGGGGTCTAGCTTCAATAGATGATATGCCTGCATAAGTTTTCCATGTACATATGTGTTGGGCAGTATGGGGTTCCTCAAATGAGACAACAATACAGTCACCCAAAATTGATTTATTTATAGGACCAATCCAAGGCACCCTACGAACCATGAGAATTCTACTTTTCATGTGCTTGGGAACAGGTTTATTTACGTTCAGCCAATGGATCACCTTGTTTTTCAAGGACTAAAATGTTTCCTCGTGTTGGTTATCTAGTTCAGGGACCCCAGTAAGTACGACTACAAAAAGACTTGCATCAGGCGGCAGATCTATAAATCCTCCCTTAAAGTTGTCACAAGCATAGGGTGTTTGGTAGTTGTGGTTATAAGCTTTATTTGCAGAGGTTCTCGGGACCGAGGACTTATTTGGAGCAGATGCAGTGTGTGCAGGAGGATGGGTATCAACAACACTCACTATTTGAGAATTCTTATTTAATACAGGACCCTTCAAGAATGGTTTACTAGCGGGTTTTCCTTTAGATGGAATCAAGGGGGTTGCAATAGAAGTATCAACGACACTCACAGTCTGATTTTTTACATTTGGTACGTCCTTCTTCAAATGTTGTTTATTAGAGGAATTTATTTTCGTAGGTACCAAAAGGGCCGCAGTGGGGGCCAGTGTAGGGCTTGCAACTACATCAGAGCTCTGTAGCTCACTACCATTTAGACTTAAACTGGACAAGGTGATGATACTTTTCTCCACCTCAAGGAGCTGGTTTTCGATACAGGTTAACTTAACTTCCAACGGCCTAAGAAGTTTCTTGAGAGTCTCCCACACAAGTTTCAAAAACTCTTCTTTGCCCCCCTCTAACTCAACCATAGGTGTGATGATCTTCTCATCCCCAACAACAGGGGGCCCGTTTATTGTATCTAAGTTCGACGCTTCCATTATGTCACTACGATTAGACGTTTGCATAGTTGAGAGCGTCTGATGTGACATGCTACTTACGCTCACCAGTTGCGTAGCCCCCCCTGTAAAACACTGGCTTTTAGCCACTTTAGCCTTTTTCCTAGCATACACTGACATGGTTTTACGTTTTCTCTTTTGTTTTGGCTTTACCTTGTTATCGCCCTGGTTGCTCTTGGACTCTTCTTTCCCTGAGGCTTTCTCCCCTATAACATCCTCCAACAGTGTATCCACTTTAATTGAGTTTTCAAATGAGTTACTATTAACTGATTTATGGGTTGAGTCTAATCTGGCATCAGCAGAGGTAGCTATTTCCTCAGAGACGGAATGCACCTCGGCCAATATAATAATGGGTGTGGGGCCAGTAGAGCGCTCAGGAGTTTTAGCTGAGGCAATGCTACCTAAGGAAGATTTTTTCCCCAGTGCAAGGTCTAAGGACTGTCTTCTAGCTGCCTCCATCTCCAGGGACACTCTGTGCTGTAATTTAGTAATCTCAATGTCAATGTTTGTATTAGTCCTTGTGATAAAATCATCCAGAGTCCCTGTAGCCTTTTTCACAGTTTTAGCAGCCCTGCTCCGACTTTCAGGTGAAGACATCTTTTAACAATATCCCAGGGCTGGAGTGTACGAAGAAGATTATTACCGAGGCTATGTAACACAACCAAACAGCCAAGAGGGGTGGCCTGGTCCGGTCTTGCTCGGTCTGTAACGGGCTAGAACGGGCCCACCCTTGTCCCGGGCTTCTCCCGGTCGCTCCCGCGCAGCGGGGCTAAATGATTGTAATTATGTGGTGGGTGTGGGAGGGGCGGAGCGTGCAGGGAGAGTGGCCCAGGTGCTGCCAATTGGGTCTGGCGGGCGCTCTTGGGACTTGAAGTCCTGCGCTCGCACTCGCTCGCAGCCCTGCACAAGTACCCACAGTCTTTGCCTCTGACCAAAGGCGCTGAGCTTCAGAAGCAGGCTTCGCCGGTAGTGATGAAATGAAATGAGCCCACACACGAAGCGGGACCCGCGAAGCGGGTTCCGCGAGCAGTAACGATGAAAGGGCTGAGAGAGTTTCAGCATCGCTGTGGCACAACATGAGTAAGAAGCGTCCCAACAAATATCCAGGGGCAAGAGATCTTTAAGCAAGTTGGTGGGGTGGAGCGTGCAGGGAGAGCGGCCCAGGTGCTGCCAATTGGGTCTGGCGGGCGCTCCTGGGACTTGAAGTCCTACGCCCGCACTCGCTCGCAGCCCTGCACAAGTACCCACAGTCTTTGCCTCTGACAAAAGGCGCTGAGCTTCAGAAGCAGGTTTCGCCGGTAGTGATGAAATGAAATGAGCCCACACACGAAGCGGGACCCACGAAGCGGGACCCGCGAAGCGGGACCCGCAAAGCGGGTTCCGCGAGCAGTAACGATGAAAGGGCTGAAAGAGTTTCAGCAGCGCTGTGGCACAACGTGAGTAAGAAGCGTCCCAAAAAATATCCAGGGGCAAGAGATCTTTAAGCAAGTTGGTGGGGCAGAGCGTGCAGGGAGAGCGGCCCAGGTGCTGCCAATTGGGTCTGGCGGGTGCTCCTGGTACTTGAAGTCCTGCGCCCGCACTCGCTCGCAGCCCTGCACAAGTACCCACAGTCTTTGCCTCTGACAAAAGGCGCTGAGCCTCAGAACCAGGCTTCGCCGGTAGTGATGAAATGAAATGAGCCCACACACGAAGCGGGACCCGCGAAGCAGGTTCCGCGAGCAGTAACGATGAAAGGGCTGAAAGAGTTTCAGCAGCGCTGTGGCAAAACGTGAGTAAGAAGCGTCCCAACAAATATCCAGGGGCAAGAGATCTTTAAGCAAGTTGGTGGGGCGGAGCGTGCAGGGAGAGCGGCCCAGGTGCTGCCAATTGGGTCTGGAGGGCGCTCCTGGGACTTGAAGTCCTGCGCCCGCACTCGCTCGCAGCCCTGCACAAGTACCCACAGTCTTTGCCTCTGACAAAAGGCACTGAGCTTCAGAAGCAGGCTTCGCCGGTAGTGATGAAATGAAATGAGCCCACACGCGAAGCGGGTTCCGCGAGCAGTAACGATGAAAGGGCTGAAAGAGTTTCAGCAGCGCTGTGGCACAACGTGAGTAAGAAGCGTCCCAACAAATATCCCGGGGCAAGAGATCTTTAAGCAAGTTGGTGGGGCGGAGCGTGCAGGGAGAGCGGCCCAGGTGCTGCCAATTGGGTCTGGCGGGCGCTCCTGGGACTTGAAGTCCTGCGCCCGCACTCGCTCGCAGCCCTGCACAAATACCCACAGTCTTTACCTCTGACAAAAGGCGCTGAGCTTCAGAAGCAGGCTTCGCCGGTAGTGATGAAATGAAATGAGCCCACACACGAAGCGGGACCCGTGAAGCGCGTTCCGCGAGCAGTAACGATGAAAGGGCTGAAAGAGTTTCAGCAGCGCTGTGGCACAACGTGAGTAAGAAACTAATATTACCTTAATCTCTAAAAGGCTTGTGTGTTCTCTAAATGGAGAAGAATAATTTTTTGTAATTATTTTAAACTATTTTAAACTCCCTTGTTTTCAGATGTGAGATGGGGACTTCTCTAAATATGCTCCCTTCCTCAAGCTATATCTTTTAGGACTTTTGATATTCTGTTTACTTAATTAGTAGGTCATTCAGTATTCCACACCATATATTGTGTAATACAAAAGGAATATTTATGTAAAGATTTTCATTGAAAGTGGTCACTAATTACAGTTCTAGGGATTATTTTTATCCTATTACCAATAACCATGGAATATTGTCATTTAATCCTTCTTGGACTGTTCTCAAATGATAGACCTAGCTCTCTTCTTTCTGCAATACAATTCTTTCTGCTTTGGTGTCTGCATGTTCTAAAGTTTCCAAAATGACCCATCTTAAGTCTTCCGTTTAATGTTTTATGGTAATGAAATGACTACTCATTTTGGCAATTGCTCTGTTACATCGTATATTACTTCTGTGCTCACAAAACCGCGTTTTGACTTTTCTGCACAGCATGCCTTTGTACTTTAAGCGACACGGGCAAGTAATCATACAAATGACATGTGACGTGTTACAGTTCGTATGTGAAATTAGATGTGAGCTAGAGCATTTTGGTAGTTGATGTTAAGGGGCAAACAGAGAACGTACCGCATGGATAGTGACCTATGATGGGAAGAAGTTTGAACATTGTTGAGAATGTTGGTCGAGTATGGACTAAAAGATATCTGAGATATTTTTGTCTCTTATGGGAAAAACGTGGTGATGGCCAGTCTAAACTGCCAGAATTCACTATTCTCCAGTTTTTTCATATCACTTTCTTTACAATATTTGATGCTGCATTATAAGTTGTTATGGCTGACAGTATCTCTTGTTCCTGAGGCTTTTCATTGTTTAATAATAGTCCAACCCTATGTTCATTTTGTGCTCTTTTGTAGATTTTTGACAAGATTGGTTTTGGGTAGTTTTAGATATCAAATTGTCTGTCAATGCTTTTGCTTGGTTTTGAAAATCTGCCTTGCTGGTACAATTATGTCTTATGTGGAGGTATTGGCCATAGGGTAGATTGTCATTCAGAGAGCATGGATAAAAACTTTTATATAATAGTAAGGTGTTTTATCTGTGGGTTTGTAATACGTCTTGGTGCCAATCTGTTCATTTTCTGCAAAGACAGTGACATCTAGGAAGGAGAGAGTGGGGCTGTCTATCTGGCTAGTAAAAGAAACCTGTCACAAGTATTTAGCCAATCCACGAAGTCATGTGCAGATGTTGTATCTCCTTTCCAGATAATTAGAACATTGCCTATGTAACGTTTCCATAGTTTAATCCTCTCATGATATGGGTTATTGATGGTTAGGATGTTTTTCTTCCCAAAGTCACTGACATATAGTCCTGCCCGGCCAGAGACAAATCTTCTGCCCATAGATGTCCCATGGATTTACAAGTTCCAATTTATAGCATTCAATCACAAATTGTTTAGGGGTCATATTTAACCATTATGTTTCGAAAAAGTAATTCCTCTAGTGTCGTCCTCTGTGGTAAGCTGGTGTATAAGCTTTCAATGTTCAATCCAATAAGTAAATTTGTATATGGGTTATAAGGGAGACCTTGTAGTAGTATTCTCAGAATGTCTGTAGGGTTTTTCAGATATGTGGGAGTTTTTTGAACAATAGGTCTAAGAAAGTCATCAGCAAACTTTGAGAGTGGTTCCAAAACTGAGTTTATCCCTGAGGTGATGGGACGTCCTGGTGGAGGTTGTTAGAACTGGGGGTCTCTAGTTGGCAGAGGTAGGTACCTTTGTCCAAATAGGGGCCCTTGCTTCTAGTCAGGGTAAGGGGGATACACACTTTAGATAACCCCTGCTCACCCCCTTGGTAGCTTGGCACGCACAGACAGGCTTATCCCAAAGGCAATGTGTAAAGTATTTGTACCAACACTCACAGTAACACAGTGAAAGCACCACAAATGGACACCACACCAGAAAAATTAAATATATTTATCTAAACTAAACAAGTCCAAAACGACAAAAATCCAACATACAAAAACTCAGTAGAATGTCTTTAGAAATGTTGTTGCAAAAATAAACTTGTAGATGATGAAATATGACACTTTACTCACAAAGTACCTGGGATGCATAACACAAAACAAACAAAAGGGTCGCAGAGAAGGCAATGTGTTGATTCTTCCTGCGCTCCGGTTTATATGCAACAAGATTGCACCTCGATGCGTTGCGACGATCCGTTGCAATGCGAGAAAATGGTGTCTTTACTGCGATGCGACATTGTAGAGGCGATGCGGGAACACACGACGGCCATGCGTCGAACTCAGTGGTTTTCTGAGCCGCGACAGACCCTGCGACATGCTTCCCCGGTGATGCGACGTCACCCTATGTGACTACGACACGCTTCTCCGCTGTTGCAGCGGTGATCGGCAGCAACACGCTTCCTCAGCGTTGCGATGGCCCTGCGACACGCTTCTACGGTGATGCAACAGCACCCTCTGTGCAGCGGCACGCTTCTCCAGTGATTTGACAGCGGCAGAGGCGACAAGCTTCCTCAATGATGCGACAGCGGCTGCTGCGGCGGCGTTAAGCTTCTCTCGTTGAGTCGCGCTTCTAGCTCCCTTCAACAAAAAGGCCTCACACACAGTTACAAGCCCTCCTGGCAGTCTGGAACTCCCAGCAAGGAAGTTCAGGGAAGCTAGGGTGAAGTCCTTTTGTGCCTGGGACTTCAGAAACAGCCGGCCAGCTCTTCTCAGGCACTTGGAGACTTTTTTCAGAGAGACACAGCACACAGCAAAGTCCTTCTTCAAGCAGGGGACACAGCACACAGCAAAGTCCTTTAGTTCTCTCCTCAGTAGAAACAGCAAACTTCAGGCCACCTCCAGACACACAACAAGGGCAGTACTTCTCCTCAGTCTCTTCAGCTGATCTTCTTTGGCAGGGATTCCTCTTGATCGCGCAGTAGTCTAACTTTCTGTGGTTTCAGCTCTCATATTTACACCCCAACAGTCTTTTTTCTCTATGTGTGAGGGGTCCTGGACCCAGTCCAAACCAGTTCTTGGTACACTCTGCCAGTGCACAACTTCTTCCTTTGTCAGTGTGGGCCAGGTTCTTCAGACGCACCAGAGGAGGTGGAGACAGAATTGTGGAAGGCAGGAATAGCCCTACTCAGGCCCAGGTAGTACTCTTCCCACCACTCCAAATGCAGATAGGTCTCTTCAGCCTAATACTGACTCATCCAGACTCCTGGAGCCACTGCAGCCCCTGTCACTCTCAAACCAGACAGTCAATCCACTAACAGTCAGAGGCACACAGAAAGGTTGAACACAAAAATAGACACTTTCTAAAAGGGCTTTTTTCAAACACTGAATTTAAAAAACACCCTTCTTAAAAGATGTTTTATTAAATTCTGAGTTCAGGGGTACCAGATTTCAAGTTTCCATCTTCCTCCTATGGGAAGATATGCAGGTAAACATGATACACAGCATTCCCCATTCTGTCCTATGGGCAAAATAGCCTTAAAATAGTGAAAAACGAAATTGGCAGTATTTCACTATCAGGACATGTTACCCACACTAGTACATGTCCTACCTAACACTGCACCCTGCCCAGGGGGGTACCATGGGCCTACCATAGGGGTGTCCAATATGTTAGAAAAGGGAAGAGTAAAGTGGGTGCACTGGCCAGGTCGACATGACAGTTAACAAACTGCGCACAGGCACTGCAGTGGCAGGCCTGAGTGATCTTTTCAGCACTACTCATGTCGGTGGCACAATCAGCACTGCAAGCACACTAGTAGCATTTTGATTACCAGCCCTGGCACACTCAGTGCTCTTTACTAGGGACCTACAGGTAAAACAAATAAACCAATCATGGATAACCAATCACAATTACAATTTACACATGGAGCACTTGCACTTTGGCACTGATCAGCAGTGACAAAGTGCCCAGAGCATCTAAACCAGCCAAAACGAAATCCAGCACAGTGTCAAAAATACAGAAGTTAGAGGCAAAAAGTCAGGGGTAACAACACCAAGGATGCCATGTCAAACAGAGGGTTTCTATTTTTGTGCATTTTCAGAAGGGAATAAAAGTATGGAATCCATGAATCTACTAGAGAATCACTGCATACACTTCAGAGACCCATGTGAACTAGGTGTCCCAAATTACAAACCTTACCACTTTGCGGCACAGCTATTGTTGGCTGCTCTCTGGTTGACGGGGCTTCACTTGGCAGAGCTGGGAGAGCTTGGGGCCCCAAGCAGAGAGGGAGCACAGCTGGCTCTTCTGTTGGGGGTTAAGATTAGAACTTATGACCAAAGACAATTTACCTGGTGTTCAATTCCTGACCTATGGGATGCTGCCTTGTGCCCTGCAACAATTCCTGGGAACCGGAATCTCTGGTCCACAACCTCCTGCAGATCCTGCTCACTTGTGTTGAGGGTTGACAACTTGTCTCCTGGTAATACAACACAGTATTGCACCTGGGGACAGATGGCCTGCCAACCTTAAAAGCCAGGTGCGAGGGCTCTCTCTCTAGATACTTCACAGGTGAGGAGTAGGGTCGGACATTGGAGTGCACATACACACATATCACGAGGTTCAAGTTCACCAAAATCAACTACTTACACTGTGCGTACCTCACACTACATAGATTGAATGTCATGCTTCAGACCATGAAGCAGAGTTGACCCAGATGCATACTAAAGAATGCTGGCTTCCTGCACAAGGTGTGCAGCTACCCAATAATACACTGCTTCTGGTACCAAATCACAAATGACTTGGAGCATACACTTGATCATCACTTGCTCAAACAGTAAAAATTTTCCTTCTAGGTCTGTAAACCTGTAAACCAGAGACAAAAGTGGGAACCGGAGTCTAGACCTGGCATTGGGGGTCCCCCACAAATACATTGTCCTCCACTGGAAATCACCCCATGGGCTGCTCATAGCTGGTGGAGAATTGAGGTGGGCAAATGGGCTACTGCTGAAGGAAGACGTGGTTCTATGCACTGAGAAATACAGGGCACAGGGTACAATGTAGACAGATTGTGGCTTTATGGACTGAGGTGGTTACATGCTTCTTGAGTATGACCCCTATCTGTTGATAATACAGACCCATGCCAACAGGGCTCGAGTCGGGGGTCCACGCGGGAGGACGACGTCCCCCCACTCATTTCACAGGGTGGACGCAGTCCCCCTTGCCAAGAAGCTGGGCCCCACAGAAATATGCTGAACGTGTCCCGGTGTAAATTTCAGACACCGGGACCCGTTTAGCACGTGACGTCACGAGGTCATTTGCATACTATCAGTCCCCGACTTCTTTTTATAGGACTTGTGCCCTGCATACCATCCTCCCTCCTGCAGGAAAAGGGCGACCCTAAAAACAGCACCTTGCCCTGATCCACTTTGCCAGGACTTTGACTCAGGGCACTGCGGAGTTGGAACACTCAAGGGGAATGCTTCTCTAGAACTGTCCGCATGGTGTGTGCCTTTTCTGCCTCCCCATGCCCACGATCAGGAGTGTCTCAATAGCTGCCTATAACTATTGCGCTTGCTGAAACTGGGCAGTTTTTTTATCTGTTTTTTAAATGTTACAGTTGGATGTATTTGATTTCTTACATGGTAAACATTTACATGTTGCATGCATCCACCTATTTCAGATCTAGCTGACAATTAATATTTGTATTGAGATATAACACACAGAACCAAGAAAAACAAAAATGTTGTAACTGAACCCTATTGTGGCTTCATACTGTGTACCTAAGCTGCACTAGTGCTTGCGTTCTACTAACTATGTACTGAGAAATGGATATGTCCACAGGCATGCTGAGGATTCTGTTTTTTTTCTTTTATAAAGACGGAAGTTTAGCAATGCAGTTTTAAACTTTAGTGAGGATCACATTACGAGGTGTATTACAAATGAAATAGATGTTAATACAAATCAGTTGACATTTTGTTAAATGAACTAAATTATCTATAAAAATTACCCAAAAATCATAAACATGAGCTGGTTGATCAACACATATCCACATTTGTTTTGGTATAATCAGCATTGCATATCCACCAACATAATGCGAGTTTACACTAGCAAAATGCTGGCTTCCAAACGTTGCAGAATTCAGGAACTGAGACTTCGCCCTGCTTCCCTGTATCTTGCAACATGACAATATCACAACATTGAGAGTACATTTAAATCATTAAGATCAATCAAACCTGTAAAAACCACAAACAAATCATAAATATTTTTAACACAATCAAAATGTGCTTATGTTTCAAAATGTGACCCTGGTCAAGCTTAATTAAAATGTACACAAGTCTTGTTTGCGAGCCTCGAGATGCCCACAGAATTTCCTTTAGTAGATAGTGACTTTCAAATTTGTGTGAGCCTTTCCTAGGAAATCGCTATAGCCTTATAGCCAACTGTAGCAGGCTATACCGGCCATAAAAGACCTTCTCCAGTGTTAAAGGCCAGAGTGGGAGGCGAGGGCCTTTGACAAGGGAGCAGGACTTTAATGGCTATATAGCCCAGCTATGGTGGCCTATATGGTTATTAGAACTTTCAATGGTAGCACCAGTCGAGCAGTTCAAGGTCTTTTGGGAAGAGGTAGATGCAAGGTATGTGAGAGCTCATACCTTAATGTCATTGTTCAGTCTAATACTGGTTTTAGTATACATGCAATCTTTATACACCCAAAATGTGGCATACTAAATTAATACAAAGTGTCTTTTTACAGCTAGCACCATAGGGCTAAAGCTGGCATTATTCCCATCTTTGCGGGTCCCTTCTCTCCACTCTGTCTCTGTGTCTCCGGTGGAAATTGGGGGGTGACCCCAAGTGAGGTCCACACTAGCTTGTGCATTAAAGTCTGGCTTTGGCCTTAAAAAGTCACCTCACTGGCAGAACACCACCAAGCTAGCACATGCCTTGCTTCAGTCTTACCCGACTGCAGTCTCCATAATGTTCAGGAGCCCAGGCTCTTCCAATACCACGCTTCAATAGTGAGCAGCATTCACTGTATTCTCCCTCGTTTAGTGGTTGCAGCGCTTATGAGGTAGTTGCAGATGTTGGCAGGCTTATGCCACCACAGCTTCTTCTTTGAAATCCTCATTGGTAAAGGAATGGAACTGCAGCCTTCAGTATGGAGGCTTCTAATCTAGTTTCTGAGTCCATCTATGGGTAGTGAGGACTCCTCAGACACAGCCACAGGCCAAATTAACCTAGTGGCTCCTTCCTGGCATCTGGGAATCAAAGGCAGGGCAACGGTTCGGTTCTGGTCAGATCCTCAGGGTTACGGCCCTTATAGTCTGTGGTGGGCCACTCCTGACACACGGGGGTTCTCAGAAACTGGTGATGGCCCATACAGTGTCCGTGGCAAAAGGTGACAAACAAGGATTTCTTCAGTGCCTCCTTCTTGGCATATGGGGGTCACAGGGACATCCGAGTGCCCCAGTGAGATTAGTGACAATGAGCTACAGCCTGCAATTTCATGACAGCTATGATAAGGGTTACTGATTTTTTCAAGGGAAATTATAGCTCTCTAGCAGCACCAGTCCCTACTGGTCAAGCTGCCTCGCACTCTGCTTGCCGAGATCCACTCAACAGGAACCTTTCAGGGCCTTGATCTCGCCAGGCTCTCTCAAATGTACAGTCTTTAACAGCAGGTGTGGCTCTGATTCTGAGTGACCCACAATACAGGCCAAGGTAGTAACCAGGAATCATACCTGACTTTCATTCCACTGAAATATGACCTACAATGGTTCAAAGGACTAAGCCTTCCTCTCTATCAGATGCCCTGGTAGAGACAACCAGTTCCACCATGTCCCTGACAATGAGCCCAGGCCCCACTGACCAGTGATGTGTCCAGTGGAAGTTCTATTTTTCTCCCTTAAGTTTGTGAGTCCCAGACCTCAGGAATGTCAACAAGATACAACTCCTGTCTGGGGGTTGCAGCCCTCACCTCTCCTGCCAATCTGGGCCCCTGGCTTCCAAGAGGGAACCCACAGGCTCCATGTTATGTGCTATCCAGAGACACACACATGCAACCCAGCACACATACGGAAATATCATTCACTGTATGGCGCTAAACAAACTTCATGCTGCCAAAGAGTGAGTGACTTAGGTTCATAGCCACAGAACTTTACAAGAATGGGCCAGCAGGCCCCACACCAGTGACACAAGTAAAAATGCCACCACTGTGCTCGTGTCACTTATCTCTAGGTAAGGGCAGTAGCCCCATCCCTTTACAAGGGCAGTGCATAGTGTTACCCTCTCAGTCTAAACAAACTGTGTTACCGTGAGATAGGCCTAGGTCATGGAACTCAAACATGATCCGTGTTCCCTTGGACCAAAAATCAGTACTAGGAATACAAATATTGTTGCAGCTGGGGCACTCACGGCAGGGGGGCAATATCGTCGCCATGCAAGGGCCTTTTCTGTCCCAACAGGAGCTATTATCAGAACTGCAACTGACTTAGGTTCCGGTTAGTTTCCAAAAGCTTTGTTCCATTTTTGTATCAATGTCATTTCCATTTTATGTTGTTGGTTTTATTGAAATATAACTGTGTTCATTATACTTGATGTTAAACTTAGTGCCAAGCTGAGTGAAGGGAGAGGGATCGATTGTTTGCAGATTTCATTACGCTAGTCCAAAAGCAGGTGAATGCGAATTAAAATCATCTGTGAAGAGTAGAGCGCCATCGCTATTTTTCATCAGAGCTGCTTTGACCAGGCTTGGGTTGATACCCGACTCTGCTGGGTCTCAGGGAGGCTGACCACCTTACACGTTCCGATCATGAGCAGCAACACAGTGTCAAAAGCTTTGACTTTGCCATTGTGTGCTCATTTTCCTGAGGAGTGGGGTCTAAATTAAATTAATCAATATTATTATAGATGGCTGTTGATGAGCAGAGTACAAACAAACTTTTTTAAAAAACTAAGCAAATGAACCCCTCTCCCAGTTGCGGAGTTTAGAGTGTGAGCAGAACGCGATCCTTCAGCATGTCTCTACACACAACACTACAACATACAAGAATCTTAATACAGCTAAAAAGTTATACCTATAGGCGTGGCAATGTTTGACTCTTTTATTGCTCTTGAAACATCCACGCCTGGGCCAGACGGACGCTTTTTTCTACATCAGTTTATAAGAGAGGCCTTGGATCTGAACTGAAGGCTAGCATTACCTACATTAGCTGGTGTTGTAATTTGCGTTGTATCTTTAAATGCTCTGATGCCATAATGTTCTGTATTGGAACACTCCTTTGGAGTCATGTTGAATGTTCCTCTTCCAGTCAGTTGATTGCTGGCTGGAAGGGGAGCATCACCTGCAGGTATTTGTTGTAGAGGAAAGTAGACTGCCAGCAATGATTCGTTATTCAATCAAAAGTATTTATTTTAAGCAACAGAGAGTAGTTGATGTCCCATAAAGGCTAGCAGGTAACTGACACTAGAATCTACATACATAGAACACTATTACAACAAGGGATCTAAATAGAACATAGCAATTAAAGTGCAAGGCACAACTTAAGCAATATGTAAATAGAAAAACATATCCTCTTCATTCATTAACTGTAGCTAACTTTTATATTACACTTAAAAAAACAATCTAAGAAAATACAAATGACAAAACTAAACAGTTAAAATAAAGATAAAGATAATAACTCAAGAATACGAAAAATTAACATAAATTGCATGGATCATCACAGAAATAATCTTGTAAATAACTAGGAGGATGTCTGTGTCTCTGATTAGAAACCCTGTTATTTATATTTTCCAAAGACACCATGGTGTTACCATTAATACCATTTTGAGGATCAGAAGTTACATTTTCCTCACTCCTCATATCTATTTCTCCACTCTCATTTTTTTAACTATTTTTGACAATGCCACTCTTCTTAGGTTCCAATGTTCACCATTACACAACGTTACAAACCTGTTGTGAACAGATTTCACTCTAAATGGACCTCTGAATTTTGTTAATCCACTACCAATACGTCCAGGTTTAATCTTCACCAAATCATTCACTGATATATTACTATCCCCAACTTTAATATCATCTCTATTTGACTTTTCATTTCTCAAATTTGCCAAACCAATGCAATCTTTCATCCATGCTGGAATAAGTTTCGTACCTGCAGAGCGCCCCCTCATCATGCTGAAACAAACCTTCCCTGAAATGTTATTCTCAGTGGTAAGGTACGCCCACACCAGATCTTCAAACATGTCTTTGACAACACCACCAGTTGATACAGCTATTTGAATCACACCCTTTACCATGCGATTCGCTCTCTCCACGATACCATTTCCTTGTGGGTTCTACAAAGATGTTCTACAATTAATAATTCCACACGAATTCAAAAACTTCACCATTTCATCCGAAGTCAATTGAGTTCCATTATCAGTTATTAATTTTGCTGGAAAACCTTCTTCTCTGAAAATTTCTGACATTAACCTAATGGTACACTTAGTGGTTATCTCTCTACAAAACCTCACAATTAACCATTTCGATGTGACATCAATCATCACCACAGCAAATTTTAATTCTAACCCAAGACAGTTAAATGGCCCAATAAAATCCATGCACACCGTATTCTGGATCCTCTATTTTTTCCATAGGACACTTGACTGCCTACCTTCAATCTTGTTTCACTCTCTAAACATTCTGCACACCTCTCAACCCATTCAGAAATTTGTTGATCCATTGCAGGTGCCCAAAAATATTCTCTCAATCTTTTCTTGGTAAGAGACTGACTGAGGTGTCCTTCGTGCGCTAATTTGAACAACAAAAATCTTAAATCATGTGGTGGAATAAACTTGTCATCCTTCATCGCTATGTTCTCTTCTTTGTCAAAAATAGAGAAATTCATCTAAAACTTTCAAATATGGTCCAACAGCCATTGGAAGAGTACTTTCACGCCTTGTGACTTTTACAATTAAATCTTTTACACTGCACATAACCTCATATTTTGCCATACTTTCATTCCACTGTGTTCTTCCAATGGCACCAGAACACATTCCGACTATTTGATCTATAGCTGCTACCGAACTTTCTCACTGAGAGGATTCCACACCAGATTTATCTACCTCATGCCATGGTAATGGAAGTCTTGACAGCCCATCCGCCTGAGTATTCTTCCATCCAGGAACATAATCTATTTTGTACAAAAATTCTTGCATTCTAGCTGCCAATCTTGCCAACCTGGCTGAACCGTTCCCTGCACCACCCGGTGACAAAATCCTTATCAAAGGTTTGTGATCCGTCTGTAACTTAAATTGAAATCCCCATAAATACATTCTAAAAAACTCGCAGCCCCATGCAGCCGCCAATGCTTCCCTCTCAATAATGGAATAATTCCTCTCTGAATTAGTAAGGGATCTCGATGCAAATGCTACGGTTTTAAGACCTGACAAATGTTCTTGTGCTAGAACTGCACCTATTCCAACAGAGCTAGCATCAACCGTTAAAACTGACCTCAATTTTGTATCAAAAGGAGTAAGAATGTTTGCCCCACATATTTCATTTTTAATATTGACAAAAACCTTCTCTTGTTCCTCAGGCCACACAAATTTACACCCTTTTCTAAGCCACTTTCTTATTTTCTCTGTTTTATCTGCGAAGTTGCGTACAAATTTTGCATAATACCCTATGAGACCTAAAAATGATCTTAATTGGTCTTTATCAATGGATGCAGCCGCCTTTCTCATAGATTCTAGTAGGTTTCGTTTTGGTTTTACACCCTCAGCAGATAGTGTATACCCAAATACTAAACCTCTTCAACACCAAGGCACCTATTAGGATGGCTGGCGGACGGACCTGCGTCCCTCCGCCACCCCCGAGGTGGGGGGACCGTCCGCAGGGGCAGCAGCGGTCCATCCATGCTTGAAGCAGCACCCGCCGCGAAGTTAAAAATGCATGTTTTTCGTTTACACGCACAAAGCGGCAGGCACCGCATGGTGCCTGCCACTTTGTGCATGTAAATGCAGGGGGGTACCATAGGAACCCCCTATGTGCATCCCCACCCCCGACATCCTGGGGGCCCGCAACGGGCCCCCAAACACAAAAGACCACATGCTTTTCCACGGCGGAAAAGCCGCCGTGGAAAAGCATGTTTCAGCCTGCATCCTAATATGGCTGGCAGTGTCTTGAAGACACTGCCACCATATGCGCTTGCATACACCGCGGATCAGTGGCGTACGGACTTGCCCTCCGCCGCTGATCCCACCGCCATCCTAATGTGGCGGTGGGTGTTTCAGATGTCCGTGGCGGTGAATCCGCATCCTCCAGGCCGGTGGTGGCTTCAGCCGGCCCGGAGGATGCGGATTCACCGCAATCCTAATCGACCCCCTAATTTGCATTTCTCTTTCTTCAAAGTTAGACCTGCACTCTCCATTTTGTTTAACACTTCATTCAAGATCATGTTGTGCTGTTCTTTTGTTTCTCCAAATAACAAAACATCATTTTGGAAAAAAACAAATTTTTTTCCCATCCAAAACTGAGCCCATCATACGCTGAAAAACTCCAGTGGCAGACGCCAACTCAAATGGCATGCGCTTAAACTGGAAGACACCCTCAGAAGTGATAAACGCTGTTAACAGCTTTGATTCCTCATGCAATTTAATTTGGTGATACGCACTGCATAGATCCAATTTTGTGAAGAATTTCCCCCCCTTTTAACAACAAAATGAATTCAATAATATTTGGTATGGGGAAATTATTCACAATTATATTCTGGTTTAACGTGCGTAAGTCAACACAGAATCTGTATTTGCCATCCGATTTGGACGTGATGGCCACTGGCGAAACCCAACTTGATGTTTCTATTTGCTCAATTACTCCTTGTTCAAGCATTTCACACAGCATTTTCTTCACTTCATCTCTAGCTATTATAGGAACCTTTCTTACTTTATGCTGCATAGGCATGGCATTTGGCTTAAGCATGATCTTATACACGTACCCCTTCAATTCACCAATATCCTCTTTAAACAAGTTAGTCATCCCTTCCACAATTGACTCCGTTGTCAACGATGACCTGATGTTTCGCTCTCGGATTTATCATGATATGTAAGTCATACTGGTGTCCCCACCCCAAAATTGGTGGTCCAGATTGAGCTACATACACTTTTCCCTTCACAGCTCTAGTTTGAAAAATAATGTCAGACAACATATACCCAATTATATCAATCCTCTCACCCTGATAACCGCTCGGATTTATATCTTTAGGTTTCAAGATGACATCAGGCCAATTTTGCTTAAACAAACTCTCTGGAATAATAGTCCAAAATGAACCAGAATCCACCATTAATTCCATTTCCTTCCCCTCAATAACAAGCATTGCTTTCGGTCTCATCCTTCTCCCAGGCTTCATTTCTAATTCCTCATCACTTATACAAAAAATCTTGTTTGCACCCTCTACCTTACAATCCGAAGTTACACACCGACTCTCTTTTTGTGTAACAGCTATCTTCATTCTATTGGCAGACTTACACATCTTATAGAAGTGTCCTTTCTTTCCACATTTTTTACACTCTTTATCCAATGCAAAACACTTTTTATAATCTGCTGTGTGATACGTGCTTCCACACCTAGTGCACATGTTTTCCTGATTCCTATACTGATCTGAATTGTTAGAAACATTCCCATTATATTTCTTAACACTTCTGTCATTTTTTCCACTGCTCTTTCCATTGTTTATAGCAGCTACCTCTTCCTCTTGTTCTACACAAGATACATTCTCCTTTAACCTCACCTTTCTTTCCATCTCTCTCATACATGCATCCGACTCCTCTACTACTTTCGCTATTTCTATAGCGCTTTGGAGAGAAGGATTCTTCGCCGCCCATAACTTCTCCTGCAATTTCTTATTCTTACATAGGACAATAAGTGTGTCTCTTATCTCTTCTTTGATTGTCCCAAAATTAAATTTGATCGACAACTCAAGTAAGCGTGTTACGAATTGATCAACTGTCTCGTCTTGTCTTTGCTGCTGCGTATAAAATTTGTGTCTAGCCATAACAATATTCACTTCTTTTGAAGATTGTTTTTTTAACCTTGCCTTTGCCTCAAGATACACATTTGAAATTGCTCTACCTTCCGCATTAGTACCTGTGGGTAAAAATGTAAATGTATGCCGACCCTCTTTTCCTAACGTGCTTAACAGTAACACTTTCTTCCTCGCAGCACTATAGTCTTTCCCGTCCAATGCCTCAATATAGTTTTCAAACATTTCGATCCATTCATCCCATTCTATAGGTGGATCCCCACTCTGTTGTAAGAATAAGGGAGGCATTATAACATTTTGATCCTCCATAGTGTTAACAATACTAATAAATATGTATAAACTCTGTCAAAAGCAAATCAGTATTTTCCTCTGTATCTGTAAAAACAAAAAAACAAAAATCCAAGTACGATGTGTAAGATCGAATTCTGTATTATCCTCTGTATCTGTAGAAACAAAAAGTCAAAGTACCATGTGTATCTTCTCTTCAGATGTAATCTTTGTACTGGCTAAACCTTTCCTGCTGTCGACTTTTCCTGTTGAACTTCTTCGAAACACACTTCAACTCCAATAATGTTATACTTCCCACATATGCCGTAAATTTTATATTCTTTCACCTCTTTTCCTTCACATAGCGTTTTTTCGCTTCTGCTTTACGTTTTTTCTCTTCCGTGACTTTTACTTCCCGTCTTCTACGTTGCTTAGCAACTTTTTTTTTTCTTCTTTTGTGTCCAAAATGGCCACTCCATACTTTGTCACTGCGCACGCTTTACAACGTGCCTCGTCACTGCGTTCGCTGCTCTGCGCCACTCGTGTTCCTACGTCACCGTTGACACGCCTCAGCTCTTCAAACAAACTCTTCAGCTCGTTTTTGTTTTTTAAAGTCAATTTTTTCCATTCGAATATATCTTTCCTTTATACACGAGGTTCTTTTCCATCAACCGAGTTATTTACTCACTCTGTGCTCTAACACGCTGCTAGCCAATTGTGGCCATCTGTTGTAGAGGAAAGTAGACTGCCAGCAATGATTCTTTTTTCAAGCAAAAGTATTTATTTTAAGCAACAGAGAGTAGTTGATGTTCCCATAAAGGCTAGCAGGTAACTGACGCTAGACTCTACATACATAGAACACTATTACAACAAGGGATCTAAAAAAAACATAGCAATTAAAGTGCAAGGCACAACTTAAGCAATATGTAAATACAACAGTATTTCTACAAGTATAAATATTTTTAATTCAAGAAGATTGTTTTTGCTTTACAAAAGCTGGCTCTTCTCTGCTGTGCCTAGGACTGCACCAAATGCGTTGGATACTTTCTTTCTCGTCCTAGACGGAGTGAAAGTGCCTGGCGCACACTTTCATGTCTGATGTAGCCTGCAGTGTTGTCAAGGCAACTTGTTCAAATTGCAAAATTCAAATTGATGGCATGTGCTACCGGTGCTGAATCTTTCTTAGCTGCCCATATTTTAAGGAAGTATTCACACATTTTGTCCCAAAGATCAACTTCTGACCTACTTTCTGCTGTACGTGGTCCTATTGTTGGCTAGCAAAATAATCATAGCACAGGTCCACACATTTATGACATTGTCGAAGAAACGCAAAGACTAATTAACTTGCATACTAGTGCTGGAACTCAACAGAAGTGGGTATTTATAGTGCAGGCAGCAATCTTCATAGCCGTGAAACTTCTAAATGTCCCCTCAGGTTCTTTCTCCTTCAAGCAATTATTTCTGTTGCTTTTCCCCCCACAGCGCATAAGATTAGTTTCTGCAGTGACACTTTGCACCTTTCATAAAGGGGCATAGTTCTTTTTATAATTACACCATGTCTTTTTACAACAAAGAGGCAGGTGGCCCCTGTGAATAATTTTTTTAAATGCCACATGTAATGTATAGAGCGTGGTATTCTTTGCACCTAGCAAGCCTTTTATTCCTTATGAGTGATGCAGTCAGTGTTTTTCTTTTTACATTGAAATTTTAAAGTTAGTTTGAAATGTACCCAGAATGTGGTCTCTGGAAAGAACTATCAAAAGGATTAACTAAAATTCAAGCTGTACCTTGGCACAAATTTACTCTAATTGTGCTATCAAAAGGCCTCTTTCTGATGACTCTAGGAAAGGCTTAGTGGCTCAAACGATTTGTGTTTCTTTGAAATATCTAATAACTAAAAGAAAACGGTTTGCATATTACAGAAAAATGCTGTACTTTATTGGAGGTGGTGGTTGCAGGTGGGCTGAACCTGCATTTTTGGACCAGGTCTTATTTTTCATCATCAGACTGTGAAGCAGATCAAGAAAGAGAATGGCTAAAAAGGGAAATGGAAGAAGGAAGAAGAAAGAAGAAAGGTATGGGAAGAGTGGCAAATGAAGAGCATAGACATGCAAAATAGCTCGCAAGAGTGAGATAACAAGATAGGAAGAAGTATTGGATGTTGCAAGCCACAGGCATTAGGTGGAATTAAGATCAGGCAGTCTTAACATTCATCAATGCTGGCATTTGGCCAGACGGAGGCGGCCTCCTAAAATGTGGGGCGCTGCATCTATAATTTTACAAATCAAGCAATTAAGTTAAAAATTCTCTATGGATCGGAAACATCATTGCAAATAAACATGAATTAGTCCCACTGCTCTCACAAAGGGAGTGATCATAGTCTAATCTGGTGAGAGAATCTATTTGACACCATGAATTATGTAATTTCATGCTAGCTATAGCATGTCAAGCAAGTCAGAAAATAGCATAAAGTAACTCTGATTACAAGCTGATACCAGCACTAAAATCAAGGGCTGGAAGAACCTAACTTAACTTTAGTGCCCTCTTGAACATAGAAATAAACTGGTTAACTGCTTCACTAACAAGCAATGTAGGGATTGTCAATGAGAGGGCAGACAGACCTCTGGCTCTATTCACAAGACTGGGATTTCTTTGAGGCCAAGAGGGAAGAATCTAAGCCTTTGTATGCTTAGCAAGGCTCAGAGAGAGAGGATTATGCCTCAGTTTTCCCTCAAACTAACACCTTGTCACGGTCACCCTGCTGCTCTCCAGAGCAGGAGAGTGGGAGATATATGACTTCTCCCAGAGCAGCCAAGGCGCTGGGTGCTGGGCTGGAAGGGAGAGAAGGAGATAGTGCCATTCAGATTTCCTCCAACCTCACAGGTACCTGGGAGAATGGGGACACAAACACATAAAAGAACATCCACTCCATCATGAACAAGTGTGGTATTAAAAAAAAGAAAAAAAGGAAAGCTTTATGGTTCATGCAGAAACATCAGAGGGAAAGTACATGGCAGAGAGGTACATATGCCCCTGAATGGGGCTGGAATTTTGGATGTTGTTTTCCCACAGGTGCTTCAGAAGGGCAGGAGCACAGCAGATCCTTATATTTTGGTACAGGGAAATCCAGGAACCAGGTGGGGCCCCCAACAAGTCCTTTGGCTACATGTGAACAAGTGACACTGAGGCCTCCTAGGAGGGAAAGTGATCCAGCGAGAGCCTGGGGCTAATTCTAAGTCATGCCAGGGTTGATCCGTAGGTGTTCCCAGACAGAGTGCTACTCGTTGCGTTTTTTAAAAAAACCTGAGCAGTTGCAAGTAACCAGGTTTATTCGTAGAAAATGTGGTCTTTCAGTGAAATGTTCACAACTATTAAAGGTGCCTCAGACCTAGTAAGACTATTGTGCATTCAGGGGGTTAGTTGACCACTAGTTTGTTTACCTGCCGTTTTGCGTATATTTGTAATTTTGTGTGTATAGGAGTACTTCACTTTTTAAAGAAAAAGCACTGCCTTAAAATTGATCTTTTGAGTGTTTGACCCAACATCCTTGGCGTAGTGTCCCCCAAAACTTTTTGCCTTCACACCTCCAGTTTTGTTGTCTTTGTTTTTGTTGGCTTTAGGACTCTGTACACTTCACACTGATAACCAGTGCTAAAGTTCTTGTCTCTCTTTCTCTCTCTCTCTCAAACATGGTAAATGTGGCCTACACCTAATTGGAACAGTTAATTTGCTTGTAAATCCCTAGGAAATTGCACTACCTGTACCCAGGGCCTGTAAATTATATGCTACCAGTACGCCCTCAGCACTCCTTTTCCACCTAACAATGTATCCTTTTAACTCATTAAGTTTAATAAGTGCTAACTTTCAATTGAGAGCAGATGCAGATATGCTGTTTAAGCTCAAATAAATTGTAATTTAAAATCTCCTTTGATGATAAAGTCCAATTTTAAGTAACAATTCTGAAAATGCCACTTTTAGAAAGTTGGCATTTTCTCGTCCCAACCATTTGTGCCTTCTGCCAGTGTCCGGGTGACATTACTGTGAATGGCTCTGCTGTTGGGTTTGATTATTGCTTCTAGACAGTGACACAGTGGGGGTTTAGGTGTTGCTGGGATGGGTCATCCTGGCAGAATCACTGGAAACAGCTGTACCTATCTTCACTTACACTTCAAATTACTTTTCCTCCTGCATACACAAAGGAACTTGACACCAGGCCTGCCCTGGCCTTTGTCACCACAGTGACAAGTGACAAGTTTTTAGCCATGGGAAGAACTTTCCAGAGTCAGATATGGGGGGTAGGAAAGTGAGTCCGCCCACACAAAGGTTGACACGAGGTATACATATTGGACCTACAGAGGCACTCTTCAGAACACTCACAGGCCCTGAGGAAGTTACATAAGAAGGACTGCCACATTACTGTCCTGCTGCTTGAAGGCTACTGCCTCGTAGCTTCACCAGAACTAGTGCCGGACGACACAAAGCTTTGCAAAGCAACGCTGCATGGAACACGGTTACGGTCCAACATAACTAGATACCCTCGGTTGGTGCTTTGCTTCTTTTGGCGTTTCTTTTGTCTAAATCTTTAAAATTGCATACCTCCATTTCTACCGATTGAATCTTTGTTGCTTTGGTCTCCAAAAATGCATTACATTTTACTCTATATTTCAAAATTGGTGTGGAGTTTTTGGTGTGGTATTTTGTCACTTAATTACTGTTTGAAGTACTGCATACATTCTTTACCCATTGTCTCTCAATTAAGCCTGACTGCTACCAGAGTGCTGAGTACAGGTTAATTTGGGGTTTGCTTGTATTTTGCGTGACAAGAATTGTGGTTGCTGCTTGAGTAGGGCTTCACTCTCCTCAACCAGTAACTCAATTTCCCACACTCTGCCACCTAGAATACGACTTGCAAGTGTCTTAAATTATTATAAGAATTGACCTGACGCTGACCTCAGAGATTACAGTAAAGAAGGGTTATATTTCAACTGATTAAAAATCATTTGGAAAAAGTGACACAACCTAGGTGCTACGCCATAAGGGACATATATCCTATTGAAATGGCAATCAAAGAAAGTAGGATGTTTTATGCAGTTTTCTTTTCAAACAGAAACCAACTGATCACATCATTTTGCTCCGCCTTGGCAACCCCCATATGTGTCCGTTTTTTTAATTATGAGTGGTGCCTAGATTTCTTTCCAGTTTGTTCTAGGCCCTTAATATTATTCCTAATATCCTTAGTGGATGATTTATAAGGATGTGGGCGTCAAGGGAAAATCGCCCAATGCTTTCCAATCTATATTGTAAAGTCTCACTTAGCCCACCGTCCCTGTCTTTTACTTACAGTGCCATGTACAGTTTTTTAAAGAATATAAACTGTACAAGAGGGAGCTTTAAATAAAACAAGTGGTGTCTATTACCACTTCCCTCACTTACTAGGTTTTTTTTGCACTTCACCTAATTACCATTATTTCCTCTCATACCTTCATATACTTAATATTGTTGGGTACGAATGAGCAAGGCTAGAAATTATGACAGATCAGATGTGAAGGTCCAGTCGGCATAGCTATGTTAGTCATTACAAATTGCAAGTGAAAAGCCCAGCTGTGCTTATTGATCAAACATCAAAATTATAAACTACTAGCTGCCCGTCCCGACGTTGTCCGGGTATGAATTGCTGCCGGCCAGTATTATATTGTTTTGTAGGATTTCGTTTTGATAGCATTTCTTATCTGTGACAGGCCTGTGAAACGCTCCGATTCACAGTGCACTGCTGATGCACTTAAGAGTGCGCGTTCAGTAGTGTGTGAACTCGAGTTTCCCTACTTTATTTTTCCTTGCAATATTATATAGCGCGAACTCGACAACATGGCATGAGCACAATTTACATTACAGAAGAACACATTCATTTGTGGTAGGCACGGGTAGACAAAGTGATTTGCCTGGAATCACAGGATGTTGAGCTGATGCCGAGATTCGAACGTAGCTCCCCAACTCTAAAGTTCGCAATTCTAGAACTTGTGGCGGTAGGTGTGTCTAAAAGTGTATGTCGGTGCTGGCCATTAATGAGAGAGACCTGTGCATTTTTCAAATGGGTGGTGAAAAAATATGAGTATGTTGCTGGGGATGTGGGCCGCCGTGCCACTAATGTACTTACCGGGGGAGGGTAAACACCCATTATTCCGCAACTTTATTTCCGCATACCATTACTCCGCATACTTTCATTACGAAAGTACCATGACTCCGCAATGCCATTATAACGCATGACATTACATTTTATATGCTTTTACCATGCATAGATTTACAACGAAATTCGTTGTAAATGCATGAATGGTAAAAGCATGTTTTTTTAATGTTTGGATAAGGTAAGTATGGGTATAGGGGTATATGTTTTGGGGTACTGAGGTATATGTTTTGGGGTGTTTGGGTATTTTAAGGGTTCAGATATAGTTTTGGGTTATGGGGTACAGGGGTACTTTTAGGGTTTAGGGATAGGTATGGGTTTTGGGGTACAGGGGTATTTTTAGGGTTCAGAGCTAGGTTTGGGTTTTGGGGCAAAGGGGTATTTGTAGGGTTCAGGGGTAGGTTTGGGTTTTGGGGTACAAGGGTATTTTAAGGGTTCAGGGCTAGGTTTGGGTTTTGGGGTACAGGGGTATTTTTAGGGTTCAGGGGTAAGTTTGGGGTTTGGGGTACAGGGTTATTTTTAGGGTTCAGGGCTAGGTTTGGGTTTTGGGGTACAGGGGTATTTTTAGGGTTCAGGACTAGGTTTGGGTTTTGGGGTACAGGGGTATTTTAGGGTTCAGGGCTAGGTTTGGGTTTTGGGGTACAGGGTTATTTTTAGGGTTCAAGGCTAGGTTTGGGTTTTGGGCTACAGGGGTATTTTTAGGGTTCAGGGGTAGGTTTGGGTTTTGGGGTACAGGGGTATTTTAAGGGTTCAGGGCTAGGTTTGGGTTTTGGAGTACAGGGGTATTTTAGGGTTCAGGGGTAGGTTTGGGGCACAGGGTCTTTTTTAGGGTTCAGGGCTAGGTTTGGGTTTTGGGGTACAGGGGTATTTTTAGGGTTCAGGGGTAGGTTTTGGTTTTGAGGTACAGGGGTATTTATAGGGGTCAGGGTAAGGTTTGGGTTTTGGAGTACAAGGGTATTTTTAGGGTTTAGGGATAGGTTTGGGTTTTGGGGTACAGGGTAAATTTATAGGGTTAAGATGGGTTAGTGGTTAAGAATGTTGGGGTATTTTAAGGAGTAAGGGTGGGATTAGTTTTTAGGGTGTAAAGGGTAATAAAATAAAATAATAAATAAAAATATAAATAATGCAATTTAAAAGAATAAATCTTTTAATTAAATTAAAAAAATGTGTATATATATATATATATGCAGCTCAAATTCCTTACAGTTTGTGAGGAAAACAGCACTCGTAGCCAGACTGATGCTCGCACTCGTGTTTATTAGCACAGAGTAAACAGACGCGTTTCGGCTTCAATCCTTCCTCGGTGTCAATTACACTACGCCGACCAGCCATAGATATTGTGTGCTTGTCATGCGTCAAACATTGAACACGGACTCACAACATCATCACATACTCGGGCGCCATCTTTAAATGAGCAAATGATCCCAGTTAAGCAGCGTAAGGTTATTAAATTACTGATATCTGTCTTCCCAAGATGTGATTCTATAGAGTTTACGTGTTTTGCAGTGTATCGGCATGTCACCCCGGATAGAGGTTATATCGGGGGTATAGGGTCTTGAGTCTTGCATGTGAGTAATGAGTTCCAAAATTGGCACAATGCATATCTCCCCATGCATTGGTGTAAGATGGGTGGCTATTCCATCCAGTGTAATTTGTACTACACATTCAAATTGTAACCACGTCCCAAATACCAGTGTGTGGAACTCAGTTGTATTGCCGTGAATCAGCGTTGTGCCCTCGCTTGGGACCTCCTACGAGGGCATATACCACTGCGGGACCTTCCCAATCTCTCTATCTGTTCTATTTCATGTTGTGAATTAATGTCCGCCCTATATTACATTTAAGGAATCAGTTTGACACATGTTTTCTTACAAACGAAATAACTAATTTCCTTTGAACTAGGATTTCTATGTGTTTAAAAAATAGTGCAGAAATTGTTATACAGTTTTTCTTTCGTATGATATCACAAAGCTATATTGTCCCCTAGTTGAAGCTAAAAAGTTCATGAGCCCATAAACTATTAGATCAATTCAATCATGTATAAGCCATAAATAACGAAATAATAACATTCTGAATCTTAGATAATTCAAATTTATCGCAGCCAGTAGAGAGATATAGTCAATATAAGTCATATAACATTTCATATTCAGAAATCGACTATTCATATCTCAAGTAGGGCACACAGTGTGGCAACAGATTCTAACCTCTTTCGAATATTCATAATAGTAGAATCATGAATTGTACCATATTTGCCTATTTGCCTATTTGCCTAAGTGTACAGCCAGTTCTTCTCCACTATTGAGCCCTGGGGTTTTGAAGGAATATCTTCTTTGATTACGGGGTCAGTCAGAAGGATATGCCAGTTCTTGGCCAATTCCTTCTGAGGTTGTGGGATTCTGTACTATATGTTGTTATCATTCGAAATTTGCCACCTGTGTCTGTTTCTGTTTCTTTAGATTGAGTTTGTAGCAGGCATGCCCTCGGGATCTTCCTAACCTTCATCAGTGTCTTGTTGAGAGAGTATGTGTCATACCCACTTTTGGTGAATCTTTCGATACTACCTTAGGCCGCTAGCTCAAAGTCCTCATCTCTGCTGCTGTTTCTTTTTAACCTCAGAAGCTCCCCATAGGGGATGCTCTGTATGAGCTTCGGTGGATGGTTACTATCTGCCCTGAGGATGTAATTTCCTGCCGTGGGTTTTCGGTATAGTGAGGTGTGTAGTCTGTCCTGCTCAACAAACACTCTCAGGTCCAGAAAGTCCACTGCCACTGGACTGACGAGAAGTGCAGGTTGCAGGTGTTGTTGTTCAAGACCTCGATATTTTTATTTATTTATTTATTTATTTATAGTGTTTTGTATAGCGCGGACAAGACCCGTGGGTATCAGAGCGCTTAACAAGGAAAGAATTACATCTAAAGATAATAAAAGCAATACTAACAACAAGAGAATAGTGAGGTAGAAGGCAGTATACTGTATGGTCAAGAATAAATATATATATTCATATTGACTGTGCAATTAGCATTATATGGCGGGCACGGCTTGGTTTGTGTCATGGTAACTAACCATGCCCGTTGAGGTAGGGTTATAAGGCGTTCCAGTGCATATCCATGATAATAAGTATAAATAAATCAAGTGTGGTAGAAGTTATATATAATGATTGTGATAGATAGTTAAGGTTCCACATATATGGATAAATAAATCAAGTGAGATAGAAGTTATATAGTATGACTGTGAGATATAGTTAAAGTTCACACATATATGAGGTAGCAGTGATGTGTCAAGCCTCGGCTTGCGCACGGCATCAGTTCATTGTCCGATGATGATCTTCCAAATTTCCATGAAGTGGGCGGCCCTCAGTTATCGTAATTGATCCATTCCAGTGATCCTTAGGTTTCTCTAAGTAGGGTATTTACTCATCAAGTGGCTCTTCAGTTCTCGTTTGAATGTTACTGTATTTTGAATCTTCCTGATGTTTGGAGGGAGTGAGTTCCAGATTCTGGGGGCAGCTCCGGAGAATGCTCGGTTGTAGGTCTTTTTCTTGTGGAAAAAGGCTGGTCGTAATAGCAAATCTTCTGCGCTTCTAGTTGTTCTGTTACCTCCTGAGATCGTAAGTTTCTTGGCTAGGTATCTGGGTGTGTTGTAGTGAACCGCTTTGTGTGTAATACAGGCCATCTTCATTTGAATTCTGGCCTCGTAAGGTAGCCAGTTTAGTGCTTTCAGGTGAGGAGATATGTGATCGAATTTCTTCGTTCCCGTAATGAGTCTCGCCGCTGCATTGAGGCAGGCTTTTAGTGGTGCTGTGGATGTTTTTGGCAGGCCCGCTAATGTGGTGCAGCCGTATTCGATCCTCGAGATGACTAGTGATTGTATAGCCAGTTTTAGGTCTGTCTCAGTGATAAAGGGTTTCAGTTTCCTTAAGTAATTCAGGTGGAAGCGGGCGCTCTTGGCCATTGAGTTAATATGGTTTTTCATGTCGAGGTTCTTATCTAGTGTAATTCCTAGTGATTTGGCAGAGTTAACTAGGGTCGGGGTGCAGTTTAGAGCTGTCACCAATTTAGTCCACTCTATGACTTCAGATTGGCTCCTTGTCGGTGAGATTAGCAGGAATTCAGTTTTCTGGGCGTTTAGTTTCAGATGGTTCATTGTTAACCATCGCAAAGCACTCTTTAGTGTCTTGTTCATTAGGTCAATGTCCTCAAGGGAGGCGATCTTTATGTATAATTGCGTGTCGTCCGCATACATATGATAGGATACCTGTGATTTTTGAAGGATCTCCGTGAGAGGTTCTACATATAAATTGAATAGATCTGGGGATAGCGTAGAGCCTTGTGGAACCCCTATTGCGTTGGGGCTCGGGGAAGAGATTGCTTGGTTGACTAGGAATCGCTGAGTCCTGTTCTGTAAGAAAGAATTGAACCATTTCAGCACGTTTCCAGACAAACCCATCCTGTCTTGTAGTCTGGTCATAAGCACTTCGTGCTTTACCGTATCAAATGCTGATGATAGGTCTAGGAGGATCAGTAGGCAAGATTGATTTCGGTCTAGGGCTTGTAGGGCGTCATCGACAATGTGCAGGATCGCAGTTTCGGTACTGTGCCCTGTTCTGAAACCTGATTGGCAATCATCCAGTAACGAAAATTTAGCGATGTGTTGACTTAGTTGGCCCTGCACGCATTTCTCAATGAGTTTAGCCAGTAGAGGGATGTTGGTCACTGGTCGATAGTTGTTCGGGTCTGTAGCATCAGCTGTCGGTTTTTTGAGGATGGGCATCACCTGCCCTGTTTTGAGACAGTCAGGGAGGGTTCCTTGTGTAAGTGAGGCGTTTATTATCTCGGTCCAGATCGGAACTAGAGTGTGGCTGATTTCTCTTACACACTTTCCTGGTAATGGGTCTTGAAAGTGGTTGTTCGGTCTAAGTTCCGCCAGCGTTCTGGCGATCTTTTCCTGGTCGTATAGTTCAAATGTGTCCCATTTTGCCTTATTTTTAGTTTGGAGGCTCTCTGGTGAGAAATTGGACTCGTTACTGGATTGAGGCAGTGCCTTAAGGTTAGTTGCTGCAATTGTGAGGTCATCTTCAAGCAATTTAGATTTTTCCGTGAAAAATGAGGAGAATTCCTCGCAGCTTATGGGAGTTTTTGTATTCTCTAAAACCGTTTTGGCTAGTTTATTAGACTGTTGTTTTAGAATCTCGAAGAGTTTTCGTGGTCTGTTTATGGCACTGTCCAATTCATCTCTGATAAATTCTTTTTTGGAGTTGATTATTTTTTTGTTGTATTCTTTTCTTGTTTTTCTGAGTGCTTTCAGCTCAGGGGAGGAGGGATGTTGTCTCCTCCTCCTTTCGGCCATTCTCAGTTTGCGCCGGTCCTCATTCAATGATTCATTAAACCAAGGATTTTTTGGTTTCTCTGATACCTTTTTCAGTTTTTGGGGCATGGTGTCATTGACGATATTACCGATTGAGGTTATGTAGTGATCCGTCAGCTCATTGACATTTTGCTTATTGTTGGGTGGCTTCAGGTCTCTCTCACACCTTTTAACCAGTAGTTCAGTGTTAGCCTCCTTTGTGTCTCGGATCAGTTTCTTGAGCTTGCGTGGTTGCACGGTCCTACCCTTTGTCATTGTAGGTATCGTGAATGTTATGATGTGATGGTCAGACCAGTCACAAGGGTCTATAGCAAGGATAGATGTCTCATCCTTTCTTGAGATAATCCAGTCTAAGGTCGCTCCTTGTGAGTGAGTGGGTTGGTTGCAAGCTTGTACAAGCTTTAGCTCATTGAGGAAGTCTTTAAGCGAGTTGACCAGTTTATCACCGCCGTCATTCCAATGGAGGTTAAAGTCACCTAGGAATATGTTATTGGCGTCCGAGTTAGAATTGGTCATTATGATCTCCATCAGTTGTTCTGTGAACTTAGCGTTCTCTCCTGGTGGGTGGTAGAATGTATGCAGTTTGCAGCTTTGATTCTTAGGTGTTCTCACATTAAGACCAAGGTATTCACAGGATTCTAAGGGGTCAGATTGGAAATGGCAGACCTCGATCTCCGACCGGTGAATGCAAGCTATGCCTCCTCCCACATTCCTTGGTCTGTCTAGCCTGACGATGTTATATTGTGGCGGTACTAAGAGATCCATGGTAGGAGATGATGATTCATTGAGCCATGTTTCCGTGAGGATGGCCAGGTCAATTTCCTTATTGATGATGAGGGTGGCTATGTCTGCTGCATGTTTATTTGCCGAACGACAATTAAGTAGGAGGCAGTTCAGGGGTTTCTGTGCTTTAACGAGTTTTCCATTATCCGATTCGGATGCAATAAGCTGAATATGTTGTAGATTTTGGTGGATTGCTTTCCTGTCATTCTTTCTGGCCGTTCTACTAGAGTCAATAGGTACTGTTTTGATATTCTCCTCCATACTACGGGCAGGTTGTTCATAGGACCTGAGTAAGGCCCGAGTTTCTTCATTCGACAAGGGCTTTGTCCTGTTAGGTCTGTTGTGTCTAAATACCAGATTCTGGATGTGTGAGACCTTGGTGTGCGTGCTTATCGTCATCTCCCAAATTTTTCCAATTGTCTGTGAGACTTTCATCGAGTTATGCGCCAGGTTATCTACGAGTTTTTGTAGCTCCTTGATTTCTTTCTGTGTTCGGGATGAGTTCTTGTGTGAGGTAAACCTGGCTGGATGAGTATTGTAGTTTGCTCTTCTCTGCAACTGATATGATCTCATTCCCACAAATCTTTTCTTGGTAAGGGGTGTTTTTGTGGATAGGGATCTGTAGGGTTCCGGTTTCGTATTCGAGGGAGGAACGGGAAGGTCGGTATCATCCACTTTGTTCATTTCATTGGCTTCATAGAGGGATTCGCTTGGAGCTGGGGTATACCCTTCCAGCGCCGTGGTGTTGTGCATTAGCGGCACCGGTTCTTTCCTTGGGACCTGATTCTTCACTTTGTTTCCAAGGTTGGTGGCCATCATTACCCTTTCTCTCTCAGTCTCTGGTGTTATCATCGCATTTACGGTTAAATCTTCAGTGTTAGCGGTTTGGTTGTTCTGGCCATCTGATGGATTGGTGTCTCTAGTATTGGAGTCGATGTTTTCAAGTGTGATATCTGGTTGTGTCACGTATTGTTGAAGGTTTGGTGAGATATATCTCAGAGCCATCTCCATCGTCCTTTGCCACACGATGAAGAGGTTGTCGATATATCGGTGCCACCTCACTACCCTGCCTGTCTCCTGTCCATCTGTCAGAAGTGCCATGGGTACCCGCTCCTCCCACCAGCCCACGAACAAGTTTGCGTAGCTGGGAGCAAAGCAGGTACCCATGGCAGTCCCAGACACTTGTGTATAGAGTTAATCATCAAACTGGAAGATATTACTTGTCAGGCAGAATTCAACAAATTCCAACAACATACAATTATGTAAAGCAAATCTTGCTTGTCTCTTATTGAGGAAATGTTCCACGGCAGTTATCCCAAGTTCGTGTCGTATGTTAGTATACAGGCTGGATATGTCCAGTACCATCAGTAAGTATGTTGGTTCCCATATGATATCCTCAATTTTCATCAGAAAATCCTTAGTGTCCCTTATATGGGACTTAAGCTGTATTACCAGAGGAAATAGGAAACTGTCGATGAATCTGGACATATTCTCCGTTAGGCCAATAATCGATGAGACGATAGGCCTCCCTGGTGGTTCGGTGGCGTTTTTATGCAGTTTTGGCAAGTGGTAGAAGGTAGGTATCGTTGGGTTATTGCTCCGTAGGAAGAGATTCTCCTCACTGCCCAGCATAGATCTTGTGTACCATTTATTTACGAGTTCATCGTATTGTCTTACACTCTCTTTGTATCTTTCCCCATCGGTTCTTTGGTAATATTGAGTGTCTGCCAGTTGTTTCAAAGCCTCTTTGTGGTAGTACTCCCTAGTGAGGAGCACGACGTTTCTGTTCTTGTCAGAGGACTTTATGATGATTTCTTCATCTTGCTGTAATGTTTTTAGTGCATTCCTTTGCTGAACTGTGATATTGTCAGCCCATTTAGATGTTCTATAATTGCCTCTCATTGTCACCAGCTCTTTTAGCACTGCTTCAGAGAATGCATCAATGGCGTCCCACTGCATTATTGGACAGAATGTTGAGGCAGGTTTGAATGAACTTTCTTCCTTCTCTTGTTCTATTCTATTCTTTGTAGCTCTATCAACCATTGAAAGCTCATGTGAACTTTCTGTTTCAAGTTCTAATCTCAAATTCTCGAGATTATCCACACTTTTCAGATCATTGCACGATAATAAATCAGTGGCCGTCATTCTTTTCAATGGCAGTTTAGGAGCTTTCGTGGCTGCTCTGATTTTATGATATTTATGCAATTTCTATTTCCTTACAAAACCATTTAGGTCTATTCTTGTTTGGGTGTATTCAGTTTTATTATTTGGAGAAAAGGTTAGGCCCAGGTGTAGCAGTTTTTCTTCCGCCTCAGTCAGTGGTCGTTCTGTTAGGTTCACAACAGTTAGGTCATCATGTGTTCCTAATATCTGTTGGTCTTCTTTTTGTTTCTCCTGGACTGGCCTTGTCCTCCTCCTCCCACCGCCTGCCCTGCGGGTCCTGCGGTTTGATTTTCTGGTGGCTTCCCCTTGCCGCCCCATAGCCAGGCTTGGCGTATTACGTTGAATCCGTCGTGAGAATGGGGAGTGGGAACTGCTTGTCCACCGTTTGATCTTCCTGCAGCAGACTTCTGTTGACGATCTTCCGCTGACTCGTTATAAGTTACATATGATTCTGACGTGACCTCAGGTGAGACTATGCCTAGGGCTCTCCTCCAATACACCTCCTTTCTTGGTGTGTCGTATTTCTTTGCAAATGTTAATACCCTGCCTTGTAAATAGTCGTTTTCGTCTCTAATGTATTTCTCCTGTTTTCTGGTTTTGATCTTTTCTTCGTATTTGGTTAGCCTGATTTTCATTTGATCTTTCAGTGCTGTGATTTTATCGGCTTCCTCCTCTTTTGATAGATCTCCCGCTAAAACTGCAATTTCTGCTAATGCCTTATCTCGGTCACTCCAGGCATATCGGACTAGTATTCGTAGTGTCCCTTCGCAATAGTTTGCGGTATGTTCTGCCCAGTCTGTTAAGAGCTGAGGATCCGGATTTTCGTATGATGGGATAGTATACACCCGAAGACCTCTGGGTACCCTTTTGTCATCGATGTAACTTTGTAAGCTTGTTGCTTCCCACCACTTGCGCACCTCACGCTCATATAGTCTCTCTAGCTTCATCAGGAGTTCTTCTAGGTTTGTATGTTGTTGTGGCGGCTGTATATTAGTTCTCGCCGCTACTGCATCCTGCTTTTTAAACATACCCTTGGCTGCATCTCTGCGCGTGTTTTCACAATACATATCCTAAATGGATTTGCTGTTCTTCACTCTGTTTGTCGAGTTTGTGTGCATCAGTTATAGTCTACTGTCACCCTGCCGCCTATCGCTGCCGCTCATATGTTTTGAACGAGCGCTCACCTCGGGGAGAGACTCACGTGAGGTCTCGAAGGGGAATTGAATAGATCCTTTCGACTCCTTGATCCCCTTCTCCGTGTCTTCGTGGTGCGTTGCGATTGCGGTGGTGCCCGTCTTACAATTGAAGCTCCCAGTCCCACTGGTCAATCGGGGCAATCGCGGGTGGGTGCAATCTGCGGTAGTGGGCTCCCGCAATTATATGCAGCTCAAATTCCTTACGGTTTGTCAGGAAGACAGCACTCGTAGCCAGACTGATGCTTGCACTCGTGTTTATTAGCACAGAGTAAACAGATGCGTTTTGGCTTCAAGCCTTCCTCGGTGTCAATTACACTACGCCGACCAGCCATAGATATTGCTTGTCATCCGTCAAACATTGAAAACGGACTCACAACATCATCACATACTCGGGCGCCATCTTTAAATGAGCAAATGATCCCAGTTAAGCAGCGTAAGGTTATTAACTTACTGATGTCTGTCTTCCCAAGGTGTGATTCTATAGAGTTTACGTGTATTGCCGTGTATCGGCATGTCACCCCGGATAGAGGTTATATCGGGGGTATAGGGTCTTGGGTCTCGCATGTGAGTAATAGGTTCCAAAATTGGCACGATGCATATCTCCCCATGCATTGGTGTAAGATGGGTGGCTATTCCTATTCCATCCAGTGTAATTTGTACTATACATTCAAATTGTAACCACGTCCCAAATACCAGTGTGTGGAACTCAGTTGTATTGCCGTGAATCGGCGTTGTGCCCTTGCTTGGAACCTCCTACGAGGGCGTATACCACTGCGGGACCTTCCCAATCTCTCTATCTGTTCTATTTCATGTTGTGAAATAATGTCCGCCCTATATTACATTTAAGGAATCAGTTTGACACATGTTTTCTTACAAACAAAATAACTCATTTCCTTTGAACTAGGATTTCTATGTGTTTAAAATATAGTGCAGAAATTGTTATACAGTTTTTCTTTCGTATGATATCACAAAGCTATATTGTCCCCTAGTTTAAGCTAAAAAGTTCATGAGCCCATAAACTATTAGATCAATTCAATCATGTATAAGCCATAAATAACGAAATAATAACATTCTGAATCTCAGATAATTCAAATTCATCGCATGTGCTAATAAACACGAGCATCAATCTGGCTACGAGTGCTGTTTCCCTGACAAACCGTAAGGAATTTGAGCTGCATATAATTGCGGGAGCCCACTACCGTAGACTGCACCCACCCGCGAGTGGCCCGATTGACCAGTGGGACTGGGAGCTTCAATATGTATATATATATTTATATTTATATAAATACACATATATACAAACATACATTTGATGTTTTAATAATGTACTTTTACAATGTATATGACTTTACCACACATGCATTTGCGTTATAATGGCATGCGTGATAAAGTCATATGCGTTTCAAATTTTTTAGAAATGGTGTCTTTGCGGAGTAATAGTCCCGTGTTATAAAAATTGCGGAGTGATGGTCTGCGGGATGTTGGTTTGCGGATTATCATCACATATTCCCGGGGGAGGGATAGTCCCTTTCTTACTATTTCCTTGGAGGCGGGCCTTGCGTCCATATGTGCGTGGCGCGAGGCCTGTGCGTGACAGAAGTGGAAAATCTCCAGTGTGCGCTTCAGGCGTCACCGGAAGTTAAGGCGAGATTACATTTCCTGCACAATGGCCCCTGTTTGCGCTCCTTCTGGCCCTTGGGAATAGCGCCATGCCTGACCTCGATACAGTAAAGCAGGTGCCCGTCACTGGGAGAGCGAGGCAAGCACACCCAGAGCTGGAATGTACAGAACCTGGGAAGAAAAAACAATGAAATATTGGGCACAACGCTCGCTTTTTTTTCCGTAATCCTGCACCCCGCCCACGCCCACGCCCCCAGCACACGTCCACAGCACACGATATGAGACATGGCATGAAGGGCGAACGTACCACACGCCCCCAGCATTTGTCACGCCCGAGCATACGCCCACAGCACAACGCAGACACGCCCACAAGTGACTACTTTGCTGGCACGGTTCTTTTACCTTTTAAATGTATATGGTGGGCGTCTGCATAGCCTATGTCCTTCTGCTGCAACTGCCCTTTCCAACGCTGTACTGGGTGTTGTGATTGGTGCTGTGGTTCCTGAGATTACCCGCCTCAAAGGTTTGGGCTCTCTCTTTATTATATTAGTATAGATATGTGAAATGCAAGCCAATACATCAATCTTACAACAATGTCCCAGATGTTATGGTGGAAAAACAAACCAAGTGAATGTATTACATAACACTGTACCCTACTGAAAATATGGACGTCGCAGATCCAACTCAACGAAATCCAGTAGCAAGTGAACTTTAACAAAGAATACAGCATAGGGGCACAAGCACCAAAAGTCTGTGCATTCCTGCAGCTGGTGCATTGAGAATGATACATGAAAATCAGCCTATTGCTTTTTTAAATAAATTATATAAGCGCCCAAAAAACAGATAGAGGTTTTTAAAATCATGAATGAACTCTCGTCAGTTGAAAGAGTTGCCCAATGATGAACTTGAATGAATGAACAGAAACTTATAGAGCGCAACTTAGCCCAAGGGCATCAAGGCGCTAAGCAGGTCATCCAATACACAGTCAGCTTTACAGGTACGCTTCAAAGAAAAGCCAGGTTTTTAAGGCCTTCCGTAACAGAGAGAGAGAGAGGGTTGCGCTACAAGCTCAGGGGGGAGAGAATTCCACAATCTAGGCGCCACAGAGGAAAACGCTCTACCTCCCCATTTTGCTTTTACAAACCTGGGGACCTCAAGAAGATTCTTATCAGAGGAACAAAGGACTCTACTGGGGGTGTAGAGATGTAACAGAGACGTGATCCCCTCAGGCCCAGTACCATAGAAGGCTCCATGAGATAGACAAATAATTTTAAGAGTGATCCTACAGTGTATGGGAAGCCAGTGTAAATGTTCCCGCACTGCAAGAACTCTGAGATAACTGAATGATTTATCTTTAGAGAAAGTAACATAAATCAAAGATACCATTGTTACTAATTCGATCCAAATAAAGATAGCAGGATCCTGGTATAAGTCCCTTTTGTCCATTCTCCTTTCATTTAATAGCCGAGAGTCGCTTTCAAGAATTGATGACAAAAGTTAAACCAGGTTCATTATCAGCTCCCTGAACCCCCCTCCTTCAGTAATTGTGCAAACAATGTGATGGGTAATAATGGTCCCTTTGACTTTACTGAAGCAAATCACTGACACAGGGCACAGTCTATAAACCATTCAAAGTTGGCATTGCTATTCCACTGTTAAAAGAGCAAGGTGACGATTCTACAGTTATAAAAAAAAACTATTGTCCAATATCCTTGCTTGCCTATCCAGTCTTTTTTTAGAAGCCCATTAGACTCGGTAATCATCTTCAGACTACTGAGTATCTTCACTCTATACAGGCAGGTTTCCAGCACACAGCACAGAATCTGTGCTACTCTCTGTACTGGTTGATCTAAGGGTAGATGGTGATAAAGGACTGACTTCTGCATTAGTGCTATTTGACCTGACCGCTGCCTTTGACGCGGTTAACCATGATATTTTCCTCGACTATGTGGAAGCTGCAGGGTTCTAGGGCCCACCACTGAAACGGATGAAATCCCTTTTTGAAGACCACGAAGAAGTGATCTAATTAATTCCCTTCTTTGAAACTATATATACTACATGCAAAATGTAGGTCCTCCGTATCCCATTTCTTTTAGTATACATGATGGGGCTCTGGTAAGGGAGCTAGCCATGAAAGGTTGCTGATTGTACATCTACACAGATGACTCTGAATTATTGCTCCACCTAAATGGTACAACTGATACACAGAATGTCTTTCAGCACACCAGGCATTTCATTTGGAACTGGACGGGCATAACCATCTTAATCTAAATGCAAATAGAACTGAAATAGTTATTTTTAAATAACAGAGTGGACCTTTGGAATGATCTATATTGTCCCTAAGAGATGTACCCCTTTACTCCATTCAGGACACCTACAAAAATTCTTAGAGTAATCATGGACAGCAGCCTCTCCCCGAAATCTCCCATCAGGCAGTGATTTGTAAATGTATAAACATGCTGACAATTATCCGAAAGTGAATATCCTTTCTCCCAACAGAAGCCTTAAAACTGTTATTATGCCCTTCAGTACCTCAAGGCTAGACTATTGTGTCTTCCTGGGTCTCCTCGGCAATGCGAGAGACGGACTCCAAATGGTACTAAATTAGGCTGCTCGCCTCGTATATTAACTTCCTTTCTATACAAAAAAGAGAGGAAACAGATACAGTTGAGAATGCATTAGTATTTAGCATGAATCAAAAATCTTAGGTCCTCATCAATGCAGGTACATCTTACGGGTTTTGGGGGTCCTCGGCCAAACTTATTTTGGGAACCCCTATTCGAAACAATTTTGAATTTATGATACAATTTCTGCTCTTCCATGTCCTCTTTGGCCAGGTCACTGAGTGCACATGCACACTTATTCTAAAGGTGTTTATATCTAATATTCAGGGATATTGATGTGTGCTTTCAATAAAATAACACACCAGCAGCTCACTAATATGTGGTAAATATTCTCTGTGAGCCCCTCCCATTTCTCATTTGTGAGGTCCTGTTTTGATCTAAAAGAACCGTTTTATGGTTGTTGCATGAAACATAAACACAACATTTCTCACATGTTACCCACATTAAATAAATTCAAGTCAAACGGTATTTAAAGCAGTCTTTTGAAGAATTATTCAAGATCACAAGGGCAAGACTATGTAGAACAGAGCTCGCTCTATAAGGGGGCCCCCTCGAAGGCTGGGGCCCTGGGCCAGAGCACACTTTGCCCATGCATTAACACGTTTCTGCATCAATGTAGTAGATAATTCTTCTTTATTCAAGTTTCTTCAACCACATTGTAAACGCGTAGCCAACGCGGTTTGCCTTACAAAGGCTTCATCAGGGTTGCAATTGTAAAAAACAATATTGAAACACACCACAACATAAAGCATCAATATAAAATCAAGTGTCCAGGACCCACATACCCACAATCAAAAGTAATTAAAAGAACTCATACTAAAATACAGACATTGCAGTTCTAAAACACTGAGAGAACCTAAAATGGCATTGAAAACAGGACATAGTGAAAAATAAGACATCAACATGTGATTGGCTCAGAGACATGTATTTGTGAAACAACAATATGTGATTTACTTGACATGTATTTGTTAATAAAACAGTCATCAAAGCATTAAATCAAAACAAGTTGTATGAAAAATGAATTGTAAAGAATAATAAAGAAAACCTAATAAAATAAAAAAGAAGCATTATGTGGGAATGTGGGAAGCTCCTAAATGAAAGAAGCACCACATGTCCAGATCAAGTGGATGGAAAAACTAAAAAAGAAGAATTGAAGACAAAACACGAAGAAAATGAGGAAAACATATGTATGCTTATAATGTAGAAGGGAAGAGAAGAGCCCTTGAGGCATCATAAGTGATTATAAAAAGGGTAGTTTGGAAAAAGCACCCTTCATGTGTATAACTAGGATAAGTGCATAGTCAATCTGGTGCGCCACAAGGACGACTAAGAATCATACCAACATTTGTATGTCAACCAGTTCTCCACACAACTGTAGGGCATAGAGTAAGATCAAACACTAAGGCACAAAAGCAAAACATGTAGCTAATAGGAGTCAAAATACAATAAAATGAAGACGTTAGCCCAATAAAGAGTGAATCTTCCATCACACTATCAAAGGGAGTGAAAGATCTGAGGTGCTACTGCCACCCACCATAAAACACGACTTACATCTGGATATCAGCAAGTTGCCTCTGTTAATTGTAGATAGATTGCAAATAGAACGTCCCATTAGGGAGTTACTTAGTCATCTCAGAAACCAACAATGTAACTCACCGTGATCCATTGGTCAATTCTCACAAGTGTTAAAGGCATATTAGAAAAAGTAAACAGAGAAACATTTACATGTACTGGCAAAAGTACCTCAGCATATAGTTCAGTATATGAACATTGTTTCCCTCCACCTGGTTGCAGTATGTTATACTTTATATCTGGGCCAAGGTTACTCACAAGTCCCCAAATAACTTTTTTCCCTATGTCCCCCACGAAAATACTATATCTCACATTGTATTTCCCTACCAGCACCCCTGTGACTCCATTGCTAAAACAGCTTCACTGGTTGAATAGGAATCAAAAAACACAATTTAAGACTTGCTGCCTAATCTTTAAGGATCTGAATGGAATTGTTCCTTATTTGTGGCTTGGAGGACTAAGCAATATACTTTTCCACATATTCTAAGATCATCCAACTCTAACTACCCAATCATACCAAGATCCTACAGAGATATCTTAATCAAAACATGGGGGGCCATAGTTTCTCTGTACAGGCGCACACACAGTAAAACTCCCTCCAGAGTCATCTGCAACTTGAAACACAAATCAGAAATTTAATGAAAAACCTGTAAACCTGTGGACCACTGCTGGCATGGAACAACTTCCTAATGACTTATTTCTATAGTACTACTGCTAAAAAAAAATTACTGTTGAAAGGCAATTTGGTAACCTTTCTTTTACTCCTCTTTGGTAGAGATACTCTAGTTGGGAATTTTCTCTTTTGGGGGAAGTGTGAGTAAACAGGACGATGGGACTGCAGGGGATTTTGAGCATTTCTTTTGGCTCCTCACCCTCACTTCCTGGTGGCAATTTTGGTTGGGCCACCAGTGTCGGAAGGCAGCATTCTAGTTATTCCCATGCTGTCTTCCTTCGGGCATTGCAAGTACTTAAAGCAGGCTGATGCGCGGAAGCGCAGTGGATGAGTACAGCGGGCCCTCGAAAGGCAAGCACTTCTGGGCCTTGATGGCGCCAGGAACCAGGAATGCTTCCCCTGGATGAAAGCTGTTCTTTTACTCCTCATCCACTTTACTCGTGCTGAGGCAAGTCTTTCACTATGATTGCTTGAAGGCTTGGTGCCTGGAGGAAAGTTCTTTTAAGTGTGAACAATGTGGCTTTGGGTCTACCATGGGACCTCCCCCTAGCCCTCATCTGGCGAACATTCATATTCTTAAGGGTAGCAACCACTCCACAATGAAATTGTGTGGCGACAATTACCTCTCATTAGTCTGCTACCACCCTGAGGTACTTGATTTTCTTCAAGACTATTCACCTGATGTCCTGTTTCTCCACAAAACTTGGCTTAGTCCTGCTACTACCGCCAAACCTCTTATAGGACTTCCGCCAGGCTTAAGCATCATGAGATGTGACAGGCTTAGCTCTAGAGGGGAAGGCATAGCTAGCTTCTACAAAACTAGTATAGATTGAAAATTTAACCCCTGCCCCATTCAAGACTCTGAAGATGTCCTTTTTCATATATCAGTAAATGAAAACTATACTTTATCTGACCTTCTTATCTATAGATCCCATGCCCCGTCAAAGCCTTTAGAACAGCCTTAGACAACCAGGTGACCCCCTTAGCTCTGAAATTTCCCAATTTTAGCATTGTAGGTGATCTTAACATCCATTTAAACAGCCTAATGATACTGGGACTCACGGACTGCTGGATGACCTAGCTGCACTTCAGCTGGCTTAGCTAGTAATAGGCCCCCCCCCCTTCAGGTGCCTCGGATGTTCAATCACTGACTGACCACTACCTTGAATCTATGAATACATTAGTCAATGAAGTCGCTCCACTGCAACTGAAGAGAGTCTCCACCAAAACTTCTAACCCCTGGTATGACGACAGACTCAATGACGACAGGCGTTCGATGCGAATGGCAGAGCGCACCTGGAGAGCGGACCCCTCAGCACTGCACCTCAAAAGGCTTAAAAACAAGAGAAATGCCTACTTTAGGAAAATAAAGCGCACAAAGTTGGACTTCTTCAGCCGCCAGTTGGACCAAGCAAAAAACAGGCCAAGAAAACTGTTCGAACTAATCAAGACCCAAACAAAGGCACAACCCTTACAATCAAATAGCACAACAAGCGACACCCCACACTGTGAAGACTTCTCTGCTTTCTTTAAGCTAAAGACTCACAACATAAGAAATTACCTCATCATGGATGTAAGCCGATTCCCCAACCACACAAGAATGGCTAACACTCAACCTAAAAACATGGCATCCTGGCTATACTTCGATACCTACTCGGAAGAAACAATACACAAACTGCTCTGCACCTTGAAGCCCTCTAATCACCTCACAGACCCTCCACCTGCTAATGCTGTAAAAGACTTCATCCCCTTGCTCCTCCCTCTCTGGACCAAAATCATCAACTGCTCCCTGCAACAAGGCCTCATTCCAGACTCCCTCAAGGTGGGGCAAGTCACGCCTATACTCAAGAAACCTACAGCTGATCCGTCTGACCTAAACAATTACCGGCCCATCACCAATATCCCCACCCTGGCCAAACTGCTGGAGAAATGTGTCCAACTCCAACTAACAAGACACATTGACCAATTTGACCTCCTCAACTCTCATCAATCAGGCTTCCGAGCGAAACATAGCACGGAAACAGCTATGACACACATAATTGATGACGCCCTCCAAATTCTTGATCGCAATGAGTCCTGCCTCCTCATCCTTCTTGACCTCTCGTCAGCTTTTGACACGGTCAAACATGAGAACTTGCTGGAGCTGCTAAGCACTAGAATGGGTATATTGGGAACGGTTCTCAAATGGTTTTCGTCCTTCCTTCACAACCGGTCTCAGAAGTTCAAGATCGACAATGTGCTATCTTCACCTGTGCCTGCTGATCTAGGTGTTCCACAAGGATCCTCCCTCTCCCCCACACTATTCAACCTCGTCATGGAACCGCTCGCCACCTTGCTCCAAGCTTCTAATGTCCAATTCCATATGTACGCCGACGACACACAACTGTACCTAAAGCTTCAATCTCCGGAAGATATCAAACATCTGAATTCCACGCTTATTAACACTCAATCTTGGCTAGCCGATAATCACCTCAAACTAAATGCTCTGAAAACTGAGTTCCTTCTCATCTCACCCCCGGCGAAAATTTCCACCACCCAAACATGGCTCAACAACCTAACAGCACTCAATGTCCAACCCACCATCGTGGACTCGGCGAAATCCCTAGGCATCACACTAGTTGCCAAGCTCAACATGCAGCAGCACGTCAGCAAAGCCACAAAAGCAGCTAATTTCCAAATCAACACACTGAGGAAAATTAAACCCTTCCTCCCTACTGAAGACTTCCAAACTGCTGTACAAGCGTTAGTCATCCCTCGAATAGACTACGGAATTGTGGCCCTCAGCGGACTCCCGCTATCCACAACAGCACCCTTAAGAGCCTCCCTGAACGCTGCCGCAAGACTCATTACTGGCTCAAGAAAACATTTGCATATTTCCCCAGACTTAAAGTCCCTAAAATGGCTGCCTTTTGAAGCCAGAATACAACTAAAAATTGCAGTTATGACACACGCGGCCGTGCACCACAATGCACCCAACTACCTCGCTCAAAAGTTGTCTATATCAGGAGGTTCGAGATCCAATAGAAGCTCAAAAAATCTACTCCTGAAACCCCGTAGATTCCGGAAAGAGAAAACTTATAAGCGCTCCTTCTCAGGAATGGCACCCAGGATCTGGAATGCGCTCCCTCCTGAAACCAGGCGTATCTCCTCCACTGCACTCTTCAAGAAAGAGGTGAAAACCATCCTTCTGGCCAAGATCTCCTGAACCTTATAGGTGCTGGATCAGAGACACTGCATTGCCTTGTGTCAATACTCACCTTGTCCTTTGGCACTATACCTCTACTTGATGGAGACACTACTACGCTACTTTCTTACAATATATGATACACGTTGGGTCACTGATTCACCCTCCCGGTTGCCCCCACTCAGTGCTCTCTCTATACTAAAACACTGGTATAAGCCTTCCACACACCCAAAGTGTACCTAAACACCTCTGTAGTGGGATCAATGACTTGTGCCGTCTTATACTACCTGTTTACCTGACTGTATATTGATATGTTTTATGTATGTTATTATTATCCTCTCATGTTAGTGACTACTACATTGCTCCCATTACCCCTGTTCATTCCTACTGCCCCTACCATGTCATTGTGAAGCGCTCTGATATCTGTAAGGATCTTGTTCGCGCTATATAAAACTTTGAATAAATAAATAAATAAATAAATAAATAAATATAGCTGGACATCTTCTGGATACAGATTTATCTAACCTTCCTAATTTAGAGGTCTCACTTCATAGGCTTATGACTTGGTCAGACCACTGTCCGATCCTTATGCCCTTAGCAATATCGAACAACAGAAATTCTCTCCCTGTCAATATCATGAGGAAAAGATGCAGGCATAAATTAAACCTGGCTGATTTTAGCCGCTATATATCTGCCACCATCCCTGAGTTAGACACCAACGTGGAGCGCGCTGACTCTATTGTAAAGGTGTGGTTTATCTCAGTCCTTGACAAAAATCATACACGTATTGCACCTCACTTCTTATTTCATCAAATGAGAGTCCCGTGCACTGCAATTCCTGTACCCACCGTTGTTTGGTACTGCTGCTTGGCAGAAAGATAATAATATTCAGAATGGAATGATGCACTGAGAAAGTTTTCTCCTCCAAATAATCATTCAGACAGTATTTATAAATATTCCTTTTATCTTATTTTCTCTTCTTTCTTATTCATATATAATCCTTTATATGAAGTCCATGGATATACATAAATTATCCAGCCAACACATTTCGTTCAAATTATCCAACTTGACCTTCATCACTGGGAAAGTCACAAGTTTAGGCCAATCGTGATGGAGCATGGGCCTGATGTAGGGACCAGGTTAGTTCCCGCAGAAAAGGTTGCCTAAGTCCGGTATGAAGAGTCCCGTTCACAGTAGAGGAGACCACAAGAAGAAGGGAGAGCGTCACGGATGGTCATTGCTATAGTGAGAAGAGCAGGTCAGGCATCGCTGGCAATCATCGCTGTTGGACTCAGATGTGGTTGGGCGTCGCAGACAGTCATTGTTGGAGCTCTGCTTTGGCAGTCACTATGGGCTGTTGTTGCTGTAGCTCGAAGTGAACATCCCATGTTGCCAGTCGGCCAGGGCGATCACTGTAGTGTGAAAAGTTGGCTTCACTGAAGCTTTGCATTGGTGGTCATCGCGGGAGGCAGTGTCTCAGCACAAACTGGCCCATTTGCGGTTGCAAAGAGGCCAAAATTTAAGCAATTAATCTTTCTTGGCAGATTAGTGCTCTCTGAACCCAGCCCAGGGTCCAGGACCTAGGATGGCATATCTTGGGGATCAGGCACTCCCCCAAGCAGATCTAAGCAGGGCTCGGGTGGGTCCAGTTGCACGTCTGGGCAGGTCCAGTTGCAGCTGACTAGCCGGACAGTTGCAGGGAGGCTTCTGTAGCTTGTTGTGTCTATGTAGTTCATAGCAAGAGGCTAGTCAGTTAGCCCTTGATGTCACTTTTGTGGTCCTGAGTTCAAATAGCAGGTCCAGGCTACTTTCCTCAGGCAGCAGGGTAGTCTTTGCACCATGGCATTCCTTCCAGCAGCAGGGTAGCTTTCACAGATCCCAAAGTGATCTGATTAGTGGTTCGTGTGGTCCAATATTTTTACCTGGTGACAGTCTTTAAAGTAGCGGGATTCCCTAAACTACCTTCACATCTGGTTCTAGAAGGTTCCTCCCTTCCCCTATCCGGTAGTCTAGTGTGACAAATGGCTTGTACATCATAACCAGTTTGAAGCAATCCCATGACAGCATTTTCGCCCATCCCACTACCTGCATAACTATTCCACTACTTTTGTGTTACTCTCCCACTTCTAAATACTGTGGTGATTTATGAATATATGCACCACTAACATGCACAGGCTCCCTTATTATTCAGTGCTAAGGAATTCGAGTGATTACATTCACAAGGCATGCAGCAGTTAGTCTTATGTCACAACATCTTTGCGACGCCTTATCTGATTTTTTCTTCAAAAAAGTTAACGACATCTATCAGGCTTTTTCTCTAAACACGGACTCTACACCACTATCCTTGTCCTCCACCTCACGGGATAACACACTGACCCGCTTTGTCGAGCTCACTATGGATCAGACAAGGAGTATTATTTCAAGAATCAAATCAGGTTCTGCATTAGACCCGTGTCCGCTCAAAGTTCTTATGCCAGTTATGGACACTTTGATACCGGTTATTACTCATGTTTGCAACACTATGTTTAGCTCCGGAATTTTCCCGGCTTCTCTGAAACATACGTTGGTCAAACCCCTCTTAAAGAAAGCTAATTTGAATAAAGATGACCTGAAAAACTATCGTCCGATAGCCAGTCTTCCTTTCCTGGCTAAGGTAATAGAAAAAGCCATGAATCAGCAACTGTCGGAATTTGTGGAGCAGCACCAGTTGCTCGACAACACCCAGTTCGGATTCCGCAAATGTCATGGCACGGAAACTGCCCTTCTAAAGGCTGCAGATGACATCAGAGCCATACGAGACCAGGGGGGGACAGCACTCCTGGTACTGCTGGATCTTTCGGCGGCCTTCGACACGGTCGACCACAAGATCTTAGTCGACCGTGTCGAACGACTGGGGGTCCAGAAAACTGCTCTGGACCTGCTTGTATCGTTTCTGGCCAATAGATCACAAGCAGTATCTCTAGGACCCTACCAATCATCGAAGGTGTCTCTGCCGTGTGGGGTCCCTCAAGGCTCATCCCTGAGTTCGACACTATTTAATATCTACGTGTCGGACCTTGCAAATGTCATCAAAGCATTTGGGATGAGCCTGACCTCCTACGCCGATGACACCCAATTGGTACTGGCTATCAAAGGGGACGGGGAGGAAGTGGCCATTCGATTCACGAGAGGAATGATGGCAATAGGTGACTGGATGGCCACGAATTGTCTGAAACTCAATTCAGAAAAAACTGAAGTGGTCATCTTCGGTCACCTCTCCCCGGGCTGGTCACCTGTCTGGTGGCCACCATCTTTCGGCCCCCCGCCGAGTCCAGCTAGCAAAGTGAGAAATCTAGGCGTCATCTTCGATGCTGGCCTCAATTTTATGGCACATGCGAATAAAACTGCGGCTTCAGCTCATATGAAATTGAGAATGATTAGGAAAATACAACCTTTCCTACCGAACACGGCCGGGAAAACACTGGTCAGCTCACTAGTCCTGTCCTCCTTGGACTATTGTAACGCTCTATTCTTAAATGCCCAAGTCCGAGTGACAAATAAGATGCAGTCAATCCAAAATGCAGCCGCACGAATGCTGGCTGGGATCCCCAAGTTCGCACCAGTTACAAACATCATTAGGGATCTCCATTGGCTCCCGATACGCAGCCGTATCAAATTCAAATCGCTGTGTATTGTTTACAAGTCACTCAATAATCAAGGTCCCCACTTTCTCAAACAGAATCTTCTCCATCATGTCCCAACCCGATCTCTTCGTTCCTCTATTCAGAACCTCTTGGCTGTGCCTCGCACTAGAACAGTCACCTGGGGCGACAGGCGTTTCCTGGTTGCCGCCCCTAGACTCTGGAACACCCTTCCTGCACATATCCGAGCAAGTCCCTCCCTGTTCACATTCCGCAAACAGCTAAAGACGTGGTTATTTGACCAATAGCCTTGTATATCTTCTTTACCCCAGTTGCTGATCCATCCCTTAATTAGCGCCGAGACGCCCACGGGTATTCGCCGCGCTCTACAAATGTCAATAAATAAATAAATAAATATGTGAATGACAACATACATTGCTGCACTAACATGTTTCTTTGACAACCGATGGTTGCAGTTAAATTCATGTCATGAGCACAACAGTAGCAAGGATACTGACACTTTAGTTTAGAGGTCATACATGGCTAAAGTTCTCAGAAATAGAGAATATGTTTACTGTGTAATAATGAGCTTTACTCACTTTGATTAATCAAGCTCTCTCAACCAAGCTTTCAGCTGAGCATCACACATTTTGGCGTGTGCTTCGGAAAACTGTTAAAATCACACATTTTGATTTGTCCCTTCAGAATTCCCAAGAAGTATCAGTGTCACATTTTTTCATCAGTAACAAGACTTGTGTATGTTCAGAGTGTACTGTCCACGCCAGTGCGCATGTATCTCAACACTCACCTAGAGATCCAGATCAAGCAGCAGTGGTGGTGGTTTCTACAATTCAGCAGACCATTAGCCATCCCCACTCTCTGTTGTGGTGTTATATGGTAGGAATGGGAAAAGGGAAATGGGATGAGAGAGAAACCAAGACACTGGATATCTTCTCACATCTGGCTGACAGCTGGGCTTAGTCTGCACTACTGGATTGCCGATATCTAGAACTAAAAGGAGAACTTTAGTATAGGCCCAGTTTAAACACTGAGGTTTTAATTAGAGGTCTTGCGTGTGATATACATGCTGACACTCTCTGTATTTTCACTCTAACAATTCTAGTTAGAATCTCAGTCTTTCTTCTGAGCTGCTATATGGCAACTGACTGTTTGCTAGTGATAGCTAATCTCAATTTTCTGATGTATATTTTCATATTGTTTTTCATTCAAGGTTTCAAGTGGATAACTGTAACCTTAAAAGCTTTCATTAAAATTGCTTGCATAGTTTTCATCCTTGGCCATATATGTATTTACTAGCTTTGATGTAAATGTCCCATACAGAAATAATTCTGTGGTGATACACTTCAACTGAAGTTTGTAACTATTTCATAACCCACACAGGTAATTCCTTGAGAAGTTAACTGTGCAATAGAGTTGATAATCCTTAAATAACTCTTGTGAAACAAGTGCAATAGAGTTTGTAATCCCTATGGACGTCTTCTTTTGAAACAAATTATCCCTATAAAGTTCCTAATCCCCATGGATAACAACCAAGTAATGTAGAGTGTTTAATTCATATAGATGACTCCTTGGAACAACAGGAAGTTCAAGACAGTTCCTTGTGACATAGTACTCTTGTTTCAAAATGTGGTTTGTCAAGCTCATTGAAGAAAAGATGAATGTTCCAGCTGCAGCAACTATGTATCACGATTGGCTAGCGAGGAAGCTACTGACCAACAGGATCTTATACTCTAAGCTTTCAAGATGGCTGCCCCCGCCGGCAAGTCGTGTGAGAGTCTTTTGGGCTCATGCAGTCCTTCTTGTCCGGACTCAGGAGTTTTACAAAAAGCATCCTTCTGAGACAACAGGCTTCTTTATAAGCAGTGGCCACACCTAGTGTACCCTGCCATCCTCCTCGATCCCTATAGAGATGCATGCTTATGAGCCATAGAGTATTGCGCCCTATGAGACCAACACAAAACAGAAAGTGTGTCCTGCGTCGCATCCTCAGAGGTTGCTCTGTTTATCTGAGTGCATCAATATTTCCAAAGGCATCAACACAGAACTTTGTACACAGACATATGCACATTCCGGTTCTAGATACATCGATACAGGTAGCAATCCGTGGTCACTGAGGCAGTGCCAACGCTAGGCATGGGCAGTGTGGGCTGCTCCTCAGGGCCCCACCTTCACCGTATCCACATGGGGCCCCGCATCAGTTGTTCACACACGACAGCACGCTTCTCACATGTATTTCTGCCCACAATGTGTTCTCCTCTTGTGCCTCCCCCCCCCCCCCCCATCCATGCACTATTTAGTAGCCAGGTGTGGCTCCGCTTCGCACCGCACACTTCAAAATGCAAGGTAGATTATCTGGGGAGGTGGGGGTGATGTTTTTCTGGACCAGCTGAACAGCACGCTATTTGGAAAAATAGAGTGGAGCTTCGTAGACGGAGGTCATAAAGCTCTTGGGGGCTATGGTGTTTGCCAGCAGATTCATACAGTCAGGACTACTTGGGAAGCAAGGAGCTGCACGTTCTGCTGGTACACATGTTTAAAAAATCCCATTCACACTTCCGCCCACGCATCAAATCAGTTCTGCTCTAACAGTCAGTACGAATTTAGACAATTCACATTACTGTGCAAAGACGAGCTGGGGTGTTTGTTACCAAATGACCACAACAACAGTGCTAACAGAGGGAACCGTTATGTAATCATGCCATAATCCTCATCCATCACCTATACCCTGAGAGCCAGGTCTATATGCTCAGTTGTCGCTCTGCCAAATGCCACGCATTTGCATGACTGTATGCAGGTCTGGCTGGACGCTGTAGCATAACCTATAATGCTTTAGTCTAACACAAGATGTGTGGCACTTAACAGGGCTAGTTCATTGACCTGTGACTTTCCATTATAGATGGCAGCACGACTGCCTGTAGAGGTAGGTAAGCCAACAAATTAACAAGGAGAGTAAAACCAAGTGTCTAGCTTGGTTACAAGAGCCCATGCGCAAGGCAAGCCATGAATATTTTAGTCATGTAATTTGTGCAAAACCATCAAGTTAAAAAGCAAACGTCTCTCCAAGTTTCTAAAAGGTGTTTTTCTTTAATATAGCTGAAGAGTTTCACCTTAGCACAACAAGAATAGCATTTAAATGTATTCTGGTTTTAGACTGTGCAATACAAGTGGGAGATGGGTATCTTGTTCTGTTGTTTTACACAAAAGGTTATTGCTTTGTTTGTATTCTTGGCGCAGGAGGATAGACCATAGGTGGCACTAATAAGACATGACAGCTTGGCTCGTTTTGGCATGTGAGTCCATGAGGACCTCGAGCTAAGCCAGTGCTGGGCTTCTGGCTTGAGCCCTTAGTGGCATGACCACCTCTACCTGTGCATACGTAATATCAACTCATAGGGCTGCAGCTTCCTACTTCCTTCGGCAGCACTACTGCCCTGTGCATTATGTCTTATGAGTACATAATGCTGCAGCTTTCCCCTTTTGGATTGCGCCACGACTACTCCAGGCATAGGACCCTAGAAGTTCACTGTGCTGCAGTTGGCAAGTCAGACTGCAGCATTATTTCCTTGTTCAGGCTTTATGTTCATTCTACTGCAGTATTACTACCCTATGCAAACAGACTTAAACGTTCATGAAGCTGCAGCTTCACAGCTTGCACCATAGGCCTATGCAGAAGAACATAAACGTTCATGAAACTATAGCTTCCAAAAAAAAAAACTACACAAAGGATGACATAGTTCCACTATTCTATTGCTCTGGTCCTAGTCCTTATGCAGTGATGCGTAACTTTAAGCCAGTCCTACGAATACAGCCTGCAGAACTAAGTATAATGGAAAAAGTAGAACTTGATGCTGAAGAAAATAGAAACCTTCTCAGGGGTCTCACTGATACACCTGGTCCTTTTAAACCAACAAAGAAAAGATTGGCACAGAAGCTGTAATATAAAAGACATCTTTATTAACCTCAGAAGACAGAGACTATGTCACACAGTACCCTCAGGAAACTGTAGGAGGCATTCTAAGGAGTACAGAGAACAAGGACCGTATCTATGCATAGGTTTACATAGTCAGCATAAAACCAAGGGGAGGTCCTGGCTCATAACAGCATGCAAAATGACTAATATGGGTATACAAATTATTTGCTTGCTCAACAAAGTGTGAGGAGAGACCAAACTGAGCACATCAGTAAGAATAGCCTGACAGTTATAACATAAGGGCAGGTGCATTCTACTAACTAGGCCCCTGTGAGCATGTGCAAGGCTCTGGAAGAGGGAAATGGCACATGGCAAGCACATAGCTAACTAAGATGGCTGCCAAGTATAAAATGGCTTTCAGCTCATGCTAACTGATCCTTGCAATCTTTAACAATGTGGTTAGTTTAAAGCTGCCTTCATGATTTTGCAAGTTAACCGCTGTGTTGCAGCATAATTGCCCTTTGTAGAGATCCTAATTGTCTGTTGTGCGAGTAACCTTCCTGGGTGGGTAGCGCAACTAGGAAAGAAGTCTATCAAATGGTAAGAATGAGTAGTGTATGTATAGTAATGTATAGGCATTTATATAGCGCACTACTTACCCGTAGGGTCCCAAGGCGCTTCGACCGCTGCAAAACCCTTCCTGGCTTCCCTGAGAGATGGTCCCTTAATGGGTATCTCCAGGGTGAGACCAGGCATCCCCGGCGGTCTGGTGGGGCCGTTAGTGAAGATGAGGCAAGCTAATGCCCAGAGTTGCCGAGTGTGATCGCTGATCAGAGTGGGCACTGAGGCGAGAGAATTATCGAGTCCGCTGACCCTGGTCCAGAAACCTGCCTCGCCGGGAATCGAACCCTGGTCTCGGGCCGTCCTCTGCTCTCGGGTCTGCCGCCTCTAACCAGTGAGCCACACTACTAGTGGGCTGAGCTAATGCCATAAAATATGGATGTCATCGGATTGAACATCAGCACGGACAACTCAGCCTTTCCTCTTTCTCAAGTTGATAAAATCAGGCACCAATTATTTTAGCACCTAGAGATGGTTCGGTTGGTGGCATGTGCAATGTTATAATCATTTTTTATATGTGATGTCCCAAACCAGGTGCACCAGTTTATTTGTGTAAATTGACATAATAATGTGCTCTCCTGTGTCAGTGTGAAAGTTCTGCCTTTTTAGCGCACACCCTTGTACATTCCACTACTTATAGTTTTACTTTTCTACAATTTGCATTCACTTTGGACTGTTTTTAATTTTTGCCAGAAATGCTCTGTCTAGGTACCAGGGCAGGACACAAAGGCAAAGGACACCTGCCCCTGACTTTCACATACAACCACACTCAGAGAGAGGAAGGAATACCACTCCTCTATATTAATATTACTCCCTAGGGGAACTTTGTGCATCTTTTTTGAATAGTGTTTGTTGGGACGTGCACACTGGACCCCCTTAAATATTGTCCCTCCCCTGTCCCTCCTTGTTGCTTACTGATTTACGTGGGTCACCCCCACGGGACTTCTGAGGTTACCAACAGTAAAACTACTTCACTGTACTGGCCCACTACTTAACCGCAAAAGAAACCCCCGCGGTTCATTCACTTTTCTTAAACCCCCAACAACCCTCCAAATAACATGGAGGATGTGCCGGGCCTGAGTTTTGATGAGGATGCCATTGCCGAAGCCTTAAGAACAGCTCCTCCGCTATTGAACAATCCAACTACCTCTACCTCAGGCACGTCTAATGAGGATTGGGCAACTCTCACGGAACTGAAAAAAGAACTGATAAGGATCACCATACATGGGGTGATGATGACAGAATATCTGAGAAATAACATAGCTCCACAGGAACTAATTGTGAATCTCATACCAAGACTTTTTTTGGAAGACACGCAATTTAAGACGGACTGGTGCCAAGTGTCTTGGAAATGCCATAAAGATCTGTTATTCTTAATCACCCAAACAGCGAAACGCCTCGCAGATGCCCTGTTAGAAAAAATATCGAACATAGAGGCCACAATGAAGGGTGCCGTCAATAAAAACAATAAAACCGCCTTCACCACGAAACTGGCTGACATCAACCAGGAGATGGCAGATCACCATGAATACCTGTTGAAGCAGAAAACAGATAAATTACAGAAAGATATCTCCAAATTCGAAAAAGAGAAGGTCTATCCCTACCTTAAGGAAGACTTCAAGAGTAAAAAGAACAACTACTCCTCAGACGACAATTCGGATGACAACAACAGACGAGGATCCACGAGCAGCGACTCCAGCGGAGGACAAGCTCCCAGGAACAACCGGATACAACACCGTCCCCATTGGCAGCAAGGATACCAACAAGGACCAATTTTTCAGGGGCCCCCCCACATGACACCCCCATGGCAATATCCCTTTTTTCCACAAGGTCCACCACAATTCTACCCTCTTAATCCGCCACCTTTTCAAGGCAGAGGCTGGGGCAGTGGAAGAGGGCAAAAAAGAGGAGGACAGAAGGGAGTACAGTGGTCAGACCAACCGACACCATCAACCATGATGGAAACTCGGAGCTCCACCACCAGAGGGAGAAGAGTTTAATTGTCAATCTTTCCTCGAGAACCTTAAACCCGGTAGAAACCAGCGTCTTGGAAAAAGGACTAGGATTTGTCCCCACACCCATCCCAGGCAGCTTCCAAGAGATGATTGAGATCAAGAATCTCTTCAGGAAAATACGGTTACGAGCCTTCTTTGATGGAAAACCTGAACCTATCAGCCAGGACACCGGTCTTAAGAAACCTTCCACCTTTACTCCGACGGATGGGATGGTTCCCCCTGAGGTCCTCACCTTCGAGCGAGCGGTCCTGGCGAGCCTGAAAAAGAAACCTAACATCAAACAATTCAACAACTTGACGACTGCTGAAAGACAAGCCGTAGACACATTAGGTAATGATGTCACGATTCTTATCAAACAAGCAGACAAGGGAGGTGCCGCGGTCATACAAGATCGCCACGACTATGATCTCGAATGTAGACGGCAACTTTCCAACACCACCCACTACAGGCCCCTGCCTGTGGATCCCACCAAGCGCTTGACTACCACCATCATGAGTCTGGTGATTGAAGGCGAAACCAACGAGTGGATCACTAGGAAGGAAGCCGATTTTCTTATCACACCAGAACCCATAACACCATACTTCTACACCCTTCCGAAAATCCACAAAGGCATCACCCCAGTCCCCGGCAGACCTATCGTCTCCGGAATAGGATCTCTCTTGGAACCTTTGTCCCAGTTTTGCGATGTCTTCCTACAACCAGTAGTGAAAAAGATCCCCTCCTACCTCCAGGACACCAGGGATGTCCTTCGTCTGATAAATGATGTGGACGGAAGAACAGATGTTGACCTCCTAAAGACCTTAGACATGGAAGCCCTTTATACGAACATCCCCCAACAGGCAACCTTAGAGGCAGTGGAATCCACCCTGAGACTGGAAGAATGGACATCTCCCACCCCGGTCTCTTTTATAATGGAGTTAGCCAACATAGCCCTCACAGAGAACTTTTTCAAATACGAATCAGAACTGTTCCATCAAATCCGTGGAACTTCTATGGGCTCAACCTTCGCGCCGAGTGTAGCTTGTATCTATATGGCCGCCTTTGAGAAACTTCACATCTATCCTCCAGAACACAATCCATTCCGTGAAAACCTCACCCTATGGCGTCGTTGCATAGACGACATCCTGATTTTTTGGAAAGGAGACCGGACCAGTTGCAATGCGTTCTGCACATGGATCAACCACCAAGACCCATATTTGAAATTCACAGGAACCATCTCTGAACACTCCATACCTTTCCTGGACCTCACCATTGTACTGGGCCCATTAGAGATTTCGACCACCCTCTACAAAAAGGAGACCGATAGAAACAGCCTCTTGCTCTATAATAGTCATCACACAAGGGCACTGAGGGATAAACTCCCTTTTGGTCAATTTTTAAGGCTCCCTAGAAACTGTACTACTACCTCCGATTACCGACAGGAAGCGAACCTTCTACAACACAAACTCCAAGAGAGAGGGTACCCGACGAGACTACTGCAACGTTCAGCGAAGAGAGCCCTCAACAATAACAGGGATTCTCTCCTAGAAACCCACACAAAAGAGGAAGAAGATCGGATCACTTGCGTAACATCCTACACGAAGAATTCCTCCTTCACTGTTTTTTTAATGAACTCCCACTGGGGTATACTGAACTCTGTAAATTTGGACATCCCCCGCCCACGCTTCGCCTTCAAAAGAACCACCAACCTGAAGGATCAATTGGTCCACACCTGTCCGAAAAAGACTAGTACTCGTCCACAGAACACACTTTGGGACCTGCCCCCGGTGACGGGGCACTACCGTTGTGGCAATTGTGTCGTCTGCCCACAAACCAAATCTGTCCAACTCTCAGATACCTTCACTTGGCACTTAGACATACCAACTGTAACAGCAGCAAGTGCATTTACATGTTGACTTGCCCCTGTGGTCTGAAGTACATTGGAATGACGACACGCGCGGCAAAGACACGCATCATGGAACACAACAGTAATATCCGCTGCCACAAGACTCATACTCGCCTGTATGAACACTGCAAGCAACAGGGCCATGTCGCGGAGGACATACAGTGGGTAATACTGGAGTGGCATCCCTCATCAAACCAGCAGGCCCTGTTCAGAATTGAACAGAGATGGGTTGACCGCCTACATCTAGACACTGAGGGACTAAATGATTCCGTCCCTTGGAACACACTAATTAGATAACTTTCCCCCTGGGCTATCTTACCCCTGTAAGTGATGTCGAATATCCCCATATAAGATACATCCCCGGGTTATGTCAGAGATACACTGAGAGCATATCCCAACATGTCCATACCCCGGAGGGGGAGATACAAATTGCTCTACCCCTGACCATTTCCAAATCCCCTCCTGGATACACTGAGAGGAATGCTCACCACTTCTCCGCCTGAACCCACTCACATGGATCATGGTTCACTACACACATGATTACAAACCACACCGTGAGTTGCTTACCCCCCTTCAGACCTGACCCTATACCTAGAGATGAGCATGCCACTCTGCCACACCCCATACACCATCCTCCCCACTGGGGGTCTGGGACACCTCTATGTCACCCTCACGACCTTTGCCCTAACGACCATATTAATCGTGGTGATTCAACTTCACAATCATCATGTTTTAAACCCCCCATTACCTTGTGCAACTGACCAGGAGCTTTGAAGCACATTCCTATGACTCCTATACTCCCGCTGATAGTGACGAGTAAACATTAACGAGGGCACCCAAGTTGGCCCGCCAGCCCATCCCAAAATGGCGCACCATTTGTGTGGCAGGGTTATACACTTGACTAAAGCCAGGGCGGCTACACAATATCCGTTCTATGCCAACCTTTGATGCACGATTCCAGCCTTTAATGCACGATCACTGATCCGGCCATCACGACGGATTGCCGGTATGGCTTTATTAGACATATCCTTCCCACACATATTCAGTTGCAATATTTCTATATCCCACTCCAAGATGGCGCTTGGACAGATACGATGACACATTCAAGTCGTCATCCCCACGCACCGGGACACCGCGCCTGCTTGAGACTTGTCGCCTAGCAACCAGCAAATTGACACGCCCCCAATCACGATCACTAACTTGGAGATATATGGGCGCTGAGAACTTCTCCACACTGCCAGCTGCTTCACGACCGAGCCGCGCCGGTCTCGCGGGCTTAGGTGTAGAGGTAACCTCCTCGCGCCTCCAAGGTAAGGGGGTCATTGGGCTGGACACTGCCTCCGGACACTAGCTGGACGCAGTAAAACCTGCAGGCGATGTCCACTGACCGCGGGTTTCCTGCTGCCGGGGGAGTACGGGGGAGCGGCCCTCCACTGGGCTGTAAGCGTAGATACGGGGCCGGTGTAGTGCTCCGGTCCCTGGCCATAACAGCAGCTATCCCCGTGGGCCGCGTTGCACCGGCGGCTCGCAACTGACACCGACCCGGTCTGGGACACTGACGTGAGGGCGATTGGGTCTGCCTGGGCATGTCACTTTGGGGGCATCGTGGTTTCCACATGGGGAGGCACTGTTGGTGCTGTGGTGACCCGGGATCAACCTACTGGGTTCCCGGCTGGGCTGCAGCTCAATCTGAGTGGTATGCTCGCTCTGACACCACCGGTTGGTTTGATAAACCACAGTGAGACTAGCTGGTGGTTTTCTTTGCTGAAATGAACACTCTTGCCTTGAGGATAGACCATTGCTCTCCTCAAATGGACTTAGAATCCCCTCTCCCTTCCTTATCTTTCCAGATTATTAGTTGATAGCGCAGGTCCCATTGAAGCAATCTGTGGGGCACGTCTACAGCTACTGAGGGTAAGTCCAAAGAAATCGATTTTTTTTAATCCTTCAGTTTACGTCCTTTAGAGACGTTCCTTCGGCACTATTTTCCTCATATTACCAACTAAATATATCCGACCACACTGTTGATTGAGCATATGTTTGTTGGTAACCTAACTTGGTATACTATACCGAATCAAAACTCACTTAAGTTGTTGGTATTTTTCCACCTCTCTCCATTCTACTGGTTACAACACATTCCGGGTGGACGTTAATCAGCGCTCCCCACTTGGATTCTAGGATTGTACGCTAATCCCTTGGAGAACAGTCATTATTATGTGTCTTTCTCTCATTTTCCCATAGGGCGGACCGCAACACAGGAACTCTTCCTGTTCCAGTCTCTGACCCTTCAGGTTGTATCTGCTACACTCCTCAGCCCATCCAGGGCTCTTTTCTAGTTTATGAGCACTATTTAGGTCCTGACGAATTGCCGTGATGGCATGAAACATGTTGACCTGATCACTGATGAGGGTTGAACGGGTCTCCCACCCATATTTTGGTTGAGTCCCCATACCCCTCTTATTTTAACAAGGTAGTTAGCTACATGAATAAAGTGACCAGAGTAGACTACACTAACCTTTTTTATTACACCTCACCTCACGCTCACTACTTTATCACTTGGGCCCCTCACACTCACTCAATCAACGGCCAGGAACAAAAGATCTCCGCAAAAGTGTAGCACTAAGTGCTACCCGTCAGGCATTGCAGCGCCGGCTTGACGTAGGAGCAGGAAGCCGATGATGACACGAGACAATTGGCTGGTGATATGACAGCAGCCGTTAAACCAGCCTGTTGTGTGAGGCATCCCTAGTTCCGACAAGGGACACCTGCCCCTGACTTTCACATACAACCAAACTCGGAGAGAGAAAGGAATACCACTCCTCTATATTAATATTACTCCCTAGGGGAACTTTGTGCATCATTTTTGAATAGACAAAGGCAAAGGTGTCACTGGTAGAAGCAAATGGATCCATGGACATATTCGATGGTTCTAGGCTGCACTGGCCCTTTGTTCCATCAGCCTTTTTTTTTAAGGCCCCAGGGTGCTGCGGTCACCTCTTTCACTTTCTTCAGCTCCGTGGGGTTAATTTCAGCAGACAAAGGTCGGCTACAGGAGACAGAAAGTGGAACTAAGGAGAAAAAGAGAATTGATCTATGGATGGATTTAAAAAGGTGGAATCAACAGGAAGCAAAATAAAAAAAATATTAAAAGAAGGGTCAAATCCCCTGAAAAGTATCTCAGAACAGTTAGGTTGAAGGTGCTTTATGAATACCCATCTGCGGCTTGAATGATGCAATCATAAAAAACACTTTAAGAGCAGGTTCTTGATGCACATGTGAAGATGTAGTTTGAAATGCACTTAAGAAAGAAAGAAATAGTCTTCTTACGTGCAGCCATTACAGCAAGCTTAAATGCCCCCATTGTGCCTCATTGTCCTGATGCATCACTGCAAGGCTAAGCAGAGAAGGGCGCCTCTGTTAGGCCTTGCAGCTCTACACCTTGGCTGCAGTGCCCAGGGGAGGGGGCATCAACCTCTCCAATGTCCCAAGAACTTGCATACCCCTGCATTGCACTACTTAGTATAATAAGCCAGAGGTTTACCTAACAGGCCTGTGCTGAACTCTAGTCAGTGGCCAGGCTCTATCCACTTAGCCACTGGGAGGAGGAGTACTTGCCAGCCTCTTAAGACAATATCTGTTTCCAAGTCAAAATTATTTTCCAGTATCGCTTGTACAGGATGCAAGTGGATTATGCTGAACTGTAATTTATTATGTTAAGCACATTTATACAGTGATTTACCGGCATTTACGTGCTCTAGTATCACTTTCTGAATCTGACGCTTGTGAAATAACATCTTAGTAGGCAAATGGTTGAGGATTAGCTGGGCATATGTTCAAATGTTGTGTACATTTATTTGGTGGATTTATCAGGCATTGTCCCTGGGCATTGAGGTGCTGTATGTGCACCATAGGACCATTCTTTTGATATTCCACACGATAGAAGGTCAATAATGTATTGCCCTACACTTAATCAATCAATCAATCAATCAAGGTACTTGTAAAGCACACTACATACCCGTGAGGGTCTCAAGGTGCTGGGGGTGGGGAAGTGCTGCTATTGATCGAAGAGCCATGTTTTGAGGAATCTTCTGAAGGCCAGTATGTCTTGGGTCTGCTGTAGATTGGTGGGGAGGGTGTTCCAGGTCTTGGTGGAGGGGTGGGAGAAGGATCTGCCGCCTGCGGTCATTCTTCAGATGCGGGGACTGTGGAGAGGGCGAGGCCGGCGGAGCGGAGCTGGCGGGTGGGGGTGTAGAAGCTGAGTCGTCTGCTGAGCTATGCTGGGCCAGTGTTGTGGAGAGCATTGTGTGCCTGGATGAGGAGCTTGAAGGTTACCCTCTTTTTGACAGGGAGCCAGTGCAGGTCCCTCAGGTGGGGTGTGATGTGGCAGCGGCATGGGATGTCGAGGATCAGACGTGCCTAGGCGTTCTGGATGCGTTGCAGTCGTCTCAGGAATTTGGATGATGTTCCTGCATAGAGGGCGTTCCCCTAATCCAGCCTGCTGGTGACGAGGGCCTGGGTGACTGTTTTTCTTATTTCAGTGGGGATCCACTTGAAGATCCTGCAAAGCATTTGGAGGGTGTTGAAACAGGATGAGGAGACGGCGTTGCCCTGCTTAGTCATGGAGAGGGTGGGGTCGAGGATAACCCCTAGGTTGCGTGCGCGGTCGGTGGGTGTTAGGGCTGTTCCTAGAGTAGTTGGCCACCAGGAGTTGTCCCAGGCTGAGGGGGTGGAGCCGAGGATGAGGACTTCCGTCTTGTCCAAGTTCAGCTTTAATCGGCTAATCTTCATCCATTCCGCGACGGCCTTCATTCGGTCATGGAAGTTGGTTTTGGCGATGTTACGGTCTTTGGTGAGGGAAAGGATCAGCTGGGTGTCGTCGGGGTAGGAGATGATGTTGAGGTCGTGCTGTCGGGCGACGCGGGCGAGGGGTTCCACGTAGATGTTAAACAGAGTTGGGCTGAGGGAGGAGCTCTGAGGTATGCCACAGATGATCTCGGAGGTGTTGGAGTGGAAGGAGGGGAGGCGTACTCTCTGTGTTCTACTGGAGAGGAAGGATGTGGTCCAGTCCAGGGCCTTCCTTTGGATTCCGGCGTTGTGTAGGCGTGTACTTAGTGTGTGGTGGCAGACCTTGTCGAAGGCGGCTGATAGGTCTAGGAGGATGAGGGCAGCTGTTTCTCCATTGTCAAGCAGGGTTCTGATGTCGTTGGTGGCGGCAATGAGGGCGGTTTCGGACTGGGGCGGCTCGAGGATGCTGTTCTCCTCGAGGTAGCGGGTCAGTTGTTTGTTGACAATTTTCTCGGTGACCTTCGCTGGGAATGGGGGCAGGGATATGGGTCGGAAGTTCTTGAGGTCCTTGGGGTCTGTCTTAGGTTTCTTGAGTAAGGCGTTGATCTCAGCGTGCTTACAGCTTTCCGGGAAGGTTGCTGTCTTGAAGGAGATGTTGATTACTTTCCGGAGATGGGGTGCAATGGCTGTGCAGGCATTGTTGAAGATGTGGTGAGGGCATGGGTCTAACGGTGATCCGTAGTGGATGGTGTTAATGATCTCTCTGGTTTCCTCGTCGTTGGTCCAGGATAGCAGGTGGTTGGTGCAGGTGGTGTTTGTGGGGGCGGTGGCCGTCGGGGCTGTTGTGGCATTGAAGCTGTCATGGATGTCGGCGATCTTACAGTGAAAGAAGGTGGCCAGCGAGTCACACAGTTCTTGCGAGGTCGGGCAAGACGTTAGTGTTGGAGCTGGGGTTGGAGAGTTCCTTCATGATGTTGAAGAGCTCTTTGCTGTTGTGTGCGTTTTTATCTAGGCGGCCTTTGAATGAGGCCCTCTTGGTGACTCTGATAAGTTGATGGTGTCTGCGGGTGGCGTTCTTGTGGGCTGCATGGCTGTCCGGTGTTCGTTCGTGGAGCCAGTTCTTCTCCAGTTTTCGGCATGTTCGCTTGGAGGCCTGGAGGTCTACGGTGAATCAGGTGGCTTTCTTGCTGGTGTGGCTGTTGGGGGGTGTTTTGAGTGGGGCGAGGGTGTTGGCGCAGTCGTCAATCCATTTTCTGAGGTTGCAGGCGGCGGTGTCCGGGTTTGTGGGGTCGGCGGGTGAGCTCTGGGCAAGGGTGGTGGTTAGTTGGTCTACTGTGACTTTGCTCCAGCGGCGCTGAGGCAGCTGTTGGGTGCGGTGGTGCGTGATGGTCTTCGTGAAGGTGAAGTGGATACAGTGGTGGTCGGTCCGATGGGGTTCGGTGGTGTGGTTGAAGAAGACGTGGGGGCTTGCGCTGAAGATGGGGTGGAGTGTGTGGCCGGTGGCGTGGGTGGGTGTTGTCACGAGCTGTCTGAGTCCGAGGTTGGCGAGGTTGTCAATCAGGGTGGTGGAGTTGGTGTCGTTGTTGTTCTCGAGATAGAAGTTCAGGTCCCCGAGGAGGATGTAGACTGTGGAGGTGAGTGCGTGAATGTGAATTCATACTGGGTTTGCTGGGGACTATATGGAAGAGAATACATGCTTGGACCGAGAACAAAAAAAACAAATGAAATAGCTCAATTTCATGGTGCGCAATTTGAAAATAAATTTGTCGAAAATAAAGTCTAGAGAAGGTCTATGTTGCCGCTACTTCCAAAGGTGCAACATAAGATGATACGTTCAGGGAATATTCTTAAAATTATGCGTAATGCCAAGATAAAAAGTTTTCTACACAGCACTACTCTAACTCCACAGCACTACTCTAACTCCCCTAGTACTATAAAACGTAGATTACATTCTCTACCCCAACAGAAGAGCTACCAGTCCTCCTGAAGCCAGCATTCTAGTGCTCCTTCAACCCCTCTATGGAAAGTGTGCAAGTCTGTCTCACCCATAAGATTGTTCATGTTTTGTCACATCTGTTGCCACAGGTGCACAAAGGTATGCATATCTCATAGCACAGTGGTGCAACTATAAGAGCCACGGAAAAATTCACGTCTCCCAAGACTTAAGTAACACTCTCCTGGCTTTACAGCAAGCAACAATTGCCCAGAACTTAGCTATACTCTTCTGTTTCACCTGCAGGTGCTTTGCACACAACGCCTTTTTATTGAGTTCATGTTCCTCCCTTGGCCCTCACAGCCATGATCAAACACAGTGGGCCTCATCTACAAGATAATGATGCATTGTGGTGCAGTAATCCATTTAGCTGTGCCCTGTTTCGTCATTTTTAAAGCACAGGAATGCATCATATTAACAACAATGCGACACATCCCTGCACTGGTGAACAATTGGCTGCCATGTGCCAGCACAGGCACCCTTGCGTCATTTTGCAATGGTGCCTACACTGCGGGGATAATTGTGTTTTTTTGCAGGAAGAGACACAGTCCTGCACAAAAACTATCATTAATGACATATTTCTCTTAGAAAGTGGAAAAAACAAGGAGAAATAAAAGTATTTCTCCTCGTTGCTCCACCGGCGCTTTTCCAGTTTTACAAAATGTTGTAAATCTGGGAATGTGTCAATCTCCATGGATGTTGTGTGGGAACAACTACACCAACACCCATGGAATGCCCCTTTCAATTTAACTTTATTTCGGCCTATGTTAGACCATAAAAGTACATAAAATATAATATAACACATTTCGGACCAGATCTTAGTGATAGCATTCATTATCACAGTGTGTTGGGCGGAAAACATCACAATTTACCCAAGTCCATCCATTTACAATAAAAACAATAAATTAATAGTACAATAAATATTTTAAAATAGTTAAATAATGCAAATCTAAGAAAGGAATTTACATATATAATCTGGGAATCACACAGCTCGAAATTACTAATTAGCAATAGCAAACATCATCTAATTGACCCACGTAATTAGATATTGGAGGATTCATTGCTGGGTTAATAAAAACAGTTGAAATTTTTTTTTAAAACCAACTTGTATCCAATAGTGCAAAAAAGTAGAAGGATATCCCAATTTCAATGGGTGAAAGGGGCCCTTATTTACAAGGTCATGAAAAGTCAGTCAGGGTGACTTTACGTGACCTTGTAAATATGGGCAAGCCCATTGCGCCACCAGTGAGTCAAAAAAAGTGACGCACTGGCAGTGCAATGGGCTTGTATATAAGCCCCTGAGAGGCCCAAGAAAGGGGCAAATGTAATTTAATGCCACCTAATTGTAAGTCGTCACAGATATTATTGGAATTTTTAAAGGCTGTAGAAGGGGTTGGCAGGAGTCTTGTAGCTATGACTCAGGGCACATGCCAATAGCCTACATATCATTACCTTCTGGTAAATTCACATTTAATATTGTAAGGTTGGGACGAAAAATCCCAGAATGCTAATTACTGTCAGTGAAAGCCCTAAGTAATAATGCTTTGTTTGTGCAGTACTCTGCTGCCCTTTTCCTAGGTATAGCCTGAGCTTTGTAACATTGTAAATAAAAATGTGAATTTATCAGAACTTAGACTTATTTCACTGAATCCCATTGTTTATTTTTACAGTGACTTGAGTGACATTTTCAACAGGATTTTAGCTATTTTCAACTGTTCTGTTTTTTTTATGTATTGCCTGATCAAAAAACATCTGTGCCGCACTGCATTGGGATTTTAATCCACACATACCACCCCTTAACGCCTTCCATGCCCATGACGAGCTCAGCTCGTCATGCAGCACAGTGCTCGTGTGCTCATGACGAGCTGAGCTCGTCATGACCACACCCACTAACATTATGGCCCTGCACAGGAGGGAAATCCTGCACGCAGCAATGTGGTTAAGTGCATTTTACATGCTTCACCATGCCTCATTAAGGCTGGGAGAACTATGACAACATCACTTCTCCCTCGTGGAACTCCATAGTGTCCTCTTGGAGGCCAGCACCCCTGCTGACTTGGATGCCAAGCGGAGGAGAAGTGTGGCTCAATGGTTAGAGCGGCAGACCCTGATGCAGAGATCTAGCCCGGGACCAGAGTTCAATTCCCCGCCTCGGCGGGTCTTGGGCTCAAAATTCCACAGACCTGATAATTCTCGCCTCGGTGCCTATTCCAATCATGGAGTCCCACTCTGCAACTCTGGGAAATAGCTTGCTTAATCTCCACAACGGCCCCCACAACGCTAAGGATGCCTGGCCTTCACCCTGGAGGTGCCCAGGAGTGGACGCCTCACAGGGAAAGCCAGGATGGGTTCCACAGCAGTATTCGTACAAGCGCCTTGAGACCCTTGCGGGTGAGTAGTGCGCTATACAAGTATCAATTTACATTTACAATCTCCAGGGTCTCTCAGCACACCCACAGCCAGGACACATTCAGTAGAATGATAAAGAAGTGCAAAAAGCAAGGCAAAAGAACGTTTCCACCCATGCACCAATGATCTGGAATGATATTCCTGTATCCCTCTGCACATCCCTAACCCAGCTCTAATTTAGGAAACAGCTGAATACTGACCTCTTTAAAGAACACTACATCATAATGCTATAACAGTCGATGAAGCACATACCCCTTTTTACACATTGACTGTTTCTTTTACCCTTCTATACGGCTCTTCAATGCCTTTAGGTTTGCTTTACACTATATAAATACCACATACCTATACATATAATAACATAATAACCCAGAAATGCTTTTAACATTGGAGTAAAGATATATGTTTTGTAGAAACCTGGGCCAAGCTTTTTCACCCAGAGTGAATAATATAATGTATTTCCACGTAATATAGTTTTAAAATATTTTAACTTATTTTATCAGTGAAATTATGTATGTTTCTGTTGATATTGCATCAGTAAATTTGCTTCATGCAACATGGCTTCAACAACGCCATAGGATTAATAGTTAACGTATATGATTGATGTGATGCCACACCATTTGCAAATTAGAGGGTCCGCCTCTCCCATTCCCTTTCTGTCCAAGGCCCCAAAAATCCTAAAACCGGACCTCCACTGAGGTACAGCTTTGTTGAGGCTGCAGAGTCACTGCCGTTCTCCATTCCTGTAGCGCACCTGCACCCACAAAAACAGAAGGCGAGCTCGCACTTAAGTCAGCGATCCGAAATGACACGAAGGTACCGGCTATACAACTATGTAATAAATAAATGAAGCCATCCCCCCATGACTGCCACCCTACGATTGACAGAGGAAGTGACATCATCCTCAAGGTGCAGCAAGAGGTAAAACCAATGAGTGCAAAGCAATTTTTCTCAAGCGCTGTTTTTACTCGATAAAATTGGACGACACGAGTTTAAGATGCGGAGGCGACAGCTGGAAACTATTTTGATCAAGTCGCCTTTGGCAGAGCAGATATTGCTTCTGGGTCCCTCGAGAGGGGCCTGCTCCAGAAATCCCGTCATTACAATTTTTTGTCATATTTCTTGGAATCATATCTGTGTACAGCCTGTTATTTTCCGAGCTATCTGATGCTTAAGATTTAACTGAACACTTACTCTCCCCCCTCCCAATCACCTCTTCCAAACTCCCAACCGTAATAAGGCTTCAAAAGGAACACTTCAGACTAAAGGGCATATAACATCATGCGTGTATTGTTTCAGTACGCGACTGCATTATTTTCATACTACAGGTAGATGGCGGTATTGAATAACAGTAGAGAAAATGGGCTTGCAAATAGTGTTCAAAGAAATACTAAGTGGTTTTATTATAAATAAATATACTGCGAAATCGCCTTGCTAATATATTGCATGTATGTTCATTTTTAGTTATTAATCAATGACATTATTGAATGCAATGCGAGTGCCTATTAGTTTTCAAATAAATAAGTCTTTAAGATTGTAAAGAATAAAAACACAACGACTGCCTTTTTTTTCGTAATATGGGATGTTAAAGGCACAACCACGTGTCCCAGAAGGAAGGGGTGCAAAACTTATAATGGGAAAGAACCGGCACTTCTCAGGAGCAAAGGAGTACCAGCGCTTTAAGATTTCCATATAAAGCAGTGATGGAGGAAAGCTGTCCCCATCAGCCAGAGCAGCCAGTGCTTGTTCCTGGGTGATTGCCCTTTTCAGCCGGATGCCAGTCAGAAGGCGTCCGTTCTGCATATGGCAAGCACTTCCATGCTTGACCTGCTGACATTTTACAACCTCCCTAAACTTTTACAAGTCTGAAGCTAACATTTTAGACCCTGACAAGTCACAACTCCTTTTCCTATTTCACTACTTGTCTGATGGGCTGCAATCGTTGATAAAGCCCCAGCCCCCTCCACAACCCTCGAACGGTGTGAACTTGCGGCCTGTATTGGTCCTCGCTCTATTGTTGATTGTCTTGCAGACTGAGGGAGGAAGAGAACTTGGAGGGTGAATTCATGCAGTCTCTCTTCTCCAGTATTGGAAGTACCAGTCTGTGTCCTTGTTAGATGGGAGTCAGGAGCCCTCAATTTGCGAGGTGTTTGGCGGAGCTCTTCTAGTGCCTGGCCTTATTGTGGTCTCAACTGCTACAATTGAAGTCCAAAATAGGCTCGAGAAAGCATACTTCTTTTTTTGTGCTTTATTTCTTTATTAACATTTTGCATAAGATTTAATCATGAAAACAATGGCATCACCGGCACTTTTACGATAGCCAAGTGAACAAGTTAATAAGAAATGTGTGCAACATGTGCCTCTTAATGGTTGAGAAAAACATATATAGCTCAGGGAGGTTGGGCAAGGGAGTGCAGAGGAGGGAGCAGTAGCGGCTGGTGACATTTGAACGTGGTGAGGCGGAAAATGATTTCTGCACTGTAGCTCACAAGCGAAGCGCGCATGCCCGAACACAGTAATGGTCAATCTTGGCATATATAGGACATCCTTGGGTGAATCATAGCATAAGGGTCGCACGGCTATCCTCATCAGAGCATGAGCATGCGGGGCTAATTGTGGCCTTTATGTCACATAACAGTGGCTGTCATTAGAATATTAACGTCCGTGACTGACACTGTGTGGTGTTTATGCACGAGGGTAGGCAGCCACTGCACACTTGTGGCGCTGGTACAATGTTGCTAACTTGTGGGGAGCTGACAATATGTATGAGCGGGTGCTGCACTCTAAATAATCAAACTCAAGTCTTGTAAACCGATATGTGTGCTGTGTCTGGATTAGTGCCTGCACACTATGACTATAGACTGTATGTGGCCTGGTGCCGAAAGGCCACCAGGGCTCCAACACGCACAACAGAATTAAGTACTCCTTTTGTCAAAATATAATTCACTTTATCCAGTGTCTGTCATGTGAAGTTTATAACATCACAATTATCATATATAGTTGATCAATAAATCATTAGACATCATCAAAATGTGTAATTCCATCAAAAAAACATACGGATATATATACAAAATTATTAAAAACAATACAATAACACCCAATGCATTTCGGGGCCAAGCCCCTTCGTCAGGGGTCTGTTAAAGAAAAGAAAAGAGAAAAGAGAAGAGACCGTGTTACTCTTGATGTCAGCGAGAATAAGTTTTTGTATGTTGAGGGTCTTAGTAGCGCATGGCTTACATCGTTATTGTAATTTGTCTAATGCCACTAAATGATATAGTGCATTTGTCTGATATAATCTTCTTTGTTAAGCGTCTGTGAAAAATAATAATGATCACTAACTTATAAGTTGTCAAATGGTTGCGAAAAAATACCGTTACACGACAACCTAGTCAATATATAAGGCTCACCTGATGTTTTCTGTCAGTGGCCTTAATCCGTCGGATCTAGAATGCGTAAATAGGTGAACTTCTTAATACCTCATACCAAAAATAATTTTTTCAAAAAGTGCACGTAACTAAAAAAATTATTTACCTGTAGGGTGTTTCGTAATTACTCGACCCCACTCACACGCTCCTTTAATTGGCGTTGCCTGTAAGACATTAAAGCCAATGTATGGGCTTTAGATTTTTACAAAGAAAAAGCATTTTCTTTACATTGCTAGTTTAGGTAAAGCGTGACCGCTTACCTGTGGGTTCAAGAGTTGAACCAGTCCCGCTTGGCTTTATAGGTAATTTCGACGACTCTGCGTGAAAAAAAGTTACACGCTGAGGTTACACTAGCTGTCAGAGCGGGCGAAATGTCTCGCCATTAAATACTTAAAACGGAGTTTAGGTCTCTTACCGTTTACAGGCTTTGCAGCTCAACAAGAGAAGCTCACGCGTCCGCGTTTCATTCGAGACTACGTGGTAAACATAGTCCCTTTTCACTGTTCTATTGTGAGTTCGACATAGAAGCAGGACTAAAAGAAAGTGCGCCGGCCATTCATTAATGGTGTATTTGCCTTTTACCTATGTGAAAGAAAACACGAATACTGATGCCCATGTAAAGAAAAACGCGAATAGCCTTAATAGTGCAATGCCTCTCTAAAAAACAAAAGAATTTGAATGTCAACGGTATCGTGCTTGAAAAAAAGTGTGAGAAAAGGAAACAGAAAATGAGTTTTACAGATTGCATTAAGCAATGAATGTAGAACATTATCTACCTATTTACAATCTAAGTGGGTGAAAAAAGGGGGAAATGAATTTCAAAAGTTACATTGGACAATAGACATAAGGCATTATCTACCTATTTATAATCTAAACATTGTAATCTGAAGAGTATAAGTGCTATTGTGGTGAAAATATGCCTCACTTTTCAGTATATATATTGTGAACCAGTGTGAGAGTTTCCTATGGGGGTACTGTGTTTCAAAGGCTGTAGTCTGTGTTGTTTCAGCATATTACAGAAAGCATGCCATGTCCATTTTATCATTGAGCCCTGTGGGGGTCAAAGACTGTAATTTACGAATCCAGAAATCTTGCCTTTGAAGTAGAATTTTAGAGTTGTCCAGACCTAATCGTTGTGGGATTAGTTCAATCACCTGAAATCTCAACTGTGCGATGGTATGTCCAGCTTCCCACCAATGTTTTGCAAGTGGCGATGTTAAATTCTTATTTCGAATGCGACTTTTGTGCTCAGACAATCGCAGTTTTAGCTTACGCTCTGTCTTTCCAACATATATGAGCCTGCATGGGCATTTGATTGAATATACCACATATTCTGAATTACAGGTTGTATTGTGTCGCAACTGTATTTTTTCACCTGTCCGTGGGTGCAGTCAAATGTTTCCAGGTATTACATTGTTACAATTTTTACAATTGTAACAGCGTGTGGTACCTTTGTATTCTTTGGGTTGTTGAGTAGAATCCATATTGCATGTGGGTTTGTTCAATAGTTCTTTTAAATTTTGGGCCCTTTTATATGCGAACATGGGTTTGTCGCTGAATAGAGTGCCAAAGTCTTTTTCCACTTGTACAATTTCCCACCTCTTTAAGATGATGCGTTTTATGTCTCTGGATGCAGTGGAGTATTTCGACACAAATACCATCCTTTTGTTTTCTGTCTTTGTTTTTTTCTTCAAAAGATCAGACCTCGGAATTGTCTTGATTTTGTCTATGTGTGCTTCCAGTAGTTTTCGTGGATATCCTCTATCCAAGTAACGCTGTTTTTGTTCTTCAATGTGCTTATCACAACTTGACTTGTCAGAAGATATTCTCTTAATCCTCATGAATTGAGAGACCGGTAAGTTGTTAATGAGATTTAAGGGGTGGAAGCTTCCATACAAAAGTGCAGTATTCCTATCAGTGGGTTTTTTGTAAAGAGTAGTATTGATAGAATTCCCTTGGAGTTCGACCCAAACATCTAAAAAAGGTAACGCTTCCTTGCTGATGTTGTGTGTGAATTGGATTCTTGGATTAGCAAGATTCAGACTTTTGATGTTTTGAATTAGGTCTGTAGTTGATCGTTTCCATATTAAGAAGACATCGTCTATATACCTCTTGTAATACACTAGACCAGTTTGCCAAGTGTAGTCTTCCAGAATGTAGTCCAGTTCGAACTTGGCCATAAAGATGTTTGCATATACGCAGGCCCCCGGAAAACCCATGGCTGTCCCCGTGAGCTGCATATAATACTCGTTGTCCCATGTGAAATAACTATTTTCTAGACAGAATTCCAACAACTGTAGTATTAGACACTTTACTTCATCTGGTTTATCATCTCGAAGTAAAGCCCACTCAATTGCTTCTAAACCTTGTCTATGAGGGATGGATGTGTACAAAGGGCTGGAATCAAAAGCCCGAAATGCATTGGGTTCTTAATAAAGAAATGCTGCTCTGAACTACTATCTGTATTTGGATCATATTTGCGCAAAAGTCTGGATGGGCACACGCAGATACGAGAAGCTTTCCAAAATGCATTATGGTTTTCATGTGGATAAAGAATATGTGATGAAGTCTGTGAAACACTTTGGACAAAACTGGATTAATTTGAAAATGGTTGAACGTTTAAACAATACTTGGATCTGGTATCCACTTTGCAGTGCATCTGGGTGTGGAGCGTCAGATTGGCGCTCCCCACAAGTTAGCATTAATTGAGGTGCTTTCAGGGCATAGCACAGCCCAGTTTTGCACGCAAACAAGGAAAATGTTGTAGAAGAATGGAATAGTTAAAACAAAGGTGAAAAAGATGGAGTGCATACCACCTCATACATATAGCTGGTACAATGTTGACATCCTTGGCACGTCCTGGTAACACCTGTTCTGACGGCGCAGAATCAGACAATGTGATGCAATTGTCTATGGAAATTGAAAGCTGACATTTGGGGGAAAATAGATGAAATCGGATTTTTGAAACAAAAATTTACTTTTCTTTAGAAAAAGGAAAGATTTTTTTTTGTGCGTTCACCAAAAATGGAAAGTGCATAGTGGATAGAGCACGTGTATTTTGAGAATCTGTCATGCTGGTGTTTGAAAACAGAATGATAAATGAGCAATCCCCATTTACAGCTGCTCTTTGAAGGGTAGTTGGGGGGGATTTACAGCTGCTCGTGTTTCCTCTGTGCCAGGGGGCACTTGCTGCTGTCGTTGTTATTGCGTTGGTCGTGTGGGCGCATCCTATCCCCGCCCCATTAGGAGACCGGGGGCTGCGGAATGAGGCAACCCCCGGTCTCCCAAGGGGGAGGCTAGTGCGCATGTCCGCGCCGGGCAGGAAAATGACCTGTCCAAAAGAGGACACGGCACTAGCGTGTCTGCACAGCCCGCCTCCCCCTTTTCCTGATGGTTTCTGGTCCGGCACAGTAACCGGCCGGCCAGAAACTCGTTCCTGAATGTGTGATTTAGGCACACATTGGCAGTCCGGATGGCGGCGGTGTGCATTGGGAGGGCAACGCCCCAACGCCCCAATGGACGCACCGCCGCTGGGAGGGAGGGGCGGGGAGAAGTACAAGGAAATTCGAGAATTCAATGTTGGCCTACTGCGAGAAGCCCTAAGGGTGGCAATTGTGGTCATATAATTGTAGCTGGAGCCGATTATCAATCGAGAAAATCAACTTGTGACTCTGGGGGAATACACTTTCTATTCTTGGGTGTAGCCACTGTGCCTAGTGGGGGAGAAGTGCTAAAATTCGGGAGGAGGGGATATTATTATGCACCTTCTGCTGCTGGATCACTGCACGGCATCTAAGCGTAAAAGAGAAAGCATACTTCCCTCTAAAATGTGCACGTTATGGGCCTGGTGCCTAAACTAGCGGTTATAGGTATGTTCCTGCCCTCGCAGCCAGGCCATCATGAACATCTTACGGATTTTAGTGGTCCAGGGCTGAAAGTATATTTTGGAGGCCCCTTGTTAGAACTGGGGGTCTCTAGTTGGCAGGGGTAGGTACCACTGTCCAAATAGGGAACCTTGATTCTAGTCAGGGTATGGAGGAAACCCTCTGAGATAACCCCTGCTCACCCTCTAGGTAGCTCAGTCAAGGCTATTCAGGAGGCAATGTGTAAAGTATTTGTACCAACACTCACAATAACACAGTGAAAACACCACAAATTGACTCCACAACAGTTTAGAAAATTAAAGGTATTTAATCTAAACTGCACAAGATCAAAACGACAAAAACCCAACATACACAGTTCAAGAATATGGTTTCAAAAGAGTTCTTAAGGTTGTAAGGTAAGTTCTTTAGGTTGCGATAAAATAATCCACAGATGCGTGAAAAGTTCACAGTTGCGTCACGTTTACTCACTGTACCTTTTAGTTGCGACAAAGTTCCAAAAGCAGAAGCTGGTGCGGTGGAAAACAAGCGATGTGTTGCTCCTGAGACCCTGGGGAGGCGATGTGACAGCCCCGCTGCAGCAGCGGGCTTGTTGTGACGAATCCGGTCTGTATGGGGAGGAAGGCCACTTGTATGGATTCCGGTGCGCAGGTTCCGTAGGAAGTTTGTTCTCGCAAAGGCACGATGCGACGATCTTTGGAGGTGCGACGATCTCCGGGGCGACGATGCGCGGACCAGCGGTGATCTTCTCTATCGCAGCTCCTCGACGCGATGGGTTTTGCGACAACACTCGCAGCGACGCGATGCGGTCCGCAAGCAAGCAGTGCGGCGATCTCACCCAGCGACGACAGGCTCAGCGACGACACTCGCAGCGCTGTTAGGCTTCCCGCACCGATCGGGTGCGTCCCGCAAACGAAGGATCCGACGACTCTGACAGCGGCAACAGGCACTGCGATGATCTCGACCTTCGTAGCGGAGGGAAACTTCTCGCACTGTCGGGATGCGCTCCGCAGCGAGCGATGCAATACTTTTCAATTGCAAAAGTCTCTCAAGCTTAGTTTCAAGCTTCCCAGCACAGGTACAACTTCCAGAGGCCCCACAAATGGATCAAGCACTCTAGGAAGGACAGAACTCTCTCAGCAGAGTTCAGGGAAGTTGGGGGTGAAATCCTTTTGTTCCTGGGACTTCAGAACAGGAAGCCAGCTCTTCTCAGGCCCTTGGAGATTCCTTCAAGACAGGGAACACAGTACAACAGCAAAGTACTTCCCGTCTCCTTGGCAGCAAAGCAACGGGTCAGTCCAGCAGAGCAACAGCAGGACAGTCTTCCTTCTTCAGATTCAGCTTTCTCCTTGGCAGAGGTTCCTTCTTGATTCCAGGATGATCTAATTTTCTGTTGTCAGGGGTCCTGTACTTATACCCCTAAAAGTCTTTGTTCTCTTTGTGCATGTGGTCCCTGAGCCCGGTCTGAACCAGTTCTGGATGTTTCTTGAGTACTTTGTTTTCCTGGCTTCTCCTTTAGTTTCAGAGCGAGGGGCAGGGTCGTCAGCCGCCCAGCAGGAGGTGGAGCCAGCATTGTGGCAGGCAGGCACAGCCCTATTCAGGCCCAGGTGCTAACTCCTCCCACCACTCAGGTTGCAAATGCAGTCATTCAGCCTAGGGCTGACTCAGCCAGCCTCCTGGGGAATCCCCAGCCCCTGTCACTCTCAAACCAGACAGTCAATACACAAACAGGCCAAGACACACAGAAGGGTCAGACAAGAGAACAGCAACTTTCTAAAAGTGCTGTTCTCAAACACAGGATTTCAAAACCACCTTTCCTAAAAGATGTGTTATTAAATTCTGGGTTCAGGGATACTAGACTCTTATGTCCTATCTTGTTCCTATGAGAAGAAATGCTGGTAGCCACTGTAGCCAGCATCCCCCATGTTAATCTATGGAGCAAGATAGCCTTACAATAGTGAAAAACGAAAATGGCTGTAATTCACTACCAGAGCATGTCACCTGCACCAGTACATGCTCTACCTTTCACATACACTGCACCCTGCCCAGGGGGGTACCTTGGGCCTTCTTTAGGGGTGTCTATTGTGCACAAAAAGGGAAGGGTTAGGTCTGGTCAGTGGGGACACTGACCAGGAGGACGTGGCAGTTCCTAGACTGCACACAGGCACTTCAGTGGCAGGCCCGAGACACCATTTTAGGGATGCTCATGTGGGTGGCACAATCAGTGCTGCAGGCCCACTAGTAGCATTTGTCATCACCAGCCCTGGCACACCCAGTGCACGTTACTAGGGAATGCGGGGTGATACAAATATGCCAATCATGTATATCCAATCATGATAACAATTTACCTAGGGAGCACTTACACTCTGGCACTGATCAGCAGTGGCAGAGTGTCCAAAGAATCTAAACCAGCAAAAACGAAATCCAGCACAGCATCAAAAATACAGGAGGTAGAGGCAAAAAGATAATGGGAAACCACGCCAAAGATGCCAGGTCTAACACCGCTGTTCGGAACAACTTTGAATTTATGATCCAATTTCACCTTTTTCATGCTTTCTTTGACCAGATCTCTGATTGTACACAGGAACGCTAGCCCAAATTCTTAAGTTTGGTACAGCTAATATTCTGGAATAGTGACGTGTTTTCAATATTTTACCACAGCGGCACCTCACTAATATTGTTAAAAATATTCTCTGTGATCCCCCTCCTATTTGTCATATGTGAGGTCCTGTTTTGATTTAAAAGAAACTTTTTTATGGATATTGCATGAAACATAAACACAATATTTCTCTGCAAAATGTTTGTAACACACTCATAAATTAAAGGGAAACCGTGTTTAAAGCAATCTATTTAAGAATTATTCCAGGTCATCAAGGCAAAACTCTGCAGAAAAGAGCTGGCACCATCAAGGAGTGGGGGGGAGCTGAAAGACTGAGGCACTGGGTCAGAGCCCACTTTGCCCATGCCTTTAAAGGTTTCTGCAGGCCATTTTGCTGGAGGATGCCCAGAGCCCGGAACAAGATTGTGAGAGCACTGCAGAAAAAGTGGCTGTTACAAGGGGCAGGGGATGCAACTTGACCCGGATTTTGGGAGGGCTAACACTCCCAGCCAGGGCTGGCTCTAGCGTTCGTGGCACCTGGTGCAACAGTCTTTTTTGACACCCTCTTGCCCATGACCTCCTTCACCATGCATTTCCGCACTACCATTCTCTAACAGTGTACCTCATCTCTCCACAGCCTCTCTCTGAAGTACATTTAATTTTTTAATAGTGATTCTCATAGTTCACATATAGTCAGTTCTGAATTCTGCATGATACACATTCCTTGCAGCAGACACATTAACCTTCTGCACTACTTTATGATGGGTCTAAACTACCACTAGAAAAAATTTCGATCTCTCACCAGTAGGAACTTTATTCGCTAACGTTTTCTTGACATTTTTATTGCTGCCTGAAAACTGCTGGATGCACAAGGAAGTTCATGTGCTTTTAAACCAAAAGTTATTTGTAAACAAAGCTCCCTCCCAACCCCCCCCAAAAAAAAGTCAGCGGCTCTACTCCCAGCAATGGGGCAGAATGAGAATTTCCAGAAATGGGGTCAGAGCTAACATCCTAGCCATTATATGTGTACGAACAAGTGACACATTGTCCAGTTTAAACATATTGGACAAACCTGATAGTCTAACAAACATATTTTTGTAGATTTGACACTATTTCTAGGCTTCAACTCATTGCAAGTCTAGAAAAATGTTCCTCCCCATAGTTGGCTGGAGGTACAGTTTTAGTTTGCCCAATGATATGTAAAATATTTAAGGTCTAAATGTGCATTGCACAGGGGGTTGTCCTGCCCACATTTTTGTTACATTGAGTACAATATTTGATTGGGCCCTCATCCTCCTAGACCTCTCCGCGGCCTTCGACATTGTCTGTCACCGTACACTAGTGCAGCGACTCAGCAACGTCGGAATCCAGGAGAAGGCACTGGAGTGGATCATCTCCTTCCTCGCTGGAAGGACACAGAGAGTCCGCCTCCCCCCGTTCAGATCTGAAGCCACCAAAGTCATCTGCGGCGTTCCTCAAGGCTCCTCGCTCAGTCCAACCCTCTTCAACGTCTACATGAGCCCCCTCGCAGACATCGCACGCCAGCACAACCTCAACATCATCTCCTACGCCGACGACACCCAGCTGATTCTCTCCCTCACCAATGACCCCGCCACCGCCAGAGCCAACATTCACGAAGGGATGAAAGAGGTAGCTGAATGGATGAAGAACAGCCGCCTGAAACTGAACTCGGACGAGACGGAAGTCCTCATCCTGGGATCCTCACCCTCCGCCTGGGACGACTCCTGGTGGCCCCCCGCCCTAGGCAGCGCACCCAAACCAACAGACCACGCACGCAACCTGGGCTTCATCCTGGACTCCTCCCTCTCCATGACCAGACAAGTCAACGCCGTCTCCTCGTTGTGCTTCAACATCCTGCGCATGCTACATAAGATCTTCCGGTGGATCCCAACCGAGACCAGGAAGACGGTCACCCAGGCCCTCGTCACCAGCCGGCTGGACTACGGCAACTCCCTCTACGCCGGAACCACCGCCAAACTCCAGAAGAGACTCCAGCGGATCCAGAACGTCTCAGCACGACTCATCCTGGACATCCCCCGTCGCAGCCACCTCTCCGGACACCTGAGAGACCTGCACTGGCTCCCGGTGAACAAGAGAATCACCTTCCGACTCCTCACCCACACACACAAAGCCCTACACAACCAAGGCCCAGGATACCTCAACAGCCGCCTCAACTTCTACGCTCCCAAACGCCAGCTTCGATCGACCGGCCACGCCCTCGCCGCCGTCCCCCGCATCCGAAGAGCCACCACAGGGGGACGGTCCTTCTCCTACCTCGCCGCCAAGACATGGAACTTACTCCCGACCCACCTCCGCCTGACCCAGGACCACCTCGCCTTCAGGAAGCAACTCAAGACCTGGCTGTTCGAGCAGTAGCGGACCCCCCTCCCCAGCGCCTTGAGACCCCCTGGGTGAGTAGTGCGCTATATAAATGCTTTGATTGACTGATTGATTGATTGATTTGGCAGAAGGTGTGTGCTGCCATTGGATTGGATTGGATGCAGATTTATAGAGCGCATGGTTACCCTGGAGCGTGCCCGTGCTATAGAACCCAGACTACTGAAAACAGAGACTGAGATTAGGGGCCCTGAGGAAACAGAAAGGTTTTTAGAAGCTTCCGAAATCGAAGAAGGCTTGGTTCCGCTCTAAGCTTCAGCGGTAGAGAATTCCACAGGGTTGCTGCATTGATGGAGAACCGCCGTCCACCTCAACGCGCCCTTTTTGCTCTATGAATTTTAGCTAAGCAGTCGTGATCTGAGCGAAAGGGCCTGTAAGCTTTGTACAGGAGCACAAGGTTCTTCAAAATAGGGGGCCCCTTGTCTTGTAACGATTTATGGGCAATGCAAAGGGATTTAAACTTTATCCTTTCACGAATAGGCAGCCAGTGCAGCATTCTGAGCGCTGGTTTCGCTGATGACATTGTTCGGGTGCCTGTCAGCAGCCTAGCTTCCATTGAGAAACAGTGCTTGTCGTACACCTGTTGGATCCTGAGGGGAGTTTAGTCACCCAAAAAAAATTAATAAGGTGGTAGTCTGCAATGGGAAGACTTCTTCACTAAGTGGTAATAGTATTGGCTAATAATGTTCCTGAAGCATCACGACATGGTGCTCCCTCATTCAAAATAGCTGTGCCATCGACATTAAATCTGCAAAGGTGTCTCTGCAGGTTTTTTTCTTCTCCATTTAGGTTTGTGCTATGAACAATTAGCAATTGGTTCTTCCCTTCCATCACAGTACTCCGACGGACATGCCTGTTGCTGCAGCCCCAACATGCCACATGCTGATCCTTTCTTCTGCATCAATGCACTGTCTCAGTTTGCTCTCCCAACTACAGCTGCCAGCACACTAGCGGCTCCCCAAAGCCATGAGAGCCAGATTCACAGTTAAAGGGATAGCATGGACCACAAGGCTCACTTTTGACTATTAATTGGGAAAAATTATAGATAGGCTAAGAGAGCGACAGCCTTAGCCACTTTTTAAATGTAAGCACTTATATCCACTTTACCATTAGACAATGCTTTTTTTCATTACAAAATCCCTGCTCCTGTCCTTTTTTGTAGATGCAGTGCACACTCAAATCTTAAACTGTTCCTGCTACACCCTGCAAATTCTGCTCACTTGTGCATACTAAAGGTCTATGTAATGGAGGGATGTGATACTTCCCTCAAATTCCAGCAAGCAAAACAAGTTAACAGATTTCCTGTAGGTGGTTTAAGGAGAGTGGGTTCACTCCTCAAAACTTTTTTGAAACTTTTGGGGTCAAACTTGTTAAAACCCCTCTGAGTGGGATGTCTCCAGGGTGAGTGATGTGCTTGTTTGCGTGGTGTGAGTGCTTGGTGAGTGCTGTGCCTTTGTGAGTGAAGGGTGAGCTGTGTGACAGAGATGAGTGCCTATGTGAGTGCACAGTCAGCGATACAACTGTGTGAGAATAGGGTGGGAGCAGTGACTGCAGGGTAAGTGATTGTGACCATATGAGTTTGGGTGAGGGTGAAAGTGCAGACTAGGCAAGTGGCCTAACTAAATTTGAATGGGCCCCCCAGCCAACTACATGGAGGGGGCCCCTCCGGACTCACTCAGGAGCACTCAGGCCAGGGTGCTGTTCTGAAGGGACCCCCTGGAGCTAGGGCCCCCGCACCCCAGGGGCTGCGGGGGCCTTTGTTACACCACTGGAGTAGGACGAATGAATGCATGGTTAGGGCTGTGCTTGTTTGAGTGAGATTACAGAGTAAGCAGTGAAAGAGACAAGTGAATGAAGTGTCACATGAGTGCGGGGTGAGTTGTCTACTCATGTGACTGGAGGGTGAGTACAGGGTGATCAGTGCAAGTGCATGGTGAGTCATGTGAGTGCAGTGTGATCATTGTGAGTGCAGTATGAACGGTGTGCTCATGTGACCATAAGGTAAGTGGAAGAACGGCATGAGTTCATGTTGAGTGGCATGAGTGTAGTGTGGTTGCTCTGAGTGCAGGGTGAGCGGTGATCTTGTGTGAGCCCAGGGTAAGAGGAGGTGGAACAGAATGAGTGCATGGTAACAGCGTGAGTGGATGGTGAGCAGTGTGATGGCTGTGAGTATGGTGATAGGTGAGTGGAGTGTCATGTGCACGAAGGGTGAGTGGTGTGACCATGTGAGAGCAGGGTAGGAGGAGGTGAATGGCGTGTGTGCATGGTGAGCAGTGTGATTGCTGTGAGTGTAGGGTGAGCATGAAAGTGAAGGATGAGAATTAGGAGTGGGTTGTCTGAATGCAGGATCTATTCCCAGACACCTGAAATAACTAAGCAATAGTTTAACATATCTGAAACCCTGTGCCAGCGTTTGATCACATGCTACTATGGCATCAATGAAGGATGGAGGGTGGAAGAAACAAATAATATGCTGATCCTGCAACAAACCTTCAGTCTCATGATTAGGGTTGCCAGATAAGTATTTTGATGGCCCAGCTAGTACAAAAACATGCAAAATCACATACAACTGGTATTGTTTAACACTTATCTGTGCATACTTCAAACAGCAAATATAAATTGAAAGCCCTTTTAAATGTGTTCTAGGGCTGCATTAATGATCCAGGAAGCTCTTTATATGATCATGGATGCTCAATCTAAATGGTTTGAGAAGCTGAAGATGAGCTTCTTTACTAAACCTCCCACATTTAAGAACCCCTCCTCCTCAGAAGGCAAACCCTACATGGTAAGACAGGGCCTGTAGGTCACCTAGGCAATTTCCTTAGTGCCCTAAAAAGAGGGTTCTCACAGGATATATAGACAGCTAAAGCAGACAACAAACTAGTCTAGAAATGTGCAAAATCTATATGGAACACAGTAAGTGGAATGACATTTTTTCTGCAACACTTTCAGGGGACCAGGTTGCTTAATTTATTTATACATGTTTATATAGCGCGTACTTAAGCGAAGGTGTCTGAGTGCTTTACAATAGAACCAGTTACATTACATAATGACTTTCCGAGTACATGATTTAAATATAAGGTACGAAACAGGTACATGAATCTAAACACAAAAGGAAAATGTTACAATGATGTTTACGAAAGACATGCAGTTTAAACTAAGAGTGTAGTCATATTCTGCCAGTATTAGCAGGAAGTGAGCGCAACGAATATAGGCATAACATAATGTTATTATATAGCATAATATTATGGTCTTGGCTGGTTGGTTAGTTCGAAGATTAGTCCAAACAACAACCAAGTGGCCCATCCGCTAGTTATGTCCCCACGGTCGCGCTACATAGGGGGGAGCAAGCCAGGCTGTTATCAATGTGCTCCAAGTAGGACAACCTTCCCGGTTGTCCACCGGCATTGCACCAGGCATCAGGGAGCGGATGAGTACTGCAGGCTGCGGGAGGCTGAGCACTGCAGGCTGGGGGAGGCTGAACTGCAGAGGTGCTCAGCGATGGTCTCCTCACTTTCAATATGGCCTTCAGATTCTCACTATTCCCAGCAACCACAGCTCACGGCATCCTGGAGACTGGAGAGTCAGCAGCAGACTGCTCCCCCAGTTTGTCCCAACTCGAGTTCATCCCTTTCCTGTTGAATGAGGTCTCTCCTCTTCCCTGAGGGAAATGGGGAGAGCAGGGGAAGCAGTGCTGGTGCCGTCTGCAGGTACCTTTAAATGAGTGGGGGGTTGGATCACTTGTCCTGCCAACCTGGATTACTCAGGTATTCGGTACGTCCCTCTGTAAAAAACCCTCATACACTCGAGATGGAATCGTGGGTAGCGGTATATCTTGATTCTCCGCTGAATTTATCTAGTGTCTGCATAATCACAGGGTTCTTTGGTATGCAGCCTCCGCCCGGAGGTAGTCATCCATGGTTGTGTGCAGTAGTGTCCAGTGATTAGTGAAAGTGGTGAATCTAAAATAACTCGAAGAGCCAGAGCGTGAATTTTATTATTCTGGGTTCGAGCCAGTGAAGTTGAAAATATCGTTGGTATGCGTTTCTGAGAATTATTAGGGTTCTCTACGCTACCTATTTTCGTGAGTTAAAAGGTCGACATGTTTCAGCCCTTATTCGTCAAAGTGATCGTCGGGCTTTCTTCAGGACCAGGTGAGGAGGTGAGAAGGGGTTTTTTATATCCCCTTCCTTATGAGGTCAATTTTTGTGCCTGTTGAAAAAGGGGGATGTGTCAGTTTAAGGGAGGGTGTTATACAGGGCGTTTTCTATATACAGACATACGCCAAGACATACAAGATGAAATCAGAAGTGCAAATTCTGAAGCAATTCTGGGTGAATCATTTTAAATATTCACAAAGTAGTTCCTCCCTAACCTTTGCAAACCTTGATTACCCTGAATTTAAGGTGTCATCCACACTCCACTCTGTGCCTGCCGTTTATAAATGGCTTCATCGATTACCTCTTGGTTGTGATAACAACTCTCTGGTCCTAGGGGGAACCAAAACACCGCCCTATTATTAGCGAACAATACTTTATTAGTATTAAAAAAACAAGGGCCTAGAGACCCTTTTGTGTAAGTTCAACATATTCTGTCTAGAACATGGGCTGGCAATTAACGCAAGCTAGAAAAAAATAACGGCCATCAATCCCCATAGAGGTTTCAGAGGAACAATCAAGTTGGAAGGGGATGAGTTGGAGACAGTGTTAGACTTTGAGTACCTTGGCATTTGCCTCTCTAGTGCAAATATTGTCTCACACCATCCTCATCAGGTGCCTGCAAGAGACTGGCATCCAAGGGCCTGCTTTCTGCTGGATCTGCTTCTTCTTAATGGATAGAACACAAGCTGTCAGCCTGGCACCTTACTGTTCGTAAGCCCACAAACTCATCTGTGGAGTGCCTCAAGGTTTATAACTTATCATGCTCTTCAACACATACACAATCTATATGGACAACATAATCTGAGCACACAACGTGAACATCCTCTCCTACACAGATAACACACAACTCATACTCTTCCTCTCGGATAACAACCCCTAAATAAGAAACAAGTTCCCCATCTGCATGACCAAAGTCCCTAACTGGATGAAAGCCAACTGTCTCAGGTTCAACACCCACAAGACAGAAGTAGTGATCTTTGTCAGGAACACCTCACCATAGGACTCAAATTGATGGTCAGGAGAACTTGAACCCACACCAACACCCATCACACATACCAGGAAGCTCAGAATAATCACCAACTGGAAACTGGACATGACCGAACAAGTCAATGCCACCACTGCATCCTGCTTCCACACCCTGAAAGTGCTGAAGAAGATCTTCAAATGATTCAAAAGCACTAGAAAAACTGTCACTCAGACCCTAGTGATCAAAACGTTGGGCTATATGAATACCCCCTATGCCAGAATCACAAAGGAACTCATTAGAACTCCTCACACAGGCATTCAAGGCACTGCACAACGTAGGCCCTACCTATCTGAACAGTTGCTTCTTCTTCCACCAACCACCAAGACACCTCCATTCTGCAGGACTCCTACTCATATACATCCCACGAGTACACAGAACCAGATCAGGATGGGCCTTCTCTTACATCATTCCTAAAGCGTGGAACATCCTCCTATTCCACTTCAAAGCCTATTCTCTTCTTGAATTCCACTAGAAGCTAAAGAAAAACCTGATTTTCCAATTAACCAACTAATTACAGGTAGGGCTGGGCACACACACCTGCTCAGTGCTAGGGTACCCCCCTGATAGAGTAGTTTGTACATACACACAATATAACTTTAAAAGAGAACACAAATACTTTGGTAAGATTTACAAAGCCATGCAAGCGGTGATTTACGCTGCCTTGCATTACATTGAAAAGAAATGTAATGCAATGCATTGGCTTGCCCTGAGTGTTATATTTCATAGTGGTAGGCATTACATGGGTAGAGCATGGGCATTTGAAAGTGAAAAGTGAAAGTGAAAATTCTTTATTGTTGCATGAACATTCCTGTGCATATACACAGGGAATGTGACAGAGACTCAGATTTACTGAAATCAGTAATCATGGTTTTGCACCAAAATGGTACACCACTACGACTATGACGTAACAACGATGAGCATGTTTATTTCTTTTTGTTACTTCCTCTTTCTATGCGTGATGCATTCTGCCTCCCTGCACAAAAAACAATCCTGCCCGTAACTCAGGCATCCTTACACCATGGTGCAAGCATGCCTGTGTTTATACCAGGCAGCCTCAAGAGCACTAGCACAGGTAGACCGCTTTAGAACATCATATCTTAGTAGAGATGGTGCTGTTAGGCTCTCTCCAATTAATGCAACGCATTGTAGCAGCTTTGCCTCTACATACATACATAGAGAATAAAACCCCAATGAAACAAATGCTTAAATTCCTCACCTGGAACATCAAAGGGCTGAATAGCCCCTGTAAAACACGCCAAATGTTTGCATACCTTGGTAGGCATGGCATCTCAGTGGTGTTTCTGTAGGACCCTCATCATACCACAGCCATGTGTTAGAAACTAGGTCTCTAGTTGGCAGAGGTATGCACCATGTCCAAGTAGGGACCAAAATACTAGCCAGGGTGAGCTAGATACACACCAAAAGATAACTTGTGCTCACCCTCTAGCAGCTTTGCACAGAGCAGTCAGGCTTAAAGTAATTGTATAACCCACACACATTAACACAATGGAACGCCTCAAATATACTACTCACAGGTTTAGAAAAATAGAGAATACTTTTATGCATATAACAAGACCAAAATGACAAAACTCCAATAAGTATAACCGGAGTTATGAATGTTTAAATAATAAACCCAAACTAGTGCTTAGAAGTCAAAAGCGCACTAAGCACTATTTTTGGTTTATTCTTTATAAAAATCATAACTTCTACTTATTGGAGTTTTGTCATTTTGGTCTTGTTATATTCATAAAAGTATAAAAATATAGTGCTTAGAAGTGAATAGCGCAAATAGCCGTTTAACAGTCAGAAGTGTAGGTGCTAAATACAAAATACCAGTGGCAGGAATTAGGTGGGAGAGGGTCAAAATCAAAATCATGCAATGGCTAACTTAAAATGTATGTGTTGGAATGTTGCAAGGCTGAACCAATCTCGTAAACGCCGGTTAATTAGGGAGGAACTTCGTATTTTAAAACCACCCCTACTAGGATTAACTGAGCCTTTCCTAGTGAACAAAGATAGGTCACTATTGGGACAGCTTGGATATAATATACTAATATGCACTTTGCAAACAGTTTCCATATGCGGGGTTGCTATACTGAAATTTAGGCCCTTAGCAGCTACAGTTTTGTGTACATTGTCTGATACTAATGGACGATGGGCAATAGCTCAGTTGCTAATAGAGGGTTGCACAGCTATGATTTGTGTTGTTTATGGTCCCAATTTGCACTCCCCTGAGATTTTCGATTATTTAACTGCCGAATTATTGGGTTGGGATGGGGATCTGATAGTCTTGGGGGATTTTAATTGCATTATGGAAAGCAAAATAAATACCACTAACAGCATGGCACGGGCCAGAATGGTCAGAACAAGAGCAGCGCTACAGGAATTGTTGCATATCCATCAGCTGGATGATGCCTGGAGGGTACTGTTTCCAACACTGTCAGGATTGACATTTTATTCACATGCGCATAAGCACTACTCCTGTACTGACATGTTTTTAATTAAGAGATCACTGCTGGAAAATGCACGGATGGAGGTTTGCCCTAAGATCATATCTGACCACAATGCAGCTGTGATAACTCTGCAGAAACAGTTTGGAGTTAGAAAATCGCCCCGGGCTTTCTCATTTCCCAGAAACCTATTTAGCAATTCTGAATACCAGGTATATATTCGAAGGGCATTGAAGGAGTACTTGAATAACAATCTCAGCACTGCTAATATCGCAGGTGTATGGGACTACATCAAAGCATTTGTTAGGGGGGAGACAGTGCAGTTTATACTAGTGCAAAACTGGCGGGCAGCAGAGGAGGTAGAGCAGGTTCTGCATGTGTACTTACACTTAGAGCGGCAGCACGCTGGGGCAATCGCATTCAAGAATCCAGGGGCACCGTCAATTTACTTATGGCTCTTAAACACTCAATCTGAAATCAATAGAAGGTTTTTGGATAAAATCACTATTAATTATCACAAGCATAAACCCATGCAATATGAATATGGGGAGAGAGTGGGGCGGGTATTGGCTCTTCAGATTGCCAACCAAAATGCCAGGTCTAATATTAAAATTATCAAAGGAGAGCGCGGTCTGTCTTTCACGCAACCACAGGATATAGTTGAGCAGTTTATGCCAATGTATATTCTTCTGTCACCCCATTTAGTAAGCACACCTGCAATGAGAACTTGCAGGAGAGCTTTTTGCCTTGTCTCAACCCTTTGGATGCCGACAAATTATAGAAAGATATTGTACTAACTGAGGTTGAAAAAGCCATTGAGTCCCTACCCTCTAGGAAAGTGGTTGGCGAGGATGCTATCCCGCTGAAATTTTAGAAGACATTCAGTGATCTATTGGCACCAGTATACCTGCAATTCAGTACTGATATTACTAATGGGGGTGATGCTCCCGCCTCATGGATCGTAACCAATATTGTGGTATTTCCTAAAAAGGGGAAGCCGATTGACGATAGAAGTTCCTATGGCGAGGTATCTTTAATCAACACGGATGCCAAAATCTTTTCTAAAATTTTTACTTCTCGTCTTGCTCCTCTCATTCACAACTTAGTATCAAAGCAACAGCATGGCTTCATTCCTGGCAGAGATACAACGGCCCTCATTGGCACTGCCATAGCTGCTTTTGACATCTCTTGCAAACTTAACAAACAGATTGGCATGGTTATGCTCAATGCATAAAAAAAATTTGATAGAGTGGCCTGGGAGGATTTATGACTTACCATGACAGTATTTGGTCTTGGACCCAGGTTTATCTCTACTGTACAGAAGCTTTACAAGGAACCAGTTGCCACATTTAAATTGAATGGCATGACATCTTCCATTTTTGACGTCCAACAGGGGACACTGCAGGGATGTCCATTGTCCCCCTTACTGTTCGCCCTCTATATCGAGCCATATATAAGGCCTTTGATGCTCAATGAAGGGATTTCCCCTGTATGCCTTAATGGCATGGAACTTAAGGTCACCGGATATGCTGACGATATCGAAGTCTTTTCTGCTAACCCTGGAGAAGCAGTTACACATATTACGCAAGAGGCAAAGTCATTCGGCTCCTTTTCGGGTTATAAATTGAACTTAGCCAAAACTCAGACGATTGTCAACTTTCAATCGGATGCATTGCCTTCAGCATTAGGGGTCACACAAACAGCAATTTATCTCGGGGTCTGTCTTAGTAGCCAGATCATCGATATTGTAACTCTGAACTACGAACCTCTTTTGACGACAGTATCGGCTAAACTGGGCAGTTGGCATCGACTCACGCTAAGTATATACGGGAGGTGTAACGTTACAAGAATTAATATTCTTCCTAAATTTCTATATTTGTTTCGCTCAATCCCATTGCGGGTGCCTTGGTCATTTTTTAAGAAATTAGATAGTGTCATAGGCAGTTTTATTTGGCTTACAGGTGTGCTAGGAGGTCTCTCAAATTTATTAAATTACCATATGTACGTGGGGGCTTTAAGGTCCTAGATTTTAGGCTTAATTACTGGGCTTCTTTTGTCGGTCAGATTCGTGGATTGCTCTGGGGACTGGACGCTGGCTCTGCCTTGCTGTGTTAGCTTGCGGCCCATCGGTTGGGTTCATGCTGTATAAAACGTCTGATCCCAACTACTACAAGCGAATGAAGTTCAATGTAGTTAAAGACATTAGCCGAATATGGCAAGAAATTAGTAAGCAATATCCGCTTCCTGTGCTGCATCAATACACGCTGCCCAACATATTTCAGGATCTTATTGGGAAAGATTGGTAATGCAAGGGCATTACCCGGCTTGGTCATCTGTATGATGGACGGGGGTTCTGCTCATTTGCTGTGCATAAAGACGAGTTTGGCCTTTTGTAAAATAAGTTTTTTAAGTATTTGCAGGTTAGGCACTTTTTCATATGAGGCAAAAAGGTATTATCAATGCCGAACTCATCTGGTATATTGTCCGGCTTATATACGTACTCTGGCTGAGGGGCTATTGGTCTAGCCTTTCAGCAATTCCTGCCTAGTGCCGGTGAGGATAGCTTACAGATCATGGCTAAATTGAATCAGGCCGTGAAAACTGAAATAACGGCAGAGGAAATACAGGCATCCATGGGCGTATTAGACCAAGGCGTTACATTGGTTAATCTGAAGTTGCAGCAACATCGGGTAGTATACATGCTGTATTATACACAATAGATTATATCTAAGTGGGCCTCTTGATCTTCTGAAAAGTCATTCTGTCCGAAGTGTCAAGTCTATACCGCAGACCTCAGACATATGTTCGTTGACTGTCCAAGGCTGAATAGGTTTTGGAGTGTTGTATTTTTAGTTCACTCCTTGGCCCAAACTTTCAACTTATGGAGAAATAAATATTTCTTGGGATTAAAAGTGAGGAGCTGTGTAAACTTGTTGGCTACTATTATTATAGCATTTGCCCGGCTCTGTGTAGCTAGAGTCTGGATTGATAATGCCAGTCCTAGTGTTAATGACCTCTGGGTTTTACTCAGACAGACATATGAGATGGAACTCGCCTTGGCTCAAGCTAGAGAGCTCTTTGAATAAATTCGACCAGATTTGGACTGGTATTTAATGGGGGTAAAAAGGCACTATCATTTTATATTATGCTCTGTTATGGCCATATTTCAGATCCTTTGTTAAAAAAATATTATGTTTTTGGGGGTGGGGGGGGGGGGGGGGGAGAGGTTGTTGCTCTATAGATTATGACCAGGATTGTTTTCTCCAACACCTGATTCAATTGTCGCCTCTTTTACTGGACTACTGTACAAGTCAAAAACGAAAACTACAGAGTTATGTATTGTTGACACTTCTATATTATTCTTGTGATGTATATCTTATTTTTGGCTAAAAAAAGAAAAAAAGGAACTCAATAGTGCTAGGGGGTTACCTGAAGTCTCTCTACACCAGGGTAAGTTCAGGCCGACCACAATCGAGAACAGGCTGGCTACAAGACTCAGGCAGGTCTTGCTGACACACTATCTTGGATGGAGCAAGTGTTGATGTTGAAGACTCAATGCGAGGAGTGGAGGAAGTACTCGTCATTGTTGATCGCGTGGATGGAAGTGAAGCGTTGGTGCCAATCATCGCAGTGGACGAAAGCTTCTTCTACAGACTCCTTCACGATGCAGATGCTGCATCATCATCGAGCCGCGCTGTCTGTCACTGTCGAACCACGCAGTCCGTCATTGTGATGTCTTTGATCAGTTTCATTATCGGCATAAAAGGCCAATGAGTGGGTTCTGATCACTGCAAAGTCATCACTGCATCGATTTTGAAATAAAAACAGCTGCAGAACGCACTTCAAAGGCCCAGAACTGGTTTCGCACCTCAGGCAGGGTAGGCCTCACGGATGGCAGAGTCCAACAGCAGCAGTGAGGTTGTAGGAAGTCTTTGATGGCCCTGAGACTTCAGAAACAGGGGCAAGCCCTGGGAGTCACTCTGGGTTCAAGTGAGATGGATCCAGTCCTTGTCCTGAGCAAGGCAGCTCAGCAAAGCAGAAATCAGTTACTTCAGAGCAGCAGTCAGGCAAAGTGGCAATCCATGTAGCACAGCAGAGGTCTTCATATGTCCAGTTGTGTTCTGTCTTGGTAGGGTTAGAGCCCTACTATGTGTACCCAGTTGTGCCTTTGAAGTGGGGGTGACTTCAAAGCAAGCCCTTGAAGTGCACAGATCCCCTTTCATCCATACCCTATCTGCCATGCTATCTGAGGGAGCTAATCAGCCCTTTGTGTGGGACACAGGACACTGCATATTCAGTTGTAAGTGTTAGCTACCCCTCCCTCTTCCTGCCCAGGAAGACCTATCAGAATATAGGTGAATGCGGATGAGTTCTGTGTCACAAACCACACTTTCTGTGTTTGTGGGTGTCTAGAGGGAATGCAAAGTGTAGCTGTCACTCATGCCAGATGTGTATTGAAGACAGGCTGTAGGGCATACACAGCAGGAAGAACAGAGGAATGCCCAGTAAAAAACACCAAAGGGCCTTGACTCAACTCAGCAAGGCTGAGTCTATACAAAATCAAAACGAAATAATTGCCAGTACTGAGTAACCATTCTAAAGAATAATTCTTGCGAGATTATATGAATGAAACATATAAGTCCATCTAGGAATAAATCCATCATTTGTTTTATTTTATAAATTCATTTCAAGCACATGTTAACAACATTTCAAAACCACAAATAATAAACCATGTTTCAAAACCAAAGCAAAAAAAGGCTATGTACAATTCTCTACATTCAAATGTGACACCCACAGACACTCCAGATTCGCACTCACCCACTCTTTGCCACACTCACTTCACAAGAACTGTCCACTCTTACACATAACATCCACAAAAAAACCAAAGCTAATAAAAAGCTGGTGAACAAATTCCTAAATCCCTCCACCAAACCACAAATCACGATCCTTAGTGGTAGTGATGTAGGGATACTTTTTCAATTGTTACCCTCTCCTACATCAAACAGAAAATAATTCAGTCTGTTATAAATCTAATACAAATATTCAATTTGTCTGGCAGGGAAAAACAGATAGGGTCGACTTGTTTCAAACCCGACCCTTTGTCGGGTTCTCTTCAGGACCAAGACAATCTGAAAGACAAAACATGAACGCTCTTCAACAACACCACCCTTAAAAAACAACATTACACCATAACGCCTCAGCCACCAAAGGCTTCTGCATACCTGAATTCCTGTACCAAGAGTTCAAAAAGAAATATTTCTGAAGGGTCACTTATTTTGGTGTATAAACATCTAAAAGAGACAAAACGGCACACATAGCCCTGAACCGCACCTTAAAACTAGATCCCAGGGATATACTAGGTGAGTGGACGCAGCAACCGCTACCTTTAGAAACATTATAGATGCTCACAATCTAATGGACCTATGGCGGTCACATCACAACAAGACATTATGCATATATCTACAGCTTACAATGCGTGGTTAAGGTTGGACTACTAGTTATCTCTTAAAGATGTGAGCACTAGAACAGTGGGCATATGTCATTTGGCCATGACATTATCAGATCACACTTAAGTACTGGTTTCAGTGTCTACTTATAATGCGTACACATATATGATGTGTGACATACGAAAAGATATTGTGGTCCAAGATGAGATTTAGCATGAAACTAAGGAATATTTCTGGGGCAATATAAATTCTGTTCCCGAAATGAGAGGTTGAAATGATGAACAGTGAGGCATGCATCTTCAAACATAGCAGTGTGCTTTACTCGCTTGGAGCCATATTAATACACTCAAGAGCAAAATCAAAGAGCTTGAACAGCCCTGAAATCCTCATCAGACTCGGCTATACTTGTACAAATAGGAAGGAAAGTCACTGAATACAATAAGAAAGCGTTGCAGAAGATTAAATATATGGGTAAATACGCTGAGGCATGAAGATATAAGGGAGAGTGAACAGATACACAGATAAAAAGATACTATATTGAAGGAAAACTATGAGAGAGATTCACAAAACAGAAGTACAAATTGATCGTTGGATCAAACTTCCATTATTCAGAGCAAGCCATATATATGTAAGATGGTAATACTCCTGCAACTGCTATATGACTTTATTAATATATCCCTGTTCCTTTATCAAAGGCCTTTTTAAAAAAAAAAAAAATTGATTTTTATATAGTGCAAACTAGACCCTTGGATATCAGGTATCAGAGTGCTTTACATGAGCATCAGTTTCGTTACAGATGGACACATTATTTTTTTAGGCATGGGTAGATTAAGTGATTAAGTGGACCCTACATGGCATAGGCCTAGTGTCTTGTCCTGCATGTGAATCATAAAAGTCGTAGAATTTCAGATTTTTTTTTTGTTTCAGGCCATAGACCTTAAGCTATGGGGGATCCCAGAGATGCAAGGACTGGTTGGAAGCAGAGGCTTACCTTGGGAGCACCAGGAGGCCTCAGGAATTTCAACTTTTGGCTCAGGATCAGGAGTGCTTTCCAAGACATTGGATGTCTGGAGTTAATTCATGGGGAGAGATTTATGAAACTCTGCTGACTAGCCTGTGGGTGTTTGCACTGGGCCCTAGGGATAGGATGCCGTACTAGGATACATAGGACAAATCAGTCCTCCTTTCACTGCAGATGATTTTGCCATCCCTCTCTTTCTCTTGTGTCACTGATGGCCTGAGAGGAGAGTTAATTACTTATTGGATTTTGGTGCTCATTTCTGGACCTGTAAGGCACTCTAAATGACAATTTCAATTTAGACACGTAGAACCCATTTAGTCCTACAAGAATAACAGACAAGAAAGATTTAGACCCTAAAGGTTTCAGATTGAAAGTCATACAGAAATCAAGTAATATATTAAAAATCAATTGTTCAATAATCAGAGTGCAAAGCTCAGTTAAAGTACAGAAACAATCAAACAACTCAATAAAGTTCAGGTCAACAAAATACAGTATAAAATTGAAGAGCAATCCGGCATGGACTCGCCTCCTAATCTCAGCTAGAAATGGACCATAACGCATATAAAAAGAGAATACATTTATAGGGTTCTGAACAAAGGATTTCATACATTCAATACAGTTTAACATGGCTCACAAAGAATAAACCAATCATAATTAAATAGACAACTCTTGCAAGAAAATACATTTCAAAAGTCTTTCATAATCCTATTACATGGAGCCTCTCACGGACGCCATTTGTAACAGAACAAATATTGCTACATTTCATGTAATTCTGCTAAAACAGCTAGGTATCCTAGCTTCTGATCGGGCAGAGAGCATATGAATAAAAAAGCAGAAGCCTGGGTTCAGCTTCCACGTCATCGACTTTGGTGGACAGCTTCCAAGGCAGGAAGCACAAAATTCTCGTCTGCCACCCAAGCAGGAGTTGAATCTTGAAGCACGTCAGATGAGGTAAGTTCCAATACTAGAATGTGTGGGTTTCTGAATGTGTGCATGCAAGTGTTTCTATGTATGTATGTTTATTTGCAGGTATGGTGCATGTCTTTGTTAATAGAATAAAAACAAATGTGATTGCATTTTTATTAATTTTTGTTTGAAAAATATTTTTTATTGCAGAAGTACAAGTCTCACAATTCTTCCATACAGAACTGTTACCTCTGGCTGCAACAGGGCGCCGGACTCTGTTCAATTCCGTACACAGCCATTAAGCCCACATCCCAGGGGTCGGGCGGCGTTAAGTGGGAGAATGACAGAAGCAAGAGCACCACAACAAGCTGTAATCAGTTTATAGAAATTTTCCATATCCGCTTTTCCTTATTTTTATTTCCCCCCCCTTTTTGTTTCCTCCCCCCTCCCCCGTGTACTCCTAACCTATCCCCAACTACCCATCCCTCCCCCCGAATCTCACCACCTACGCATGTGAGCTTGTCTAGTCTGCATCTGTGAATGTGGTCAGGAACAAATAAGTGTCTAATCATGTGATGTGCCTGGCGTGTCTTGGGGAGTGTCGACGTCAGCATCAGGTCCTTCCTCTTCATCGTGCGATGCACAGCCACGTAAGGCCTGCACTAATGCTTCCCACGCAGCTGCTGCGTCCAGCGCCTTGTCGTCTAGTCTCCGGCGTGCCATTTGGTATCGAAGTGTGCTTTCGCTAGCAGCCCATTTCAGTAGCTCTTTGAGCCATCTTCTGTACGTGGGACCTGATCTCATCTTCCAAAGTCTCGTGATTTCTCTTTTGGCCAGGAGAAGGCCCATATCAATAAATTTGCTTGTGATCTTATTTTTGGGAGTATGTGGGAACCAATGTAACACACTGGTAGCCATATCAAATTGCAGTTGTCTCTCTGTCACTGCATTCAGCGTGTCACCCACCGCCCGCCAGTAGTCCCCAGTGCAGGTCAGGACCACATCATATGGTCCAGCTCCGCCTCCTCTGTAGTACATCTGGGACATGCTGCCTCGTCCGCTCCGAAATATTTCTTGATTTTACCAGGCGTTAAGTAGGCCCTGTGGAGGATAAAGAAATATATCTGCTGAAAGCGTGCGTTCCTCGTACTCTTCCGTGCCCGTCGCAAAATATGCGCCCAGGCTGCTTCGGGGATCTCCTTATTCAGGTCCACCTCCCATTTGGGCTTCAACGCCATCAATGGTGGTAAGTTCTCCCGGAACTCTCTAGAGTACAGGCATGTGACTGCCTTATAGGTCCCCGCTGCCATCATGGTGTATTGACAGGCCATGGTCGTTGTGGGTTCTAATAACCCTTCTTTCCAGTGTGCTTGCATAGCTCTAGTGACCACAGCATGCAGTAAGTATCCTCCTCTTGGGAGGTCAAACCTCTCTTGGAGTGTCTGGAACGGCAATAGCGCCCCATCCTCATACAGATCGCCAAGAACCTGCAGCCCCGCGTCTTCCCAGACCTGTAATTGCAACCAATCCCCTCCGTGAGGGAGCGCCGTTATCATCCCGAGAGGAATCTCAGGTGCGTAAGGATGTCGCACGCCCGCTCGACGTTGGGAGCAATTCCAGCAAAGCTGGAACGTCTTCTCCTCAAGCGTTAAGTCACTAATGGCTAGCCGCTGCTGTAGGGTTATATAGGCAAGGATATGTCGCAGAGTCCCCCCTTCTCTCTCATTCTCCGGCCCTCGAAAGACCCTCACTACTTCCTGCATGAAAAGTTGCACCTGGGCAGCTAGATAGTAAAGCTCGAAGTCTGAGACCGCTAAGCCCTCTTCGTCTTTCGGATGGGTAAGCGTTGTTAGTGCAACTCTGCTCCTACCCGATCCCGAAATAAACGAGGTCAGTTGTGATTTCAATTGTCGGAAGGTGGAACTTGGTATCCACACAGGTAGTGTGCGGAAGTAATATAGAAGGCGCAGTAGGGCTATCATTTTCAATAGGGAGATTCGGCCCGTTACTGAGAGCGGGAGGATGGCCCAAAAGGCCATGCTACACTTCAACGCTCGCATGCATCGGCCCACATTTCCTTCCAGCATATCTGCTGCTGTATGATATATGTATACCCCTAGGTATTTCAGGCGGTCGGGCTCCCAGTTGAGTAAGGGACGGATGGCAGGACATGCCTCCCCTCATCTCACAGGGAATAAGCAGGTCTTGGACCAGTTAACCTTTAGTCCCGAGAGTTCACCAAAGTGCATTAGTAATCTCTCCGCCCCCTCCATCACCGCTTCTGCGTCCTCAAGGAATAATAACAGGTCATCCGCATACAAATAAATAAACTGGTGTCCCTCTCTGTTGTTTAAACCCTTATAATATTTCCCTGTCCGAGCTTCTGCCGTGAGGGGTTCAATCGCTAGCGTGAACAAGAGGGGGGACAGAGAGCACCCTTGTCTCGTTCCGCGCTCCACCGGATATTGATGGGAGATGAGCAGTCCCACCCGCACTCTTGCCACTGCCGAGGCATAGAGCACTTTCATCCATTGGATATAGCCGTCTCCTAGCCCAAATCGTCCCATGATGTTATATAAGTACTCCCACTCCAAGCTGTCGAACGCTTTCTCGATGTCTATTGACAGGATCATTGGATTAGGTGCCTCCGCATGGGTGTCATCCAATAATCTTATAAGCCGTCTGATATTCGTAGACGTGTTGCACGTAGGAATGTATCCGGACTGGTCCTTGTGGATCAGGCCAGTCATGTGCTGTAGCAGTCTGGCCGCCAGTATGTTTCTCAAGATTTTATAATCGGTAGTCAGCATGGACAATGGTCTATATGAAGCCGTACTGTGGCTCTCCCTCCCCGGCTTCAGCAAGGGGATCACTAGCGCCTCTCGCATTGATTGGGGCAAACGGCCTGCCGTCTTAGCCTCCTTATACACCTCTTGGAGACGTGGTGCCAGCAAGTCCATATATTTGCTATAAAATTCTATGGGCAGTCCGTCCAATCCCGGTGTTTTGATGCGCGCCATCCGCTTAATGGCCCCCCGGATCTCCCCCAGGTCTATGTCCCTGCCGAGATCTTCCGCCTGGTCCTGGTCCAGCCGTGGGAGAGGCAGCCCCTCCAAGAAAGCATCAATGTCAGAGTCACCTCCCTCTAACACGCTCCTATATAGCGTTTCATAATAGCAGTGGAACCGCTGCAGTATTTCATTTTCAGTATATATCGTGCAACCCCCCTTCCCCCTCTAGTGCCAGGATGGGGGAGCTTTGTTTAGTGGGGTTAGCCAGCCACGCCAGCAGCGCCCCAGCCCTATCCCCCTCAGCATGTGCCCGAAGTGTGTAAGCCTTGTAGTCGAAACTACGTAGTCGCTCCACCTCGACCGCCACCGCTTCCCTAGCCGCACTAACAGCTTCCTGGAGTTCAGGGTGGCCCGGCCGTGCCACTTCCGCTTCTCTCAGTGTTACCTCCGATTTGTCGAGATCACTTAACAAATCTCTCTGTACCCCTGCATACTTCCCAATGCAGCGCCCCCTGACAACCACTTTGAAGGCGTCCCATTCCGTCGCTCTAGTTGTCGTTGTGCCAGCGGTTTCCACGAAATACTGAGTTATCTCCTCCTCCAGTGCTGCGTGAAACAGGGGATCGTCCAAAGTCTCAGGTCGCAGCTTCCAGGTTGGAATGCATGAGATCTCGGTCATCCAATCTATAGTGGCTAGCATGGGGTTGTGATCCGATATCGTCCTGGCAAGGTACTCAGTTCGCGCAACAGTCGGCATCACCGACGGGGAGCATAGCACTGTGTCAAGTCGAACATATAAGCATGTAGGCTAGAGAAGTATGAATAGTCCCTGTCATTGGGGTGTTGAGTCCGCCAAGCATCTATCAGGTCCCACCTCCCTTGCCAGTCTAGTCTGCCTCTAGTGAGTCAGTGTACTGGGGATTCCCCCAGCGGTGGATGAGATCTATCGAGAGTAGCGTCCGCCACTGAGTTGAAGTCCCCTCCTACCACTACAGGGCCCGTCAGATAGTGCGCAAGCACTCTCGAAAGCCTCGTCAGGAAGGACAGCTGATCAGTGTTTGGTGAGTATATACTACATAAGGCCACATCCTTGCCCCTGACCTTACCCTCAATGGCTACGTATCGGCCCTCAGGGTCTATCGTTTGTCTGGTCAATTGGAATGAAGTACCCGCCCTGATCCAAATCAGTGTGCCTCTAGCAAATGCGGAGTAAGTAGTGTTAAATAGTTGCCCTCTCCATCTGCGCTGCAGAGCTAATCCCTCCTGTTTTGTCAGGTGTGTTTCTTGAAGGAATGCAATATGCACTCCCCTACGGACTAGATAGGCATGAACCTTGTGCCTCCTCGCCATTGTATGCAGTCCCCTCACATTCCAGGTCATACATCTCAGAGTACTTGTATTAGCCATTATCCCAAAATAACAGATGTGTTGCAAGCCAGTTGCCCGCTCTTGCGCAAGTGGTGAAAATTCCCCAACATGTCTCCAGTTTCTCACGTTTGCAACCCCCCGTCGGAACAAAAACAAGTGGTTCCCAGTGGAGAACGTCCCCAACACTCCCCTCCTCCCACCCCCCCAGAACAGGACCCAATATCAGTCTATCAGTTCCCGTCCAAACTCAGGTAAACAACCCAACCTCCCACCTATTCCACAGTCGACACTGTGGTTGCCTTAAGGGCTAGCGGAGTGCGGCTCCAAACCGAAAGGCAGCTACGCCAGCCTCAAACCCTCGCACCCGGTGTCCCCCCATTGATTGCAACGGTGAACCTTCACAATCTGCAACAATCATCTACATAACCTAGCATAACCTCCCCTCCTTACCTGTAGTGTCCGCCATTGTCCGTTCTCCCATCAGGCACTCAAGATTACCTCTGAGGTTTGTGGTGTTACTATCGGGCCTTTGGTGCTGTGCACTTCCGACTGGTCCGTTTCCGAGCCCGAGATGTGACCCTCCGATTCTGTACCTCGTTTTGAAGGGGAAGCGGCAGTCCCAGAAAGTGCCACCACTGCCTGTAGCACCGACCTCCTCTCCTCCTCCGTTTGGGGCATCAAGGGTTTCCGAGATCCCTGTCGTCTTCTGCGGAGTCTCTGCTATTTCCGCACCTGCGGTGGTCGTCGTTCTTCTTTCTCCCGGCATTTTGCTCAGTCCGTGCCCGCCTTGTACGTCTCCCATCACGCTCATGCATCTGCTGACGTAGGGAAAAACAGCGTCTTGCCATCCAACACCACTCGTAACTTGGCTGGGAAGAGCAAGGAGTACTGTATGCCTTCAGTTCTAAGTTCCCGCTTAATGGACAAGAAGGAGGCTCGCAGCCGCTGCGTCTCATAGGTGTAATCAGGGAACAGTGTCACCTTGCTGTTGTCAACTTGAAATGGCCATGCATCTCGAGCTCTCTGGAGCAGCAAGTCTCTGTCCTTGTAATGCAGTAGCTTGGCTATTACCGGTCTACGCGGCTCACCTGGTCTGGGAGGGTTAGCCAGGACACGGTGGGCGCGCTCAAGCGTGAAGAAGGGGGAGAGGCCTTCCGGTGCCACCGTCATCTTGAACCAAGTGTCCAGATAGCTGATCATGTCCCCTCCTTCTGTTTTTTGGGTAGGCCCACCAGGCGGACGTTGTTGCGCCGGCTTCTGTTTTTAGCATCCTCAGCCCTTCATTCCAGTGATTGTATCCGGTCAAGGGCATCCTCCAGCGTTACCTCCAGTGTTTTATGAGCAGGGGTCAACTCCTGCAGGGTGTCTTCTGTAGTCTTGACCCTGTCTTTCAGTTTGTAATGGTCTGCGCGCAGTAGCCCCAAGCCCGATGCCACTTGCACGATGTCTTGCTGCAAAGTGTCTCTCGTTGCCGCAATAGCTTCCAGTATGCGGCCTTGGAGGAGTTGTAGGTCTGAAGGCCCCGAGGCGGAGCCCTCCGGTGTTTCTGAGAGCACGGCTCCTTCCGTCTTCCCTTGTTCTTCACCATGATTTCGTAGTGTCTGTTGGACCATTAGACTCCCCAGTGCGAGGGGTTCCTTCTTGGCTTTAGTGTATGCGGGGGTTCTCAGCAAAAACCTTTGTTGGGCCAGTGGCTCTCAAAGCGTGGGATTAGGTGCGCCTTCAGTGCTAGGTATAGCCAGGCCTGTGGGGTCTGCCAATTCAAGTGCCCCTGTTGTCGCGTAGGTGTGAGTCTCCCCTGCCATAGCTCATGTGTCCTCTATCAAATATGGCGGTATACTACGCGGTATTCCGCAGTGGGTCGACCCAAACCGTGTTCAGGTAGCAAACGCCTTGTTGGTACTCTAGGTGAGGTCCGTACTGCGCACCCGATCAGGACAGACCTGAGCTCCTCTCACCTCATCAGCATCTAGTCCCCATCCCCGGTCAACACCGTGCTCCAGCTCGTGTTCTACAGCCGTCCTCAGGGTCTGGGCCTGCCAGCTCTCGCCACCATTGCTCCCCTGGGCCTCTAATGCCTCCGAGCGTCAACCTGTTGTTTTCCCCCAATCTTCACGCTGTCACATTGCTGGTGCGCTGCATCGGCCCGCCTCAGCCACTAAAGGGCTATACTCCGCTCGGGGCCTCGATCGTCAGGTCCGGTCATCCACTCAGCACGTGTTGATAGAGCTGAGCCAGTGTAGGGCGCAGGGCTTTACCCGGGCTGCGCTAGCAGCTGTGGTCCTCTCTCTCGTGGGGCGAAGCAATCCACCCTCACTCGGCGCTATGCTGCCTCACCCGCTTCTTGCACCGTAGTTCTCGAGCGCACTTGCAGCCAGCAGCGCAAAGAGTACCTGCTCCGGAGCCGGGGCGATTCCCTGGTTGTCCGATCTCAGTCAGGGTGCTCAGTCTTTCTCCTAGACCCCAACCGCCGTGGCCGTAGCTTCATATCGGAGCTCCGTCCTCGCCGCCATTTTGCGATCCGGCGTCTTCGTCTCCGAGCCAAAAGGGCAGGACGATGTTGCGCCGCGTGTTCCACCGGGCTCACAGCGCCTCCAGCTACACACTCGGCGGCTGACTCTGCTGCACTGTAGGGATTAACTCCCCTCGTGGCGCCGCGCTCTGTTGGGGCTCAGCCACATCGGTCGTCACACCCGGCAATGGCCGCCACCGCCAGACGTCCTCTCTTCTAGGATTCCCAGATGCGTCACCCGGTCCGATGTTCAATCTGCAGGTGCTTTTCCTCGCTCACGAGGGGGCCGCTTTTAGTCCTCCTGCCAGCGGCATGTAGAGAATTGCATCTGCGCTGGTTACCGCACTGTTTTTCAGGATGACATGGGGATCAGGCGCGGAGCCTCTAGCTCACGCCGCCATTCCCTCAGGCGCCAAAGCCACGCCCCATTGCATTTTTATTCATACTCATTTTTAAACGAGCCTTCAAAATGTTTGCTACATAAATCAAACAACAAAACATCACGTAAATATGAGTGTCCTCAAAATTCAAAAAAGTGTATTTCTTTAACATGTAGAAACATTGTCATCAATAATACATCACAGTATAGCCCTGCACTAAGAAACACTTGCTATTTTTTTTTAATATGAACCATTAGTCAGCTTAGAGGGAAGACAGTAGTCGCCAAACCCCCAAAATAATTATAGATGCACATTATAGTCTATGAAATCAAGCACAATAGGTTTTTGTATAACTGGTATTCTGAACTCACATATTTTAAACTGTTTTCTTATGTGAAAATGAAGAAAAGGGAGTTTTGGTGAAATAAAATATGTGCCTAAAATTACACAATTTAGGCAAAAAAAGCAGTGATTTATCAAGGTTTTCTGGTTTCACTGAGTACAAACCTGCCACTAAATGTGTATCCATTTGTCTTTCTTTTTTCATGTTAACTCTTTGTTTTTACCTCTTTGTGTCTTTTGTAGTTTTTATGTAGCGCAAACTCAACTCGAAGGTATTGGAGCGCTTTAGTGTGCACCACTTACATTATACACGGTCACACTATGTTGTTTAAGATACATGGAGATTCATGGGCAGATTTACTAAAATTTGAGGCAGTGCAACACAGCAAGACATCTTGCTGCACTGAGTCAAATTGAGAGGTCAGGAATGCTCTTTAACCTCTTCGCTGCTGATGACGAGCTCAGCTCGTCATCAGCTACGGCGCTCGTATGCTGATGATGAGCTGAGCTCGTCATGTAACGCGGTATTTTGAATATTGCCACACACAGCGGGAAAAGCCGCCGCAGCAATGCGGATATCTAGGAAAATATCCCTCTCTTCTATGGCACACTATGGTGCAAGGGTGCCTGCATTGCAGGCAGGAGTTTTTTGTGCAAGTAGGGATACATTCCTGCACAAAAACAATCCTCTGAGGCTTTTTCCTCTCTCTATGAGTTCTGCAGAATGCCGTGCATGAAAAAAAATGAAAAAAGGAGGAGAAAGACACATATTTCTCCCTGTTACATGTCCTTTGGGAAGGCCTAGCATTTTGATACATTCCCAGGTTTACTAATGTTAGTACATCTGGGAATACACCATAAACCATGGGTGGATATGTGGGAACACCCAAGCTCTACCCATGGAACACCTACCCAGGGCAAAGCAACGCAATGCCGCAACCTACACTGCCTTGCAATACTCCAGATTTACTATGCCACACAGAGCCTTTCAAGGTAGTTCTGCGTGGCATAGTAAATCTCACTTAAGGGCGTGTGGTGCCCTTCCATCGCCTTGTGTGATGCAAGGGCAATGCCAAGCCCTTAGTAAATCTATAATAAAGTGATTTGCCCAAACTCAGAAGAGGTTGAGCTGAAGCAGAGACTCAAACCTAGTTCCCCAGTTCCAAAGTAGGCTGCTCTGGCCACAATGACACATCCTCAACAGGCAGAGAGTGGCAGACAGAATCCACTTGAAAGCTTGGCTTGTAATGGCCTTGAGGTTTCAATAGGACCTCAAGTTGAGCTAAATGCAAAAAGAACGATAGATTTAACCCAGATCTCTTGACTGGGGATGAATGTATGATTTATTCAGCATTCCATCCATCATTTGTTTGCATAGCTAGACGTGGGTCTCTTGCTCACTGTGCCACTGGATTCAAGATAGCCTGGATGATGAAGGGTAATACCCAGAAACCGGTCCCAGGATGCTTGTTTTTGGTCCAGGGAGGACCTGGCTTGGCAGTTCGGTCTGGTCTGTTCTCATGAGGCACAGGATCAAGACTGATTTGCATATGGCTGGGTGTAAACTGGGGTGGCATAGTGAGCAAAAGAACAAAAAAGAACAATGAATTTAACCCAGATCTTTTGACTGGGGGTGAATGTATGATTTATTCAGCATTCTGTCCATCATTTGTTTGCGCAGACCTTAAGTTAAGCAAGGCTTCAGGTTCTAGCGCTCAGTTGAGATATATTCTATCTATCATCACAGTCACTTCTTCTCGCAGTCCAACACCCAAACAAACTCTGTGGTTTTACCCAGAAGAGGAGTCAACCAGTCTTCCCACTTTCTAATCCTGCATGGCGCTATGATAGCCATATGGATGTAATAAACAAACGGGTGCTTCAGCCTTTAGTGTTGGTATGGTTACATATCAAGAAAGGCTGGAAGAAACAGGGTACATGTCTGAGTTTATTTGCAGCTGGGTGACCACTATTTCCCTGTCCCCATGCATTGCCTCTTAAGCAATGATAAATGGTTTGAGGATGTTTGCGAACCTTGGGTGTCTTCCAAGTATCTGAAAATGCATTCCACTGCTGAATGTTGTTTTCAATTATTTTATTTTGTTTTATTGTTGTACTGGGAATGTCTCAAGTTGCCTACAATCGAGTTTACCTGCATTTGTGTTGACTTCAAGGTGTGCTTCCAGGTGTACTAGCTACAGTTATTCTGGCTAAGCCTTTCCAAGCCGAAATTCATTCATACATACGACTCCAATTCACATTGTTAACAATAAGATGGAAACCTCTGTATTTTATTAAATGAGGGTTCTTATGATATGGCATAGTTATCGCTAACTCCATGTATTATATATAGAGCTCTCTAGCTAGTTTTTAAGGGAAATTGTGAGGAAAACCCTGCTATTTTTGTTGAGCTCAAACACCCTGGAAGGAAGTAGCAGTTGCCTGGCACTCCACAAAAAGCACTGGCATATTTCATTCAGCATCTTCTGATTTTTAACCAATTTACGTAAACCTTTTACAGTAAAATACCCCATTTGGCCTTGTATTTTCAAAATGTTCTTAAAGGATAGAATCTGCACCCAGATCCTCATTTAGAATGTCAGCCTTGCTTGCTTGCTCAGATTCTAGGTACATATTTACGCCGCACCTCTTCGCCAGCCAGCAATGCTCAGGGGCAGTGCTGCTCTGTATCTCAGTGTGGGCCTGTTGGTGATAAGGAAACATGGGATCCTAACCATCTTGACTGACTCAGACACCAGGGCCAAAGCACTGGGACAAGTGGTTCTCCCAATGCTGAGCGACCTAGAGAGGTCTATACTATGTCTGTTCAAGGCATAACTTTAGGTCGCACTAGAATGAGCTCATGAGTTGCAAAGGAGGTATACCTCATCCATTGCATTTAAGCATTCATCTGTAGACGAATGGACAGTGGTCTGGCCATACAAATGAACAAATGGCAATTTGACACAATGTGATTACAGTCACACTGTGTCCTTGCTATTTCTGTCCTGTTGCTGTATGAGGACAGGAAACTTAAACTGAAGACGACAGTCTGGTTAGCTGCTATATAAAATGACCTTTGCAAACTGCAGCTATGGGCATTTTAAAATTAAATTCTGTATTTTCTGGTCAATTTTGTTATTCTTTTAAGCATTCCAAGATGGCCGCCATGGACACACTTTTTTTGATCTGTGTATGCCCTTGTTTATATTTACGATAATGCTCTAGGTCTTTTACAAATGATGTTGTATGAGTTGCACGTTATCTGTGGACAAGGTGTTGTATGCCGAAACACATGGGATAGTCTATTACATATGGTATTCTCCTGCACTAATGGAATACATTTACTGGCAGAGACTTTCTAGGAGTTTGGGTCTTCTTCTATACGTAGAAATGACGGATTAAACACACACATGCTCTTTCCCTCTCCTCTCTCTCTCTCTCTCTCTCTCTCTCTCTCTCTCTCAGCACAAGGACATTCCCATCAGTTCAGCTCACACCTACTTCTTAATGAAACCTATAACACAGCTTCTCTTTATGAGATAAGTACCTTGCAGACTCAGAGGAGCCTTTCACTGCATGAGCTGGGAGGAAATTTGTCCAGAAGGGTTGGGGGTTTCCATTGATCATTTAAGGACTGAGTAGGCTGATCTTAGGCAGAGTCTGGGCACATAAAGACAGAGACCTAGAGAAAGTTCAACGATGCATTAGTAGGGACTATAGCTTAATGTACTGTTGATTTTCCTCTACTGTAAGGGACTAATGTGAGACAGGACCTTGGTAATACTGTAGTAAAACCTAAGCTGGAAATATGCAACAACTTTAGCTTGATTCTCCAATCAGAGCTATGTCATCTTTACAAAAGGACCTTTTAAAACAGTTTGTTTAACAAAGCAAAGAAGAAGAGAAGACTGTCTTTTTGCAGGAAGAATTCCCATCTATGTGGGGGAAACTATGGAGAGAGTGTTCCAATCACAACCACAAAAGCCTAGACAACAAGACCCTTCGAAGGCCTGCCTCTTGCTGACCCAAGAGGGTAAAGCGGGTGAAGGTCTCAACCAAGTGGACTAGCTTGCTGTTTAAACCTCTCTCCTGAGGTTAGCTGTAAATAGAGAATGGTTAATCTGCCTAGAAGAGAATAATGAAACCAGTGGCAGGTGGTACTGGCTGTGGACCTGACTGAAATGAGAAGCCTTTCCACAACTGTAATCCAAGAAGGCTTCCCTATAACCATTGGGACGTTTGGAGTACTAAGGAAGGGGGTACATAATGTCTCCTGAAATTTGGAAAATATTCATCTCTTGCAGACGGGAAGAAGGTAAAAAGCTTACCCAAAAAAGATGCACTATATTTCCCTGGTTTAGCCTGGTCAGACGTTTTAGCCATGACATTAGAGTCTATGGTGGGACTGTGAAAAAGAGATGTGTAATCTTGTGCAGCCATGCTCTTCAAGAGTTTCCAGCTTTCCCCCTAAGAAGATTTTGACCTCTGTGAGAAATTGGGTTGTTGGTTGATTGGGTAGTGAGCCCTGGTCAAGCAGCAACCGCACTCCTGGCTAGGGTGAGGCATAACCCAACTTTAAATTAACCTGTGCTCAGCCCTCTGGTAGTTTTGCACAGAACAGTCAGGCTTAACTTCGAGGCAATGGGTAAAGTATTTGTGCAACACTTCAAACAATAATAAAATTCAAAACACAACAAAAAAAGGATCCAACACCAGGTTAGAAAACTAGAGTTATTTGTAGAACCGGATATACGTAATTATAACGATGTAAGTAAAAATAGCGCCAAAAGCACAAAGCACCAACTGTGGATATCTGGTTGCGCTGGACTATGACAAAGTCACAAGTTTAGGTCAGCTGGGATGGAGCACGGGCCGGCTACAGGGACTCAGATAAGTCTGCTGAACAAAGTACCTTAAATCCTAGACAGCAGAGGGTTGCGGGGATCTGTGTCAAAGATGCATCACGCAGCCAAAGTGATGTGTCATTTTCGAGATGCAGCACCGCTGCAATGCAAGGACTGTGGCAGTGATGCAGGTCCAATCCACGCAGCAGAGGAGATGCATTGGTTCTGCTGAATCCACAGAGGCTTGCTGAGTACCTTTGAAGGGTCTAGGACTAGGGTGTCACCACTAGGTCGCTTAGACTCACATTTGGCAGAGTCTAGGTGCAGATGCAAGATTGTTAGAAGCCTGTTATGTCCCTGAGGCTTCAGTTCCGGAGGCCAGATACTTGCCCTTGGAGTCACTCTGGGTTCAACAGATGCAAGTCCAGTCATCCTAACCTAGGCTAGAGGGCAGCAGGTGAGCACAGCAGGGCATCAGATCCTTCAGAGCAGCAGTCAAGCATAGTGACAGAGTATCCTCAAGTCCAGAATTGTACTGAAGTGGCGGTGTCTGAGGGCCCGTATTTTATACCCAGTTATGCCTTTAAAGCGGGGGGAAGCTTCTAAAGGCATGCATTTGAAGAGTCCAGGTACCTTGACTTCCTGTCCCAAGACTAACTACCGGGGATATGCAGCCCTTTATGTGAAGACAGGACACAGACTATTCAAGTGTAAGTGTGGCTGGGTCCAGCTCCTCCCTTCCATCCTGCCAATGATGGCCCATCCAGTCACACCCATGATACTCATTGTGTGTGGATGCCTAGGAGAAATTCACAAAAAACAAATGTCAGCTAAACCCACTCATGTGACCCATAGACGGGCAGTAGGCACCAAATGGCTAAGGCACGGAAATGCCAACTTGGCATTTTCAGAATTGCAATTCAAAATGCAACTTCATCATACGTATTTCAAATTGTGATTCCAGAGACACTGAATTTGAAGGAGTGACCTGTTTCCATTAGGAAATTACACTTATAAATTGTAGTAAGGTCATTTCAATGTTATCCTATGGGAGAGGTTTGCCTTGCAGTAGTGAAAAATGAATTTAAGAGTTCTTCACTACCAGGACATGTAAAACTTAAAAGTACCTGTCCAACATTTTAAAGACACTGCAACATGCCCTGGGGCTGTCCAGGGCCTACCTTAGGGGGGACTTATATGTATTAAAATGGAAGGTTTGGGCCTGGCCAAAGGGTTTTTTGGCCAGGGTGAATGACAGTTTAGTACTGTGCACACCCACAGGCTGCAATGGCAGGTCTAAGATCTGTTTAAAGCACTACTTACGTGGGTGGCACAATCAGTGCTGCAGGCCCCATTTTTTAAACGGCATGCATCCTACCCTGTGGACCTTTAGGACCTACCTTTGGGTTGATGTATAAGCAAAAGGAAGATTTAGGCTTGCAAAAGGTTTATTTTGCCAGGTGGGAATGACAGTTTTAAACTTGCACACCCAGGCTGCAGGGGAAGACATGGAGACATTTTCACAATGTTAGTAGGTGGAACAATAAGTGCTACCGCCCACTAGTAGCATTTAATGTATAGGCCCTTGGTACATGTAGTGCCATAAACTAGGAACTTCCACAGATAAGAATATTAACTGTGCCAATTAGGTATATTCCAATGTTACCATGTTTAAAAGGAAGAGCACAAGGTTAGCAGGAGTAAAGTGTAAAGAGTCCTATGGTCAATAAAAATGATTTTAACGAAAAAGGCAAAAATCTGGATAATACCACACAAAAAATGCTCATTTTCATGACTTATGCTGTGTGAAGTTTCGCCTGTATCTTCTACTTCACCAAAGGGATAGCTCAGTATTCTGAGTCCAGAGCCTGTGAGTCCTGTGAAGGTGAAAAGCAGTGGAAAATGCTGAAATGGGTGTGTGAGGTGGGCTCCAGACTGCACCTTGCAGAAGGACCCCTAAGGTTTTGTTACAACACTGATTACTAGTAGTTTCATAGACAGAAGATGGGGGGAAACTCGGGATACTGTCTACTTCAATTCATCTGCATAATTCATTACATCTGAACACTTGTGGCAGTTCTTCTGGAGTACATTGATGGCTCCTGCCCATTAATCAACTTACAAAAAGACGGACCTCTTTGTTCAAAATGGTCCAGTATTCGTTCTGACTGCCACACATCTTCCATATGCTCAGATGAAGGGTACTGTGAATAGAACGGTGAATGGTGGGTTCCAAATTACTCCGACAGGAGCTGTAGATCACAAGGTTGGTGCTTTGGCAAGAGACATACTTGACGCTCCTAAAGCTGACACTAAATGATTCAAGAGGGAGATGGCAGAAATAGAAAGGTGGTGGTGAAGCTGGAAATATTGATGTATACATTGCTTTCTGAGTCTATTGCACCGCGCAAGAGCTCACAAGTAACTACCCTAAGGAGATCAAACACTGTTCCGTGCCACATAAACTGCGACGCCATAAATCAGCCAAAGGAAATTTTCCATATCTTCCATGAAACAGCCATTTATTGTAACATGATGTACAAAAAATCTTACATATGGGATACAGAGACCCCAAAACCATGCTACCAGTGCTTGCTTCAATTTGCAGAAAAAGGTTTACATCAAACCGGCAAAGTGCAGTTGAGGGATACGTTTAAAACCCTGTGTATAATCCAAAAGGCCTACCGGAAAAAAGGTCCTGGGTGCCCACAATGACTGGTCCAACCCTACTTACTGAACACCACTTCCCGATCGCCCACCTCACACTATTAATAATCATTCAAATGACTGCAGCGCAATGATCATTCAAAGGAAGGGCTCGGCCACAAACTCTGAGATTTGCTGGATCCCGCTGGCCTGAGGACAGAAACCAAACCATTTGCATTTCAAGAAGCATGTCAAAATATGTGTGTTCATTTGTCCTTTCGACTGAAGTCCACCTCAGATCAGTGAATGAAGAATCCTGCACGGGGACGGCCTTCCCATCACATTGTGTCTAGGGCTCTTCCGTCTAGTTCTGTGTTTGTTTACCTGTATAACTAAGCAAACTGAAGTATCTTAGAAGCAACATAAATGGTGCTGTATAAATTACTTAGTTAAATTACTGTAAGGTTTATGCAATGATCTCATGAACTTTAAATTGCAGTCTAAAGCTTTATCAGACTGGTGGCCCAACAGCACGCACGTAGAGGTATATTTACTAACATTTGCACGAAAGTGATGCAAATCGACACAAAATGTTTATTTGGAATTTGCAATTTGTTCTGCATTACTTTGTATCAAGAGGTCATTCTATGTGGGATACATAGTCATTCACTATGGTTTTTGACACAAAACTCTATCTACTACAAAAAGTAGACATGGCTTTGCATTAAAAAACAACTCCGTTTTGGCACTGTCATTATTGAGGAAAAATGCTTTCATTTCTCCATCCTTTTCCGGATTTGCATGTGTGCTTCAATGTACAACACATATACATATCACAAAAAGTTTTAAAGTTAGTCTAAGCAGAGTATTTTGTAACAGAATGCTAGGCATCACACATGCACACGTGCACTAAGGTGCAAGGGTGTGTGCTTGGTGCTGGTACTGCAGATAGAGCTGGTCTGCTCCACATTTCTGAAGGTCTGGAGCCAGATTTACGAAAGAATTGCATTGTCCTTGCTTCACGCAATGTGACGTAAGGGCAATGGTGCTTTAAGTGAGATTTACTATGCCACAGGGCATAGTAAATATGGAGTAACACAGCACAAGTCAGAGCCTTGCGTTACTCTGCCCTGGAAAGGCGTTGTTTGGGTGGAGTGCTGGTGTTCCTATCCATCCACTCATGGTTTCTGGCGCATTCTCAAAATTACTAACATTATTAACCGCATCGCTGCGGCGGCTTTTCCCGCTGTGTACGGCAATTTACGAAAAGCCGCGTTACATGACGAGCTCAGCTCGTCATCCGCACACGACTACCGTGGCTGATGACGAGCTCAGCTCGTCATCAGCAGCGGAGAGGTTAAACCTTAGAATGCTTCAAAATATACACCTTTCCAGGGGAGGCGTAATTAGGAGAAATATATTTCTTTATCATTGTTTTTTCCTCCTTTTTCTACGTGTGCTGCGTTCTGCAGCACACGTAGAAAGAGGGAAAAGCCTCAGAGGATTGGTATCCCATCCTGCATAAAAACAACACTGCCTGCATTTGCACTGGGCAGCCACAAGGCCACCAGTGCAGACAGAGAGCAGGAATGCACCATGTCTTAGTAAATATGGTGAATTCCGGCCCTCTCCATTTATTACAGTGCAGCAAGTGGTTTTGCTGCGTTGTGCTGTGTCAAATCTGCTTCAAAGTGCTGTTCTGCTCTCTCACGCAACGCAGTACAGCAATTTTGGTAGCTGCGCTGTATTGTGATACATTTTAGAAAATACACCCGCCGTGTTTTATTTAAAAAAAATTAAAATGTTCAGCCATTTGCAACAATGAAGCAAATGTGTTCATGTATGCAATGTTGCACAAATGAGCAGAAAATACATACTGGCTGATAGGGTGTGTATTTTCACCCCACTAACATTCATTCAACCATTTATCCTGCATCAATTGAACATGTAAATTAAAGTAGTTGCTGGTATTGTATGTTAATGTTTGGCTACTTCTGTCTTTATGGATTTGCTGTATAATTAGAACCTGTGGTGCACAGTACAGTAGAGAGGTTTTTGTGTTTTGAATCACCACTATCCTTATTAGGTTTTATTTCACTGTCTGTCAAAGGGCCCTGGGTAGCCGCAGGCCCTGTCAATGAGTAAGGGGTCACTGGATGATTTAGACTGATGTGTGATATCATGCGTTATGAGGACTCTGCCAACACTGCCACAGGCTGTCACACTCTTCATTCAGACATTCTCCCTCAGGACAGGTGTCAGAGGCAGACCTGGAAAGAGTTGACATTCTGTTTAGAACATTTCTCCTCAGAGGGTTGTAGTTTTCTAGGAAATTGTTCTTGTTTCACAGCATTGTTCCTTTCCAAATACAGCTAGTTTTTCATTTATTCTGTGTTCGACTGCTTTGGCATCCAGAAGTAGCTGCTTCACCTCCTTTTTGCTGCAAAACTGCTGTATGTATGCACATTCTCATTGTAATTTGCAGTGTCTGTTATTCATTAGAATTCATGTGATGAACAGCACTTATTGAACTCAATTATTTGTTTACGTTTTTACCAATAGGTTTTCTAATATTAACCCACAGCCTAGAAACAAACCACTGACTGGTCATACATGAAAAGAGCAGCTGTGAGTGCCACTTCCAGTGCATGTCATCTCTGCTAAACTGACAGTTGCAGCATCTTCCACGAATGTCTCTTAATTAGCATAATTAAGAAGGTGCTGCTGGCATCAATGTCTGCTCATCCCAGAGTTGTCCCTCGAAGCTGACCTGCAGTGGTACATGAACTATACAAGTCACAAAGCTCCACACGTCATTGATTTTTTTGGTCTCGCCTGAGACAGCTCACATGCGCTGCCGCTTGCGACGATCAATTGGTTCTAAAAAGAAATATATATATATATATATATTTTCCTCACAAGCGGCAAGACTTTGTTCACATCTCGAAACACGTTTTTTTTTAACATTGCGAGTCAGAGTGGGCAACTTGTACAACTGGCGGTGTGAGTACGAACTTTGATACTGCAGTCCTCTCTCTATGACCGCAACTATTCTCCATTGGGAGGGACTATATGTTCTTTCAAAAACCCTGATGGAGTTCTCTGTCACACATATCTGGCATTGAGGAAGGCAAGGATGCCGAAACGCGTCTGCCAGGTGTTATAGCGATGTCGTTTACTATAACAAGCTTGATGGGGGCCAGATGGTGAAAATAAAGCCTACCTGAAAAGTTCCTGTCCATGTGTCAGCCTGTTTCTCTTGGGAGGTGTGATTGGTGGAATATATATATATATATATATATATATATATATATATATATATATATATATATATATATATATATATATATATATATATATATATATATATATATATATATATATATAATCTCAGCAATCCCCCTGACAGAGGAAAGATCAGCCGCACACCACAACAAGCTTTTGTTCTTTATTTGTGAGACAAACGGCAATCCAATCCGACATGTTTCGTTCAGCTTTGATCTTCTTCACAGGTACGCCTCTCACATCAAATCAGGTGCTTTAGGAAACAACAGCAAAGTGTCTTATATGCAATTGTTCGCCCCCTAGTGGGCGTCCACAATGGGTTGCAAGGTTTTATGGTACTTGTTGTTCACTTAAGCTATTTTACCTCTTTTTATACACTCCATTGGGTTTTTCTGTTTTTGAATCTCAAGTCCGTTGTGCCCCAGGTGCAACCATTTTCAAGTTGTGCCGGGAACCCTGCCGAAGATAGTCTTCGGTGTCACCTGTCTGCCCTTTCCGCTTGCGCGATCCAACGAAGGAGGCTCAAAGTCGGGCATGCACTGGCGCGCTTTCGGGAGATGCGTCGCTGCGACAGAGCCACGTCATTATGTATTATCTCAACAATCCCCCTGACAGAGGAAAGATCAGCCGCACACCACAACGAGGCTTTTGGTCTTTATTTGTGAGACAAACGGCAATCCAACCCGACATGTTTCGTTCAGCTTTGAACTTCTTCACAGGTACGCCTCTCACATCAAACCAGGTGCTTTAGGAAACAACAGCAAAGTGTCTTATATGCAATTGTTCGCCCCCTAGTGGGCGTCCACAATGGGTTGCAAGGTTTTATGGTACTTGTTGTTCACTTAAGCTATTTTACCTCTTTTTATACCCTCCATTGGGTTTTTCTGTTTTTGAATCTCAAGTCAGTTGTGCCCCAGATGCAACCATTTTCAAGTTGTGCCGGGAACCCTACCGAAGATAGTCTTCAGTGTCACCTGTCTGCCCTTTCCGCTTGCGCGATCCAACGAAGGAGGCTCAAAGTCGGGCAGACACTGGCGCGCTTTCGGGAGGTGCGTCGCTGCGACAGAGCCACGTCGTTATGTATTATCTCAACAATCCCCCCGACAGAGGAAAGATCAGCCGCACACCACAACAAGGCTTTTGTTCTTTATTTGTGAGACAAACGGCAATCCAATCCGACATGTTTCGTTCAGCTTTGAACTTCTTCACCGGTACGCCTCTCACATCAAATCGGGTGCTTTAGGAAACAACAGCAAAGTGTCTTATATGCAATTGTTTGCCCCCTAGTGGGCGTCCACGATGGGTTGCAAGGTTTTATGGTACTTGTTGTTCACTTAAGCTATTTTACCTCTTTTTATACCCTCCATTGGGTTTTTCTGTTTTTGAATCTAAAGTCCGTTGTGCCCCAGATGCAACCATTTTCAAGTTGTGCCGGGAACCCTGCCGAAGATAGTCTTCGGTGTCACCTGTCTGCCCTTTCCGCTTGCGCGATCCAACGAAGGAGGCTCAAAGTCGGGCAGGCACTGGCGCGCTTTCGGGAGATGCGTCGCTGCGACAGAGCCACGTCATTATGTATTATCTCAACAATCCCCCTGACAGAAGAAAGATCAGCCGCACATCACAACGAGGCTTTTGTTCTTTATTTGTGAGACAAACGGCAATCCAATCCGACATGTTTCGTTCAGCTTTGAACATCTTCACAGGCATGCCTCTCACATCAAATCGGGTGCTTTAGGAAACAACAGCAAAGTGTCTTATATGCAATTGTTCGCCCCCTAGTGGGCGTCCACAATGGGTTGCAAGGTTTTATGGTACTTGTTGTTCACTTAAGCTATTTTACCTCTTTTTATACCCTCCATTGGGTTTTTCTGTTTTTGAATCTCAAGTCCGTTGTGCCCCAGGTGCAACCATTTTCAAGTTGTGCCGGGAACCCTACCGAAGATAGTCTTCGGTGTCACCTGTCTGCCCTTTCTGCTTGCGCGATCCAACGAAGGAGGCTCAAAGTCGGGCAGACACTGGCACGCTTTCGGGAGGTGTGTCGCTGCGACAGAGCCACGTCGTTATATATTATCTCAACAATCCCCCTGACAGAGGAAAGATCAGCCGCACACCACAACAGGGCTTTTGTTATTTATTTGTGAGACAAACGGCAATCCAATCCGACATGTTTCGTTCAGCTTTGAACTTCTTCACAGGTACGCCTCTCACATCAAATCGGGTGCTTTAGGAAACAACAGCAAAGTGTCTTATATGCAATTGTTTGCCCCCTAGTGGGCGTCCACGATGGGTTGCAAGGTTTTATGGTACTTGTTGTTCACTTAAGCTATTTTACCTCTTTTTATACCTTCCATTGGGTTTTTCTGTTTTTGAACTTCAAGCCCGTTGTGCCCCTGATGTAACCATTTTCAAGTTGTGCCAGGAACCCTACCGAAGACAGTCTTAGGTGCCACCTGTCTGCCCTTTCCGCTTGCGCGATCCAACGAAGGAGGCTCAAAGTCGGGCAGACACTGGCGCGCTATATATGTATATATACAACAGCAGCAGTCTCACACCACACCGCCACCGCGATAACAGAGACCACGCAAATCCCACGTATTTTCTTCGGCAAAAATGTATTTAAAGTAGAGTCACCAAATCTGACGCCTTTCGGGCGTCCGCCCTTGCTCACAGATCGTCAGGTAATGAACCATACACCATTTAAATATATGTTTTTTCACAGTTTTTTTCCTTTTTTATTACGTTTTTTAAAACCATACCATGTGATAATGGAAAGCAAGGACACACTACAAGCTATGGACATACATAGTCTGTCTTCCAAACATTAAAACCCAAATCAGTGTGTTAAAATCAGATGGATAAAAAAAACAATTCATGTTAAATCCATATTATTTACAGTCTCCTGAGCATGAATATGTACAATTCATAATGTGCTGATAAAAAAATATTTTATAAAAGCATAAATGCAATGACCAACCAGATTACTGTGCGAGTTAACACTGATGTCGCATGTGCAAAACAAGCATTGTAGATACTAGTGCAAATTACGCAGTAAAGTGCAAGTATGAAATGTGCAAATTACGCAATCGTTTGTAAACAGAGGAGTAATGTGCAAATTTGCAAAATGTAAACCTCAGTCCCTAAAAATCACAAAAGGACTTATCACAGTAAACTTCAAGTTTCTCTACATGAATGCAATGAAGGTCATAAATATAGTAGGAGCAACATTTGAAGATCCAACAATTTCAAAAAAACTCAAGATACTAATAAGTAAAGAGCCACAGCATAATGGGGAATTTCAATCAAGGAAGACAAAAAAAAAATTTGCATGCCAAATTGTCTATGTCCTGAAAAAAGTGCAAAAAGGATGAATCCTAGTGTACAAAAGGAAAACTTATACATAAGTAAACTGTAAAAATATTTTTTAAAAAGTGTAAAATGAAGGCGAAATTCAAAAAAATGTTTCTGACTAGCAAAAAGACGGAAAGGTGGAGCACTGTACTTGAATTAATCCCAAAAATTAATACAGTTGTTATAGAAATACATGTCAATCCTCTGTAGTGTTCAACCCGTTGGGGAACTTGCTGTCTAGTTCTAAAATAATCTGTGACTCAAGTCTCCTTAGCATTCTATCTCTATCACCGCCTCTGCGTGGCTTGGGAACTGAGGCGATGACATAATAATTAAGGCACTGTAAATTATTATTGTGTATGGCTTTAAAGTGCCTGGCCACTGGATATGTTCCATCATTATTGACGATGGCACGCAAATGCTGGAGAATCCTGACATGCACCTGTAGCCTAGTGCTGCCAACATATCTGAGGCCACAGGTGCATGTCAGGACATAGACAGCAAATTCAGTTTTGCAATTAAACGACCCCTTAATGTTCGTCATAACTGGGCTGAACGGTGTAGAGTATTGGGTGGTGTTTTTCCCAAATGTACACGCCCTACAGGTGGAGCAGCGTTTAAATCCCGGCCGGGATTTCAACCATTCTTCCTTTTTACCAAGCTTTGGGAATTCATGGCTAATTTGAGTTCTTAAGGAAGGTCCCTTCCGATAAGTGATAGTGGGGCCATCTGGTAGTCTGGGTGCCAGGACTAGATCAGTTTTTAAGATGGGCCATCTTTGTTTAACGATAGACCTGATCTGGCTAGCCTGTTTACTATAGGTGGTAATTAGTCTGGGGCTTGGTCATCCATATTAGACTCAGCTTCCAGAGAAGTACTCTGGGTGGAAGACAGCAATGACTCACGAGTTCTGGCGTTGGTGTTTTGAACTGCTAGTTTCAAAATGGATTCCCTATAGCCCCTACGTCTAAACCTATCCAAGGCCTCATTGGTGCAGATAGCCAGATCCGTGTCTGTACTGCAGATTCTTTTTAGCCTGAGAAGCTCTCCAAAAGGAATGTTATCAATTACCTGTTTCGGGTGGGCACTGCTGGCATGCAAGATGTTATTGCCAGCAGTGCTCTTTCTATGGAGTTTTGTCGCTAAATAGCCCTCATGAATAAATATTTTAACATCGAGCAATTCAGCTTCAAAATTACTAGTGGTGGAAGTGAACTTGAGATTCTCCTGGTTAGCATTAATAGACAAACGAAAGGTATTGGCACTTTCATAATCTCCCCTTCATAAAACAAAAACATTGCCCCCATAGCAACACCACGTTATATATATATATATATATATATATATATATATATATATATATATATATATATATATATATATATATATATATATAGTTTTGTCCAGCCCATTTCTTATCACTAGTTGGCTTTCTTGTCACTCTTATTTTATTCCTAAGGACCACATACTGATTGATTTCTTGATTAGTATTCTTCTGTGCTGCTAGCGCTCGGATTGTGGTATTTGTTTCTTTTGCTTGCAAGACAACTTTAAACCATTAGAGATAAAGTTAATGTTTCTTGGAATTTCCAACCCTTGAACACAAACAACTAGCAATAACAAAAGTTTGTAGCATGTGACCAATTAATTACCTCTTTTATCATTTAGAGGATGTTTAATTCATCAATAAACTTGTGGTGATTTCAGGCCGGATACATGGCAGAAAACCTTAGAAACACCAGGGACACCCAGGGTACGAGTAGAGCATGCCCAGGCTGCATGGGATATCGCTCTGTCCCATCCTGTTAAAGACAGCAACTATGACGGAAGACATTGTGTGCAGGGTGGGTGCTTCTGAGAGGGAGGTAGAGGTGGCAGCATCTTTCCAAATACTCTCATGGAATGTTAATGGTCTTGGAGACAAACTCAAGAGAGCGATAGCGCTCCAATATATTAAACGGCAGGCCCCAGAGGTGGTACTACTCCAGGAGACTCACTTGATTTGGTACACTTGCGAGGCGCTTAATAGGTGGGGATATAAGCTCATGGTACACTCTGGGTTTAAGTCGAGCTCCACAGGGGTTGGGATACTGCTATGCAAACAGTTTCCCTTCACAGTGACGCACACATATACTGATCTACAGGCAAGATTTGCAGGGATGACTGGGTATTGGGATGAGAGTGAATGTCCTGTCGCCATATATACCCCTCGCTCTACATAACATTGCCCTTCCTAATATGAGTAAAATGATTCTTGAATTTCCCAAATGGGCATTGGTAGTAGGGGAGACTTAAACATGAGCCTCAAGGATCAGCTAGACATGATCCTGCCTAGGACCACCAAGCGCGCGCGCTGTACCATGGCTGATTTCCTGAAGGCCAAGGGGTTAGAAGATGTGTGGCGCGAATCTCACCCTGATCTGCAACAATTCACGTTCCACTCCGGGGCACACAACAGTTTATCCCAGATTAAACACATACTTACGACGGTGGGAGACAAACCGCATTTCTCGGAAGTCAGACACACATCCCATATGTTTCGCTTAAATAGGGGAACAAGGCAGGGCTGCCCGCTGTCCCTGCTTCTGTTTGCATTGACACTGGAGCCTCTGGCGAGCTGAATACCGGGAGACCCAAATATCCAGGGACTAAGATGGACAGCGGGGAATTAGGATAGAATCTCACTGTACGCAGACGATGTGCTGCTCTACGTCGCATTGCCATGGTCTTCCATTGCCAGGATCCTTCAGATCTGTTCTATTTTTGTGCAGTACTCTGGTTATACCATCAATTGGTCCAAGTCAGTGGTGTTCCCCCTAAGGGGTGCAGCTCCAGCCCTGCCAGTGGGCTGTGGAGTAAAAATTGAGACAGAGGGGTTTACCTACTTGGGTATGTCCCTTCCAGTGAGGATGCCTTTTACGAGTGGAATCTTCTCGCCCCGCTTGTCTGACTGAAAGGAGATGTGCAACACTGGTGAGCCCTTCCAATCTCTCTGCTGGGAAGAGCAGCGTTATTTAAAATGATGGCACTGCCACGATTTCTATATGCCCTGCAGAATACACCTTGCGCGACTCCGGTTTCCTATTTTAGAGCAATGAATGGGGAGGTTCGTAGCCTGTTATAGGATGGGAGGCAGCCCCAAATTGCCACCCATAAACTGGTTTGTGGGTGGTAAGATGGAGGAATTGAGCTTCCCAATATCCATGTCTATTATTGGGAGGCACAACTGGTGGTCATCAATAGATGGGCCCACTGTGTTACATGGACGAGTTTCTTATGGGACTTGGGAGGTTCAGTGAGGCACTTTACACCAGCCCAAAGAAACAGCAGCTTACGGGGCCGAGGGCGTAGATGGTCGTAATCTGGCACAGAGTCACGAAACAGCTGGGATGGAGTAATAAGGTAACGCTTGCCACACCCCTCTGGTGGGCAGAAAACCTAAGGAAACTGGGTCGGTGCTGAGGGTTTTGTGAGTAGGATACCATAGGCATATCAAAGGTTAAAGACCTCTGGGTGGGGGGGATATGATCCCATTTGCAGAATTGCAAAAAGACTGTGAATTAGCATATAGGGAACATTTTAGATACTTCCAAATAAGACACACTCTCAAGTGGGGTGGTTTCAGGAGGGGAGGACTTGCCGGAGGCCTCTCCTCTGGAGGGTAGACTCATTTCTGAATATATGCCGAGCAAGGCCATCTCCTTGACATACAAAAAAATCAGTCTCCGGGAACGGGTGCAGGCAGACGTTGGGGCTCTGGAGGAAGAAGACTGGAGGGAGGCGCTTGCATCACCTCGTGAGGTGGCGATTTCATCAATTTTGCGACGTTTCCAATTAAAAATACTCCACAGGTCATATATTACTTGTACTGCACTTGTTAAAATGGGAGGGCTTGAAGATGCAAGTGTAGGAGAACATGTGGAGGGATTGGCACCTTCCTTCACATTATCTGGGAGTGTACACCCATCCAAAGATTCTGGAAAGCGATAATCTAATGTATGAAAGAAGCAATTGGGGGCACATTATCACTTTCTCCTATGGTGTGCCTGTTGAATGTGTGGGAACCCACTGGTTTCGATTGTGCTGGGCAGCTCTGAACAACCATGGGATTCATGATTGCGAAACGGGGGGTGGCGGAGACGCCAACTCTGGCTGAATGGAATCAAGAAATGGATTGGTGCATGATTGCCGAAGCAGATGTTTTCAAACACAGAGGTTGCCCCCAGAAATGGGACCAGGTCCGGGGAAAATGGAACAAATTTAGGGGAAACATATGTGACCCCTCCACTGGCCCAGAGGTCTCCTGTCGGGAGGGCGGGTGAAGGAGTGGAGGGCCTATCCCCACCAATCTGAGGTGATTCAGTATGCCATTGTCATTGTTAAATTGCCTTGGATGATGTCAATGGGGGGAACAATGTGGCAGCATGGGCTAAGTGATGTACTGCTGCTGAACTGTTTTAACTCAAAATGTTCAATAAAAAGATGTTTTAAAAAACATGCGGTGATTTCAAAAGCTTTATGTTTCACTTTAATCGCTATCCACACCATACCCCTAAAACTACGCTTACCTCCCTTTACCTCTGCCTGCCACTGCACCCTAAATTCACTGTTACCCCCTTAACCTCTACCTACTCCTAAATCCTAAAAATCACCCTTACAGCCATTTATGTTTACTCACCTCTGAACCCTCAGGTCACCCTCACCTCCCTTTCCCTCTACCCATCCCTAAGCCATAAAGTCACCCTCACTTCCCTTTACCTCTACCCACACCTGAACATTAATGCAGTGGCAGCCACAAGCAGGAATAAGTGGTGGGGCAGCACAGGAGACAAAAAATTACAATATAACTTACCTGCCGCCCGCTGCCTCTTCAGCTGTTGACGATGCACATACAGGCTCCCAGACACCTCTGCGCCAATCTAGATGCTGCTCTGATGCTGGTGTTACCCAGCATGAGAGAAGCACCAGGATTTGGCGGAGCGGGCTGGTTTTATGCTCCAGCAGTAACTAGAAGACTGTGTTCCTGACCACTGCTGATATCTCAAAGCAACATCCTGTAGCTATACATATTGGTTTGGCCGTCCCAAGACGGCCATCCAAACTGACTTGCGCACTTGCAATGCCCACCACTCCTCTGAGGAAAAAGCAGTCCAGAGTACAACCGATGCCCAGGCTGCTGGCGCAAGACGCCTCTTAGTTCCCATTCTGAATAGTTACAAAATAAAGAGACGGGCGCTGGAAGCAGGAACACAAGAACAGAGTTTTATTTCTCATGAGGAGAGCCTGTCATTTCGGACACGAAACACAGTGTCTTTCGGGAGGTGCTCTAACAAGTTCTCTGAGACATCGCCTTTTATACATCACAAACATTCCTTATTACAATAATGACATTGTGAAGCAAGGAAAAGACATCCCCGACCCCTCCCCGCTCTGGCGCAATCCAACACGTGGCTACAGTAGAGGTCCTCACCCCATACAATGGGAGGGGGCTATCACTCAGCTGAGTGCTCCGCTGATTCCTTTGGAATGTGTGCGCCTGATCGATTCTCGGAGGGGTGGGGAGGTCATGATCAATAGTAGCTCTTTTTGAAGAGGGGCGAGTGCATACAGTGGTGGGCAACAAACTGTATCCTCAGGCGAAGGGGATGACCAGTGGTCCGTGCGGACAATCGGGCTCAGTGGAGGGGTCATCAAGGGAGGGGTATTCATGGGAAGAAGGGAGGTGATGGTCAGGCACGGGGTGTGATTCCCAGGGACAGAGTCGCACAGAGAGAGAGAGATCTTATGACCCGTACATGAGAGAGCGGGGGCAGTCAGGTACAGCTGGGGGGGGGGTTATGTCAGCTGAGGCAAAGGATGCTTCTTCAATGGGGGGGTGCGTGGGTCAAGCAGGAGGGTTACTTTTCAGAGCAGGGTCGCGCAGAGGGAGAGGGTTTTATGGTCTATGCATGTGAGAGTGGGGGGGGGTGTTCAAATGTGCGCAGGAGGGAAGCCGGGGATTCCAATGAGCGGGAAAAAAGGCCATGGTGCCTAAAATGGCTGTCATGTACATATGGGCACGGGCTTTTTACTGGCGGAATGATGCGGTCAACGTTTCACGGTATTCATGGTGCCTACAGGGAGGGGGATGGGAGAAGGCAAATGAACGCCGCTTATGTACATTAATATTGCTAATTTCCACAGTCGCCGCTTTTAACATAAGTGAGTTCATTTCCTAACTAATGGGCGTACATATAATACATGTGTGGTCGATGGGATGGCGTTTGTCAAATACCAGCGAATTGCATATAAGCATGGTACAATCGACGCGGTTGGTGGAATGCAGCACATATGAATTCACAGTTGTTGGGTTACTTATACAAGCCTAGAGTTCAGCATACTACACAGTATAAATGTCCTGACTTTCTCTTCGGTGGCATCAATGTACAGCTTTTAAAAGTGACCGAAAAACATTTTGAAAGCAATACAAAGTGGTTGAAGGCGGAATTCAGTTCGACACAAGTAATTTAGTCAAATTGATGGGTGTCTTCGTCACAGTGTCTTTTTAGCAGTGAGCCATCACTGGTAGGCTCCAGTCCGTTTTCTTTCGTTGGCGCTGTTGAGCACCGGCGGTGGAGCTATAGGTCCCGCTCGGATCTAACCTTACGCGTTGCAGGGTGCGGTCAGTCCTCTGCTGTTAGACCACAGTCCTGTTCCCTAACCAATTCTTTAAAGGTGCCTTATGCTCGGCACCTGTATTTCCTTTTTCCTTCTGTGGCAAACCCCATTTCCATCTGAATGCTGTTCTTCTTGTCTGAGTCAAAAAGTCATGTGGAAAAGAGGGGGTGTTGGATAGTCGTGGGAAGAGAGGGCGGGGTGGGGTCAGGTCTTTTCTTGGACACATCAAGGGACCAAGGGATCAAAGGAAAACGAGCAGGCAGGCCCATCAATCGGGCCCAGAAAGGGGGCGAAGACTTCAGGCACACGTGGGTTAGCAGACAGAGGGCTTCAGGGCAGCCCTTCAACCTTTCATTTTCCACGTTTGAGATTGCTGTCTCGTCCCGTATCTTGTTGCTCTGCAGCTCCACCTTTGGTCGAGGTCATATGTGTCTCAAGATCTGCTGCCAGGCTGTACGTCACGTCCGACCCTTCTCCTCCGATGATCGTATATCTTGGAATGGGTACAAAACAAGTTTTAGAGAACTGGCGGGAGAAGACATTTATGCATTTGAATTCCGCCCTCAATCCTACGCACTTGGGGGTTACGTTCATCGGTCACAGTCAGAACCCTACCACCATGAAGTATATATGTCGGCATTCCTACTGTGTTTGTGCCAAGTCTATTTATCCTTCATGCCGGCTAACCCTTTCAAAAACAGGGCAGGGGGGCTATCATCGAGAGAGGGGGAGGGAAAACAGGCTTTCATCGAGGAGTGACAGTTAATCAAGGTCATCAGTTATACTTCGAGGACAGCTGATATGGAGCAGGGGTCAGAGAGAGGCGGGGACGCTTTGGACATTCGCGCTTGAGTGCAGTGAGGTGGGGCAATCTGGGCATTGGGGATCAATCTGGACATTGGGGCTTGTATCTCTAACGGACTGGAAAATAGGATGCCATTGACATATAGTCCCCCTATAAAAGGGCCAGATTAGGGGACATCAGCCGTCTTACCTGTCCCTTCCTTCTTAGCCAATTCAAGTTCTTTCATTTTGCAGAAAGGAGAGGTAGTAACATGGCGAGTCACAATCATTTTCGTTTCTGTCAATTTTGCTGAACACCTTCGCGTTCAATAAGTATCCAATTAGGCTGGTGCCGGCGGGGCACAATTTTACCACAAAAAGGAAGAGGCAATAGGGGGGAGGGGGGTTCTCATAGAGAGTGAGAGTCGTCCGCATTCTAAACGAGCCATTCGGTACACGTATGACATGTAGAAAGGTAGAGAGAGAGAGAGAGAGAGAGAGAGAGACGTGTACGGTAATAGGTCATTTAGTGCGTTCACAACGCAGAACGGCAGGGGTCAGGTAACACGGAAACGAAAACAGAGGGAAGACATAATCCCATACATTACATACACACAAACTCGGACAAGGGAAGACAGTACGTGTGTTACGTACAAAAAATTCACGACAAAACATAGAACAGTTATTGGCCAAAAAGATCTCTTTCTGCATGCTGCGCATCTTTAGTATCCTATTTATCTACGTTCTGAGCTCCTTTTACCTTTTTCCTCCTTTTCCTCTCGTTTGCCATCTTTGCGAGTGTTCTCGGTTACTAATACTTACACCTCGGTCAGTTGGTCAGGAATTAACCTGGTCGGGTTACTGCTCACGGTGGGATCTTTGAATCATTTTTCCTTTTCTCCCTTTTGGCGAAAAGGTTCTCCAGGCTGAGGCAACGGAGGGCATTAATCGGGAGAACAGTTGGACAGCTTAGCTATATCTATAAGGGTGCGAGAAGGAGGTGGTACACGTTTTTTTTTTTTTTTTTTAAATATTAACAGCATTCCTAGTCTTCCAGACGGGCGGTGCTTAGGTAAACCTTACCCCGGAACTTTCCTTGTCCTTTCCCTATCTAGTTAAACGTCATAGTTGCATTATCTGGCGTGCTGGTTCGAGTCATAGTCTGTCATATCGTACTAACCCGTCGAGTATCTACGTCAGTCCATCCTCCCAATCACTAGGTTCTGAGGGAGGAACAGTCATGTCCAAGTAAGGGGGGTGTTACATCTTACAAAGCTCGTCATGTATAAGCACTATGCTCCAATTCCCTACTTCCCCCTCCGTCGGTCGTTCGGTCATCACTCCTCCATACCTCAGCCGATGTTCTGACGTGACCTGCAGATGGGAGGAGAAAGAAGGGGGGGTGGGGGCAACATTCAAAACACATCAGCGCGCACAAATCCGAAAATGTTTTTACTTACCACATACTCGACCTATCTCCACACGGTGCAATTTCTACCATCTCGGTGTTTAAGCCCAGAGGGACCAGTAGTGTTAGAAACATAATCATTGGTGTTCTGCGTATCCGCATGAATCACTCGAGCGTGGTCTTTTAGATCAGGTGCGAGTGTGGTGGCCAGGTGGCGTTTCTTCAGTATTGCTTACGGGCATCTAAAACGTTTTTCCTGCTGCCTGTGGCATACAACGTAACGGCTTAAGTATTGGGCTTTTTAACCTTCAACCTTAATAAAGCTGCTTACCTTTCGCTTATATCGGAGACAGTAGTAACACATTCGAAACTCATTAATGCAATCGCTACAGTTGTACTTGTTTTTTTTTAAAAACCTTTAATAAAAATGTTGGCGCACAAATACGAGCCTGCAACCCAGTGGGCCGGCCACAGAGCAGACTGGAGCCGGGCGTGAGGGGGACGAAGTCGGTGGCCATTCATTTCATAATATAAAGTGCGGCAAGTGCAATAACATCGTATCGAAATTCATTGGGAGTAAGCATCATAAATGTCGAAAAGTCAAACTTTCAATAACCATGGTGCGTTAAAACTTAGTATCAATTCATTGTCCGAATGCTCAATTAGTACCTATTTCAGATCAATTCATTGCTTTAACACATAATTGGTACCCACCCTATACCAGTTCATTGTCCCAACACATAATCAATATCCATCTTATATCACTTCCTTTTCTGAACACATTATCAATATCCATCTTATCTACTTTCATTGTCCAAAAACTACATACATATCTCAGAATATCAAGGCTTGAGCAATCAGGGTACAACAAAGAGCTGAAAGTTTCATTTATATCGGCGCCATTTTGGGCGAGGTCAGGCAGGTCCCAGTACAGTCAGATTGTCTCCACTGACTCGTGGTTGGACCAGAACCTCTTTTTGGCAGTTCAAAGAGTTTTTCGCAATAGGGTAACAGACTGGCGATATGAACCATCAGTCAAAAGTGGGGAGGGAGGCAACAATCTCTCCTACCGGGTCACTCTGGTGTTCCACCGGAACTGAACAAATCTGTATTTTTGCAGGACTTTAGTCATTTCAAAACTGAGGCTGGCGCCGGCTGGAGTGCGCCGACGTCTCGTGGTTTCCATCGGGGGATGGGGGCGGGGGCGGGGGTGCCCGTGGAGGGGTCGCCCCCCCGGCTCTTCTAGAATCTTCAAGGTCGAGGAGAAGAGCGCAGGACGTGCACCAGTCCTGGGCCAAAAGCCGTTTTTCGATTGGGACCCTGTTGATCGAAGCGTTGGGGTGTCGCTGGAAGCCTCCACCTGGGGAGGTGGGGGAGGCTCGTTTGCGCCGCTTCCCCCTTCCAGCGACCCCACGCCGTTTCTCGGCTCCAGCACTTTGGGATGGTCGTACCAGGCAATGAAGAGAGGGGGGGGGTCGGAGGCAGCAAGACATCCCCCCCCGCGGCCTGCAGGGCACCGTTTTCTCTGGACTTTTCGTAGCGGCCAGACCAGGCGATGCGAGGGGGAGGGGGGGTTGGTGGCATGTGCAAGACATCCCCCCCCCTCCGTTGTCAGGGCCATCATAAAAGAAAGAAGTAGTGCCGCCGTGTGCAACCCTCCAGTGTTGTCGAAGCAGGGCGCTGCCTGTCAACCCTCCAGTGTTGTCGCAGAAGGGTGCTGCTGACCTCGGCTCCGGTTTTGTTTTTCTGATGGCCGGAGCAGGCGATAGAGGGGGGGGGGGTCGGTGGCGGAGGCAAGACATCCCCCCTCCCCGCGGCCCGCAGGGCAGCCAAAAGAAGAGAAAGGGGAGACCATTACAACTTTCGGGCCGTCCGCCCCACAGCCTCCCCTTCCGATGGCGGCCAGCCGGGCCCTGCTCTGCACGTGTTGAGGCCTCGCCTTCCGGATGGGCATAACCGCGGACCTGTTGCACTTCGGGAGCTTCCGGAATGGGTGTAGGTATCTGCTGATTTGTATCTATTTCATGTGACCGTTATTTGGACGTGGCGGGCGGTGGGACAGACATGCTTTGGATAGCGAGGGGGCGGCGGGGCCTAGCTACCTCGTGGCTGTCTAGGCGTCAAGCTTGGCTTCTTTCGCCATTTTATATTTCTTATTACGGACTATTTCTAATGTTTCTTATTTTTAGTGAAGTCGGAAACTCATCAGTGGGCTACTGACTTAGCTCGATTTCTTTTTCCTTCCTTTTCTAGTGTGTGTCTCATGCTAAAGTTTCTGTTAACAGGATTCGGTGATCACTTCATATTTTATATGTCCTTTTATCAGGGATACTCTCCGGTTGAGCCGGATGATCTACCTCCAATAAATGGTCCGGGTGGAACTAGATTATCAATCAGTGGGGAGTGGGTAGGCATGACGGATTACAACGGGGACAAAAGTCTGCATTACCTACCCTTTACTATTTGCAAAGACTAGACAGAATATTTCTATTCCACGTTATTTGCAAACAGAAAATACCTCAAACGAACTATTCCTTGAACAATAAATGTCCAGTCAATCAATCAATCAGTGGGGAGAAAAACAGGCATGACGGATTACAACGGGGACAAACGTCTGCATTACCTGTCCTTCGCTCTCTGCAAAGGGAGACGGAATATTCCTATTCGTCTCTGTTTGTAGACAGGGAAGATCTCAAAGAGCAACAATCGATATAAATCGATATCAAACAATCAGTGGGGAGAAAGGTAGGCATGACGGATTACAACGGGGACAAAAGTCTGCATTACCTACCCTTCTCTATCTGCAAAGAGAGACGAACGTTCCTATTCGCCGCTGTTTGCAAACAGAGAATGTCTCGTCTCAAGAAGAGAACCAACATTTCAAGTAGCAACCAAAGCTAAATGAACCAATAAGCGAACAATATCAGTATTTAAATACCAATTCCAATACAATCAATCAATCAATCAATCAGATGGGTAAAGCCATCCTACCAATCAGGCGTGAAAAAAAAAAAACGCCCCACTTAATCTTACCCGGACCGGACCATGTGGACAGTTCTTCGTCTTCCCTTTCCAGCGCCTGATCGTTCTCTTACTCCATGCAGCATTCCTGTGGGCTTCCAGCCAGGACAATAGGTCACTCGAGAGAGGTCCGTTCAGAATCGGTGAAGTTCATTCAATCGGCAGCCGGACGAGGGCCCTCTCAAGGCAGGTATACTCCAATTTTTTTAGATGTTCACCCCATCGTCTGGACCTCTCTTACTGGACCCTATGTCACTGGTGGGCCCCACGTTGGGACGCCAATCGAGGAAAAAGCAGTCCAGAGTACAACCGATGCCCAGGCTGCTGGCGCAAGACGCCTCTTAGTTCCCATTCTGAATAGTTACAAAATAAAGAGACGGGCGCTGGAAGCAGGAACACAAGAACAGAGTTTTATTTCTCATGAGGAGAGCCTGTCATTTCGGACACGAAACACAGTGTCTTTCGGGAGGTGCTCTAACAAGTTCTCTGAGACATCGCCTTTTATACATCACAATCATTCCTTATTACAATAATGACATTGTGAAGCAAGGAAAAGACATCCCCGACCCCTCCCCGCTCTGGCGCAATCCAACACGTGGCTACAGTAGAGGTCCTCACCCCATACAATGGGAGGGGGCTATCACTCAGCTGAGTGCTCCGCTGATTCCTTTGGAATGTGTGCGCCTGATCGATTCTCGGAGGGGTGGGGAGGTCATGATCAATAGTAGCTCTTTTTGAAGAGGGGCGAGTGCATACAGTGGTGGGCAACAAACTGTATCCTCAGGCGAAGGGGATGACCAGTGGTCCGTGCGGACAATCGGGCTCAGTGGAGGGGTCATCAAGGGAGGGGTATTCATGGGAAGAAGGGAGGTGATGGTCAGGTGTGATTCCCAGGGACAGAGTCGCACAGAGAGAGAGAGATCTTATGACCCGTACATGAGAGAGCGGGGGCAGTCAGGTACAGCTGGGGGGGGTTATGTCAGCTGAGGCGAAGGATGCTTCTTCAATGGGGGGGTGCATGGGTCAAGCAGGAGGGTTACTTTTCAGAGCAGGGTCGCGCAGAGGGAGAGGGTTTTATGGTCTATGCATGTGAGAGTGGGGGGGGGTGTTCAAATGTGCGCAGGAGGGAAGCCGGGGATTCCAATGAGCGGGAAAAAAGGCCATGGTGCCTAAAATGGCTGTCATGTACATATGGGCACAGGCTTTTTACTGGCGGAATGATGCGGTCAACGTTTCACGATATTCATGGTGCCTACAGGGAGGGGGATGGGAGAAGGCAAATGAACGCTGCTTATGTACAATAATATTGCTAATTTCCACACCTCCTGTTGCTGTCCCACAGAGGATGGCCCTCCCCTCAAGACTCGGCTGCAGTTCTGGTGTCAAATAAAACGATAATAAAGCAGTTTTATTAAATGCTTTATTATCATTTTGTTTTACACATGTCTGCTGGTTAAAGCAGTGGGGGGACGCTCCTCTGCCATAGTGGAGGAGCTGCCCATGAACTCATGTCACTCTCACCTCCTTTTACCTCTGTCCATCCCTGAACCCTAAAGTCACCCTCACCTTCCTTTACCTCTGGCCGCCCTTGAACTCTCAAGTCACTCTGTCCTCCCTTTACTTCCACCGACCCCGAACCCTTGTCAGCCTTATCCCACTTTACCTCCACCTACCATCAGAGCTCTCAATTCACCCTCAACTCCCTTTACCTCTGCCCCCCCAAACCCTCAAGACACCCTCACATTCCTGTACCTCTGGTCACCCCTGAATCCTCTTTACCTCAGCTCACCCCTGAAACCTCAAGTTATCTTCCCCTACCTTTAGCCACCCCTGAATTCTAAAAATGACATTGTTAATTAACATAAAAAGTATATTATAAAAAAAATACGCACCTACATAGTAAAGTACTGTATGGTAAAGGTACATATATATATACATATGTGGTACTTACCAAAGTATTAACCACTGCATGATAAAGGTCCTGAGTGGTAAAGGCTGCAAGGTAAAGGCTGTTTCCCCTCAGGCAGGACACATCCCCATTTCTTTCTTGAACACTCTCTTGCTTAAATGTTTTAGGGGCACTGTCATTTGTTTGCCCCCTCTCTTCGCATTCCAACCCTACTCTCTATACTTTAGGTCTTGCCTGAGGCAGCGCAGGCACTGTTACCTGCAAGACATTTTATTTACTTACAGAGGGCATAGAGCCCGCCTATTGCTCACCACTGGTTGGCTTCATTGTCACTCTTATTTTCTTGCTTTTTTTGGTCAGCGAGTACTGGCACCACTTCCTCTTCATGTGTTTGTCCCTACACTGGAGCATTTTCCCAAATACTGGTTCCCTTGCCCAGTGTCCTTCCACTGCCTGCTGCTCTTAGATGTGCTTTCTTTCCTTTTACATGCACCCCCTTCCTCTCTCCCCTGTACCGCCTCCCGCATTCTTACTTTCCCTCCCCACCCTCCTCCTGCACTGTTTCTTGGCCGATCCACCCCTCCACCGTTGTTGCTTGCTCCATCCACCTCTCAAGTCCCCCTTTGGTGCTTGCCCCTCCTATCCCACCAGAGAAAACGCACCTAAAAGTCACGTCAATGGGTTTCAGATGCTACAAAGATACAAACAGTGATGCTCTCGCCGCTCTGCATGGCCTTTGTGGTGCTGTTTTCAAGGGGACCAACAGAGCAAACTTTAGTTCAGACATAAGAGAATTCAACTTTTTGTGAAGGCAGAGAATTTTTATATACTAAGAAAATGGATGACCGCTGCTCGCGATCAGCGCTAGCTTTGTCATTGTAATTTTTTTCCTAAATTTAAGCCGCACTGCTGTACAACACTGCTAAAAGAAATTGACTAAGCCAATATCTCTCGTAAAGGCGAGGCACAGTGGCTTTGCCATAGCTTATTACTGACACAATTTCATTAGTAACTCTGTGCTCTCCCTCTAACATCTTCACCAATGTTTTGGAACTGGAACACTGTATTTCTCTATGGAGTATTAATTTTTGCCTTCATCTGTCTATCCACCATCCCCCTTCCAGTAGAACTTTGCTCCTTCCTGTGAAATGATTATTTTCTCAGAGTTTGCCAATATATAACTCAAATTGTTGTGAAAGTAGACATCTACATGTTGTGGTGCTCCCCCGCATCAGTATACGAATACTAACTCATGAACTGTGTCTTTGATTCTTCTCATTGTAGTGGGAGAAACTACAGATGTCAACAAGCGAGAGAAGAAAGATTGTCTGTTCAGTGACGTTCCATGTTATCGCCATCACATGCGTAGTTTGGTCGTTGTATGTGTTAATAGATCGAACTGCAGAAGAAATAAAGCAAGGCAATGACAATGGTAAGCGTATATTTTTTCTTTAATTTCAACTCCTTCAGCAGTTTTCACAAGGTTGACCTGAGCACTGCGAGGTATGGATTTGCAAGTTAACATTTGGTTAAATCTCTAAACAGCGGAGCAATATTTACACAATTGTTCTTTTTCCAATAAGATGTATATGTTGCATTGCATTACAATTATTTTAGTATTGTTGGAAGAACAAATATTTACTCAAACAGGCATAGGTCTTTTTTGGATTTAAAACCATGAAAAGATAGTGGCTATATAAGACTTTTTGCTCAGTTTCATTGCAATTGGATGATGGAACATTCCAGAAATAAAGAGAACAGATCACCAAAAGGCAGTCTTGTGGACAGTCGAGTAAGTGCTGGTTCCAAGTCATAGTCACAACAAATGGTAGCCAGTGTGTGGGAGAGATGAGGTATGTAGATGGAGATAATTGGACTGGGGCATAATTGGGCACTATATAAATATTTCATGTATTTTATGATCACATTATCTCTTCGTCAGTTTTTCTCTTGCAGTCTTTACTGTATGAAGAAACTTCTGTCTTCACAGACCTTGATTGCCTAGCCACTCTAAAAAAAAATACACCCAAGATGGAGACTGTCCTCTCGGATACCTTAAGAATGTCCCCACAACTCTTGTTTTTTACTTTGTCATTCAGACCTCTTTGCCAGCCAAGGTGAATGATCGTTATGTAGTCTACTTAGTTTTATTTCCCATACTTAGTTAACCATGTGTTTTTTTTGGTTAAGAGATCTGCTATAGCTGTGTCTATTTACACAGGTAGAGGTCTTAACTGACTGCTGAGCATTCAGGACCTCACAAGCTCTTTTTGAGACTCATCAGGGGGTCTCTGGAGAACCACAGTAAGCATGTGGATCAGGCTACATGCAGATCTGATTCTTTTGCTTCTGGTGATTTTCAAATTTGAAGTTCTGTATGTAGGAAAGTGCCCCTTTTTTGCATGATTACCCCAACGTTTTGCCTGACATATGATACATTTTTTACTTCATGTGCCCTGGGTCCCTAGCAATCAGGTTCCCAGGGCCTGTGTTCTTTCCCAAAGCTATACCTTTTTACCCACAATTGGCACCTTTCTGGCCACAGGTAAGCCCCTTTTAAAAGGAACAATGGGCACCAAAGGCACTGTGACCAGGAAAGGCCTCTAAGGGCTGCTGCATGTATTGTGCCAGCCTTTGAGGCCCTGTACCTTAACTCCCACACACTACCAATACAGGCTATTTGTTTTGGTGCAGATAAAAGTGAAGCGTCGATATGGCACACATCCCTGCATGCATGCCTGGAACCCACTGCCTATGGCCTATGTAGGCCACCCCTCTAGCAGGGTGCACTAGACCACAGGTGAGGGTCCAGTTGCATGAACACTGTACTCCTACAGTGTCTAAGTCCATTCTTAGACATTGCAAGTGCAGTGAAGCCATAAAGAGTATATGGTCTGGGAGTTGGTCATTACGAACTCTACAGCTCCATAAAGGCATCACTGAAAACTAGGAACTTCGGTAGCAAACTTCTCAGCACATTAAACCCACACTGATGCCAGTGTGAGATTTAATGTTAAATGCATACAGGGGGCATCTTAAAGATGCCCTCTGAAAAGTGATCAGCCCTGGTGTGGTTCCTGAATGGTCGCCCACCATTTGCCACCCCAGACAGGTTTCTGACACCCTGGGTAGAGAGCCTCCACCATCTGGGTCCGGAGACAAAGGCCATCCTGGGCAGAGGTGTAATGCCTCCTCCCCCAGGATGGACTGGGTTCACAAAGAGGAAGCTTCAAAGGCCTGCCGCCTTTGTGAGCAGCCCCTGCCTTTTGCTGCTCCCAGCAACTGCCTCCCACCGGTTTTGACCCCCCCTTTGAGGGGGAGAATCATGGGAAAACCAAGTTAGGAGGAGAGTTGTGCCCACCCTTGCCAACCCCACCCCTCAGGTGAGGGAGGCGAGGTGAAACACACATCTCAGTCTCCACCATCTTGAAGATGAGGGGACCCAGGCAATTGGGAAGAGGCTCATGCTCCCTTGACACTGGAGGGTGGCATACTAGGGGATATACTCAGCCCTGTAAATGCCCCTAAATGTATTATTTAGGGGTAACCCTGAACCTTTCCTCCTCAGATTCGGGGAAGAAAGAGTAATCTGAAGAGCTGTGCTGACCCAGAAAGAAGAGGACGCCAACTGTTTTGGCCCTAGCCGTACTAGCCTGTCCCGACTCTGACCTGACTACAGTGAAAACCCCAGCAAGTCCAGCAGCCAGTAGCTCTCCAGAGCCCGGAGGGCCTACTCTGCACTCAACTTACAGACTCTGTCTCCCGTGAGCACCTGACTTGCTCAAGCAGAGACTTCTAACACAGAAGCCGAATCCAGGGGGTTCTGGATCACTCTGGACCTGACGCCCACAGCCCAAGTTTGAGTGGCCCAACACCACAATGAGGTCTCGCCAGCGACCCTGAATTGGAATCTGGTGATCCCTAACCTACCTCAATCTGGTGCCTGCAGCCTCAACCTGAAGGGTCTCCGCGACCGAAGCTGGTAAGAAGACCCAATGCTAAAGGACAACCCTGCACCTGATGTCCCACGGCCTTGGGTGGCCCAACCAATGGTGTCTGGGCATCCCCCAAGAACCCAACGTAGATTTCCAGCCAGTGATCGCCTTTAGGAAGCCTCCCTGACCGAGCCTGCAGTATCTTTTCCCGAACTGGAGATCTCCATTGCAACCCACGTAGTCCCCGACTTCCCCTTAGCACTCTGCATCCGCCAGCTCCTGTGCTGCTGGTGGTGCAGCTCCTATGCTGATTGATGGCCCCTACAGTGCTGATCCTAACCCCAAGAGCTTTGCTCCCACAACCGAGTGGCCTGCTCATGAGCAGTCCCTGACCGAAGGCCCCCTTAGCCCCAATGGCTAACATTGGGCCCCTGCACACTGCACATGGCCCCCCCAGTAAAATTTGAGTGCCAACCTGGACCTTTGGGAATCTTGTTCCTAAACCCCAAAACTCATATTCATAAGTTGTTTACTTACCTGTGAACCGTTAACACTCTTTTTCCCAAAGGAACCAATGTTACAAGTTTTCTGTTCCTAAAATCGTCTGTGTGGACCTGTGCTTTTTATGAGAGAAAAAGTAACTGTACTGTAAACATGAAAAAGTCTTACTTACCTTAATATTATAGGATCCACAGTGGGATATCTAGGCATATCACCCCGAATAGTCGATGTAATCAAAAAGTAAAGCAAAAGTAATCAAAAGTAATCTTACTGTATTTTGAACTATTTTAAAAAGAAATACAAACCTATAAACAATTCCAATTCAATCCACAATTGCATTTCTGTGTCCAGCTTTGTATTTGAAAGTATTTCTTACTTACCTATGCCAAGTCATGCTTGGTTCTACAAAATAAATTATAAGTATACTTTCTTATACTTACCTAATTGGTCTGGATTCTGTCACTGAGTGTGTGCCATCAGCCTTGAGTGAGTGAATACAATAAATTGTTAACATACCCGAACTGCTCACCCACACTACCACAAAGAGAGCTGTTATTACTTATCTAATTTAGTCTATGCTACACCTCTGGGGACCTCCTGTACTCTGTGCACTGTATATTATATACAGAGCCAGCTTCCTACAATATACAGTTTGGTTTATTTTCTAAGCCTGTGTCAGGGATGGCACCATCTTCGCCGAACAAGCTCCATTATGGATGGCATGGGCTACTTTTCTTCTACAAGGGTTGCACAGCCAGGTTAGTGCAGGTTCTTCAGTGCTGCCTGACATGGCTACTTTGCAAAGGATAATTAATACAGCTGTAGACTCTCTGGTTATGCCTAAAGTCCCAAGGCTGGATAAGGAAGACGGTAGTAGGGTTTATGATGGTGAGAAGATTAAAGGACTTTTTGTGCAGGGCACTGAGCTGTTGCAAGTGCTTAAACACTTCAAGAGAATTTGGGATTCGATCCTCTGGCCCCTCCTTTGAAGGAGGATGTTTTCCTGAAGTATAAATATCCGGAACTAGAATCCTTACCACTTCACAGCGCAGTGAGCAAAGTCCTTACCCAAGAATGGAAAGATTCTAAAAACCAAATATTTTCATTTTTTTAGTCCATGTGTGGGTAACAGCAGGTTTTGCAGAAGTATGTCCTGCCCAGTAATGGTGGATAACCTTATGGCTGATCTGGCTTCTCAAGGGACAGTAATTTCTGAAGACGTGTCGACGTCAGAGTTAGTGGATAAGAAGATTGAAACTTACTTTGCTGACTCTATATCCAACTTCACTATCAGTGCAAGTGCAGACATTAGATATGTTGTCCAGTCTCTCCTTCAATACTTTCACTTTCTTGAAGAACAAAGGAATGAGGGAACAGATTGCTCATCTATCTATTTTATTGCTCATGGAACAAGTCTGTTTCTTTCGAACGTATCCTTCAATAACATATGCGAGCAGCATTGGTAAAAGCTATTGTTGCCAGGAGACACATCTGAAAACGTTCTTGGAGATATTATGCAAGCTTTCTTTGACAGGCTCCAAAATCTTTGACCCAGAGCTTGAAGATTTAGTAAAGCAACCTGTGGAAAATGAGAAACATAAAGCTCCATCAAAGCCTTATGCTAGAGGGAGTGGTGTTGCCTTTGGAAAAGCTTTTTTTCAAGGCACTCAAAACATGGTGCCCAGCACTTAAGAGGCAGGGGTCTCAGCTTGGGCACCGCTGTTGTGGACACATCAACAGTTGTCCATAGCTCAAATGTCTATGCCTCAGCCTCCTCAAGCATGACTATGCCACAGTGTCGGGCGGACAACTGGACTTCAAGGATGTTTGGAATACCAAGGAATTAGATGCTTGACCAATATAAATAAAATCTGTTGGTACCAGATTCCTTTCTCCAGACTTCCTCCTCATCATTTTCGCCAAACTGTCCTATTAATCAGTAAGTCCTGCTGAAGGGAATACAATCTCTTTTGAAAAACAACAGTGGGGCATATTATCAAGGGGGTTTATCTCCGCTCTTTTGGCTTTTAAAGCCAAGAAAGAGGAGATAAAATTATCTCCCTATTACCTAGCTGTCGCTAACACGAGTTAGCGACAGCTAGTAGGAGATAGCGACCATCTTGGGCCCCACTTTGCATGTCAGTGATATTTATCACTAATGACATGCAAAGTGGGCGTGCCAAGATGTTAGCGACTGGAAACAGTCGCTAACATCGCTATCTCCTATTACTAACTTTTGGAGATATTCGCGCTAAGCGCAAATATCTCCAAAAGCTAACACCTGCCCTGAGCAGTTCTTAGCCATGTTATCCAATGGGAGGTGGATAACATGGCTAAGAGCATTAGCTCACTAATGCATGAATATCGCTGACTTTTCAGCGATATTCATGCATTGCGGCCGATTTTTATCGCATTTGCGATAAACACTGGTAATACCAAGGTTTATCTGCGATAAAAATCGCCGCAGCTCAGCAATCATTTTTTCACGCTAACCAAGCAATAGCGATAATTATCGCTATTGCTTGGTAATATGCCCCAGTCTTCCTAAAAGCTCCTCAGAAGGAAGGATTCTGACACTTTTTTTTTCAATTCTTTTCACAGTATAGAAGGCATCAGGGGAGTTTTGCCTAGTCCTTGACTACAAGGAAGTCAACGAGTACGTGCCTCATCAAACATTCAAAATGGATCCCTTCAGTCCATAATGACTCTAATCAGCAAGGGAGTTTCTTTGTTCCGGTGAACTCTTGGATGCCTACTTACACATACCCATTCACTACACTTTCTAATGTTTCCTCCAAGTTGCCGTCAACTATGCCGACAACCAGTTCCAGGTTCTGTCCTTTGGACTCTCTTTTTTTGTTTGAATGTTTGAATCTGTTTATTGGGTTGGTTTTTTTCGGGTTGGTAACAAATTGTAGAAACAAGGAGACATGTTGCAGTTACATAGCCAGTATAGCTCCCAAGAAACTGAGTGCTATTACGTACTAAAACTTGTGTTCTACACAATAAGACAGGGCTGAGACAGATTAGCCATACATCAACATGCAGGTGTCAGTCAGGTTGAACCCAACCACATGGAAGGTAAGATGTGATACGAACATAGTAGCCCACCAAGAGGGCCAACAACATATGCATCAAGAATTAGACAAAAAACTCCAGTTTTGAGAAATACAACATTTAAAGAAACCTGAGCCCTCGCCTCTCTCATTCTGCACATATATTGTGTTTAGTCAAGAGAACAGATACACAAGGTTGACCCTGCACCAGAGAAAAACAAGTACTTTTATGTATGGCTATCCTAGTACATCATATTTGAGCAATAGAACAACAAATTGATAACTGGCTTCCCAAATGAAAATAACAGATGGTCGTGTTTCTTGATTGTATCCAGTATAATCCTTTTATTGAAAAACACTTTATTCTTTTAAAAAGCACCACACAATTGCTTGCCAGTGCGTTTCATCTTTCATGGGACTTCTTCGGGGCTTAATGAAAGTCTGTATCTGCTGATGGTATTATTGAAAGTTCAAGCCAAATTTGAAAGCAGCGCTACACACAAAATAATTATGATTACCATAATTTACCCACTAGGCAAGTATTTAATGATTAACAATCAATAACTATGCAGGTTCCATAGGGTTCTCAAATTCTTGATCCTGCAGTTGTTGTTTTTATCACACCTTGTCCTGATGATGATCTCAATTTTATGAGATCGAAACGCCATCGACCACAGATCAAGTTCACACCCTTTTTATTATATAAATAAATGCACAAAGGAGTCTAAGCATCTTGTAGTGTTGAACTGCTGCACGTTTTAAATATTCTTATTTACCACTGCACATTTCCTTCACTTATTTGTGAGCACTAGAACATGAAACATACAGAAAAATGTCTCAATAAATATGCAATGAATACATCAATTACAATATAACGTTAAGTCTTTCCCGCCTCTATACTACCCTTTTGTCTATTACCGATTGGTGGGTGCTCAAAAAACATACCTTAAGACCCAGGGTGTTTTTAACATTCATGAGATCGTTCGGCCTAAAAGAACCGCTGGTTTTCTAAGCAACTTTAGTGCAAGGTGTCCAAGGAGAACCATACTAAATTTCATGGGATGCTGAGGGCCTGGCTTTTACAGCTGCATGGAACTGGAGGTTGCTGAACATCATTCATCATCATTAAAACACACCATTTAAAATCATTACTGATGAACTGTAAGGATGCTTACATTAGTTCCAGGGGAGGAAGTGGTCCCTTAATCTTCTTTAATGCTGTTTTTCTAAAAAGATTTTCTTTTTAACATTGTGAAAACAGACACTTCTATTTTTGCAAAAATTAACTATTGGTTATATTAGTTTGCTGCTGTTGTTGACTTTAGTCTTGTGTGGGAGTGTGGGGGGGAGGTGGCTAGAGTGCCTTGAGAGCCTGAATGTGGGGTGGGGTCAAAGATGTGGCTAAAAAAATTCTACTGCACGTTTTTAGGTCTTTCACCAACAGGTAGCTACATATAACATAACGGGCAACTTAAAGGAAAAATAAATAAATATAAAAAGTTGTTACTCGGTGGGAAATGCAATATAGCACATTATGAAACCTCTATTAGTTAATGCACTGCAGATGTCTGTGTGCAACCAGAGAGCCACAGAATTAAATCTCGGTTGGTGCAGTGGGGAATAGTGACTTGTGTATTTTTAGTGCTACGAGGTCATAGCCTGTGACTGAAAGCACTGAATATGTAAGTCAATAGTGTATTCTTACATTTCACATAGTATAAGATAAACTCCCACAAAATGTGCAAACAGTTTTACGATAAAATGGTGCTTCCAAAACAAAGTTTTTGGTAATACCCAGACCGTAGGTAATGCTATTTATTTTTTAACAGAAGTGTTCTCAACACCTCCTCAGGAATAGTAAGTGCTATGTAAATACAATGGCAATTAAAAGCACGCATTTTGCAGCTCAGTTTTAACTCTTTGAACTACCACTCAAAAATAATCTTCAAGTGATTCAATCAATGAAAGCCAGCACCGGCTCCCAAGTATCCTGTACATTTGCAGATTTCCCGTCACAATTGCAGATTAAGTCATTGTGCACATTTGCATTTCTTTCAGGCAAGCAGCACACTGGCAGAAAGTCATCTGTCTGTCCGGCTTCGATTTTACATCACAGGAGAGTCCCTGAATAATACTTCAGCTGAGGAATGCACGCCCCCCCCCCTTTCCATGACGCCACAGCCCCCCTGGGGATCACGCCCCACAGATAGAACACCTCTGCTGTATAGTGAGGTGTGTAGGGTGCTCTTGTGCCATGCCACCCTATTTGTTCCCTAGTGTCGTGGTCAGTGAGCAGTATAAAAGGAAATGGCCAGGGGGCAAGCCATCATCCCGCATCAAATACTCATATGGGAGGAAGGTACCATCGCGATAAATGTTCCCTAGGTTATGATTAACCCTGGGCGAAGCACTACGCTACGCTCGCGGAGTTTGCGAAGTTTGCGCAACTTCGCACTACGCGAGCTGCACATAGCACAGTGCGAACACGCGTAGTGCAGCGTATCGTAGTGCAGCGGTCATTTTTTGCTTGTTCGCGGTCCTCATCGTCATGTTCGCGACCGTGAGCAAGCAAAATGAAATCCCGGCGAGATTCTCAACGTGGGGAGGTCAGGTTTCTCATTGTGAGTGGTTGCGCATGCTCGCGACCGCTCTCAATGAGAAACTACCAGTTTGCGTTGAGAAAGCTGCCGCTCGAGTAATAATCTACTCGAGCAGCAGAAAACTACAGCTTGCACTGTGCAAGATGCCGTTTTCAATGATTGCACAGTGCCGGATGCTTGTCCGCACTTTGCAATCATTGAAAACGCATCTTGCACAGTGAGAACATGCTACTACGCAGCTCGCGTAGTGCTACGTGAAGTTCGCGTAGTGCAAAGTGCACTTCGCGTAGCTTCACGTAGTGCTACTTCGCGAACTACGCCCACCCCTAGCTTATGATGGCCTGCTCGTGGCCAGTTCTAAGTACCATACCCACTGTGTCTGCATCTATTATTTATATAGCCTAGGGCCCACGACTTTACAATGACGTCATGAACATCTTTAGGTACCAGCAGCTTCAGAAACTGTTGTTTATCAGCAACAACCTACCCAGATTAGACCAGAAAGGATTAAGTACTCTTTCCCTTCGTTTTATCGCTGCCAAAGATGGATCCGTAGGTGTGATGTTACTGTTTGATGGTGTGTGGTCCTGCTTACTGGTCCAGATGCAAGATGCTTAGATTTAAAGGTTTTCCATTCATCTTTTGTCAATTATCCTTTTTAATTTGGCTTACGAATTTGGAATGTTTTTGTTGTCCGCACACACAACTATAAGCAGGGGAGAGCATAAACATGATGACGTCCTTCTTACATGTATATCGTGTTTTTAAACGTCGTTAAGTGATCAGGGAAATAGTTCGGCGTTTTAACACTGCAATATCGACTCGTGAAAAAGCACCTTCATATTTTTACTTACGACCATTTGGTGGCAGCATCAAACCGTGCAAAGGCGTACAATCGCGTGTTACAAAAAGGCGGCATAGCAGATGTCTGTGTGCATTTCCCTAGCTTTTCAGTACGTTTTGCTGCGACTGTTACATGGCAACGAGACACACATGAAAGTGTACCTACCCCGCTCAGCCTTTAATATCATGCTTTTTGATCTGTTACAAATCACCTCAAAAGCTGCTCGAGAAAGTACATCGTAATATTCCTGGCAGAGCTGATCAAAGCCGCGCCGTTTGGGGGCAGCGATGCCTCGCTTTCAGCAGTTAAGAAATCGAAGGCCTCCAGTTGACCACCGCCTGTTGGGAGGCCAGCCAGCTCCTTTCAAAGACTGCGCATCTTTTATATATAAATATATGGCTTATGAAAAAAAATCCCGAACGCAACGTCCTTGGCTTTTTTTCATACATGGTTGATGTTGGTTCATGTTTTATTGATCCGTCCATTGAGGGGTATGCTGTTAGTATCAATCAGAACGCACGCGGCTGGCTGATTAAAGCTGGACTACAATCCGTGCTTCCCTTAAACCGAGGCAAGCCTCGGTGTTTTGAGCACCATATATGTTTATTCGCAACACATGAATATTACATAGAGTGATACACGCGTGTGTATTTGAATTCCCTGGAACTGTGCCTGTTGGTGATTTGCTCCAGAAATATTTAGCAGCAATGAGGCACTGAAAGAGAAACTATTACCGAAGGCCATGGGCAGTGGTTGACTGACCTTGCCTGCCTGCACTGGAAAAACTCACCACCACTGTGGGGCACCCCCAAACCAGCCCATCGCTATTTATGCGTAAAATCCATTTTCTTTATGCTCCTAATTCCTTATTAGAGACCAGGGTTTTAAAGGGGAAGGTAAGTGTTGTTTTTTTCCTTAATGACGAAACAGGCTAATATTGTTTTGTTTTTTGTTTTTAAATATCTTGATTCATAAATTATTTTTTTGTCATAAATCCATTTGATGGGGGATAAAATTGTTCATTTATTTTAGTTTTCCGCCAATTCGTTTTTAAATCTTTTTTCATAGGAATTCTTAGACATTGGCAGTGTCTACAAAGTATATTATCTGCCAGAATCTCCCAAAATCTATGTTGGGTACGTTAAGCTCACCCATTCCTATTTATTAGGCCTTCAGGTGAATGGACGTAGAGTCCAAGCAATTTTATGTAGGAAGCATCATTGTAAAGAGGTCCGCTGTGACAACCTATGTAAGGAATCTGGTCTGCTTTATGTAAAGAACCACTAAACTGATCCACGTGAAAGAAAAATCGGCCAATGAAAAGCTTAAATATGCTGTGCGTTGTACAAAAATGAAAGGATCTTAGAGGGCAGTCAGTATTTAAATGCATCAGCTCAGCATCACTCTGTTTGCCTCAAGCAACCCTAGACGATTTTATGAACTGTAGCCCACAGGCCCCATGTCTCATCCATAATGTCTTGTAGTGCATTTTCAAATTCCACTTCAGCAGTGGACAGGCTCCAGTGAATTCAGTAAGGGACATAAAGCGTTCGTATAATTGGTAAATTCCTGAATCATGAAAATATTTTTTATGTGTGAGAACTGCTGCAAGCTTACTCGTACTACCACGTACTCAGCGATGAGTAGACAGTTGCATGCATGAGGAGTGACACGAATGAAATGAACGCAAGCCTGTGGGTGCCTTCTTTAATTAAGCCATTTCTGTTCTTTTCTACAGTTTTGTCTGAGGGTTCTCAACATATTTTCATGCCCAGTTTCAAACTTTCTGGTAGGGTAAAGATAGCTACCTGGCACTTCAGTGGGCATGATGTACGAGCAAGGAATTTGAGACTTGCAAATTGGTATGTACAACAGTGTCTGCGACACTGATTGCGATTCCCAATGGGGTCGCAAATTGCATGCCTCATGCATATTAATGAGGGACGTGCAATTTGCGACCCCATTGGTAATGGCTGACCCTCCCAGGTATGGTGTCCTGCTGGGCTCAGCAGACCTCCATGTCTGCAGTAGCGGTCGGCAGTAGGTGTTTCTATAGGGCGGTGACGTGGGCAGGAGGAGGGGCAGGGTGGGGGGAAATAATGTATGGATTACGGAGTTTTACAGGTAAGTAAACATTTAAATACATAAAACGAATTTTGTTGCGCGCACTGCATCACCAATGTGATGCAGTGCGCGCAACAAAATTCGTTTTATGTATTTAAATGTTTACTTACCTGTAAAACTCCGTAATCCATACATTATTTCCCCCCACCCTGCCCCTCCTCCTGCCCACGTCACCGCCCTATAGAAACACCTACTGCCGACCGCTACTGCATGTCTGGGACTGCTTTTAAAGCACTGCCTGCCCCTAAAAAATATTTTGCCTTGCATTTGCAGCGGGGAATGCATACCCTGGGGACCCCTTCCCTTTTGCGACTGCATTACCACCCTCTTGAAGAGGGCAGTAAATTGTGAGTGTTTTGCGACCGCAAGCGCAGTTGCAAAACATTCTTACATGAGGTAGCAAGTCGCAATTAGAAAGGGGCGCCCTTGGAACACCCCTTCTTAATTGCAAGTCGCAATTCCTATTTAGCGAGTAACAAATAAATTGCGACTTGCTAAATATGGTTTGTACATGGTCCTAACAGTTTTTGCACGTGCAAACGGGTTGCTAACCTGTTTGAGCATGCAATAATGAATGGGTCGTACATCTGGCCCAGTATGTTTATGTGCCCTGAGTATTTATTTATGCAAATTACTTTAATATCTAAAAACTAACTCTGCCATCTGCATACCTCACTAATTTTACTTAACATTTTCCTCGAAGGCACATGCGTGCTGATCGTCAAGGCAGATTTCCCAATGGGAATAGTCTGTCACCCTTTAGAAAAAATATGTATTTGCCTATGTGAACTTTCCCCACGTAGTGACAATTTGTACCAATGAGCACCTTATTCAAAATCTATTTTCTCTGAACCGAAGATGAGGTGTGGCAAATATATTAAAAAAATATCTGCAAACTGTGAAATTGCACATGTTAAAATTTAACACATTCTATCAGTGGCTGCTGTTAGGTTGAGCAGGAAGTGGGGCGGGTGGGTCACACACACATACACGCTCACTCACATCCATGCATTCACACACAGGCACACACATACCCATTCACAACACTCACTCACAAATATTCATACATATGTACGCACAAAACATTAAAATAAATAACACTTGTCTGCTGCAGCTCTCGGGGAAGGAAGCCTTGGAGTTCGTAGGAGGGTTGAGTTTACATCTCCTCTCATTGACTGATCCTTGGTTAGCCAATGAGAGGAGGCAGCAGTCCCTTATTCGTCACAGAGTTGGATGGGGTTAATGAGACTGCTGACCCCACCCCACCCCACTCTGTGACGAGGTGTAATGTAATGTATGTAATGTATGTGTTCTTGTAAAGCGCACTGCTGCCCTGAGGCGTCGTGGCGCTGTAGACCGCTGGGGAACCCGTCCTGGCTATCCCTGTGAGATGGTCCCTACTGGGTATCTCCAAGGTGAAACCAGGCATCCCCGGCGAATGTGGGGGGCCGTTGTAGAGATGAGGCAAGCTAATGCCCAGAGTTGCCGAGTGTGATCCCTGGTTAGAGTAGGCACCGAGGCAAGAATTATCGAGTCCGCTGACCCTGGTACACGACCCTGCCGCGCCCGGAATTGAACCCTGGTCCCGGGCCGTTCTCTGCTTCCGGGTCTGCCGCCTCTAACCAGTGAGCCACACCACTCCACACCAGGTGTCAATGATAGACACTCAGCCCAGGACATTCCAGGGCTTAAAATTAAAGCATCCAGATCCAAGGCCATCAGTGACGCACCACCTCATCATGAGGGGAGGGCCTTAAGGCACTTTTGCCAGTGTGAGGAGGTCACACCAATAGGGCTGTGAAATCCTCAGCCTAGCAAAGTTCAGCTCCGGCAGCCAGGAGCCTGCACATTTAGTGCATCTACAGCGCCTGGCTGCCTGACCTGAACAAGATGAGTGACCTTCGCTCAGCCTGACAGACACTCTTCTTGGGATAAAGGTTCTGGGCAGGGTCTCTCCGCCGATAAAGAAAGGCTGCGGCTGCATTTTCTTTGTGCTTATGCATGCTGTTAATACATCTACCCAGTTCGTTACCTGAAACGTGAATGGAAATTTCTGTTCCTGATTAGTTCATATTACATTAATCAAGTGTTTCTTTCATCCTGGAATAGAAGTTCTTTGAATAGTCTCCAAAAAACATACTTTTGCAAAGCCAATAGCTCTGTCTTTTTGTTAGGAGAATAACCAAGGTACAGCTGAAAGACTATGTGTGTTGTTGTCATAGAAATACAATTCCATAACAAAGCACCATCTATACCCTCAAAGAAGAGTGTTATGAAAAGGAGTTAGAAGACATAGGGGCTTATTTAAGAGCCCCAGTGTGTCTCTCTTGCACCACGCAACGCGGTGAAAGAGCGCCTTAACTCAAAAAAGAGATTTAAGAAGCTGCACAAGGCCACCTTGCACAGCCCTTCATGGCTTCATAAATCTCAAGTAACGTAACGCAGCTCAAACTTCTGCGTTGCATTACTGTATGCCAAGGAGGCGTTTCTATCGATGTTCCTACGCAACATCCGTGGATTTACACACATTGCCAGATTTACAAAAAACAGGTGAACCTGGAAATGTGCCAAAAAGATACTTCTCCCCAAGAGAGGCTTAAGGAGGAGAAATATCTTTATTTCTCCTCGGTGTTTTCCTCTTTCCATGAGTGCTGTGAAATACAGCACACATAGAAAGAGGACAACACCTCTCAGGATTGTTTTCGTGTAGGAAGATGCCCCTTCCTGCACAAAAATAATCCTGCATGCAATCCAGGCAACCTTGCAAGGTGCAAGGGCGCCTCTGTTGGCGCTAGGCAGCCCATTGTGTGCCAGTGCAAAGAAAAGGACAGGAATGCATCATATTCTTTTCATACGGTGAACTTCTGCCCTTTTCGGTCATGCAGTGTTGCAGAGCAAGGTGACTTTATTGTAAATATGCCCCAAATTTAAAGTAAGTGCTGAACTTAAAATTCGTACACAGCAACATTTTTCATAACAAATACTTTTGAAAATGGGCCAGTGTTTTGATTGTATCTTTATCTTGTGTGTGAAGAGCACTGGGGGATTTTACCTCCCAGCGGGGTCCCCTTTCTGAGCACCTCCCTTTGCCTTATTAAAGGCACAGATCACTTTACCAAGCTTAATACTATCAGGACCAGCAGAGCAGGCGTTCAGGCTGCCTCGCCACAATCTGAGCTTTCATTAGAGTGTGTTGTTATCTCTGCTTTTATCTCAACTCGTAGCAGCGAAGCCCGCAGGGTCGTCTACAGACTCATTCAGTAAACCCCTTGGCAGGGATACCAATGCCATCACAGCTGCTGCAAAACCTGCTTGGGAGAGAGGGGGGGCAGTCCAGACCCAAACCATTTTTGTGTGTGAAAAAGGCTGATTTATTCAAACAGGTGCACATTACAAATACCGTACCTGGCAACTGCCTTACAAAACTAAAACCTCGCTATACATCCAATAGCAAACACCTGGTCCCACCCCTACCCCTATGATCCCCTCAACATACTCCCGCCCTGCCATTAACATATTACAAACATTACAACTGTATTTCAATAAAAAAAGTACACAATTCCATTAAACGTACATCCTATGCCTGCACGTCTGAAAATGTAAATAATCAAACGTCTACACCTGAACCTTAAACCACCTGCCTACCCTTTCCCTGCCCATGTTCGCAACTTTCAACGCCAACCAACCTTCTGCCAACCCCTGGCAAAGTTTTCAAAACGCTCCAAGCACCTGTTCCAAGTGACAACCCCACTTTACCCCTTGCGCGCATGTCCCAAATCAAAGTCAACAGCAAAATCTTTATTAAAATGAATAAACCCCTAAGCTCCAAAAAATCTTAGGGGCGAGAGTGAGGGCAAAAATACAGCTACATTAGGTCCCGCCACAGAACCCAGGTCACCAATATTAAAATGGTAGCGGGGAGCACAAAAGCCATAATGTGAAAGTTGAAGAAATTGATGTACATAGACAGCATTCATTCCCCTTCTTCTCCCACTCCTCTCCCTGTGAGCACCATGAATACAGTAAACTATTGACCGTATCACTCTGCCAGTAAGAGCCCATACCCCTATGCATATGTACAGCCAGTTTAGGCACCATGGCCTTTTACCCATTGGAATCCCCGGCTTCCCACCTGCGCGTACCTTACACCCCCTCTCTCATGCATAGACCATGAAACCCTCTCCCTCTGCGCGACCCTGCTGTGAAAGGCAACTCTCCTGCTTGACCCGCACAAAACCCCCTCCATTCCCTCTTGAAGAAGCATCCTTCGCCTTGGCTGACGTAGCCCTCCCCAGCTGCACCTGGCTGCCCCCGCTCTCTCATGTACTGGTCATCAGATCTCTCTCTCTCTCTCTCTCTCTCTCTGTGTGACGCTGTCCCTGTGTCCACCCTGGCTACCCCTCCCTTCTCCTCACATGGGCAAGTCATAAACCCTCTTCTTCTGCAAGGCCCTGTCCTTGAGAGTCACGGCCGCGCCTGACCAACACCTCCTTCCCTTCCATGAATGCCCCTCTGTTGACAAGCCTTCCCTCCGCGCTCGATTGTCCACGCGGCATGAATACCACTCCTTTGATGACCCCTTCCCCCGAGTCCGGCTGACCACACATGTCCGAGGCCATCGCCTGAGCCAGGAGATACCATTTACTGCCCTTATTGTATGAAGTCACTCCTCTTCAAAGGATCCTCTATTGGTCTTAGCCACCCCACCCCCTGGGCTATGATCAGGCGTACACATCCTACGAAACACTCAGCTGCGTGATTGCCCTCCCCTCTTATCAGCAGGTCAAGGGTCCCCATTGTGAATGTATGTGGGGTAGGATCACCACGAGGATTATAGGGATGTCTTTCTTTTGCGTCATACTGTCCTGATTGTACTATCAAGTGTTTTGTAAGATATAAAAGCAAGAGTCTCAGCTCACTTGTTAGAGCACCTCCCGAAAGACACTGTGTTTCGTGTCCGAAATGACTGGCTCTCCTCATGAGAATTAAACTCTGTTCTTGATTCCTGCTTCCAGCGCCCGTCTCTTTATTTGGTAATTATTCAACATGGGAACTAAGAGGCGGTTTGCGCCAGCGGCCTGGGCATCGATAGGATTATGGGCTCATTTTCCACAATTGGCGTCCCAACGCGGGGTCAATCATTGACATAGGGTCCGATAAGAGAGATCCAGACGAAGAAGTGAACATCTAAATGATCGGGGTATGCCTGCCTTGAGAGGGCCCTCGCCCGGCTGCCGATCGAAAGAACTTCACCAATTCTGAACTGACCTCTCTTGAGTGACCTATTGTCCTGACTGGAATCCCATAGGAATGCTACATGGAGTAAGAGAACGATCGGGCGCTGGAGGAGGGAGTCGAAGAACTATCCGTATGGTCCGGTTCGGGTAAGATTAAGTAGGGTGTTTTTACGCCTGATTGGTAGGGTGGCTCTATCCACCTGATTGATTGATTGTTTGTATTGGAATCGGTATTTGTATACTGATATTGTTGGTATTGGTTCATTTAGCTTTGAAGGCTACTTGACATATTGGTTCTCTTCTGAGAACGAGACATTCTCTGTTTGCAAACAGCGGCGAATAGGAACGTCGTCCCTCTTTGCAGATAGAGAAGGGTAGGTAATGCAGACTTTTTGTCCCCGTTGTAATTCGTCATGCCTACTTTTCTCCCCACTGGATTGTTTGAAGTCGATTAATAATCGATTGTTGTTCTTTGAGATCTTCCCTGTCTACAAACTGAGACGAGTAGAAATATTCTGTCTTCCTTTTTGGATAGCGAAGGGCAGGTAATGCAGACATTTGTCCCCGTTGTAATCCGTCATGCCTGTTTTTCTCCCCACTGATTGGTTGGTTGCCTGGACATTGTTGTTCCAGGAATTGTTTCGTTTGAGGTATTTTCTGCCTGCAAACAACGTGGAATAGAAATATTCTATCTAGTCTTTGCAAGTAGTAAAGGGTAGGTTATGCCCCTTTGTGAATTTGTCAGTCCTACCCACTCCCCACTGTTTGGTTATTTGGGGGGTAGCTCGCATGGTCCGCCCAGGAGACTACCCTTATGGAGGACATATGCTCCCCGCTCATGGGCCATTTAGTGGAAGTAGACCATCTGGTCCGTCCAGGAGGCTACCCTAGTAAATGGAAGTACATCGCTCGGTCTGTCCAGGATGATACCCTAATGAAGGAATATATGTTCCCCTTTTGATCGATAATCTCGTTCCACCCCGGACCATTTATTGGAGGGAACTCGTCTGGTCCGTCCAGAAGTACCCCCTAGTGAAAAGGACACATAAAAAATATGAAGTGATCACCGTTCCCTACTAATAGAAAGCTTTAGCTCGAAACACGCTAAGGAAGAGAAAGAAAAATAGAAAAGGAAATCAGGCTAAGTCAGTAACCCCCTGATGAGCTTTTGACTTCACTAAAAATAAGAAACATTAGAAATAGTTCATAATAAGAAATATAAAATGGCGAAAAGTTTGGCAGCAAAAATAGCCACGAGGTAGCTAGGCTTCACTGCCTGTTCCTGCTCCCAACATGCCTGCCTCATTGCCCGCCACGCCCAAATAACGGTCACATGAAATAGAAACAATCCAATAGGTACCTACCCCCATTCCGGAAGCTCCCGAAGTGCAACAGGTTCGCGGTTACGCCCATCCGGAAGGCGAGGCCTCGAGGCACGAGGGGCTCGCCTGGCCACGGTCAGGAGGAGATGATGTTGGGCAGGCGGTCCAAAGAATGACAGAGACCTCTCCTTCTCTCCTCTTCTGCTGCCCTGCAGGCCACGGGGGGGGGGCTGTCTTGCCTCAGCCACCGACCACCCCCCCCCTTCTGTCTCTCGCCTGGTCCGACCCACGAAGAAGGCCGAAGCCAAAAGCGAGAATGGCGGCGCTTCCAAGTAGTCCCGCCACATGTCAAATTCCTGGATAGTTACAGGTAGTGCCACCACATGTCGACGCCTGGACAGTTCCAGGTAGTCCCGCCACATGTCAAGAGAAAAGGGGGGGCTGTCTTGCCTCAGCCGCCGACCACCCCCCCCCATCTTCAATAGCCAGCACGGCCAATATCGAAGCGACGGAGCCGAGGAACGGCGCGGGGTCGCTGGAAGGGGGAGGTGACGCGAACGAGCCTCCCCCACCTCCCTCCAGGTGGAGGCTTCCAGCGACACCCCAATGCTCTTACTTAAAGAGGGTCAACATCAAAAAGCGGTCTTCTGCCCAGGACGGGCACACGCTCCATGCCTTCTCTCCTCGACCTTGAAGATTCTATGAGAGCCGGGGGGGCACCCCGATCCCTCCTCATGGGCGCCCCCGCCCCCTCACTGGGAACCACGACATCGGTGCAACTCCTGCCGGCACCAGCCTCGGATTGGAAATGGCTAAAATGCAGCCACGGCACAGACTTGTTCAGTTCCGGAGGAACACCAGGATGACCCGGTAGGAAAATTGTTGCCGCCCTTCCCACTCTTTGACTCATGGTCCATATTGTTAGACTGTTAACCACATAGCACAAAACTTTTTGAACTGCCAACGGAAGGTTCTGGGCCAACCATGCGAGACTAGAGACATTCTGACTATGCTGGAACTCGCCTGACCCCTCCCAAAATGGCGCCGACACAAAATGAGACGTTTTGAATAAACTTTGTTGCACCCTGATTGCGCAGCTTGTTGTCCCGAGATCTATATGCAGTTTTTGGATAATGAAAGTAGATATGAAGGATGTTGAGTATGTGCTTGGATAATGAACTGACTTAGGGTGGGTACTGATTATGATTTGGAAAATGAATTGGTGTAATTTAGATAAAGAATGAGTATTGGATAATGAATTTATGAATTAATTAAAACTGAATTCTTGACATGCATCATGCTTGCTCTGTAAGAAAATTTTAATACGATTTTTATTGCACTGCTGCACTTTATGCAATGAACTGCCACCAATTTCGTTTATTAAAAGTATTTTGAAAAAGAAAGCATGGTTGTAGCAGTTGCATTAATGAGTTTTGGATGCCCTACTACTGTGAGCGAAGAATAAGTATGATGAAGGATGTAGATCAAAAGGGATCAGATATTTAGCAGCTACATTATGTATCGCAGGCAGCCAGGAAAAGTGTTTTAGACACCCTTAAAACGACACCACAGAAATGCCACCTGGCCGTCACCCTTGCACCCGACAGAGAGGGTTACGACCGAGTAACTCATGTAGATATGTAGATCGTCAATGATCATCTATCTGACATTACTGGTCCCTCTAGGCTTAAACGCCGAGATGGTAAAGAAATGCAGTACGCGGAGATAGGTCGAGTAGGTGGTAGGTAAAAACATTTTTGGACTACTACATGCTGATGTACTTTGAATGCTGCCCCCCCCCACCCCTTCTTTTCCCTCCCATCTGCAGGTCACGTCAGAACGTCGGCTGAAGTGTGGAAGAGCGACGGTCGGACCACCGACGAAAAAGGGAAAGAGGGAATATGTGTGTAGTCGTTATAACGATAAGTTTTTAAAAGACGTAGGCTTAACATGACTGTTCCTCCTTAGGACATAGCGACTGAGAGGATGGACTGACATAGAAACTGGACAGGTACTGAATGACGAAAAATTGACTAGAAATGACGTGTTAAATAATGTAACTGGACGTTTGACTAGGTAGGGAAAGGACAAAGAAAAATTATACGGGTAAGGGTTGCCACGGCACCACCCGTCTAGGAAGTTAGAAATGTTGCTGATGTTCAAAATGCACTACCCCCTTTCTCACACTCTTATAGATATAGCCAAGCTGTCCGACTGTTCTCCCGATCAATACTTGCCGTTGCCTCAGCCTGGAGAACTTCCCACCAAAGGAGGGAACAGAAAAATGGTTTAAGATCCAACCATGGGTAACTAGCACGACCAGGTTAATTACTGATCGACCAACCGAGGTGTGAGTATTGGTAATTGGGAACGCTCGCAGGCGTGACAAGCGAGAAGGGAAAGGGGGGAAGGGTAGAAAGAGCTAAGCACGTAGATAAATAGGATAGTAAAGATACGTAGGATATATATAAAAACAGATCTTGTAGGCTAACAACTGTTTCCTGTCTTGTCGTGAATGTCTTGTATATGTGTAATACATGTGCCGTCTTCCCTGTCTGAGTTTGTGTGTGTGTAATGTACGAATTTATGTCTTCCCTCTGTCTGTATCTGCGTGTTACCTGACCTTTGCTGTTCCGTGTTGTGAGCGCACTAAATGACCTATTTTCGTACACGTCTCTCTCTCTCTCTCCACCCCCTTATCTCTCTCTCTACATGTCATACGTGTACCGAATGGCTCGTTTAGATTGCGGACGACTCTCACTCTCTATGAGAGTCTCCCTATTTTCTCTCCCTCTTTTTGGTAAAACTGTACCCCACCGGTACCAGTCTGATTTGATACATATTGAACGCGAAGGTGTTCAGCGAAATTGACCGAAAACTAAAATGACTGTATCTCGCCATATTACTGCCTCTCCTTTCTGCAAAATGAATGAACTTGAATTGGCTGAGAAGGAAAGGACAGGTAAGACGACTAAAGTCCCCCAAATCTGGCCATTTATAGGGGAACTGTATGTCAATGGCACCTTATGTCTGTTCTTCAGAGACGAACGCCAACGTCTAGATTGACCCCCAATGCCCAGATTGCCCCACCCCCCTTTTTGCACCGAAGCGTAAGCGCCCGAAGCATCCCCGCCCCATTTTGATAGAACCCAGTTGCTGTCCCGGATATAAACATGATGACCATGAGTAGCTGTTGACCCTCGAGAAAATCTTGTTTTACCTGACTGTCGATGATGGCACCCCCGCCCTGTCTGAAAATGTTAGCCAGTCCTGAAGGGAAATGCTCCGTAATGTTGAATATGATGTAACGCACAGTTGATGGGAATCTCATTTATCCTCACTTGAGTTATAAACAGGACAATGAATAAACCTGCCATAAACTCAGTAGGAATGCTGACACATGCACTGCTTGGTAATAGGACCTCTGACTGTGACCAATGAGCGTATCTCCCAAATGCGTAGAATTGAGGGAGGAATTCACATGCGTAGATATCTTCTTCTGCCATTTCTCTAAAACCGTGTCTTGTACCTATTCAAAGATTCACGATCACCGAAGGAGATGGGTCAGATGTGACGTACAGCCTGACTGCGGATCTTGGGACTCGTGTGACCTCGACCAAAGGTGGAGCCGCAGAGCAACAGGATACGGGACGAGACCGCAATTTCAACGTGGAAAATGAAAAACGATGGGCCGCCTCGAAGCCCCCCCCGCCTGCTAACCCACGTGTGCCTGGAGTCTCCGTCCCCCTTCTTTGGGCCCGATGGATGGGCCTGCCTGCTTGTTATCCTTTGCTCCCTTGGTCCCTTTTGCGTGTCCCAGGAACTCTGACCCAACTCCGCCCTCTCACCTATCGACTATTTGAACCACACTCACCCTCTTTTCCACGTGACTTTTTGCCAAGGGAAAGAACCGCATTCCACTGGGAATAGGGTGCTGCCATAGAACTATGGGTGCCGGGCATAAGGCGCCACCAACCGGATTGTTTAGGGAACAGGACTGTGGTCTAACAGCAGAGGACTGACCGCACCCTGCAACGCGAAAGGATAGGACTGAGCTGGACCTATAGCTCCACCGCCGGTGCTCAACAGCGCCAACGAAAGTACACGGACTAGAGCCTACCAGTGATGGCTCAATGATAAAAAGACACTGTGACGAAGAAATCTTGTGTATTGAACTGAATTCCGCTCTCAACTACCTGGTCAAAACTGTTCATTGGTCACATTTTTTAAGTCAGAAAGATTTTTTGCTATGTAGTGCGTTTAATTGTTAGGAACTCAACAAAAAGCAATTTTCTATGTACTGCATTCTGCCCATCACCTTAACTGTCTATGATTGTACGCCAAATGTTAGTATCGACAAAATGCTAATTCATCAACGATGCCTGTCTACCTGTAAACCCATCAATTGCAAAAATGACTGCTGTTATGTAAAAAGGGGCGACTGTGAAAGTTGAAGAAATTGATGTACATAGACAGCATTCATTCCCCTTCTTCTCCCACTCCTCTCCCTGTGAGCACCATGAATACCGTAAACTATTGACCGTATCACTCTGCCAGTAAGAGCCCATACCCCTATGCATATGTACAGCCAGTTTAGGCACCATGGCCTTTTACCCATTGGAATCCCCGGCTTCCCACCTGCGCGTACCTTACACCCCCTCTCTCATGCATAGACCATGAAACCCTCTCCCTCTGCGCGACCCTGCTGTGAAAGGCAACTCTCCTGCTTGACCCGCACAAAACCCCCTCCATTCCCTCTTGAAGAAGCATCCTTCGCCTTGGCTGACGTAGCCCTCCCCAGCTGCACCTGGCTGCCCCCGCTCTCTCATGTACTGGTCATCAGATCTCTCTCTCTCTCTCTCTCTCTCTCTGTGTGACGCTGTCCCTGTGTCCACCCTGGCTACCCCTCCCTTCTCCTCACATGGGCAAGTCATAAACCCTCTTCTTCTGCAAGGCCCTGTCCTTGAGAGTCACGGCCGCGCCTGACCAACACCTCCTTCCCTTCCATGAATGCCCCTCTGTTGACAAGCCTTCCCTCCGCGCTCGATTGTCCACGCGGCATGAATACCACTCCTTTGATGACCCCTTCCCCCGAGTCCGGCTGACCACACATGTCCGAGGCCATCGCCTGAGCCAGGAGATACCATTTACTGCCCTTATTGTATGAAGTCACTCCTCTTCAAAGGATCCTCTATTGGTCTTAGCCACCCCACCCCCTGGGCTATGATCAGGCGTACACATCCTACGAAACACTCAGCTGCGTGATTGCCCTCCCCTCTTATCAGCAGGTCAAGGGTCCCCATTGTGAATGTATGTGGGGTAGGATCACCACGAGGATTATAGGGATGTCTTTCTTTTGCGTCATACTGTCCTGATTGTACTATCAAGTGTTTTGTAAGATATAAAAGCAAGAGTCTCAGCTCACTTGTTAGAGCACCTCCCGAAAGACACTGTGTTTCGTGTCCGAAATGACTGGCTCTCCTCATGAGAATTAAACTCTGTTCTTGATTCCTGCTTCCAGCGCCCGTCTCTTTATTTGGTAATTATTCAACATGGGAACTAAGAGGCGGTTTGCGCCAGCGGCCTGGGCATCGATAGGATTATGGGCTCATTTTCCACAATAATCCTTATACCCCTGGGCTACAATTGGGCTATAACTGAGGAGCGCAAAAATGTGACAAAATGGCAGTCCCCCTGACTGCCCAACCCTCCCAATCTGCTCGGGGCAGACCCCCCTCCAGTTGGCTGCTCCCCAAACCCCCGTTGGGAGAGAGGGTGGCAATCCAGACTCAAACCACAAGTGCACCTTACAAATTACATACCTGGAAACTGCCTTACAAAACTAAAACTGCGCTATACATCCAATACCTAACATGTGGTCTCAACCTTACGATCCCCCAACATGCCCCCACCCTGCCATTAACATATTGCAAACATTACAAATGTATTGCAATTAAAAAATACACGATTCTGTTAAACCTGCATACTTTGCCTGCACATCCAATAATGTAAATAACCAAACGTCTACAACTGAACCGCAAACTACCTGCCTACCCTTTCCCTGCCCATGTTCCCAACTTTCAACGCCAACCAAACTTCTGCCAACCCCTGGCAAACTTTGCAAACACTCGCCACTTGAAAAAGAGGGGGTGACAACTACCCTTTTTCTGACCCCCCTTCTTTTGCTGATAACAAAATGTTTTCCTCACGTGTGCCGCTGCATGTTCAACGTTATAGCCAGAACCTCCCTGAGCTCCAAAAGGTACAAATCCATACCCATCTTTGAAAGGTGAACACCACCGCCCCTAAAAAACGCGATTGCATTAAAGCAGATCTCAGTATGGCATATCCTACCAAAACCAAGGCCCCTACAAAAACAGGCCATTTCACAGTTCACTTTTCGCATTGCCCTGTCTACTGCTCCTGGATTTACTGCCCCTCTCCACGCCCTCAAGGGGCACTAACTCCGTCCACAACACAAAACACCCTGCCACTGTTCTTTGTTCAATGCCAAGTGTTTTTTCATGCTGTGCATCAGAAAGACACCCTTTTCTTTGCACATACCGTTTTCACCTATATGCAAGACCAAAATATCCAGGCACCTGCCGCCCACCATCATTCTATTCAAGCATGGAACTAGCTCCTTTCAACACATCCCCACTTTTCCTTTCCACTTGACTTTAAAAAAGCGCTCAATGAATTCAAGGTTCTGGCCAAAATAGCTCTGACGAGTCTGTACTTGAGCCCATTTTATAAACGAGTGACCCACAACCCAACTAACCATTTTTTCCTCATCTGTGGCAGATACTTAACCTGAAATGACAAAATTTACATAAATCTCACAAAACACTGTTCAATGCATGCCCTCCCCCAAATCTCACACATAGTGCCTGTAATAATGTGATGACCAGCGACCTAGACACATAACTTCAACCTGTGCCCACACCGTTACTTGCCTCTGTTGCTGCCCCAATGCAAAAAGAGTGAGTGCCATAACCTGCTCAGTCAACCCCCGAATGTTTCAATGCTTTCCTCAATAATGCCAAAACTGGCGTGCTGCCACTCTGTCCCCTTTTGCATGCTTGAAAACTGCTCCCCCTGATAACCGTGATAAACCAGATCATTGACATGCCCACCTAAGCGGGCAGGTGCCGGGGAATTCTACTGCCTGCATCACATCCCATTTTCCTTGCCCCTTCTGGTCTGTCTTAGACCGGCTCACCCATATCTGGAGCCAACGTCTTTCCACAAAACTCACCCCGCCCCCTTCTTTCCCAGCCATAACGACACCCGAAAGGCCCCCAAAAAATATCCGCACCATCAAAGTGGAAAATAGACATGTTTCTTCTTCATCTCTGCAAACCTCCAGCAACACTAGCACTTGGCTCAACATCAGCCATGACAGCGGCTTCCTTAGTCTGGCTCCCAGGCCCTGCACCCTTGCCCAACTTTCTAGAAGTCTCCGGCCCAATTCTCCTGCCGATGGACTGTAGCTCCAAAGGAGCTTCCACATGAAAGCAATTCTTGCCATTTTACCGGCAATTGTGAATCTCGACAAGCCTCTGTCAATGAGGTCCAGAATATATTGTATTGCGTCTTCAGCCCTCAACCACCCTTCAAGCCGCCACTGAGCGCCCGAACTCAAGAACTCTCTCCATGCCAAAATATATGGCCTTTTAGTGGATTTCTCAAGTGACCCTACCATCAGTTGTAACATCTGAGGTTGCCTATGTAACACAGATGCTGAGATATAGACCTTGGGGTCCTGTTGGCGTCCTTGGCTAGCCCACGGTACCTCCCCCACTGTGAATGAGACAAAGCATCCACAGTGTCAATGTCCATACCTGGTACATGCAAGGCTTTGAAAGCTTTATCATGACACAAGCATCCCAACACAAAAACTCCCAACAGTTTCAGCACCTGTTCATCCCTGGCAAACTGGCGATTCACAATCTCTACCACTGCCATGTTGCCCACTCTAATCAGAACTCTCTTGTGTGCCAATTTTTTCCACCATATTGTCACTGCGACCACTAGGGGAAATAATTCCAGGAAAGTGATGCTCCTGCCACATCACACCAGTGTGCTGGCCATTGTTTCGGGTACAAGTAACAGGAGTGTGACCCATATACCTAATTAGGACTGGGTAATGCCGGCACGCTGATCTCAGGACTCGTGCAGGTTCGGCAGATTAACTCCGGTATCGGCACGACTGATCTAAGGACTCGTGCTGGTTCGGCGGATCACAGACGACCGCCCAGCTCCTCTATACCTAGCCCCCGCGCAGGTCACGATTCAATCACTGACGATCATCCTAGATCACCCTATTCTTCAGCACGCCCCAAACAAGACAACCAAGTCTTGATGATGATCCTCATTAGAATGGATCGAAACGCCGTCGACTACACAGCGTATTAATGGGCGCATTTCTCGATTGTGGTTCCTAAAATTCAAAAAAGGAAAATATAACTTTGTATCTGTGATTCCACTTTGTCACATGATCCGAACCAGTCACTGTAGATAATTTGCCCCTCCTCACAGTGCGCCGTTTCTGCTGTTTCACTTCTTCACTTGCGTCGCCACCTGCACCACAGTCACTTTTGTAGAGCACCAAGTTTTTATGGTTGTCATCTAAATTGATATATGCAGTGCTGCTTACAACTGTATAATTCCGACCATGAATTTAAACTATAAAACAAGTTGATTCACTACCTTGTCTGAAAGTTTATAGAGAGTCTCCTTTTTCCCTTGACAGCAATGCAATGTGCATGCATGTATAACTGACTGTTAATTACTTCCTATTGGGCCATTGTTTAGAGCACCGCCTCCCTTGCCAGAAAAGCCCAAAACCCAGGCTACCTGTTGCATCTGAAAAAATGTGCACGTTCTATTCTAAGTCTTTCTCCCTTGCTAGGAGAATTCCGTTGCATAGTAACAATTTTAAACCTGAGCAACGATTGCGAATATAAATGTTCATATTAATCCAAAAACTCTCTACAGCAGTATTGAGTTTCCTTTCTTCTCTTTATTTTCCCATTTCCTTGGTATATTCTGAAAATACAGTTCTTATTTAGATATTCTCCAACCACAGGGTAACCAAAAGAATTCTTGCCACAGTTCTTTTGGGAAATTCCTCCATTTTTCCTAGGGGTCCCAAGTTAAGCGCATTCTGAATTCCTCCTCATTTTAAGCCCCAGCATATCCCCCTCCCGTGATTTGTCTTTCATGATGAAGTCCATGTACTTAAAAAGGGCCACACATTGCTCTGGGTATTACTCACAGTAAACACTTGTATAAATCAAGAATGCTGCCATCCAATTCTCTATTGTCAGCTGCACTTTCGGCCGTTTGGACAAATCATATTTCGCTTCCTGGGACCCCTCTTTGGACCGGACCTCCCTGTGCAAAAATGTCAGCATCTCTATGTATTCCCCCTTCCAAATGCGCTCTTTTGTGACTGGCATAAGGTGGGCCCAGAAAGGTTTGGTCACCCCCACGTATGGGAGTTTCTTAAACTTTAATTCCTTGCTTTTTGAGCCGCCTTTTTTATCCCCTGCTTTACTGCCTTCTCCCGACTTTTTTTCTGTATTGGCCCCCTTTTCAGCTTTGGTTGCCCCTGCACTCCCTGCATCGCTAGTGTCCACTCCTACATCTAAAACATACTTCCCTCTCCGCAGCCTGCCCACACCTGCCTAGCGCAGCTCCCTGGCACTTATCCCAATTGAGATCATGACAAGTTTTCCTTTCATGCTTACCACCTTACCTGGCTCCAAGGAGGGGGCCCGGAATGTTACAGTCCGCCTCGCCAGTGGCCCTGTCCCTTCCATTGGTCTTGCTGGCCTCGCCGTAGGCCACGTCACCCTTACTGGTCTTTATGATGGCCCCTTTAACACACCATGCACAACATTAGAGTGCCACCCCATCACTTTCATCATCCTTCCTCATCTCGCCTTCTTCAAGGCTCTCTTCATCAAAGTCCAACAGTTAGCCTCCATGGCCCACTCCTGTGGCCACTCATGGTCCTTATGCACCGGCCTTGAAGGGGGCCTAGTGGCCCCACCATCTTTGGCCCCTTTGCCTCTTCAGGTGAGCCGACTGTATTCTACAGCATTCTTCTTATGCGCCAATCGTCCTTCATCTTTGCCCTAGGCACCCTGCTATACCCTCCGTGTGTTGGGGCCAGTGAAGTCGTTCCAGGCCTACTTATGCTGGTCGCAATGGGCTCCTCAACGGTATTGGGCATGCCATTCTGGGCCCAGCCCTCTCTTCTCCTCAGTGCCCACTCAAAGCTCTGCCCAGTCGGCTGCACAGGGCCAATCGATGCCCTGTAAAGCAAAAGGCTAACTGGTGTGCTGGTTCCCTGCCATAAATCTGCCTGCCCTACCCTCTTTTTCCTCCCTCGCCCTTTTGTGCCCTGCCCACCTCCAAATCCACTCCCTGCTCATCTACTCCCTGCCCTCCTTCCTCTTCCCAGCTCCATTGCAGCATCTCAGCGATAAATGCTGGCTAGATGTGCTCCTTCCCCTGCCTGTGACCCCTCACTCCTCTCACCTGTCCCTTCACTAACCCCCTTTTCCGCCTGTGGCACCCTTTTCCCACTGCAGGGACCCCCTTTGCTAAATATGCATCCAATTGGGACACAGCATTACCCCTGTCACTCCTTCCCTTAATGACTGAAAAATGTCTAGGCCCTCCCAGGCCTGAGGGCCCCCGCTGGCTCGGGGGCCTATGGCTCCCCCTCCATCCCATTATTCTCCCAACTCTTGCTCCCCTTCTAAAAAACCCAGTTCCCCTTGGGTGCCTGCCCCCAAGCCAGGCCCGTAGAGTGTCTCCTTTCCTGAGGCCCCCACCCCCATTCTCCATCCATTCCTTCCCCAGTATTGCCATATGCCTCTCTACCAGGCCATTGCCCTTGTTACGTCAGCTCCCCGCCCCTCCTTCCCTCCACTCCTTGCTCTGATGCCTGACGAGGCCCTCACAAACTGACGCTCGCCAATTACCACCCCTCCACCCTTGCTCTACGCTGCTCTCTCCTTTCTCCTCTAGTGAGGAGGGGGTGCTGCCCACTGCCTGTCTGTTCTGCACGGCCCCCGGCAGGCGCAGCTCGTGCCCCTGGGCCTCGCAGACCAAAACTCTATTCCTCAATAGAGGCACTGCTTCCACCCAGTGGGGCCTTGCCTCAGCCCGAGCCTCAGCCTCAGCCTCACCCCCTGCCTCCCTCAACACAGCCGGAGCCACATTCTGCACTCGCCGAATGCTCAGAACCCTGGGTGGCCATTCTCCGAGTATATGAGAGGCCCCGATCACTTACCCACAATGTATGTCCTCTGCTGACAAGTATTTTTCAGGGCGGTGAATGTGCGGTGAATGTGCCGCAACTGCAGCAGCCAAACCCACAGATGCCCGGCAGACAGGGCGCACCGTTTCCACCAGTTCAACTGCTTCTGTCACCAGCAGATCAAGCCACCTGCTTTCCTCAGGAGACTCATTGTCTCCCAGACCTTCTCCTCAGATATCCTAAAGTAAGCTAGTTTATCGTTTACCTTCTCCTACCACTTTCTTAATACCTTAATAAAGACCCACACCTCAAAAATAACGCTACACTAGCTCCCAGCTCCAGCCACAAGGTCACAAAACCAACAAGCATTTACAATGCAATGGTTTCGCCTTTGGAAAAGTTAGAGTTATTGGCATTGTAAATGACAAAATTTGTATTTATGTGTTGGTTTTGAAAACAGATAAATAAATGGCATTGTCATTTACATTGCCATTAGCTTAATCTCTGCAGTCACTCTGCACTCTCTAGCACTCCCTAGCACTCCCTACTCACTCTGCACTCTCTAGCACTCCCTAGAACTCCCTAATCACTCTGCACTCTCTAGCACTCCCTACTCACTCTGCACTCTCTAGCACTCCCTAGCACTCCCTACTCACTCTGCACTCTGCATTCCCTATGCACTCTGCACTCCCTATGCACTCTGCACTCCCTATGCATTCTGCACTCCCTATGCACTCTGCACTCCCTATGCACTCCCTATGTACTCTCTATGCACTCCCTATGCACTCTGCACTCCCTATGTACTCTGCACTACCTCTGCACCCCCTCTTCACTCTGCACTCCCAATGCACCCTGCACTCCCTATGCACTCCCTATGCATTCTGCACTCCCTATGCACTCTGCACTCCCTATGCACTCTGCACTCCCCATGCACTCTGCACTCCCTCTGCACTCTGCACTCCCTATGCACTCTGTACTCCCTATGCACTCTGCACTCCCTATGCACTCCCTATGCACTCTGCACTCCCTATGCACTCTGCACTCCCTATGCACTCTCCACTCTCCACTCCCTATGCACTCTCTACTCTCCACTCCCTATGCACTCTCCACTCCCTATGCACTCCCTACTCTGCACTCCCTATGCACTCTGCACTCCCTATGCACTCTCCACTCCCTATGCACTCTCCACTCTGCACTCTCCATGCACTCTGCACTCCCTATGCACTCTCCACTCTCCACTCCCTATGCACTCTGCACTCCCTATGCACTCCCTATGCACTCCCTATGCACTCTCCACTCCCTATGCACTCTCCACTCTGCACTCCCTATGCACTCTCCACTCTGCACTCCCTATGCTCCACTCCCTATGCACTCTCCATAGACGGACAGCGTGAGGGGGGAGGGGGGGGGGGGGCGGGAACGGACAGCGGGAGGGGGGGGTCGGGAAAGGGATAAAAACAACAGGAAACAGAAAAAAGACATTAAGAGCGAAAACGTCAAAATACGTAAACATACAAAGTGAAAACACATTTATAAAGAAAATGCTCCTTACCTGATCGCTTCGTGGGAACTCAAATCTTGCAGCCAACTCCAACAACAAACACTTGTAAAAAGAAGAAAACAGGGCGACTCGAAAAAAAAAATTACACACACCCACCGCCGCGATGACGATCAGAAGTGGTTGGAGAGGGAAAAAATCGCGGGAACACCCCCGAATCTGGTCCGGCCTTGACGGACAGATCCGGCTCCCAATGGCTAGCCTCCATTTATGGAGCAAGCCAATGGGAGCCGGGGGACGTTCCTGAAGCCCATATAGTAAACAATAGATTTCGCCTGCGCCGAAAAGCTGCGCAGAGCGCAGCCTTCGGCAGGCGAAACCTAAAAATGGTTTCAGGGAACTGAAAAGCTCTAATCCTTATACCCTTGGGCTACATTTGGCCAATAACTGAGGAGCCCAAACATTTGACAAAAATGGTAGTCCCCCAGACTGACCCACCTTCCCAATCTGCTCGGGGGACAGACCTCCCTCCAGTCGGCTGCTCCGCAAACCTGTCTTCTAAAGGAAGCAGGATCTCTGCCCGTGTGAGAGGCGATTGAGGGCTGCACAACATGGAAGTGTGTGCTCCGGCTTAAGGGTGTGATATACGTGTTTTTTTTTTGGGGGGGGCAGGAGCCCCTCTGCCATCTCTTTAGCTTCTCCTGTTTATGAAATATGGATGGCATCAGTTTCAGCGTTTGGAGATTAACTGACAGAGGCGAGCGTCTCCACAGACCCACCTGTGCACGCATCTAAGCACTTGACTGAACAATCTGTCAAGATGTCAGCAATACATGTTTTGCAAAAAGCTTCTAGTGGAAGTAAAGGCTCCCACCAGGCCTCAGAAAATGCTTTGATATCAGCAGATTTCTATTGCAGGCCTCCCCTGTTGCGCCTTTAACAATGCCTACATTTCAGAAATTTGAGCCAGAGACCCCTTGGGGGTTTATTTCATAATGCCTCAAAATGTAGGGTAATATTGTTCATCTTCCCTAGAGGGTCTATATTAATACTATTTTGAGGAACTGGAAATTACACAGAGAACTGCTGGGGCCTAGCTCCACACCCGGCAGAAGAGAGAATCTCGGTGGAGAGATTTTCTTTGCCTTAATGCAGGAGTCAAAGGGATGAATTTTCCAAAGAAAAAAATTAAAAAGTCACACTTTCACATCCAGATATACTCACACATCATAAACACATAGCTTTCACGCATACATATCAAGCCGCCACTTGTGCACACAGCCAAACACCATCCCACAATATATGCAATGATCACCTGTCATAAGGCACCCATGTGCGCCATCATGTTAACACACTCACCATTACATACACATCCAACGAATGACTATACAAACATAAGAGCACATGTACCATCCAAGCAACACATACCATAACTCACAAAAGCAAAAATAATAATGTCAAATCAAACCATCAACAGACCCTAAAGCTATATCTCTCACACACCCATGTGCAATCCCACAGATATTAACCAAAGCTTGCACTGCTTCTGTTCCATTGTATGTACACGAGCGATGCTTGCACTACTCTGCGCCTGTAATGTTCTATTCAAGACAATCTGTACTTCTGTGCAATTGCTTTTCTCTGTACAACAAACAGGATCTTACATCAATAATTTTCCGGGCTTCTCTTGTAGCAGGGTTCAGTTTGAAAACACTTTGCTCTTAAGTAAAACGGTTTTGAAATACTTTGGGTCAGTATACCCATCTTCTGCTTACACTGTCTTGGTGCCACATAACTGGCAAGTCCCACAGACACTGCTCAATATATTGACTCTCTCAATAAATAAGACAGAACACTTTCAGTAATTTATATTGCACAACTGCTTACCAAGCTAAAACTTACAACAACAAAACAATTATTACTATCACATAGGCGAGGCCTATTGCATTTACCCATGCTTTTTGCTTTATGGCGCTGTTCGGACAGTTATATTAGCTCCCCTAAGACATTAATTGCAAGCTTCTCTGGGACTGGGGCTTAAAGACTCTGAATGGTTTAGATTCCTTGAATACCATCACAAAAGCCAGAGAAATTTACATTTGTGGTGCATACAGATTTCCCATCCACCATAAGGCCTTCTTGAGCCCTCATAAGTTACACTCGAACTACCAAGCTGTGGCGGATATCTGTCCATGATGCAGAGCGACCCCAGCAGTCTTATTGCATATGATGTGGTCATGCTCATTGCTACAAACCTACTGGTGTAAGCCACTGAAAGAACAGATATCACCAATGCCCAACAGCGCTTGCTCAGCTTGTTTACTAGACCCAAAAAATAGAAGGGCACAAATCATAGACTTAGATCTCCTCTTAGATTAAAGAGTAATAACAATGAGATGGTGTTGTATATTTCCTACTAATCCGTAGGACCTTCGTGTTAGGTGGACAACATAAACTTTGGGTGAGGTGCCTAGACTGATTCGGGGCACCCCCTCAGGATATGTTGGCCTAGAGACCAGCTAGCTCACATAGCCACCATAAGCCCCCTTAACCTTACCAGGGAGCGAATGGTTTCTGGTAACCACTGAACATGACAACTCTGACCCTTCAGGGATCATGAAAACAGATCTGAACCTTCTGCTTAGTCCCTTGTGCTTACTTGTGCTCAGAAAAATATACAGAGAATACACTGTGGGATGTTTTCAATATATTTATTGAACCAATGTTATTGTTGTATAGAATACAAGTGCTGCGATAATCAGTAGACAGAAGCAGAAAGAAAGTGATTACAATCACCAAAAGTGTAAATATGTTAAGGTAAGCTTATAAAGCGCTCTGTCACCGTGGGTTTCCTGGGGCTGATCTGGTGCTGAGGGGGGCAAGGGAGATTAGCTAGATTGTGGGAAGAGCCATGTTTTTAAAGATTTGCGAAATTGAATAAGTGAATTGGAGGATTTAAGCAGGGGAGGGAGAGAGTTCCAGAATTTAGGGGCCAAATGTGCGAATCTCCAGCCTCCGGATCTGCAGAGTTTGATAGAGGGAACAGCCAGGAGGTGGAGGTGAGAAGATCTGAGGTTACGTGAAGGGCAGTAGGGACTGATAAGGGATTTCAGGAAGGCAGGGCAGGGACCGGTTAAAGATTTGAAGGTGAGGCAGCCGATCTTGTAGGCTACCCTCGAAATGACAGGAAGCCAATGCAATTTGGTAAGAAGAGGTTTAGCGGATTGCCATTACGGGATCCCGAAGGCCAATCTCGCCGCTTGGTTCTGGATGATCGGTAATCTAAAGAGAAGGGTCTTAGGCAGACCGTGGTAGATAGAGTTCGAGAAATCCAGGCGGGAGAGGACGAGAGCCATGATGACTTGAATCAGGGCTTCGGGAGTCAGGAGATAGGCCACCTTCCTGATCCTGCGCAGCTGATACATGCAGGAAGAGACCACCATCCCTATCTGGGGCTTGAGGGATAGCTCGGAGTCAATGGTGACCCCGAGGCTCTTCACCAAGGCCTCAGGGATGGGGGGAGGGCCAAGCTCTGCCGGCCAGAAGTGCGGACCCCAGTGGGTAGAGCTCTTGCCAGGGAGAAGGAGCTCCGTCTTCCCGGGGTTCAATTTGAGTTGATTCTGGCTCATCCACTGGAGAATGTGGGACATTACCGCCTGAAAATTAGAAATAGCAGAAGAAGAGTTAAGAGGAAAGATGAGTTGCAGGTCGTCAGCATAGTTAAAGACGGTGACGTCCCACTGCCTTAGAGAAAAGAGAAGAGTTCGGAGATACAGATTGAAGAGAAGAGGGGATAAGGAGGAGCCCTGGGGGACCCCGCAGAGTGAACGCTCCATAGGTGCCCTGAAGGTACCCAAGCTGACTGTCTGAGACCTCCCGGTCAGAAAGGATTCGACCCATGCCAGCGCCAGGCCCTGGATGCCGGCCTGCTCGACACGGTGGAGAAGGATGTTATGGTCCACCGTGTCAAAGGCGGCCGACAGATCTAAAAGTACCAGGGCCTGGGGGGTACCCCTGTCAGCGCCGTCTCTCAGAGCGTCCAACACGGCCAAAATCACTGCCTCGGTGGAGTGGCCGGGTCTGAAACCGGCCTGGTTGGCCTCAAGAAAGTTGGAGCTCTCGATGAACTGTGAGAGACAGGCGGTGACGTGGGCTTCCAGGATTTTAGAGAAATAGGGCAGGAGGGAGATAGGCCGGTAGTTCGCCAGGACTGCGGAGTCGGCTCCGGGCTTCTTCAGTAGAGGCACCAGGACGGCCTCCTTAAAAGAGCTGGGCACCGTGCCAGAAGAGAGAGAAGAATTCAGCAGAGGAAGGATACAGTCAGGTAAAGTAAGGCAGATGTCCCGTAGTATGGATGGTGGACAACAGTCGTCCGGTGAGCCAGACTTGACACGAACGGCCAGTGTGGCCAAGGATTCAGGATCAAGAGAGGGGAAGTGTGTAAGGGAGAGTGCAATATGAGGGGGACAAACAGAATCAGCGCCAGGGAAGGTGACCGGGATAGTGTCCTTAATCATAACAATTTTCTCTAAGAAAAACGTGCTGAGCGCATTGCATGATTCCTGCGTAGGAGCCTGGGTCGGGAGCGTCCTGGAGTCAGAAGTAAATTCGTCGAGGACTTTGAAAATCTCCTTCGATTTGCAGGGGGCTGATAGGATTCTTTTGGAGGCATATGCTGTTTTGGCCTCAATGATGGCTTTTTTGTATTTATTACGAGCGGCCACATAAGTGTCTCTGCTTGAGGGACAGTAATCTCTCCTCCATTTGCGCTCCAATTGGTGTAGCTCCAAATGTTGGATTTTTAGTTGGGAGTCAAACCATTTATGGGAGTTACTGTGCCGAGAGCGGGGGAACTTGGTTAATGGGGCAAAGATATCGCTAGCTGACGTGATCCAGTGAGAGATGTTGCCGTCTAGCAGATATAGTTCTATGATGGTGCTAAAACAGTTTATATTTGCAGGCATATAAACAAGGCAGTAATCAGGCGTACTCCTACTATGCAAACCCTACTCTAAGTTTACCTAGAGTGTGTGTAGGTGTAGAGCCAAGCATCCCCCAAGGGACAATCCAACCACATTACCTGGCAGGAGAGAATGTAGGAGCCTGTCTTGGTCACAATTTGGGCACCCCCTCTGCTAATATTATTTATAATTGAAAGCAGCCTTGCGATGTGTGTATAGATTAGCAAAGTTATGGATATGTAGATCGCCCTGTCGCCTGTGAATGAAGATAGAAACAACATTTGTACACAGTGCACAGAAAGGCCTTATACATGATGTTCAAGGCATCATAATAACGCTGTGCGAAGCTAGATGTGTAAACAAAGTAGTTTCAAGGAAACTAATCCAACATTGTTGTGCTCGCAAATATGTGCAAAAGGTCACGGCAGAAATGTAAATGTGAAAAATAGGACAATGTAAGAAATGAGCAGATTCGCTACATAGACTTTGCCCAGGCACATAACAGTGGAAGACCCAACTTCCTCCCAACTGGCATTGTGGAGAAAGGAAGGATATGTTATATAGAGGGCAAATAAGGAAAGTGTTTCCCTCTGCAAGTAGAGAGTTACTTGGTCCTGCCAAGGAGGGTTTACATGTAGTACCATAGGGCAAGGGTGGTGGGGGTGCTACCCTATACCTATTAATAGAGTTGTGGGACACAATCCTACATGATTTTGTAGAGCTCAGCAGAAAATATATTAGACCGCAGGAAGTTGTGAGCCCCCAGTTCATGACACTGAGTCACACCCAGAAGACCTCCCACAACTGCGGTATGGTAGCGCCCCCACCCCCCTTGCCCCTAAGGTACTGCACTTAAACTTTCCTTGGCAGGACTAAGTAACTCTTTACAGAAGGATTGTTCCTCAAGGGTCTGTTTAACAGCACAAATATTTGAGGTCAAAATACATAGGGCAGATTTACAAGCCCCTTACACCTCTTTTACGCCGCCATTGCATCACTTTTGTGATGCAGCGGCGGCGCAAATCCAGCCCCATGGTGCGGGGTACTTAAAACATGACGCATCTGGGAGATGCGTCACGTTGTAAAGCCGATCACCACATGTAGGCGTTCTGGCGCAAGGGGAACGTTCCAGTGCAGGAACGCCTCCTAAAAGTGTCTGAGTGAAATCTACAAGATTTCACTCAGTCACTTTTAGGGCCATGCTGCGTCAAAACCCTGCACCTCCGTGAAGCAGGCGTAAGGATTGACGCAGCATGTTACAGATAGGGCACCCCCGAGCCTTGCTGGAGCTGCGTCGCACTTGCGACGCAACTCCAGCAAGGCGCCGCATTTCCGCCTGGGATGCGTCACGCTTCTGCCCATCCGAGCGCCACGGTGCGCTGCATTGTAAACGCTTTACAAAAAGGGGGGGGGGTGGTGGTGATGAACAGAGTGTCTGAGTTAAACAGACCACTCTTACCCAGTCCAAAGATCAGGGCTTGATCCATCACCGTTATTTATCTCACTGCCCCATCCCAGCTCAGAACCTGGCTATATGCAAATCAGTCTGTCCCTGGCCCAGTGCATCATGGGAACAGGGCAGACTAAACTACCAAGCCAATTCTTCACCAGAAAGGAGACAAGCTACCGGGGACCGGTTTCTGGCATTTCAGCCTTCTTCGGCCCGGCTTGCTTGAATCCTGATGGAGCAGTGAGAAAGGGACTCATGTCTGAGTATACCCTGCCACACCTATAGTGGCCAAAAACGATTTACAAAAAGGGGGTGGTGATGAACAGAGTGTCTGAGTTAAACAGACCACTCTTACCCAGTCCAAAGATCAGGGCTTGATCCATCACCGTTATTTATCTCACTGCCCCATCCCAGCTCAGAACCTGGCTATATGCAAATCAGTCTGTCCCTGGCCCAGTGCATCATGGGAACAGGGCAGACTAAACTACCAAGCCAATTCTTCACCAGAAAGGAGACAAGCTACCGGGGACCGGTTTCTGGCATTTCAGCCTTCTTCGGCCCGGCTTGCTTGAATCCTGATGGAGCATTGTAAACGCGGCACATCAGTGGTGGTGCACGGGTGGACAGATGCGTCGCAATTCTTCTGGCGCATATCTGCTGATTAGCAGAGATACACCAGAAGTCGTAAATTTGCCACTAAATCTCCTATCGTACCCTGGGGATCAGGCGAGTGAGAGATAGGGTTGGTTTATTTAGGCTTCTTATAGACCTTGCTAGGATTACCTGGTTGACATTCCTCATTGTGTACTGAATGTCATGTAAATCGCGTTACAGCTAATAGATATATTGCAATACAAAGCACGTACACCAATGTGGTTTAAGTTTTGTGTCTTTTATACAATCAATACGAAAGTATTATATTTAAAAAAAAACTCATTCATGAGCCTTTTATAGGCATGCCCTCTTCTTCAGTTTTTTCAATGCAGTCTCAAATCCCACATGCTCATCCAGTGGTGCCATTCAGAAAGAAGTGGTTAGGCAATCTACATCTTCCTGAGTGGAGCTTCTGTAATTCATGTTATGAGCAGGGATTTTAAACATGATTTTTGAGCTCAGAAAAGAATCAACTACATTTTGCAGATGCTACACTAACCTTCGAAGGGCCCAGAGGGGCCCAGTGGTGCAGTGTAAGTGTAACTTTGGGAGCCATGAGACTGCATCAGCTGTGCCAAAGAGCAAATATAAGGTTTACGTAGGAATGAAGACAATGCTCATCTTCACAATGTAAAGAATGGACTTACAAGTCAAAAGCAAACAAATGACGGAATTCAAGCCATGTTCTGTATTCTGATCCTTCACAAATGGTCAACCTAGAACAGAGCAATGAAAACAATGAATGACTCTGTGGAACTGAATTGGATATACATATTCCAGGAGAATCATCAGGTGACAACATCTAATTAGACTCAAAATAATGTTTATACTATCATTGATTGTGTATAGTCCATGCATTAGCAGATGCAGTGAGAATTGATGGTAACATGAATTTTAGCGTTTCGCTCTGAAGAGCTACATCTGCAGTCTTGCATGAGCAAGAGATCCCAAATGCTTTAAATGTGCATTTTTATTACTGATTTACACTTAATTTACACTCAACGAATAAAATGACAGAATCCCCATCTTTTTTTTTATTTACTCAAACTCTCTTTATTGAAGTTTTTCAAGGCAAAGAAACAAAGTGCAACATAGATGTAGTATTGCACTGGTTACGTTCTAGTGTTCAGCATGTTGTCACACACACTGAACACCCACCCACCACAGGCGTCAACAGTCAGATGACCCTGCTAAATAAAAAGGGCTGAGCGGACGTGCTCAGGGCCAGTTAACTAACTATCACCCCTGTGTCTGCGTCACCTCATTTTAGCAGTATGAGGGCCTAGGGCCCAAATACCACATTGGCGACGAGGATGGGACAGTAAAAAATGACAGGAGATCATGAAGTACATGGCACAGGGACCAAGCACAGGGTACAATCAGCTAGTATTATGCAAAAACATTAGTCAAATAGCACAGTACCAGATCATCCATAGTGCAATGTGTGCCAGTAAATAAGGAAAAACCATACGATATTCAAGATAACAAAAACCTTTACTGAAGGTCTAATTCATCAGTGTTGGAGGTAAGTTCAGAGTCGGAGTTGCAAGGTGGTGCAAGGAATGTACACCTCCCCTCAAGATTGCAGTGGGACAGGCAGTGAAATAAAGCTTCAGTGAAAGGGTAAGTGAAAGAGCTGCAGCGCTCCTAGCTCCGATGGATTGAAACATGTGAATTCTATATGAGTAAGATATTTGATCAGTGGACTCCAAATAGATTGGAACTTGGATTCTGTTTTAGTTTAGCTGCAGAAGAGCTGCTCCATCGTAATCACATGCCACAGTTGAAAGAATCACTGGGCCACCAGGGGAGGGGAGAAGGGAATCGTCTTTTTCCATGTCATAGGCACAAGTTGTTGTGCCACTAGAGCATATAGCTAATAAGCTTCTATTCAGCATGGATCATCGCCTCCAAGTTCGAAGGTCGAATACCAACCATAAGATAGGAGGTAGGGAGCAGCTACCCTAGTGTGGCTTGGATATGGCCCTGAACTTCATTCCAGTAGGTAATGATAAGGCTGCAGGGCCATCATATTTGGGAAAACTCGCCTGGTGCTAGCTGGCATCTCCAATAAAGGAGGGAGTTGGAGAGTCAGCCTGGAGTTTAATACTATTGAAACATACGTTTGTATGCCGTTTCCCTAAGGGATATGCTACAGTATGTTTTGGGTATTTCCCGCCACAGTGTCTCCCACTTTTTGGGCGAAATGTCTCCTTGAGTGGTGGTGTGCCATGCAGACTGGTAGGTGTGAGTGCGAGGGGAGGTGAAGAGCTGGAGCATATGATATGTGCTGGAGATAAGTCTTTGCAAGCCTTGATAGTCTTGTACCAGTTTTTTAAAAGGGGTATAGGGTCGGGTGGCCCCCGGTCTAACAGAAGGGTATAGCGCCGAGTGCCCCAGTTGAGATTATTGGAGCCTCACTACCTCGAGGAGATTGTATTCCATCTTGCATTGATCGAAGGACTTCATGGAAACCCCAGAAAAGAGATCCTTGAGCGTTTTCCAGCCCTCATCACGCTAGCAGCAAAGGAAGGGGGGGGGGACATCCTTTACGACAAAACTTTAACAACGCGGTACTGTTACCACGCTACTTTTACAACGCAAGTCGTTACGACTTGCGCTGGGGGGCGCTCCAGGATAGTAAATAGTTTAATTTACTATCCAACTCCTTCCCTAGAGTCCACGGGGACTGGTGTTGGAATAGTAAATAAAACTATTTACTATCCAGCGCCTCTCAACGCAAGTCGTTGTAACGACTTGCGTTGTAAAAGTAGCGTTGTAACGGTACGCATTGTCAAAGTACGCGTCGTAACGTCATACATCTGGAAGGGGGCGACAGTGCAGGAAGAAAGTCAGGGTTACAAGCGATAGGCGTGTTGAAAGAGGGAAAGGTAGTAAGTCCGCTTTGATGTGCCAATCTATCCCATATGTCTCTTTATGCAGGAAGTGCACTGTGCCGTCACTGTGCTGCGTTCCCTTCCGTGAGATCACAAGGGCGCGGGGAACAGAGGTTCAATGGTACTTATTATTAGCAGTGGGATAGGGTCTTCCACGCTCGCTGACCGAGATAGTTCCTCATTATTACCTGTGCGCTTCACAGCCTGAAAGTGTTTGAAATCAAGCTTTTTGCCATTTGCTGGCAGCTCATTCATAACAGATTGGTGGTTTTAGCAATGTGAGAGGAGGGTTGGAGCAGAAGGTGGAATATTATAGTACTCTGCCTGCTCAAGGAACTTTGGGGAATTCCTTTGAGTTTTTGCATAACTCCTTGGAATTCCGCGGAGTGAAACTCTGCGAACTCCACCTAGGCCTAGTGCCTACACAACAGCTCATGCTGCTGCATCCAACAGCAGGCAAGCGAATCAAAGCCATGAAGGCTACCCAAGGGGTGCTCCTCTCACCCACACATGTCTGTAAAATCGGTGACATAACAGAAGACGCAGGAAGGCAACTTGAGACAACCCGGTGTGCTCTACTTTATTGTGTTTATGTGCATATTTTTATTTGTGTTTATGGGCAGGACAGCTTTTTAGTCTCAGCCTGGGGAGGAGAGTACCTAGAGGGGATTTTGTTGATAGGTCTTTCATGTGCTGCACATTTTGAGCACAAGGTTGCTGCACACTCCAGCGGACTCTGCAGGGATCACAACATGCAAGGAGCCTTTGGGCAGGAGGAGAAAAGAGCACCCAAGGGGGTGGTGATAATGTAAGTGGGGTCTAGAGCCCCTTGATCCCTGCACTGATGCTAAACACACAGTAACTATGACACAACCAGCTGTATGCAACTTCCTCAAGTGCAACATTAAAGGGCTGGGGACACCAGCCAAACGACATTGCGTTCAGTTGTATATGGCTAGATGCACAACACAAAGCCATATTGCAGGTTTCACACTTAACCAAGCAGGAGCAGGCATGATTGCGCGCCCACTGGAGGGGTCAACTCTAATCCACATACTCGCCATTCATCAGGGGATCTTGATATGAGTGGTGCAGGGGGTACTATTTCAACCAACTTGGCAAAAGACAGAGCCAAAGGGCAGATATGTGTTGGTGAGGGGGAAGTTGGATGGCTCCTGGATCCATATTCTGGGCCTTTACTCCCCGAACATGGGTCAGCTGATCCACCTGTAATACTTATCAGAGTTTCTGGAGAGGACACTCGATCCCCCAGGGGTGGAGAGGATTTTAACTGCATGGCATATATAGCATCAGACCGTTGCTAGCTGCAGCTACTTGGTGCGGGTTCGATCCAACGGTGGAGCGAATGCGTGATTGCTAATCCAAATGGCGTCTACTGGACATCTGAGGACAGGTGCATCTGATGAGCAGGGAATATTCGCACTTCTCCCCATACACAAACTTCATACTAAAATAGACCTACTACTTACCTCACAAGACCTTGAAGGGGCAACTCACAACACTGAATACCTCATGAAGACATATTCAGACCACAGCCCCCTCCTGATGTTATGAGGCTTGCAGTTATTCTCCATTTTAGATTCTTATTTTTTCTTAGCCTCTCTTTCTAATGGTGGTTTTCACACATTTATTTCTAATAGATATTGGCGCCCAGTGTCTGCCCATTTAGTTACAGGGTTGCACAAATTCAGAACATGAGGCATTGTTCTATTTTCTGAGCTCATAATAATAATAATAATAATAATAATAATAATAATAATAATAATAATAATAATAATGAGGTGACTCTTCTGCTTTACTCTAATTAATACGCTGACCTGCACCTTTGGCAGAGTGTGAAAGCTTAAGCTTTTGTAATTTAAACTGCTTCCCTACTGAAGTCGGTGAGAGGTGCACTTCCACCAAATTTATCAAGGAACGCTGCTGTAAGATGCAGTCCCATTGTCTCCAACCTTCATCCTGATAGGGAAGATAGCTGTACACTCAGCAGGAGGTGCATTCGTGGATGCATGAAGCCTGACTTCCTGATATATAGTCCCAAGGTATGGGATTAGGTAATTCCAACAGGCCTGGCAGATGGGTACTCCTGAAGTGCTCTCTTTAGCATAGAGGTTAGTAATAGATAGGAGTAAATTAGCAATATTATGAACAATTACCATGATTGAATTTTTGAATTTTTCACTATTCCAATGATTGTTACAATAATGTGTCCCATCTTTCTTACAATCGCAGTTCATTTTATTTGCAAAGATTAGAGCTTTTCCAATAAATGTTTGAAAATGTAATATTGTATTTCTTCTTGGTGAGCACTTTGGACATGCAAGAGTGGCAATCTAAAGGGTTAGATCTGTTACCACGATTTCCCCTGGGGTATGAGAGTCATGTTCTAGGTTACTGACAACTCCTAAAACTGTAGGTTTAGAGGTTTGGATGCGGTACTGTGACCTATCCAAACAGACCAACGTGTACTTATTATATAAGAAGATTCTGTTCTAGATACACAGTCCTACTAAATTAGTACGAACCATATAACATGGCACCACCAAAGTTCTAGGTTTGGCACTTATTTAATGGGTCTCCTGAGTAGTGTACTTGTGTGTTTCCAAAAGCTCTTTTATTACTTCTACACTTAGATGTCTGTGGTGATACGGGTTTTACAGTGGGGAAGAACTAGGAAGTGCATGCTCTCCGGGTGGCTTAATTGCACAGCACTGGTGGACATTGTAGTCCAGTAAATGGTTAAGGAAGAAATTAATCACTTCTATGAGTTCAACATGAGCAAAGCCTCACAGCCACTGATCACAGCCACTGATAGAGAGAGACACATTGAGGGGAGTACATCAAGAGGAATCTGTATTAAGTCCTCGAGTGGGGTGTGCTTGGGTCTGAGTACTCAGCTGGCCTTGACAAAGCACAAGCTGTGCGAGCTGGAGATTTACGCTGTCGTGGAGATGGAGGCCTGCAGTTTCTTAACCTGTCTCAGATGAGAAGTGTGGTCCAGGGTAGCCCTATCTTATTATCGTGAGTACCTGTCGAGGGCTCACACTGTGGGGACCGGGTAGGATGCAGGCTGGCAAAATCACAATGACATCCAGATAGGCAAACATGTCTAGAGGAAGGACAACATAGTGGGGATGTTCTCAGATTACTACCAGTCCATGTACCGTCACCTCACGGAGGCATCAGCAGAGGGGTTGACCACCATCCTGGCTGACATTCCCCTGGCCACAATAATCCCAGAGGCTAGTCGGTCCATGGAAGGGCCTATCACAGAGGGGGAGGTGTAACCTGAAATTAAACAGCTGGCGATGGGGAAAACGCCGGGGATTGATGGCCTTCCCCTGGAATTTTATAAATGTACTTAAGTGGAATCAGAGACCTCTCGGGAGATGGCATTGTTATGATCCCGAATCGAGGGGAGACCTGACAGAATGGAGTACTTACAGACCCTTGTGCCTCCTTACTAGGCCGGGCTCTATTGAGCATCAGGCATTGAAAAAGCCTTTGACATTGAGTAGTGTCTTATTTGCAGTCCTACATTGCATGGTGTTCAGCCGTGACCTAATAGCCTCAACACATATATTATACTCAGACGCCTGAGCAAGGGTCTGAATCAGCCATGAGTAGTCAGATTGGTGGCAAATACACAAGGGCACCTGGCAGGGATGCCTGCTGTCACTACTGTAGTAAGTATATATAGTTCATACTTGCCATTGAACCATTGGCATGCACACTACATGCAGAATATGGGTTGACACTGACACGTCAAACAGCAGTGCAGGAAGCACTGGCTTGCAGGCAGCATCCTGTGATACTTACACAATGCTGCCATTGTGCTTCTGACCATCATGCAGAAACTCGAGCTGTATGATGAGATACCGGCTCTGAGCATGAATATCACAAAGTTGTGCTGCTTTCTGCTGGGGGACTGGGGCATAGCCGCCTCTCAGAGGCAAAGCCCTTCGTCGAACTGATCTCTATTCACACCTTCCAATACCTGAGGGTTCAGGTGTCAGAGACCTGGTGGACATTCAAGAGGCCAATCTGTGCTAGGTGGTCACATCATTGCATGCATCTTCATTGTTTTGGAGGTCACTGCCATTCCCCCCATGGGGGAACCTAGCCTTGGCAAAGATGATAGCGATGCGGTTACTCCTGTATGTCTTTGCTAATGTACTGCTGCTGCTACAGAGGACGATGTTCCACGATCTAGACTGCTGTCTCTCGGAGCTTGTTTGGTCTTTGAGACAACAACAGGTGGCATTGAACAAACTGTACATCCCCTGGGAGCTGGGGTCCCCGTATTATGAGCTGTACTATCTGGCAGTTCAGCTGCAGTGGCTGATGACATGGTTGGCCAGGGAGGCATTGTTGGAGGCACGTTACCTCGGGCCTCGAGGTACGAGCTCGGATTCCCTTAGAGGTGTGATTGGGGTGCCCAAACGTGTAAAGCATACTACACTTTTGCGCTAGGTGGCCCAGTACTGTTGAGCGTGCTACCAATGGCCTACCGCTGGGGTGTTTGCCCACTTTCACTATGGGTGGGCTCAAGGCACACTTCTCTCAGTGGCAGCGTACCCCGGTGCTCACACTTGGTCAACTGTTTGGGTACGGGATGGCAAGTTCGTTAGAAGACCTACAGATTGTCTATGATATACTAGTGGGATAATATTTGACCCATGCATTACTCAAGTGAGATACTGCAGCAATATGGGGGGACCCAGACAAAAAGGATGAGACTGACCCTGTGCTGAGGGTACTGCTGACATGCAACCGGAAACGCCATCACGTAACTAACGTGTACACTGCAGTGGACAAGACAGTGGGACCGATATTGCCCCGCTTGAAAGATAAATGGAGCCACAACTTAAATATTGATCTGACTTGGACAAGATCCTGGGGTACATCCCACGCGTCTTGATGGAATGCACATTTAAAATTACTGCAATTTAACTATGTGCGCCGCATGTTACCAACTCATACCACCACTGTCCCAGATATGGAACTGAACATGTGGACTGCTACCACATGATGAGACTGTGTGTGACACTACCCCCCTTTTTGATGGACATATGTGCAAACCTTACACAGTTGATGGGCAGGCAGCACATCAATATGCCTAAAAGATGCCTCCTGGGACTGATTCCTTATCCTAAGAGAGACAAAGCAAGGAAACAGACTTGTAGACCTTGCATCGGCGCACCGGGTGATAGCTATGCACTGGAAGGCGTCTGCGGTACTGCCAGTGGGGGGGTGGAAGAGTGACATCAGTTGATGGACAAGAGCTGAGGATTCTAGAACATTTAGGAGGACCCCTCTGTAGGTTTGTCTGGGACCAGGGGGAATAAGAGAGAGAATCACGTGGTGTCCCACAACAACAAGTCCTCACACTAAATTCAAGGACCACTATGTAGATATTATTGTGGATCTCATAGTGAACACAACTAGACCTATCTGAGGTTATTCATTTGAGGACAAAGAACGAGAGGTAAGAGGTTCCAATACTGCAAGATGTTTGACAAAAATATAAATTAAACATTTCACCGGTTATCCTAACATTTGGTACACGATTCTAACACACACTATGTGAATAAAGTTGTTCTCAAAAAGTTAATAGTAAAAACCATATACAAATTTTATTGTTAATTTCTCATAAAAATTGTTGTGACAACAATTAATTAAAAACATAAGGAAAAATACATTTGAATTTGCTGCACAAGTCATAAAATACAGAACATAATACATAAAAAAAGAATCAGAAATTGTTGACGCAGCGTTTTGGCTTTTTTCTTATGAAAACACCTTCTTCAGGACAGATTCTAGGTTTTAAGAGAACAACAGAATTACCAACCATTCATTCTTACAGTGTTAATCAATGTAAATACATTGTTCCATTTTTGCCCAATAAAGGTACCACTATTGGGGTCTCAACCCTCCACTCTCTTTTATATACATATACTTAATAAATATTTACACCCTTTAGTAGTCTGTTACATATACTTGCTAAATGTTTACACCCTTTAGTAGTCTGTTACCTCTCCCTTTGTCCTAGATGCCAGGTGTGTTGTTTTGTAAACATTACTCCTATGTTTTTGTAGTTATGCTAGAAATCCAGGGTCTTACATACCTTGGAGTAAAAATTGTTTATTCTGAACCCAATAGTAGATTAGAGTTCTTGCTGCCTTAGAACCCCTTTTGATTATGTGGGTCTGTTGGCTATCAGTGCACCTTTGAGGATAATTGTAACTGTCTGTAGGGATGAGAAGGATAAAAACGTGTATTATCTGTTTCCTTAAATTATCTACTTGTCACTATTACTTTCGTATAGAATTTAGAAGTATTTTGTTACCTTGATCAATCATAAATGTGGCGTTACACATTGTTCGGGGGAGCCACCGTTTTGAAGGGGAATACGTCTTATTCGTATTTCTGTAAATAGAGTGGTGACTCTTGTTATTATGTAGTATTTATACTATGGTTTACTGCACTTCTAGTTATCCATTGTAGGACTCACCTTTCTTCAGGTGTTGGAATCGCTGCAAACACAGACCTTCTTGCGTTGTGTTTCGTGGCACAATCAAAGACTAGGGGATGACCTCACGTCTTTGTACAGATTAAAATTTGCTTCTGTAAAGAGATTTTTAGCATAGTATTATCTCCCTGTCTTGCAATTCACTCAGGATTTATCTCAATATGTGTTCTTTATTCACTACTTCTTTTGAAATGTTTATCGGTATTCCTTGACTTACTATGCTGGCTCGTTTACTTGTCATGATTGGGTCTTATTATATGTACAGAAACATTAAGGAATTTCCTTACTTCCTTGACCCGTTATTTTGTATTTAATGGAATTTTAAGCAAAGAGTGTTATCTTTCATAATGGTTGCCACTACCCTTATCTCGTTATCCTTTCAGTATTCCATCTGATTTGATTATTATTGGCCCTATGATAGTGATGAAATATATAGGGTGCCTTTATTATTATTTGTAAAGTGCCCTTCATTTGACTAAAGATCAACAACTGCGGGTATTCTCAATTAGCCTGATACATACTGTCGCCACACCCCTACATGGGGTTAAGTCTTACTCTTTAGTCTCTATCGCGCTGTATGTCCATTATTTATCTAATGATGGTTTCTCTCGATTGTCTATTCTCTTGGGAAACTTTTTTGACTAAATGGGGCTTCGTTTTACTCACCAGCTGGATATATACAGGCCTCCTTGCTCCCTTCTCAAACAGCGTCACCGAGTTTGTCTTCTTGTCGTCGATAGAAGCGAATGGCGTTGGTGCTGTTTCCGCATATTTTATACTAGCAACCTGCTGATTGTACGATAGTTCCTGCTCAGTAATTGGTCCCTTTCTAGCCAATCAGGAGCTCGTTGCCCTGGCAATAAAAACGCGATTTCTCTGTTGTGTGTGCCGCACATGGTACTCTGTGATTGGATACAATTTCACCAATCCTCGCTCCGTTGCCATAGTAACTTAGATGCACTTTTGTATATTTCTAAAACGCGCGGTTTGCGTTGATTATGCGTATGTTGTATGTTTCATTAATATAGCTGTCACGAATTACGATATAGAGTTTGATATGATTTTATATTTGTAGCTTATCTCTATCTGTTATTGTATTTATAACTATTTCAATCATTCTGGGAGGTCCCACACCCGCTCGTTTTTTTGATACGTCATTGGGGATACTTTGGACTTAATGATCCTATACACCATGTATTGACCGAATATGTGTAAACCTACACCTACTCATTATTTTAATGCGTCATTAGGGATATTACAGACTTTGTGATCCTACATAACATGTATTTGTCGACTATGTATATACCCCTTTATAGATTAAAAACAATCTCTTCAGGAGATATATCTTTTTTATTAAAAGGTATTATTTACCTGTCTTGTCAGGGGCTCCCGAGTGCTAATAATTGCTATATGCATCTTATGAGTCGCCTGCTTTGTGAAATTTTGTTGTTCAAAGTTACTTTATAAAGGGGCCTATTTGGATATTATAGGGATAATCGTTTATCTTTCAACTGCTCAATAGATGAGGGAAGCGACTGTCTGTTAGGGGAACCCCCATTAATTTTAATGGTGAAAGACTGAAAAAAATGGATAATCATCATGAAAGTCCAGGTTATTGATTTACTGACTCACTGCTCATTGTATTATTCGTTCCCAACCTTCCTTGCTGTTAAGGCCACATCTAACGCTATTAAAACGGGACATATAAAATTGTTCCCGTTTTTTTCTTTTGGTATTTAAATTTCCGCCCGTCCATTAATTACTACTGTTTCTAGACCGCACCATTTGAGATCCTCAATATAATGGCCTGCTGACTTCCAGTGCTCAGTAAGTGGGGCACCCTTTTTGTTGTTCCTGATCGCCGACCTATGTTCATTTAGGCAAACCTGAACCTCTCTAGATTTTTCGCCTATATAACAATAATGACAGGGGCATTGTATCAAATATATCACATTTTTTGTGCGGCAGTTTATATAACTTTTGATTTTTACAGTTACAATACTGTTTGTAATGTTGTTCCTTTGATTATATTGCTACAGTTAACACATCCGGTACAAGGGAAGGTGCCCGTTGGTAGGGGTGCATTATCGATACAAGGCTGTTTTGTACTGCTTACTTCTTTATAGGTATGACCCAGACTGTTTCTGATGGTTCTGTTTCTCCTGTAGGAGAACATTGGTTTGGGCAATTTCTCATGTTTCTTGTTGGTAAGTAAGTGCCAGTTCCTGTTCACGATGTTCTTAATTTTGTTGCTCACTTGATTAAAGTTAGTCACAAAAATTATGGGTTGTACTTTCATTAGCTGATGCTTCCTTCTTTTCAAATAGGTAATCCCGATTAAAGTATTTCGCTCGTTTATAAGCATGGCGGACCATGCGGCGCGGGTACCCTCTATCTAGGAATTTTTGTTTTAAGATTTGGGCATGTCTCTCGTAATCATTTATGATGGTACAGTTCCTTTTCAACCTTAAAAATTGCCCAAAAAGGATGTTATTCTTCTGGCAAGGTGGGTGATTGTTATTAAAGTGCAGCATGGTGTTTCTGTCGGTTGGCTTGGTGTATAATTCAACACAAAGGGAACCTTCTGTGTTTTTAATAATAATATCCAGAAACTCGCATTTCTCCCGGCTTTAGTGTGAGGTAAATTTAAGATTCTTGTCCCCCAAGATGAGCCACTCAATAAATTCATTGAGAGTGTCCATTTTGCCTGTCTAGATAAAAAAGATCTCGTCAATGTATCTTGACCATTCTGATACATTTTCGAAAAAGGGCGCAGTTTGGTTAAATACATGTATATCCTCAAATTGGGAGACATACAGACAGGCCAAGCTCGGAGCACAGGTAGCCCCCATGCTGGTCCCTTTGACCTGTCTGTAGAGGTCTTTCTTGTATAAAAATATATTATTCTTAAGCACCAGGGTTAAACAGTCCACAATAAAGGTTTGATGGGCTCAAAGACCTCTACCATCCATGCTCAGCAGGTGCCTAATCCTTGTAATTGTGTTGTCCTGGGGGATATTCGTATAGAGTGCCTCTATGTCTAGTGTTACCAGAATTTGTGTATCAGGATTAAAATTGAGGCACTCCACTTTCTTAATCATGAACGTGGTGTCCTTAATGTATGCTTTTTGCTGAGTGACTAATGGCTGTAGGAACACATCCGCATATTTGCTGAGAGGTTCTGTGAGGGATCCTATGCTAGAGACATTGGGCCTCATGTTTTCTTTTTATATCTTTATGAACTTTTGGAAGCCCGTATAGTGCTGGAATGATAGGATCGGTGTTGGATAGGAAGGCAAACTCATCATCACATATTACTTCATCATCTTTCGCTTGAGCTAGTAGCCTAGTGATGTTATCTTTCAACTCTGTCCATTCTTTTCTGTTGGACTCTCTGTAATGTTCTTTGTTGTCTAGGAGTAAGTGCATTCTGTTATCATAGTCTGAGCTTGCCATGATTACTATGCTTCCGCCCTTGTCGGACGGTTTTATCGTCAAATCTTCACGCTGTTCTAAGGTTCTTAGGGCCAGTGCCTCTTCTTTGTTGAGATTATAATTGGTCCAGTTCTTTTGTTTTAGAAGATCATCAACACTTTTGTCGACTACATGTTCAAACACTTCAATATCTTTGTGGACCATGCTAAGGTTAGGGGTCCAACATGATTTATTTTTAAGCCCTGATTTGTTGGGTCTAGATTGTCTGTCCTTAACATCGATGATGATATTAAGCCTAATTTTGCAGAAAAAACTCTGTAGATCTCGTTCCAATGAGTATCTATCTATAGGGGAGCATAGGGCACAACCTAACCCTTTTTCTAATAGTGTGGTTTCTGCTGTGGATAGATTGTGATGGGAAAGGTTAATTATGGCTGCCTTGTGGGTATTGTTTAATCCCAAATCTTCTGACTCCTTGTCCTTGGACGTTGAGGAATTGGGGTTGGGAGTTGTAGTTGCCCCTCCCCCTCCCTCTCCCCCTGGGCTGTGCAAAGTTCTGGTGGCGCTGCTCCAAAAAAGATAATCCCTCTCTATTAGGTCCGGTGGGGGTGTCCCTCTCTTTTGTATTCCTCTTATCACTAGGCAGTTCACCCTCGGAGTCAGAACTTGTGTACGATGTGTCAAAAAATCTTACTTTCTTTTTCTGAAAATTGCGAGGTTGCTGTTGCCAATGTTTCCGGGGTTGGAACTGCTCTTACGATCTCTCATAATAATCCTTCTGCAGGTAAGGGTATACGAACTCTGGGTTATAATTTAAAATATCCTTCCTCAATTCATTACGTTTTTTATTAGCTAAATACGCACTGTACCCTGCTATGTCTGCTTGTATTTCTTCAAGTTTAAGTTTGGCTTCATCTAGGGCTGTATTCTCATTTAACTTCGATTCAAGTTCCTTGATCTCTCTGCGTTCGAACACTAAGACCTCATGTGCCGTCTCGATGATCAACAGCATCCAGTCTCGGCTGCAGTGATTCGCCACTAGAGTCCAATTTTCTATAAATTTTTTGTTAGCAATGAAAATACCAGGCTCATTGGTTACTTGTAGGCCCTTAGGTACTATGCCGTTTTTACAGTACTCCACTAAGAAATCTGTATGGAGTTCTTCTCTCACTACTTTCTTTTTTAAATTCCAGAGCATGCGCCATTGTTCTTCGTCTTTTTTATCTAGTCTAACAGAGAATTATTTTTAGAAGATGCATTAATTATTTTGTTGAACTGGTCTCCTGAGAAGCCATAGGTTTTTATTCCTTCCATTTGCTACTCAGATTAGATGGTATTGGGGTACTTCAATCTAACCCACTGTTTATTAACAGAATCAGAAAATCCCTCCTCAGCTGACAAGCCGAGTGTATACTAGAAAATTTAGGAGGCCCCCCTCTGTAGGTTTGTCTGGGACCAGGGGGAATAAGAGAGAGAATCATGTGGTGTCCCATGACAACAAGTCCTCACACTAAACTCAAGGATCACTATGTAGATAATATTGTGGATCTCATAGTGAACACAACTAGACCTATCTGAGGTTATTCATTAGAAGACAAAGAACGAGAGGTAAGAGGTTCCAATGCTGCAAGATGTTTGACAAAAATATAAATTAAAAATGTCACCGGTTATCCTAACATTTGCTACACAATTCTAACACACACTATATGAATAAAGTTGTTCTCAAAAAGTTATTAGTAAAAACCATATACAAATTTTATTGTTAATTTCTCATAAAAATTGTTGTGACAACAATTAATTAAAAACATAAGGAAAAATACATTTGAATTTGCTGCACAAGTCATAAAATACAGAACATAATACACAAAAAAAATCAGAAATTGTCGACGCGGCGTTTCGGCTTTTTTCTTATGAAAACACCTTCTTCAGGACAGATTCTAGGTTTGAGGAGAATAACAGAATTACCAACCATTCATTCTTACAGTGTTAATCAATGTAAATACATTGTTCCATTTTTGCTTAATAAAGGTACCACTATTGGGGTCTCAACCCTCCACTCTCTTTTATATACATATACTTACTAAATATTTACACCCTTTAGTAGTCTGTTACATATACTTGCTAAATGTTTACACCCTTTAGTAGTCTGTTACCTCTCCCTTTGTCCTAGATGCCAGGTCGTTTGTTTTGTAAACATTACTTCTTTGTTTTTGTAGTTATGCTAGAAATCCAGGGTTTTACATACCTTGGAGTAAAAATTGTTTATTCTGCACCCAGTAGTAGATTAGAGTTCTTGCTGCCTTAGAACCCCTATTGATTATGTGGGTCTGTTGGCTATCAGTGCACCTTTGAGGATAATTGCAACTGTCTGTAGGGATGAGAAGGAGAAAACTGTGTATTATCTGTTTCCTTAAATTATCTACTTGTCCCTATTACTTTCGTATAGAATTTAGAAGTATTTTGCTACCTTGATCAATCATAAATGCGGCGTTACACACTGTTCGGGGGAGCCACCGTTTTGGAGGGGAATACGTCTTAATCGTATTTCTGTAAATAGAGTGGTGACTCTTGTTATTATGTAGTATTTATACTATTGTTTACTGCACTTATAGTTATCCCCTGTAGGACTCACCTTTCTTCAGGTGTGCGAAGCGCTGCAAACACAGACCTTCTTGCGTTGTGTTTCGTGGCACAATCAAAGACTCAGGATGACCTCACGTCTTTGTACAGATTAAAATTTGCTTCTGTAAAGAGATTTTTAAGATAGTATTATCTCCCTGACTTGCAATTCACTCAGGATTTATCTCAATGTGTGTTCTTCATTCACTACTTCTTTTGAAATGTTTATCAATATTCCTTGACTTACTATGCTGGCTCGTTTACTTGTCATGATTGGGTCTTATTATATGTACAGAAACAGAAAGGAATTTCCTTACTTCCTTGACCCGTTATTTTGTATTTAATCCGATTTTAAGCAAAGAGTGTTATCTTTCATAATGGTTGCTACTACCCTTATCCCGTTATCCTTTCAGTATTCCATCTGATTTGATTATTGTTGGCCCTATGATAGTGAAGAAATATATAGGGTGACTTTATTATTATTTGTAAAGTGCCCTTCATTTGACTAAAGATCAACAACTGCGGGCATTCTCAATTAGCCTGATACATACTGTCGCCACACACCTACATGGGGTTAAGTCTTACTCTTTAGCCTCTATCGCGCTGCATGTCCATTATTTATCTAATGACGGTTTCTCTCGATTGTCTATTCTCTTGGGAAATATTTTTGACTAACTGGGGCTTCGTTTTATTCACCAGCTGGATATATACCGGCCTCCCTGCTCCCTTCTCGAACAGCGTCGCCGAGTTCGTCTTCTTGTCGTCAATAGAAGCGAATGGCGTTGGTGCTGTTTCCGCGTATTTTATACTAGCAACCTGCTGATTGTACGATAGTTCCTGCTCAGTAAATGGTCCCTTTCTAGCCAATCAAGAGCTCGTTGCCCTGGCAATAAGAACGCAATTTCTCTGTTGTGTGTGCCGCCCATGGTACTCTGTGATTGGATAAAATTTCACCAATCCTTGCTCCGTTGCCATAGTAACTTAGACGCACTTTTGTATATTTCTCAAAACGCGCGGTGTGGGTTGATTATGCGCATGTTGTATGTTTCATTAATATAGCTGTTACGAATTACGATATAGAGTTTGATATGACTTTATAATTGTAGCTTACCTCTATCTGTTATTGTATTTATAACTATTTCAATCATTCTGGGAGGTCCCACGCCTGCTCGTTTTTTTGATACGTCATTGGGGATATTGTGGACTTAATGATCCTATACACCATGTATTTACCGAATATGTGTATACCTACACCTACCTATTATTTTAATGCGTCATTAGGGATATTACAGACTTTGTGATCCTACATAACATGTATTTGTCGACTATGTACATACCCCTTTATAGATTAAAAACGATCTCTTCAGGAGATATATCTGTTTATTAAAAGGTATTATTTACCTGTCTTGGCAGGGGCTTCCGAGCGGTAATAATTGCTATATGCATCTTATGAGTCGCCTGCTTTGTGAAATTTTGTTGTTCAAAGTTACTTTATAAAAGGGCCTATTTGGATATTATAGGGATAATCGTTTATCTTTTAACTGCTCAATAGATCGGGGAAGCGACTCTGTCTGTTAAGGGAACCCCATTAATTTTAATGGTGAAAGACTGAAAAAAATGGATAATCATCATAAAAGTTCAGGTTATTGATTTACTGACTCACTGCTCATTGTATTATTCGTTCCTAATCTTCCTTGCTGTTAAGGCCACATCTAACGCTATTAAAACGGGACATATAAAATTGTTCCTATTTTTTTCTTTTGGTATTTAAATTTCCGCCCCGTCCATTAATTACTACTGTTTCTAGACCGCACCATTTGAGATCGTCAATATTATGGTCTGCTGACTTCCAGTGCTCAGTAAGTGGGGCAGCCTTTTTGTTGTTCATGATCACCGACCTATGTTCATTTAGGCGAACCTGAACCTCTCTAGATGTTTCGCCTATATAACAAAAAAAAACAGGGCATTGTATCAAATAGATCACATTTTTTGTGCAGCAGTTTATAAAACTTTTGATTTTTACAGTTACATTACTGTTTGTAATGTTGTTCCCTTTGATTATATTGCTACAGTTAACACATCCGGTACAAGGGAAGGTGCCCGTTGGTAGGGGTGCATTATCGATACAAGGCTGTTTTGTACTGCTTACTTCTTTATAGGTATGAACCAGACTGTTTCTTATGGTTCTGTTTCTCCTGTAGGAGAACATTGGTTTGGGCAATTTCTCATGTTTCTTGTTGGTAACTAAGTGCCAGTTCCTGTTCACGATGTTCTTAATTTTGTTGCTCACTTGATTAAAGTTAGTCACAAAAATTATGGGCTGTACTTCATTAGCTGATACTTCCTTCTTTTCAAATAGGTTATCCCGATTAAATTATTTCACTCGTTTATAAGCATGGCGGACCATGCGGCGCGCGTACCCTCTATCTAGGAATTTTTGTTTTAAGATTTGGGCATGTCTCTCGTAACCATTTATGGTGGTGCAGTTCCTTTTCAACCTTAAAAATTGCCCAAAAGGGATGTTATTCTTCTGGCAAGGCGGGTGATTGCTATTAAAGTGCAGCATGGTGTTTCTGTCGGTTGGCTTGGTGTATAATTCAACACTAAGGGAACCTTCTGTGTTTTTAATAATAATATCCAGAAACTCGCATTTCTCCCGGCTTAAAATTACTGCAATTTAACTATGTGTGCCGCATGATGGTACCAACTCATACCACCACTGTCCCAGATTTGGAACTGAACAGGTAGACTGCTACCACTTGATGAGACTGTGCGTGACACTACCCCCCTTTTTGATGGACATATGTGCAAACCTTACACAGTTGATGGGCAGGCAGCACATCAATATGCCCAAGACATGCCTCCTGGGACTGATTCCTCATCCTAAGAGAGACAAAGCAAGGAAACAGACTTGTAGACCTTGCATCGGTGCACCGGGTGATAGCTATGCACTGGAAGGCGTCTGCGGTACTGCCAGTGGGGTAAGAGTGACATCAGTTGATGGGCAAGAGCTGAGGATAGCACCCTGCACTGCTTCCGCTAACAGGCCAATCGAGAGGCTCATGTCATGGAATGGGATGTACTGTTATTTGTTACTAGAAAACTAACCCGACTTCTGGCCACCATGAGTGTCGCACTCAATTGGTGGCTCCATGAGACAGGCTGGAATCCCCGAACCTGGTCACCGAGCCTCACATTTCCTGCACGATGCACACCACAGTTCCTCTTGAAAGTGTTGCATGTATCCTGCATTGATGTCTGCACAAGCTGCTTTAAATTATGACAACCTGTGTACACTGTTCTGATCTACCTGTGGACAAGCACTGAAGACCTATTTTAAAAAGGACAGTTTTCCAGCTTTCAGGCCCATTTTACTCCCAACTCCCCCCCCCCCCAACACCCCTCCCCGATCAACCCCCAAAGCAATATTCCAGAATAAAATTCTCAATCAGGCATAGCTGGTTTTGTTCTCCCTTCATAGTGCTTGGAGATGAAGCTGTCACCATGTAATGCCCCATGAGGAGAATGCAAGCCACTCTGACTGATTGTCAGGGTGACAATGAGTACACGTTGTCATCACTAGGTGGGAGTCAGAGTAAGGCCTACAAAAGGGGGGTATGCCCCAAAGGTTTCAAAAAGGTAGGTCGTTTTATAAATGTCTGGCTTTGTGGGCAGTTGGAAACTAGGTCTGGGTCTAGGTCTTGGCTCATTTCCTCCCCTCCTGCAGAGTGGAATTAGTGTTACTCCACTGGTGGAAATAAAAAGGCCTAGAAAGTTGTTTTTAATAGGATTGTGAGAGGCTGGGCAATACTTGAATTAGTGTTTTAGTTGAGGCACATACATCGCCCCTAGCTAGGAAACTTAGGGCCAGATGTACGACAGAAAATTGCATGCGCAAACGGGTTTGGGACCAGTTTGCCCATGCAGTTTTCCTTTGGGCCACGTACTAACACTATTTTGCAATCCTCAAATAATTTGCGACGCACAAAATATTGTTTTACCACTCGCTATTAGGAAGGGGTGTTCTCTTCCTAATAGCGACTCACAAGCCATGTATGAATGTTTTGCGACTGCAATTGCGGTCGCAAAACACTCACAATTTAGTGCCCTCTTCAAGAGAGTGGTATTGCAGTCGCAAATGGGAAGAGGTCATCAGCGTACCCTTTACCCTTCGAAAATGCAGGGGAAAATATTTTTTAGGGGGTAGGCAGTGGTCCCTGGGACCCCTACATGCCCTTAAAAAATTAAACAAAAATGGTTCATTTTTGTTTTAGGTCGACCTAGAGTCAGTATGCAGGCGCTGCTCTAGAGAAGATATGGGGTAGTTCAGTACGTGAGGGAAGCCCCGCCCGGACCATTTTTCATTAGCTTGTGTCTTTGTCCTCCGTAAATGCTGTCTTATGATTCATTATGAGGCTTGTTAGTCCCTCCTTATGACGGCCATGTCGTCATTTGTCTCCTTCCATGGCTACTGGCCCCTTTACATCAAGTGTTACACGGTATGTGGACTGTAAGCATTACTTTGTCACCCCCTTCTCTCCCTCCCTCCAGCCAGCACTCCCGTTGTCCATTCCTTCTTCCCCCTCCCCCGCCTGCACTCCCGTTGTGCATGCCTGACCCCCACCCTCTCTCCCGTTGTCCGTGCTCTCCCGTTGTCCGTGATGCAATAGGTCTTGCGTAAATGCGAGTCCTATTGCATTGCAAATGCTTGACTTTTGGAGGGGGCGGTGAAGAACTAGTCTGTCAGCAGCAGCCTGAATCAGTAAAAAACTGAAGGGCGAGGGGCTGAGTTTAAAACAATTGTGAATTGAATCTTTGTTCCAGCACATACCTTCCTCTCTGTAGAGGAACCTGTGGTGCCGGAGAAGGGCTTATTCATTGCACAGTGGGTTCTGGCCCATGCTGCCTGTGAGAGGAATCTGGGAACAATTTCATGGGCCAAAGGAGGCCTGGGTGGAGGGGGGAATGTAAACTATTTATTATATCGGCACCCCGCCCCCCTCCCGCGCACTCCCACTAATGTCACCAGACCTTTCATTCGCACACATTTTGTGTGTTCAAAGTTACAGAGTAATACGTCCTCTCCCAGGTGGCTTTCAAGATTTCTGCATCCACCGCCCTCGTAAACATCCCTCGCCCCCCGATATGAAGGTATATCCATAATTCAAGGGGAGCTCTGTTACTTCATGTTTGGAAACTTCACCATGCACAGCGGCTTACAGGGTGATCTAAAGCGAGGCGAATCCTTACTGGCAACAAATATTCCCTGAAAATGCAACATACAATCTTTTTATTTGCAATGAAAAAGGCAGGCAGACTTCCGTATATTCTGCCGCAGGCTCCGGTTATGTTAACTGTTTTCCCTATAAACAACCAGGCTGACATTGAGTGTGTCACAGAGGAGTAAACACATGATGGTTTACTGCAAGGGAAAGAGGGGCAGCTGGACACACCTGCTGAGCAGTGTTTGAACCCATCCCCTTATCAGTGTATAAAACCATCACCCTATCAAGCTTAGCCACAGCGTGCCTATACAGTGGCCAATAATAGATACAGACTAATTTGTGAATCCAGTGTTAGAACAGTGGTGTATCAGTTTGTTATTTTCAAGGAACCAAAATGGTGCTCCACCGTATTGTAGGGACAAATCGTATAAAAACACACATTACAAAATAAAAAATAAAAAAAGTGCCCTTCCTTAGAGGTGTGATACTACAAGTCCCAGCATGCATGCTAACTCTTACTTACAAAACAAGCTGTGGTAACTGTATCAACCAGCATTTGCAATGCAATAGGTCTTGCATTTACACAAGTTTGATGCTATTGGCATTGTAAATGACAATGCCATTTATTTATGTTCTGTTTTTTTGGTTTTTAAAACATAAATAAAACGCATTGTCATTTACAATGCCAATAGCTTAAACTTGCGTAAATGTGAGACCTATTGCATTGCACATGCTTTTTTAAATGCATCCCGTTTTCCTTTAAGAAAAACGAGCTGCATTAAAGAAAACTGCTGGGAGGGCCAGCCATTCCCAATGGGGTCACAAATTGCGAGTGCCTCATTAATATTCATGAGGCTCGCATTTTGCGACCCATTGGGAATTACAATCAGTGTCTCTGACACTTGTGCATTGTAAATTGCAACTCGCAATTTGCGACTCGCAATCGAGCGCAAATTGCAAGTCGCAATTTACACTGGTCGTACATCTGGCCCTTGATTTCATGCACTCACTTCTCGGGGGCCAGGTAGTGCAATTCACTTCATGCAGTTATCATAAGGTAACTACATTTTCTGCTCCTGACAGAGCTGGACGGCACAAGTATTCCCCGTCCCTCGCGTTCCTCACGGCGCAGAACAATGAATGGCTTATGCTATTGGGGATTCTGCCTGCATTCCGTCCACGCAGATGTGAAACCATTGAAAACTGGCGTATTTGCTCACATTTTTGCATCCACGTACCACGGATTAAAAAAAACGTTACGAACGCAGTTAAGCCCGTGCATTTTCGCGCACAGGCGAAAATAAGAAAACCATAAGTCATTAATTAAATGTAGTTAATTGTGACTATTGCTAAATATTGTCGCAGAATAGTCTGTTTGTAGGCACAGAAAAAAAGTGACAGTTTGCTATAAAATATGTCCTCTGACAGTGAAGAGTACCTTCGCAATAACCTTGGAAGTAATTTGCCTGCCTTTATGCCCAGCCCTTGTCTGGGTATTATTCATTGCCTGTTAGCCTTTCTTTCCTGTAACAGCTTATTTCAATGTTTTTAGATCATCTGTATTTCCCATTAACTGTTCATTTTAAAAAGCAACACAGAGAAGGGTTGGAGATAACCTTGCCTCACTTTGGCTCAATTTATATTCCGGTTGGGTCTGTTTGTCATTGGATGTTCAGCTGAAGAATCCGCGACGTGCAGTCCTAATTCCGCTAATAAAAGCACTAAGAACGTCGGGCTCCTTTTTACATTCAATAGGGATTCCGAGGGCACAACGTCAACTAGATATTCGGTAATAAGGTCAGGAACACAGAATCCAAGAAGCCATTACATGCCAATTCTGAGAGCTCTGCTAATGTTCTGTGGACGGGCTCCTAATAAGGAGGACGTGCGTAAGACCCCTGGGCTATAACCTTAAATTGAGCTTAGAGTAAGACTGCTTTAGTGGTTCTATTAAGAAAAAAAGAATGAGCTGCCTGTCGCCTACTGCACAAAATCCATATATCACTCAATATACACATACTAAGTAAGCACAGATGCATTTAGGAGTTAGCTTTATTGACATACTCAAAGTATTGTGGTAGATTGCTCATCAAAAACAAACAATATTGCTAAGTAAACCTCAAGGGGTCTAATGGCCTAGGGACTCAGCCATCGGAAAAGCAACAAACACCTAACAAATCCCTGTCCAAATAATACCTTTTCTTATAAAAGGGAAAGGTGCATTAATACACCCAATACTAAACACTGCACACAAATGAAGAACGATATACAGATTGTCAGTTGGAAATGTCTAGACTGACACCAAGTAAATGGCCCCACAACCAACAGGGGCACACAGTAACAACAGATGCCACAGATCAGGGAACCCTGTACTTGTATCCAGTGCCTCCTGGACTGGCGTCACCTCTAACGTGCTCGGCATCAGCAAGCCCTGAACTGTAAAACTGCAATACTCCCTCATGTGCTTAACCAAATATAGTGTGTGCAGTCAATAAAAGTGATGCCTACTGGCGTTGTCAGTGAATAGCCAATAAACAATTTAGAACAATGAGGTCAAAATAAAGTATGATCTTGTGCAAAAACTCTTTGATAATGCTGGTTGTCAATAAAGATTTTATTGTTCAATACAAAGCAGGATCTGAGCTTCTTTCCTACTTTTACACCCCTCGCAAAGCCACCATACTGCCTAAAGAAGAGGTTCCTGCACCAGACAGCCATAAAATACAAAATCCCAGATAAGGAATGCTTGTAAATCCGCTGAAAACTCTCCTAGGGTCACTCTAACTACAACCTGGGAGCCTTAGTGTGGCACATCACAAATTAACCTAAGGCTTCTGCACCCTCTTCCTCGGTGCTCCTAAGGTGCCCCAGCATATTGCCAGAACTCCTGGTGTGCCTCCTCGGGCGCAGCAAATAAGTGGCTAGGGACTTGCGCCAAATGGGCACCCAGGCTGATTTTTGTTTTTGGGGCTGCACGGGAACCCCACAGCTGTGCGAAACCATGCATGTGAACACCTAGTACAGATCTGCCCAATCAGTCTCAGATCGCCAGCTCTCCCTGTCTCTATTGGGGAAGTTTGAAGATGCTGCTTAGCACGAATAGGACCCGCTAGAACTGTGGGTCCATGGAGAGGCCCAGGTGAAGGCTCCAAACAAAGACTGCTATCTTGGACCCTGTGGCACCATTTTTCTTTTATTAAGGAAAGTAGAGTTTTTTCTTCCTTGGGGTGGTCTAGCTATCAGGATTATTGGATTCAGGCCACCTGAACCCTAACATATCTTAGATGTTTCAGAAGGTATTTTCTAACTGCTCTCCTGCCAATGAGGGAGAGCTCAGGCCCTGCAATCCCATCCCTTAGCGATTCTTAGTCTTCGTGGACAGTTGGTTGTTAGCACCCAGTGTGTGCTTCTCAGTCTGGGCCTCTAGTACTTTTCCTTGCCTCAGGGCCTTCCTCAGCAGCATCCTGTGAGCCTCAAGGCAGGCTACTCTCCTTGCCTGCACTCCACAGGTTCCACAACCTTCTGGCATCTTGCAAGGCACCTGTGTGTCAAACAGGAGTCAAGAGGGGGGCCCTTTTGGGGTTCAACCCGCTATAGAACCAATATACAGAGATTCCTTAGGACCTACTCGTGGAGGTTCCCCCACCAATTAATCCCCTCTACTGTCCCTCAGATGGAGTGGGGAGGCCAGTGCCATTTGCCCTGGAGTCCCACAGTTCCACAGAGTTCACATCAATATAGGATAAAGTGTCCCACAAGTCCAGAAATAGGTCCATCCGTCCTTGGTGTCTTGCAGATTTCAATGCTACTAAGAGAATTCCCATTGTTCATGGGGTTGCAAATAGTGGCCATCTCAGTCAAACCCAAAAGTGAAACATCATCACTCCATCTTTTCTACATCCCACCTTTACCGCATCTTGGAACTTCACATGATGGGACTTCAAGTGGTCACAGCTCACTGAGAGCTCTAAGTCCCCCTGCTAACTGCCACTGTCAAACTGGTTCCTTAAAGGGGTCTCCTGAGTAGAATTTATTTTATTTGCGGGTTTATACCGCGCTAGGATCACCTCCCAAAGGAGTATCTCCGCGCCTTTGGCAACCTTCCAGCACATAACAGTAGGTATATAAAATTTACACTAGTTTTGGAATAAAAAGGTTTTTAACTGTTTTCTGAACGGGAGATACTCCTTGCAAAGTCTTAAGGAAAGTGGGAGGCTGTTCCACAGCGTTGGGCCAGCAATTGAGAGGGCTCTACCACCCTGTCTAGCCTTTTTTGCTCTCAGAACCTGCAGCAGAGCTTGTTCACTAGATCTCAAGGATCTCAAAGGTATATAGGGGAAAAATTTGTTAGACAAATACACAGGGCCTTTCTTCTGGCGACACTTGTATATAATGCAACAAGTCTTGTACTTCACCCTTTGCTTAATGGGAAGCCAATGCAGGGTGTTCAAGAGGGGTTTGGAGGGGGTGCGAGGGGGCTGATTTAGAACAAGACGGGATGCGGTATTCTGGACTACCTGCAATCTGGCAGTTACTCCCTCATTTGCTGATAGAAGCAACCCATTGCAATAGTCCAAGCGACTCAACACTAAGGCCTGCACTAACGTCCTCCTGGTTGAGTCAGGGAGCAAGGGAAAAACTTTCCTCAGCATTCCGATGACATGGAAGCAGGACCCCACCACTTGGTTGCCATGTTGCTTCAGGGACAGCTCCTGGTCCAGACGCACACCGAGATTTTTAACCACCTGCTTGGGCTCTGGGACTGGGCCAAGATCTTGCGGCCACCAGTCGGGGGACCACAGGAGTTTGGCCTCACCGAACAGCATCACCTCCGTTTTTGCAACATTGCATTGCAGGAAGTTAGATGCCATCCAGTGGGCCACTGCCTTCATCCCCTGGGAGAAAGAGTTCCTGACCTCATCCGTGAAGTATTTAAAAGGAAAGAGGAGTTGGGTGTCATCTGCATTTGACACAGGGATAAGCCCATGGGACCTCATGATGTTCGTTAGGGGGGCCACATAGATATTAAAAAGGGTGGGGCTCAAACAAGAGCCCTGTGGCACCCCCTTCGAGATCCCCAACTCCTCTGACCAATAGGCACCCAAGGTGACTATTTGGGTGCGATCTGTCAGGAAACTCCTCAACCACGTTAGAGCCCCCCCTTCCAGGCCGATGTTAACAAGCCTGGTGGTCATGATGTCATATGACACGGTGTCAAACGCCGCAGACAGATCCAACAGAACCAGGATAACAGAGTGACCTTTATCCTGGAACATGTGTAGATCGTCTGCGACTGACAGCAAGGTGGTCTCGGTGCTATGTCTCGGCCTGAAACCCGACTGGGATGGATCCAGTCCATTTGTCTCCTCGATGTATCTAGACAAATGCCTATTAACAAATTTCTCTATCACTTTACCCATAAAGGGAAGGAGAGAAATAGGTCTCAAGTTGGTAAGTTCCGTCCAAGGAACGGTGGTATTCTTTCTCAACGGTCTCACTAGTGCCCTTTTCCTATCCCTGGGAACCTCTCCCGTGCTTAGTGACAGGTTAATTAGCTGCTGGATTTCTGGGCCCAGGACTTCAGCCAGCATGGGCATGATGCGGGCAGGGCTACCACTCTTAATCTCAGTCACTAAAGAAGTAACTTCCTCTAAGGAGATAGGGGGAAAGCTTCTTAGGCAGTTAGCTTGTGACTTCTGTTGTGTGTTGTTGTGGGAAAGGTTGTTAGGATCAACCACCTCAGTTGTCTTTGAGGCTATTATCTTTCCGTAGATCGCATCTATCTTCTTCATGAAGAATTGTGAGATCCCGTCACATAGATCTTGAGATGCAACTTCTACAGTCTCGCATGCCGCAGGCTTAGTGAAAGTTTGTAAGATTTTAAATAAGACTTAAGAGTCTTTCCCTGCCTCTATGAGTTGCATTGCGATGTGGCTTTTACGAGCTGTCCTTATGGCCTTATGATATGACCTAAGTGAGGTTATATGATGTTGCTTGTCCTCCGGCCTCCGAGACTGTCTCCATACTTTTTCCAGCTTTCTGGTTTTTTGTTTCATCAGTCTCAGATCCTCGGAATACCAAATTTCTTGCTTGACTGCCTGACGGGGTTTATATATTTTCAGCGGGATAGTGTAATTAATCGCTTCGCTAACTGCATTTTCAAACCGCTTAAGTTCAGTTGACATTATTCCCGTATAATCATTAATCAGGGGAGATTGATAGGCTTCTCGGAAAGTGTCCACCGTTAATTTGTGCCAGGGTCTTCTTTTAGTGGCCAAGGAGGTCTGTATGCGTGGCCTATCCATAGCATCAGTATAGAACTTTAAAATAAAATGATCAATCCATTCTATCTGGGTGGGAGATATACACGTGGTTAGAGGTGAGTTGGAGAACACCAAGTCCAAAGTATGGCCTGCCTCATGTGTAGGTCCCTGGTTAATCTTTTTAAGACCTATATAGTCCATGTCCATTAAGAGGGTTCTAACCTCCATGCATTTCTCTGAGTCGCTATGCATATTGAAGTCCCCTACTAGTAGGAAGTTCTGATTTTCTTCTATAAATGGTGCTAAAGCCTCCATAAGGGAGATGGAGAAATTTCCACTCGAACCTGGGGGTCGATACAATACCGCACCCCTTCTATTTTCCCTAGATGCGGAGGTAAGTTTAAAGATCAGTAATTCCATCCGCGGGGTACTAATTTCCTCCAAGATTGTGATGTTTAGCCCCTCCTTATATACAATGGCTACTCCCCCTCCTAATTTATTAGGGCAGTCCATTCTGGTTATCTTATATCCCATCGGGATGCCTAGTGTGATGGCTGGAATTGAGTGAGGCTTGAGCCAGGTCTCTGTTAAGAAACATAGGTCAGGCTTCTCTGTGGATATCAGGTCCCATACCTGTATGGCGTGCTTCACCAACAAGCGCGCGTTACAGAGCAGATTTTTGCTCCCCGAAGGGGGAGTGTCCTCTGTGGTCTTAGCTGGGGCAGTGTTATGTGTTTTACATCGCCTTGCGGCTAGATCCCGCTGATGGCTATTGGCCACTACCTCAAGGCCGAACTGTGTACGGCAAGTGTAGCATGTAAAAGGTCCTTCTAGGTCGAATTGTAAGGTGACATCGCATACATTTGATGACTGGTTCCTTAACCCTAATAATACCTGTGAGGTGTAGGTTAGGCGCCTAGTACAGGGATTCCTCGTGTTGGTAGGCGATATTGCCATAGTCTCCTGACCCTGGCCCCGTCCTGTCGCGGACGGGCGCAGACGGGCTGATCTTTGGCTCGTCTTAGGTGCAGGTGTAGGCGCCACCCTGCGCGCCAACGATGCGCGCTGGGGCCGACGAGGGGCTAAATAGCCTTGCAAATGCGGAGGTCTAGAGCGCTAACCGCTCGACTCTCCGCGTGGCCCGTCTCTGCCCCGCCCTCCACACACCGCGATTGGCTGCAGTGCCGGTTCAGGGGACAGGAGGCAGAGAAACCAGTCCCACTCTGGTAGCCTAGATGTATGCAAGTAAGTGAATATAAACAGCGTGCCTCTAAATATCTGTCCAGGAGCACATTTTATACTTTAAAAATCAGTATTCAGGAATTGTGACAAAGTGCAAAATATTTAAAACGAACTCGAGCTCCCTCGAGAAATTTCTAAATTAGCCTAGCGTGGCTGCTCTGTGTGCGAGGTCGGCGCCAAGCGGGGTGAGATTAGCTGCCACCAACTCCTTACCGCAAATGCGCCTGCCTCCTCGCTGCCTAAATAGCCTTGCAAATGCGGAGGTCTAGAGCGCTAACCGCTCGACTCTCCGTGTGGCCCGTCTCTGCCCCGCCCTCCACACACCGCGATTGGCTGCAGTGCCGGTTCAGGGGTCAGGAGGCAGAGAAACCAGTCCCACTCTGGTAGCCTAGATGTATGCAAGTAAGTGAATATTTATAAACAGAGGTCTTGCTTCTACCCTATTGCTTCTCTGTGAATGGCATGTCCAGACTACAGGCAGTGTGAATTTAATTAACTTATGCAGATTCTACCACCACCCTCTTCATATCCAAGGAACAGCCTCACTTCCTTCCTGATGGACCTTTTGTATAGGCAAGCCTTTAAGCCACCTGCTGGCCAACATAGTAAATAACCTGGTCCTGCATACTAGTTAAAAAGAGAGGAGATGTGATTAAAGTAATATTGTATTTGCACTTAAGTCCCTTCTTTACCTAGGGAAGCACATATTGAACTTCTCTCTAGGTCCAGGCAAAGTGAAATTATTAAATACTGCTTCCACCTACGGTGTAAATATACAGAGCATTTGTTTTTTAATTCCCAATTCAATTATAAGGCATGCACAGGCCGTAAACAAAGTATTGAGGGTTATATCTGGGACAAGCTACCTGTGCACAGATATAAAGAGCTGAGTCAGGCATAGCCACTCACTCAACCTGTACACATATGCATACGCGATCACGTGCACCCAGCCCTAGAGCCTCTTATCTCTGCATCAGAGGATCTTATTTTAAAAGGCGAGCACTTGCAGTAAGCATTCCAATCCATTTTACGCATGCTTACAGCGAGTGAGTGAGACAAAGAAAGTGTGACATACAGCAGAGATCCAAAAACTAGTAGTCCAAAAACCAAAATTCTAGGGGGCTAAATGGTTCGGTACCCATTCTTCACAGTAACTATATATATACTTTCTGTGTCCGTATTTTTAAGCTTTTCCATGCGGAGACTTTCTCACAGAAAAAAAGATTCACACTTTCACATATTTCTTGTATTTGAAACCTATGGGAATGTTATTAGGTTTCCAAATGCAGGATAGAGGTCAAGGACACTCCGTGCAAAATGAGGTGATAACTAAAGGAATTATAACTTTCGAGGCATTCACAACCCTTTGCAATGTTTTTAATATCTGTCTGAACATCTAAATTTACACTTCAATGAACAGGAAGCAAATGGGGGAGAAAGTGCAGAAAACTGTACAAGCCACCTCTGTTTTCCACAATTTTTTTATAGAAGGGAATAGAGTCTCAGGTGAACACATTTGCCATAAGAGTGAAAAAGATGAAAATACATTTGTAAACCTGCAGACTAGGCAAGCTTTTAAGCAATGCAAATAGTCAAGACCTGTGGGGGGGGGGGGGGGGGTAGGGAAGACCGGCATGAGGGAGTAAAGCAATGAAATGCTCTTAATGTCAGGAAGAACACCTACATATCCAGAGGTAAAATACTATTTTGGTGACTCGTGCCCTGAGTGTCAATGCACCAGTCATTTTTGTGACGATGCAAAGCTTTTAGAATACCAAAGTACTCAATGTACTGTGAAGTAGCATCTATCATTATGCCTACAAATAACCCTGTGATTGAATTTGATGCTAAGCCAACTTTGGCTAGAGAATATATTCATCGTTGTACCAACCCAGAATTATGGCATGCTTCTAACATATATGTTTAACTCTTCGACAGGTTACACAGCAAAGTACCTTTTGCCAGTAGTTGAAGCAGAAAGAAGAATGGGTGTGAAAGTTGTAGAGGCTGAAGGAGTTAAAGAAATATTCAAAATCCAATGCACTTCTCAATTTGAAGTATTATTTCAATATGGGCGGCCTGTGAATTTTCTTAAACATTTACCATTTCTGATAAGTCCATTGAATTCTGCTTTGCCATCACCCAGATTAAATGTGCAATAGCTTACTTCAAAGGAAACAACAAAAACTGCCAATGAAATTTTGATTACTTACCCGTAGTATTCATTAGTAGGAGGTTACTTCCTTGGGAACTGAGGTAGAGTTTGATTGAGCTTGAGGCTTTTCCTGTGGTCTAGGCACTGAAGAAGCTGAGGCCCTACTTGTTTGTGACTCACTTCCGGGTTTAGATCAACCACAGGCCCCTCAGTTGGTTGCTGCAAATGATGGGTGAGAACCCAAAACTGTTGAGGTGTTCCGTTTCTCTACAGTGGATGGACTTTACGGTGTAACACCGCCCTGTTTCAGAACACGCCAATGCTGATGGTCTGTCCAGATTTTTTCCAGCTTAGTGAAGAGAACTTCGAGGAGAGTGGGTAGTTCTCCCCACTTATCAGCTGGAGGGGACACGTGTTAGACCTGGCATTTGTGGCACGGTTTCCCCCTGTCTTTTCATCTCTGCCTCCTGTATTTTCTGTGTGCTAGATTTCGTTTTGCTGGTCTAGATGCTTTTGGCACTTTGCCACTGCTGATCAGTGCCAAAAGTGCAAGTGCTTCCTATGTAAATTATGTTATGGATTGGTGTTTCCATGATTGGCATGTTTGATTCACTGAGAGTGCCAGTGCCTGTAAATTAAATACTACTATGTGGGCCGGCAGCACTGATTGTGCCACCCACAGAATTAGCCCTGTAAAGGTATCTCAGACCTGCCAATGTAGTGTTTGTGCGCAGTTTTTACTGCCATGTCAACTTGGCAAGTGTACCCACTTGCCAAGCCCTAACCTTCCCTTTTATTTCATGTGAGTCACCCCTACGTTAGGCCCAAGGTAACCCTGTGGGCAGCTTGCAATGTATGTGAAAGGTAGGACATGCACTTGTCTGTGTGACATGTCCTGATTGTAAAATATGGTGTATTTCGTTTTTCAAATATGGAAAGGCTATCTGTCCCATAGGATGGAATGGGAGTTTATTTATAACATTTTATATGTATAACTTCCCATTGGGACAAGGTGGAATGATGAGGTTTAGTATGCCTGAACTTAGAATATAAAAATGCAACTTTTAGTAAAGATGATTTGCATATTGTGTGTTTGAAAATACCACTTTTAGAAAGTGGGTATTTTCTTGCTTAGCAATCCTATATGCCTCTACAGATTTGTGGATTGACTGTCTGGCTTTGGAGTGACATGGGCTGGGTATGTGCATTGCCTTCAGACAGACACTAGGGTGGGGGGGGGGGGTTGAGGTGTGTCCTGCCTTTCCTGGTTGAGTGAGGGCTGGGCTGAACAGACCTGGGCTGCATTGAGAGTTGTGGGGGGAGATTTCCCCACCTGAATAGGCCTGATCTGCCTTGGACAAATATGTCTCCACCTACTGCCAGGAAGCTGGGCCAGAGTGAACAGAACTGATTTGGACTGAGCACAGACACTCTCTGCCACAAGAAAACAAAGGGATATGTGGAATAAATATTGGGGCCCAGACCCCAGGACTTTGAAACTCACTTGGATCAAGGAACCTGCAAAGAAGAAAAGCTGGGGAAGCTGTGAGGAGAGACTACCACTTTGCTGTGTGCTTTGCTGTGTTGGCCTGCAGTACCTGCTTCTGTCTAGGGCAGAGAAAGGGCTGGGTTGAACTTTCTGCAACTTCTTTGTTTGAGTTTCTTCAAGGGCTTGAGGTAGAGTGTGCCCTCTGTTCTACGCCGCCACCAAGACTGCCGGAGTTTCCGTGACCTGAAGGCACAGCAGAGGGTACCGCCGCACCTTGCACCGCAACCCTGTCTCATCGATGACAACTGCCGCTGCCACTGATCTGCTGCTTGCACTGCCTCTGCACCGCCTCACTTCACACTGCCGTCCTGGTGTCACCAACTACGCCGTTGCCAGCTAACATCGCCGCCGTGGTCTGGGGGTACCACACATAAGCTACACGAAGCACCACCCCTTCCCACACCACAGCCTTGGCTCACAGACACCAGCTCCCATTGACTGCCACCTGCACCATGACCTGTTAGCATCGCAAGGAGCACTGTCCCACTTGGAACTGCTACCCTGGTCTCACTGACACCGCTGGATGACCATACCTGAGCCGCTTCCTGCACGGCGACCTGAGGGTACCGTCCGATGCTCTGCTCCACTTCACACCACAACTGTGACCGGCCAGCACCGACGTAGTCTGCTGGAACCAAAGGTACTGTTTACAAGGCTTCTGACACCAATGACGGTCCACACCGACGCGGTTGACCCAAAATGTTGGATTTGGTTGTTTTTAGCACCGCTGTAGCACCAGACAGACGGAGCTACCGACTTTAAGGAACTGCATTTTCTAAGGATATTCTTGTAAAGTGCATCTTATTGATTAGTCTATGTTGGATTTTTGCCGTTTTAGTCTTGTTAGGTTTAGATAAAGATGACTTATTTTTCTAAACTGTGGTGGTGTCAATTTGTAGTGTTTTCACTGTATTACTGTATGAGTGGAGTGCACAAATGCTTTACACACAGCCTCTGAGATAAGCATGTCTGCTCATGCCAAGCTACCAAGGGGGTGAGCAGGGGTTGTCTACTCCCTTACCCTGACTAGAAACAAGGGTCCGTACTTGGACAAAAGTGCAAACCATTGCAAACTAAAGACCCCCATTTCTAACACATAGCATGTCTCTATGGCACATGCCTGATATACATGCAAGCAGTATGTAGAGGTTTGCTGCTGAGTCCTACAGGAAACCATTTGTGTTACCCATGCTGCATTACATACAGCACATTTCCAGTGGCATTTCCCTTCATGAAAGGTTTTCACTTATGCACTACATTTTGTAGCCATGTCCTTAGTGTACTGGGCAGTGGGGTTGGTTTACAACCATGACCTGCAGATAGTGGATGCAGCGCAAGCCCTGTGCTCAGTAACACTACCACACCGTATTTTTTTTTAAATTATAATTGTTTTCGTGCTGCTTACCAAAACTATGAAGTTATACAAGCATATTTTCAGATTTTTTACCCTTGGCTGCTTCTGGCCATGTAGTTATTGTTGAATGCAATAGGGTATGATTGCACCTTGTCAGTTAAGCAGATCATTCACAAAGACTACCACTTGGTAGGGCCGTATCTCTGTTTATAGACTGCACTGCTTACATGTTGAAAAATTAAACATCCCACAGCAGGGTTTTTGGTGGCCTAGAGGGGGCTTCTAAAACCAGGTAATTGTATGCTGCAAGATGGCAAGACTCCCTACCTTTCTATGCCTCTTTCAGGTGTCTTCTGGTTGCTAGAAGTGTTGCAGGGACACAGGAGGCATACTTTTCTTTGTCCTATGGTTTAGACACTGTAGCATTTGAAAGGAACTATCTCCTCTGTAAGGACAAGGGCAATATGGATTAAGGGGGTGACTGTGACTTTTCAATTGTATCTGGTGGCTTTTTATCTTCCGGGTCTGAAGACAACAACACATCTATCCTGATGTCCATTCTTTAATTAAGGGGGAAACCAGTAGAGACAGGGGTGGTGGAGTAAATTACCATCCAGCAGAATGCTTGTATTTTTGAATGTGAACGCTACTTTCCTCCAGCCACATTAATGCCAAGAAGCAATCCATCATAAGATAGAGTCTTCAGATCTCCTCCTCTGTAAAGAAACATTCATCTTAAATTATATCCATTATATCCATAGTATCAGTACAGGTGGTGTTTGACCTCAGCCCTAAAACAGTGAGGTGGTGGTAGTGAGGAATGAAGTTTATTTGTGCTCACGGATCGTTCTGCTAGTTGTGACAGTGAGACTAATTCCAGAAGCCATCAGAGTGGTGTTGTGGTGCTGCTGGTGGTCAGGTTGATAGAGCAAATCTAAAAAGAGCAAATGTGATAATGTAAGTAAACATGTATGGAAACTATAACTAATATAAAAGGTACAAAAGTAAAAAGAGAACACCAAAAAATGTAATGCATAAAAAAATCCGATTCTTTTCATTCATGTCTTATATACATAATTACAATTTTACCCTTTTACTAAATTGGTTTGGGAATGTTATTGTTTGTTTTTTGACATTGACCGTTTCTGTGCCAAGGACGTAACGGTCATGTCCTCCACCTTGGTGGCAGTGTGCCAAGGACGTAACTGTTACGTCCCCTGCACACGTCCAGTAAACCCCTCTGCTGTTATAGCAGTGGGATGTTTTTTTGTTTTCTTTTTCCAGCCTTGGGAACAGGGAAAGAGCTTTCCCTGCCATTTGTATCAGGAGACCTGGGGAGAGGCTGGGTGGGAGTAAGTTTGTGGCTCCCTGCAGATTCCAGAACTTTCCAGAACAGAAATGGGAGGAAAATGTGGTGATAAACCAGTCAGTGTTTGAGGTTTGCAAGGGATTCTGGGTAATAACATGTTGGCTAGGTTTCCCTGGGGGCTGGCTGAGCTAGGGTCCAAAATCTAAGTGAACAAAAATGGAAGAACAAGTGTTATGATCATTTTTCCGGGCCCAGGAGCTCCAACCAAGCCCCTTGGCCCCGTCGGGCTTAGGGGTGGCTCCCACCCTGGACTCCGTCCTCCCGCCTGCCGTCCTGACAAGGGCCTGTGAGTTTGATCTGTCTGGGAAGGCTTCCCCTGCCTGGCTGTGTCCAGTAGCCCAGACCGTGGACCCAACGGGTCTGGGGGGGTGCCTCTCCGTCCTGGGCTCCGTCCTCCGGCCCACTGCTTGGCAAAGCACCCGGGACAGCCCGGGGAGGCCTTCTCTTCGTGTCAAGGCCCAGAAGCTCCGGTAGTCTAAGCGCAAACTACCCCAAATAGCCAAAAAAGGGCTTGGCACAGGGTGGGGAAAAGGGGTTAAGTCTAGGTTTACTTGCTTGAAACTGTTTAGGTCTACTGAGATACTGCATTACTAAGTTGATGGAACCTTTCCACCTAAAAATCAATCTAGAATCTCACAATTGTGAGAGGAGGACCTTTGGCTTAACAGCCAGAGGTAGTGACTATGGAAACAAGTTCCAATCCTGGAGTCAGCTCAATATCTTCTGATTCTGAGGAAATCTTCTAAAAAACGAATTTAACTTTGTGTAAAGTAATCTGGTGCTCATGTAAATAGCTCTAGTGATCTTGAGACAAGTTCTAGCTCTATTAAAAAAAACCGATTTTTTTTTAAAGTGTGAATGTTATTGATATGTGGTCCAGGTTCTTAATAAACTTTCACTTCAATAGATATGGTATATAATTCCGCCTGTGAGGAGGGAGAAAGAAACACATATCGAGGCGGTTGGGCAGACCAATTTTCATCACGCATGTACACTTGCTTTAAATCCAACACTGATTAACTATCAATTATCACTTGATGCATAGCTTTCATTAAACTTATTGAGGACACTTCTAAGTGGCACTATTAATATGTTATGGTATGTGGTAATAGGGCTCTAAGAGCAATCTTTGTAGAGTTCTAGTATAATCCTTGCAAGATGTTTTTGACAATTTATGCAACTTCATCATAAGTGGTACATCTCAGTCTGTATTTTGACAGCACAAGTCAGGATCATTAAAATATGAAAAATGTGCACTGATTGTAAAGTGCGTTTAATTGAATAGAAAGGGGAATAATTAAGTAACTGCTTGATCTAAAAATATCTAAGACACACGTTTAACATATGCTATTTTGAACTGATATACATATTTTGAAATACCTGGTATACATTTCTTTAAACGAAGGACTGCCTCTATTGAGGAACAACACTATTTGGGCAAACGGGCTGAGGAGACAAATAACGCCCCTTCTCGTATATAAACAAAGGACCTTCATGCAGTGAAGGATAATGTAAACCACAACAAAACCAGTGCATCACATCCCGTGTAAAAAGTTGCGTGCCACTGACTGGGGGGGCGGGGGGGGTGTTGGTTGTTCATGTCAGCCATTCACGCCTTCAGTGTCAGCCATGAAATTGTGAAATGTGCTGGAGATGGTCGCAGCCACCATAAGAGCTTCCGCAATGCCAATACAATCTACTGATACATTTTCCTAAAGTAAAAAACACTATTTACTTAATTTAGATACGCACTGTGAGTGGTTATTTTCCGGTGGTAATATCACATGCAATAATACCACAACTGGCATTACCAATAGCAGTATTGCTAAATCTACAGAGGAATGTGACATACAGCTAGATGCATCAAACAAAAATCCGCTCGCAAAGGGGTAGATTCACAGAATCTGCCCCTTTGTGACCGGTATTTTTGCATTTGGGATGCATCATCCCAAATGCAAAAATCGCAAATTGAGAAATCACTAAATTGCGATTATTTGCATTTAAGGAATCTCAAATTGAGATTCCTTAAATGCAATGCACGAAAGTTTTAAAAATAGTGAATTCGCTAATAGGGCACGCAATTTACCATGAAGTACAACTTCATGGTAATTTGCAAAAACTTTGAAAAATGCACTAAAGTGCATTTTTCAAAGTTTCATGTTGCGCACACACATGCCCTAAGGGCATGTGTGTGCGCAACATATGTGCAAAGATCAATTTCAGGGGTGCAACAGGGTGTCCTTTGGACACCTCTGCACCCTTGAAATCTCAATCTCAATTTGCGAATTGCTAATTGCGATTCGCAAATTGAGATTGTCTTCCCATTCATTGCAATGGGCCTCTAGGCCTATAGGAATGAATGGGGAGGTATTCCTTAATTGCGACTCGCAATTTGCGACTCGCAATTAAGGAATTCTAAGAAATCGCTATTTTTTGTGTGATTTCTTGATGCATTCCATTTTGCTGTTCCTTAATAGCGAATCGGTATTTTTCGCTATTAACCTCATCCGTGCGGCGCATTTTCCCGCTGTGCGCTGAACTTTTAAAAATCCCGCGGTTCATGACGAGCTCAGCTCGTCATGAGTGTACGAGAGGTGTACTTCATGACGAGCTGAGCTCGTCATCAGCGTCGAAGGGGTTAAGGAATCGCAAAATGGGTTGTTGATGCATCTGGGGGTTAGTCCGCTAGAGGCCCTTATGGAATGAAGCATAACACATGGATATTATTACTACAGTATGGATTTACACGTTAGCCTGCAATTTTGGGCCGTTTTCAAGCACCAAATAATTCAGAGCTGGCCCGAGGTCAGGATTTGTCCTTGGAAAACGATGAGGTGTCATTGCATGTGGAATTAGTGCAGGAGGCATACCATTTGATTTTTAGGAAAGTGGTTACAATCTGGCTCTTAAGAGACCTGATAGTGACCAATTTTCGTATAGTGTTTATTAAGGTTGCCCACATGCTTTGTAGTAACACACAGACTGCATAAGGCATGGTCTAGAAGCTAACTATCACCATAACATTTATAATACCCTCTGCATACTTAAGTAGCTTTTTTTCATACCGCGAATACTTTTTTGGTAGTTATAAAAAGTTGTTACTTTTAACATTTGTCTTGAAAGGCAAACGTTTAGTAACAAGTTATTTATGTTTTTGTCTTCAGCGTGACAGTTGAAAACATTTCCAAAAATAGTTTTTTTAATTATAAAGTACCACGTTACATTCAAATACACAAAGGACCTGGGATTTCAATCCAAATTCTCTCTTCAGTATAATAGTTAACACTGGGGTATAGTCTACGATTGCTTTCTAAATGCATGTGACTGATGCAGGGTTCCAGTGTGAAGTTAGGTTTGGAACTATACAGGTTTGGAACTATACATTCTTCTGCTGGTGAAAACATGTGGGGATGCTAGGGTCTGAGGCTGGGAACTGGTTCCTAAAAAGGTCGGATCATATAATTTTTGGGTACTGAACTGCCAGTATTAAAATCATGTCTACAAAAAGCCTAAGTGAGAAAGTAGGTGCATGTGGAAGACAAAAACTGAGTCTTTACATCTGTAGAAATTGAGAGAGATTGAAAGGCCTCTGTTGTACAGCTGCAGAGACTACAATAAAGGAACTAACTTGCAGCATAATCAAAAGCACTGCGAATTTATAGGAATATGCTATAATCGCTCCATCTAAAAATTAAGATTGGGAATTTTGTTTCCACTATTCAAACCTTATATTCATTGCAACTATAGAGCATAGGCTACTACATTTTAAAAATGATATATATTGAGCTACATGAATTGAAAGAAATGTTCTTAAGGTTTAATGCAGAGAAGCATTAAACATAGAAAACAGTTTACTCTTGAGGGAGTTTAGAAAGTCGATTTGAAAGACTGCGCTGAGACAAGATTCTTGCATATCGCTTGAGGTATCACAAGAAAGAAATTATTCTAGGTAAAGTCTAAAATCAAAGAAATGACACCTGCAGTGATTGAACAGTTAAACGAAGAGGCAGACTAAAGAGACTGTTGCCTGATTTTTAAGGTGAGCTGGCGAAATTGGAAAGAACAGCTACCAATTTATTCGGATAAATGGTGCTAGATGGTAGAATATGTTATCATGCCTTGCACTTCACTCTGTGAGACAGAATGCAGTAGCAATAGCTGAATTTACTAATTTACGAAAAATTATTAGCTACGAAAATGGCTGAGACTGTTGTAATTAAAATAGTAGACAGATCCCGCATGTATCATCCCCCTCCACGGTTATAACAAAAGCTTCACAGGATGACATGGAGCTACTAGTCTTGCATGACACATGAGGAGCTAAATATAGAGATTAGCGTGAATACTCTTATTACTCTACAATCCATGATTCGTATTCTAGGATAGATTGGGGGGGTCTTCTCTGGCACCCTGTGTGGATAGTTGAGTATAAATGCTTACCCAGGACCTTTCCCGATCACTCCCCGATGTTAATATGCCTGGCCTTAAATGAAGGAATATTCTAAACACTACTGTGGAGGCTCCCGTCTAGGGCATTAGTAGACACCATTTTTAAAGAAGAGCTGTCCAATGCACTTCATGAGTATTTAAACACTGGGTCAGTGGGCTTGCACACAACATTATGGGAGGCCTTCAAACTAGTGATACGGGATGTCTGTTTTTCCAAGCAGGGGGCGAACCTAAATGCGATTTGCATACAACTCAACATGCTGGAGGAGAAATTAAATCACCTGGAAGATTAGGTAGTACTACACCCTGGCACAGACCAGCAGAGAGATCTCCATTCTACTCTGCTGACATACAGAGAACCAGCAGACAGAGTAGCAAATATTGGGGGGTGGGGGAGAGGAACAAGCTAACCAACATGGAGAAGGGGAGCGGCCCAGCAGAACTCCGGCATGGCTATTGAGGGTAACCAGAAAAAACAGCACTATCTCCAAAATTAGAGAGGGAAACAGGGTGCTCAGATAGGCAATAGCTGAGATTGCCTCGGTTTTTACTCAAAACTGCTCCAGCGTCTATGCCTCCAAGGTGCAATTTACAGAAATGCAGGTCACTGATTATTTGCATGATATAGCAATGGCATGGTGAGAATCGGACGTGAGACTGCTGCCTAATTAACTTATACCCTTGGAAAGGTATCCGATGCTAGCAAAGGTTTAGCCACTAGGAAGGCCCCTGGGTCTGACGGCTTTATGGCCACATTCTACAAAGCTTGAGGTGTGTAACAAGGCTATAACAAATTAGTGCTTACCGCCTTTAATGAGGTAAGCCATAATAATTGCTCTTTTCAAAGCCTGATAAAGACCCACAATCTCCAAAGTCTCGCCTCTTTCTCTCCCTCCTTAATATTGATAGTAAGATATTTGCTCACATCATTGCTAAGAAACAAATAAGGGTGATTAAGGGAATGGTCCTGCCAGTCCAAGCAGGGTTTGTGCCAGCTAGGTCCACTGCACATAATCTCCGGTTAGTATTCACTCTGATGTTTCAAGTTAGACTGGAACGTCCCGTTGCAGGGGTGTTCTTAGATGATGAAAAGGCGTTTGACTCTGTTGAGTATCCTTTTTTACCTACAGTCCTATGTCAGATGGGATTAGGCAAAACTATGTCATGCATGATCTCCCAATTATATGCATTCCCCATGGCCAGAATCCAGATTAACAACACACTATCATTACCCATAGCCCACACCATAGGAAAAAAGCAGGCCTGCCGCCTCTCACCGTTATTATTGAACATTGTTATGGAGCCTTTGACATGTAAACTGAGGCTACAACATGGACATAGAGGAGTAACTTTCACACACAGGTGGTTGATCATATCGATATACACAGACAACAAATTGCTCTTTATAAATCGACCAGTGGAAAACCATGTGCTAGTGCTCCATGAGGTTACTAAGTTTGGTGGGTACACTGGCATAATGATTAACTGGAATAAATTAGAGATCGATCCACTAATGCCCAATACCCAACCAGTCACTACGGAATTTTCCCTTGGTTGGAAGGAAGTCCAGCTGATACCTGGGTATAAAGATATAGAGGGACACTGAGGTAGTTATGATCAACAATAATGGTCTAGTGATGACCAAACTTCACACACAAATAGACTGATGGATACAACTTGCCCTTTTATTAGCAGGTAGAGTAGCGATCATTAAGATGGTTGCACTGCCCAAACATCTCTCTCTGTTTATGAACATACCAATACCTCTGACTAAACATTTTTTTAAATCCCTAAAGACTGAGCTCAGTCACCTAATATGTGCTGGAGGTCAACCTAGATTTAGATGGGAGATAATTGCATTACAGCTGGCTAAATGTGGATTGTCGTCAGAGATCCGGACGACAATCCACCCAGGTTTTCTACACACTGTACTGCTACCTCTCAGAACTGCTTACCACATATAGTAGTTAAAACGGACGCAGTTGCTTCAGTTGTGCTGTGAACCTGTCTGTTTACAAAACTCCCGAACCCTCGAGGAACAGTAAATAGAGTAGTCACTACAAACAGTGCCATGCATTTAATATGCAAAATAGCAGACTCCCAGACACTATTCCCCTAGTATTCCCCTCTGTAACAACCGGGCACTGCTATACTACATTATAACAACGGAGACAGTGATTAAATCCTCACTTGCTAATCATGGCATGACAGAGATGAGGCAATTATATCAGGAAAAACTGTTTGTTTCAGCACAACAATTCAGAGACAATGGCCCAGCAAACATTGTAGATATAGTCCTATACCATTTAGAGCTCACACAGCAACCTGCAAAATGTGTACCCCTCACTATGCTACTCACGTTGGCATACAACATAGGGAGGGTCTCACATGTTGTTAGAACTGGGGGTGTCTAATTGGCAGAGGTAGGTACATTGGCCCAAGTATGGACCCTTGTTTCTAGTCAGAGTAAGGGGGGTACACACTTTAGATAACCCCTGCTCACCTCCTGGGTAGCTGGGCACAAGCAGACAGGCTTATCCCAAAGGCAATTTGTAAAGTATTTGTACTCAAAACACACAGTAACACAGTGATAACACCACAAATGGACACCACATAAGTTCAGAAAAATATAGTATCTAAACTCAACAAGACCAAAATTATAAAACTCCAACATACATGTAGTAAAATAGCACTTAAAACAGTTATTTCCAAAATAAAGCTTGTAGAAAACAAATAGCTCCTCCTGGGGTTATTATGACGCCGTCACAGCAATAAATCCAAAGAACAGCGCAGCCACGAGGTGCACAGCATTGGAGCTGGAGTCACATGGAATCCCAAACAAACAGTACCTTGGAAAAAGAAGTCTATGACGATGCACAGCATTGTGGAGGTGAGGCATCGTGCCGAGGTCAAGGCCGAATCCCTGGCTGCCACGGAAGAGGCGAGGAGGCAACATGTCGAATTCAGAACAGAGAAAGTCGATTGTGGTGGTGGTGAGGTGTCGGTTTCAGTGAGACGATGCGAAGTCAGCAAGTTCATGGAGTCACCCTCAGCGGTTATCAGCGCCACAATATTTGGATGCAGGCGCTGGTGGTGATGGAGTTGGTGTGAGCGCTGGCGTTGGGAAGGCCGATAACTGCATGCGTCGTCAAGCGTCAAAGGGCATCAGAGGCTGGGCAGTGCGTCATGCACGTCACGGGCAGTGCCCCTGGCCTTGGTGCAGGTCGCGCCGTCCTGGCGGTTGTTCTGACAGCATTGGAAATTCGTTTTATTGCTTCTCTTAGGTTTTTTCCATCTCCCAACAGCAGGAACAAACTCCAGAGACCCAAATCTGGACCAGGCCCCTTCTGGCAGGTCAGAACTCTCAGCAGTCGAGTTCAGGGGTGCTGGGGGTGATGTTTTTTGTGTCCCTGGGACTTCAGAACAGGAGGCCAGCACACAAAAGCCCTTGGAGATTCTTCTACAAGCACGTTTATCAGCAAATTTCCAGTCTTTGTCCTTTCATTGGCAGAAGCAGCAACCCCACACAGCACACAGCCAAGGGGCATTACTCCTCCTCACATCTCTCCAGCTCTTCTCCTTGGCAAAGGTTCCTCTTGAGTCCAGAAGTGATCTAAAGTTCTGGTATTTAAGGTCCACTACTTATATCCCATTTTATCTTTGTTCTTCTTTGTGCCAGGGTCTCTGAGCCCAGTCCTACCAGTTCTGTCCTCAATGGTGCAGTATGACCACAGGGGGTGGAAACAGCATTGTGCAAGGGAGAGAGGCCCTATTCAGGTGCACGTAAAACTCCTTCCACTATTCTACATGCAGTCAAGGCCTCTTCAGCTCAGCTCTGAGTCATCCAGGAAGGACCAGGCACACCTCAGCCCTCCTAGTTGCTGTCTATAGTGAATGATGCAGGCCCACTAGGAGCATTTGATTTACAGGACCTGGCACACACAGTGCACTTTACTAGAGACTTACCAGTAATTCACATATGTCAATTAGAAAGAACAAATTGTAATAACAATTTACACAGGGAGCACTTTTACTTTGCTCAAAGTGCCCACAGCATCTAGCCAGCAAAAACGAAATCCAGTACAGCATCAAATATACAGGAGGTAGAGGCGAAAAGTCAGGGGAAACGACACCAAGGATGCAAAGTATTGCCCATGTATATAGGCTAACACTGCTGGAGTGCTTGACAGAGTGCGCGCCCGGCTGTGGGATATTTAGAAGACCTATGGAAGGTTCCAAAACGGACATACTGCTGTTCACAGCTGGAGGTCATGTCTATGAATTACAAACATAAACAAATACATTGAATTTTTTTGCATAGAATATACCATACCCCTACAAAGATTCACAGACTTGACGACAACAGATTCCACGAGTGTCCTCACGGTCATTAAGCTCAAGCTGATGTCCTACATTTGTCATGGAGCTACTGCTATATAGTGTCCTTTTGGAGATTGGTTCTGGCCACCATGTGAGATTCCAAACTCACCAGATAAAGTGGTGATGGGATATGTAGAACATCTACAGAAATCAACATGGCTTCTTATGGCGCTCTTACTGTGGCTAGCCAAGAGGGAGATCATCTTACGATGAATGAAAGGAACCCCTCTTATGCAAGAAAGTTGGCTCAGAAGTGTTACTGCCTGCAACATCAGAACTGAGCTGTTTGAAAACATGCAGCCACCCCACCTAAAGAAGACATATGCGCTTCATTGAGGGTCTATTTGGTCAATCGCATAATAAAATCGGAAATAGGCTCTGTTATACCTGTGTCACTATGTGTCTCTAACAAAACAGCTGGGGGACTGGACATGTGCAGGAAAGCCCTTGATATTCACCTGATGTACTGGTTACAGTGGATGACATATGATTGCAGAGTATATACTGTGCAATGCTTTAGTGATGTTCACATGATATTTTTTCTTTATTTGTACTATGACTATGTTGCTGCCATGTATAGTGCTGTGGGGAAAAAGGCCCTGAGCCCCCTACTTACCTCGAACTTGTCCCTGAAAACGCACCGCCGAACCCCAATGCCACTGGAACACATATAATGGAAGAGAAACAGGATTACAGAGGGAAAACACGTAGGGCTGCCATGTTTTTGGACAGAGGAGCAAAGTTTGCATCAGCTATTGCCAATCCCAATGAGGAGGAGAAAAGCATGCCATAACAGGATGGACAGGAAGCAAGGAGAAAACCAGAAATGAAGATGGAGAAACCATGGAGCGACCAAAAGAGAAGCCATCCAGTGCCACAGATGTGTTGAGAGACACCGATGGCTTGGACTAGACCCCTGACTCCTAGAGTGAGGAGTAATGGACGCCACAGGAGAGTTGCGGCATACAGGATGAGTGTCAGAGGGGAGGGTTTTTGTGATTGTTTGGGAGTGGGAGTTGAAAGGGTCTCGGTGTGGGATTGAGTTCAGGGGGTCGCTTTGTTGTACTGTGCTGACTGGGAAGTCTACAAATGTCCCAGGGATAAAATTGCCTCACCGGGCCTTGCATGTTGTAGATATTTGCACACCGGACCTTGCATCAGTGAAAATACGGTCGTAAACCATCGGCAGACATGAAACCTTGATTCCGGGTGATTTTAACCTGGCTTGAATCCTTAGCCCTGAAAAGAAGAGGAGAACAGTCTGAGGCCTGCAGGAACTTGGCTGATGGAGGGCTAAATCTTCCCAAACCAAATAGGTCTGCGCATTTTTTTTCCTCAGGCACAACACTCTCCAAGTAAAAACTTTCCCCACCTGTAAAGGCGCACATACAGATGTGATGACGGATAAGGAGCACTTACTAGCATGTACTTAACACTATTTTCTCATTTCTTTGAGAATCCAGGTAGCGTCATCCTGAGGGAAAGATCCATTAGAAGGAAAGAAGACAAAGACAGGACTGATTAAAGACTTGTCTATCCGCTACTTCTAGTCCCAACAAATTCTTTACACAAAAATAAATAGCGACATTCAGAACTATATTCAGCCTCCGCATTTGTATATCCGACCAGCTCTCGCACAAGCACAATGTCTGTTTTCCTTTATGAGTTAATAAAATATTTTTTTTTATAAAAAAATACATATATAGTAGGTTTGGATTGTGAGCAATGTCAAGGGAGTATTTGTGTTCGATGGCACGCCACAAGTTATGAATGAGTGCACATGGGAGGGGTTCTGAGTGCTCAGTGAGTGAGGGGCATGGGAGTGCTAAAAGAAATGAATGAGAATAAAACACTAGGGTAGGAAAAGTGAAAATCACGGTTGAGTAAATTTTTGTAATGTGTGATGATTGTGGCAAATGAAAAAACATTTGAATGTAGTAGAAAACAAATAGCATACCGGAATCAGGGCATGCTTTTTGAGGAGGCATACACTAATAATGATCAAAATAATACTTATTATATTATATTTTACGGCTTTTGATGGTATGAAGTTCTGCAATTTTGTTGTGTTATTTGTTATGTTTTGTTTAGAACTTGGGCCACTAAATAACAGTCTTATAGCAGTATAAACCACTTGAAAAGGGAATGGTGATCGAGCCATAAAAAAAACCCATCAGAAGTAGAGGCAAGTTCATAATTCTAGTCTCCATGTGCAGAGACATCTTGGTGCTTTTATGATCTCCAAAATATCAGGTTCAAGATTGAGATGCAGAAGAGAATTCCAAATGGAAGAGCTTTGATAATATATGTATTTGCACCCAAAATACATGGTCTTCGGTCTATAGATAGCAAACACTGTTCATGCTGAGTTTTAAGGTTTAGGGACTGAATCCTGAATCTAATTCATTGTTGAGTCAGCAACCTAGGTAAGGGTTTCATACTTTATGTGGTATGACCCAACATCTTTATTCTGAAGATAAAGCAAACAATATAGTTTTTGACCCACAGTATGTTGAATAATGTTTTGAGGTGGAATCCAGCATAGATGTTTCTTGAAGCAGTGCAGCCAGGACATAATGACAGCCAGTAGCACCGTAAACCAGTGTCACATCAGAAAAAGTCATAAAATATTACAGAGGAGTTTGAGATCATAGAAAAAGACTTGGTCGTACATTCACTTGCCCTGTTATTAAAAGGTTGCTCTGGGTTGGGACGTGCTACCAGGAATGGTAGCTAATTCAGTAGTAGAGGGTCTGTGTTGCCCGAAATACCCGCATGACTTCCGCCTTGGAGGCATTCAAGGCAGAGGGAATATTCATTCATCCGTGAATGGATATAAGTGAGGCAATCAGTGATCCCTTGCTAGCCATTATCTACTTCAATGAACTTTAGGTGTAGGCTAGTGTCGCTCATGTATTCTGAAGCCTGTCTCGTAGCTGCTGATCATATTCACCAGATAAGGAGTGTCACACAGGCACTGAAAAAAGTCAGAAAAGAAACCAAAACTTGAGACCCCCTCTATGTTATCTTGATGGCCGACAACATGAAAGTGCCTATTTTTACTAGCTTGGTGTGGTTATTAAGGACAGAAGTGAACCATAGTTGAGCTCTTCCATTATTAGCCATACAGACCTTCAGGCAGCAAAATGGGGAGCATTTATCAGCATGTCAAAGGTCAGGGATAAATCTAACATGATTAAAATCCATCAATCTTTGGCCTCTGGTCAAAAGCAGGTGTTCACTAATGTGAATAAGCATGATTTTAGTACCAAGCAGAGTCAATCAATCAATCAATCAATCATTACATTTGTAAAGCGCTCTACACACCCGTGAGGGTCTCAAGGCGCTGGGGGGAGGGGGGACTGCTACTGATCGAAGAGCCAGGTCTTGAGAAGTCCTCTGAAGGCCAGCAGGTCCCGGTCTGTTGTAGGCCGGTAGGGAGAGTGTTCCAAATCTTGGCGGCGAGGAAGGAGAAGGATCTGCCGCCCGCGGGGTTTTTTTTCAGGTGCGTGGAACAGTGGCGAGGGCGAGGTTGGCAGAGCGGAGGCTGTGGGTGGGGGTGTAGAAGCTGAGTCGGTCGTTGAGGTATGCTGGTCCAGCATTGTGTAGGGCGTTGTGTGCGTGGATGAGGAGTTTGAAAGTGATCCTCTTGTTGATGGGGAGCCAGTGCAGGCCTCTCAGGTGGGGGGGTGATGTGGCTGTGTCGGGGGACGTCGAGGATCAACCGTGCCGAGGCGTTCTGGATGCGTTGCAGCCGTCTCAGGAGCTTGGTTGTTATTCCTGCGTAGAGGGCGTTCCCGTAGTCCAGTCTGCTGGTGACGAGAGCCTGGGTGACGGTTCTTCTCGTGTCGGAGGGGATCCACTTGAAGATCTTGCGGAGCATTCGGAGAGTGTTGAAGCAGGAAGCTGAGACGGCGTGGACCTGCCTGGTCATGGAGAGGGCGGAGTCAAGGATGACCCACAGGTTGCATGCGTGGTCGGTGGGTTCTGGGGCTGGTCCTAGCGATGTTGGCCACCAGGAGATGTCCCAGGCTGAGGGGATTAAGCTGAGGTTGAGGACCTCCGTCTTGTCTGAATTCAGCTTCAGCCTGCTGTCCTTCATCCATTCAGCGACGGCCTTCATTCCTCTGTGGAGGTTGGCTTTGGCGGTGTGGGGGTCTTCAGTGAGGGAGATGATCAGCTGAGTGTCGTCGGCGTAGGAGATGATGTTGAGGTTATGTTGTCAAACGACGTGGGCGAGTGGTGCCATGTAGATATTGAACAGAGTTGGGCTGAGGGATGATCCCTGGGGGATGCCGCAGATGATCTCGGTGGCCTTGGAGCGAAAGGGTGGGAGGCGGACACTCTGGGTTCTGCCACAGAGGAAGGATGTCTCGGATTCCGGCGTCGTGGAGGCATGCTGTTAGGTCAGAAGCCATACTACTAAGCACAATAATGTATTCTGTTTGAATCAGGCAAAGACCTGCACATTGACAGATTTCTACTCACATGGCTGCACAGTGGATGCCAAAAACATGCCCAAAGTTCATTAAAAAAGTCTAGATCTGCATAGTGTTGACATTGTACTGAAGTTGGCATAGATTCCCACCAAGTTAAGAATGAGTTGATGCAATGTGTAACCATGACGCAAAGAATTAGTAACCCGGTCAAAACCACTCACTCTATAGCACTGGAGATATCGTAGCTCAATGACAAAAGTTTAACGCTTAGGAGAGACTTCCCAACATAAGATTCTGTCATCTGGAGTGAACACTGATAAATTGGTTAAGGCTGTTTAGGTTATTCTCGAAACTAGAAAAGCTTGTAAAGAGATTGGAGCAGTATTGGGTTAGCGGGATTCAACCTTTTATTTAAGTACTGCTATGCTTCTTTACAGCATTGTGGCGAAGCGGCAGCAAAGTTAATGGCAGGATAGAGCAGTGTGTATTCTCTAACATTGAGAAACAGTTACCAGAACAAGTTATTGACATTCATACTTGTTTTTGAAACAAGACCTTTGTTTCATAACAGTCACTTTGTAAACTCTTTATGAAGGCTGTGTGACCAGTGGCGACTTCAGTTTCCTCCAGCAGATTTCTGTGGCTCATCCTTGCAGTTTCAGAGTATGTATTTATCAAGCTTCTAAACAGCACTGTACCCCAGGTGAGGCATTGTGCTGACCTTCTAACTCTATAACAAGGCTGCAACAACATTTCAGATTAGTATAAAAGGGCAAGAAATCAAACATTGGTTATTTAGAGTTTGGTAGATGTGGGACAGCCGACAAAAAGCAGCAATTACCCCCATCCACCAAACACTAAATAACACCCTTAGGGGTATATTACCAAGGGCCTTATCGCCGCTTTAGCGGAAATTTTTCCCGCTAAAGCGGCGATAATTTTATCGCCCTATCACCTAGCTGTTGCTAACACCAGTTAGCGACAGCTAGTAGGAGATAGCGATCATCTTGGGGCCCACTTTGCATGTCAGCGATAATTATCGCTAATGACATGCAAAGTTGGCGTGCCAAGATGTTAGCGACTGGAAACCGTCGCTAACATCGCTATCTCCTAATACCAACTTTTGCAAATATTCGCGCTAAGCGCGAATATCTCCGAAAGCTAACGCCTGGTCAGAGCAGTTCTTAGCCATTTTATCCAATGGTAGGTGGATAACATGGCTAAGAGCATTAGCTCGTTAATGCATGAATATCGCTGACTATTCAGCGATATTCATGCATTTCGGCCGATTTTTATCACTTAGGAGATAAACCTTGATAATAGCAAGGCTCCTAAGTGATAAAAATAGGCGATGCACAGCGTTAAAAAAATTGCCTGCTAACCAAGCATAGTGATATTTATCGCTTATGCTTGGTAATATGCCCCTTAGTTTGTAGAGTCATGGGGAGTTTATTCAACTGAATGTCTTCCAGCACTGAAAAAGAACATCCTGTTCAATCAGTTATTTTGATTGTGGGCATCTCTGGTAGATGAAAAGCAGAGGACCCTAAAGAATGGGTTAGGACAAAGGTATAAAAACTTCATTGTAAGTAGAAAGGACCCTTCTTGAAAAGTGTGTTGTACCATGCAAAAAAAGACAAAAATAATGTGCCTATGGATTGGGAGCCAGTGGAAACCGGCTTGTGAGAACTCAGTGAAGAGTGTTGGTGTAGATTTAGGAGTAGACTGGCTTCCAAATTCATAACAGACCGGGGTCTACTGAGGGAACACTGTATATTTTTAATAAATACTGGATTTCCCTAAGTCATCTGGGCAATATGGTTGCCTGTATTAGCACCCATCTGCTATCTTCAACATCTCCAGCAAAGTAAAACACATGGTTGAAGTGGGTTTGATATGGTGAGCAATGGCAAAGGATAAATCAACTCTTTCTCCCTCGTTTTTTCCCTTTTGAGACTGGACTAGGAGAGATGCAACATTTTAAGCCAACAAGCCATAGACCAGATAGATACTGTCCCTCAAGAATAAGAGCGTTGGTGTTGTCCAAAATAACCCTGAATTAAATATTTGCCATCCATCAAGAAACGGACATCACACATGCCTTACTGAGAATTATCGTTTTTGGGCTACTACTGTAAAGTATGAGCAAATGTTACATATTGTCTGTCGGTAAAGATAAAACAAATCCGTAGATGTGAATAAAGCTTTTAAGGGAGTGATGCACATATTAAAAAGATTATGACTCAGGGAAACCCCAGGACACTCCACTGTTTAATGTTCAATAAACAGACCTAAATATCGGAAGAGAAACTAGTTGATTTCTATTGGTGAAACTTTATCAAATCAATCCAAAGGAAAATACCTGATACCTGTCTCACAAAGCCTCTTTAGTGGGATAGTATGATCTACTTTATGAAAGCTTACTGAGAGGTATAAACATATTAGAGTGGATCTGCCTCTATCTGATCCATAGTGAGTGATCGGACATCATGTGTGGCTACACCCACTACCATTTTGGTTCAGTGCAGGGGTTGAAAATGAAAACATGACTACGTGAGATCAGGAAAGCCAGGAATGCTCCAGGAAGTCAGATAGCTTGGTATTACCAGACTTGTCTAATATTTTGGGGCTGCAGTCGTAAAAGAGAGATCCTGGAGGGGAAAAAACTGGATTGTATTGACTTTCTTAACAAGGGCTTGGTTAATTGAAAATGGAGCAGTGGCTAAAGCTAAAAAGAGATTAAGTGTATGAGGAATTGCAGGAATAACCACATCAACTATCTGACAGTGGTGTAGTGGTGGGCTCAGATCAAACAAGGAACCTGAGTTGATTAAATACATTCTGTATCTAACCATGTCAGCAGTATGTGGCGCAAAGCTACACCTAACAGAACAGCTACCAGTTAAACAATTAAGAGAAAAAATGAAACATTGATGAACGGTTTCAATTGTTGTGTACAGAAAAAGAGATAAGCATCACATAACTTCTGGGAAGAGGAACGATCTTTTTATTGCCGACAAAAGCGACCTGTTCTGGGGAAATTGTAATAGTTTTGGAAGCTAAGCAGATACAGTCTGGGTCAGGAGAACTATCTTTCACTTGTATGCATTTTATTTGGGCTCTTGAATACTGCTCACACATTGCCTTTGAGCTTCTTCAGAGGGCTTCCAGGCAAGGCAGGATAGTAATAGAGTGGTTGTTAATTCCTGGTTGTCCATTGTTGCGGTCTATTGTAGAGTTGCAGTATTCGAAGGTCAACAAGAACATGTACGTTTTCTGACCCTTTTTAAGGTCTTACATTTGCGAAAGATATACATTTCTTGCCAGACTATTGGTAAAAAAAATAATAGTATGTATACCTAAAGGGGCTTTCAGATAGCGGGCTTCAATTGCTTGTTAAATTGCAAGTTAGAAGGTGTTTTTTTCTGTCTCCCTTGTAATTTTGGTGTTGTAAAATGTTTTAATCGATGATGTAACATGGTTGCTGCCCCTGACCTGAGTGCTTCATTAGGTGGCGATTATTATTGTCTCCTTGACAAATAATGTGAAAAAAACCGTACAAAATTAGCTTCTGCCAGGTACGCATGCATCTATGACAAATGTATGAAATGTATTAATTAATAACTAGTTGTTTTTTTGGTGCTAGCTTCGCACTATGGCCCCCAGCCACCTGGAGGGTAAACTCCCCAGAGCACGCTCTTGGGTAAAATGTTCATACACACAAACAGTACAGAAGCACACAATTAGTAGTCTATACTGTATTGCTAAATCAAGGCAAGTAGAAAATCTAAAGTAAAAAGGACTAGAATAATTCCATAATGTTCTCTTACATCAGGCATCTTGATAAAAAAAAATAGCAGAACAGGCCGTCGACATGTGTTTCGCCCCTTGGACTTTTTCAGGGCTAGAAGGATTTATCCTGACAATTGTGTGTGAACGGAAGTCGAGCTGTATATATTTCGTAGCGTACAGAGTTCAATGGCATCAATGCTTGCGCAAATCATCCGGTTAGAAGATTTTGTGCTGCATAAACGTGGTTCATAACCTGAAATTGCGTTCTCCCAACTGTGGGAACATTATGTGTAGAGCAGCTATAAAGGTAGCTGACGAGTTGCCAGAAGGACGAAGGCTGAAACCAAGACGTATGGTCCAGTAATGGGTCAGGGAGACTGTGATAAGCCTTGATTGCCCTGAGACACACGCTCGACGTAGTATGATATCTCTATGGGATGCGTTTATGCAGCACAAAATCTTCTAACCAGATGATTTGCGCAAGCATTGATGCAATTGAATGCAGTATGCTACAAAATATATACAGCTCGAAAAATCCCAAGGGATGAAACATGTGTCGGCTGCCTGTCATTCTGCTATTTTTTTATCAAGATGCCTGATGTACCCAAAGAATAAAAACTGCGTACAACAAAAGAAGAAGAAGAGAACATTATGGATTTTTACTCGTCCTTTTTACTTTAGATTTTCTACTTGCCTTGATTTAGCAATATAGTATGGACTACTAATTGTGTGCTTCGGTACTCTTTGTTTGTACAAAAATCCTTGACAAATAATGATGAAATGTAAGCGGACAGTATAGCTGAAAAGAGAATGGAGATGCCACAGGAATAGTTAGAATAGAAGGAGGAATAAGAATTGCCCCAGTGCCGCGACAGCAACCTAGGTGCAGTGGCTGGAAGGAGGTGCGTTTCCTAGAGGAAACAGATATCAACCTGATGTCTGATGAGCTGCGCATGCATGAGATGTGCCTTACGATAATCATTAAGGCCTATAATGTTCCATGTGCAAAATGTGGTGTCTGTCAAAAGGAGTTGCAGAATGAGTCAATGACGGAAAGCCTGTGTAATACGGTGACACAGAGCGCGAAGGGTGATGTGATGAATAGTGCGTTACATGATACATGACATAAACTAGTGCCAAAAGAAAAAAATAAAACAAAGATCACAACAGACCTCTCATAAGAGGTACCAACTTCTTAGGGGAGAACCCAACCCACCCACCACCCACTCCAACCAACAATTAGGATGAGGAACAGACCCAACCCCAGCCAGGGATCCCAAACTTGGGGAGAGAAATATGCATTCAGAAATGGGAATTATCCCAAGGGGTCATGGTTCTGCCTGAAATACACCACTGTCGCAGAGACAGGGTGGCCAAGCCACAGCACTGTTCGGCCTCTGATCATGCAGATGACATTTACGCGTAGAGATGACCTGCCCCAGAAGAAATATTAGCATTAGTTCCAATTGTTAATCTCACAGCAGCACCAAGAACCCATTAAGTCTTCAGGAGGAACCAAAGGGCAGCACCCCACACCCCAATCAGGCAATGTCACCCCAAAGGCAGGGTGCAGCAGGAAGCCAGAGACATTATGTCAACAGCGTATGTGCCTACCAGGACGGAGCATGGAAAAACAATGAATGGAACCCAGTAACCCAAATTAGTCATTGTCACTAAGGTGACCAAATTCAGCATTTGCTAGGCTTTGGCTGCTGTACGCTTCTGCGACTCAAGCTTTTTGGCAAAGGATAGCGCAGCTTTGAGGTCTCGAAAAACTGCGCCTGGGTACCGCTCTGGACCTTAAGCTTGGCAGGGTAGATCAGTGCGTATTAAACCTCAGGTTTTGAAGGATTTGCACTGCCAAGGTGAAATCTGGATAGAAAGATAGGAGATTCCCCTGGTGCAGCACCTCGCCCATCTCCTGCACCGCTCTCAGTACAGCGTCATGGTCACTGTAGTTCAACAGCTTGGCGACAATTGGGCGAGCAGGTGCCCAGGGAGGGGGACGTGGCCCCAAGGACCTGTGGACCCGTTCCACAATAAAGACAGGGGAGAGTACACTACCAAAGAGGTTCCGCAAGAGTGTCTCAACGTAGTTCTCCATCCTAGCTATGTTTCTGGACTGGGCAGGCTGGCAATACGGATAGTGCCCTGCCTGGAGCGCCTCCAAGTCCTCGTTTTTAGCCCTGATCAAGTCCAACACCTTGTCCATCTTAAGCAGCTGCTGCTTGTTGGCAGAGCCCAGGCCCTGAGGTTGTGCAGTGCCAGCACAAACCCCCAGGGGTAGGAACCTCTGCTCCAATGAATGGCCAGTGGGCCCGCAGGTGGCTTGGGCCACAGGCACAGCAATCAGGCCCCACAGAGCAAAGCAACGTCAAAGAGAATTCAGTGCACAGAGGGGGCAGTTACGTGATAGCGGTCGTCAGAGCCTGACAGGCACTGGCACAGCCAACAAGCAGGTGTTACCCAGTCAACACCAGGAACGGGGAGTACAGGCTGGGGGCGGCCCAGATCTTTGGAGCCACTGTGCGTCAACAAGGCAGACTAGGCAGGAGACACTATGTGGGTCAATCAGCGCTGCAGGCACCGGACAGGTCCTGTGATCCTCAAGCCAGATGACAGGGTTCTTGCAGCAGATAACGCGGGGTGAAAGGCACAGGCTTCATCAGCAGCCCTTTGAACTCACAAAGGACTGCAAGCAGGCTTGAGGGGCGACAGACCTGGTCAGGTGCCGCACTCCACAGCGGGGTGAGCCAGGAGACAAGGAGGGCCCGGTGCCCCCATCGTGGGGCCCGCACAGACAAGCAAGCACTCGGGAGGAGAGCGTCCTCTCCACACCAAAGCCACGTCTGCCCACCGCCCAGGGTACGACAGCTGCACCCCAACCTCACCCGCAACCCACCCCTGCAACAGCTAGCAACATATTTCACCTGGGCCCAGTGATGGTTGAAGAAGCCACTCAGGACCCTGCGCGTCCCCGGGTCCGAAACCCTCAAGTGTCACCGCAGCTAAGATGGTGGCTTGACCAACCGGATGACCTCCTGGTGGTGAAAGTTGTTGTACTGCCGCTCACTGTGTCCATGCCGCGAGGCCCCCGGACCCACTGCTTTGTCTTAGAGGGCAGGGGCCGCCATATTGGATCTGCGTCCTCGCAGCCGCCGATGCCGATGACCTCGCTGATGCGTGATAATGGGCGAAACAGGGTCACAGTTCAGCTCCCCGGGGTGCAAGCCCTCTCTCTCTGCAATGAAGGGGGTTGGAGACGCCCCATGTCCGAAGGATTATATCGGATTTTCAGCTTGGCTGGCAGAGCCCACGCAAGGTGCAGCCGGCTAAGCCACGCCCTGCATACCTGAAAAAGAGTGTTATTTAAAAACAAATGTCTCTAATGAAACAGCCAAATCCGTCAATGTTTTTATAAAATGGCATTTTTTTATTGCAAGCATAAAATGGCCATGTAAAGATAGCAGCATATTTTTTCTTTCAATTTTGCGAAAGCAACACAAAATAAAAAAATAACCTTTCTAATAGTTTGCTGAACCCAGACTTGTCTTCATTGCAAGCGCTTGTTTGCTGTGTGAGATCTGTTGAACAGTTACCTAGCAACAGCAAGCTTCTTATATTAGGTATGGAGCAAGGAGTGACTCACTCGGTGCAGACAACTAATGCCTTGGATTTGTTGAAGGATAGCGGTTGCAAACATCAATACATGTTGTTTCACTAGTTCTTAAGGCAGGCTTATATCAACTTTCTGAAAATAATATAAAAAAAAATGCTCAGCCACATGCCACAAGAAATACCCTGTGTTCGTTTACAGTGTTAGGATTTTTTAAACAGGAACCCTTTACTTGGATGTAGTGGCTTGTTTATCATCATTTACTACTGCCTTTCCCTCTCTCTTTCAACACTGTACCTTGTTTCGTTTTGTACCTTTCTACCGCACTTACTGCTTAGAGCTCCTGGGAGTCTCAGGTGAAGTGGCGGTGGGACATAAACCACAAAAAGAAATGTGATTGGTTCTGCAGACTTCCATGGTATTGATCACCTAATTTTATAGCCTACGTGCTCTCCCTCAATCTGTTTATTTAATTATTTTTTTTACTTAATTGGCCTAACCATCCTTGATGCAGCATTGCTTGATCAGTGTATGGCTTATTGAGCAGGGGCGCAATGGTGGTGTGTTTCCAGGCTTCCAGGAATGTGGCTGAATCAATGGAGGCATTGATGATGGATGTTAGTGCTTTGCTGATAGGTAAGACTTTATTGGTAACGGTGTGGTGGAGGCAAGGGTGAGACAAGCCCCCCTGGCAGAAGTATTCACAGTGGTGGTTGTGCACTCAAGAGGTCAGAGTTCGTTCCTCAGCCATGATGAAAAGTTGTGACAGTGAAGGGCTTCGGCTGAGGGTCAAAGTAGCCATATATGGAGGTGGTTTTGTTACAGTAAAAGTTTGAAAGCTTGTTGCAAAGGTCTTGTGTGGGGGTTATGTTGTGAAATTTTGGATGATGGCAAAGATTTCCCAGCTGCTGTTTGTGCCAGCATCAATAAAGTCTGCAAGAGCTGTGCGCTTGAATTTCTGTATCTGATGGTGGTAGCATCTTAGCGCGGAATTGAAAATGCCTTTATTCATAGTGTCTTCAATTGTGCCTGTTTACAGTGGTTTTCCTGTTTTTAAGCTGGCATATGGTCTGTCTCTTGCTGTCCGGTTGCGCTTGAGGGCAACCAGGATGTTGGTGCATGCAGTAATCCAGCTGTTCAGGTTCTTTTTACGGCGTTTGCAAAGTTGTTGGTGTACTTGGGCCATTGCAAAGAAATGTTGGAAGCCCAGACCTCTTCGGTGATGCTTTTCCAGCTGTGGCGGATGGGTCTGGTGGTGGTAGGCCTATGATGGTGCCAGATGGGTATGGTGAAATTGCAGAGGCCGTGGTCTGTCAAGGTCCTAGTTGCGGACTTGTCGACTGTGATGTTTTTGATTGAGGAGAAAATCAGGTCCAATAGGTGTCTGACCGAGGGGGTGGGTTTGGTAAATTGATGGGTGAGGCCAAAGTTTCTGACGCTTTCTAGAAGTGCTGGAGAGTTGGTGCGGTCTTCCAGGTGAAAGTTAGGGTCTCTAAGGAGATTGAAGGTGCTGCCATTGATTATGAGGGCTGTTACGAAATCAGTGATGTCGCTGCTGAAATTGGTGTGGGGTCCTAATGGTCTGTACACAATGGATCTGCCCAGGGAAGAGTTGGTTGTGGTGTGTCAATGTAGGTGGTGCATCTGATGGTGTCTTTGAATATGATGGTGACTACACATCTGGGCTTGTGCTGACAGTCTTGCAGGGCAAACTTTAGCTGACAGTAGTGATGTCTGGTACAGAGGTTGGTTTTAGCCATATTTCCATGAAGAACAATAACTCCGAAACATGGCGTGCAGTAGGTCTCATAGCTTCCTGTCATGTTTAGTGAGTGAGTGGGTGTTAAGGAACATGCATGTGAGTTTGCTGTGTTACGTGGTTGGTATGTGTGTGCAGTGGTAAACAGTCAAAATATCGAGTAAAAAATATCGAATGGACATAATATCGAGTTTAAAATATAGAATGGACAAAATATCGAATGGACAGAATATAGACATCAAAAATATCGTTTTTGAGGTAAGTAATGTAATATCGAATGTTAAAAATATAGATAGTTAATATATCGAAGTATATAATATAGGTTATTAAAATTATCGTATTTTTGATAATATTGAATTTTTTATAGTGTTTTTTATGTTATTATATGTGTAAAAAGTGTATATTTATGTTATAATTTATTTTAAGTAATGAATTTTGTTTTTTTAATTTGTGCATAATTTAATTCTGTAGCGGGTTGTGGGTTTATAGGGGAATAGGGTGGGAAGTAATTTAATTATAATTAATTAAATATGTAAATTTATTTATTGGTATTCATTTTTAATTAATTGTTAATAAATTTATATTTTGTAAATAATTACATTTTAATTGGCAAATAATTTTAATTAATTGATTAATTGCTAATTATGTTAATTTTACTATTTTATTTTATGTAGCGGGTTGTGGGTTTATAGGGGAATTGGGTGGGAAGTAATTTATTTATAATTAATTAAATATGTAAAATTATTTACTGGTATTTATTTAGAATTGTTAATTCATTTTTTATGGGTAATTAATTACATTTTAATTGCCAAATAATGTTATTTAATTGATTAATTGCGAATTATGTTAATTTTACTAATGTATTTACTGTAGTGGGTTGTGGGTTTATAGGGGAATAGAGTGGGAAGTAATTTAATGATAGTTAATTAAATAATTCAATTTATTTAATTGTATTTAATTGTAATTAATTGTTAATTGATTTTTAATTGTTAATTAATTAATTGTTATTTTGCAAATAATTTGTATTAATAGGTAACTAATTGTAATAATTAAATTTAATTTGTAAATTTAATTGATTAATTATTATATTATATTAAAGTGGTAATTACTTTTAATTATTTTCTTATAGATATTAATTTAATTTCTATTAAATAATATATGAAGTATTTACTTTCCCTACTGTTGCACTCTCTGGAGTGGGAATAGTAATTTTTACCTCTACGCTATCCAACGCTTCCCCTTCTTTTGCACTCTTTGGAGTGGGAATAGTAATTTTAACCCCTACGCTATCCAACGCTTTCCCTACTGTTGCACTCTTTGGAGTGGGAATAGTAATTTTACCCCCTACGCTATCCAATGCTTTCTCTACTGTTGCACTCTTTGGAGTGGGAATAGTAATTTTTACCCCTACGCTATGCAACACTTTCCCTACTGTTGCACTCACAGCAGTGGGAATAGTAATTTTTACCCCTACGCTATCCAAGGCTTTCCCTACTGTTGCCCCCACTGGAGTGGAAATAGTAATTTTTACCTCTACGCTATCCAACGCTTTCCCTACTGTTGCACTCACTGCAGTGGGATTAGTAATTTTTACCCCTACGCTATCCAAAGGTTTCCCTACTGTTACACCCACTGGAGTGGGAATAGTAATTTTTACCTCTACGCTATCCAGCGCTTTCCCTACTGTTGCACTCAGTGGAGTGGGAATAGTATTTTTTAACCCTACGCTATCCAACGCTTTCCCTGCTATTGCACCCACTGGAATGGGAATAGTAATTTTTACCCCTACGCTATCCAACGCTTTCCCTACTGTTGCACTCTTTGGAGTGGGAATAGTAATTTTAACCCCTACGCTATCCAACGCTTTCCCTACTGTTGCACTCTTTGGAGAGGGAATAGTAATTTTTACCCCTACGCTATCCAACGCTTTCCCTACTGTTGCACTCCTGGAGTGGGAATAGTAATTTTTACCCCTACGCTATCCAACGCTTTCCCTACTGTTGCACTTACTGGAGTGGGAATAGTAATTTTGACCCTCCCGCTATCCAACGCTTTCCCTACTGTTCCACTCACTGGAGTGGGAATAGTAGTTTTGACCCTCCCGCAATCCAACGCTTTCCCTACTGTTCCACTCACTGGAGTGGGAATAGTAATTTTGACCCTCCCGCAATCCAACGCTTTCCCTACTGATGCACTCACTGGAGTGGGAATAGTAATTTTTACCCCTACGCTATACAACGCTTTCCCTACTGTTGCACACTTTGGAGTGGGAATAGTAATTTTTACCCCTACACTATCCAACGCTTTCCCTACTGTTGCACTCACTGGAGTGGGAATAGTAATTTTTACCCCTACGCTATCCAACGCTTTCCTTACTGTTGCACTCTTTGGAGTGGGAATAGTGATTTTTACCCCTACGCTATCCAACGCGTTCCCTTCTGTTGCACTCATTGGAGTGGGAATAGTAATTTTAACACTCTTGCTATGCTACGGTAATAATATTGTATATTTTTTAATAATGATATGTTAATATATATAAGTTTTAACAAATCAAATTGTATTATTATTGTTTTTTTAATTTAATTTAATTATTTAATAATTCTAAGGTTATTTAAGTATTTTTACGTATATTTTAGTTATTTATTTTTAATATTTATTTAATTTTACATTAATTTTAATAAATTCGATATTTTTATAAAGTACATATTTTTAAACGATATTTTTGATTCAATATTTTTGTACTTACCTGTTTGTAGATAGGACTTCGATATTTTTGTAGTCGATATTTTGTAGTCGATATTTTAAATGCCTATATTTTTGTAGTCAATATTATGTCAGTGATCCGTGTGCAGGGTACTAGTTTGTGTAAGTGTAAGCAACTGAGTTTTTGTTGGTGAAGGAATGGTCAGTATATGGTGTGGGAGAGTGCATAAGAACTTGCATGCACCACATGTAAACACTTTCTTCATGTTGTGTTGTGTGGTGTGGCAGATGTGCGTTAAGCAGAAGTTGGGGTTAACAGTACAGAGGGGTACGGCAGGTTAGCAGTGGGTAGGGAGAAGAATAAGGTTCCTGGCTCCTCTGTGTGCATTCACACCTCAGCTGGTATTAAGTAGATCCTAGACGGGTGGAAGAGTGCAGGGAGTCGTGGGCTTTGGGCAGATGGGTGATTGGAAAATCTGATCTTGTCTGGAATTCCTATTTTCTGATGTTCGAAGTATAATTGAATTTCCTTTATCATGCAAGCAAACAATTTTACTCGGTGGGCTGGATGAATACAGGGTTTGAACAGACCTGGCAGAGATTACCTTAATTTATTTGATGATGAGACTCTCAGTAATAACAAAACAGAAAATCGAAAGTCTCCCATATTTGTAGGATAGTTGGAAAATATGCCCTATATAGTTTATCAGAATATGTACATGCACAGTGCAATTAAAATGTCTTTTTTTAGACATAAAAGAAGTAATTGGTTTGCTTTGTTGTTGTGTATTTAAACCCATCAATTAAGAAAAGCTATGCAAAGATATTTTTTATCTGTTTCTACATATACGGCATATTCAGCCTGATTCATGAACGGGCCGTTTTGCGAGGCTCAAATAGCGAATCATAAGGAATCGCTATTTGAGACTCGCTAAACGGTATTCATGTAGGAATCGCAATAGTAATTGCGATTCCCACTGATTCCTTATTTGCGATTAGCTAATTGCTAATCGCAAATAAGGAATAACTCCCCATGCATTCCTATGGGCCAAAAGGCCCATAGGAATGCATGGGGAGTCATTCCTCATTTGCGATTAGCAATTAGCTAATCGCAAATGAGATTGCGAGTACAAGGGTGCCAGGGGTGTCCAAAGGACACCCTGTAGCACTCCTGCATGGAAATTAACACAGGTGTTGCACACACACATGTCCAAAGGACATGTGTGTGTGTAACGTGCAACTCAGAAAAATGCATTTAAATGCATTTTTCTGAGTTTTCGCAATTTACCGCGAGGTTTGACCTCGCGGTAAATTGCGGGCCGAAATTGCGATTTCGCAATTGAAAAATGGATGATGAATTACATTTAAGGAATCTCAAATAGAGATTCCTTAAATGTAAATCCTCGCAAATATGCGAATTAGCAAATAGCGATTTTTGCATTTGGGTTGTTGAATCCCAAATGCAAAAATCGCACTCGCAAAGGGCCAGATTCTCAGAATCTGGCCCTTTGCGAGCCGATTCGGCCTTGATGAATAAGGCTGATTGTTCGTAATGGGCCTGGTGAATTTGTGGCAGTGCAAACAAGTTCTGCGAAGTGATCCCACCTACAATTCTAACAAATTTGAAACACCCTTTCACACTGAAATACTGCATACAGTATAGTTTTAATTGTAAAAAAAGTAATGTTCTTTTATTTCAACACAGAATGCCTAGAGAAGGACAAACCTACAACTTTACAAACTGCAATCTTACCCAAGTGCATAATTTAGCCACTTGCATCGTTTTGTTGCACCTGCATTAATACTCTGGTCCTTTGCTGTTCAGCTGCCTTACCCACCATATTTTCCTATATCCTGCTTTTCCACTTGACTAAATTCCGTTGCCCACGCTCACTATTTTTATAATCCCCATTTAATGTTCTCTCTTCTTTTCAAATTCAAATTCAAATTCAAAAAGCTTTATTCGAAATTCATATTTGAAATCATAAAAGCATACATTTAAAAAATTGATAGCACAAAAAATACAGCGTGAAAGAAGAACAAGATTTGTACACACACCAGCATTAAAATCTAGCAATACCAAGAATTTTGTTAAAAAGAATCTAAAATACAGTCAATTTAAAAAATCATTACATTGAGTTCCTGAACTTAATCAATAATTTTAAAAAAATCGATACAGCTTGTATGACACTGGCATTTTCTAGCTGTTGCAATCTGAGAAGGCAGTTCTACATGTGCGGTAGCCCCATGCCCTCAAGATTGGTTTCAGTAAGGCCGCCCTAGGAGCTGAGTAAAATTTACAAAAAAGAATGCAATGTATGTTTGATTGGGCGGAGATTTCATCGCATGGGCAGGTACGTTTCTCCCTTGACCAAGTCTTACAGGCTGCAAAAGTAATTTAACGAAAGAAAGTACCAAACCTAAAACGAGTCAGTAACATTCTAGAGTAACAGTTAAAATCGCTTGTGAGGTACAGTTGAAGTCCTTTATTGACGGTGATTAGCTGGTAGTCCAAGACTGAGTTTTTAGTTTTTTCTTTATCCCATCTGTTATTGGCTAAGTATTCCAGAGCCGTTTTTTTCAAATGTTTTCTTGCTACAATCTCCATACTGGAAGGTCTCATGAAGTCCTCTTGGTGGCCAATCTCAGTCATCAAGTTTTTGACGTATGACAGCCATTTAATGTTGCTAACACCATCTAGGGTCAAACAGTCGTATATTAAATTGCTGTTTAAAGGGGTCTCCGGCGTAACCCACACCTTGTGCCATAATAGTATGGGCGCAATTTTTATGGCATCTAAGATGTACGGTAGGCCCAGTTCAATGTGTGTGAGATAGGTTGCTGAAGATTTTGGGACACAAAGCAGGTATCTAAGGTACTGATTCTCAGTTAGTTGAATCGACGATGAATTATCGATTCCCCAGATACCTGCCCCATATACTGCCGTAGAGATGCATTTAGCCTTATAGTTTATAGTCAGTTCCTTCACGGGTCTATCTCCTACTTTAGCCGTGCAGTTGTTCAGGGTGCCTACAGCATGCGAGAACGCTAAATTTCGTGCTCTCACAGCGGTGTGCCATTTGCCTCTCCTCTCGAAATTTATTCCTAGGTAGGAGAAGTGGTCGGTGGTCTTGATTCTCCTACGTTCGAGGAATATTGAGCAGGGTACTATCTTCGGACCATTTCCACAGGCCATAGTAAAAGTTTTCGTAATGTTTATACTTAGGCCCTTATCTTGCATATAGTTTGAAAACTTCAGTACGGCCCTCTGTAGGCCTACCTTGGTTCGAGACATGATGGCAGCGTCGTCTGCATAGAGAAGTATTGGCACCGGCTGCCCACTAATCACTGGATAATCAAACTGTGACTCTTTTAGATAGTTGCCTTTGGAATTTATATATAGGGTGAATAGTAGGGGTGCTAATATGCACCCCTGTCTCACACCCCTCCTAATAGGGAACTTGTCTGAGCATTCTCCGTGGGTGCTGTACCTTACCCTGGCTCCTGCGTCCCTGTATAACTCCTTGATGAAGGTAAGGATTTGGTCGTCTATGCCCATGTCAGAGAGCGTGGCCCACAAATTATTGTGATCCACGCAGTCGAAAGCTGAGCTCAAGTCAACAAATGTAAAGTAGAGGTTACCCTTCTTGGCTAGAGTGTACTTTGATATGAGCAGGGCCAGATTTAATCCCTGTTCGACTGTGCCTTTTCCAGTTCTGAATCCGTACTGGAGACCGGAAATAATGTCACCCTCCTCCGCCCAGCTTTGTATTCGATTTAAAATTATGCGGCCTGCTACCTTCATTAAGGCATCAAGGAGGGAAATTTGCCGATAGCAAATCGGGTCGTTCCTATCTCCTTTTTTAAAGATAGGACGACTATTGCTTCGGTCCAGATAGATATAAAACCATGGGAGTTTGAACTATTCATGACGTTGACTAACATGGGGGCCCAAAGATCAATTTTAGTTTTAAAAACGTCTATTGGAACCCCGTCCGGTCCCGGGGCTTTACCTGAGGAACTATGTTTAATAGCAGCAGTGACCTCTTCGCAGGTAAAGGTGATGCCCAGGGGGAATACAGCTGCGATGGGGGTATCATAATCCTCAGCTAATGATGCTAATGTGGGGGCTAAATGGACGGGGGATTTGCTTTATCATAAAGACCTTTGAAGTGCTGTACCCAGGTTCCGCCATTGATGGCGATATCTAATGTGTCTGTCTGCTTATTCTGCAAGTGAGGGGCCTTGACAGCCTTCCAGAAAGCGGTCATATCCCGTTTTTTTGAAGCATTATTCAGAGCTGACCATGCCTCGGATTTCAGGGATTTTTTCCTAGTTTTGACTGCCCTGGTGTATAACTTTCTAGCTAGGCGGATCTCGTTCTCGGATCTCGGGGAAGTGCACAGTGCCTTTTTTAAAGCTTTAAGTGTTTTAGTGCAAGAGTTGTCAAACAAACCGTTTGGTCGGTTAGATGCGGAGCAGTATTCCGTAGTCAGGAGCTTTTTTATTTCTGTTTGGATTTTTAGGGAGGAGCCCAGCTTGTTCCATTTGATGGAATAGCCATTTTTGCACCCTAAGTTGATTTCGATTTGATATAAAAAATGTTTTGTTTTTTTCCCCCGCGCCTGGGCTTGCCCCGCTAGATTTATAGAAAAGGCGGTTGGATAATGATCTCCGTAGATGGCATCCACTGTTTCCCAGGAGGTCACTATCCGGGCATAAGTTTTTGATAGAAGAGTAAAATCTATTGTAGAGTTACACCCCCTCCAGCGGAATGTTGGCTGAAATTGAGCGTTTGGGGTGCATAACTCGTTAATATAAGATAAGTTAAAATGGAACATCATTTTGTTAAATATGTCACCTGATGTGGAGTGAATGAAGTGGGTAGAATTGTCGTCCTTGTGCTCGCCTAGGCCGCGCAAACCCTTCGAGGAGTTAGCAGCTCCCCTCCTGTCTGGTCCATAGTGGTGGTGATACTATGCATCAAATTGTTAATGACCTTTTCTAGGATATATATAGGGGCATTATTATAAAAGTTAATTAAGATCATATTCTTGGCATTACCCCATTTGAGTGTTAAAATCTGATAGTATTCGGTGGACAAATTCCTATGTACTTTAAGCCCACCTGTGGTTGAAACGTAGGTGCATAGGCCTCCCTTGTTTCTTCCCTGAGTAGTTTGTTGTGCTGGTTTCCTGGAAGCAGAGAATGTTATAGTTGGCGACTAGGTCGAGCCATAGATTTTGGGAGACTCTGCTTGCTAGGCCTGCTACGTTCCAGGATATAATATGATGAGTAGATTTGACTAACTTGGGGGTATTGTTTTTATTCATTGTTCTAACAACCGTATTCTGACTAGATGAAGTGGCTTCCCAAGCATGGTGTTCAGTTCGTTGCTTAAAATCCGGGGGGGTATTAACTAGTTTCCTGTTCGACCGGTGATTTAATGGGCCCTCGCTACTCAGTTTCTTATCAATATTTTTAGCCTGTACGCTGTCTGGAGGTAAGTTACTCTGTGTGCTAGGCTGGTATACAGAGACCACCGGGCCTACGCTTTGCTCCTTCCCCGCGTTGACAAACATCTGCTGTCAGTCTTGGTCATCTAAACTTCCTAGGGGTTCATAGAAGCTTCCTAGAGGGATTGACCAGTGTGGATTAAACGTTGCCTGATGATGTCTACCCTGGTGGTGGGGTAATGGTCTAGATATGCCTGATCGTGGTTGAAATGAGGGTGCCCTAGAGTAAAACGGTCTAGGTTGATGGGATCTGCAATTTTTGTTGGGATTTTCTAGGTTATCTCGGGTGTCGGTGGAGCCTGGTCGGTTTGAGGGGGCCATTAGATGTGAGGGGTAAAAATAGCTTAGGTCGCGAGTTGATATGCTGCCCTCCCCTCTCTCCAGGTACCAATCAATTATATGGGTAACTACCCTCCGGTCTCTGAAATTGATAATCACAGCGTCCCCATGAATGTCTTTGGGTCTAGGGCCCACCCATGATAATCTCCTCACGAAGGCTATTTCCCCGTTAATATTGGGGGGCAGTGGTCTGTTTTTAACTAACCAGTGGATTGCTTTATTTTTGAGAGCTCTATAATTTTCGTTCCTCCCTTCTCCCAACTCTAGTACCCCAGTAAGCACAATGACGTAGATGGCTGCCTCAGGTGGTAGATCTATGTGTTGCCCCAGTCTGTATGTATCAGGGGCTGGGACAGATGCCCTCTGTTTTGAAGTGTTGCTTGTTTTGGGGATATTAATGGGCCCCCCAGTTCCCAAATCCCTGGGTGGTTTAGGGACGTTTTCTATGCTAGCGGGCGTTTGTGATGCCTCTACTATTTGTGGTGTGGATTCCCTTGTATTATTGGTTTGTACAGGTGACAGATCTTGATGCACTTTTGGTAAATGCTGTGATACCAGTTTTTTCAGAGTCTCGCTGTTGGAATGGGTAATATCCAATAACTCTTTCTATGAGTGGTAACAGCAGAGATTTAACAAGGTGCTCCATACTTTCTAGTATGCCTTCATTTGGGGAAATTACGGGGGGAGATGTCTTTTGGGTGGTTTGTAGGCCATTGGGTCCTCGTTTCTTGGTATGAGTTTTGCGAGATTTTGATGTCTTTGGCTGTCTATCTGAATGGCATGCCCCGCCCTGCTTGTCATCCATTGTGTCCCCCTGATCTGGGTGTGGGAGCAGAGCCCGAATGTTCTCTTCCTTTCTGCTAGGATTACTAGGCAGCAAAGAAAGAGACTCTCCCTGGCTAGAGTCTGAGGGAGAGTCCAAATTAATCATATCAGTATCTTCCCCCTTGGAGGATTGTGTTGCTTCATAGCGATCCTGTAGAAGCAAAGGGGTACCTGGGTCATGTAGGGGGTTAGTTCCTGTGGATGGTGAAATTGCTGTTTGAATAGAGCCCAAAGAGGAGCGTTTGTTTGAGTGAAATTCTGTAGACATGTGATGTTCTACAACTGCAATATCATGATCTAGTTTATTTACGTCTTTTGTTAGGAACTGATCAATTGTCCCTCTGATATTCCCACCCGCCAGTGAGTTCTTGCTGTTGGTATGTCCTTTAGGCATAGCTGACTTTAACAGTTCCAGCGGTATATAGCGTTGTAAATAGTTAAACCTGAAACACTGTTACGAAAGGATGGTCGGGCAGTAGGCAAAGTCTCTTACTGTTAGTGTCCAGGCGATGTCGTGGCGCCAAGTGATGTGGCCCGGCCCGGCCTCGTCTGGCCTAGGACGGCCGCAGACGGTCCCGCCCTTGTCCCGGGCTTCTCTGCCGTGTCCCGAGCGCGTCCTCGTGGGACGAGGGACCGGTGGCGGCTTTATGCGCCTCCTGGCGCGCAGCGGTGGTGTCACTCCTGCCCTGAGGGCTGCTGGGGTCTGTAGTTGTCCAGCTGACCGTCGGAGCAAAGCCCGGCCGGTCAGCTTCCTTGTAGAGCAGGCAAGCCCGGGAGATGAGCGGAGCACAAATGCGGAGGAAGGTAAAGCCAAGCCCGGCCACGGGCAGAAAGCAGATCAGTCGTGACCCCCAAAAGCCTCCACAGCAATGTCCAAGAAGTTTCCGGTTGCACCTCAGGCTCAGCACCGGTCGCGGCTTTATGCGCCTCCTGGCGCGCAGCGGTGGTGTCACTCCTGCCCTGAGGGCTGCTGGAGTCTGTAGTTGTCCAGCTGACCGGCGGAGCAAAGCCCGGCCGGTCAACTTCCTTGTAGAGCAGGCAAGCCCGGGAGATGAGCGGAGCACAAATGCGGGGGAAGGTAAAGCCAAGCCCGGCCACGGGCAGAAAGCAGATCAGTTGTGACCCCCAAAAGCCTCCACAGCAATGTCCAAGAAGTTTCTCTTCTTTTCCTATCTCGTCAAGTTGATTTATGTTGAGCGTATGAAGAGGTTTTACATTATTCTGGCATCTCTCTAGTTTTTAGGTCGAGCGTACAGCGCTTGCACTGTCGCTTAGCGACCGATTGTGTATGGTTTAGGAATTGAACTCCACCCATTCTTAGCGGATTTCTTTTATTGGTCTCTCTTAGTGCCCTTTAACAATGCTTGCCTTTAAATGGGCAACCCACCGTCTTTCTCCCTCCTCCTCATTTCCGGTTTCCCCCATGCAGCACCGACAAACGACTACATTATTACGCCCCACATGTTTACGTCTTCGTTGGGGGACTACTTTTTTTCTTTATGCGTTTCTCTGCCTCAGTGCCACACTTGTTTTACGTCCGCTTCGCATCTTTGTTCCTTGTTTAACTTTATATCCTTGTTTAACAAAGCTGCTAAGCTGGTCACCCCCTCCCTGCCCCACATCAGAGCCATGGCATCCCAGGAATGCCAGCCCCTGCTTTGTGTGAGCAGCGGTGATTGCCATTATTCTTAGAACAGGCGTCTGCACTTTTTTTCAAATGTTGGTTACCGATCAAAATTGATTGGCAAAGAATAAGAAAAACTCCTTGTCCCGGGCTTTCTATGCATGCCAATGGATCGGTGCAGATGAGACGGTGTGCACATAGCACGTCATTGATAATTATTCAGCTGCAGCTGCAAGAAGCTCCTTCGAGGAGGAGGACATGGCACTCTGTATTAAGAACACAGGTGGCAGATGTCCCTACAGAAGCGGGCTGTAAGTCTGACTTTTTACGAATCTCACTAAAGAGGCAGAGCTCGCACTATCTGCCCGTTTATTTTCAGTTTTTTTAACCCATGCATGTGTAGCCAACAGCATGGGGAGAGAGTGCAGGGTACAGTAGCTTTCTGGACCTGCTTTCTGGTCTGGAAGTGTCCTTGATGTTACGAGGTTGCTGTCACAAAGGCGCTTGGTCTCTACATGAATCAAGAAATGAATGTGCGATGCTGCTTGAAAGGGCACACTTAACTTCCAGTGCTCCTCACTGGCCTATACAACGCGTTATATACTGATCTATTGTCGTTTGTACACCTCTCTCTTTATATTGTCGCTAAGCAGCCTTAAATCCCACTTGTGGGCGCTGTGTAAAAAAAAATGCAGATTGTGCCACAAAAGTCTGCTTTATTACCAAGTTAGGCTAAAGTTCGCATTTTTCCACACTCTGCCTAATTTATAGCACAACCTATTATGTCTTTCAGAACGAAGAAATACATAGTTTCGTCTAAAATTTCTCACACCCATTACACAAATTATCCTTTCCTTATTAGCTTTCCCTAACGATTGCCATTCATGCATTTTCTCAATTTCTGGCCCTACTGACCTTCCTTCTCTAGTTAAGCCTACTGGGCCCTCCTCAGCCAGGGCGTTCTTGTGCCAGAATAAGCCTGCCCTCTCTTGGACGTGTTGTATCTCTAGTGTTAACTCTATATCCTCAACCAACCATCCTCGTCTCCTGTGACAACATATACTGCACATTAATCAATCTCCCTACTTAACCCTCTCTATAACTGTTGCTTCCAGCTGCAGTCAATGAACTGCAGGTAAAGACTTCCACTCCCCTTACACAAGAGAGTGTCATCTCTTGATGCAAAACCTGTTGTGTTGTCATCGAACTGAAGAAGCGGCCCGCATTCCTATGGCATTGTCTAATAATCTGCATAATGAGAGGATGCTTATACTTAAGTGAAGAAAATGTATGCAATGAAAAGGGTAAAATAATTAACATAAATGTATTTCATATAATATACATTGGCCCTCTCCATGCACCAACAGAGAAGCTACATTGGCATTGTGTGAATTGAAATGCAAGCCTCATAAATTCTACCTTTGCAATATTACACATTTTTAGGTCGAGCCTGGGCAGCGCATGCGCTGCAGGGCATGCTGCATTTATTTATTTTTTATTTATGGAGTTTTATACAGTGCAAACAAGATCCCGAAAGATATCAGAGCGCTTTACAATAGGATGGAAGGAAGGACATAAATCCAATATCTACATCAAGTAGGAGTAAACACAGGAATGATCGCAGATTACAAGACAATTGCAACATGGAGGGTTATAATAAACTGGTGTAAATGGGCAACAAAGTGGGTCTGACAGAGTCTTGTTAGTATAAGAGGCTCATGCACCAACACTTGTTTTGCCAAATATAGTAATAGCCACTGTTAGACCTGACACCTTTTGGCGTGATTACCCCTATCTTTTTGCCTCTGCCTCCTGTATTTTTGATGCTGTGCTGGATTCGTTTTTGCTGGTTTAGATGCTTTGGACACTCTGCCACTGCTGATCAGTGCCAGAGTGTAAGTGCTCCCTATGTAAATTGTTATTCTGATTGGATATACATGTTTGGCATATTGGTATCACCATGAAGTCCCTAGTAAAGTGCACTGGGTGTGCCAGGGCTGGTGATGACAAATGCTACTAGTGGGCCTGCAGCACTGATTGTGCCACCCACAGGAGTAGCTCCAAAATGGTGTCTCGGGCCTGCCACTGCAGCGCCTACGGGCGGTTTAGAACTGCCATGTCCTCCTGGTCCGCGTCCCCGCTGACCAGGCCTAACCCTTCCCTTTTCGTGCACATCAGTCACCCCTATGGAAGGCCCAAGGTACCCCCCTGGGCAGGGTGCAGTGTATGTGAAAGGTAGAGCATGTACTAGTGCAGGTACCATGCTCTGGTAGTGAATTACAGCCATTTTCGTTTTTCACTATTGTAAGGCTATCTTGCTCCATAGGTTAACATGGGGGATGCTGGCTACAGTGGTTAACAGCATTTCTTCCCATAGGAACAAGATAGGACATAAGTATCTAGTATCCCTGAACTCAGAATTTATTAATACATCTTTTAGGAAAGGTGGTTTTTAAATCCTGTGTTTGAGAACAGCACTTTTAGAAAGTTGCTGTTCTCTTGTCTGACCCTTCTGTGTGCCTGGGCCTGTTTGTGTATTGACTGTCTGGTTTGTGAGTGACAGGGGCTGGGGAATTCCCCCAGAGGCTGGATGAGTCAGCACTAGGCTGAGTGGAGCAATTGCTACCTGAGTGGTGGGAGGGGTTAGCACCTGGGCTGAATAGGGCTGTGCCTGCCTGCCACAATGCTGGCTCCACCTCCTGCTGGGCGGCTGAGGACTCTGCCCCTTGCTCTGAAAGGAAAGCTGCAGCCAGCAAAACAAAGTGCTCAGGATCCTCCCAGAACTGGTTCAGACCGGGCTCAGGGCCCACATGCACTGAGAGAACAAAGACTTTAGGGGTATAAGTACAGGACCCCTGACAACAGAAAATTAGATCATCCTGGAAATCAAGAAGGAACCTCTGCCAAGGAGAAAGCTGACTCTGAAGAAGGAAGACTGTCCTGCTGTTGCTCTGCTGGACTGACCTGCTGTTGCTTTGCTGCCAAGGAGAGGGGAAGGACTTTGCTGTGAGCTGTGTCCCCTGTCTTGTAAGGAATCTCCAAGGGCCTGAGAAGAGCTGGCTCCCTGTTTCCGAAGTCCCAGGAACAAAAGGATTTCACCCCCAGTCTCCCTGAACTCTGCTGAGAGAGTTCTGTCCTTCGTAGAGTGCTTGATCCAGTTGTGGGGCCTCTAGAAGTTGAACCTGAGCTGGGAAGCTTGAGACTAAGCTGAGAAACTTGTGAATCTGAAAAGTGTCGCATCGCTCGCTTGCGGAGCGCATCCCCGACAGTGCGAGAAATTTCCCGCCGCCACGAAGGTCGAGATCGGCGCAGCACCTGACATCGCTGCCGAGGCCGTCGCACCCTTCGTTTGCGGGCCGCACCAGACCGGTGCGGGAGAATCGAACATCGCTGCGAGTGTCGTCGCAGAGCCTGTCGTCTGGGTGAGAACGCCGCACCGCTTGCTTGCGGACCGCATCACGTCGCTGCAGATATCGCTGCAGAAGCATCTCACCGAGGAGCTGCGAGAGAGAGGATCACCGCTGGACCGCGCATCGACGCCCCGGAGATCGTCGCAGCCCCTACGAGATCATCGCATCGTGCCTTTGCGAGAACAGACTTCCCACGGAACCTACGCACCGGAATCTACGCAAGCTGCCTTCCTCCCCATACAGATCGGATTCGTCGCCACACGCCCGCTGCTGCAGCGGGGCTGTCGCATCGCCTCCCCAGGGTCTCAGGAGTAAAGCATCGCTTGTTTCCACCGCACCAGCTTCCTGCTTGTGGAACTTTGTTGCATCTAAAAGGTACTGTGAGTAAACGTGACGCCACTGTGAACTTTTCACGCATCTGTGGATTATTTTAACGCAACTTAAAGAACTTTGATTACAACCTGAAGAACTCATTTTTGAAACCATATCCTTGAACTGTGTATGTTGGATTTTTGCCGTTTTGGTCTTTTGTAGTTTAGAATAAATATCTTTATTTTCCTAAACTGTTGTGGAATCAGTTTGTGGTGTTTTCACTGTGTTACTGTGAGTGTTGGTACAAATACTTAACGCATTGCCTCTGGTTAGCCTAGACTGCTCAGGCCAAGCTACCTTGAGGGCGAGCAGGGGTTATCTGAGAGGGTTATCTCCTTGTCCTGACTAGAAGCAAGGGTCCCTATTTGGACATTGGTACCTACCTCTGCCAACTAGAGACCCCCAGTTCTAACATTGGTGGTCAGGCGGTGGGATTTGAACTTGTATTTGTACTTGACCCACAGTAATTGGTGTACATCACTAGTGAGTGCAGACCATTACGCCACCGCATACTACTGGTTTTTGAGTTTTTGAATCCTGTTGTTGAGTAACTCTTCGGAAAGCATCATGTCTCAGAATGGGAAGGCACCCAGTGAGAGGGCAGAAGAAGCAGAATTAGAATTTTGCATTGAAGATTTGGGTTCATACAAAGTTGAGCAACTAAGGTACTTCTGCCAGCAGTTTGAGTGCCCCATAAAAAGCGCCTACAGAAAAGAGGAGCTACAGAGAATCTTGAGAGCCCATTGGGAGGCACAAGAGGAAGATGATGTGGATGTAGAAAATGCTTTTCAAAGCACAGATCTGCCAGTGGGCAGAGTAGGCTCAGGAGCTGGCAGCAACCACTCCGGTAGGGGCCTCACCCCAGAAGAGTTACAGGAAAATCAAAGAATAAGAGAGTATGACTTGGAAGTCATGAAAATGAAACTGAGGCAATTGGAGTTGGAGAAAGAAAGGGCAGCGGAAGACAAGAGAGAGGCCCGTGCCTTAGAGGAAAAGAAATTGCTTTTGGATCATGAATTGAGAATAAAAGAGCTGGATCTGAAAAACAAGGAGGTGGATGCCAGTTCTAATGGTGGCAGCGCGCAGCCAGTGCATGGGGGTAAAGTATATATTCCCAAAGACCTGGTACAGAATTACCATAGGAGTGAGGATATTTATGCCTGGTTCACTTCGTATGAAATTGCATTGAAGATGAATGATGTGCCTGACAAGTATTGGGGGGCGGGCCTGTGGAAACATTTTGAGGCGTCTGGGAGGAGTGCTCTAGAGCCTTTAGAGTTGACAGGTGCCATGACCTACCCCAATATGAAGGAGGCCTTATGTCTCAGGTATGGCCTTACTCCCGAGCAGTACAGACTGCAGTTTAGAAACTCCAAGAAGAAAGAATCTGAGACTTGGATGGAGTGTGTGAATGGGTACTCGCGTGCACTGGAAGGTTGGATGAAGGGCAGTAAAGTAACTGATTTGAAGGGGTTGTTGCATTTAATCAGTTGGGAGCACTTGAGTAGTCTTTGTGTTCCAGAGCTGCGCCAGCATCTTTTAGACAGCAAGCTGACAGACCCCATTGAGCTTGCTAAGGAGGCGGACCGCTGGACCAGTACCAGGGTCCACAAAGGAATTGTGGGTACCACAGCCAAAGGTGGGCAGGGTCCCCAGCAGAAGAGTGGGGGGGACAAGGGTAACCAAAAGGAGTTCTCGCAAGGGCCCCAAAGTAGTTCCCAGGAAAAGGATTCCCAACCCCCCAAGCCTAAACAGCCATGGCCCTCTAAGGGTAGGCGGGACAAGAGAAATAACCAGGGCCCCCCTACCTGCTATCACTGCAACGAGGTGGGCCATATTGCTCCGAAATGTCCCAAGAAGAAGCCCGCACCCACTGGTGCTCCCGCCCCAGCGTTAGCTAGTGTAGCTTTGGGTGGGGATTTGGTTTCTAGTGATTGGGGAGAGCTAGCAGTCATGACCCTTGTCTCGCTAGGAGACCGAGAGATGGTCCCGGAAACCTTACTGCCCTCTAACACTAAGAAATATGGGCAGAAGGTGACCATCAATGGGAGGGAGGTTGAGGCTCTGAGAGACACCGGAGCCAGTGTGACATCCGTGAGGTGTCAGTGGGTGTCTGACGAGCAAATCATCCCTGGTGTACTCCGCCCTGTAGTGGCCGCTGACAGCTCAGTGCGCCTCTGCAAGATAGCGAAGGTTTCCTTTGAATGGGGAGGAGTCTCTGGTCTTTTGGAGGTAGTTGTCAGTGATGCCTTGCCTGTGGACTGTCTGTTAGGCAACGACCTGGAGAGTTCTCCATGGAAAGACATAGAACACCGAACTCACTTGGAGATGTTGGGTCTGCCTGCGTGGATCTGCGTGACCACGCGTGCTATGGCAGCCAGTAAGGGCGACTCAGCAGAACTGGAGCCTGAAACAGTGGCCCAGAGACCTGCCAGGAGAGGAAGAGGCAGAGGGCGCGGGAAACCCGCCCCAGCCGTTCCCACGGTCCAGGAGGAAGCAGAACCTGAGGGGGATGCCCTGGAACCTACAGGGGAACAGGTGGCCGAACTGGGAGACCTACCTGAGCTGACCCATTGGCAGCAAGAAGGTGGTCCCTCCAGGGAGGAGTTCTGCCAGGCGCAGAAGGAATGCCCTTCCCTCATTGGTCTGCGGCAACAGGCTGTAGATCAGGCAGCAGGTGGAGCAGTCAAAGATCACTATGTTTACTGGGAAGGTGACCTACTTTATAGCGAGCCTAAGTTTGCTGAGCCCGGTGCAGCCCGTGTGCTGGTGGTACCCGAGCGCTTCAGAAACTTCCTAATGGGTCTGGCTCATGACGTGCCTCTCGCAGGACATCTGGGGCAAGACAAGACCCTAAACCGGCTTGTCACCCACTTCCACTGGCCCCAGATGAGGAAGCACGTCGGTTCCTTTTGCAGATCTTGCCAAACCTGTCAAGCTAGTGGCAAGACTGGAATGAAGTTGAAGGCCCCCCTTCAACCCTTCCCAGTGGTGAGCACCCCTTTCGAGCGGGTGGGCATAGATATCGTAGGGCCCCTGGACCCCAAGACAGCCTTAGGCAACAGGTTCATCCTGGTCTTGGTGGACCATGCCACCCGGTACCCGGAAGCAGTCCCTCTCAGGACAATCACAGCACCCGTGGTGGGCCGTGCATTGATGGGGATCTTTTCCCGTGTGGGGTTCCCCAGAGAGGTGGTCTCCGACCGGGGTACCAACTTCATCTCTAGGTACATGAAGTCTCTGTGGGAGGAGTGTGGGGTAACCTATAAGTTCACCACTCCTTACCATCCTCAAGGAAACGGGTTGGTTGAAAGGTTCAACCGGACCCTGAAAGGTATGATTATGGGCCTAGCGGAGCCCATGAGACGTAAGTGGGACGTCTTGTTGCCATGCCTTTTGTTTGCCTACAGGGAGGTGCCTCAGAAGTCCTTAGGGTTCAGTCCCTTCGAACTCCTGTATGGCCACCCTGTCAGAGGACCTCTCTCGCTGGTGAAGGAGGGTTGGGAAAAGTCCCGTGGGAAAACCCCCCAGGATGTGTTCAGCTATGTGCTGGCCATCCGCAACCAGACACAACGCTTCAGGAAACTCGCTCAGGCGAACCTGGAAGCAAGCCAGGAAGAAATGAAAAGATGGTACGACCAGAATACCACTCTGGTCGAATTTCAACCTGGGCAGAAAGTGTGGGTGATGGCGCCAGTGGAGCCTTGCGCGCTCCAGGACAAGTGGTCTGGGCCATACGAGGTGGTGGAAAGGAAGAGTGAGGTAACCTACCTGGTTAACCTGAAGACTCCCAGGCAGCCCCTGAGAGTTTTGCACGTGAACCGCCTCAAACCACACTTTGAGAGGTCTGAAGTAACCATGCTCATGGCTACAGATGCAGGGATGGAAGAGGATAGCGATCCTCTCCCTGACCTCCTGTCAGTTAAGGAGCACGATGGGTCAGTGGATGGTGTGGTCCTCTCGCCCACCCTGACCCCAGAACAGCAGAATGACTGTCGCCAAGTGTTGGGTCAGTTCTCCTCTCTGTTCTCCCTGACCCCAGGAGTCACCACCTGGTGCGTCCATGATGTGGACACTGGAGACAGTCTGCCAGTAAAACAAAAGTTTTACAGGGTAGCCGACAAGGTCAGGGCCAGCATCAAGGAAGAAGTTTCCAAGATGTTGGCGCTAGGGGTGATTGAGCCCTCCAGCAGCCCCTGGGCTAGCCCAGTGGTCTTGGTCCCCAAGAAAGCTGCTACCCCCGGTGGCCCGCCAGAACTCCGGTTTTGCGTGGACTACCGTGGGCTCAATGCGGTCACGAAGACTGACGCACACCCTATCCCCAGAGCTGATGAGCTCGTGGATCGGTTGGGAGCTGCCAAGTACCTCAGTACGTTCGATTTGACTTCGGGGTACTGGCAGATTGCCTTAACTGACGGGGCCAAAGAGAGGTCAGCATTTTCAACGCCAGAGGGGCACTTCCAGTTCCGTGTCATGCCCTTTGGGTTGAAGAATGCCCCTGCCACGTTCCAGAGACTGGTTAACCAGGTACTGTCCGGGCTGGAGGAATTCAGCGCCGCATACCTGGATGACATTGCTGTGTTCAGCCCCACGTGGGGAGAACACTTGCAACACCTCTGCGAAGTGTTGAAGGCTCTGCAGAAGGCAGGCCTCACTATCAAGGCCAGTAAGTGCCAGATAGGGCAGGGATCTGTGGTGTATTTAGGACACCAGGTGGGGAGCGGCCAGGTGGCGCCCCTACAGGCTAAGATTGATACCATTCTGGCTTGGGAGCCCCCCAAGACCCAGACAGAGGTGAGAGCCTTTTTAGGACTCACCGGGTATTACAGACGGTTTGTCAAGGGATATGGCACCATTGTCGCCCCCTTGACAGAACTCACTTCCAAGAAGTTGCCCAAAAGAGTTGACTGGACTGACGCCTGCCAAACTGCTTTTGAGGCCCTGAAGACTGCGATGTGCACCGCACCGGTGCTCAAGGCACCTGACTTTTCCAGTGAGTTCATAGTTCAGACGGACGCTTCAGAGCATGGTGTGGGAGCAGTACTCTCACAAGCCACTGAGGAGAATGGAGACCAGCCAGTAGCTTTCATTAGTCGGAGGCTACTCCCCAGGGAACAGAAGTGGAGTGCGATTGAAAGGGAGGCTTTTGCTGTGGTCTGGGCTCTGAAAAAGTTGAGGCCCTACCTGTTTGGGACTCACTTTCGTGTTCAGACCGACCACAGGCCCCTCAGGTGGTTAATGCACATGAGGGGTGAAAATCCAAAACTGTTGAGGTGGTCCATCTCCCTACAGGGAATGGACTTTACGGTGGAACACCGCCCCGGTACAGAACACGCCAACGCTGATGGTCTGTCCAGGTTTTTCCGCCTTAGTGAAGAGAACTCCCAAGAGGGTGGGTAGTTCTCCCCACTTTCAGCTGGAGGGGACACGTGTTAGACCTGACACCTTTTGGCGTGATTACCCCTATCTTTTTGCCTCTGCCTCCTGTATTTTTGATGCTGTGCTGGATTCGTTTTTGCTGGTTTAGATGCTTTGGACACTCTGCCACTGCTGATCAGTGCCAGAGTGTAAGTGCTCCCTATGTAAATTGTTATTCTGATTGGATATACATGTTTGGCATATTGGTATCACCATGAAGTCCCTAGTAAAGTGCACTGGGTGTGCCAGGGCTGGTGATGACAAATGCTACTAGTGGGCCTGCAGCACTGATTGTGCCACCCACAGGAGTAGCTCCAAAATGGTGTCTCGGGCCTGCCACTGCAGCGCCTACGGGCGGTTTAGAACTGCCATGTCCTCCTGGTCCGCGTCCCCGCTGACCAGGCCTAACCCTTCCCTTTTCGTGCACATCAGTCACCCCTATGGAAGGCCCAAGGTACCCCCCTGGGCAGGGTGCAGTGTATGTGAAAGGTAGAGCATGTACTAGTGCAGGTACCATGCTCTGGTAGTGAATTACAGCCATTTTCGTTTTTCACTATTGTAAGGCTATCTTGCTCCATAGGTTAACATGGGGGATGCTGGCTACAGTGGTTAACAGCATTTCTTCCCATAGGAACAAGATAGGACATAAGTATCTAGTATCCCTGAACTCAGAATTTATTAATACATCTTTTAGGAAAGGTGGTTTTTAAATCCTGTGTTTGAGAACAGCACTTTTAGAAAGTTGCTGTTCTCTTGTCTGACCCTTCTGTGTGCCTGGGCCTGTTTGTGTATTGACTGTCTGGTTTGTGAGTGACAGGGGCTGGGGAATTCCCCCAGAGGCTGGATGAGTCAGCACTAGGCTGAGTGGAGCAATTGCTACCTGAGTGGTGGGAGGGGTTAGCACCTGGGCTGAATAGGGCTGTGCCTGCCTGCCACAATGCTGGCTCCACCTCCTGCTGGGCGGCTGAGGACTCTGCCCCTCGCTCTGAAAGGAAAGCTGCAGCCAGCAAAACAAAGTGCTCAGGATCCTCCCAGAACTGGTTCAGACCGGGCTCAGGGCCCACATGCACTGAGAGAACAAAGACTTTAGGGGTATAAGTACAGGACCCCTGACAACAGAAAATTAGATCATCCTGGAAATCAAGAAGGAACCTCTGCCAAGGAGAAAGCTGACTCTGAAGAAGGAAGACTGTCCTGCTGTTGCTCTGCTGGACTGACCTGCTGTTGCTTTGCTGCCAAGGAGAGGGGAAGGACTTTGCTGTGAGCTGTGTCCCCTGTCTTGTAAGGAATCTCCAAGGGCCTGAGAAGAGCTGGCTCCCTGTTTCCGAAGTCCCAGGAACAAAAGGACTTCACCCCCAGTCTCCCTGAACTCTGCTGAGAGAGTTCTGTCCTTCGTAGAGTGCTTGATCCAGTTGTGGGGCCTCTAGAAGTTGAACCTGAGCTGGGAAGCTTGAGACTAAGCTGAGAAACTTGTGAATCTGAAAAGTGTCGCATCGCTCGCTTGCGGAGCGCATCCCCGCGAGAAATTTCCCGCCGCCACGAAGGTCGAGATCGGCGCAGCACCTGACATCGCTGCCGAGGCCGTCGCACCCTTCGTTTGCGGGCCGCACCAGACCGGTGCGGGAGAATCGAACATCGCTGCGAGTGTCGTCGCAGAGCCTGTCGTCTGGGTGAGAACGCCGCACCGCTTGCTTGCGGACCGCATCACGTCGCTGCAGATATCGCTGCAGAAGCATCTCACCGAGGAGCTGCGAGAGAGAGGATCACCGCTGGACCGCGCATCGACGCCCCGGAGATCGTCGCAGCCCCTACGAGATCATCGCATCGTGCCTTTGCGAGAACAGACTTCCCACGGAACCTACGCACCGGAATCTACGCAAGCTGCCTTCCTCCCCATACAGATCGGATTCGTCGCCACACGCCCGCTGCTGCAGCGGGGCTGTCGCATCGCCTCCCCAGGGTCTCAGGAGTAAAGCATCGCTTGTTTCCACCGCACCAGCTTCCTGCTTGTGGAACTTTGTTGCATCTAAAAGGTACTGTGAGTAAACGTGACGCCACTGTGAACTTTTCACGCATCTGTGGATTATTTTAACGCAACTTAAAGAACTTTGATTACAACCTGAAGAACTCATTTTTGAAACCATATCCTTGAACTGTGTATGTTGGATTTTTGCCGTTTTGGTCTTGTGTAGTTTAGAATAAATATCTTTATTTTCCTAAACTGTTGTGGAATCAGTTTGTGGTGTTTTCACTGTGTTACTGTGAGTGTTGGTACAAATACTTAACGCATTGCCTCTGGTTAGCCTAGACTGCTCAGGCCAAGCTACCTTGAGGGCGAGCAGGGGTTATCTGAGAGGGTTATCTCCTTGTCCTGACTAGAAGCAAGGGTCCCTATTTGGACATTGGTACCTACCTCTGCCAACTAGAGACCCCCAGTTCTAACAGCCACAATCAGTCACCAGATGAAACTTCACGATTCCTAGATCAAATTAACATCACAGTTTTGCATTGGGTTTAAAAAAAGAAGGGAAAAGCACAAATAAACGGAAATGAATATTGATTCAAGTCAAGTAAAATATACTTTTATTTGATTCGTTAAAAATCATAAAAGAATGGAGAACCATCATGAAACACTATACTTTAAGTGTACATTTTTAAAACGTAAAAAGGCCTACCAGTGTGTCAGTAAGTGGTAATAAGTGGAAACTATAATTATGAGTTTTGATGAAGTAAAGAAAACAGATAGTTATTGGGAGTTTAAGGTAGCGGAGGAATGTGAAGAGCATGGGCCAAGGCACAAATGGAAGCTGGCCTTGCCCTATCTTTCCTTTACCATGATTCCAAGGCTACATGCCCAAGGCAGTCACACTTTAGTAAAGTTGGTTGTTGGGGACTCTCCACCCATATTTTTCATTGACTTATGGCATTGTCCTTTGTAAATGCTGGCTTCTGATTTGTTAATAGGCTTGTAAGTCCCTCCTTAGTACCACCTAGTCTTCATTTGTAACCTCTCATGAGGACCTGCCTTTTACTTTTTTTGTTACACGGCATGTCTTTATTTAGTCTGTAAACACTATTTTTTCAATGAGTTTCTCCGACTGCAGGTACAACATGCTTTCCTGCATGCCATGAGTGCTTTCACTTTCCAAGTAGCTCGGGGCAATTGCGGCTGCTTCTTGGAAATTAAATAAGTCTCACATTTACAATAGTTTGAGCTATTGCTTTTGTAAATGCCAATGCCTTTTATTTTTGTTTTAATTATCAAAACAGATAAATAAAAAGCCTTGTCATTTACAATGCCAGTAGTTTAAACTCTCACAAATGCAAGACCTAATGCATTGCAAATGCTTGTTAACCCTTGTAACACATTAAGCACAATGAGTGATTGTGATATAGCACGCATGATTGTCATCTGAAAATCTTGGACATTAGATCGGTTTCTTAAATTTGCCTATAAAGCAGGCTTAAGACCCTTTGGGTGTTTGCTGATTGTAAATCTGTGAAAAGAGTATAAAGAAGTATAATTCTCTTATTGCAGGCCCACGCTGTAATTCTGTTTATAAAGGAGCCAACGTAAAAGTGTTCTACGGAAATAATCTGAATATTTTTCTCATAAGGTGCCTCCTACTATGCGGATCACGTTTGTGATTTTAAAAATTCACAAAGAATTCCTGGAATACTCATAAGAATCTGTAAATTTGGTGGTGGACCCGTCCATTTGTGTTTCTAGATTTGTTCTCACAGAAATTCCATCATATTTTCTGTAAACAAATCGTATTTGCAAGGATAAAATCTCATTATCTGGATTACTTGAATTAAGAATGGGATTTCACACTAACAAATGCATTTATTTGTGCATCCAAGATGAACTTAGGTGGGCCAATAGCTTTGTGAATTATGCCCAAAGCGAATAAAAGGCAAACAAATTTGTGACTGTGGATTTCAATATTTTATTACCAAGAGCTATCCTTTTCCCTTGCCCGCCAATGAAACCCACAAAGTATTATAGTTGGACAGCACTGTAGCTTTGAAATGTAAAGATAATGTTGAGCCTGTTGCAAAACCACATGCAGCAGCTGTAGCTTTTATAAATAGTACCTGTTTTGCTTTTCCGATATATATTCTTTTCTACTGGATTACATCTCATTTTCCATGAAAGATATAAGTGGCTTTTGTCACAGACTGTTTCATGACATAAACACCTACAAAGTATTTAAACTGAGCAAACAATGTTTTTTACAAGTTAAAAACGTTTATTGAAAATAATTCTCCAACATCAATTACAGTAAACGCAACATGTTTATGTGTAAAATGTTACATTTGTTCTCTTACCCATGTCAATTAGAAAACAATCAACTGTTATTCACACGTAAGTACACTTTCCCCGAAAAAAAACAGCGACTCCTTCTGTGGAAGAAAGCCATATGATATGGCCTACTGGAACAGGCCACCATGTTGATCATGCTGAACGGCAAGAAAATAAACAAGCATTGGAAATGCAATAGGTCTCGCATTAGGAAAGTTTGAGCAATTGGTATTGTAAAGGACACTTTTTTTATTTATGTGTTGGTTTTGAAAATAGCAAAAGTAATAGCTTTGTCAGTTACAATGTCAATAGTTTTAACTTTCGCAAATGTGACACCTATAGCATTTGTAATGCAATGTGTGTTGTCTTTACGTGACTTAGATGTATTGATATTGCAAATAACAATGGCTTTTAATTTTGTAAATAATTAATACTTAAATAAAATTTATTGTAATTTATAATGGCAATAGCTTAAACGTTTGTAAAATAATTTTGTGAAGATTATGTTCAGTGTATTTTATTGTGACGAAAATCCAAGAACAGTCAGAATACTGTATGAAAAATGTGGGCTTTTCTGTCCTCGTGAATAAATCCGGGGTTAAGCTCCGTACATGCTTCGGCATTGACATGCTAATTGCTTAACTGGCTGACTGTTTTTTGCGTTTAAATTGGTAAAAACAGAGACATCTTCCACAGGAATTCGCGGCTCCCGGTGACACCACCAGTTATTGTTCTTGGGGCGGGAGCCATCGAAAAATCCTTTCAAATGCGGAGAGGGCAAAAATCCCGGACTATAAGTCATAAACAACAAACAAAGAAAGCTGTTAAACATGCCTCTGTGGCTCCTGTGAGGATTAAAAAAGAGAGTTCCAGACAATTCCCCGGATAACAAAATCACTTTGGAACTGATAGGTTTAACTGCGACATAGTTTAGCCCCACATGAGACAAGGGGTGCACAGGCGGGAGTGAAGAGATAGCGGACAAAGTTGTATGTAAAACAAGCGGAAGGGATAGCAGGCTTGTTCCCCTGGTTAGGTGTTGTCGCAACAGGCCTGCATTGCTGTGGGGAGGGGGGAGGAGAAATGCGACGCGGCAGGCAGGGGAGGGGGCGGAGCGGGGGTGTGGGAGGAGGGAGAGCGGATTAAGGAGAGCGGGAGGAGGCAGCGAGTGAAAACGGAGGGCATTGCTGTGGGGAGGGGGGAATGTTAAATATCAAGATCCACTAAAGATATGCCCTGGGCTGCTATGGCCACTGCCAAACAAAACACTCTTGTTCACGCAACCATGGTGTGAAGCTGGGGAGTGCAACATCAGGATGCCAGAGAGAGACTGACAGCTCAGAACAGCTGATTGTGAGAAACCCGCGACTCACCGTCTAACTCTAACCCATGGCTCGAACGTGTCTTAATCCCCTGATATTTTTCACTCATGAAAGACAGATTTCTGTACGGGCTCCGCGCTAACGTCGCCAGGGAGTTCAACAGACACGTCAATAAAGCTGCCCTCGGGGCACACTATGACCCCACACAGCGAGGGTCTCGAATGTTGCCAGACTAGAAGAAAGGTGCACGTGGTAGGCCGGCTCGCCATCCTTTTGAAGAACTACTACGCAGCAGCGCAAGCCGGCGTGCTGCGCAGCGGTGGGGGAGGGGAAGAGTTGCTTGGCAACAGCGATGTCACTAGTGAAGCCACTGTAAAAACACTGGTTTCCAACCACGTGGAAGCACGCTCCGTATTGTCAAGCAGAGAAGCCGCGCGCACGCTTCCAGTCGCAGCAAAATTCACTAATAGTTATCACGGACGGTCGCGATACAACGGCAGAGTCGGAGGAGGCGCGCCAATGCGCTCCTGGTTAATGAACAACAGGTGGAGTGTGCTTGGGCTGCGGCGGTTCCAGGAATTAGTCTAGGGCAGGGGCATGTTGCAAGAGAAGCAACACGAGTACACAGCAGGAACTGGTTGCTAATTCAACTGGCCTCACTCAAGGGAGCTGCTCAATGTGATCCACATGTGTGGCAGCGCCATGACATACTAAGGACACCAAAAGAGCCGCGGCCGCTGCAAAACACAAGCCTGCTCGCTGCAGCCAGGGTATGCGCATAAGGAAGGGCGCGTTTCTGCAGTGTTTAACAAACGGAGGGAGGTATATCCGGAGAGTGGCAGCAGACGGCCAGCTAAACTATAAGTCTGCAGACAATGCACAGCTGTAGCCATAATTCCAACACGAACACCCTGTGGGTGATGTAGATTCTTCACTTTTGATCGAGTGCTCTTCTCTTCTTGGACCACATATTAGAGGGGTGAATATTACAACGCCATTGTCTCAAAATGCTGTCGATAAATTTAATGATTCGGATGATAACAATTTTTGGGATACCGACTATAATGGCAAATACGTATTTAAAAACAGATTATTCCAGTTGATGTGGTCCTCCAGAAAAACAAGAAAACAGAACAAGACGGAGGGAAGGAAGATAAGGGGAGGGGGGAGGAGAAATGCGACACGGCGGGCAGGGGAGGGGGCGGAGCGGGGAGAGGTGCGACACGGCAGGCAGGGGAGGAGAGTAGGAGGAGGAGGGGGGAGGAGAGTAGGAGGAGGAGGGGGGAGGAGAGTAGGGGAGGCACGGCCTAGCGGCCGTGAAATCAAGAAGTGAGGGGGCGGAGCTGGGGGAGGCTGTGACAGAGAGAGTAGGCAAGGCAGGCGGCTGGGGGCATGTGCACGCGCTTTTAAGCTCAATGCGCATGCGCATTGAGCTTAAATTTCTCGTGCACTGCAAGGAATCGCCACGATTCCTTGCAAGTTGGTTCAAGAGTGGATAAGCCCCCATAGTCTCGCAAGCTCGATGCGCATGCGCATCGACAGGCGAGACCTAAAAAGGATGAACCAGTTGTTCTGCAGAGGTTTGGGAGATTTTAGTCAGTGGTCACATCGTGGCCACGAGTTTCTGAGTCCTCTGGACACCTTGTGCCAACATCGCTGCGACTCTGAAGAAGCAGAACTAGCAGCAGAGCGAGACAAGCTGGAGTCAGTCATATAAAAAACAGACAGCCAATGAGTATCGCTCTGAAGAGGTGACACATAAGGACAAAGATAGGGACAAATACAGATTTTAGCCATTATGGCTCTATGCTCCTTTCTTTTTTGGTTGCTCTATTGAATATTGTGGCAGCAGTGACATGGGGTGAATCACAACCCTTTTCACAGTGCATCCTCTTTTATCTCAACTTCCCTGTAGGAGTGTTAACTAGTTTCACATGCATGTCATCTTTGGTCTGGAGACCCAGGGTCAATGTCTGACCTTGGGTTGTAGGTCGCTTCTGCTGTCGGCCCCTGGGACTGTGTTGAATTGACACAATGTTCACCACTGACTTTCAACATAATAAGAGCACACAAATTGATGCTATTGCTTCTTTTGGACCTCTTATTGATACTTGCTACTGATTGATGTCTCTAGGATTCATGGGTGGAAGGCGGATTGGTGGAGCCTGAGTTGTTAGCTCACCCTTTTAAACTTGTAATTGGTGTTAGGAGCTTTGCAGGTTTCATTTGTATGTAAGCCTGTGTTCCCTACCGCCCAGTCGCCTTCTCTATGATATTGTTTTTATTTGCCCCTTTTGTCATGGGAGGGGTCTGAAACTCCTTCATATTGGAACATATTATGATCAAAGATCGCACGTGCGATACGCACCACACCCCAGCTGGTAACCATTGCTAACTTCACCAGATGCAGTTGTAGGAAAAGCACTCTCTGATAGTTGCCAGATTTCCCTCCCGTTGCACATTACCTTTGTACTTGTCAAACTCCTCCTTCTTATCACACCCGCCCCAAAGTCCCTGATGGAGCAAACACATTTTGGTTGGTATTGGCAGGTAGTAGGTAGTACACTGTGTATACTCTTGAAGAATGTCAATAGAGTCATTCATTACATAAAACATAAAGAGACAATTACATATTTAAGGAAACAATCATCTGGCATCATTTTATTGTAGGACACATACCTTTTCCAGCCAGAAGCTTCAAAGCTGAACAAAAGATTAGGCAGAGGGCACTACACTTGCAATGAAGGGTAACCTGCTGGCTAGGTCTCTACATCCCTGCCTGCAACAGTTGAAAAGATCTGGAAGGCTGACTGAGGGCACTTCTTATTTGCCAGTGTCTTGGACATAGTGTGCTCTGGGAATGCTCCCAAAGATTAAAAACTACCTCTTTTCTCATGCCTGTCCAGAACAATTGCTGAGTGTGACCAACAGTCTTTTAAGAGCATGGGGGACTCGGATACGGCAGTGGGGTGATCCTGGCTCAGTCCGGAAGGTGTGATGCATGCCACTAAGTGGCTTTGGGTATGTTAAAGGATATATTGGATATCCACTTGATCAGGGATGTATGGCATCTTCGCAATTCCTTGGGAAAAGGACTATACATTTGTGTCCGTTTTTTCCCTGGCTCATGCACACACACAATTCTTCCTTTTGCCTTCTTCCGTCTTGTCATAATGCAGCATTCTTGAAGGCGGTACATCAGATCCCTGCCCTAACTCCTTGCATCTTGAGTTATGTCTTGTTGTAGTGCCATCCCCTATTCGACTTCACATGTAAACAAGTCACAGGAGGAGATGATGCAGCATAATTTGTTGGCATGCTTTGTCTTAGAAGAGGGATCCATGTCCTCAAACCAGACCCTGGGAGTCTCATGTCATGTAAGGGACCCGAACAAACATAAATGAGTCACCCTCTGACTTACTTTTCATGATTTGCACATGGCTGAATATGAACTTAAAATTCTCTTTATTGTGCAAGTAGAATGTGACTTGCAGTGTTTGAAATGGGAATATTATGAACAGGGGAAGAAGGTGAATAAACTCCTAGCAGCCTAAATACAACAACAGTAGGGGATGTAGACAGTACCGCCTATCTGGAATATTAAGAGACATTGACCCATCCACTTCACATACCTAGAGAGTTCTCTGACTTTTTTCATGACATTTATGGCTAAGGCCATGAACCTATTTCTCACTGTAAGGATGAGTCAATTGCTAATCAATCTGCTACCAAAAGCCCTCGGATGCACAGCAGGTAGCATCCTTAGTAGGTAGCTTTTTAAAAGTGGAGGTAGTCATGGCCATTGATGACATGAGCCATGGGAAGGATTCAGGGGATGGCGGCTTCTCTATTGGCTATTATAAGATTGTTAGAAATTGGTTTGCTGGTTGATTTGGGTGTGAGCCCTGATCAAGCGCAACCACAATCCTAGCCAGATTAAGGCAGAGGCAAACCCTAAATTAATCTTTGCTCAATCCCCTGGTAGCTTGGCACAGAGCAGTCAGTCTTAAGTTAGAGCCAATGTGTAAAGTATTTGTGCAACACCCAAACAGTAAAAGAGTGCAAACACCACACAGAAAGATCCCACACCAGGTTAGAAAAATATAGATTAATTTAATAAATGAAACAAGGCCAAAAAAACAAAAATTCAATCAGTAGAACTAGAAGTGTGAATGTTTAAAGAATAAACTGCAATATAGAGCCTAAAATCATAATGCACCAATTGCGGCTCTTTTGTCTGTGGTAAAGGTCAAAGTCTAAAGTTCAGGCTGACCGCAGTGGAGTGCGGTTCAGACACAGGTCCAGATTAGTCCCACTAAAGGTTTGCCTTCTCAGGTGTTGTGCCAAGAGTCCTGTTCACATGGAAAAGGATTGCTGGGAGCACGGAGAGCTTTGCGGCGGTGGTCAGCATGGCATAAGGAGCAGGCCATGCTTTCCAGATGAGTGGGCTAGGGCCTCGCATTGTAGTTCCGCACGGGTCATTGATGCTCGATGTGTGAAAAGTCTATCTTGTTGTGGCTCATGTTGATTGTGCATGCGAGGGCCATGGTTCAGGTGTGAACTGGCCCATTTGCTGTTACAAAGAGCCCAAAAGCTTGAATTTAGGAGCTCAAGAGTCACACCAAGAGTCTAGGACCGAGAGGCAATACCTGGGGGACATAAACTTGCAGGTTCAGGAGCTGTTGAGAGCATGAGTCACTCTAGAGTCCTGGTTTCAAGATGGAGTTGCATGTCCAGTTCTTCTTCCCCAGGTGAGGAGGTAGCAGAAAGCAGGTCAGCACAGCAAGGCAGCAGCTGCCTCAAAGTAGCAGTCCAACAGAGTGGCAATCCTTGTAGCAGCACAGCAGTCCTTCTTATCAGAGTATTCTCCAGCATTGAAGTGGTGGTGTATGAGTTCCTTCTTTTATAAAATGGTGCCCTGGTCCTGGAAGGTGGGAGAAGCTTCTAGACTATCTGTGAAGTGCATAGAATTCCCTATCACCCCTGCCCTGGCTCCAACTAGCTGAAGTTGCAATGTAGGGTTGTTAAGCCCTTTTTGTGGATACAGGACACAGCCTATTCAGGTGTAAGGCTGGGACTAGCTCCTTGCTCCCACCCTGCCAGTCATGGCCCATCCAGTCATACCTAAGCTTGAACTGTTTGCCGCAGGATAGGAGGAATACTCAAGGCCCAACTCTCAACTACATCAAGTTATGTGACCAGAGACAGACTGCATGCGCCAAATGGCTAAGGCAAGAAAATGCCAACTTTCCAAAAGTGTAATTTTCAAAAAATTAATTCCAAATACAACTTCACCAAAGTTAGGATTTTAAATTAGGATTCCAGAAACACCAAACATGAACCAGTCATTTCTTAAAATGTATCAAAGCAGCTCCAATGTTATTCTATAGGGGAGACAGGCCTTGCAGTGATCCTAAACGAATTTATTTAGGAGTTTTTCACTACCAGGAGAAGTAACACTTAAACGTACATGTCCATCTTTTTAAATACACTGAATCCTGCCTTTGGGGCTGTCAACGGCCTATCGGTATGACTTGTATGTATTATAAAGGGTGGTTTGGCCCTCGTAACAGGTTTATTTTGCGAGGTATAAATGGCAGCTTAAAACTGCACAAACAGGCTCTGCAATGGCACGCCTGAGACATGTTAAAAGGGCTACTTAAGTGGGTGGCACAATCACTGCTGCAGGCCGACTAGCAGCATCTAATTTACAGGCCCTTGGCATATATAGGGCATTTTACAAGGGGCTTATAAGTAAATTAAATATTCCAATTGGTTATAAGCCAATATTACCATGTTCTAAGCAGTGAGTACATTTACTTTAGCTCTGGTTAACAGTGGTAAAGTGTGAAAGTTGTAATGCCAGCAAACACAAGGTCCGAAAACGTGGAGGCGAAAGGCAAAAAGTTGGGGGAAAGGCCCCCCTAATGCTGACAAGTCTAACAAAGCTAAACAAACCAGTTTCGCAATTGTTGTGTATGTTGTTCCAGGACGCAGAAAGCTCATGTTATTTATGCCGGTAATTCAATCCACAAATTATTTCACTGATACCATATCCCAGTAAAGACACCCTCTAGTATGCCACCTGTAGACCCATTTCTTTGGTAAACTCTGACATTCAAATTCTGGAAAGACTCCTTACTGACAGGCTCAGCCTGTTTACAGCTTATTCCCTTCCTTATACACCCCAACCAAGTGAGATTTGTGCTGGTATATTGTTGGGGAATAATAAGAAATTCCCTCACATCTCCTCTGTCTGGATATGAGTGGCTGTGGCGATGGTGTAATCATCTCTCTCTCAATACCAAAAAGGCATTTAACCAGCTATAGTGGAGATATCTTTTTAGTTCCTAGGAGAGTTCGAGGCTGGGGAGGGTTTAACAAGAAAAATATGCTGTATATGCATGCACCCCTTGGAGGGGTTTGCTTGCAGCAGGTTTCTAACTGATGTAATTTTAGTTGGTAGGGTACTCATCAGGGCTGTCCACTGTTCCACATACTATTAAATGTGGCTCTTGAACTATTGGCGACTAGAAAACGCCACTCCTTTTGCTTGCAGTAGGTTTCTAACTGATGTAATTCTTAGTTAGTAGGGTACTCATCAGGGCTGTCCATTGTCCCACCTAATATTACATTTGGCTCTTGAACTATTGGCGGCTAGAATACACCACTCCCCTTCAGTGGCGCATACTGCCACTCAAGATATGCCTCAGAATACCTTATTGTACGATTTCAAAATCTTATTGATGCTTTCAGGACCACCCAAATCCATTTTTGTCATGTCATTAATTGAAAAAAGGTTCATGGTACTGTATTACCTGGATTATATGTGAAGGATTTATGAGACCCAGGTTCATGACCAAATCCATGCTGGGCACTCATACTTTCCGATGGCTACCATCTAACCTGCAAAACGTGTTAATCCTTATAAAAACCAACCTAAACAACATGGTGTGTCACTATAGATATTCTATTGTCAAAAACAGTACTAGACTTCTCAAAATTGTCAAATCTTATCCATCTGGGGTAGGGCCCAAGCTATGAAGATGACCATAGCACAGAGATTTAACGGTGTTTTTGCAAAGTTGCCCCTATGTATTCTGAACACTACCATGTCTGAAATTGTCTCTTCTGTTAGGAAATTCATTTGAAGTGCAGTCTTGCTGGGGCTCAAACCTTAAAAACCTCATGCAACACAGTGAGAGCAATCTAGGATTGCTCCCAGCTATCTTTCTGTTTACCCCTGTCAAAACTATTTCAAAATATGGGGTCAATGTAGAGGTATAGTCTCTGACTACAATGCAACATTGCTGATGCGTTTAACCCTGGCGGCTGTCAGTCTCAAATGGCAGGAAATTCTATATGGGGACATTGAATGGTGGGACATCTCACTGTTCCATGGCAAGGGCCTGCTGGAGGTACAACTTGAATACAGTCTTACATGAACTGCATTAGTTCCATCAAAGGTTACAACAGACTCACATGAGCCTGATTTAAACTATTGGAGATGTGGCAAGGTGGACAGTGATATTCTTCACATACTACAGAGTTGCACCACCAATGGGACCTACTGAGCTTCTGTTTGAGTGTGGATGGAATACTCCAGTGTACTACATTTTACACCACCCATATCTCTGGTCGTGCTACACAGTTTGAGGGATGTGGCCAGAACTACAAAGCATTTGAAATGATGATTTGCAACTGCAATGTTTTCTGATAAAATGTTTATCCGTAGGCTCTGGAAGTTTTAGTCGAGCCCCTCGTAATTCGATTGGTTTAAGGAAATTATGAAAATTGCAGAATGTGAGATGATAATTTGCAACCTTAGCAACCAAATGTTCCTCTTTGAGAAATCTTGTGAAAATATGTTGGAAATTACAATATGTGTTTCAGCCATTGGGATGCTCCCCCCTCCTTGACACCCTATTATCCTCTGGATAAACTTGAGGGATATGCTTGACCGTCTTATCTGGCTTACCTGGATACTTCTACATTCACCACTCCACCACATTACCCACATTTGCAGCTGTGGAAGTAGGTTACTGCCAGTGTCACATCCACACGGTTAATCGTCCTGTCTTAATTTGGCTGCACTTTCACTTTTAACTGTCCCAAATTAAGCAAAGCCTTCCAGGTTGCCTGGGTGAGACTCCGTGCTACCCAGACAAACTCATTCTCTCACCTGTTATCTCTCATCCACTCCCTCTCTTTTTAGCAGTGGAACTAGAACAAGATCCCAGTGCAGAAGATCAGGATTCTTCTATCTGCTTCGGCACAACAACAATGTCCTGGAAACCATCTTGAACTTCAATGTCTGGATCACCACCTAAGCAGATACCCTGGCTCCTCTTAAAGCCAACAACGTCACAAGTACTAGACCATAAAAAAGCTAGTACACAGAAGAGCTCAGGCTCACCAAACACCACCATAAGCAACTTGAGCGCAGATAGAAGCAAAGCCAGAATGACACTGACAAAAGTACCTACAAATCCATGATTAGACATTACTGTCAGCAAATCAGAGCCACCAAATGCACTGTGCTCACTGACTGCATAGAAAGCAGAACCAACAACTGCAAGGACATCTTTGCCATAATGAAAGACTTCACCTCTCCAGCAGCAAGCTTCACCAACAAAACCACCTCTCAAGACCTATACACTCAGCTGTCAATATTCTTCAGCAACAATATCACTAGCATCTACAAAAACGCACCCTTCCACTCGTGCAGCCCATCTCTCGAACCATCCTGACCCGCCATCACCACTCAAGAAACAGCAATGACAATGACTTTCATACACTCCAGAGCCCACTAGGACCCTTGCCCTCACCTCATCTTCGTCGAAGGACTGGACCCTATCAGCGCAGCCCTCTATCAAATCCTGAATTACTCAATAATCACAGCCATCTACCCGGAAATGATGAATCACACCACAGTATGCCCCCTCCTCAAGAAGTCCTCAGCAGACCCAAAGATGCTAGCCAACTACTAGCTGATCTACCGTACTCAGCACGAATAATGAAAAATATATAAACAAATGCAAAGCCACCCACCTCACTGACAACCACCTCCTTGACACATCTCAATCTGGATTCATGCCCAGCCACAGTAGAGACCGCTCTCATCGCAACACAGATAAAATCTGGATGATCATGAACATGAGGCGACACCACCGCAAACCTCATTCTACTAGATCTTTGTGCAGTATTTGACACTGTCTCCCACCCCATCCTTGTCCAACAACTGCACGAAGCAGGCATACAAGGTCCCAAACTGTGCTGGATTTGTTCCTTCCGGACAGGCCACAACCACTTGTGGACAGTCTAACCCCCCTTCACCTTGATGCCATCAACCTCCTCTGCGTAGTTCCACAAGGATCTTCATGACCTCACTCACCAGCATGATCCATACCCATGAATCAATATCATATCCTATGTTGACAACACCCAGCTCATACTCTCCCTCTTGACAAGATGCCAAACTCCCAGACTAATTTCTTTGCCTGAATGACAAAAGCTACCAGATGGATGAAAACCAGGTGCCTTGAGCTCAACACAGACAATATGGAAGTAGTAATCTTTAGTAAAGGCACCATGCTCTGGGACTACATCTGATGGCCTGCTGAAATCAGACCCACACCGCTCCTGGCAACCCACGCAAACAACCTCAGAATAGTAACTGACAAGCAACTTACCATGACCGGCCATATGAAAGCAGACTCGGTTTCCTGCTTCCACCCACTCAAGATGCTCAAGAATATCTTCAAATGGTTCCCTCACCAACACTCGCAGAACCTCCACCCAAGCCCCCATCACCAGCGAGTTTGACTGCAGCAACATTCTCTGTGCTGGAATCAACTGGCCGGAAGACCCCAGACCATACAAAATTTAGCGGCCTGGCTAACCCTCAACCTCCCACCCCACACTCATATCACCCAGCACTACCGAGAGTTCCACTGGCTCCCAATCCACAAACAGACACTCTTCAAACTACTCGCACACACATACACAGCCTTACACAATATTGCCACCCATACCTACCCTAAACCCTTCAAAACCACTTACCACCCAAAAACCCATACCTATCCTAACCCTTACAGATTTCCTTGCCACCCAAAAACCCATACCCTCCATAATCCCTAAAAAATCCCTTGCCACCTAAATACCTAAACCCTAGAAATTACCATGCCCCCCAAAGACCCATACACCCGAAAATTACCCTTACCACCCAAAAACCTATACCCACCCTAAATCCTAAAATGACCCTTGTCACCCAAAAACCCATACCCGCCCTGAATCCTAAAAGGCCCCATGCCACCCAAAAATCGATACCCACTCTAAACCCAAAAAATGTCTTTGCCACCCAAAACTCTTTACCCACTCTAAACACTAAAATTACACTTGCCACCCAAAACCCCTTATCCACGATAAACCCTTATAAATGTCCACTCTAAACACTTAAAAAAAAAAACTTCCCCAAATATATATATTAGGGGAAACTTCCCTAATATATGTTTTTTTAATGATATATATATGTTAGAAATGGGATTTCTGGTTGGCTAGGGCTGGCTCCTCAGCCAGGCAGAAATCACCTCTCTAGTCAGGGAAAGGGAGTTACACACTGAAGATAACCCCTGCTCACCCCCTTGGTTGCTTGGCACGAGCAGTCAGGCTTATCCCAGAGGCAATACGAAAGCGTCTGTGCAAAACACTGACAAAGCAGCAAAACACTAGGCACACCACAAAAGAAACTCCACACTAGTTATATCAAAAATAGCCTTTGTATTGTCCATAAAACACATTAGAATGCAATCACATATATATATATATATACACTGTGCCACATCGCACTTGGTATCACTTTACAGGGATTATGTACACTCACAGGGCTAATCAGGCCTTTGTCATAACATCACAATGTGCAGTTAGTGAAAAATCCCAGCAACTACTGGTGAGGGCCCACTTAGCATAAGTACATCATGCATACGCATTATCCACAATGCGCCATAGTAACCACCTGTAGTGGGCACATATTAGAAATAATGAGCAACAATAGCTATGCCCTATGGGACACCACATACATGTACGCCTCAGGGCATAACCGACACAGTATGGCACACCATTAAATCAGGCAGTAGGTGTAAACATCAGCATAGCAGAGCCAACAGAGGCATATCACTATAAACAGCTGTGGCAGGGACAAACGATTGTCACGGCTAGGCACGAACTCTGAGACCACTGTGCCCCCTGAAGGGGATTCGTCTATTAAAACCCCCCTCTTGTCTTCACAGCCACCGGTATGGGGACAAACAGCAGAGCAGGACTATATACCTGGCGAAGAGGAAGACGACGGCCCCTTTAACGGGGCCGGCCTGGGAGAGTGGGCGGAGTCACGATCTCCTTCAAGACCCGAGGACGAGATTGCACAGGTGTGTTTTATCACCGGAGGCGTTGGAGGTATCGGAGAGCGGAGGACGGAGGCGAGTGTGGAGTTTGAGAGAGAGGCAGAGGACGGAGGAGTTGAGGAACGATTGGAGACCGGAGCAACATCAGCGGAGACTCGGAGGGAGAGTGGAGACCCGTCGGCGGCGTGGGAGCCAGGAGGCCATCGGCACCACGAGCCACCCAGCCGCATGCCTGGAGGTGTGTGGCTACACCAGGTACACAGCCGTATAGCGGGTTGGGTCGGGAAGAAGGGAGGATCCGTAACCTGACCTGGGTTCCTTCTCAAGTGTTCCCCCCCCATCACGTACAGCATCCCTAACAGCGCTGTGTTCACTCACTGTGGTGTTACCTCACTCCTTTTCCCCTGCACGTTTACGAGCACAGCAAGTTCAGACCTGACACTTGGTTATTTTTCCTTTTCCTTTTGAGCACGCCGTCGGAGAGAGAAAGAGATCTTACAGCCCACATCTCCCGTCACCACGGAGACTGCTGAGGACAGAGCAAGGATCGGACTGGATTCGGAGAAGGAAGAAGAGGAAACCCGTAGAAGAGGAAGGAGGGAGAGAAGCCGGTCGCCACTATGCGTCCTCTCCAGGAGAACATGTACTGATCTATCTTTGACTCAAATAAATCCCACCTTAACTAAGTCACGTCTCTTGCCCTTTTCTGCCACCCGCGTTACAGTGGTGGAGAATGCAGGCAACCCTCCCATCTGTACAGAAAAGTTGGATGAATTAATACAGCAACTCGTAAGGGGCAAGAATGACTTGACTGGGTGATGGAGCAACAACTACAATCCGCCCAAGCAGACAGGGAGATCATGAAGGAAGCAATGACCTCCAAGGCCGCAGATCCGCCATTAAGCGGGACTCGTGACAGGGGTAGCGAGGAGAGAGGAATACCGCATGGGACAGCAGGGGTCTCCCTACAAAAGTATCAGCCGGGGAAGGACCCCGATTCCTTTATGTTGATTTTCGAGCGAGCAGCCAGGGCTTGCGGATGGCCCGTGGCCAAGTGGCCCTTCTTTTTGGCTCCTCTTTTGGTGGGTGAGGCTCAGGCGGCCTATCAAGTGGCCAATCCAACCGGAGACACGCCATACCCAGATGTCAAAAGGATTATTTTGGACCATTTAGGCCTGGATGCCGAGGCCTATAGGCAAAGGTTCAGGAAAGAGAGGGGCCTACCGGGGGAAAATGCCAAAACATTGTTTGTTTGATTGAATATGGTTGCTGATAAGTGGCTTACCCCTTCGGTAATCACAAAAGAAGAGATAATGGACCATATTTACCTCGAGCAATACCTCGAAGCACTGCCGTATGCCACACAAAGGTGGCTATGCCAACACCATAAGCTGACTACCGCTCAAGCCATTGAGATGGCTGCTACCTTTTCCAGGCCTCAGCCCAAAGCCCTGTCCTGGGAACCGGAGAAGAACCCTAGAGTGGGTCCGAGGAATGAGACCACCCGCATGGGTCAGAGGAATGAGAAACGACCACCCAGACCCCCGGAGCTTCCCCGACCAAGACCCTGGAGGGCCGAACCCCCTGGACCCACGGAGCCCCAGTGCTTTGACTGCAGCAACTGGGGTCATATTGCCCGCCTTTGCCCTAGGCGAAAGGCCCCCGAAGAGCCCATGGAAGTCGGATACCTCCCGAAGACAGTCTTATATTCGGCCGAAATGGGGAACTGCTTTCGTGTGAGTGTAAGGGTAAACGGGACCTCCATTCATGCATTACTAGACTCGGGGTGTAGGCAATCAGTCATTCAATCCATACATGTTGACCAGTCACAGTACATCCCACAAGAGAGGGTTAGCATTCGCTGTGTGCACGGGGATGTGAAACAATATCGGTAACTAACATACCCATAGAGCCCCTACAAGGGAAACCACATACAGTTAGGGTAGGGGTCCTGTCATCCCTCCCGGAGGATTTGATAATAGGTACAGATAATCCCACGTTTCTTACCATGCTCAAACAGACGTTGAATCTCTCGCTCCCCAGTCCTCCCCCCCAAAAGGGTGCCATCCAGCCCCCTCTCCCGGCGTTGGTGTCCCAGGAACCCTGGATCCTGGACCGTACTTTTTGATTCGCCCAGAGCAATGATCCCACCCTGTACAACGCCTGGGAGAGCGCACATAGGGACCAGGATCAGGACCCCCCAGGTTCCCGAGGTTCATCATAAAAAAGGAGCTTCTCTACAGACAAGCCTGGAAGGAGGACCCCGATCAGCTGCGCGTACCCGTCCCCTTCAGAGATCAAGTGTTGTTCTTTTCACATGCTCATCTGGTGGCAGGCCACACCGGTACAGAGAAGACCACACAGAACATTCTACGCCATTTATATTGGCCAGGGATCTATAAAGACACCATGACCTACTGCCAGAAGTGCGAAATCTGCCAGAAAAAGAATATGGTCCGACCCCCGGCGGTGCCTCTACAGGCCCTCCCCATTATTGGGTCGCCGTTCGAGAGAGTGGGGATGGACCTCATTGGTCCTCTACCGAAAACCCGGAAAGGGTTTCAACACGTCTTGGTTATTGTCGATTATGCGACTAGATTCCCAGAGGCTTTCCCTTTAACCGCAGCAACCACCAAACAAGTGGCCGATAAAATGCTGGAACTCTTTTCCCGTGTGAGGTTCCCGAAAGAAATACTGACGGACCAGGGGACCCCATTCGTCTCACGAATGATGAAAGAAGTATGCCAGATCTTGAACATTCATCAAATCCGAACCGCGGTCTACCATCCCCAGACGGACGGGCTGGTTGAGCGCTATAACCGAACGTTAAAAACTACACTCAGGAAAATGTTGGAGGTGAGCGGGGCAGAATGGGGCCAGCTGTTGCCCTTGGCCTTATATGCCATCAGAAGTCAGAAGCAGAGCGGCTTGGGCCTCTCTTCCTTTGAGCTATTGTACGGCCGACAACCACACTCCCTGCTTGAAATAACTCGGGAAGCATGGGAACAGGACTACAAGACGAGACAGTACAAACCCTGGAGTACGCACAGAGCCTAAAAGCCAAACTTGGCAAACTCCGTGATTTGGCCTATACAAACCTGGAGAGAAGCCAGACCCGACAAAAGAGCGTCTACAACAAAGGAAAAAAATGGAGGCGGTTGGCTGTAGATGATTGGGCATTGGTCCTACTCCCCTCATCAACTCAAAAATTCAAAGCCGAGTGGGTCGGCCCATACCAAGTGATAGCAACGATTGGAAATACCAGTTATAAACTGAAGATTGGACCCAGGAAGACACAGGTCTATTACATAAATATGTTAAATAAATTGCTTGGACCACCACCTGAGGCGGTGCATCTGGCAAGCCCCTGTCATGAAACGCTTCCGGAATCCACCGTCTCCCAGATTGTCATAAATTAAGAACTATCACAGAGGGAGAGCTAAAGCTTACAGGCTGTGCTGAGTAAGCATGCCGCATTGTTTTCAGACCTGCCAGGGAAGACGGACCTACCCGAACACCAGATCAACACTCCTCCGGGCAAGACAGTCAAGATAAGACCGTATTGCATACCAGAAGCAAGGAGAAAGGATATACAAAAGGAGGTACAGGAGATGCTGAAAATCGGGGTCATACAACCTTCGAGAAGCAACTGGTCCAGCCCCATCGTGATGATCCCAAAACCAGACGGGTCTCGACGGTTCTGCATGGACTTCCGCGCACTGAACGAGATATCCACGTTTGATGCATACCCCATACCGAGAATCGATGAACTCATCGAGAAGTTGGGCGAGGCTAAATACATCTCGACACTGGACCTAACTAAGGGGTACTGGCAGGTACCCCTTAGGGAGAAAGACCACAGGAAGACCGCCTTTTCTACGGCCGACGGACAGTACAAGTTCACCGTCCTCCCCTTTGGCATGCACGGGGCCCCCGCTACGTTTCAGCGGCTGATGAACGCCATCCTAAAAGATATGACTGGATTTACCTCGGCCTATTTGGACGATATCGTCATCTACAGCAGCGACTGGAATACTCACCTGGAGCACCTACAGGTGTTTGTGACCTTGGAAAAAGCAGGATTGAAAGTGAATGCCAAAAAGTCTCGCCTGGCCTATCAAAAAGTAAAGTACTTAGGGTATGTCTTGGGACATGGGTTGATCGAACCACAGATTGAGAAAGTGAGAGCAATCGCGGACACGCCTTTTCCCAATACCAAACGCGAAATGAGGGCATTCCTGGGACTGATAGGATACTATCGTAGATTCATTTCCCAATTCGCACAGTTAGCCGCCCCTCTCACGGACACCTTGAGACAGCAGGTTAAGCAGTCTGTGTTAAACACCCCTAGCTCAGAAATGCAAGACGCTTTCCATACCCTGAAGCGCCTTATCACCTCTACTCCTGTGCTGTCCTCACCCGACTTCTCCTCACCATTTGCATTATACACTGACACATCGGACTATGGCATAGGGGCAGTGCTATCCCAAACCCAGGCTGACGGCCTTGACCATCCCATATTGTACATCAGTCGGAAGCTATTTCCCCGAGAGCTCAAGTACCCGACCATAGAAAAAGAATGTCTGGCCATAAAATGGGCGGTGGAGAAATTGGCCTACTACCTGGAGGGCCACCCGTTTACCCTCTACACTGATCATGCTCCCCTGTTATGGATGGCCCGGTCCAAATCTAACAACGCCAGGGTCATGAGGTGGTTCCTTGCGCTACAGCTCTGTTCCTTCAACGTGTGCCATCGGAAAGGCGTTGAGAACACAGGGGCGGTCTTCTTGTCCCGACATCCACTCCCCGAACGGAAGTGTCCAGGGGGGTGGTGTGTGGCAGGGACGAACGATTGTCTTGGCTAGGCACGAACTCTGAGACCACTGTGCCCCCTGAAGGGGATTCGTCTATTAAAACCCCCCTCTTGTCTTCACAGCCACAGGTATGGGGACACACAGCAGAGCAGGACTATATACCTGGCGAAGAGGAAGACGACGGACCCTTTAACTGGGCCGGCCTGGGAGAGTGGGCGGAGACACGATCTCCTTCAAGACCCGAGGAAGAGATTGCACAGGTGTGTTTTATCACCGGAGGCGTTGGAGGTATCGGAGAACGGAGGACGGAGGCGAGTGTAGAGTTTGAGAGCGAGGCAGAGGACGGAGGAGTTGAGGAACGATTGGAGACCGGAGCAACATCAGCGGAGACTCGGAGGGAGAGTGGAGACCCGTCGGCGGCGCGGGAGCCAGGAGGCCATCGGCACCACGAGCCGCCCAGCCGCACGCCTGGGGGTGTGTGGCTACACCGAGTACGCAGCCGTATAGCGGGTTGGGTCGGGAAGAAGGGAGGATCCGTAACCTGACCTGGGTTCCTTCTCAAGTGTTCCCCCCTCCCATCATGTACAGCATCCCTCACAGTGCTGTGTTCACTCACTGGTGGTGTTACCTCACTCCTTTTCCCCTGCACGTTTACGAGCACAGCAAGTTCAGAACTGACACTTGGTTCTTTGTCCTTTTCCTTTTGAGCACGACGTCGGATCGAGAGAGAGATCTTACAGCCCGCATCTCCCGTCACCACGGAGACTGCTGAGGGCAGAGCAAGGAGCGGACTGGATTCGGAGTAGGAAGAAGAGGAAACCCGTAGAAGAGGAAGGAGGGAGAGAAGCCGGTCGCCACTACGCGTCCTCTCCAGGAGAACATGTACTGATCTATCTTTGACTCAAATAAATCCAACCTTAACTAAGTCACGTCTCTTGCCCTTTTCTGCCACCCGCGTTACAACAGCATAAAGGGCTACACCTGCACTGCTATTCTATGGTATATGGTGCCCCTGTTCCCTCCACATAGGCTCTTGGGCCGCATGCCCACTTACAACAGGGAATATGGTAAATTTTATCTAACACAGGCACTCGGGTGCCAGTAAATGGTGGCCCCTTGGGACCGACCAGGCGGCAGGAAATGCAGGCAGGAAATGCAGCCATTAGGCACTCACCCAAGGTAGGCCACCACTGCAGGCAGGGGGGTGCACACAATGCAGCATGGGCACATGCAGTGAGACTCAAGGCGACTGCACGCTGCAGAGAACTTCCGCCCTTCAGGAAGCAGGAAGCCTTGTATCCCCGCACCTTGTAGGGGAGGAACTATGACCCTTCGAGGCGGGCAGCGGGCATTCAGTGCAGCTGCACACCACAGGGAACTTCAGCCCTTCATGCTATTGGCAGCTTCGTATCCCCTGCAATCTGTAGGGACAGGTCTAAAACTCTCTGAGGTGGGCCACAGCCTTGGTGTATGCTCCGGTACCCAGGATACGTCTTCACTGGGGAACAGGAAGTCACCATGGCAGTGCGGAGTGGAGGCTGAGAGCGAAGCGCTGCATTCATTCCCTCCGCCGTCGCAGGGATCAGCACCTGATCACTCTGCCACCTGTGACATGCCTAACAGGTGCCGGCCACCAGGGTATTGCTCTCGGCCAGTGAATGCGCTCACCGTGCGCTTTACGGTATAATGCACCCCCACCGCGGTTTCTGCAAACAAAGCACAGTGCTCTTTGGGCGCTTCTCATATTTGGCAGGACGTGGAGCAGCACTTCACCAATCGCTATAGTTGCAGGGGCTAGTGCAGCATGCAGCACTCAACACACGCTGGGCCCCCTGGAAGAACACTGGTAGGGCCATCACAAGCCAGGTAGCAGGCCAGCACACAGAGTCCTGGGGCCTTGGTGCAGCCCCTCCAGCAGATCAGCACACAAAAGAGAGTCCCTGTGGTGGCTTCTGTTCCAAGTCCTTCCAAGCACAGTTCCAAGCAAGCTCCCAACAGCACCTCGGGTAGAGCTGGGGCCTGGCAGGCCAGCTCATAGGGCCCTCCAGCAGAGGGGCAGTCTTTTGTGGTATTTCCCCCTGGCACCCAGCAGTCCTTCAGCAACCAAATAACAAAAAGCACAATCTTACAGGGGGTCACAGCCCCAATACTTATACCCTCTCTGTCCTTTGTTCTAGCCCTCGCCCAGGGCTCTGTACCCAGTCCAAACCAGTTTTGGGGGCATTCAAACATTTCTCTAAAGGTGCATGACCACCTTCTTTGTCAGTGTAGGTCCTGGTCGGAGAGGGGCGGAGCCAGCATTGTGTGAGGCAGACCCTGTCCTATTAAGGCCCAGGTGCTACTACTCCCACCACTCCACATGCAGGTGGGCCTATTCAGCCTAGCGCTGACTCACCCAGCCCCTCTGGAGCCACTGCACCTCCCCAGTCCACTCCAGAGCCAGACATGCAATACACATCGGGCAGGCATAAAGACACATAGCACACAGAAATGCCCACTTCTAAAAGTGTCATTTCTAAAATAGTGATAATAAATCTGCACACACGATTACACAGCATTTGTTACCACTATTCCAAACATATCAAACTTGATCACGCTACTCCTCTCGTATCAGGAATCACCACTGAACCACTTATCAGGGAATCCCCAAAGCATTCCTATGAGAAGGCAGCCCCACAGTAGTGAGGAACCAAAATGGCTGTTTGTCACTACCAGGACATGCCACACAGTTAAGGTACATGTCTTACCTTTTACCTACAGCGCACCCTGCCCATAGGGCTAGCTAGGGTCTACCTTAGGGGTGACTAGTATATGTGGTAAAAGGGGAGTCACAGATGCGACAACCACTTTATGTGCCACGTCACAGCAGAGGTAAACTGCGCCTGCAGGCCCTGCAATGGCAGAGGTCTGAGACAGGTTTGAAAGGCTACTATGGTGGGTGGCGCAATCAGCGCTGCAAGCACACCAGTAGCATTTAATTTACTGGCCCACGGGATATGAGATACCACTTGACTGGAAACTAATGGGTAAAATAAATACGCCAAACAGGTGTAGACCAATCCCACCAGGTTTTACCATTGAGAGCACATGCACTTTACAATGGACAGCAGGGTATACCTTTGTAAACGGAGCTTGCCCAGCAGATTGGAGACGTGCTTCCTGGCGCTTTAGGCATCAGGGCTGATACCAGCGAGGACTCCCGCTGCGCGGATCTCCGCGGGTGCTGATTGCAAGGAGGGGCTTGTGTGAGGTAACCTGCAGGGCTGCGAGCTGGGAGCAGGGACTCCGTGGACCAGGAGTCCCTGCGAGGGCCTGATCTACGCCAGCTGGCCGGCTCTCCCTGCCGGCCCCGCCCCCACCCGCCCACGGAGCTGAAATAGAGGTCTGAAAGAAGCCTCAGCGGGATACCTTTGTAAACGGAGCTTGCCCAGCAGATTGGAGACGTGCTTCCTGGCCCTTTAGGCATCAGGGCTGATACCAGCGAGGACTCCCGCCACGACTTGCCAGAACCGCTTCGCGGGTCCCGCTGCGCGGATCTCCGCGGGTGCTGATTGCAAGGAGGGGCTTGTGTGAGGTAACCGGCAGGGCTGCAAACTGGGAACAGGGACTCCATGGACCAGGAGTCCCTGCGAGGGCCTGATCTACGCCAGCTGGCCGGCTCTCCCTGCCGGCCCCGCCCCCACCCGCCCACGGAGCTGAAATAGAGGTCTGAAAGAAGCCTCAGCGGGATACCTTTGTAAACGGAGCTTGCCCAGCAGATTGGAGACGTGCTTCCTGGCCCTTTAGGCATCAGGGCTGATACCAGCGAGGACTCCCGCCACGACTTGCCGGACCCGCTTCGCGGGTCCCGCTGCGTGGATCTCCGCGGGTGCTGATTGCAAGGAGGGGCTTGTGTGAGGTAACCGGCAGGGCTGCGAGCTGGGAGCTGGGAGCAGGGACTCCGTGGACCAGGAGTCCCTGCGAGGGCCTGATCTACGCCAGCTGGCCGGCTCTCCCTGCCGGCCCCGCCCCCACCCGCCCACGGAGCTGAAATAGAGGTCTGAAAGAAGCCTCAGCGGGATACCTTTGTAAACGGAGCTTGCCCAGCAGATTGGAGACGTGCTTCCTGGCCCTTTAGGCATCAGGGCTGATACCAGCGAGGACTCCCCCCACAACTTGCCGGACCCGCTTCGCGGGCCCCGCTGCGCGGATCTCCGCGGGTGCTGATTGCAAGGAGGGGTTAGATTTAGCCATGGCAAAGCGTTCGTCTTTAGGACATATTGCACAAGCCTGTACTCCTAATAATCTATCTGCTCCAAACACACTTGTAATGGTACACAAGGATGGGGGCTGTAATGTGCCAGGCCCCCAGGAAGGCCTGGAGGCAACCCCTAACCTCTCCTTATTGGTGGATAGCGGCTTGGCTGCTAACGAGACTGAAAACATAACTACAGTTAGTACCTTAAATGAAAGGGGCAGGAAAGAGGGGGCAATCCCTAAACAAAAGAGTAATAAACAAAAGTCCATTAAATCTACCACTCGAAAAGGGAAAAAAGCCCAGAATGGTAAGAATCACGATCCAATTCAGCCGGATCCGATGTCCTTGAATGTGAGCACCAATTTAGTTGTTCATACTCATACTAATGACATCACGGGTGGGCCACAGGCAAACGTGGGCTTAACATTAAGTTTACCAGACGAAACTGTCTTAGATAGTAGCTTGGAGGGAATTATGGAACTAAGCGGGGAAGTTGACAATCAAGCCAGAGTGAGTGAGGACAGTAGTAGCCTAATCATGGTTAATAACAACATTTTTGAAATGCTAAAAATCCTCTTAGAACCGATTGAGGTTAGGTTACGCTGTTTGGAATCTATATTGAATAATATTCATAAAGATATTAGTGCCCCTAGCTTTAATTTGAACAATAAAGTTCCACAAAAAAAAACGATTACGAATAGGCCACCCATAGCTGCTAAAAGCGTCCCCATTACTAATCTACCTCCAAAACCCACCACTAATCTACCTCCAAAACCCATACCAACACCTAAAAATCCAACCACAATTGACAAAGTAGCGCCACTCACACAAACTCCCAAATTACAACAGGATAAAGATAATTTAGAAAAAAGGGAGTTGCGTAGAAACATACACCTACCCCCAGAAGCAGCACCATATGTTGTGGTTCTCACCGGAGTCCCTCAACCGGATGCCAAATCAAATGAAAATAATGGGGGACTTGTAAATAAAACAATACATTGGTTGAATGATAACTACCCTCTCCCCCCAGCCATCAAAAGTAATATTCTGATGGTTGAAAGGGCTCCATGGGTTGGGTATAATAAAAAAAGGACACACGGTGAGTGCGTGGTGATAACATTTGAGAACCCACGCACTGCTGAATTTATCACAACGAGGCCCCCAAGAAATCATGGTCTGTCCATTGTGGCTAGGGCATTATCTTACTTCTACCCTGAGGGTGAACATCCGGATAATAGGTGGAGTTGGACCAGGGACAATCGACACCAAGGCGGTAACAATGGTCAGGCCTTTGAAAACAACTACCATAACACACCGTGGAATGGGAGGTATGATGATGGTTGGAATGTAGTGAAACATAGAGGGAGGCCTCCTTATTTTCGCCCACAAGGTTATGACCCAGGATGGCTAGGCAATCCGCAATTTCCTCTGATCTTTCCGTGTTATAACCGGTTTGATTGTTTGGAAGCGGTGGATTGACTCCCCAAGATCAAGGAAGATGCTCTGATGACAAATAAACCTGTGGACCTGGGTTTGATAAACCTTTCGGGGTGTGAAGAAACTCTAGAAAGACGAGTGGGGGATGAGACTATTCAAGGGAGCCAGGTCAGACAAGCTGGTGTCATTGCAGACATTTTACCCGCAGAAGAAGATTATTGCAAGGTGGTCTTTTGGAACGTGGCAGGGTTAAAGCAGAAGATTTCCAATCCATCCTGGGATGATGCCATTACTGACGTGGGTATACTAGCCCTTCAAGAAACTTGGGCCACCACGCCGATACATCTTAATGGCTATAAAACTTACTTTACCCCTGCGGTGGGAGGAGTACACGGAAGACCCAAGGGAGGGCTGACTGTATATGTATCCAATCTCCTAGTTTACGATAAAATCTCTTTTTCCCCTGGATCCAGTTACTATCAAAAAATAGTGATAGACACAAGGAAGGGTCCAAAGATGGTTCTTTTTAACTTTTACAATAACTGTCTAGGCAGCATGATTAAGGATGTACTTGCTACTCTAACTTTAGATATGCAGTACGAACTTGATATGAGTAAAAGGGGCGAAGTTATGTTATTATGGGGGGGTGACTTTAATTGTACTCTTTGTAAAAAGGGACAGAAGGGTATTTGCGGTTTAATGCTGGAACAAGATATTAACCTGACGCATTTTGAACATACCCTATTAGGTGATTTATTAAACGAGATGATTTTTAATTTTGATTTTGGGTTTTCAAATGAGTTAGCCCATCACACAACGACATTTGTTCCAACTTTTGTTGGGCGGGGGGCCTCATCTATCATTGATTTTAGTTTATGTACGCAAAGCTCTGCGGGTAGACTGATCAGTGCGAGTATCATGGACTTACCACTGAGCGACCACCTTCCACAGGTATTAAAAATGGAGAGCCTATTTGTCGTACCCGATAATAGAGAATGCCCCAACCAAATGGTTCAGGATGTGAAGCTGGGTACCCAAAATGGTTATAACCTAAAATGGAGTAGAGTGGTTCCGGATGATTTTCTGTTTAAAATACTGAGTAAGTGCATGAGCAGTTTTTCGATCTGTTTAGATGAATATGCGGAGAGTAGCGAAATAATAACCCATTTTAATATCATCTCTACCACAATTAAGGAAGCACTGTGGGTTGCAAGGAAAAATTCCCTAAAGTCCAATAGGAAATGGTTCGATAAAAAGTGCACTAAAGCCTTAACAAAGCTTAGACATGCAATTCATAAAAGACCACGGGATGTAATCCTAATTAGAAATGCAAGGAGGGATTATAATATAGCATTGAAGGATAGGAAGGCCTCGATAAAAAGGGAGGCATGGGACAACTTATGTGCAGCGTCACAATCAAACGATCCGGCTGCTTTTTGGAAGGTTATTAACACCCCCCTCCTATACGAACAAAAAGCACGCATGGAAATCGCCGTTTCAGAAGACGAGTGGGTGGCTCACTTTTCCTCCCTTTATAGGGTAGTGGAACCAGCCCCTGATACAGGCCAGGACGCAGTACTGCTAAATCTAGATACATCTAAAACCCTGGTTGTAACCCTTCCTGAAGTTATTGCGAGCTTGAAGGCGACTAAGGGGGGTAAGGCGGCTGGACCAGACGGCATACCAGCTGACCTCTATAAAGCTAACATCGAATTATGGGGGCCACTGCTAGTCCAGCTTTTCAATGCTGCTTTGGCAAACAGTCCAATTCCTACTTGGTTTACATCGGTCATAGTCCCAATTTTTAAGAAAGGGGACAGGCTAAGCTGTACTTGCTATAGGCCAATTTCCCTATTGGACTCTTCTATAAAAAATTTGGGGAGAGTGGTTTTAGCTAAATTGCAATGCTGGGCTGAAGATAATGGGGTGTTAAGTGACTTTCAATTTGGGTTCCAAAAGGGTTTAGGGACCATAGAGCAAGGATTGAATCTGTTCACCTTGCAACAGAAGTATATAAAGGTTAAAAAACAACGTCTATACCTCACATTTGTTGATTTATCATCAGCTTTTGACTGTGTGTCACATAATAAACTGTGGTCAATTATGGCCGAACTGGGGGTAGACAATGCTATTATATGCTTTCTGAGAGATCTATATTCCGGGGCCACCGCAAGTGTCAGATATGGGAAAAACGGTGAATGTAGTAGACAATTCGGGATTGGTCGGGGTGTGCGCCAAGGGTGCGTTCTAGCCCCCTTTTTATTTTTGTTATATATAAACGGAATGGAGAAGCACCTCGTGCAGGAGGGCAGGGACATGCCTATGGTGGGAGGAAGGCCTGTCCCTGCCCTGATGTATGCTGATGATGCTGTTTTGATGGCACGCACCCCAATGGCTTTACAAACTTTGGTCACATTTTTTAACAGTTTTATGCTTGGTTTAGATTTGAAAATCAATTGTTCTAAAACTCTGTCTATGTATTGTGGGTCAAGAACAAGCAAGCATCCGAAGCCAATTTTTATAAATTCCAATCCCCTAGAAAGGACCCCCACCTTCCCATATCTGGGGATATTGTTTCATGAAAGTGGCTCATGGACTACTGCAATTCATGCTAGATCTTTGTTATTTTCCAAAACTATTATGGCCCTAAAATGCTTTATGAAAAAATTAGGAAAAAAACCCATAAAGGAGATTTTAACTGTTTACAATGCGACTTGTTTATCTGTAGTTACCTACGGTGCAGGATTGTGGGGTTACTCAAATATTAGCTCAATTCAAACTATGGAAAATAAGTTTCTACGTCACATTCTGTCCGTGCCCGAAAGTACTGCAACGATGATATGCCATGCTGAATTGGGAGTACCTTATGTTACTGAAACTATCAAAATTCAGCCAATCCTTCTCTGGCATAGGGTTTGGACAAATAATGAATGTGTGGTTAACCGGGCTATTTTAAAGGATATCTTAGCATTGGACAATATCAGTGACTTTAAATGGATATGCTATGTCAGAAACTTTCTTGAAGAATTAAGTTGCCCCCAATACTTTGAGGATCCGCAATCTATGGCATACATATCCAGAAGAGATTTGAAAAATCTGTGTATGTCGTACCTCAGGGAAAAAAGACTTATAGAGGAGGCAAGAAAAAAGACTGTTTCTGCCCATCAGGATATTTTATGTGGCGAGAAATTACAGCCATATTTATCATTGTATATGTCCAACCATGAACGCTTCCTTTTGACCCGGTTTAGATTTAATATTGTTTTCAGGACACTATCTTTCCCTGTGATGAATTGTTGGTCGAAGGACTTATGCCTTTGTCCATGCGATGATGTATCCCCACAATCCGATATACATATACTATTTTTTTGTAAATTTTATACTTTATTCCGAAGGAAACTCATCATCCCTATCCTCAAAGATTTAAATGTACATAGATGTCGCCTAGCGTTTTTAGAGTGCCAGAAAATGGAAACTGTTTTTATGGTAGCCTCACTTGCTGAATTTTTAAAATCAGTTTTTAAGTGTCGCAAATCAATTCAAATGGAGTAATTTTATTTGTTGTACACATGTACTTAATTTTGGTGTTTTTCTTTTCTTTGTGATTTTAAAAAAATGCTTACTTGACCCCTTGTAAATTGTACCTTGCATGCTACTTTTATGGTTATTCTTCTTTTTTAACCGAATAAAGTATTTTTGAATCTTGACAGCAGGGTTAAAGTGCCCAGAGTTCTAAAACCACCAACAACAGGTCAGAAAAAATACCACAAGGATGGCAAAAAGTTCAGGGATGACCCTGCAAGAAGGGCCAAGTCCAACAATATATATTACATATTACCTACGGGCAGTTGCCAGTAGGTAGTTATAGTTAGGACCAAGTTTCCATAGAAAAACATTTTTTTTAACTTGGATATAACTTTAGCGACGTTTGCCCAATCTTCATGAAATGTTCCCCAAAAAAGTGTCAAGGTGGGGTCCATTCTTATAAAAAGTTTGCGGGTGATCCATGCGGTGGGGACTGAGTATTTGGAGCGCAAAATAGGAACCTTTAGGCACACCTACAGCCCAAACCACTGAAGGGACTTACACCAAATTTGAGATAGATGTTGGTTCAAGGAAGTGCCCTTTGCTTTTTTGGGGTAAATCTGTTCAGTTAGTTTAAAAGTATAGTGATTTTTCTGGCTGCGGATATTTTGCAGTGGTTTCATGATGATTCGAGAGTGCACGTGTCAACAGGAATGCTCTGAATGGCTGGACGCAACCTGAACAGAAAGTTGAGGCCGCTATTTTATTTATCGGGAACGGTTTACGGCGCTAAAAAGTTCGGAAAATGCTAACATAAGGGGTTAGAGTAGAGGTTCCTTGACCCCATGGTTTGAGAAATGGGACTGTTAGTGACACAAGTTATGTGTCTGAAATAGATTTTTTAAATTGTGCGCAATGTCTGTGGCAACGCTGCAACCTCCAGTGCGGCCCCCATGCACTATCGCTGGGACTATCAACGTTGTCGCGAATATTGCTGAAAATATCAAAAAAGTTTATTAGTGAATCATTAATACGCATTGATATAGAAATATTAAGATTTTGATCAATGTTCCTTTAGAGTTATTTATACAGTGAGTTATCTACTGTGATTGTTAGAATGAATTATATAGTTATAATTTTTTTATGTGTGGCTATTAAATTTCTGGTTTTGCTTTCTGCTTTTGTAACATAACTGAAGGGATCGCGATTACGGGCGTAATCGCGAGCTCCGGCCTCATCGCGAAACTAGAAAGTAGTGTTTTAGAGATGGTTGTTCTAGAGATACACAAGAAAAACATGAGTTTGAAGTGTTCAGTAATAAACTCATATTGTGTAAAATACTGTAATATGTGTGCATTTATATGTGTTTTCACTTTATGGAAAAGGCATGATTGTTACAGTTAATGACGTCATCGCAACGTCCTAAATAACCGCAAAAATGAAAAATAGGTCTTAAAGATGTTTTTTTAAAGAAACTTATTACAAAAATATGAGTTTAAACATGCTTTAAAAGAAGTATGCATACAGTGATAAGTGTAGGGCAAAGTTCAGAATGGATTTTTGACATATTTTTGGATGTGTGGGTGGTCATTGAATGCCTGCTTTTGGTTTCCTCTTTCCTGACATGTCCGGGGGGATAACGACATTGTCGCAAAGTTCCCAAAAAACTAAAACAAAAACCTTTCACTTTAAAACACCCTGTTGACGTCCTCGCGAATATAAAAACTGTAAAAAATACAAATAAATGTTCATCCACTCAAGAAAATACAAGCTTATTAAAATACTCCTTATAGAGCCATTTTAGATAGAAAATGCAATTTAAAAAACATAAAAAATTCAATAAAAATATCATAGGTTACATGGACGTTATAGTTGGGAAATAGAATTTTAACAACCTTAGAAATTCACTGAAAAAACAAAGGTTACAGTTATAATTCTAGTTATTAATTAACATTTAAAAAACCTTAGAAATTCAAGGAAAAGAACAAAGGTTACAGGAGTGTTATAGTTATGTTGACATTTCACTCATACAAAACCAGAGAAATTAGGCAGTTATAGTTTAGCAGAGACAATAAGCAGTTATAGTTAGCTGAACTAACTATAACTTGGGCCTCCACAATGCACTGCTTATGAACTCTCATATTACATCACTCATGACTTCGTCAGTGACATCACTGATAACATCTCAAATGACAGCACTGATGACCTCCCTGATGATATCATCCAAAGAATCTCTGATACACCCACTCACAACCCCATATAACCTTTAATACAAACCACTCCAACTTTCACCCGAAACAATTGACATACCCATATTAGTATTTACATACTCACTGACTGATTCATAGGTTTACATACACATACACTCAGTCACCCAAACAGCCATTCATACACCAACTAACTCACTAATACAGCCACTGACATACCTACACATACAGCCACACAGTCACTCACACACTCTGTCACCCATAGAGCTTCTCACACACCTTCTTACTCATCCATAGAGTCAATCACACATCACCTATATAGTTATACACAAACCAACTCACTTATTCATACATATACTAACACATATTTACTCACCTATATAATCACTGACAATGGCACACACTCACCCATACAGCCACCTTCACATAGTCATTTACATACTCTAATACTCAACTATACTGCCTTTCACAAATGCAGTTACTCACCCATATACCACTGCCACATCCATTCACTCACCAACACAGCCATATGCACACTCACTCACCCATACAGGCCCTCACAGACACTTTCACAAACCTATACAGCCACTTACTCACCCACTCACTCATCCATGCAGGCAGTCACACACACCCTCACCCACCCACACAGACAGTCATACATTCATACAGGTACTCAGACAACCAATCAATAACCCATACAGACACTCATGTACCTACTCACCAACCCATACAGCTACTGACACACCAACTGACAGACTGATAGAGACATTCACACAAATTAGTCACTCATCCATACATTCCCTGAGACATATATAATAACTCACTGATACAGTCAGTCATGCACCCACTAAATCATCCATACAGGCACTCATACACCCACTGAACCATCAGTACACCTCATCATCATCAGTGATCTCATCAGTGGTGTGATTTGAGATGTTATCCGTGATGTCACAGAACAAGTGATGAGTGACATAATATGTGAGGTCATAAGCAGTGCATTGCGGGGGCACCAACTGCTAGATTTCTCTGGTTTTGTACAAGTGAAATGTCAGCCAAACTATAACATTCCTGTAACCTTTGTTTTTTTCAGTGAATTTCCAAGGTATTTTAAATGCTAATTCTTAACTATAACGTCCCTGTAACCTTTGTTTTTTTGTGAATATATATATACGCCTGTCTATTCATGGGCTGGTGGGAGGAGCTGGTCCTCAGGGGGCAGTATCAGGGCACCTGCAGGGACAACATTGTATCATGGTTACGGTACATAGATGATTTGATAATAGTATGGAAAGGCAGCAAAGAGGATGCACAGACATTCATTGACAGCATAAATATCAATCATGTAAACTTGTGCTTCACATCAGATATAAGCAATAGTCAGGTCTCCTTCCTAGATGTGTTAGTCAAAATTGATAAAGACAATATTAAGACCACTCTGTTTAGAAAGGAAACTGCAGGGAATACCCTGCTACACGCAAGCAGTGCACATCCGAGTCACCTCATCCACAGCATCCCCTATGGGAAATGCTGCGGCTTCGCAGAATATGTAGCGATGAAGGGGAATTGAAAAAACACCAACAGGAAAGCAAATGTAGATTTCTGGATAGAGGCTACAGTGCTAAAACACTTGATGCGGCAATTGCTAAGTCGAGATTAAAGTCGAGGGAAGAACTTTTGGGCAATGTGGATGCCCCTATAACGGAAAGCACAGGTAACACACAAACATCTGAGGAAACACCCAGACTAATTATGACTTACAATCGTCAGCATAGGGAATTGCATAAAATAATACAGCACAATTGGCATTTAGTGAAAGATGACCCTGTAATTGGTAACAATCTCCCCGGCTATCCGGCAATAACATACAGAAAGGCTACCTCAATGGGGGATGTCTTGGTAAAGAGTAGTCCAGAATACAGGGAAAATACGGGTTGGTCCCTAGCACGCAAGGGTTTTTACAAATGCCCTAGTTGTAAGGCCTGCACATATGGAGTAAATAAAACTTCATATATGACAGCCTTTAGTCCAAAACCACAGAGCATAAAATATCACTTAACCTGTAAAAGTGAATATGTGGTCTACATATTAGAGTGTAGCTGCAATCTGAAATATGTAGGCAGTACAAAACTCCCAAGCCACAAAAGGATCTTGCAGCACATTAGGGCGATTAACAACAACGACCCAAATTACCCTGTGGCAAGGCATTTTCATGAAGTACATGGAGGAAATCCCAAAGATCTAAGGTACTTCATAATTGACACTGTCCCAATTCAGAGAAGAGGAGGGGACAGGGAAGGCATGCTTCGCCGGCTAGAAACTCATTACATATTAACACTGGATACGAAACAGCCAAAAGGTTTAAACATGAGTGAGGATTTGTACACGTTTTTAGAGTGATAATTCAGATCATCACTGTAAGATTGCACTTTATTTCTATGTGGTTATCTATCAATGAGAAAAAATGTTCCATAAACTCCAACATTCCAATGTAAAAATCTTATTAATTTTTTATGAAGATATATATATATATATATATATATATATATATATATATATATATATATATATATATATATATATATGTGTTTTTAAAGACGAGAGACACTTTTAGAGTATATATTTTTGATACTGAATGGGTTTTAAATTATTTATGGAATTTTATCGACTTAACGAATGAATTGAATGACAATAATATTGGTGTTATCAATTGTGGGAATCATTCTTAAAAAGTTGAGAGAAAAGCCTTAAATCAGTTAAACCCATGATAATTTCGTCTTTATATCCATCCCTTCATAAAGATAAAACTGTCTATAGGTTGGGGAATATGCATCATATACAAAACTATGAAAATCTGTTTAATCACTTAGGGTGTTATTATTTTGCACGATATTATTAGTATTTTTTAGTCTCATTATGGTTCACGGAGTTGCACTATGGTATTTAGTGAACGGATGTTTAAGAAAATATCAGTTGAGGTGATATAAATTCAGGGTTTGGCAAATGTAAATAATGTTGGGATAGCAAGAACTGATGGTTTAGATATGTATTTTACAAATGAAACAAAGCCCTATGGTTCTTTGCGATATTTTAGCATATAAGAAGCAAATGTATTATACATAAAATGTCTTTGGTTTACCAACAATGTACATCCTTCAACTATGTATTTCACATTTAGAATCAATCCCAACCAGTATTTTACGTATCACACATCAAAAACATGACTGTCAAGTATGTTTTCTATGTCCATTCACGCACTAGCACTTTAAAAGGAGGTGCATCACACGACACTGTTGTCATGTGATCAAGGCAGGGAGCTGCCGAAACGCGTCGTGATGATGTGGTCGCACTTTGAAAGAAAATAAAAAAGATGCACTAAATTGGGTCTACCTCGTCTTTTTGCAAGTTTTGTGGAAGAAAAGTCGTGGAGGACGAGCTTTTGCAGTATATATATTTATATATATATATATATATATATATATATATATATTTTCCCAAAGCAATTTGAAATAAAACACCGCACTCTTCTAGGTTTTGATTAAGCTTTTTAATCCATCAAAGGAACAGACTTCCTCACCTACGCGTTTCAAACAGATTACTGTTCTTGTTCACGGTAGTTACAAGTCCATTATTTGTTTTTACTATTTATACCCTCCTGCCCATGTAGCAGTTAGGATGCATTATGGGAGGGGTAGTTTTTGGTGAAAATAAACCATGTCAGGTCACTTTTACAAGTTATCAAAGTCTATTATTTGACTTATGTGATGACATATAATGGCTAAGTGCCTATGGTTTTAACACAATTAAAACCATTGCATAGCGAGTCAAGTTGTTATCTCGCTAGCTACATATATGTACGATTATTGTACAATATGAGTAATAGCTAAGTGCTAATAGTGAAAGTCAATCCATGGATTGAACGGGGACGAGGAACTTTATGTACATTTATGACTTATCCAATAGTCCAACACAATCACATGACCAGATGTATGAAGATCTCCATGTAATGATAATATATTTTTCTCACAAAGAAGTGTTTGAATCTGAAGCATAACATTTATATGAGATGTAAACTTGAAACTTGAACCAGGCGTCTTGATTCCTTTTAGTACACAATGCTCACAAGTCTGAAATGTATAGGGTTAAAACTGAGAACATATGTAAAAGTATGGAGAGAAATAACTTTTTGTTTGTTATTAACAGTGTTTATTTTAAATAATGTCAGAGTCCTGGAACAAGTTATAAGTCATTGACTTTCACTATTAGCACTTAGCTATTACTCATATTGTACAATAATCGTACATATATGCAGCTAGCGAGATAACAACTTGACTCGCTATGCAATGGTTTTAATTGTGTTAAAACCATAGGCACTTAGCCATTATATGTCATCACATAAGTGAAATAATAGACTTTGATAACTTGTAAAAGTGACCTGACATGGTTTATTTTCACCAAAAACTACCCCTCCCATAATGCATCCTAACTGCTACATGGGCAGGAGGGTATAAATAGTAAAAACAAATAATGGACTTGTAACTACCGTGAACAAGAACAGTAATCTGTTTGAAACGCGTAGGTGAGGAAGTCTGTTCCTTTGATGGATTAAAAAGCTTAATCAAAACCTAGAAGAGTGCGGTGTTTTATTTCAAATTGCTTTGGGAAAGTCTAAACGAGTCTTGTCCTTGACTCGGCACCGGCACCAGCTGAATGGTCGCTCCTCCTCCAGCAAGGGACATTTGCTTGAACATATATATATATATATATATATATATATATATATATATATATATATATATATATATATATATATATATATATATATATATATATATATATATATATATATTTATATATTTATTTATTTTTTTTTTTTTTGGGGGGTGGGCTGGTTACCATGTGCCCTCCTAAGGCTATCATGGCACTTTGATGAACAATATATATATATAGTGGTCGTTGGTGAAATTTGCATGCAATAAATTGCTAAAACGAAATACTTTGTTGGAGTGCGGTACTTTCCTAGAAGAGGAACCTTTGATGTGGCGATATATATATATATATATATATCCATACCAATATAATAAAGAGAGAGCCCAAACCTTTGAGGCGAGTAATCTCAGGAACCACAGCACCAATCACAACACCCAATACAGCGTTGGAAAGGGCAGTTGCAGCAGAAGGACATAGGCTATGCAGACGCCCACCATATACATTTAAAAGGTAAAAAGAACCGTGCCAGCAAAGTAGTCCCTTGTGGGCATGTCTGCGTTGTGATGTGGGCTTGACAAACGCTGGGGGCGTGTGGTACGTTCCGCGCTTCATGCCATGTCTCATATCATGTGCTAATCCCATCCTGCTCCCTTTAAATACCCCTGCACCCCATAATCATAACTCACCCTTACTCCTTAAAATACCCCAACAACCTTAAACACTAACCAATCTGAACCCTATAAATATACCCTGTACCCCAAAACCCAAACCTATCCTTAAACCCTAAAAATACCCCTGTACTCCAATACCCAAACCTAGCCCTGAACCCTATAAATACCCCTGTACCTCAAAACCCAAACCTACCCCTGAACCTTAAAAATACCCCTGTACCCCAAAACCCAAACTTAGCCCCGAACCCTAAAAATACCACTGTACCCCAAAACCCAAACCTACCCCCGAACCCTAAAACACCCCTGTACCCCAAAAGCCAAACCTACCCCTGGACCCTAAAAATACCCCTGTACCCCAAAACCCAAACCTAGCTCTGAACCCTAAAAATAACCCTGTACCCCAAAACCCAAACCTACCCCTGAACCCTAAAATACCCTTTTACCCCAAAACCCAAACCTAGCCCTGAACCCTAAAAATACCCCTGTACCCCAAAACCCAAACCTAGCCCTGAACCCTTAAAATACCCCTGTACCCCAAAACCCAAACCTACCCCTGAACCCTAAAAATACCCCTATACCCCAAAACCCAAACCTAGCCCTGAACCCTAAAACTACCCCTGTACCCCAAACCCATACCTATCCCTAAACCCTAAAACTACCCCTGTACCCCAAACCCATACCTATCCCTAAACCCTAAAACTACCCCTGTACCCCATAACCCAAAACTATATATGAACCCTTAAAATAACCAAACACCCCAAAACGTATACCTCAGTACCCAAAAACATATACCCTTATACCCATACTTACCTTATCCAAACATTTAAAAAAACATGCTTTTACCATTCATGCATTTACAACGAATTTCGTTCTAAATGTATGCGTGGTAAAAGCATATAAAATGTAATGCCATGCGTTATAATGGCATTGCTGAGTCATGGTACTTTCGTAATGAAAGTATGCGGAGTGATGGAATGCGGAAAGAAAGTTGCGGAATATTGGGTGTTTACCCTCCCCCCGTAAGTACATTGGTGGCACGGCGGCCCACATATCCAGCAACATTCTCATTTTTTTTCACCACCCATTTGAAAAATGCACAGGTCTCTCTCATTGATGGCCAGCACAGACATACACTTTTAGTGCATCAGCAGTGCACTGTGAATTGGAGTGTTTCACAGGCCTGTCACAGATAAGAAATGCTATCTAAACGAAATCCTACATAACAATATACTACTGGCCGGCAGCAATTCATACCCGGACAACGTCGGGACGGGCTGCTAGTAAATATATATATATATATATATATGCAGCAGAGAGTCGTCAAACATCCATCCAAAAGACGACAGCGGACCCAGAGTTTCCAAGGTGCTATAATTTTATTTTGCTAGTCCCCGCACCTCCGCCATATATATATATAGATTTATATATGAATATTACCTACTGGCGTTTGCCAGTAGGTAGTTATAGTTAGGTCCTAGTTTCTATCGGAAAAGCATTTTTTGACTTGGCTATAACTTTAGCGCCATTTGACTAATCTGCCTCAAATTCTTTTAACGTAGTGTCACATTGGGTACTAGTGATTGGAAAAGTTTGGGGATGATCCGCGGAATGGACTTACAAGAAATTTGGCAGAAGGTAGATGTTGGTTCAAGGAAGTGCCTTTTATCTTATTTGCTTTAAATCCATTCAGTAGTTTTTAAATGATTTAAGACAAAAATTGTAGTACTATCTCTGGCAACGAAGCCTTTGCAAACATAGATGAGCTTGTGCAGGGAAATGCACTGCTCTGATTGGTTCCCAACACTTCAATCAGAAAGTGTTGGCAGCCATCTTGGGACTCGGCTTGAAGCCGACTCCAAGAAAAAAAGCAATAAATAAAGAAAGAGGGCCGGGTTGGAATACCCTGACCCCCCCCCCCCCAGATATGGGGGGGGGGTGGTCGGGGTATTAAAAGCATTTGCTTATTTATTTTGGCACAGAGTCATGGTGGATCCTCGAATCCGCGGCAACATTTAAAAAAAAAAAAAAGACGTGTGGTCTCCCTTCCATCTTTTTTTAAAACCCCGGGTGGGCCTAATTCGGGGAGATGAAGGAGGGGGGCTCATGGGGGCCCCCCCCCTCTTGGGCATATCAGAAAACCCAGGGACCTCTACCTCCCTGGGGCTGTAACAATGACAATGTGGGGGTCCCACTCAGCCCCTCGCAGCCCCGGGACCACCTCCTCCCCAGGGCACTTTTAATTATAAATACGGAGGGCCCACTCAGTCTCCCTGCTGCCCCGGGGACTGCCACCTCCTGGGGGCACACTATTTTTTTTTAATGTTGGGGAGGCCCTATGGCCTCCCCTGCTGCCCCGAGGACCGCCACCCTCCTGGGGCACTAATTAAGTAATAACAGGGGTCCGTTGTGGATCTCCATCTCCCAGGACCACCACCACCCCGGGGCTATCTTCAAGATGGGAGGGCGGCCACATGGCCCCACTCCAGGAGCCTTGCATGTCCCTGGGGACTACCACCCCCCAGGGACAGCTCCAGCAATGTCCTGGGGTGCCCTCCCCCGGGACATTGTAGTTTGCTATGACATGAGGGGTACCATAGTAAACTCCGGTCTGCTTCAAGGAAGCAAGCGCATTGAAAATGCTCTTGCTTCCATGAAGCGGAGCCGAATTGCTTTTGGAGAGACGGAGCTGCATGTCAGGAGCTCCCTCTGTCCAAAAGCAGTGCTGGCTCCCGCAGTGTGTGGGGAGCCGGAAGGGACGGTGGGGTCTGGAGGCCCCTCCATGGTCCCCAACGACCTAGCCATGCCCCGGGGAAGTGTCCCTGGGGCAATATTGGCCCGGGGAGGGGGGCCGCACTGCACCACCCTCCTCATTAGAAAATAAATGATGAAGGCCTGATGCCGATGAATGGGGTGCCTGAAGCTGAAATAGGCCTGGGGAGGAGAGTTGCGAGGCCCCCCCTCCCTTTTTTTAAAAAATATACAAATAATGGTCGGGCCCTGGGAGATTGGGTCCTGGAGCCGAAATTGTCCAGGGGCCATGCGGCCCGACTCTCGTTTTTTTTTTATTAAAGGATCATGCCCCGGGGAATGGTGTCCCTGAGGCCCTAAATGTTCCAGGAAAGGGGGGCCATGCAGCCCCTACCTAACAAAAAAAATGCTGCAACTTAAGGGGCAGTTGGCCTCCTACTATATCTCAGCATACCTGCTGTGTGGTACTTATTATAGGTAACAGGAGGGGTAGTTGGGCCCCAAGGACGTAAGTCGTACACAGCGGGATTCCTAAGAGCTGGTTTGAGGCCCAGCCGTCTTTCTTTACAACTCTGCTAATGCGATTACTAGTTAAAAAGCTATTAACATTCACTGAAAAAAACAAAGCTTACATGGACATTATAGTTCGGGATGGCCTCCGAGTCGTTAATGAAATCCAGATTCTCTGGTCATGTTAATAGGAGAATCGCAATTTACTTGCACAAAACCAGTGAAATTCTGCAGTTATAGTTACCTGAGCTAACTATAACGTACGCCCCTGCGATGTACTGCTTATGACCTCACATATTACATCACTATTGACATGGTCAGTGACATCACTGATGACATCATTGACTACATCATCCATAGAAGCACTCACACACCTATTCACACCCCCTTACAACCTCTTGTACACTCACTTACACATCCATACAACTGATATACCCATTTACACACCTATACCAGGACTCACACGCCCACTCATCCTCCATAGAGCCTCTCACACACCTACTCATTCACTCACTCGTACAACCAATCACACAACCATGTACTCACCCCTTCAGCCACTCATACAACCAGTTCCTCACCTATACAGCCAGCCACCTAATCACACACTCCCCTATAGAGCTAGTCACACACCCACTTTTTTACCTACAGTCGCACACCCACTCTCTCGCCCATAAAAGCACTCACACATTCATTCACACAAATACTTAAATACCCATTGACACATCCATACAAGCACTCATATATTCCTGTACTCACCCATAGAGCCATTCAGACAGATGCTCACTGTTCAATACAGTCACTCACACACGAAGTCAATAAACGAAACACATTCTGAAACAGCCACTCACTCACCCGTACAGCCACTTACACACCCAGTCAGTTACTCAGTCATTCAGACATCCACACACTCACCCGTACAGTCAGTACACACCCACTTACACACTGATAGAGCCACTTACACTGTCACTCACTCACCCATACATCCACTGGCACACCTACTCACTTACCAATACAACCACTCACACAATATCTAACTTACCCACGCAGCTGCTTACACAACCACGTATGTAGCTCCTCACACACCCATACACACAAGGATGCATACAGTCACACAGCCACTCACGATATACATTAAAAGTAGTATCACTCATTAGTAGTACACCTACTATACTAATAGTACATTAGGATATATGTTTAACAATTATAAGCTCTTACAAAATACTTACACTCACTGGATGTGTCATCAGTGATGTCATTTGAAATGTCATCAGTGATGTCACTTTCTCATATATCTATATATATATATATATATATATATATATATATATATATATATATATATTAATATAATATATATATTTTGTTAATGCTTAATACTTACCTAATACTTACATTTAAAACGCATATGCCTTTACCATTCATGCCTTTACAATGAAATTCGCTGTAAAGGCATGCATGGTAAAGGTATTTGCGTTGTAAAATCCTGCGTTGTAACGGTAATGCATGGTAATGGCACTCATGTTGTGAAGGTAAAGCCTGGTAATGGCACGTTGTTATGGCTGTTTCTGAAAAAACTCAAAGCTAACAGCCAGAGATTGTGTCTATTCAAGAATACATATATTTTGTGCTTAAGAGCAATCCTGTAGATGTGCAAAATGTCTGGCAAGCGGTTAGTTTCAGTCATTCAGATTTGACAATCCATAGAATGACCAAGAAACAGTAGAGAATCTTGTGCCACTCAGGAACCGTGGTATTTCATCTTTTGGAGAAAAAGCCAGATGGAGGAGACTGAACCCCAGAACCATAACATTGATCGGCAGACAGACTGTACCCGTACAAAAAAGTATGAGAGAATATAAGAGTATTGTGCATGAGACTTTGGTTGCAGGTATGCAAAATCAAAAAGATGTGAAGCATTTGTAGAAAACCTACAAGTCTAATTCTACATTTCTTTACTTCACAGGTGTCCTCGAATGGCCATTCTGGACAAAGCTGGTGGTAGTGGCGATTGGATTTACAGGAGGACTCGTCTTCATGTATGTGCAGTGCAAAGTTTACATCCAACTGTGGCGCAGGCTGAAGGCTTACAATCGAGTGATATTTGTCCAAAACTGTCCAGACACTGCCAAAAAAGTGGAGGAAAAGAACTATTTAAGCAGCCTGAGCACAGAAACCAAGGACGCTGTTGTAGTGCCTGTGACCCAGACAGGAACAACCACAGACCCACCACGGCCAGATGTGGCAGCACCCGAGATTATGCCTGTTTGACAAGCCTTCCACAGGCCACTCCCCTGGACTGAACATTCTGAGGTGTGCACTATGTGTATTCCGTGTCACAGCCACTATGCAGAAAGTAGATGATCCAGAAATGATCCAAACCTGATCAGGGACACCGCTCTGGAGAAAAAAGAGAAGCAAATCTGCTTTCCTGCGAAAATGAGCTAATGCGAGAAATAGTTGATAGTTAATGAGGCCTAGTCAAGAAAGCTCTAATGAAACGTGCAGTGCGGAAGGCACCAAACTAGTCGTATTGGCTGATGAATTTGAATAGTACTTTGTTGTTAACAAATGATCATTAATGAATAAGGGTGAATAGTTATGTATCCAGCCTCAGCATTGATAAGTATAATCTTAGTTGCAAAATGTGTATTAAACAAACCAAAGGGAAGTTCAAGACATTCTTTGGTAATGGGCATTGGTTGAAATAGAAATACAGATGCCTCCCACTAACACATCATTCCAGTAATTCTACCAAAAGTTATAACTAAGAGTTGAGGGAGGAACAATATACTGTGACCGACTCTGGAATGTAATTCAGGCAATTCTTGAGATCAGTGCAACACAAATGTGACAGAGGTGATGCTGTACAAGACATTTCACTCAGGATTGATGATAACATGAAAGGGCTGCCTGACTTGTCTGAGGTCCTCCCAGCGACTACCAGGAAAGTTCAAACATTAACAAGGTACAACAACAGTCTCCATTGGGGAGTCATGTTAAAAATGCTTGTTGTAGGGGGTTTTAGATTTGTTTCAGGGATAATATCCCGAATAAAGGGAATGTCCAGTCGATACAATATTTTTAGTAGGTGCCAATTGTGATGGCATGGAAGCCCCAGAGCAAATTGTCTTCCCTAGTTATTGGCAAATTCCTAAATCTGCTAGATGCGGGATTAATGCAAGGAGATTGAAAAAGCATATAGGCTATATTGCAATGGGATTCTGGGAATTAAAACAGTAAGTGAAGTAACCAGGCCATCTGAGTAAACAGCTCATATTTCAGGCCAGTGTTTGCAGCTTCAGGCGTGAGGTTTCTATTCTGGTCAGCGCGAGGCTTGTGGGGATGAAACAATGGAACTGGGAGAGCACAATGCGCATCTCTATGCAGCACACGCATTCTTGAAGCAACGAGGATTTCCTTGATGGAATTTGCAAGTAAAACGTCAGACCTGGAAGCTATGTTGTGCATTGCAGCTGTACTGGTGGTGATTTGGAAAATTAAATCAAAGGGAGCTGTCTCGGTAGTGAGTCATCCAAGTTCTTCATTCTGTAGGTTATATGAAGATCCATCATTCTTCAAATGGGACAGGGAAGGGTGTTCCCCAGGCAAGCTAAGTACGCTGTTCAGAGCAGCAGAGCTTTAAATGAATTGACTCTAGTTATATTCTTCTGCATCTCCACAGTAAGCAGATTGCAGGAGAACCAGAACGCACACACTTATCAAAGATTCTGCCAGGTGTTGCCTATGGAGGCGTTTAAGGTTGTCACAACAAATTAACTCGGTGCTTTTCTGAAATAAACACACACCAGTTTGTATAGATTTTTATCAGAATTGTTCATAGTCAGAGGAGGCAATGATAGGGGATAGGGCTTGGCAATGAACAGTTCTTTGTTCCCGTTGAGTTTTCGCCATGTTATTGATCTGATGTAACAATGGAATTATAGGTTTACATGATTCTGTTATAATGTTTGTAAAATAGGTATATCAACCATAAAGAAATGTTAGTGATTTGCCACTTTCATGCGAGTCTCAATGGCTGTATCAGGAGTCTGTGCAGTGACACGCATGCTTCGCAGCTGGTAACACATTGGACCACTTTTGTTCCTATTCAGGCACCTCCTTATAGCTACAACTGTAAGGCAGACGCATCACATTAAAGGAAATGAATAAACAACCACACGCTGAATGTGACCATTTTTACCAAATGTGCATATCAGAAAAATCATGACCGATGAACTAATTAATGTGCGGTGGCTCTCAAATTAGCAAACCAAGTTCGCCAATTTTATAAATTATTGTATGGAGATATTACGAATAACATATCTTTTATTGATGACTTTTCAGTTTTCTGATCTTACTTGTTTAACTGAAGTTAAGAGACCCAAATAATGTTTTTGTGAAATTAAAAAGAAAGAATTATGTTATTCCACCAAAAATAAAAGCATTGTCGTTACACGATTGGAACAAAGTATTGTTTTATATATATATATAGACGGAGACCATCAACTGTCTTGGACAAAAGCGGTAAACATCCTGAAATTGTGGATTAGGCTATAATGAAGTTAATTCATGTTTACATTGCTTCTGAATAACATACATTTCTCTTGAGATTACATCCATTAAATTTAGTTTTACATATTTTGGACGAACGAGTTGCCTCGAATCCTAACTTCATGATAACATTGGAAGAACCCTACTAGATCCAGAAAACATGTTTTTTCTGTCAACATATATGATATTTTGCATGGGGAGCATCTGTCACTTCTAAGTTCATCAGTGCAGCTCTTCTACATATTTCATTGTAATATATTTTAATTCCGTTTATATAGCATTTGCTACCCCTAGCGAGGTGCTGAAGTGCATTATGGAAGGTACCACATTACACTGTAGTCCAAAGTAAGGGCCAGATTTATCAAGTTTTTGCATCGCACTTGCTCCACGCAAGTGGGGCAAGGGTAACGCTAAACCTAGGTGAGGTTTATCAAGCCACACACGGCCACTCCATTCTGCAGCACACCTAGAAAGAGATTATGCTTCTGAGGACTGCTTTTAGGCAGGAAGGGATCCCTTCCTGCACAAAAACAATCCTTCTTACAATGCAGGCAACATTGCACCATGAGGCAAGGGTGCCTGAGCTAGGAAAGGACAGGAATGCACTGTATAATGTTACCTATGGCAAATTCCTGCTGCTTCACGCAGCACAGCCGGGTGGCTGGTTGTGCTGAGTGAAAAAATGATAAATATGGGCTGCAGTAATTAACCCAGTAGTTATTAGTTAACCCCTACCGTGCCCATGAGTTGTGCCGCTCGCATGCTCATGACGAGCTCAGCTTGTCATGTAACGCAGCTTTTTGAAAAAAGCCGCACAGCGCGAAAAAAGCCGCCGCACGCATGAGGTTAACACCTTGGCTGCTAGAGAGATTATCCTGCTGTGCTGGGCCCCTATGTAAATGGGTGTGGCCGTGACGGAACCATTCCGTCATCAGCACAGCCCAACCGTGACTGATGACGAAATGGTTCCGTTACAAGATTCGAAGGGGTTAATGTTGAACATTTGTTGGTTATTGGGCTAGTCCTGTGCTCTGAAGCAACTGCCTTCAGCATTTCGTCCAACTTCTAGTGGTGAATCAAATTGATTGGAGTTAAATGTTAATGTTAGAGTGAGTTCATGCAAGTGGAAAAATGCTTAGCTATTGTGAGATTGCAAGTAGAGGTTATACAGCAGGAGAACTGTATTGCTCTGTATTTATATAGTGATGAGGTACTGAAGTGTTTTTTGTGATGTGTAGCACACTACTTCGGGAAGCCCAGGTTTATTGGTTATCCAGAATTTTGAACTCGATTAAACATTATAGTCTAAGTCAAATGTTTATAGTGCTCTATGGAGGGTGGAAGGTACAAGCCATTCAGTGTGGAAGAAGGTGGTTAAAAGGAGCAGAGCAAGCAAGGAGTGATTCGTAGGGAGATAAAAGTAGAAGAGGGAAATCATGCTAGTTTTCATGCATCATTTTTAAGGCCCAATGTCCATTGCATGCATGAGGTGGGAGTGTTGATGTTTTCTTCATTGTTCTTGAACAGGTGGTGTGTGGACCTCTGTTGGTACAAAGGGGAGCCGATAGTTGTAACGATTCATATCCTTACAGAAAGAGGAAATTGAAATTCCCTAGTTTTCATGTTGGAATAGCCAACTGTTAACCATTCTTCTGAATTTGAGGTGGTTTTTAGTGGCTCTTTTATTTGCTGGGAAGGAATTCTATATTTTGGAAACCGGTATTAAGAAAATTGTGCCACCAACAGTTTTTTCCTGTGCTATGAAATAAATAGGTGGGGTACCCTGGAATTTAACTTTGTTGGTTGGGAGGACCTGGGGATTTTAATGTGCAATAATTTGGGACCCTTACCATTTATTGCTCTGTAACTGATGCATAATAGCTTGAAAGATGATTTTCGTGCAACCAGTAATCAGTCTAGAACCTTGAGTCCAGGAGAGAAGTTGGTTTGTAGCTTTACATGTAGTAGTTGTCATGCTGCTAAGTTCTGAATTATTTGTAGCCTTCTCACAGTTGAGCACAATACTGTGGTACATTCTATAAAAGTACAATTTTGATAAAATTTGTGATGAATTTGGGAAAATCAGTGATGTGGAAAAATGCCTCAAAGTGTTTTCATGGTGTTAAAGGTTGATGTGAATAGTTTTACCACTTGAGCATGCATAGCAAGTGCAACGCCTATGAGAATTCCAAAAGTTTGTAATCCTTTAGTTACTTTTGAGTGAGGTCCTAGTTCATGTGTCCAGAAGAATAAAGGATCATAGTTCTTCCATTTACAACAGGTGAGTATTTGAATTCTTAAAGCATTTGTGTGAGAAGCTGGGCTGGTATATGATGTCCACTAATATAAGTGGGCACCTTGCACCAGTCCTAGACAACCCTTATGGTGATTTAAAAGGTCTCAGACAACCTTAGAGAAGCTATCCAAGTGATAGCTGTGGAGAGCAGCCTTCAGGCTTAGTCTTGAAGCGGTGTAAAGCAGCTTGTTTTACCAGAATGCAATCTTATAGTATAGATTAAATGAAAAAGAACAACACCGAGAATTTATAAAAATATGTATCTATTATATAACACTATCTAGTGCTTTACAGTATCTCCTACACAGAGTTAGACACACAAAGCACAATGCTTCAGCAAAGAAATCACAGTAAATAGCACTGATACACAGTGGGTCCCAGGAGGGACCAAACCATATACTAAGAAAGTGGTATAAGAACAACGACTCGAGTCAGGACAATGTCAACAAGATGTAGAAGTGCTGGGGACCCACAGAACAACCCAAGGTAAGTAGATAGGGGGCCCACAGAGAGCGTATGCAGTGCAAGAACAGAACTGCGTGCTCCGTACAAGTCTATGTGCAAGTCGCGGTTGGTATGTTAAAGATTAGGGACCCTTCCCAGTGGACCCTGAAGAAACCCTGTGGAAGACAGAAAGTTGGAGAGGCACCCACCCATGGTTACTGTGGTACCCAAGTTATCTATCCCAGGGAAGCCGGGTGCATAATCAATCAATCAATCAATCAATCAATCAATCAATCATCGCATTTATATAGCGCACTACTTACCCAGAGGGTCTCAAGGCGCTGGGGGAGGGGGATCTGCTACTGCTCGAACAACCAGGTCTTGAGTTGCTTCCTGAAGGCGAGGTGGTCCTGGGTCAGGCGGAGGTGGGTGGGGAGGGAGTTCCATGTCTTGGCGGCGAGGTAGGAGAAGGACCGTCCCCCTGTGGTGGCTCTACGGATGCGGGGGATGGCAGCGAGGGCGTGGCTGGTCGATCGAAGCAGGCGTTTGGGAGCATAGAAGTTGAGGCGGCTGTTGAGGTATCCTGGGCCTTGGCTGTGTAGGGCTTTGTGTGCGTGGGTGAGGAGACGGAAGGTGATTCTCTTGTTGACCGGAAGCCAATGCAGATCTCTCATGTGTCCGGAGATGTGGCTGCGACGGGGGATGTCCAGGATGAGTCGTGCTGAGGCGTTCTGGAGCCGCTGGAGTTTCGTCTGGAGTTTGGCGGTGGTTCCGGCTTAGAGGGTGTTGCCGTAGTCCAGTCGGCTGGTGACGAGGGCCTGGGTGACCGTCTTCCTGGTCTCGGTGGGGATCCACCGGAAGATCTTACGTAGCATGCGCAGGATGTTGAAGCATGACGAGGAGACGGCGTTGACTTGTCTGGTCATGGAGAGGGAGGAGTCCAGGATGAAGCCCAGGTTGCGTGCGTGGTCTGTTGGTTTGGGTGCGCTGCCTAGGGCGGGTGGCCACCAGGAGTCGTCCCAAGCGGCGGGTGAGGATCCCAGGATGAGGACTTCCGTCTTATCTGAGTTCAGTTTCAGGCGGCTGTTCTTCATCCATTCGGCTACCTCTTTCATCCCTTCGTGAAGGTTGGCTCTGGCGGTGGCGGGGTCGTTTGTAAGGGAGAGGATCAGCTGGGTGTCGTCGGCGTAGGAGATGATGTTGAGGTTGTGCTGGCGTGCGATGTCTGCGAGGGGGCTCATGTAGATGTTGAAGAGGGTTGGACTGAGCGAGGAACCTTGAGGGATGCCACAGATGACTTCGGTGGCTTCAGATCTGAACGGAGGGAGGCGGACTCTCTGTGACCTTCCGGCGAGGAAGGAGATGATCCACTCCAGTGCCTTCTCCTGGACTCTGACGTTGCTGAGGCGTTGTACTAGGGTACGATGGCAGACAGTGTCGAAGGCCGCGGAGAGGTCCAGGAGGATGAGGGCCGCTGTTTCTCCGTTGTCGAGCAGCGCTCGGATGTCATCGGTGACTGCGATCAGGGCGGTCTCGGTGCTGTGGTTGGCCCGGAAGCCAGACTGCGAGGGGTCGAGGGATCCGTTCGTCTCGAGGAAGGCGGCCAGCTGCTTGTTGACGGTCTTCTCGATGACTTTTGCAGGAAACGGGAGCAGCGAGATGGGGCGGTAATTCTTGAGGTCGGGGGGACGGCTGATGGCTTCTTTAGTAGAGCGCTGAGTTCGGCGTGCTTCCAGCTCTCCGGGAAGGTAGCGGTGTCGAAGGAGGTGTTGATGATGTCTCGCAGGTGGGGTGCGATGATAGCGTCGGCCTTGTTGAAGACGTGGTGAGGGCAGGGGTCGGTCGGCGATCCGGAGTGGATGGAGTTCATCGTGAGGACGATGTCTTCGGTGCTGATCGGAGTCCAGGCGCGGAGGGTGGTGGTGGGGGGCGGTGGTTCGGTCGTGGTGTTCGTCGGTTGAGTGCTGAATCTGTTGTGTATGTCCGCGATCTTGTTGTGGAAGTAGGAGGCAAGGGAGTTGCAGAGGTCTTGCGAAGGGGTGATGTCGTTGTTTCCGGCGTTGGGGTTGGAGAGCTCTTTCACGATGTTGAAGAGTTCCTTGCTGTTGTGTGCGTTGTTGTCCAGTTGTTCCTTGAATGCTGTTCTCTTGGTGGCGTGAATCACTTGATGGTGCTTTCGGGTGGCGAGCTTGAGGGTGGTCATGTTGTCCGGTGTTGGGTCTTTTCTCCAGGCTTTCTCGAGGGCTCTGCAGTTCTTCTTGATGCTCTTGAGTTCGTCGGTGAACCATGGGGCCTTCTTGCTGCTGGGTCGGCTGGGTGGGGTCCTCAGTGGGGCGAGGTCGTCTGCGCAGCTGTTGATCCACTTCGTGAGGTTGTCGGCGGCCTGGCTGGGGTTCGCTGAGCTGGCGGGAGGGTGCTGGCTCAGGGATGTGGCGAGTTGGTCGGCCGTGATCTTGTTCCAGCTTCTTCGTGCAACCTGTTGCTGGTGGTGGTGGATTGTGGTCCTTCTGAAGCTGAAGTGGACGCAGCTGTGGTCCGTCCAGTGGAGTCCGGTGGCGTGGCTGAAGACGATGTCCTTGCTGGATGAGAAGACGGCGTTGAGTGTGTGTCCGGCGAGGTGGGTGGGGGTGGTCACCAGCTGCTTGAGTCCGAGGTTGGCGAGGTTGGCAAGCAGGGAGGTGGTGTTGCGGTCGTTGTTGTTCTCCAGGTGGAAGTTGAAGTCCCCGAGGAGGATGTAGTCGGCAGAGGGGAGGGCGTGCGGGCTGATGAAGTCGGTGATGTCTTCACTGAATTGAGTGCGTGGTCCCGGGGGTCGGTAGATCAGGGTGCCTCTGAGGGTGGTCTTGGGGTTGGTGTGTATCTGGAAGTGCAGGTGTTCGGCGGTTGTCAGGGTGTCGTCGGTGTTGGTCGTGATGCGGATGGTGTCTCTGTGGATGGTGGCGATGCCTCCTCCCGTCTGTTTGTCTCGGTCTCTTCGGGTGATCTTGTAGCCCTCTGGGATGGCGATGGCGATGTCGGGCGCTGAGGAGTCTTTCATCCAGGTTTCCGTGAGGAAGGCAACGTCAGGAGCTGTGGTGTCGAGGAGGTTCCAGAGTTGAACGGCGTGTCTGTGGACGGAGCGGGTGTTGAGCAGGATGCACTTCAGGTGGTTGCTGCTGGTGTTCGGCTTGGCGGGTGCTGGTGTAGTGCAGGTCCGGATGCAGGTGAACTTGCAGGCGTGGCAACTGAAGGGTCCGTGGGTGCGTCTCGGGGTTGCTCGGTAGCATCCCGGGATTCGGCCGGTGTTGAGTGCGTTGAGGGTGGCGGCGTCGTATGTCCGGCGGGTGGGCTGGGGTCTGCGGGGGCCAGGGGTCCTGGCGCTGGGCGCGGTCCAGGCACGGACGGGCGCAGACGGGCTTACCTTTGGCGCACCTTCGGCGCTCAGTCGGTGCTCCCGCTGCGCGCGTCCGCTGCGCGGTCGCTCCGGGGGCGTCATAAATGAGGAGCCTGGAGGGCGGGTCAGCTGGGTGGCGGGATCGGGGCCAATGGGCAGTGGGGGGGGGGCGGTGACGGCAATGGGCAGTGGCGGAAAAGGGCCGAGGGCGGCTCAGCGGTGGCTGGGTCGTCGGGCGGCTGGGGGAGGGGGGGGCACACTAACGGCGGAGCTGGGGGGAGAAGGACAGAGCAGCGACGGCAGGCGGACGGCGGGCTGCGGGCAGAGGAAGGCAGCCGCAGGGTGCAGGTGCTGGCAGGCAGGCAGCGGGCAGTAGCAGTGGTGTGGGGGCGACCTCACCTGAACCAGGCTCAGCGGTCGCATAGGTGTGAAGTGGCATCAGAAACCGCCGTCGAACCCAATGGAGTACTTCAGGAAAGTGCAGCTTCTGGAGGAGTAAGTGTCCGGAGCAATCCAAATGTGGATTCCTGAAGGGGAGTACCTGAAACCAGAGGGGACAGAGTTGATATAACTCAGGAATGGCCAGGAGACTTAGAAGACGGGTGGCCTCCGATGTCAGGTGCTTCAGGGAGGATGACAGTGACCTTGACTCTGCAGCTGTGAGGACCAGGTGATGCTGAGGAAGACCTGGACCCGGATAAAAGCTATCCCATGAAGGATGTCTAGTGCTGAGGTGTCGGTGCCTGGCGGCAGTGCCAACAAGCCTTGGCAAATGCTCCCCACGCAGGAAGTCAAGAAGGTGCACTGTTGGGACCAGCAAGGTCCAGGAGACTTACCACAAGCAGGGGAGTAAGGGCAGGCCCGAGCAATCAGGGAGCCCAAAGGAAACAAATGTGACCCTCAAGAGGACCCACAGGCCGGAGGCATTGGAGTGGCGCGAGGACCTCGAGCAGCTCACCAAAAGATGCAGGCCACGATGCACAAGATTCAGTGAGGCCGAAGATAATGGTCACTGGAGGTGCTCGAGGTTAGGGCTACTTGGAGCCAGAAAATATACTTCCAAAGATGACAACCAGCCTTTGCAACTGCATAGGGGACCAAGTACCCATGGGTTCAGTAATTGCAGCCCCCACAAGGACTACTGCCCTCAATCTTGGTGAGAGGGCCAAGCAGGCCTTGGGTGCGGTGCAAAACCACCACCTAGATTGCAGAGCCCACAGATTCCAGAGGAGCTCAGGATCTGCAGACAGGTTGACTTATTTGTGGAGCCTGCGAATACTGGGGAGGGACTGCTTCACTCCAAGGGAGATTACTATGATTGTCCTTGATGCTTCACAAAGCTTGGAAGGTTCCTGGATGATGCACAGGCACAGACGATGCAGCAGACAGAAAGGGATACAAAGTCAGGCCCAAACGAATCTAGAGTGCCCAGACGGTGTAAGTGCAGTGCTGTCTGATATGAATCTTATCCCACGACAAATCTAGAAACCCACACCCAGGTAAGCCCTTAAGTACCCTAGGGAAAGAGTTGGAAAATTCAGTGGACATAGACAAGTGGGTGGACAAAGAGGACAATTAAATGTGTGATGGGTTGCTTTATCACACCACTAAATTGTAAATCCCCACTATTGATCTGAGACAGGAAGTCTTGGCCTGGTGCCACACCGCTCCATTAGCAATGGACCCTGGAGTACAAAACACTAGCAAACTTCAAAAGGAGTTTTTTGTGGCCATCGTTGTCCAAAGACGTGCACAATCTTGTCCAAATATGTCCCATATATACCCATAATAAAGTGTTCCACTCCACTCCGACGAGTTTATTGCGTCAATTTCCAGTGCCCCCCAACCATGGCATACCTTCAGCGTGGACTTTGTCACTGATTTACCTGCTTTCAAAGGTCATACTACCATATGGGTTATCGTAGATCTGTTTTTTAAAATGGCGCAGTTTGTTGCCTTAAAACAAATACTAACTGCAAGACCCTCTCCATTTTGTTCGTTCAACACTTAGGGGCCGATTAGGATGGCGGACGTAAACGTGCTCCGTCCGCCGTGGAAGGTGTCAAGATACTCCGGACCTGGCCGCGGAAAAACCGCATTAGCGATTAGGATCAAATGTGACCGAAACGCCGTCCGCGGCGGACGGAGCACAACAATCCCCGTCCGCGGCGGTCGAAGTACAGCTGATTCCGCGGCATGCGGACGGAACCCACAAAACACCGACCGCCGCGTACGCACATGACCAGGAGAACAACAACCTCCCCCGCGATACCTGCGTACATTCCGTGTCCGCAATTAGGATAACTCCGCAAGTACCCCGGTAGTCACCGCGATCCACGTCCGCGGCGGTAGCAATGCAATGAGAAACGGGGCACCACAGCGGAAGTCCAACATCCCTACAGTCATTCAAATGGCATACATACCGACAGAATCCATCACCAAACACAGCAAAATGGACGACAACCCACCTGACACAACTAAACCAAACACAAGACACAATTACCCACCCCCAAAAACTGCATAGACCACACCTGACAACACACCCGCCTATCACCTGACTGCCAATCAACATTCACACAGGGCCAACACACAGACTATAAATTGACTCCCACCCACTCCCGAAATCCTCTGCATCCCAGCATAGCTGACAGCAGGAGACAATACTTGACTTGACAAACAGCAAACTATTTGATTCAGACACATAACCCACACCCAAACACACCCTGCACACAAACACCCACCACACCACACCCAAAGACACCCTGCACACAAACACCCACCACACCACACCCAAACAGCACACACCAGCACCTCCGCACTCCACACAAACACACCCCCCGAGCACCATGGCACCCAAAAAAAATCCTAAATTCTCCGACACCGAGCTCAAGGTAATGGTGGAAGAGATCCTTCGTGTGGAACCCCACATCTTCGGGTCCCTCGTGCAGCAGACGAGCATAGCTCGGAAGAACAGCCTGTGGGACTGCATCGTGACCAGGGTCAATGCCTCCGGGAGCGTTCCGCGAACCAAGGCAGACATCCAGAGGCGGTGGCACGACCTGAAGACCCGGGTGAAGTCTATAAGAGCCAAGAACTACGTCCGGGCCAACCATACCGGCGGTGGAACCCCCCCGGAGCCCCTACCATACACCGAGTGGGAGGAGAGGGTGCTGACCATCCTGCACCCTGACACCCTCGATGGACTTCCTGATGGAGAAGAGGCTGGTAAGTACCAACCAACCACCACAAACACAACAACACGGTGTGGGCCACACAACTCTGAAGACACATCCCACATACCCCAGCCTTGCATGCAGTCCACATACTCACCAACCTCTAAAGCACTCCTACAGGCCCCCATGTCCATAGAGAGGGTGGTGGTGGTGTGTGGGGTGTGTGAGGGGTCACTAGTCCTACTTCCAACAGGCCCCCATGTCCATAGAGAGGTAGGTGGTGGTGGGTGGGGTGTGTGAGGGGTCACTAGTCCTACTTCCAACAGGCCCCCATGTCCATAGAGAGGGTGGTGGTGGTGGGTGGGGTGTGTGAGGGGTCGGAACTACAACTTCCAACAGGCCCCCATGTCCATAGAGAGGGTGGTGGTGGTGGGTGGGGTGTGTGAGGGGTCACTAGTCCTACTTCCAACAGGCCCCCATGTCCATAGAGAGGGAGGTGGTGGTGGGTGGGGTGTGTGAGGGGTCACTAGTCCTACTTCCAACAGGCCCCCATGTCCATAGAGAGGGTGGTGGTGGTGGGTGGGGTGTGTGAGGGGTCGGAACTACAACTTCCAACAGGCCCCCATGTCCATAGAGAGGGTGGTGGTGGTGGGTGGGGTGTGTGAGGGGTCACTAGTCCTACTTCCAACAGGCCCCCATGTCCATAGAGAGGAAGGTGGTGGTGGGTGGGGTGTGTGAGGGGTCGGAACTACAACTTCCAACAGGCCCCCATGTCCATAGAGAGGGTGGTGGTGGTGGGTGGGGTGTGTGAGGGGTCACTAGTCCTACTTCCAACAGGCCCCCATGTCCATAGAGAGGGAGGTGGTGGTGGGTGGGGTGTGTGAGGGGTCACTAGTCCTACTTCCAACAGGCCCCCATGTCCATAGAGAGGGTGGTGGTGGTGGGTGGGGTGTGTGAGGGGTCGGAACTACAACTTCCAACAGGCCCCCATGTCCATAGAGAGGGTGGTGGTGGTGGGTGGGGTGTGTGAGGGGTCACTAGTCCTACTTCCAACAGGCCCCCATGTCCATAGAGAGGGAGGTGGTGGTGGGTGGGGTGTGTGAGGGGTCGGAACTACAACTTCCAACAGGCCCCCATGTCCATAGAGAGGGTGGTGGTGGTGGGTGGGGTGTGTGAGGGGTCACTAGTCCTACTTCCAAAAGGCCCCCATGTCCATAGAGAGGGAGGTGGTGGTGGGTGGGGTGTGTGAGGGGTCGGAACTACAACTTCCAACAGGCCCCCATGTCCATAGAGAGGGTGGTGGTGGTGGGTGGGGTGTGTGAGGGGTCACTAGTCCTACTTCCAACAGGCCCCCATGTCCATAGAGAGGGAGGTGGTGGTGGGTGGGGTGTGTGAGGGGTCGGAACTACAACTTCCAACAGGCCCCCATGTCCATAGAGAGGGTGGTGGTGGTGGGTGGGGTGTGTGAGGGGTCACTAGTCCTACTTCCAACAGGCCCCCATGTCCATAGAGAGGGAGGTGGTGGTGGGTGGGGTGTGTGAGGGGTCACTAGTCCTACTTCCAACAGGCCCCCATGTCCATAGAGAGGGAGGTGGTGGTGGGTGGGGTGTGTGAGGGGTCGGAACTACAACTTCCAACAGGCCCCCATGTCCATAGAGAGGTAGGTGGTGGTGGGTGGGGTGTGTGAGGGGTCACTAGTCCTACTTCCAACAGGCCCCCATGTCCATAGAGAGGGTGGTGGTGGTGGGTGGGGTGTGTGAGGGGTCGGAACTACAACTTCCAACAGGCCCCCATGTCCATAGAGAGGGTGGTGGTGGTGGGTGGGGTGTGTGAGGGGTCACTAGTCCTACTTCCAACAGGCCCCCATGTCCATAGAGAGGGAGGTGGTGGTGGGTGGGGTGTGTGAGGGGTCACTAGTCCTACTTCCAACAGGCCCCCATGTCCATAGAGAGGGTGGTGGTGGTGGGTGGGGTGTGTGAGGGGTCGGAACTACAACTTCCAACAGGCCCCCATGTCCATAGAGAGGGTGGTGGTGGTGGGTGGGGTGTGTGAGGGGTCACTAGTCCTACTTCCAACAGGCCCCCATGTCCATAGAGAGGAAGGTGGTGGTGGGTGGGGTGTGTGAGGGGTCGGAACTACAACTTCCAACAGGCCCCCATGTCCATAGAGAGGGTGGTGGTGGTGGGTGGGGTGTGTGAGGGGTCACTAGTCCTACTTCCAACAGGCCCCCATGTCCATAGAGAGGGAGGTGGTGGTGGGTGGGGTGTGTGAGGGGTCACTAGTCCTACTTCCAACAGGCCCCCATGTCCATAGAGAGGGTGGTGGTGGTGGGTGGGGTGTGTGAGGGGTCGGAACTACAACTTCCAACAGGCCCCCATGTCCATAGAGAGGGTGGTGGTGGTGGGTGGGGTGTGTGAGGGGTCACTAGTCCTACTTCCAACAGGCCCCCATGTCCATAGAGAGGGAGGTGGTGGTGGGTGGGGTGTGTGAGGGGTCGGAACTACAACTTCCAACAGGCCCCCATGTCCATAGAGAGGGTGGTGGTGGTGGGTGGGGTGTGTGAGGGGTCACTAGTCCTACTTCCAAAAGGCCCCCATGTCCATAGAGAGGGAGGTGGTGGTGGGTGGGGTGTGTGAGGGGTCGGAACTACAACTTCCAACAGGCCCCCATGTCCATAGAGAGGGTGGTGGTGGTGGGTGGGGTGTGTGAGGGGTCACTAGTCCTACTTCCAACAGGCCCCCATGTCCATAGAGAGGGAGGTGGTGGTGGGTGGGGTGTGTGAGGGGTCGGAACTACAACTTCCAACAGGCCCCCATGTCCATAGAGAGGGTGGTGGTGGTGGGTGGGGTGTGTGAGGGGTCACTAGTCCTACTTCCAACAGGCCCCCATGTCCATAGAGAGGGAGGTGGTGGTGGGTGGGGTGTGTGAGGGGTCACTAGTCCTACTTCCAACAGGCCCCCATGTCCATAGAGAGGGAGGTGGTGGTGGGTGGGGTGTGTGAGGGGTCGGAACTACAACTTCCAACAGGCCCCCATGTCCATAGAGAGGGTGGTGGTGGTGGGTGGGGTGTGTGAGGGGTCACTAGTCCTACTTCCAACAGGCCCCCATGTCCATAGAGAGGGAGGTGGTGGTGGGTGGGGTGTGTGAGGGGTCACTAGTCCTACTTCCAACAGGCCCCCATGTCCATAGAGAGGGAGGTGGTGGTGGGTGGGGTGTGTGAGGAGTCGGAACTACAACTTCCAACAGGCCCCCATGTCCATAGAGAGGGTGGTGGTGGTGGGTGGGGTGTGTGAGGGGTCACTAGTCCTACTTCCAACAGGCCCCCATGTCCATAGAGAGGGAGGTGGTGGTGGGTGGGGTGTGTGAGGGGTCACTAGTCCTACTTCCAACAGGCCCCCATGTCCATAGAGAGGGTGGTGGTGGTGGGTGGGGTGTGTGAGGGGTCGGAACTACAACTTCCAACAGGCCCCCATGTCCATAGAGAGGGTGGTGGTGGTGGGTGGGGTGTGTGAGGGGTCACTAGTCCTACTTCCAACAGGCCCCCATGTCCATAGAGAGGGAGGTGGTGGTGGGTGGGGTGTGTGAGGGGTCGGAACTACAACTTCCAACAGGCCCCCATGTCCATAGAGAGGGTGGTGGTGGTGGGTGGGGTGTGTGAGGGGTCACTAGTCCTACTTCCAACAGGCCCCCATGTCCATAGAGAGGGAGGTGGTGGTGGGTGGGGTGTGTGAGGGGTCGGAACTACAACTTCCAACAGGCCCCCATGTCCATAGAGAGGGTGGTGGTGGTGGGTGGGGTGTGTGAGGGGTCACTAGTCCTACTTCCAACAGGCCCCCATGTCCATAGAGAGGGAGGTGGTGGTGGGTGGGGTGTGTGAGGGGTCGGAACTACAACTTCCAACAGGCCCCCATGTCCATAGAGAGGGTGGTGGTGGTGGGTGGGGTGTGTGCCAATGCCGACTGATTTTCAACCATAAATACATGTACACGTATAGGCAACATTACTCATCATCACATTATTCTTTTGCAGGGGATCCTAATCTGAGTGCCGCCATTGACACCAGGCCTCCAGCATCCCCAAACTCCGAGCACTCATGGGACGATTGTGCAGCCAACTCCGGGGCAGAGGATGGTGCCGGATCGAGCAGCCAGCCAGGGACCTCTGCCACGCAGGTCACACCTGCAACTACAACGACTACGGGCACTGGCATCACAACAACACCGGCGACTCGGACCTGCACAGCTGCCTCCAGCACCACCTCCACCACCACCACTACTACCACCACTTCTGCCCCTGCCGCCCTGCCCAACCCCAACGCCAACGCTGGGCCAGCGCCATCCCAGCCACGCAGGGAGACAGTCAGGCAACCCACCACTGCAAGGGCAGATCCTGCAGGCAGGAGCAGGGCGGAAAGAAGGGCTGAGGACACAACACTGATTGCCGTGCAACAGTGCCATGAAGCACTAGTCCGGGTGGAGGCGGGCTATGCACGTAGCCAGGAACATGCAGACCGGGCCCACCAGGACTTTGTGGACAACACCGCCATGTTGGGGGCCATCGAGAGGCGGCTTGGCCAACTGGTCGACATTTTCAGCGCCAGGGCATCCGCCAACACCACCCCCCCCCCTCAAATACCGGCACCGGCCACAACACCGCCACCGCCGACTGCGCCCCTGGCGGCGGATGTGTTACCGAATCAGCCTGCGCCCCTAGCTGACCCCGTGCCGGCACAAAGACGGAGGGGCCGTCCGAGGCAGGAAGTGGCCGAGAGCAGTGTTGGAGCACATGGCACACGCTCCAAGAGGAGCCGACAGTGACTCTTTGGAGTACCTGAGCCTCCGATCCAAACGGGAAAGTATCCGGACCCACCTGCCACAGGCCTGCTGCACTTGGCACACACCACCCTATGTGGTGTCTGCACGCCCATCTCATCTACCATTACCTTGGACTCTCACTCCCCCACCCCTTCACTCCTTTGTAAATATGCACCTACACCTATGCACAATCTGTAAATAAATACCACTTACTCACTCAATGATGTGTTGCCTCCATGTTTATTCACATGATTGCATCAGAAACAGACGTAACCAGGTTCAGGGATCCAACAGGTACAGAATAATGCCGCAACGGAGTGACCTAGGGAAACATAGAACCCGCAAACAGACGTTAGTAAACAGCATCACACTCATCCCAACTCACTGCAGTGCAACTTACAACAAACCACACACATCACTACACGAATGGCTGACACTACACACATCATGGAGAAGTGCATGTACTCATAAATGAAGACACACACACACATGCATACATCACATAACAAAACACATAGATGATCCCCAACACAATGACACCAGAGCAGCAAACCTACACAGGGCATACACAAGCAGCACAAGAGGGGCACACTCACAGTCAAGGGAAGTAGCGTGCTATGAGCTGGCGCCTCTGGTCCACACCTTCCTCCTCACCACTATCCTCATCAGTCGACATGGGTGGGTCGGGAGGGCGAGGAACTTGCTGTTCATCTGGGTCCAAGATCAGTGCAATGTTATTTCGCACAGCCAGGTTGTGGAGCATGCAGCAGGCCATCACAATCTTGCATACTTTGCCAGGTGCGTAAGGCAGGGCCCCTCCAGTCTTATCTAGGCACCGAAACCTAGACTTAAGCAGGCCAAATGTTCGTTCCACCACTCGACGTGTCCTACCATGGGCATCGTTGTATCGCATTTCTCCTGCTGTTGTGGGATTGCGAATTGGACTCAGAAGCCAAGGCCTGTTTGGGTAAGCCGAGTCGCCTGTGTATGTGGGAATTAGAGAGAGACATCAGTACCTGAACATGTGGCCACACCAAGCCACCCAAATATCACTCCAGTCACCACAGCATACTCACCAACAAGCCAGGCTTGTGCCGGACGCAGATTTGCCATCAGTCGTGGGACTATGCTGCTCCGCATGATGTGGGCGTCATGTGCAGAGCCAGGAAATCTTGCACACACATGTGAGATAATGTTGTCGGCCTGGCACACCACCTGCACGTTAAGGGAGTGGAAGTGCTTCCGATTCCGAAACACCTGCTCACGTGCCCGTGGCGGGATGATCGCAATATGCGTGCCATCAATTGAACCCACAACGTGTGGAATGCCACCCAGTGCATAAAAGTCTGCCTTGACCGCTGCCAACTCTGCCGCCTGTGGAAAATGTATGTACTCATGCTTGTACAGCATCATGGCTGTCAGTACATCCTTGAGTACCGTGCTAAACATGGCCTGTGACATTCCCCCGGCATGTCCTATAGTGTACTGGAATGTGCCTGTTGCAAAAAAATGGAGTGCCGCCATCACCTTTTGGGTGGGTGAAATTGAGCCTGGATAAGTTCTCCGCGGCTGCAGGTGAGGAGACAACTTGTTCACAAGCTCCAGCAATCGACGCCGATCAAGCCTGAATTTCCGGACCACCTCCTCGTCCACCATGTCCTCCAGCACAGTATATGGGCGATGGACATTTTGAGCCCTCCTGTGTGGGAGTAAATGGAATGGAAGTCAATTCACATACAACGCATGTCTGTGCAACTCACTCACATGTCACCGCACTCTATCCAACATGTAATAGGCAGTGTACGATTTGCTTATGTGTGACACCTCTGATTGTCACAACAACATGGATTGACGTAGCAATGTGCACCCACCAGCTACATGATGTGTTGCAACATGTCCAATGCACTCTGTTGCACCTCAACATCACTGCCAACAAGGCATGTGACATGACCCAAAAGTGACGGTCATTAGTGGCACACCGATGGGCATGGTATGGAAACCATGGGATAGAGCATGAAGTGTGGAGTCACGCAATCACGCACACAACCCTCATCATGCAGCTGCAGACAATTAAACATAGTGCATCGTGCATCGTCAGCTGACATGCACTCATTGACGCCGCCATGGCGGTGCACTGCTTCAGCTGTTGACGTCTGGCCATACGCGGCCCGCGTTCAACATTCCAATTGTCTGCACGTGCTAGAGACCGGGACGGATGCATCATTTGCAACAAAGTTGTAAGAGTGGCGCCACCATGGCGGGGCACGTATTCGGCGGTGGAGGCCAATACAGCCATAAGCTGATGTGCATGCACATGCCAGTTCATGACCCCCTTACAGTGACATTGCATCAGGCAGCCTACACCGGCCGGCCCAGCTCTACCCACTACCGCCGTGCCAGACCTAGCCCTTGACCGCCGTTGCGGCCGTGCCAACTACCGCCGCTTCAGGCCCCCTCCACTACCGCCGTGCCAGACCTAGCCCTTGACCGCCGTTGCGGCCGTGCCAACTACCGCCGCTTCAGGCCCCCTCCACTACCGCCGTGCCAGACCTAGCCCTTGACCGCCGTTGCGGCCGTGCCAACTACCGCCGCTTCAGGCCCCCTCCACTACCGCCGTGCCAGACCTAGGCCCATGACCGCCGTGCCAGGGCCGCCAGGGCACGGCGGTAGTGGAGGGGGCCTGAAGCGGCGGTAGTTGGCACGGCCGCAACGGCGGTCAAGGGCTAGGTCTGGCACGGCGGTAGTGGAGGGGGCCTGAAGCGGCGGTAGTTGGCACGGCCGCAACGGCGGTCAAGGGCTAGGTCTGGCACGGCGGTAGTGGAGGAGGCCTGAAGCGGCGGTAGTTGGCACGGCCGCAACGGCGGTCAAGGGCTAGGTCTGGCACGGCGGTAGTGGGTAGAGCTGGGCCGGCCGGTGTAGGCTGCCTGATGCAATGTCACTGTAAGGGGGTCATGAACTGGCATGTGCATGCACATCAGCTTATGGCTGTATTGGCCTCCACCTCCCCCGCCGAATACGTGCCCCGCCATGGTGGCGCCATTCTTACAACTTTGTTGCAAATGATGCATCCGTCCCGGTCTCTAGCACGTGCAGTTGCCGGTGTGTGAGCGTGACGGTCTGTGCAAGTGCAGCCAATGGGAGGTGTGGACATGGGCCACGGTTGGCCAATTGCAAGTACCGTATGGTGTTCACCGCAACACCAGGGCCAATCATTGGGCAAATTCCAAACACGCTCTCACGGCGGACCAATGGCTGGCGCCGTATGCCACTGACATGGCCACTGGGCCCTATATATGTGTGATGTGCAAAAGCAAACTTTCTACGATGACCACCGACTGCTGCCTGTGACCATCACCTCCACCTGCTGCTGCGGAGCTGACCACCGACTGCTGCCTGTGACCATCACCTCCACCTGCTGCTGCCGAGCTGACCACCGACTGCTGCCTGTGACCATCACCTCCACCTGCTGCTGCGGAGCTGACCACCGACTGCTGCCTGTGACCATCACCTCCACCTGCTGCTGCGGAGCTGACCACCGACTGCCGCTCTAGTGCCATACTCCGTGACCTTGCCATGTCGAGAGTCAAAGAGGTCCGGTCTCGTCCCTTCACCGCCGCGGAGCTGGATGTCCTCGTGGACGCTGTGCTCCGCAACTACGGACGCCTGTATGGCGCACCCGGACAGGCGGTAAGTGCAGTGGGGGATAAGTTGTAGTGCATGAGGTGTCAAATGGCACCTGGGCTCTGGAAACTTGGCGGTGTGATGTGTGACCAACTAAAGAATCGATATGTGCATGGCTGCTGAGAGTAATGTGTTGCTCCTATCTGTGTGACTGGCCAACTGTCCACTGACTTCCACCCTTTTGTCTCCCATCATGGTAGGTAAAGCTGCACCTTCGCAAGGACGTGTGGAGGAGCATTGCACGTGAAGTACGAGCAGCGGGGGTGTCCAATAGACGACATACACACTGCCACAAACGCTGGGACGACATTTCCAGACTGAGCAAGAATGTAGCGGAAGTGACACTAGGGCTGATTCCACGGACGGCACGTCTGGCCCGACGCTCAATGACCCCTCTCATGCACCGTATCATAGCTGTGACGCATCCTGACCTGTCCGAGCGGTTGCGTGTGGATGAACAGCAACGTGGCGGTAAGCTTACTGTCAGTGTATGTTGCTTGTGAGTGCAATGCATGTATGGTTGCCCACACACATTAGGGTCTTCCGTCTATCGTGAGTCTATTTCCAATGGCATGTTGGTGACATTGCCACAGTTAACTTTGCACTTGCACATGCGGAATGTTGAGACGCCACCTGCTAAGCTGTTCAGTTGTCATGCACATGCTGTAGTGCTCCGTCACCCCTTGGCAACACTTGTGTGCTGATGTAGTTCCTCATGCCCAGTGTGCATGCTGTACATGTATTACGGCCAACGCCACAGAATTCCTGTGAGGATGACTGCTTGGGGTGGGCTGTGTGCAGGTTGGGGGATCGATGGACAGTGTCATCAGTGGCTTTAGGGATTCCGCAGCAGTACTGTACGTGTGTGTGCCCATTACTTACACCCATTTCCTGTGCTTTTCAGCATTGGCAGAGGGCACTCAGCCACATACGGCGGAGATTACAGAAGGCCATGCATCCGGATCAGACGTCGCGCACACGCAGACTGACACCGAAGGGGCCAGCGGCGGAGAGGGGGACAGGACCGTCCCGGAGGACTCGCATGTGGAGACAACATCGTCATCATCTTCCGACAGTGTTGGTGAGTCAGCACTGTTGTCACAGACTGGGAGTGGGCAACCAACACCTTCGGTCGGGACACAGCACACAGGGCCCACCCTGCCGGCAACTGCACCATGTACTGTTCGTGCACGCAGGAGTAGGGGGAGCAGAGTGGCGTTCGGTGTCGGCACCGCTGCCCCAGCCTCGGTGACCCAAAATTCTCTTTGTGCAGAGGCTGTTGATCTGCTGCGACAGCTGTGTGTGGGCCAGACCAATATGATTAATGCATTCCAAGACCACGATAGGAAGTTGGGGCAGGTGGTGGCATTCATGGAAGGTATGCATGGTGATCTGGCTGGTGTACACAGGACACTGCAGTCATTGTCTAACAGTGTGTCGTCTGCCATTGCACAGTCGCATGGACTGGGTGGTACTTCTGTTCCACCATCTACAACTCTGGATGTGTCAGGGGGGCGAGAATTTTCTGATCTGGACTCTAATACAGGTTATTGCACTAGAAGCAGCGTCAGCCAGCACGTCAAGGCACGTAGGCCTCAGACCCCATCCCCTAGGTCAGGTAACTCTGTTCACAAGGACAACGTCAGATATAGTGGAGTACACACACGTGAGGCAAAAGAGGGGTTGGGTGTAATGGCTACACATGCTGCACAGCCATCCCACACACAAGGTACTACCAGGCCAAGACTCACTCCCGCTTCCATTGACACTACCCTGTACGAGGACAGTGAGAAGACGAATACATCTCTTGAGGGCTCGCATACTCCCAGTGCCAGGGACACTAGGAAGGAAGGTGCCACTCCCAAGGGCAGGGAAAGCAGGAAGGATGTAGGCACTCCCAAGGGCAGGGAGACTACGAAGGAAGGTGCCACTCCCAAGGGCAGGGAAAGCAGGAAGGATGTAGGCACTCCCAAGGGCAGGGAAAGCAGGAAGGATGTAGGCACTCCCAAGGGCAGGGAAAGCAGGAAGGATGTAGGCACTCCCAAGGGCAGGGAAAGCAGGAAGGATGTAGGCACTCCCAAGGCCAGGGAAAGCAGGAAGGATGTAGGCACTCCCAAGGCCAGGGAAAGCAGGAAGGATGTAGGCACTCCCAAGGCCAGGGAGACTACGAAGGAAGGAGCCACTCCCAAGGGCAGGGACAAGAATAGTCACAAGACAAACGCACCTAAGAGGAGCACGGACAGTCCCAGGGGCAGGGACACACACGGGCAGAAGGGGTGTCCAGCTGATATGTACACCACAGACGACAAGTCTGCTGCCTGGAAGAGGGCACCATCCAGGGAACAGGGCAAGTCCGCAGAGTACAGTACTCCTACGGAAATGGAACATCCAAGGCCCAAGGACTCGCCCATGAATAGTGGCGCTGTCAGGGACAGGCATACATCACCCATAGTTGCTCTGAGACAGCTGTTTTCTGGCAAACGGAATACAGAAGACTCAGCAGTGGAGTCACCCCTTACATCCACTCCGATCATGGCCCGTCAGGGACGGATGCAGGTGGACCCTGTCGTGGCATTCCCCATGACACATGTTGCAGAGGCCACAAGGCAGCCACACAGCAAACGACAAGCAGGCTCCAGCACGTCCCCAGAGACCATTCCCCCCCCAGCACATGCACCTCCCATGGTGGGTGAAATTGCTTCTCAGTCCGGTCGACTTGTGGTTCCTGTCCTGTCCAGGGTGCAGGCACATGTCCAAAAGAAGCGTAGACACACAGCATTAACACATGCCCAATCCGATATCGGCCAATTGCAACTATCCCCCGCTCCCAGAGCCACCCTGCCTCCTGGACCATACAGTCCTGTGGCTCATCATTTCAGTGGTCACAGTGGCGCTGGTGCAGTTGACTCGCATGTGTCTGTTAGTGGCAGGGTATCCGTCGAGACAAATCCTGTATCAGGTGCTGGCAGTGTATCTGGGTCTATGGGCCATGTGTCAGTAACTCGGGCTGTGTCGGTGTGTCACACTCCTGTATCAGGTGCTGGCAGTGTATCTGGGTCTATAGGCCATGTGTCAGTAACTCGGGCTGAGTCGGTGTGTCACACTCCTGTATCAGGTGCTGGCAGTGTATCTGGGTCTATAGGCCATGTGTCAGTAACTCGGGCTGTGTCGGTGTGTCACACTCCTGTATCAGGTGCTGGCAGTGTATCTGGGTCTACAGGCCATGTGTCAGTAACTCGGGCTGTGTCGGTGTGTCACACTCCTGTATCAGGTGCTGGCAGTGTATCTGGGTCTGTGGCTCACGTGTCAGTCACTACATCTGTGGCTGTGTGTCACACTCCGGTTTCTGGTGCTGCCAGTGTGTCCGATGCGGGTACTTCACGCAATCCACCTGATAGTGTGCTGTAAGTTGCTGTACTGTGCCCTCTGATGTGCCTGCTCTGGTGTCCACACTGCCCTGTTGCTGTTCTGATACTGATGTACTGCCTCTGATGTACCTGCTCTGGTGTCCACACTGCCCTGTTGCTGCCCTGTTGCTGTTCTGATACTGATGTACTGCCTCTGATGTACCTGCTCTGGTGTCCACACTGCCTTGTTGCTGCCCTGTTGCTGTTCTGATACTGATGTACTGCCTCTGATGTACCTGCTCTGGTGTCCACACTGCCCTGTTGCTGCCCTGTTGCTGTTCTGATACTGATGTACTGCCTCTGATGTACCTGCTCTGGTGTCCACACTGCCCTGTTGCTATCCTCATACTGATGTACTGCCTCTGATGTACCTGCTCTGGTGTCCACACTGCCCTGTTGCTGCCCTGTTGCTGTTCTGATACTGATGTACTGCCTCTGATGTACCTGCTCTGGTGTCCACACTGCCCTGTTGCTGCCCTGTTGCTGTTCTGATACTGATGTACTGCCTCTGATGTACCTGCTCTGGTGTCCACACTGCCCTGTTGCTGCCCTGTTGCTGTTCTGATACTGATGTACTGCCTCTGATGTACCTGCTCTGGTGTCCACACTGCCCTGTTGCTGTTCTGATACTGCATTGTGCCCTCTCATGTACTGCCTCTGATGGACGTTTTCAGTGCAATGGACTGTTGGTGCCCTTAGCCCCTCTCATGTACTGCCTCTGATGGACGTTTTCAGTGCAATGGACTGTTGGAGCACTTGGCCCCTCTCATGTACTGCCTCTGATGTACCTGCTCTGGTGTCCACACTGCCCTGTTGCTGCCCTGTTGCTGTTCTGATACTGATGTACTGCCTCTGATGTACCTGCTCTGGTGTCCACACTGCCCTGTTGCTGCCCTGTTGCTGTTCTGATACTGATGTATGCCCTCTGATGTACCTGCTCTGGTGTCCACACTGCCCTGTTGCTGCCCTGTTGCTGTTCTGATACTGATGTACTGCCTCTGATGTACCTGCTCTGGTGTCCACACTGCCCTGTTGCTGCCCTGTTGCTATCCTCATACTGATGTACTGCCTCTGATGTACCTGCTCTGGTGTCCACACTGCCCTGTTGCTGTTCTGATACTGCATTGTGCCCTCTCATGTACTGCCTCTGATGGACGTTTTCAGTGCAATGGACTGTTGGTGCCCTTAACCCCTCTCATGTACTGCCTCTGATGGACGTTTTCAGTGCAATGGACTGTTGGAGCACTTGGCCCCTCTCATGTACTGCCTCTGATGTACCTGCTCTGGTGTCCACACTGCCCTGTTGCTGCCCTGTTGCTGTTCTGATACTGATGTACTGCCTCTGATGTACCTGCTCTGGTGTCCACACTGCCCTGTTGCTATCCTCATACTGATGTACTGCCTCTGATGTACCTGCTCTGGTGTCCACACTGCCCTGTTGCTGCCCTGTTGCTGTTCTGATACTGATGTACTGCCTCTGATGTACCTGCTCTGGTGTCCACACTGCCCTGTTGCTATCCTCATACTGATGTACTGCCTCTGATGTACCTGCTCTGGTGTCCACACTGCCCTGTTGCTGCCCTGTTGCTGTTCTGATACTGATGTACTGCCTCTGATGTACCTGCTCTGGTGTCCACACTGCCCTGTTGCTGCCCTGTTGCTGTTCTGATACTGATGTACTGCCTCTGATGTACCTGCTCTGGTGTCCACACTGCCCTGTTGCTGCCCTGTTGCTGTTCTGATACTGATGTATGCCCTCTGATGTACCTGCTCTGGTGTCCACACTGCCCTGTTGCTGCCCTGTTGCTGTTCTGATACTGATGTACTGCCTCTGATGTACCTGCTCTGGTGTCCACACTGCCCTGTTGCTGCCCTGTTGCTATCCTCATACTGATGTACTGCCTCTGATGTACCTGCTCTGGTGTCCACACTGCCCTGTTGCTATCCTCATACTGATGTACTGCCTCTGATGTACCTGCTCTGGTGTCCACACTGCCCTGTTGCTGTTCTGATACTGCATTGTGCCCTCTCATGTACTGCCTCTGATGTACCTGCTCTGGTGTCCACACTGCCCTGTTGCTATCCTCATACTGATGTACTGCATCTGATGTACCTGCTCTGGTGTCCACTATGGGCATGCTCCATTCTAGACTGTGACTTTGCTCCGAATCTGCGTAAATAAAATAGCGATTCATGTGTCGTGCTTTGTCAGAGTCATTCTTGCGTGTGTGATGCTGGTGTGGATTGGTATTTTCTTGGGGGCGGTGGGTTCTGCTCAGGACCCAAGTCCTGCAACAAGAAGTGGGGTGACGCTGAAATCACGACAGGAAGTGACGACACAAAAGGTGGCTTCCACTCAGTTGCAGTTTATAGTTATCATGCTCCCTGTTGAATTAGTGGGGGGACGCCGTCCACCCGCGTGGTACCCCGACTTGAGCCCTGGTTGTGCTACGTGTCACTCTCCCCTACCTGGGTCACGGCCCTTGGAGGCGTTGCCGTACACAGGCATTTGTGCATTTTGGGACATGTCACTCCCCCCTCCCTACGTCACCGCCCTGGCCGGTACTCCCCCCAGACAGCGAATGCTTAGGTGCCTACCTGCGTCGTCGTCGATGGTGGGCCAAGACGAGGACGTACTGGATCGCGTAGAGTATCGGGTAAGCCTGTAGTGCAGGGTCCATGTCGGCGTGCGGCTCGTGGCGGGTATGGTCGCTGTGGAGCATCCGCCGTGTTCAGGCAGGTTGTTTATCCGCCGCGCTTTTATGTGTGTTTTCCGCCATCTTGATTTGGAGGACGGTCCTAGTCGTCAGTCCGTACGGCGGAGTCTCTGGAAAGGTTACGTCCGCGGCGTGGTTGGGTGTGGTGGTGCGGCGGACCGTGTTCTACCGCCGCGGACGGAATTTGCCACGTATTTCGTATCCTGATTTGGCGGACGGAGTGTCCGCGACGGGCGCACGGAAAATAGGCCTGTTCCGCATACTCAGGGTATGCGGAGGCACTTCCGTCCGCCATCCTAATGACCCCCATAATGCGCTTACATGGACTCCTCCAGTCATTGTATCAGAGAGATGGCCACAGTTTGTTTCCTAATTTTGGCTCACCCTGTGCACTTTTTTGGACATTGGCACTTGACTCTCATCTATCTACCACCCACAGACTGATGGGCAGACCGAACGAGTAAATCAGGCCCTAAAACAAACAATGAGGTGTTTATTGACACCCAATACCACTGCATGGGAGACCTTACTACCATTGGCACAATTCGCCCACAATAATTGCAGCCACACTGCTACAGGAGTATCGCCCTTTTACTGTGTAACTGGGATGAACTCACGTATATTACCCGAGGCCATTGCAAGCCAGACTGGACCTGTACCCACTGTACAGGAATTAACAACATATGTGTCCCTACAGCAACAAGAAATACTAAAACATCTCAAACAAGCAAAAGCAGACATGATGAAGCTGGCCAAAGAACATTGCATACAAGCCTCTAATTATAAGAAAGGGGATCAGGTATGGCTCTCCACAAGGCTTCTAGGACTCCAGGGACCACATAAGTTACAAACTTGATATGCGGGCCCCTTCCCTGTGGACAGTATCATAAATCCTGTAGTCGTACGCCTCCTATTACCTGAAGACTTACCTGTCCATCCAGTATTTCATGTGCCCCTCCTAAAGTATCTGAAAGGCATGATTAGAGGCCCACATGAGGCCCTCAGGGTTAAGTGAAAAATCCTCTTACCGTGCCTGTTGTTTGTCTATAGGGAGGTACCATAGAAGGGAGTGGGTTTCAGCTCCTTTGAGCTTCTGTACAGGCACCCGTTTGTGGTTCACTGAGTCTGGTGAAGTAAGACTCCCTAGGATGTAGTAAGCTACGTGCCGGCCTTCAGAAGCCTGATGGCGAAGATGTAGCAGCATACTTCTGACAATTTAGAAGTCCGTCAGGCTGTGATGAAAGAGTGGTAGTAACAAAATTCTACAATTTTGGAATTACAGCTTTGGAATAAAGTGTGGGTAAAGGAGCTTGTGGAACTCAGGACCCTCCAGGCTAGTTATTGTGAAGAAGGGTAAGAATATGTACCTGGTGGACCTTAAGACCCACAGGCACCCCCACAGTAAGATGCTTCATAACAATCACCTCAAACCCCACTTTAAGATGTCTGCGCTGACCATGCTGTTTTAAACAGATGTAAGGAATGACTGCTACCAAGTGTTTGGGCAGTACTCTTCTCTTTTCTCCCTTACTTCTGGGCCTACCCATCTGTGTACCCATGATGTGGACAGAGGTGACAACCTCCCTTCAAGAATAAATCTTACAGATTGTAGGATAAGTGACTGAAGCACATAACACTTGGAAATACAGGAGTAGGAGGCCCATTGGACGGCATGGAGGTAATTTAGGTATATTTCACTACCTAGTCCTTTGTGATAATTGGTGTCCTGCGCACAAGAACCTCTTCAGAGTGATGCACATATTTTCTTTAAAGATTTTTTCCAGGAGTAGAGTTTTTCGGAGTATCTACAGGCAACTCTAAGCGACGATACATGGTGTTAAGGTACTGAGAGCGGTGCTTGTTAGCAACTGGTTGAGAAGTGTCTGGTTTTCAGACATTATATCTTGAAACGTCAGTCTGTACTGATATAGAGGACTTTGAAACTGTTTTTCTAGTGTGATTCTTTTCCCCGGGTGGAGTGGCCCTTGTGAGGGCATTATATCTGACAGGTCCTGATGAAGGTGGCATATTATCATCTTGCAGCCACCGAAACGCGTAGACCACTGCTCTGAGAACATCCTGCTTCTTGCAATAATTGTCTTTGGTCATTCCTATTACACTGTTACTCTGTAGTTGAGTTCTCCAGATATGTTATGAATGTGAAGGTTTGTCTGGATGTGTGTGAATAGGGTTTGAATGTGTTGTTGTGAATTTGTATTGTTTCTCTTTACCGGGGTTTATTTGATTTAGTTGTATGTATTGTCTTCTCATTTTGTGATTATCTATTAATTTATAATCAACGTTGAAAATGTAAAAAAGTATATAAATACATGTATATCAAAGAAAATATCTTTGACAAAAGAAATGAAATAAAAGAATATCTTTTTATAATTGTCGGAATACTTTGTCTAGTGGGTTAATAATTTGGCTTGGGTGCTGTATGTATTCGGATTAAATCCTTTGTAGAATAATCTAGGTCGTGAGGGAGAATATTGTCTTGTCTTGATATTTTTCACCTCTTCTCCCTGACCACTATCTGTTCTTTTAGAGGGGGTCCCCTAGGTACTGCACCAGGATCATCGAGGGCCGACATCAACAGTGAAGTCTCTAAGATGTTGTAGTTGGGAGTGATATAACCCTCCAGTAGCCCCAGGTCCGGTCCTGTAGTACTGGTACTTAAAGCTACCATAGTGGGAACCATACCTGAATGAGGTCGTGTGTGGATTATAGATGTCTCAGTTCTGTGCCAAAGACTGAACCTCATCCCATCCTTCGAGCGGATGAGCTGATTGGCAGGTAAGGGGCTGCCCAGTACTTAAGTTCATTTGATCTTACCTCAGGGTACTGGCAGATTGCTCTAACAGAAGGAGACAAGGAGAGGTCAGCCTTCTCCACTCCAGAGGCCACTATCAGTTTAAAGTGGTGCCCTTTGGGCTCAAGAATGTCTCTGCCACCTTCCAGAGGTTGGTAAACCAGGTATTCGCGGTATGGATGCATTCTCATCTGGCTACCTGGATGACATGATATGCACTAAAGTGGTCCCAATGTATTGAAATAATTGCACAAACAAGGGAAAAAAACAAATCAAAAAAATATTCAACAGTTTCATAAAAATGAAGGCGAGAGGGTAGTAAATTTACAACCAATGTTATTTAATCACATTGGTGGAAAGTTATTCACATAAATAAAAATTCACGGGAAAACAGCATCACAAAGTAAAAAATCACATGAGTGGTGCCCAAAGAGAAAGAGGGGGAAGTGTAAGGTAGTCAGTGATGGGGAGGAGGGTTTGGTGGTGGTGACATAATATCACACACAATTCAGGTATATCATCGTTATATACCGGATAGCCAAAGTCTAAACATCATATACATATTGCCATATAACACATAAAAAGTCACAGTTATTTTATCACTGTTGAACGGTTGTTGGCAGGTATTCTAAAGTCGACATTTCAACCCCTTGTCAGTAGGTGTCTTGAACCTTACTAATGGAGTCTTCATCAGAACTAGAGTGACATGAAAGGGACTGAGGGCACCTAACGGAAAAGGACGGTGTATCAGTACCTGACTTAAAAAGAAAAACTTGGAAAGAAGTCCCGGTAAACTGGGCAGGTTTATTTAATATTACCATAAGTGCTGCAGTGGGGAGGGGATATCTCTCACAGTCCAATCGTTGAGAGAAAAAAGGGGCTCCAAGGCTCGCCAAGGTACAGTAAAAAGGTAGAAGTGAGGCGTCACCTGTGTAATAAAGGTGACTGTTAGCCAAGGTAATCAGCAAACAGCAGAAATGAATCTCCATATTAAGAGGAGCAAAATGCACTTACTGAGTGTGCGACAGAAGAGTGCACTGGTGCATTGTTGTTAAAGAGGTCCTTCTCAGTTGGACAAGTAAATCTCGAGGAATCAGTGTAATAGTAGTACAATCGGGAATAAATCCATCAAATAGAGCAGAATTAATCTAAAGGGGAACATAAACAAAAACCAGTTAAAAAGACCTATTCAAGCATGATTCCCGGTTGGTTTTCGGGAAGCAGCAGTAGTTGCATGTATTTGGGGTGAAAATGAGGCGGGAATAACTTGAAAACAGAGTGAGCAGGCGGATTGCTCTAGGGTGACTATGTTGCAGACAGGTTAAGTAAAACTACCACTTGTGAAGTGTCGTGATGTTACCGCTAAAAAAATGTGTCAGTGTACCATGCTGGATCTCTCTAGTTGACTCGAGGTGCGGGTAAGTGAAAAATGTGCCGTCATTTAAAAAAGAGATTAACACCGTTGGATAAAGTTGGGTGAAAGGCACACCGTGCTGGGTATCTCTAGTTGACTTGAAGTGCGAGCGAGTGGAAATGCGCCGTCAATAAAAAGATATTCACTCTGTTGGTGAAAGGCAGGTGACAATGAGCCGTCAATTAAAAGAGATTCACTCCGTGGGTGAAAGTCGGGTGAATGAAACACGATCCTACCAAAACCGGGATTGCGGTTAAAGTAACCTTAAAAAACTGACTAGGCAATGGTTAAATACGGAACAATAAATGCGCAAGAAAAGTGCCTAAGGACAGGGCTCCATTGTGTGTCTGAAGTGGGAGAAGTGAAGTCCCATCAAAGCGAACCAGCGGGATTGCTGGCTTACCTGCTCGGCAGCTGGAAAGCGTCTTACAGAACAGCCAGTGCTGGACGCACCGCTGGATAATGTATTCGGGGAGCTACGCTTCTGGCGTGCACGCTCGCATCAAGCGTGAAGCGTCAGGAGCGATCAAAACGTGAAGAAAGACTTAACATGAGTGCCGTTGATTTGGAATATGGCATCTATGGCTGATCTGAGTGAGCGCAGTTCCTTACCGGTGGCGCTAGAGAGCACAGAACAGAGAGCATCGAGTTGCAGAGTTCAGCGGAGTCAAGCGGCAGCGGTGGCGGCGGCAAACGGAGTGGGGTAGCGGCAAGGCGGCAGAATCATAGACCTTTAACCCGTCTCTCCTCAGCCCCTACCCCTCCATCAAGCTGCCCGGTGCTCCCCCTCCCCCACAGGTACACTCAGTGAACGAAACTGGAACGCCGGTGTACCGTAACGCTGTAGAGCTGCGGGGGAAAGCAGCCTCAGAGGCTAGAGTGCGCTAGTGCGCTAGTGAGTGAGGTGGACATCGCTGAGGGTTGCCATTCGGCCTGCCTGACATCTGCCGGATGCCGGATCAGGCTGCTGCTGCTGTGGGTCGTGGGTTGCTGTGATTGCTGTGGATTGCTGCGGACGCCTGAGGCCTCCTGTGGGCTGCAGGCTGTACCGCAACCAGGATCCCGGAGCGGGGGAACAGCGGAAGTGCTGCCGTCAGCGCCATCAGCGACTGCACGAGATGGGTCCGTCCCCCCCGGAAACCCCCCCTGGCCCAGGTGAGTGAACCTAATTGCGATAGGGGCTAAGGGTGGTACGGGCCTGTTCAACCAACCGGCTCCAAGCAACTGGCTCCTGCACAGTAATTGCGCAGCTATTGTAATTACGAACTACGATCTACGAAATTTGCCAAACAGGACTATCTGCTATCCCGCGCGGTCAAATAGCTCCATTTCATTTAGTAAAAGAAAAGAGAAGTATGGCCAGCACAACAGTCATTATTAGCCATTATTAGCCACACTGCCATATTGCCGCACTCCTACATTGCTCTTCCTACCCGCCCTTGCCCCCGCTCCCTCCCTGACGGCAGCTGTCCATCACCTATAGGGCAGACAGGCTTGGGAGGGTGAGCGCAACAAGGGTGAACGGGAAGCAGAGACGTGTAGCAAAGTTGAGCGGCCACCAGTGGGAGGTCATATTTCCCCCACATTTCCCCCACGATAAACTTTGATATCGGAGAGGCCAGCCCAGGATTGCTATTGAAAGAGTCAAAAGGAGTCAAAAGAAGAAGATACCAGGGGCTGGAGGGATATGCACTGGTGGAACGCAGGTTGTATGCAGGCGTGAGCGTGGAGATACGTGCTGGGAAAACAACGCCGCTGCAAATCGAAGTACACCGTATCAGACGGGGGGTGGAAGATCGTAAGTGGGTTGAATGCGGGCGTGAGCGCATCAAACAAAAAGCGCTGCAATAACAATGCCGCTGCAACTCACAGGCCTCAAGTTTTCAACACCAGGGGGGATTGCAAAACAAAGAAAAAAAACAGGGTAAAACGGGGTAAAAACAGCTGTTATTGTGGCGGCGGGTAGGGGTTCAGGTTGTAAGCTTTAACCCACGGAACCTTTGAGGCCTTGACACCTTGAGTCCTTGAGGTCCTGAAATACCTCTGAGGCACCTCAGAAGCACCCGTCAGTCACCATAACGCCATAACAGCCTTTCATCAACCCAACCACCAGTTCCCACGCTGCAAACCCTCAAAGTGAATCTAATCCCGACACAGCTTTGGGCACTAAAGGGTATCATAGCACTTTCCAAACCTATTATCAAAGAACTAAATCAAGCGCTATTTGTCTCCTATTAAACTGCTAGTACTTTTTAAGCATCAGCTCTAAAGATATCACAAGAAAATATAAATGTGAAAAGACTGAGACAGCTAAAAAGGAGAAAAAGAGCTCCATGGCAACTGCTGATAATGAAGAAATATCAACATTGATGAAGTCCCAGAAAAAAGCAAATGTACAGGATGATAGAGATGTGTCAATAGAAATACAAGTAATGAATCAAACACATGAAGAACCAACTAGTACTGTAACAAGGGTAGAGTATGAATGTAAAGAACAGGACTCAAATGGTTATATTATGTCAAAACGACAAAGGAAACAAGCATTGGAAATGCAATAGGTCTCGTATTAGGAAAGTTTGAGCTATTGATATTGTAAATGACACTTTTTTATTTATGTGTTGGTTTTGAAAGTAGCAAAATTAATAGCTTTGTCAGTTACAATGTCAATAGTTTTAACTTTTGCAAATGTGACACCTATAGCATTTGTAATGCAATGTGTGTTGTATTTACGTGACTTAGATGTATTGATATTACAAATAACAATGTCTTTTAATTTTGTAAATAATTAATACTTAAATAAAAGTTATTGTAATTTATAATGGCAATAGCTTAAACGTTTGTAAATAACTTTTGTGAAGATTATGTTCAGTGTATTTTATTGTGACGAAAATTCAAGAACATTGCATTTGCACCTACACACACACAGAGGCACACACACACACATATAGATGTGGTGGTGGTGGATCTGGGGGATATGGTGGTGGTGGATGTGGTGGTGGATGTGGTGGTGGTGATGGTGGATGTGGGGGTGGATGTGGGGGTGGATGTGGTGATGGTTGTGGGTGTGGTGAAAGTGGTGGTGGATGTGGTGAAAGTGGTGGTGGATGTGGTGAAAGTGGTGGTGGATGTGGTGGTGGAAGTGATGGTGGTGGGTATGGTGGATGTGGTGGTGGTGGATGCGGTGGGGGATGAGGTGGTGGATGTGGTGGTGGAAGTGGTGGTGGTGGATGCGGTGGAAGTGGTGGATGTGGTGGAAGTGGTGGATGCGGTGGAAGTGGTGGGTGGATGTGGTGGTGGATGCGGTGGATGTGGTGGAGGTGGATGCGATGGTGGTGGAAGTGGTGGTGGATGTGGTGGTGGTGGATGCGGTGGTGGTGGAAGTGGTGGTGGATGTGGTGGTGGTGGTGGATGTGGTGGTGGTGGTGGTGGATGTGGTGGTGGTGGTGGATGTGGCAGTGGTGGATGTGGTGGTGGTGGATGTGGTGGTGGTGGATGCGGTGGTGGTGGATGTGGTGGTGGTGGATAATAACTAATAACTAATATTGAGATGAATAAAAAACGATAAGCGATATGCACATTGGCACTTTAAGATTGATCAAAGAAATAGGACAACATTTAGGAAAATATATTTTTATGCTTTTGCATTTATCACATTATAAGAATTTGTTAGGAATTAATTTTAAGGATTATTACATAGAAAGCATCTTTCTCTATGTCGTGTAGCCCAAGTAGGAGTACTCCATTTCATTTGATAAAAGTGCATTTGGAAATCAGAGTTGACTGCCTGAGAAATAATTGATTTACAACTTGATTGTTCCTTTATTATTTAATGATTTTATGAAAGCAAAAATAACAATAGGTGCATTATAATTGGAGATAATCAGATAAGAATATACACTTCAAAAACGTCATGTGTACAAATCGAAAAACCGAACAAAAATATAGAATGGAGTAAAAGCGAGAAAAAGAAAAGAAAAACAATGATAAAAATAAGAAAAGAGAAAAATATATCATGTGTGCTCAAATGCTTTAAACGTTTTTTCAATGTTATGAAGTTAATCATTAATGGCGGAGACCAAAGGTTAGAAGTTGCCAGAATTAACAAAAAACATCGCTCTAGTTGTCACTTAGGGTCAAGGACACTGAAAAAGGACATGTAATATAAGCAGCACAATGTCGAACCAACAGTGACCCAGTAGAAGGCAGTATGCCGAAACGCATTGGTCTTGATTCTTAACGAGAAGGACTATGGAATGCTAATTGTTTATGCCGAGAATAAAATAGAAACTGTAAAACTGACCTGAACAGTGAACTTGTGTTTGTTTGAATGTGCCCCCGGATCGGAAGTTCAGGCGAAAGAACACCAATGGAGGAATATATATATCGACATCAAAAAAGCTGTGAGGCGAAACACGTCTGTCAGTGCGCGGGGGGGGGGGGTCCGCACACATAAAGTATTTTGCTAAAATTGCTCCCGTGAATGCTTTCTGTTTGGGTACAAGGAGGGTGTACCTTGTGGTAGCGGGTAAAAAAACAAGACGGAGGGAACTCAGATAAGGGTAGGGGGGAGGAGAAATGCGACACGGCGGGCAGGGGAGGGGGTGGAGCGGGGAGAGGGTGAATCGAAAAACCGAACAAAAATATAGAATGGAGTAAAAGCGAGAAAAAGAAAAGAAAAACAATGATAAAAATAAGAAAAGAGAAAAATATATCATGTGTGCTCAAATGCTTTAAACGTTTTTTCAATGTTATGAAGTTAATCATTAATGGCAGAGACCAAAGGTTAGAAGTTGCCAGAATTAACAAAAAACATCGCTCTAGTTGTCACTTAGGGTCAAGGACACTGAAAAAGGACATGTAATATAAGCAGCACAATGTCGAACCAACAGTGACCCAGTAGAAGGCAGTATGCCGAAACGCATTGGTCTTGATTCTTAACGAGAAGGACTATGGAATGCTAATTGTTTATGCCGAGAATAAAATAGAAACTGTAAAACTGACCTGAACAGTGAACTTGTGTTTGTTTGAATGTGCCCCCGGATCGACACGGCGGGCAGGGGAGGGGGCGAGGGGGGAGGAGAAATGCGACACAAACAAGACGGAGGGAAGGCAGATAAGGGGAGGGGGGAGGAGAAATGCGACACGGCGGGCAGGGGAGGTGGCGAGGGGGGAGGAGAAATGCGACGTGCGGCTGAGGGAACTGATGTGCACGCGCTTTTAAGCTCAATGCGCATGCGCATTGAGCTTAAAAGTCACGGGCACTGCAAGGAATCGCCACGATTCCTTGCAAGTTAGTTAAAGAGTGGTTAAGCCCCCATAGTCTCGCAAGCTCGATGCGCATGCGCATCGACAGGCGAGACCTAAAAACTACGTAAAGCAAGGAAAAATAAAAAAGCTAACAACTATGCGTATGAAGACTCTACAAACACTGATGATACAACAAAAAAAACATGGATTGCAACGAGAAAATGCAAAAGAAGAAGAAAAAACCCCTCCAATAATTAAGAATGAGACAAAAAAATTATTCCCAATATTCGTACAAGAACCATTACTGGAACAAGCATCTAATAAAGATGCTAAAATAAGACAAAAAAGGATGGAAAAAAAATGATGGCTATAACTAATTCACCACTGGTTACAGAAAAAATAAGGGAAAAAGATGAAGTCCAGGAGGACAATTCGAAATTCTATAATATGAACGGAATAAATGCAGTATGCCATTAAAAGTAACGATAAAAGCATGCCAGCAACAAGATCAACACCACAATGGGAATACAGAAACGTGTTTTAAAACCAACGTGAATGATGCAGCAAGAAGGATTATACAAAGTACAGTAGAGCCTAAAACCAAATTACCGTACTGGGATCATCTTGTAATTGAAAATCGGGAAGGAGAAAAACTAATTACACATAGAATAAACCACACTCTGGAGGTACCTTGCAAAGAAAACCTATTAACAACGGAGAAAGTACAGCTTATATTTAAACCTGAATATGTATCCAGAGGTAGATCCGACACACTGAATAGAGGGAACATCCTTAGACTATTTAAATCAATTCCAGCATTAGACAACATTAAGAACGACAATATTAATTCCATTGAATTTATTGCAGATAAGGATAGAACTCAAGAATTGACATTGATCACATTAAAATCTATGTTAATAGCAGAGCAAATATTAAAAGAGTTTACAACATTTAAAGCCTGGGGAATACTCATCACTAAGCAGGCACCAAAAGTCTATCCTACTCCATTTATTAATGAGATAAATCATGTACAAATAGAAAAAAATACCAAACAAAAAGGAACAGTGCTAAGGAATGCCCGGGGTAGATCTTTTAACACACCAAGAGTGGCATCACCATCTACCACAATAGAAACCACTTCAGGAATAAATGAAAAATGGATTGCACAGGCTCTTTATAGCAATGTAAATCAATGAAGGAATAACATTACAATCCCCCAAACAAAAATAACAGAGATGAGAATGTGTTCATGGAACATAAATGGAGTAGGGACAAAGCTCTCCAATGCACATATAAGCTCTATACCCTTCCCATGTCACATTTTATTCCTTCAGGAAACCAGGGAAACACACCCTTTTATAATGGAGGGTTATGTAGGATACTATGAAAATGCAAACAAAGTTCATAAGTATGGTCGTCCGAGTGGGGGACTAGCAACCTTTATTTCCAGTAGCATACAGGCTGATCATGAGCAACTTGTATCTAATAGTGAAAACATTCTTATAGTCAAACTGAAATATAACAACTGAGCAAAAGAAGAGGTCATTAATTATGATCAATGTATATATCCATCCTACAAAAACAAGTAGAGCGACTATATGTGCAACTCTAAACAGTATTTTGTTGGAACATAATCCATTAGTGGACTATGTGATGACTGAGTATTTTAACCTTAACTTATTAGTACCATTCATAAGAGATGATGTTTCAAGTCAAGTCAAAGTCAAGTCAAAGGATTTATATAGCGCATTACATACCCGGAGGGTCTCAAGGCGCTTGAGTAGGGGTGGGGAGTTACTTGTCAAATATCCAAGTTTTGAGTTGCTTTCTGAAGTTAGGTGGTTCTGGGTAAGGCGAAGGTGAGTGGGAAGAGAGTTCCAGGTTTTAGCTGCCAGGTAGGAGAAGGATCTACCTCCCATGGTGGTCTTGTTGATGCGAGGTACAGTGGCAAGGGCTTGGTTGGAAGATCGAAGCTGGCGGGAAGGGGTGTAGAAGGACAGTCTTGTGTTGAGGCATTCTGGTCCGATTTCGTAGAGTGCTTTGTGTGCGTGGGTTAGGAGCCGGAAAGTGATCCTCTTATTGACGGGAAGCCAGTGGAGGTTTTTCAGGTGACCAGAGATATGTTCTTTACGCGGGATGTCTAATATGAGCCTGGCAGAGGCGTTTTGGATTCGTTGGAGTTTTTTCTGGAGTTTAGCGGTAGTCCCGGCGTATAGGGTGTTTCCATAGTCCAGGCGGCTCGTGACCAGTGCGTGGGTGACCGTTTTCCTAGTTTCGGTGGGGATCCAACGAAATGTTTTTTTGAGCATGCGAAGAATGTTGAAGCAGGATGAGGAGACGGCGTTGACTTGTCTGTTCATTGAAAGTGAGGAATCCAGGATGACGCCCAGGTTCCGTGCGTGGTCTGTCGGGATGGGTGTTTTTCCAAGGGCTTCTGGCCACCAAGAGTCGTCCCATGCGGAGGGGGAGGAACCTAAGATGAGGACTTCTGTTTTATCAGAGTTCAGTTTCAGACGGCTGTGTTTCATCCATTCGGCTACTTCTTTCATTCCTTCATGTAGGTTGGTTTTGGCGGTGCTAGGGTCATTGGTGAGTGATAGGATCAGTTGAGTGTCATCCGCGTAGGAGATGATGTTTAGGTTGTGTTGGCGGGCGATGGCCGCGAGTGGGCTCATGTATACGTTGAAAAGGGTGGGGCTGAGTGAAGATCCTTGTGGTACGCCGCAGATGACTTCAGTGGCCTCTGACTTGAATGGTGGGAGGCGGACTTTCTGGGTTCTTCCGGTGAGGAACGAGGTGATCCATTCCAGTGCTTTTCCTTGGATTCCGATGTTTCTGAGTCGGTGTAGAAGGGTGCTATGGCAGACTGTGTCAAAGGCTGCGGAGAGGTCGAGGAGGATGAGGGCGACTGTGTCTCCATTGTCCAGTAGGGTTCGAATGTCGTCTGTTGCTGCGATGAGGGCGGTCTCAGTGCTGTGTTTTGCTCGGAAGCCGGACTGTGAGGAGTCGAGGGATTTGTTGGCTTCGAGGAAGGCGGCGAGCTGGTTGTTGACAGCTTTCTCGATGACTTTGGCCGGGAATGGAAGGAGCGAGATAGGGCGGTAGTTTTTGAGTTCGGTGGGGTCAGCTGTGGGTTTCTTCAGGAGGGCGCAGAGTTCAGCGTGTTTCCAGCTTTCCGGGAAGGTGGCGGATTTGAAGGAGCAGTTGATGACGTCTCGGAGGTACGGTGCTATGATGGAGTCTGCTTTGTTGAAGATGTGGTGAGGGCATGGGTCTGTGGGGGAACCTGAGTGGATGGAGTTCATCAGGCGGATGGTATCCTCAGTGGAGATTGTGTTCCAGTCATTAAGGATGTTTGAGGTGGGTGAAGGTCCAGCAGATGGTTGGGTGAGTTGGTCTCCGGGTTAGTTGTCGAAGCTGTTGTGGATGTCTGCAATTTTGTTGTGGAAGAATGAGGCTAAGGAGTCGCAGAGGGCTTGAGAGGGGGTGATGTCGTTAGAGTTGGCCGAGGGATTGGTAAATTCCTTGACGATGTTGAAAAGTTCCTTGCTGTTGTGGGCGTTGTTATCTAGTCGTTCCTTGAAGGCGGTTTTCTTGGCCTTTCGGATCAGTTGATGGTGTATGCGGGTGGCGTTTTTGAAGGCGTCCTTGGTGCTGGTGGTTGGGTCTTTTTTCCAGGCCTTCTCAAGGGAGCGGCAGAGTTTCTTGGATTTCTTAAGATCATCGTTGAACCATGAGGCCTTCTGGCTGCCGAGTTTGCTTTGTCGTTTTTTCAGTGGTGCTAGGATGTCGGCGCTGTTGGATAGCCAGAGGGTGAGGTTGGTGGCGGCTTGGTCGGGGTTTGATGAATGGGCTGGGGGGTTAAGAAGAAGCGATGAGGAGATCTGGTCGATGGTGATTTTGTTCCAGTTTCTTTGCAGAGTTGGTTGGGGGTGGTTGTTGGGTTTGGGCTTGTTGTAGGTGAAGTGAACGCAGCTGTGGTCAGTCCAAAGGAGTATCGTGGTGTGGCTGAAGGAGACATGATTGCTGGAGGTGAAGATAGGGTCGAGGGTGTGACCTGCGATGTGGGTGGGGGAAGTGACCAGTTGTTTAAGTCCGAGGTTGGCGAGGTTGTCCAGCAGGGTGGTGGAGTTGCGGTTGTTGTTCTTTTCAAGGTGAAAGTTGAGGTCTCCTAGAAGGATGTAATCTTTGGAGGGGAGCGCGTGTGGAGTGATGAAGTCCGTGATGTCCTCACTAAATTGTGCGCGGGGTCCTGGAGGCCTGTAAAGGAGGGTGCCTCTGAGTGTGGTCTTGGGGTCAATGTGGATCTGGAAGTGAAGGTGTTCAGAGTTGGCGAGGTTGACGTCAGAGCTGGTTGAGAAATGGATGGATTTCTTATGGACGATAGCGATTCCTCCTCCTGTGTGGCCGGTACGGTCCTTGCGTATGATCTTATAATCTTCTGGGATGGCAATGGTGATGTCTGGGGCGGAGGAGGCGTTCATCCATGTTTCAGTAAGGAAGGCGACGTCCGGAGAGATGGTGTCTAGTAGATTCCATAGGTCAATGGCGTGCCTATGGACCGATCGGGTGTTGAGCAAGATGCATTGTAGGTGGTTGGTGTCGGGAATCTGAGGTGTGATCGTAGCGGAAAGGTTGACGTTGCAGAGGAATTTGCAGGAGTAGCATGAGAAAGGTCCATGGTTGTGTCCAGGAGCGGCTTGGACGCAGTTCGGGGGACGGCCGGGGTTAAGGGCTAGGAGGGTGGTGGCATCGTAGGTAATGCGGGAGGGCTGGGAAATGCGAGGGCCAGGGGGTCTGGCGCTGGGCGCGGTCCAGGCGCGGACGGGCGTAGACGGGCTTACCTTTGGCGCACCTTCGGCATGGCCGTAGCGCGTGGACGCTGCGCGTGGGGGCATTGGCCATAAATGGAGAGAGGAGGGGGCGGAGCGTGGGAGGGGCAGCAGCTGGGAGGCGGTGGCAGGGAGGAGGGGCGGGCCAGGGAACACACAACAAGATGGAGGGTCAAAGGGAGAGTAAGGCAGGGGCAGCAGATGCACCACGGCACCGGGGGCACAGACCAGTTCCCAGCGTGATGCAAATCTAATACATAAAACACAGCGCTAGGTAAATTAAATAATGAATTACAGCGCTAGGAAAATTAAATAAATAAACCACAGCGCGAGGGTAGTGAAATAAATAAATCACAGCGCGAGGGGAATGAAATAAATAAATCACAGCGCGAGGGTAATGAAATAAATAAATAAAAGCAGTTACAACTCTGCAGCCTCGATGCGGTGCCCCAGCAGGCCAGATCGACAACAGGAGCCGGGATCAGGGAGAGTGGGGGGAGCGACCGTGCTGGATGAGTCCAGGTGATCACAGCGCGTCAGAGGAGGTAGGGAGCACTCTGTTCGTGGGTGGGAGGGAGCAGTAGCTGGGAGGCGGTGGCAGGGAGGAGGGGCGGGCCAGGGAACACACAACAAGATGGAGGGTCAAAGGGAGAGTAAGGCAGGGGCAGCAGATTCACAAACACAAGACCTTCAGTGGTTAATCCCTCAACAGCAGCACCTAAGTGTCATGACTAACCAGGTACAAAACAAAATTGCTGTAACATTCATTAAGGATATAGAAGCGCTGGGATTGTGAATTCTTAATGGCCGATTTAAAGAGGATACTCCCCCAGCATATACGTATATCTCACATAATGCAAGCACTAGGATTGATTATACAATGGTATCACTCAATATATTTCAAAATATAAACTCATATAGGTTAGTTAAAGTTGGAAATAGTGACCATTGCCAGCAGATAATAACCACCAATATTAGAAGCGACATTAACCAACCATACCATACTGTGTCGGGGTATACTGGAACGATAAATTATAAAAAACGTATCTGGACCAATCTGAATAAGGATAGGATGAATAAACAAATCCAGAACATTATAGAGAGTTGCTTCAATGAAAATACAACGGAAACAGCAGTTGAACAGTGGGTGGAATTTACTAAGAAATTAGTGAAACCTCAAACCCAAGATAAATCCATAAAGGAATGTAAAAGAAAAACGAGAAGAAAAGGATTCATACATAAATCTTCCGTACACAATAACGAAGTTAAAAAGAACTCGCAATAGGATAATAAGACAAATAACAAATACAACTGCTAAAGAGATCCTAATCAAACTAAAAATATTAAATCAACACCTGAGGAAGCTAATATGGAATGAAAAATATCAAGCGAAACAGGAAATGTGGTCAAAATTATTTCATGCAAGCAAACAAGCAAATGCAAGAGAATTTTGGAAAATCATAAACACATTAGTAAAGCTGAACAAATTGGTAGTTTCATCAACTTTAACTGGGCAAGAATGGGTTACAATTCTAGGAAAACATCTAAATCGTAATGGAGCAACAACAATCATCACAAAAACACAACTAACTATTATTCCTAGTGATGAGATGCAAGAACAATTTGCAATACAAATAGACCAACTAGCAAAACTAATAAAGAAGCAGAAACATGGGGCACCAGGTCCCAACGGGATACCGTTTGCCCTTTATAAAGAAAACCCATACTTATGGTCGAGCTACTTGGTAAAGGTATTTAAAGAAGTCATAGAGACAGGTAATATCCCTGAGTCCTGGCGAGGATCCTTAATCTCCCCAATATTCAAGAAAGGAAATTGGGCGCTTGCAGAAAACTATAGACTCATCACCCTTCAAGACACAGATGCCAAGCTGTTTGCTGGATTACTACTAATAAACTAAATGAATGGGTAATAGAAAACAAGATCTTGCCATTGAATCAAACTGGTTTTATTAAGGGGCTTGGAACAATGACAAACATTATGGCGTTATCATTAATAATTGAAAAGTCACTCAGAGTTAAACAGCCCTTGTATCTATGCTTTGTAGATTTTAAATCTGCTTTTGACTGTGTTCAAAGAAATTTACTGTGGAAAAAACTCTTGGAAAAAGATATTCCAATTGAACTATTAAGATTGATTCAATTGTTATACAGTCAAACCTGGGTAAGAGTAAGGTTTGGGGACGGCCAATCATTAACAAAGGAGATTCCAGCACTATAAGGGCTAAAGCACGGATGTGTGTTGGCCCCCCTCCTTTTTAATCTATTCTTGGGAGATCTATCAGGAAATCTGGATGAGCTGAATGCACATCCTCCGAAACTAGGGGGCAAACTGGTATCTAACCTAATGTATGCAGATGACGCCATCCTTTTAAGTCATACTAAAATTGGCCTTCAGCGTTTAATTAACTGAACAATCTTGTATGTAAATGAAAATGGAATGGAAATAAATGAAACCAAAACAAAAATCATGGTGGTCACTAGGAACATAAAGCTGAGACAAAAAAATAAATGGTATATGGAAAACCCCCAACTGGAACAAGTAGAAGTGTTCAGGTATTTGGATGTACTATTTGACCAGAAGGGAAATTACCATCTACAAAAACTGGACATACAAAGAAAAGCTAACTCGCTAACTGCAGCATTCAAGATAGCACAGAAATCGCTTGGAAATCTAACCTATCGGCCGCTTTTGAAAATTATAGGGGCTAAATTGCTCCCAACCATAACATACGGTAGTGAGGCATTAATGGGGATGGATGCGGAATTAATAAACAAGGTACTTTCCAAAACATATAAATCTCTCTTTTATCTTCCAAATAATGCTTCACCAGCACAAATTAGATTGGAATTCGGTCTAAATAATCAATATTTTGCAAGAAAAGGCCAATTTATCAAAATGTGGTATAGGATAAAAACAACCATGATAATCATATATCTAAGCTACTTTGGCAAGACATAAATAAGAATATGAAGTCATTTGCATGGAAGTACCTTAATGAGGCAATAGAAGAGTTTGCACTCATGCCAACTTGAAATAATATGATAACCAATGGATCGTTAAAAAAAATAGTAAATCGAACAACAAATCACCTATCACTTGTAAATGAGAAAGATACGCTGGCAAAAAGAAAGAATTCATGGTCAGTAATAAATGGATATCAAAAAAAGAAGATACAAGAATACTTGGAGATACCCTGGTCTGAAAAATGTAAACAATGTCTCGTAAGATCAAGATTTGGAATCCTACCGGGCCTCAGTCACGTCCCTCCGTGGAAAAAAACGAACAGTAGGACATTGTGTAGACTTTGTAAAAGTGGTGAAGAGAATATTGTCCACCTCTTATGTATCTGTCCTGGACTCCGTAATGAAAGATGCACACTACTTAAATTGCAATTTAATATACGTGGAATAAGGACATGCAGGCAGGCACTGAAAAACTGTCTTCATTCAAATTATATAATCATGAACGCTGCCTTTGTAAGGTTCTTAAAGATAGTAATTACAAAACTGGGTGAATAATTTAGAAAAAATGACTTTAATGAAATTTTAACAAACTTTTAAGGATATCATTGATTTTATTGTATCGTTTTTAGGCATATGTTTTTGTACTGGAAATATTGTAAGATTTTAAATAATCAAACAATAAAGAATTTTACTGTTACTGTTACTGTTACTGCATCTATTGTGTTAATAAATAAAAGTAAACCTGACAAAATGGTCGAAAGGGGATAGGAATATAACCCTTGTGTATTGATGATCATTCAAGAAACCTCCTGAATGGCGGCAGTCTATTGTAGCAGTGCGTGGAGTTAATTACATACCGGTATAAGAGCAATGATAGTAGGACATGCCACAGTGATGGGAAATTGGCATACCATGTTCTGGTTTCTATACAGTCTACAAATAAGGGGTGCATATCCTCATCAATAAACAAACATCTTTCGGTGCTAGTGGTGCAAAAATTGAGGCATAGGTAATAACACATTTTAAGCATGGGCAATAGCATAATTCAGAGGAAAAACATTGCAATAGTGACATTTATTTGTCAGGAAACAAAAGAGACCACCTCTACTTTCAAAGTCAAAATCATATATATCATTGTCCATAAAAGACCTGCGGTGTTAGGCATGAATAATCACTGTATGCATGAAACAACATTGAAAAAATGACATGTCATCTGTTTGTCTTATAGCAAAAGGAGACCATAACCATAATCCAAAGTCAGGGTTATACATATCTGTGTCCATATATTAGAAATCGGGGATTTCATAGCTCAGAAATAGACATGGACAGGAGAAACTTATGCTTAGTGAAGAGATGCATCCAACATATGAGTAGGCCACATCATGTTGAAATAGATATTGAATTCCTACAGATTATGCAGTTCAGCGGTAGAGGGGTCTATCGTAAGCCCAAGCAAGCCAGTTGGGCATTACTGGTGTCTTGTTCATTGAGCCCATTGGTAATCAAATCAAATTTTATCATCCTTTTTGATTCTCTTACATTCAGAATGGAGCCGATGTCACCTCCTCTTGGACCTAGCTCAGCTTTTTCCAGAACAAGCCATCTCATTTGGTCTGGGGAGTGAGGTTGATTGACAAAGTGTTCGACAAGGGGTGCACCCTGCACCTGGCAACGTATCCTACTTTGATGCTGGAGTATTCTCACTTTGACCTTCTGTTGGGTTTGGCCCACGTATAGTAGGTAACGTATGCAAAGAATTCCATAGATCACATTTATGGAATTACAGTTGGTGAATCCCTGTAAGTCCAGTGTATGCTCATTATGTATGAAGGTTTTTGTCTGTATCTTTGTTGCACATGCCTTACACTGACCGCATCTGTGGTGGGGCTCTTTCCTGCACAAAAAAAGCAATCCTGTATGCAATGGATGCCCCCTTGGTGTAAGTGTGCCTACTTTGGTGCTAGGCTGCCAAAATGGCACCAGTGCAGGGAGAAAGGACAGGAATGCACTGTATTCCATAAATACGGTTCATTCCTGCCCTTTTACTTTGGTGTAAGGCAGCGCAGTAAGGTACCTTGCTGCGCTGGTCTATGCCAACATACCATAAATAAGCACCCCGATTTCTAGCAGGCCTCTCTGGGAGGGCAAGAAATCCCCTCCCAGAGAGGCCCAACTGGGGGAGGTAGGATTGCAGTTCGGTAAATGAAGTTGATGGGGAGTTCCACCTCAGCACCCTTTTTATCCTTCAAAGTCGAGCGTTATTTGTCTCTTTCCTACGTAATGGTTTCAATCACTCTGTTGAGGCTTGCTTTGTGTGACTTCCTGTGCAGTGAGGTCTAGGGCAGAGATTGAGAGTCTGTCCAGTTAGATCATGGCTCAGACTCACTTTTGAGTTGATTCTCCTCGTCCCATGGTGGTCCATGCTACTCCTTGTCAATTGCGGGGAGTCCCTCTGCCTCAGAAAATCAGCCAAGTCAAACGGCTCACAAAAAGATGAATGCCCGCCAATGTCAGGTGTTGCAGTAGAGCTGACGGTGACCTTGGAACTGCAGCTGTGTGGACTAGACAATGCTGTGGAAGACCACGAGCCATGCATAAGCTGTCTCACGTTGGGTGTCGAGAGTTGACGGGTCAGTGTCCGGCGGGAGCACCAACAAGCCTTGGAAACTGCAACCAATGTGGAAGAAGGTACAATGTCGGGACCAGCAAGGTCCAGGAGACACACCACAAGCAGGGGAGTCAGGGCAGGCCTGAGCAATCAGGGGAGCCCAAAGAATTCAGAGGTGGCCCTCGACTGGACCCACAGGCCAGAGGCACTGGAGTCGCAAGAGGACCTTGAGCAGCTTACTAAAGAAGCAGGCCCAGGGTGCAAGCAATGTGGTGTGGTCAAAGATTCTGGTCACTGCAAATGCTTGAGCCTGGGGCTACTAGGAGCCCGAAGATCTTGATGAAAGGAAGCAAACAAGCCTTTGCAATGGCAAGTCGACGTGGTGCACAGGGGTTCAGTTCCTACAGCTCCGACGAGGGATACTGGCCTCAAACTTTGTGAGAGGACAGGACAGTCCACGAGAAATGTGGAGAACCACCATCTGTGTTGAAAAGCCTTCCGGAGTCCGTGAGAGTCCAGGATCAGCAAACCGGTCAGCTTAGTTGCAGTGCTTGCAGATGCAGAGAAGTGACTCCTTCACTTCAAGGGAGATTCCTGCAGGTGTCTTGGATGCCCACCTGTCTTGGAAGGTTTCCTGTATGGAGCATCAGCACGGACGTTGCAGCAGACAAGCAGGGCACAGAGATCAGGAGCAGCAGGAGTCTTCCCGGTTGCAGCCTTAATGCCCAGAGCAAAATCCAGAGTGCTGAGATGGTCAAAGTTGAAGTGGTGTCTGAATTGAATTGTGTCCCACGACGAATCTAGGGACCCACTTTCAGGTAAGCCCTTAATACTCTAAGGAAAGGGTTGGGGTTATTTAAGATTCCCTCCCAGGGGAGGGTTTGCACAGTGTGGAGGATACTCCCATGTCCTCCAGTTTCGAGCCAGAGCGGGAGCCAACGGCTCCCTGAGACTAAGCGAGGAATGGACTATGCAAGGAGGGCACCAAATGTGCCCCTCAAGCAGACCGAGTGGCGCTGACAATTCTCTAACCCGGCCCAATACACTAAACCCTGTATGGGAGGTGGTCACACCTCCCTGTGACAAGATACCTATTGTTCTGCCTTCCCCTGCTCGTGCTTGGCTCAACAGCAGAAGGACAGAATCGTGTCTCTGGGCGGCAGCAGCTATGTGTGTTGTACGGGTCTAGAAGACTGGTACCGGGAGCACTGAGGACCCAACGGAGGGCCTTTACAGTGCTTGGAATCATACCTTTTACGATTACGGTGTGGGGGTACAATTCCAACATGTTTGATACTAAATATGACAAGGTTCGTTACAGCCAGGTTTGAGATAGTCATCGCGTAATGACGCAGTGCCTCTCTATAGGTTATATTGCTGTTTCCCTTACAGCCCGGGAGAATGGACTCCGAAGGTTGTAGGGGTATCCTGCTCATGCAGGGCACCCTCACACTTAGAACCGAGCACCCTGCCTTCAGGATAGGAAAGGCCTGCTGTAGAGGTGACATAGGTTTTAAGTGCAGTGACCCTAGATATAGGGAAACTTATATCTTTCGTAAGTGGTGCTAGCACCAGCTTACACAGGCTGCAAAGGCAGGCCTGTAGTTACAAATTCAGTGGTCTCCAATGGGTGGCATAATACATGCTTCAGCCCATGGGGGCCCCTTGGTATACCTTTGCCCTGGGTAAATTAGTACCATATACTAGGGACTGATAAGTGTACACCAGTGTCCAATCTGTGATGTACCTAGGTACTTACCATAACAATTTAGGGGAGAAAAACGAGAGACTGGGGTCCTGATTAGCAGGATCTCAGTCAGACTTGTCAGAAACAGCATAGCACCAGGCAAAAAGTGGGGCTAACCATAAAAGCAGATCCTCCTTTCCTACAATCACCATTTGTGAACAAAGTCTGCAGCAGTTTGTATGCATTGGCCCTCGAACTGGAAGGGGCCCTTGTCTTTTTTAGGCGCCTGTAGAATTTCGCAGATCTGGGTGTTGCATAGAAGGTATGTGATGATCACTCGAGGTGGGGAGGCCACTGTGGATTGGTGAGAGTGCAGCCTATGGCTCCTTTGAATTCCAGGGTTTTCTGAAAGTGGATGTTCAGAAGGTGTGGCAGAAGGGACTGTAGGAAGGCTGCCATGTCGTGCCCCTTGGTATCCTCTCACACCCCAATGAATGTGGATGTTATTACACCAGGACTGGTCCTAGAGATCAGTGATTTTTTGTAGGAGGTGCTCTATGTCCGCACCCCAGTCCGTCTGCTGTGTCACCTGCCTGTCAAGATCCTCTAGACGATAATCCACTGCATACAGGCTCTTGTGTACAGTGGCAAAAAAAGTGTGGAGTGCCTTTATTTCAGTGGCCAGGCTGTTCATTGCGGAATCCAATTTGGTCATTTTGGAGCCCAGTACTGGAATCTCTTTGTGGATTGTATCAAGTGCATGTCCTGTTTGGAGGTCAACCCCTGCTTTGAGCCAGGAGCATCTCTGAATACTAAAGCTGGTGTGATGCCTTTGACCCATCGTGGCAATCTGAGTAGAGATGGCCTATGGGGGCTCCAGAGATACACAGAGTGATCAAAGTTTCAGAGAGAGGGAGACCTCCAACCGGCCTGTGAGAACCTAAGGGGGCAGGGCAGTGACCACAGACGCTGTGCAGCTAGGGGGGCACACAAATATAGGTCAAGTGACCACGATAAAGAAAGGGACCCACCTGTCAAATTGGTTCCAGCTATACGGGGGGTTCATGCCGGATCTATAGCTTACAGTCCAAGGGGCCTGAATGACAAAGCCAGAGGGCGTAACCCTTGCAGGCTAATGCAGGTAATATCCAGCGCATCTCGGCCATCATCCAAAGGGCGATTGTATGGGGCCAGGGCGGGATGCCCATGAATCATCACTAAGGTACTCCAGTTGTCAGTACTTCACTGTGAGATTCTCTCCCCAGCTCCTCCGAAGGGCCGTGCAGTCACTGTGCAGCTGCGTGAAACGCCCAGTGGTGGCGGTCATCAGGTAAGCAAGAGTTAGCAGTCGGGATGGGCCACAGACCATAGAGGCAATTCTAGGGCATGGAGTCAGTGTCTGCAGCCACCCATCCTGCCGGGGTTGAGAGGATCATTCAGCGACATTCTCGCGGAGCTGAAAAGGTAGCGATAGCAGCCTCCAACACCCATAGGGAAGTCTGCATCAGGTCCACCAAGATCTGTCTAGGTGGGAAGGCCTATTGAAGGCTCTCATTCTGGGTCCACATACAGCAACTCATGTGGCTGGGGCCCGCCCACACTCCCCTGGACCACCAAAGCACTGCTATAGGGTATCAGACGTAGGCAGCAGCCCCTCTGTCAGTGCCACAGGCACATGAGCATATTCACAGAGACACCATCTTCCTTCGAGGCTGGCTCCATCCTCTACATACACATTTTCAAATTTTTATAAAAAAATAATATAAAACTAAAATTAACATTTTAACTAACACGTAATAAAATAAGGAAAAAATATTATTAACAACGTTTGAGTAAACTATATTAATGAAAACAATATTTTTTAAATACAATTGAATTACTTAATGAAACACATATTTTTGGCAACAATATTTGGTTACACAATATTTTTGTTTTAACTATATTCTTGACACAATATTGAGGTATTACGGTATTTACAACTCAATATTTTGTCCAATGACTCTTGTATGGAAGTGAGTAAGTGTTATGTTATGTTACTTTGTAAAACGCACTATCACCTGTGAGGGTATCCTGACGCTGAACATCTGTGTGTGTCTAGCCCTGCCTATGGTAGGTTGACAAATTGTAAATCCAGGACTTCAGCTTCTTGCAGAAATCAAGAAGAGAGGAGGAGCCCTTGATGGGGAGCAGTAGGCCGTTCCAAGCTTTAGGAGTGATGTAAGAAAATGCCCGTCCTCCTGATCTGATGTAAGAAAATGGCCACCCTCATGATCTGGTTCTCTGCATGCATAGGATGTGTGCGAGTAGGAGTTCTGCTGAGCCATGGTATCTTGGCGGTTGGTGGGAGGAGATTTGACTGTTCAGGTAGGAGTGGCCTAAATTGTGTAGTCCCTTGAATGTGTGTGAGAGGAGTTTGAACTTAGTGTGTTTTTGTATCAGAAACCAGTGACGCTCCATGAAATGCGAGTTCTAGTGGTTTAATAACTCAGTCATCTTCATTCATATGTATATGAGGAGTCTCCCTCCAGCAGAAGAAGATTCAATAAAGATCATTCTAATACTATGCTGATTTGCATGCGAAACAGGGATTATTTTAATTGGCTACACGAAATATTTTTTTTCCTCTTTTTAATGGGTGTTTACTATATAAATTGCATATCATTGTTTATTTCTATATATTGATGCATAGTGATTTTTTTTAAAGAGACACCCAAATGAAATTGATCCCGCTTAAACAGAAAACTTATGGTAGAAGGAACCAGGTGCTAGCTTGGGCAGAGCCGATGGTGACCCATGTCAGATACAAGGAATGTGCTGAAAATATGAAACCTTTCAAGGCTAAGGTCCAAGCCGTCATTTATTGTGGGGCCCCAACCAGGGGCGTAGCTAGAGCTTGTGGCGCCCGGGGCTATCCCTCAGATTGCCGCCCCTTGCATATACAGTCCTGTGATTGTATGCGCTAAAGTCTCGACTCGAATTTTGAATCTCACAGCATTGTCAAATTTCGGGCACAGATATTTCTCACATGTATCATTGGAATGCTAGTTTTACATTGGTCTATTAACTAGTGCAAGTAAGTGTTAACTATCTGAACTCGCAGTTGTACAGGGCTGCGCACAGCACCCGGGCCACTTGCTAAATTATACTGGTGTGATTTTTAAAAATACTTTTAAACATATTTGTCAGCCTGTCTGACTGTTACCGCTATGTGTCTCACAGGCTCTCCTGTGGCTTGCCCAGCAATCCTACTTACATGCACATGCTCACTGCGGCGGCCTGAGTCCGTGAGTCAGCTAATGTATTTATGTTATAGGCCTGAGGCAATTGAGATTTATGTTAGGGGCACACCCTGGTAAAGTCTGGGACCATCTATCATTGCTTTGACCTATGTCCCGAACGGCCTATGTCCCACCCCACCACGTGTGCAGAGTCAGAACAATTCCACAGTTGGGGGCAGCCATTTAAAAATCCTGCTCATTACAGTATTCAACACACTTTATGTAATGAGTCCCCTTCTTACATATCGGTCTGAGTTTTAACTGCTCTTTATTTCAGTAAGTGTGTCATTGTGTGGCAGTCATGTCTGTTTATTAGCTCCAAATCACACAATCACACAAATCCAAATATGTATATCATGGAATTATTGTGAAGAACATTCAAAAGCTCTTTCGTATATTTTTGAAACTTTTTAGTTACAAAAACTGGAAAGGCCGTCCCCCTCATGACCTCACTCTCTGACTCCTTCACTGCCACCCACCACTAATGCCCCTCATTTCTCTGTAGCTCCCCCAGCCCATAACATCCTCTTCAGCTTCCCTCACTGCAACCCTCCACCAATGCCCCTCATCGCTTCAAAGCCCCTCACCCATAGCCTCCTCCTCGGATTCCCTCAATGCCACCCTCCACCAGAGCCCCTCATCTCCCTGTAGCTCCACCCCATTACCACCTCCTCTGATTCCCTCACTGCCACCCTTCACCAGTGCCCCTCATCTCTCCATAGCTCCACCCCATGACCACCACCTTGGATTCCCTCCACCAGTGCCCTTCATCTCTCTGTAGTTCCCCCACCCCAGGACCACTTCCTTGAATTCCCTCACTGCCACCCTCAACTCTCCGTAGCCCCTCTCAGATATGCATGTCATTCGTTGGATAGCCCTACTCATATCAGTGTAGCATGTCACAGTACTTTACATCACGCACACATTATACAGAGACAATAAATTAGTCTATGGGGAATGTCACATAAGCCAATGAGGATTATAAGGTGTAGGAATCACATGTCATCCATACTGGTGGGCAATATATTTTATGAGGGTTTGGTCTGGAGAAGCACAAACTCAGGATTTAAAGAGTACTCCAGTGGTTGGGAGTTCACTTGACTGATAAAGTGAATAACTTCCAAAACAAACTATTTTTAGCAACATTAGAATAACGAAAGACTGGAGAAGTTCTGACTATATCACAACACAAAAAAGCGAAGTTTGTATGCAGCTCTTTGATGACAGTTCATAGGTCACTGTCCTATTTTAGAATTGTAACTTCTGAACTGCAAGTAACACAAGGATCTCTGTGACAAAGGCAGTAACCCACTAAGCTATCAACATAACATTTAGTTTATCTGTATTTAAAAACTACCAACAGTCAAATGATTGCCCTCCAGCAGTATCATAAATCACCATTTATCTAAACATTTTTTATTGTTGTTGTACTTTGGTGGCAGATTCCTTGCCAGGGCCAAGGCCTGTGTTTGGGTGGGCCTGGCCCACCCGGCCCACCCCCTAGAACTGGGCCTGATCCTCACACAAACAGTTGAATATGAACCCAGGAAAGTGGCTGGGGCATGGCCTGTGGTGGTCCATATGGCGCTCTTTTTTCTTTCATAAAACACGTGCCATCTCACACACAGTACTCGCCAACATAACTGCATGAGCACACTACCGTTCCAGCGTGCATACTAACAGACGCATAGATAGGAGCAGCATTTCACACAGGCTTCACCACTGAACTCCATCAGACACAGTATAGCACGCATCTCATGCCCATACTGTCACAAAAGCACACACATCATCATAAACCCCAACTCTGACTCCGCAGAAATGCACATTATTCTCATTTCACACATGGCCTTGCATATCACACCACAGACAGCATCAATCCCACATATACCACCAGAAGCACTGTCAAATACACTCCTGCTTGCCTTTACACCAGCAAGCTCCTTCATCACGCCCTCTCACAACAAACCTTCAAGTCATATACACAAGCACACTATAAAAAAACACATTGCACATTAGGCTAAAAGTTTGCCCTGGTACCGTCCGCGCTTTTACGTTTGTGTTGATTCAGTGGATGTATTCGTTCTGAGTAAGCTTTTAAGTTTGCTTTGTATATTTTGCATCATGAATCACAAACTCACGTGTCGACAAATGCAGTAAAACACCCACGCTGGTAACTACCACGCAGGCTGGTGGAAGCCGCGCCCGGTCTGGGGTGGGGACCAGTACTGAGAGCTCGGTGTTCAGGTCTTCATTCTTTCTTCGCCAGGGAGTGGAAGAACACATTCTGTTAAGCACCGAGGGAACGCGCCATCTCTGACCCATGGTGGTCGATATGTGTACTGGAAAAAGACAAGTACTGAAGTTTGCTCACCTCATCGGCGTAAATCAATTGGGGCTGATGTTTGGGGCCCGTGAGTAACAGCGACCCCTGGCCGCGGCAATTTGAGTTTGCCGCCCGGGTCCGCCTCCAGTGATAGGCGTGCTGGGAGCTGCTGACCAGAGGCGAGCGCTGACTGAACATTATGCCCAGGGCCGTCATTAGTATCGCTTTCGCACGCTACTAGATTGACGGCCCTGGGACGGGATCCGATCCACAAACTGGGTAGGACGTGTCACGCGCATGATGCACTCCAGGCAGCATTTACAAGGTGCGCTTGCTCTTCACACGGGGCCGCGCGGCACTGGTGGTGGCCTTTATAATTAATTTTATTATAGAATTTGCGTGTCCCCAAATAAATTATAAAGGCCGCCGCCAGTGCCTAGCGGGCCCTGTGTAAAAAGCAAGCGCACTTTGTAAATGCCGCCGCCCTCAAAATTGTGCCCCCGCCCCCCGCCCCCCCCCCCCCCCCCCCCCCCCCCCCAGCTACGCCACTGGCTCCAACCATCCATTTCCTTAAGCGGCCATGCTTGAGTCTCACTAAATAATTTGAGATGTCATAGAGCACTGCATTTCTATTGTGGCCCATATCATGGGGATCGAATCATAAAAGTAATCACACAACTTTACAATGACACAGTGGTGTTATTTCAGGCCTTTGTGCAGGTGATCTGGACTCCGATGGCTGTGATATATGTTCTCCGTTTGGATAAAAAAAACTTACTGTACAGCTTCAATAGAGGTCTACCCATTTCCACCCCTATGTCCCGGCACTTGCAAGGGCTTGAAAGTGCCTGTTGTTATGTTCCTGAAGGTCCGCCCCCGTTGTCCCGAGGGACGGACATGTTGGTCATGTGACCGCCCTATAATAAAAAGAGGTCGAGCACGTGCGAGGGCGTTCAGATAGAGACGCGCCGACCGAGCAAGCAACTTTATTCCCAGTGTCCGGCTGAGTTTATTCTAGGGCCACGTGTTAGGCCTAGTCAGGATTAGATGCCCCGGAGTGTAGGTCCCAGAGAGATCTCCCTAGGGTTACCCTGCCCCCATCACTAGACACAACAATTGGCGAAGAGGGTGGTTGTCGATCCCTCGCTTGGGGTGTGTGTGTGTGTCCCTCGTGGGGTGAGGCGGCTGCGGGCACTCCCACGTGTCTGCGGTGCTCGTGCCTTGCCACCACGCACACCCCCGATCTGCTTGCCTGGTGGAAAGACTCTGATCCCTGGCTCTCATCAGGTGAGCGGCGCTGGCTTACGGCTTCCCGCGGCGCACGGGAGTCTGATTGGTCGCGCGAGGCGCTCCCTCTGTGGACCCTCCACGCCTAGTGCCGCATCTGGGCTGCACGGGTGTGAACCGCACCAAGGTACGCCTGGCCAGGCGCTCCGGTCGCCGCCGGATCATCTCCCGGCTGCCCACGGACATCCTCCTGGGCGTCTAAGGCGATGGGTAACATTCCGCCCATTGAACCGTTTGTGGTGGAGGGTGCGCCCTCCACTCTCTCCCCGAAGTGGAAAGAATGGGTGGACAGGCTCTTCATATTCTTCGAGGCCACCAAGGTCCATAAGGAACAGAAGCGTGCCATGATTCTCCATCTTGGTGGCAAGGACATTCATTCAATTGCTCGCACCCTTACGGAGGCAACTCCCAAAACCCACCACACTCTAATAAACGCGCTCAATGCGCACTTCGAACCAATGGCCAACCAAGACTATGAACGATTCATTTTCAGACAAGCGCGGCAACTGCCAGATGAATCGCTGGACGCTTACCACTCCCGGCTAAAGAAACTGGCACTAACGTGTGGATTTCAGGATGTCACGGAAGAGATCAGAGGCCAGATAATACAGGGATGCGCCTCTGCTAAACTACGCGAGAGAATACTGGAGGAGTCGGGGAAACCCCTCCCAGACATTCTCACGCTGGGCCGCACAAAGGAGCTGTCCAAGGCCAGGGCAGCCCACATGGAAGCAGCTCTACAGGCCAACACGAAAGTGGAACCGGTTAACAGACTACAAGTCCGCCCACAGCCCAGATGGGCGAAGCGAACAACAACTCCGCAGGGCGGAGCTTCGGCACAGTCATGTGGTTACTGTGGAGGCCCGAGACACCCGGCGCCAGAATGCCCAGCACGGGGCAAAATATGCTCCGGTTGTGGGAAAATGAATCACTTTGAAAAGGTGTGCCGGTCCAAAAAGTTCAGCAAGCCCCGCCAGACAATACATACGGTGGCGGAGCCCGAAGGCGCGGAAGGAGGACCCAGCAACAGCGATACGGACGACGAGGAGGAGGAGCGATCCGTGCACAAGGTACACATGATCGGCACGGCCACCAGACGCACCAGGACACTACCACAGTGCGCGATACAAGTGGCTGATCAGGACATCATGGCAACTGTGGACACGGGCGCCTCGATAAACCTCATGAGTGCCTCCCTCTACGGAGACGTGGCCACTCCTCCCAGCCTCCGCTCCACTCCGATCACCGTCTTTGCCTACGGTCAGGACGTTCCCCTCCGCATTCGGGGAAAGTTTAAAGCAGCGGTCCGGCACGGAGACAAGATCACGCGAGCCACCATCTTCGTGTCGGAAGAAGGTCAAGGCATGCTCCTGAGTTGTCGGACGGCAGAAGACTTGGGAGTGGTCTCTTTTGCGTTTGGGGTGCATGAGGAATCGGTGCAACAACTAATTGCAGACTTTTCTGACCTGTTCGAAGGGATTGGTTGTTTCAAGGGTCGGGAAATACACCTGCATGTGGACCCCACTGTTCAACCGGTGGCCCTGCGACACCTGCTGGTTGCGTTCCATTTGAGGCCACTGGTCGAGGAAGAACTACAGAAGCTGGAAGCAGCGGGCATCATTGAGAAAGTGTCCGGACCCACCCCCTGGGTATCACCCATCGTGGTCACCAGGAAGCCGAAACAGCCAGGGGCGGTCCGGATCTGCGTGGACATGCGCCTCCCCAATGCGGCCATCAAAAGGGAACGACATATCACCCCCACGATCGACGACCTGATCGGAGAGATGGCCGGCGCCAGGTGGTTCTCCAAGTTGGATCTCCGGGCGGGGTACCATCAACTCGTACTGGACAAAGAATCTCGGAACATTACGACGTTCTCCACCCATATCGGACTGCGCAGGTACACCAGGTTGAGCTTTGGGATATCTAGCGCTGCCGAGGTGTTCCAGAATGTTATCCAAGAACTCATTACTGGCATACCGGGGGTAATCAATGTCAGTGATGACATCATGGTGCATGCAAGAACAATCCCCGAACACAACCAACGCTTGGCGCAGGTGTTCCGCAGGCTCCGCAGCGCTGGACTCACTCTGCACCGAGACAAATGCGAGTTTCTTCAGACCAAACTAGGGTTCTTCGGATACGTGTTCTCGGCCGATGGCGTCAACCCCGATCCCGACAAGGTCAAGGACATCAAGGATGCACCTCCGCCCACCACTGTCACGGAGGTCCGGAGCTTTCTCGGGATGGTAAATTACTGTGGTCGCTTCATACGAGACTTAGCCAACCTGACCCTCCCTCTGCGTGAACTAACCAAAGATTCCACACCATGGAACTGGGGACCTGAGCAGGAAAGGGCATTTCAAAACATCAAGAGTGCGCTGTCCAGCAACACCACATTGGCATTTTTTGACCCAAGACACTCCACTCTCATCGCAGTAGATGCCGGACCGGCGGGACTGGGTGCTGTTCTAATGCAGAGAGCCAGAGACGAGATAGACTGGGCCCCTGTTGCTTTTGCCAGTCGGTCCCTCACGGACACCGAACAAAGGTACTCCCAAATTGAAAAGGAGGCCATTGCGATACATTGGGGATGCCGGCATTTCCATTTGTATGTATATGGCAAGCCTTTCACAGTAGTGACGGACCACAAGCCGCTGCTGTCTCTGTTTTCAGGTACCTCCTCCAAGCCACCCCCTAGAATTGAAAAGTGGATACTGCAATTGCAAGAGTATAACTGCGCCATCGAGTACCAGCCTGGGGCAAGGAATCCTGCGGACTACCTGTCACGACACCCCAGGCCGGCTACCCCGGAGGAGATGGAGGAAGCAGAAGAGACGGAGGCCTATGTTCAATGGGTCGTGGCCAGATCATGCCCGCGCCCCATATCCCTGGGAGAGGTTGTGAGCGTCACGGCTCAGGATGCCTGCATACAGCGGGCCAAGGATCTACTCCGAACGGCCAACTGGCAGAAAGCCAAGGAGAGCTGGAAGGTACTCACACCAGAGGCCCAGAAAATCATGGACAGTCTGTACCACGTGAGGGCTGAACTGAATGAAGATGCGGCGGGGTGCCTTCTGCGAGGGCATCGCCTGGTGATCCCGACGGCTTTGACAGGACGAGTAGTTCAACTGGCACACGTGGGGCACCAGGGAATGGTCAAGACGAAGGCCCGGCTGCGGACAAAGGTGTGGTTCCCGCTCATGGACGACATGGTGGAGAATGTGGTGCGAACATGCACGGCCTGCCAAACCACGGGCGACAGCCCCCGTGAAGCCCCCATCATTGTGGAACCCAGGCCCCGAGGTCCTTGGGAAAGAGTCAGCATGGATTTTGGTAGCCTTCCGGATGGAAGACACACGCTGGTAATGATAGACGACCACTCTAAATATCCTGAGGTCGAAATTGTCACCAGCACCAGTGCAGACTGTGTGATCCCCAAGATGGAAAAAATCGTTGCCACCCATGGAGCCATGAGGGAACTAAGAACGGACAATGGACCGCCATTCCAGGGTCAAGACTTTGCGGAGTATCTCTTGTCTCTGGGAACGCGTCACAGGCGCATCACACCGAGGTGGCCTCAAGCCAACGGGGAGGCCGAGAGGTTCATGAGGACTCTAAACAAGGTCATCCGCATCGCGCATGACAAGGGACAATCAGTGGAAATGGCCATCTTCACGTTCCTCCGGAGTTACCGACAGACCCCGCACTCCACAACTGGGGTAGCTCCCGCACACCTCCTCCTAGGAAGGGTAATAACTGACTCCATTCCCCATCACCCCCAGTGGGCACCTGAAATGATAGATGAACACACAGTGGAGAAGAAAAGAAGTTCTGCATGTGACAAGATCAGTAAGAAACGCCGGGCTGTGGCCCCCCATTTCAAAAGGGGCGACCTGGTGCTCATCAGGAATCGTGCAACTGGTGGCAAATTCAAGCTCAATTACGAGAAACGACCATGGCGAGTCAGTGGTGTGAAGGGCACCCGCATCACAGCCACTCGAGGACGAGACAGGGTGACTCGCAATGTGTCTCACTTCAAACTGTATCACCCCTCAAGCAGCGAGCCAAGGCGCCAGCAAGGCGGCGGACAAACCGAAACTGCAACTACGTTGCCGGCTGGTGAATCAACATCCCAGCCCGAGGTCAGGCCACGTGGCGAGCATCAGGTTTCTAGCGAGGAAGTGGGCGGTGACACGGAGGCCCAGGATGGGGCCCCAGATCCGGAGGGGGCCGACAGCGAGGCGCCAAGACACGAAGCGGAGGTTGGAACAGAACTGATGACTCATCGGGGGTCCCAACGTCAGCTACGTGCAAATCCCACCCCCTCCGGCTGGCTGAGAGATTACTTTACGTAAGACTGTTCTCATTTACATCTGTGCACGTAATGTTTGAACTAAATGCACCAGCATTTGAAAGACGCTGAAGGTCTCGGTCCTGATATTACTAAGACAAAGATTATGGTTATAATGTGTTTTATGTTTGCTGTTGTGTTTTGGTTTTTCCTAATTTTAGGAGGAATGTTATGTTCCTGAAGGTCCGCCCCCGTTGTCCCGAGGGACGGACATGTTGGTCATGTGACCGCCCTATAATAAAAAGAGGTCGAGCACGTGCGAGGGCGTTCAGATAGAGACGCGCCGACCGAGCAAGCAACTTTATTCCCAGTGTCCGGCTGAGTTTATTCTAGGGCCACGTGTTAGGCCTAGTCAGGATTAGATGCCCCGGAGTGTAGGTCCCAGAGAGATCTCCCTAGGGTTACCCTGCCCCCATCACTAGACACAACACCTGTTTCACAGCCTGTATGATATAATGAATATCTGCTTCGTGAGCTACTATCAAGTTACCTGCAGCAAAGGCTGGTGGGGGAACTCATGTTCTGAAGCATTCTTTACTCTAGGTGTGTCAAGTTTCTGCTTCTATCAGGCTGGGTGGCGGGTCTCTGCTGGTAGCTGGCACCATCGTTAGGCACAACATTTTTGTTATCAATGGTCGACTGCTATTGCAATACAGATTTAATGTGTGAGTACCTGTGCACTGTGGCTTGAAGAATTTGAAGGATGTCTGTCCCAGGGGCTGCTGGGACCAAGAAGAGGGCAGGAGGCGCAACACGGGAGGAGGTCGGCAGCTTCAGGTAAGTTATTTTTTAAAACCCCTGCGCGCTCCCCCTCCCATGTTCCCTCCAATACCCACCACTCTTTGTTTGTTACAGTCGCTACTGAATCAAGAACAACTCTTGAACAGCAATAATATTGACACACTGACACCAGTGTTTCCCAGCAGACGCTAAAGCAGATATTTTTTAAGTGCTCACAGATCACATAACAGTGGGATACCATGTCAATGAGAACAAGAGGGAAACAGGCAACATAGCTTCTATGTGGAGAAACGGGGATGATAGGTTTCCACAGTTAAAGCAGTGGAATATGGTAAATAAGGATACACTTGAGAATCTAAAAGACAAAACATATAGTATTATAGATGGGTAACGGTGAATCACAGGGATGTTTTTTAACAGAGGGGTTCTGAGTGACAAATAAAACACAAAAGCAAAGAGCCAGATTTCACAAAGTGAAAAAACATGCATTATTCACCTTTTATCCATTTATAATTTTATGTTATCTGTTTCTCCCAAAATCATCTGCCTTTATTTTAACTGCTACGCTGGGGCAGAGTAGTAACGTGGAGTCATACATAACATGGATCCCCCCCCCTGTCACAATGTAAAAAAAGCAAAAACAAATAACTGGCCTCAAGCCTTCCAACCCACTCTCCCCTTCTAAAGTTGTGACCTCTGTCAGAGCGGAAAGCCAGAGCTGCACTGACAGACTCTCAGAAAGGCTTGTCACAGCAGCCTGAAATTATTTAAGTTGTAGCAACAGCTTTTATTAACAACTGTTGCAACACATAGCAGTAATTTACCAGATTCAGAATCAGCCATAAACAGTGCTGGGGTTCTGTGAAAGACATGCATAACTATAAGATAACAACCATTATTAAAGTCGCTAGGTCTGGTATTCGCTGCACATCCATTGGTTTTGACAATGTTTTATTTCTTTGTGCATGTGTTTTGAAAACATTTATAACAAAAAAATATTCAAAGATGTAAGCCAATGCATGCACACACATGTGCACACATCGGCCACCACATTGAAATATATTTTAATAAGGTTTTGCAAAACCATTACAAAGGGGCTGCCAATGAGTCAACTCTTATACATGCACTCTCAGCCGTCTTTGAATGTTTTTTAGGTTTCGCCTGCACCGTGCCGCACTGTGCTTACACTGTGCTTGTGAAATCTTTTGTATTTAATATAAATCTTAAAAGGGGCTTACATCCTGCCCTCTTGCTTTCCTTGCTTTTCATTGGTTCTTGTGCTTGCCACTTATTTTTCCTACGTTTATATAGGCAGTAGCATGGTATTTCCTGTTGTCACTCGTGTTTTCCTCATGTGCTTTTCTTATCAGTTTCCGGACGATCAAGTAATGTTCCCACCCGCTTTTGTGAAACTGTTTTTTTAAGGTTTTGCCTGAACAGCATTTGCACAGTGCTTGCTTTTATTTTGAAAGAGATGTAATTTCTTTGTCAAACGTTTTTGCCAACCTATGTCTTTTATTAGTTTATCCAGTTTCGGTTACACTTGCGTTGTAAACTTAGGGGCATATTACCAAGCTATAGCGATAATTATCGCTAAGCTTGGTTAGCGGGCAAAATAATATCGCCGAGCTTCGCCTATTTTATCGCTTAGGAGCCTTGATATTATCAAGGTTTATCTCCTAAGCGATAAAAATCGGCCGAAATGCATGAATATCGCTGTAAAGTCAGCGATATTCATGCATTACCGAGCAAATGCTCTTGGCCTTGTTATCCACCTACCATTGGATAACATGGCTAAGAACAGCTCAGGCCAGGCGTTAGCTTTTGGGGATAATCGCGCTTAGTGCGAATATTTCCAAAAGTTGGTAATAGGAGATAGAGATGTTAGCGACTATTTCCAGAAGCTAACATCTTGGCACGCCCACTTTGCATGTCATTAGCGATAATTATCACTGACATGCCCGCTATCTCCTACTAGCTGTCGCTAACTGGTGTTAGCGACAGCTAGGTAATAGGGCGATACAATTATCGCCGCTTTAGCGGGAAAAATTCCAGCTAAAGCGGCGATAATGCCCTTGGTAATATGCCCCTTTATTTCTTACACCGGGCTCACTTCACCGCTGCACCTCGCAAACCCCCCTCATAGGAACTGTGGTCTACGGCTTCCTGAGTTGTCTACTGTGAAACCCCAACCAGCGAGCATCAGAGCGTCAGATTTGTTTTTGTTACAGCCGCTTCCTTTTACTTTGTAATTAATTTCTTTTTGCGATTACATTTAGTTTTTGAACCTGTGCTTTTATTGGAATATTATTTCAGTGTATTGCACCCGCATAGCTCTGCACTGATTGTGTACATCTCTATCACCCACCCTGTAGTGTCACCGCAACCCTTGTGGAAAATAACTTCCTCCTTTCTTTTTAGACAGCACGATGGACTTGAAGGTATTGGAGTGCCTTTTTTGAGCGCCAGTTACATTACACAACGGCAAACTACCTTTTTTGGTAGGCATGGGGAAATAAAGTGATTTGCTCACAATCGAAGAATGTCAAGCCGACACTTAGACTCAAACTTGGTTCCCATGATCCAAAGTTAGTAGCTCTGACCGAGCCATTGCACTCTTACTCCAAGACTTGCTTTCTTCAGCTATCTGACAAAGGGAGCTTTAAGCACATCATGCAAAGGTGTAGCAAGGATGCATGTATCTGCTGGGGGAGGTGTCTGTCTCTAAACTTGTGCTGACCTCCAGCACTTGTTACTCTTGTTAGCACTGTCTGGACATAGATTGTAGCTAATTTTACCGGTTCAACACTCACTTATGGCAAAAGCAACAGAAAGGTGACCAGTCTGTGTGGCAACACATGTCACTGTGTTTTCAATAACGTTTGAACAGTTTGGGCTGGAAACCTTTTTTTTTAAATCTGCAGACTATGCATCGGATGATGGAGTATGAGGCAAATGCGGCAAGGCAATACTGTGTGAAAATTGCAGTTACTACACATATTGCCTTTCTCAATAACCAAGTCAAAACACTTTCACAAATTTTTTGTAGCTTTTATTGCACAACTGCTCACGAAGCAAACATTTACAACCCCCAAAAAATATTATTAATCACATAGGTGAAACCTAATGCATTTACCAATGCTTGTTGTTATTGTTTCTTTTTTTTAGAATTTTTGTTTTTTGTTGTCCTCTTTTGCCTTGCCCTCTTCCAGGAAACGCCGACCACCTTCTGTGACATAAGATTTTAATTATCTCCTGTTCCGAGACACGATTGACATATTGGCGGATGAAGAATCCAGAAAAGGAGGTGGGGGGGATGTGGGCTAGCAATTACTCCATCTAGGTATTTTTCAACCTGTTGCACCGTTACAGTATCCGAGGGGACCGACAACCCAAGGTCCATGGAGTGTTGTAGGCATAATCATAGCACCCGGGGGGAAAAAAAACAAAAAACCACGGGAACCCTATCTCCACTGAACCAATAAGTCCCAAAAAGCCAAATTTCTTTTACTACATAATCTGGCCAAGTCCACCGTAGATGTTTCGTATAGAGACGTTAGCCAGCCTGAGTGCGATGGTGCCACGGTATCAACCCAGAACTTACAAATTTGCCTTCTTGCTAAAAGAATTGCATAAAAAAGGAAGGACCTTGCCTGGCCAAAGATGTTTTCATCTAGTCTAAAAATGACTAATGGAAGAGTGATAGACAATGATGTATTGAGAATAGAGTCCAATGATGACTTTACTTCTTCTCAGAACATGCGAATGGAGGGGCAGTCCTTAAACATGTGCACGTCGGATGCTTGATGGAGATTACATTTATTACAGCTCTTTCCTGGCTGGAATTTTGATAGCCTTAGGGGGGAAGAGGTAAGCACGATGGACCGTGAAAAGATGGTCACGGTTCAGCCATGCTGGTTTAACAATTTTATACAAAAGAATAAATGACTTTGTCCATAACTCCTCACATTGAAGGCCTAGCTCACCCCCCCACAACTCATCAGGGCGGGTAAAATCCCCATCGACCTCCTTCAAAATACACCAGTACCAGAGAGCAACCTCTTTACCTCCCCCTTGCCTCTCTACCAACTGGTGTTCCCAGGTTGCTGACTTTCCCCAGAGGAACACCTTTCCTACACAAGGCCCAGGCCCAGCTATCAAGCTGCATATTTTTAAATCTTGATAGACCAGGGCCTACCCTTTCCCGTAACTCTTCCAATGCCACCATTGACCCCCCTGCGAACAAATCTCCCCATCTTACAATCCAAGCATCCTTCACGGGGGTCGCTAGACTGTCCTTTAAACACAATGGTAAGCCTGGGGAGTCCAACAGAGGTGCAACATTTGAAAAGTAAGATAGCCCTATTTTCTTTTTAATCTGCGCCCATGCTTTAGCCAGAGATTGGAGAATTTTTAATTTGAACTTCTTGAAAAAATGTTGGTCCTCGAACTTAAACAAAAATCCATCACTTGGTAAGTCCGCCACTGCTAACATTGCTTGTTGTTATTGTTTCGTAAAACTCATTCAAAGAAGGCTACTTGTGGACATGAATAAACTAATATGCCTGCAAATGAATTATTAGCCAGTACATTTGCAGAATTAAACCCATGTAGACTAGCCATTCCTCCTGTACAACAATTTGTAAATCTAACCAATTCTGACTAATATTATTAGCTAAGTGTGATTACAAATGCACAATTTGCTCCTGAATGTATGAGAATAAATACATAAGATGATCCTTTGTGTAGAACTATTTCCTGCATAGGTGTCTTTGCACCCATCTATAACGTTTAACCCAATTTTACTAACCTATTGTGATACAAACTCACCATTTACCACATTGGCACCCACTTCGTCATCCGTAGGACCACAAGGCACCCAATCCCCTCAATCTCTGAATGCTCTAGGAGTCTGATTACATCATGGGTGTACTGTTCAAGTTGGTGCCACTGCTTAAATTAGTAGATGCACTCTGTACACACTGTTAACCTGTGATCATTTACAAAATAAACGTGGTATCTACGGTTCACCATTAAAAGATTGAGCAGTGTTTCTTGACCAGTCACTCTGTCATTCTCTGCAGGAGAACCTCCATTTACTGATGCACCTAAGGGAATAGCTAGGAAGAACTGTGCCACCTCTCAAAAGTCACATAAGCGAGCGCACTAACTCTGTGCCAGAATCAGTGTGTCATTATGAAGTTATCAGTGACCATTTAAACTTTAAAGACAGGAAGCAAACAAAAACGGTAGACATTTATTTTGTCAGCATATATCAATCTAATCACTGGCACTGTTAAAGGTAAAAATGTAATATAGAAGTTATTGAAACCGTTATACATTAGACACATTACATTAGGACTATGCCATTTGAAAGCAATCAGATCATAGAAATAGATAAAGAAGTTCTAATTGGCCTTTAATCTTTAAATGTAAGTATGATTTGGAATAGGAAAACAAAAGTAGACATTCAATAAACACCAGCACTTTCAAAATTCATAATTATATATAAGGAATTTTGTACATCATACTAGCTACATCACTTTCTAAATAACTGTAAACACATGTATTGGTCTCTGAGTGTGTCTGTGAATGCGTGTATAAGAGTTTTATTGGGTCTGTCAGTGGGTGCATAACTGTCTCAGAACTTCTGTCAGAGGGTGTGGGAGTTTGGGTCTACAAGAGCGTGTGGGTGTCTGAGTGAGTGGGTGTATGAGTCTCTGAGTGAATTGGTTAGTGGGTGCATCAGGGCCTGAGTGGGTCTGTGAGTGGGTACATGAATCTGTGAGTGGGTGCATGAGGGAGTAGGTCTGTGAGTGGATGTGTAAGTCTCTGAGTATCTCTGAGTCAGACTGTGAGTGGGTGTGTTAATCTCTAAATGAGTGTCATTGGGTGTATGAGTGTCTGTGAATGGGTGTGGGAATATTTCTATATTTTTTATATTTTGCAGATATTTGCGAATTTGTCGCAACGCTACACGGGGCCACGTTGACGGTCGCAATGAATTATCGAATATCGCGCATGGAAAAAACTGATTTTCGACAAATTATACACACCAAGGGTCCCTCAAAGACCCCTACATCTACATGCCAAACATAGGGCCTGGGTACCTACATTGAACATTTATACAACTTTTGATTTTAATTTTCAGCCCTGGGGACCGTGTCTCGTTACTTTAAATGGCAGCCACATCTTCCTGCTCAGGTTGCGGCCAGCCAATCAAAGCATTCCTGTTGGCATGCACATTCATGAATTAGATGCGATAATCGCGATTTAGTCACAAAACATCCACAGCCCTGGAAATACAAATTTGGATTTCTTTAAATTTGTCAACAACTACTGAATACATTTACACCAAATAACTATAAGCACAATCTGTAGAACAAAATTTAGGTTGATTTAAAATTTGGTGTAATTCTGTCCAGCAGTTCGGGCTGTAGCAATGTTCAAAACTCATATGGGGATTAACATGGGAAACACACTTTTTTTTTACCCCCCGCAGCCTTTTTCTCAGTCCCCGCTTGAAGGATCACCCCGAAACTTTCCATGCACAACAAGAATCACAGGAACACTTTATGGGGTAAACTTTTGTGAAGATTCGTCAAATGACGCCAAGTCAAAAAACGCTTTTCCTACGGAAACATGGTCCTAACTATAAGTGCCTACTGATGACTGCCAGTGGGTAAAATAAATATATATATATGTCGAAACCAGAGTCCTTCCCCGTCTAGAAAGGATACGAGCCCACGAAGGTCAGTAAAGATTCCTTCCTTTATTGGAAGTGCAAAAGATCGGCATAATGCATTTCAGCGTATCCGCCTTCCTCAGATGCTTTTGATCATTTGATCATTCACTGTTCACCTTTTAAATTTCAGAGTGTCCCGTTACGATTGGTAGAGGCTCTCTTTCATGTTTTCAGGGGCGGGTGCTCAAGACGCAATGTCTCAAGCTTCCAAGCTGCGGCGGCACCTGTGTAAGTACTTGCCCAGGTGGGCGGTGCCTGCAGCTACACCACTGAATTATGGAACTTGTGGTGTCAGGAACCGGAACCTTTCTCCTTCATCCAGCCGCAAATCTGCACAGCAAGGCTTGTCACCCACCACTTCAGTGAGTTTGATTAAAACCATGCAGTCATGGCCCAGCACATCCTGGCCTAGCACATCACTGCGGAGTGTGGCGGTTCGGCGTTTCCCCAAGCGCCTTGAGGCAAACCACAGTTTTTCCACAGAGCGCCAAACTCTTAAGGATGGGGGCTCAACGTGCTCGCGGGCAGCACCAAACATCAAAACCAGAGTCCTTCCCCGTCTAGAAAGGATACGAGCCCACGCAGGTCAGTAAAGATTCCTTCCTTTATTGGCAGTGCAAAAGATTGGCATAATGCATTTCAGCGTATCCGCCTTCCTCAGATGCCTTTGATCATTTGAGCATTCACTGTTCACCTTTTAAATTTCAGAGTGTCCCTTTACGATTGGTAGAGCCTCTCTTTCACGTTTTCAGGGGCGGGTGCTCAAGACGCAATGTCTCAAGCTTCCAAGCTGCAGCTGCACCTGTGTAAGTACTTGCCCAGGTGGGCGGTGCCTGCATCTACACCACTGAGTTATGGAACTTGTGGTGTCAGGAACCGGAACCTTTCTCCTTCATCCAGCTGCAAATCTCCACAGTGAGGCTTGTCACCCACCGCTTCAGTGAGCATGAGTAAAACCATGCAGTTATGGCCCAGCACATCCTGGCCTAGCACATCACTGTGGAGTGTGGCGGTTCGGCTTTTCCCAAGCGCCTTGAGGCAAACCACAGTTTTTCCACAGAGCGCCAAACTCTTAAGGATGGGGGCTCAACGTGCTCGCGGGCAGCACCAAACATCAAAACCAGAGTCCTTCCCCGTCTAGAAAGGATACGAGCCCACGCAGGTCAGTAAAGATTCCTTCCTTCATTGGCAGTGCAAAAGATTGGCATAATGCATTTCAGCGTATCCGCCTTCCTCAGATGCTTTTGATCATTTGATCATTCACTGTTCACCTTTTAAATTTCAGAGTGTCCCTTTACGATTGGTAGAGGCTCTCTTTTACGTTTTCAGGGGCGGGTGCTCAAGACGCAATGTCTCAAGCTTCCAAGCTGCGGCGGCACCTGTGTAAGTACTTGCTCAGGTGGGCGGTGCCTGCAGCTACACCACTGAATTATGGAGCTTGTGGTGTCAGGAACCGGAACCTTTCTCCTTCATCCAGCCGGAAATCTCCACAGCGAGGCTTGTCACCCACCGTTTCAGTGAGCATGAGTAAAACCATGCAGTCATGGCCCAGCACATCCTGGCCTAGCACATCACTGCGGAGTGTGGCGCTTCAGCGTTGCCCCAAGCGCCTTGAGGCAAACCACAGTTTTTCCACAAAACGCCAAACTCTTAAGGATGGGGGCTCAACGTGCTTGTGGGCAGCACCAAACATCGAAACCAGAGTCCTTCCCCGTCTAGAAAGGATACGAGCCCACGCAGGTCAGTAAAGATTCCTTCCTTTATTGGGAGTGCAAAAGATCAGCATAATGCATTTCAGCGTATCCGCCTTCCTCAGATGCCTTTGATCATTTGATCATTCACTGTTCACCTTTTAAATTTCAGAGTGTCCCTTTACGATTGGTAGAGGCTCTCTTTCACGTTTTCAGGGGCGGGTGCTCAAGACGCAATGTCTCAAGCTTCCAAGCTGCAGCGGCACCTGTGTAAGTACTTGCACAGGTGGGCGGTGCCTGCAGCTACACTACTGAATTATGGAACTTGTGGTGTCAGGAACCAGAACCTTTCTTCTTCATCCAGCCGGAAATCTCCACAGCGAGGCTTGTCACCCACCGCTTCAGTGAGCATGAGTAAAACCATGCAGTCATGGCCCAGCACATACTGGCCTAGCACATCACTGCGGAGTGTGGCGCTTCAGCGTTGCCCCAAGCACCTTGAGGCAAACCACAGTTTTTCCACAGAGCGCCGAACTCTTAAGGATGGGGGCTCAACGTGCTTGTGGGCAGCACCAAACATCGAAACCAGAGTCCTTCCCCCTCTAGAAAGGATACGAGCCCACGCAGGTCAGTAAAGATTCCTTTCTTTGTTGGAAGTGCAAAAGATCGGCATAATGCATTTCAGTGTATCCGCCTTCCTCAGATGCCTTTGATCATTTGATCATTCACTGTTAACCTTTTAAATTTCAGAGTGTCCCTTTACGATTGGTAAAGGCTCTCTTTCACGTTTTCAGGGGCAGGAGCTCAAGACGCAATGTCTCAAGCTTCCAAGCTGCAGCGGCACCTGTGTAAGTACTTGCCCAGGTGGGCGGAGCCTGCAGCTATACCACTGAATTATGGAACTTGTGGTGTCAGGAACCGGAACCTTTCTCCATCATCCAGCCGCAAATCTCCACAGCGAGGCTTGTCACCCACCGCTTCAGTGAGCCTGAGTAAAACCATGCAGTCATGGCCCAGCACATCCTGGCCTAGCACATCACTGTGTTGTGTGGCGGTTCGGCGTTTCCCTAAGCGCCTTGAGGCAAACCACAGTTTTTCCACAGAGCGCTGAACTCTTAAGGATACGGGCTCAACATGCTCGAGGACAGCACCAAACCTCGAAACCAGAGTCCTTCCCCGTCTAGAAAGGATACGAGCCCACGCAGGTCAGTAAAGATTCCTTCCTTTATTGGCAGTGCAAAAGATCGGCATAATGCAATGTCTCAAGCTTCCAAGCTGCAGCGGCACCTCTGTAAGTACTTGCCCTGGTGGGTGGTGCCTGCAGCTACACCATATATAGCTATATATATGTATATATATATATTGAAAACCAGTCCAAACTCTCAATTAAGAAAGGCGCTGACTCCGTGAATCATAATCCAAAGAAAATGTATTTTCTCAGTTGCTGCTTAGACGCGTTTCGGCGGCTTGCTCCCACCTTGCTCACTACATCTGCATGAACTTATCTCACAATATATATACAGGATTACATGTAACATAATTGCCTGACAGGGTTCAACTCGTTTTTGGTTGTCATGGGGATGTTTACATGACACTATTGACAGACATAGAAGAGTTCTTGAGATACAGATTTCTCATTAGTCATGGCTCAGTCTGTTTACACTTTCCGTGATACATTATTTACAGTGCTTTTCAAATCGACACAAGTGGCATATGTTTGGAAATCACATACGCGCCTAAAATGAAAACAAAATTAAAATTAAAAATAACAATGACAATTAGAAAAGTAATGTGCATACACATGACCGACTGTTAATTAGTGACTAAATTGTACTTATAATCGCATATGAGGCAGGACGGGCATTATGTGAATAAATGTCAAACATAATAGTTTGTGTGGGGCATTGGAAACATCTACGCGCTAGAGAAAATGCTGCATGATTGTGATTAAATATTGCTCGGTTGAGTCTGAACTGAGGGCTTATGTCTTCTAAATGATCAGAGCCCTTATGTTCTCAGTTGATGCCATGCCCCCGCTTAAGTAGGTAGTCCCGGTCTGCTTAGTATGCGCATGTAGCCTCGTCTCCAAGTGGAGCTAGAGAACTCGGGTCGGTGTGTGTTAGAATTCTGTGTCTCAAAGCAATTATATTGTGTCGAATTGGTGAATTAACAAAATTATATATTAGAAATGCTAGTGTAGTGCTCCTATGTACATGTGATAAATGTTACTTATGTAGGTGAACTGCAGATGTTCTGTAGGAATGGTACTCAGGTCAGGGACAGTACAGACTGGACTACAGATGTACATTTAGGGCTTTGTCCGCATTTGAACCATAGGGGATCTTGGAGTTTAGTAGGATTAGGTATCTGGACTCTAACCGTCGTAGAGCCAGTTTACGGTTTCCTCCCCTTATGTTTTTCGGGACACTGTTGATTACGAAAAAAGACAGGTTTTGGGTGTCACCTGCATGTAGCTGGTTTATGTGTCTTGCTACTGGGTAAGCCTGATCGTCATTGGCTATTGCCCGGAGGTGTTGGAGTATTCTGATGTGTACTGGGTGGATGGTGCTCCCCACGTACCTTTTACAACATATGCACACCAACACGTACACCGCATACTCCGTTTTACATGAGTACAAATCTCTGATTTTGTAGGGTTTCTGTCTGTAGGGTACTGAGACATTGGTCGTGTTTGTCCCATGGTTGCAAGCTTTGCATTTGGTGCATTTTTGAAACCTTTTTGCGTTTGTAATCAGTTGGTGGGTTTTCTGATAGCTGGGGCATTGCACACCAATTGGCTGCACATCGATTCGGCTTTCCTGAAGGTTATCAAAGGGGTTTTCCCACACGTTTTGCCAATGGTCGGATCATTCCGTACCAGGGGCCAATGTCTAGTGAGGATTTTTCGGAGGTTTGTATGGTACTTGTTATAACCTGTGATCAATCTAGGTGGCTCAAAAGGGGGTGGTGATGGACGGAGCATCTGAATCAATCAAACACTCATACCCAGTCAAAAGATCTGGGTCTGGGTCAGACTGATTTGCATATAGCCATGTCTGAACTGGGGTGGCAGAGTGGGCTAAAGAACGGTGATGGATTAAACCCAGATCTTTTGGCTGGGTGTGAGTGTTTGATTGATTCAGATGCTCCGTCCATCACCACCCCCTTTTGTACCGCTTTTGGCCGCCGTAAGTGTGGCAGGGTATGCTCAGACGTGAGTCCCTTGCTCACTTTGCCACTGGATTCAAGCAAGCCGGGCTGAAGACGGCTGGAATGCCAGAAACCGGTCCTCGGAAGCTTGTTTCCGGTCCAGGGAAGACATGGCTTGGCAGTTCGGGCTGGACTGTTCCCATGAGGCACAGGGTCAGACTGATTTGCAAATAGCCATGTCTGAACTGGGGTGGCAGAGTGGGCTAAAGAACGGTGATGGATTAAACCCAGATCTTTTGACTGGGTGTGAGTGTTTGATTGATTCAGATGCTCCGTCCATCACCACCCCCTTTTGTACCGCTTTTGGCCGCCATAAGTGTGGCAGGGTATGCTCAGACATGAATTCCTTACTCACTTTGCCACTGGATTCAAGCAAGCCGGGCTGAAGACGACTGGAATGCCAGAAACCGGTCCTCGGAAGCTTGTTTCCGGTCCAGGAAAGACATGGCTTGGCAGTTCGGGCTGGACTGTTCCCATGAGGCGCAGGGTCAGACTGATTTGCATATAGCCATGTCTGAACTGGGGTGGCAGAGTGGGCTAAAGAACGGTGATGGATTAAACCCAGACCTTTTGACTGGTTGTGAGTGTTTGATTGATTCAGATGCTCCGTCCATCACCACCCCCTTTTGTACCGCTTTTAGCCTCCATAAGTGTGGCAGGGTATGCTCAAACGTGAGTCCCTTGCTCACTTTGCCACTGGATTCAAGCAAGCCGGGCTGAAGACGGCTAGAATGCCAGAAACCGCCCCCTTTTGTACCAATCTAGGTGGCTGGCACTCCTTTTTCTCAGTACCTGTGACTGGTTTAGGGGGAAAAGGGAGGTCTTTCCTAGATTTGTTCTTACATTTGAGTTCTGCATTATGAAAGGTTTTCTCGGTGTACCCTCTCTTTTGGAGTCTAGAGAATAAATTCTCTTTTGCTACTGTCAGTCCTTTATCGGTACTGCAGTTGCGAGTCATCCTCAAACATTCTGCGTATGGGATTGATTCCTTGAGTGATTTAGGGTGGATGCAGATTCGCATAACTGGGGGAGAAGCAAGTTCCCATGGCTGACCCTTGCATTTGTTTATAATGGAGTCTGTCAAATAAGAAAGTGTTATTTGTTAAACACCACTCCGTCATTTCCAATAAGATACAGGTGTGTTTGTGCAAAGTGATTGGTCTCTTTCCCAAGTAGTGTTTTAGTGCATGTAAACCATCTTTGTACCGTATGCTGGTGTATAATGATTGTTCATCCAAAGTCATGAATACATAGTCTTTTCCATTCCACATCAAATATTTTACACAAAAAGTCTCCCGTGTCTTTAATGTAGGCGGGTAGCACCTTCACTTCGGGCTGTAGGAAATGGTCTATAAAAACACTGGTATTCTCAAAGAGACTCCCCATGGCTGATATGATCGGTCTACCCGGGGGTTCTTTGTCATTCTTGTGAATTTTGGGAATTAGGTAAAGTTGCGGAGTCACCGGATAATCATTTTTTAAGAACTCAAATTCTTGTTTGCTTAACAGTCATATTCCTTTCCATCTGTAAAGTTTGTTGTGATATTTCTGTTGTATTCCTATGGTGTGGGTTGGACTGATTCTGGTGTAGCATTCATGGTCTTGGAGCTGTGATATGTATATATATATATATGTATATTACCTACTGGCGGTCGCCAGTAGGTAGTTATAGTTAGGACCTATTATCCATAGGAAATCCGCAACATTCTATTTGGAATAACTTTGGCGCCGGTTGACGAACCTTCGCAAAATTGTCAAAACTGGTGGCCCGCTCCGGTCCGCTTCTATCCTGAAAGTCTCGGGGTGATTCGTCAAGCGGGGGCCGATAAAAAAGGGGGTCCCAAAACATGTTTTTCCCCATGTAATTTTCCATAGGAACCTTTAGTCGCAGCTACAGCCCGAACTGCTGAACGGAATTACACCCAATTTGGCAAAAAGGTAGCCCTTGGTTCAGAGTCGTGCCTAAATGGTGTAAATCCGTCCAGTAGTTCCTGAGAAAATCAAAATCAAAATCACATATATATCTATGGCCGCGCAGGATCCGCGCACCCTACCGAGCATGAGCTGTATGCTATTTGGCTGTCAATCAATAAAGAAACAGCTGTACTGGTATCTTTTGATGTAGAATCACTCTACACTTCAATACCTCAAGATGAGACATTAGATGATATTGCATTGTTGCTCGCAGAGAGAGATTTGGACTCAATTACTTTGGTACATTTTATTATGGCATGTGCCATGAAAGACAATTTTTTCAAATTTGAGGATACAATCTACCTTCAAACCTCTGGAACCAGCATAGGAAGCATTTTTGCTCCCAGCTTGGTGAACCTTTATGTATATGGATTCGAGCAAGAACATGTGCTGACTCATACTAATCCCTATCGCGACTCCATACGCCTATGGAGGCGATATATAGATGATATCTTGGTCATCTGGCATGGAGAAGATGAATCCATCATGGAATTCTCGATGTGGCTGAATAGCAGAAATGAGTTTTTAAAATTCATAGTTAAAATTAACAAACACAATCTAGCATTTTTAGACTTACTCATTGTGGCAACTCCTACAGGATTAGAAACAGAATCATATAGGAAGCCAATGGCAACAAATTCCCTGTTGTATTACGACAATTATCATCCCAAATCTCTCAGGGATAATTTACCATATGGGCAGTTTTTACGGGTCCAGAGAAACTGCTCCACCAAAGAGAGATTTCAGGAACATGCTAAGACACTTTCAACACAACTATGTGCTAGGAAATATACCCCCCGATTTGTTCGCTGCTCGGTCATGTGAGCCATGAACAATAACAGAGAAGCCTTACTTGATCCCTCTGAACCAAAAGGGGAGGTATCCTGTTTGACTTTCGTGAGTACATTCAGCACAATGTCTAATGACATACAGAAGAGTGTCCGGAAACATTGGAAAATATTGAACATTGGCAATGACCAAATTCCTTTATTTCTTTCTTCCTTTATGAGGAGGACCAATTTGCGGGATCAGTTGGTACACACAAGACCTAAAACAGGTAAAACACACACAGTAGGCACGCTGTGGGACCTCCCAGCAGTTCAGGGCCATTTCCCGTGTGGGTCTTGTGGGGTTTGTCTCCAAACACAAAAATCGAAGACAATTGACATTGAGACAGAAAGACCCTGGGTTCAAAAGAATTTCACAAACTGCAACAGCGAAAAGGTCATATATCTGATTACGTGCCCATGTAAACTGAACTACGTGGGCATGACCACAAGGAAAGTGACATTGAGGATTATGGAACATAAGAGCACAGTGAGGTGTAAAAAACAGGTGACTAGATTGACGAGTCATTTTTTGGAAGTCAATCACAGACCGGAAGATTTCAAGTGGACGATCCTGGAACAACCATATACTCCAGACCATGTCACAGACATCTTAAAATTCCTCTTACTCAATGAACAGAAGTGGGTGTTTAAGTTACAAAGTGACAAGGGGGATCTAAATGACGCCGTACCTTGGGTGATGCTTTGATAAGGGGATACCCCTCTGTATGTGACAACCACCCACACAGTAGATCCACTACACAAGGCATCTTCACCATTAGTGCTGAAGCATGCTTGATATAAGTGGAGCTGGTTGAAACATTTCGCAGCCCCAGTAGATCCTGACCCCTTTTGGGATATACACTTCAAGCTCATTACTGGACACGGGTTGGGTACAGGTGTTTTTTTCTATGGTCAAGTGGGTGTTACTCCTATGGTGATAATGATTGATGAATAAGATTGATAAATATGATGCAGAATTTGCCAACAATGCTCACACAGATCTAGTTTCTGGTTGCTCGCATTTGATCAATCAATATGAATTAAGGACATCCGCTTTTGTTGAAATAACATAACCCACTAAGGTTTTTTTCCACCTAAATATACCTGTTATCGTCTTTTTCCACCTTAAAATGCCTGATACTGGGCGATACGTGGACACTGCCACACGAAAAAATGCGTTTGGGTGTTATACTAAACGTCAGGTCATATTTCCAACACGAGGGCTGTCGGGCTATATAATTTCACGTGAAACAACCCATGATGTTTCTCTTTATGCGGAGCCTTTTGTTAATATATAGACTCCGGCTTTTAAATATATTGAATGCCACTGTACAAGATTTGTCGATAGATAGTGCTTCCGTATACTGTAATCTAGCATTAGACTACAATTTCCATGAGCCCCACGACGCGTTTTGTAATGCGTCATATGCCCTGGTGCAGTGACGCGCATGCGTTGTACACCATGCGATTTGCACTTCACAAAAGATGGTGGTGCCCGCCGGCCGGTACCTCCCAGACGGCTTAGATGACCGTCCGAGGTACCGACAGGAAGGTAAGCGCGATAATTTGTAGTTAGTTGTGTTGGCACATGCTGTGATTAATACACATTGAGGTTGTGTCGAAATTGAACATGCCCGCGTTTCGTCAGAGGCACGTTTGTGTCTTCATGAATGGCAGCGTCCCCCCTTGGGTCTTGGTAGGGGCGTGTAACTCTGCTTCTATCAGCGCTAATTATAAACACTCCAAAGTAGTTTTTACGATATTTGATTGTGTTCTTAGACATACGTGATATAGTTGTGTCGTGAAAGAAAACAGGGGCAATAAGGAGCATTCAGTATTTCATAACAGTAAATCAGAGTTGAGAACGATGATCAAATACAACAATAATTTAATTTACACACTAAGGCATAGCACTACATATTGTTCCTTTCAAACGCCGGGAGATAGGGTGCTGTGAAAGTTGATGAGGACAGAACCTGCACAGTATTTACACTGGCGTTCTGTTTGGCAGCTTCATCTGCTAATAGGTGTATGGATATGGAGGACAATGGTCAGGTACTGTCAGTATAACTTTTATGGGACAGATGAGATAGATGGATGATAAGAGGCTAGTTCCAGCCCTCTTAATTAGCCTTCAGATGGCTATAAGATCTGATTGATCCGTCTGCATCAGTAAGTGGTGTTAAGACCCCAATAGATATCCGACTATTTTTAGTTATGTTCAGTTCTGTGTGGTGTGTGTGTGTGTACGCGTGGCTTCTACTACATGTAGATAGATTTTAGAATTTTGGGATTGGTAGGAAGCCATAATGAATGTGGTATTTCCCCACTTTTGCCGTGCCTCTGTGTTCCCTGAGCCGCAGCCAGGTGAGGTGAGGTATCCTCCTCATGCATTTTGGGTAAGGACAATTTTGCATGGACTCCTTCTTGGGTGAATGTAGATGATAAATACCATATCACTGCAATCTGTTATGTTTTTGCTCTGGACGGGTGTACTCCTGTACATACTAAGATGGTTGCACCTATTCCCTTCACTGTGTTACAGAAACCGTGAGCTGTACAGGATTTGCAGAGGAAGGACAATACTTGCCTGAGTACAGGTGATTCGGTTGTATTCGTTCCAACCGTCTCTGGTGTATTTTTAGTTATTTTCATACATTATAGATTTATTTTATATAGACTTTTACACAATTGCAGTAGCAACACAGTAGTGGTCCTGAAGAAGGCATTGGATGAAATGTTGTCCATATGTGCTGAAACATGTTGACCTCTTTGTTTTGAACAACAGACAGTTATTTGTTACAGACTGTGATTTGTACTGATTTTAGTTTGATCTGTGCGAGACAATAATAAAGACAGGGTCTCTCACAGGTCAATTTTAATTCCCATATCACCTCTTTTTGTGCGCTGCATTTTTTATCCCATAAGAACATAATCGCTTTAATCTGTGAGCTCAGATAGTGACCCTAAGAAAACATCCTCGGGCTCCCTCATCCCTCTGACGAGGTTGCAGCCCTTGGTGTCACGAGCGTGACATCAATGAGGAGACCCAGATGATGAAGCATGTCACCGATGGGTGAGTGATGGGAATCCGTCTACTTGAAAACTACTTTCTAGTATAGCAGTTTTCATTAAGGAAGTTGGCGCACACATAAAGTTTAGTTTGTTCAGGAAGTTATAGCATTCAGAGTTGTAGTTTCAGATCCCTGGATATTTGTGTGTATAGATGTCAACACTCCAAACCAGGAAGTGTTGGCAGCCATCTTGTGCCTCGGTGGAACCGAGGCACAAGAAAGCAGAAAAACAAACATGCAGAACACAAAAAGGGGACAGTGTAGAAACACACTGACCCCCTATGCCTGCTCAGGGGGTTCCACAAGGACCCCCAGGGGCAAAAGAAGCATTTTCTTTTTAACAAACTGCAAAATTTGCATACCTAGAGTGAATTTCGGCCGAAATTAAAAAAAACGCTTTATTGTTTATTAGCCCCCAGGGGGGCCAGATCCCGGGGGCAATACTTATTATGTAAAGGGGGGCCCAGAGGGACCCCCGCAGCCCTGGGGACCGCCACCACCGGGGCTTCTTTGAATTAGGTGGGACGGCTCTCAGGCCCCCCAAGCCATGGGGACCGCCACCCCTGGGATTATTTATATTAAGTGATGGTCTCTCAGGCCCCCCAAGCCATGGGGACCGCCACCACCCGGGGCTTCTTTACATTAGGTAGGGAGCTCCCAGGCCCCCCCAACCCCGGGGACCGCCACCCCCAGACTTTCAGAAAATAATGGCTGGGGGCTCATGGCCCCCTGAAGCCCCGGGGACCGCCACCCCGGGGCTTGATTTAATTTTGATTGCGGGGGCCCAAGACCACCACCCCCGGGGCTTTTTAAAAAAAAAAACCTGTGTGGGGGGGGGGGCTCAAGCCCCCCCACATGACATGGGGATCCTCATCCTCCCCAGGTTCCTAGATATGTAAATTGGGGTGTCCGTCACCCAGCCCCGGGGACCACCACCCCCCGGGGCTTTGAAAATGTGAGGAAGGGGGCCACGCAGCCCCCCTCCTGAAGCCATTGATGGCCCTGGGGACCGCCACCCCCCAGGGCCGGCTCACAGTGTCCTGGGGTGCCCACCCCGGGACGCTACTGTTTGCAATGACAGGGCGGGAGCCTCGCAGCTCCCACCCTGTCATTGCAAACTGCTTTGCTTCATTGAAGCGTGAGCAGAAAATCTGCTCTCGCTTCAGTGAAGCGAAGCAGATTGTTTTTCCACATGGGGAGCAGCATGTTAGCTGCTCCCCATGTGGAAACGCAATGCCGGCTCCCGCAGGAGGCGGGGAGCCAGCTGGGAGCGTGGGGGGTTTGGGGACCCCCCACAGTCCCCAACGGAGAGGGCCATCCCTGGGGGATGGGGTCCCTTCGGCTACAAGTTGCCCGGGCGGGGACCAAGCGGCCCCCCTCCTCAAAACTTTAAAAAAAAGAATAGAAAGGCTGGCCCCGGGGGATGGGGTCCCCAGGACCATAAGTGGCCCGGGAGGGGAGCCACGTCGCCCCCCTCCCCAACGGTTTAATAATAAAAAATAAGAAAATAAGGAAAAGGCCATGCCCCGGGGATGGGGTCCCCGGGGCCGATTAAGGCCTCCGGAGGGGGCCACGCGGCCCCCTTCCATATTTTTACAATTAAAAAAAAACATGTAGGGGGCAGGCCCTGGGGGATGGGGTACACAGGGCCCAAAAAAATAGACACTTTAAAAAAAAAAAAAAAAAGACCGGCATCGCCCCTTGAATACTGGGGGACCCTGGGGGCCAACTAGCCCACCAGGAACCTCCCGTATGCAGCAGTGGGCTGCCTTGCAGAGTGGTGTCCTGAGGCCATGCCCCTTTTTACACCTCTCTGCAACGCAGCTCTGTGGCTCTTACTGGAGGTAGCTGGTGGGCAAGTTGCACCCCAGGGACCCAGAGTATTCAGGGGGAGTTAATACCCCAACTTAAAACTTGCCACAGGGCGCGTTTGCACAGTGGTGAAGGGAGGGGCCGGGCCTGAGTTCACATGTGTGCAAGCACACCCTGTGGCGCGGTTTAAGTTGGGGAATTAATTCCTTGTCAATCCTGAGGGCCCCTGGGGAAAATTAGCCCACCAGGTACCTCCAGTAAGAAATTAAGAGATTATGATTACACCTAACCGGAAACACTCCATTCCTTTCCGGTTCCGGTCCTTAAACAGTCATTATTGGCCTCACAAACAAAATTTGCTAAACTTTATGTTTATGTGATGTAGAGGCTTAAATGGGTTAGGACACACATACAGTTCGTTGTGGTTTCCTTCCCCGTTCTTGATTCTGTCAGTAACACGTCCAAACAAACGTTCGAGCAGAGCTCCTAACTCTCGACCAATCAGCGCAAGCGACTACTAGACCTATCAGTGTTCCACGCTATTGCAGCTCTCCTTCAGGTCTGCAGTCGGCTTTCTTAAACCAGACATTCAAGTCGTTTCACCACCTTCCCCTCGGCTCAGACGAGAGCTTCGAGGCAACGACGGACAGGTGGGTGGAACAACTGCAGCACGTCTCTCTTTGTGCCTAACTGCTGCCATGGAATTTTTTCGCTTTTCAATTCAGGAGAGCGTTTCTTTGTTATGCAGTAGCACTTTATCATGCTTGTCAGATTTAAGCACCTTGGGCTTGGTTGTGAGGGCACACTCCCTTTATCATTACCAACTAGATTCAGTGTGCTTTAATCATCATCTTGACTTGGAAGACTTTGGTGTCCAGTAGACTGATGCCCCCTAAGCCACTCATTTGTGTCTAACATTGCAGATTTTCTTCATCAATATGCTGCTGTTTCTTAATAAGAAATTAAGGATAGTCCAATATAAGCACACTATTTCTGGTTGAGAGGTGACACCTTTCTGACAGCCACCAGTCAGACCCTGAGTGCTTTTTCTTCTTTTTGTACTTATAGGACATTAGTGTTTTCGAGCCACACATTTGAGTCCAACATTGCAGTATTTTATGTTCCACCAAAATGCTGCTCACTCCCTCTTTTTGCTTCTCCAGCATTTGAGTCTGCTATTTTTCGCTGCTGTTTTTGAGAAAACGCTTTTAGTCTCTGTGTTTGACGCACTTTCAGGCGACAATTTCACTTTGTGAAATAATTTCTTACTACTTTAAATCCCCATTTCCAGAGCGTGGCCTCTTTCTGACCTGAGCGAGTGCCAGGCGAGGTGGGGCCTTCTCCATATAATATATGGGTGAGTTATTGAATTGATTCAATCTTAGTTACTGTGGATAATAAAATGCTAACAATTGATCAAAGGTTAAACATGTTTGCATTTTGTATGTATATCTTTTCATTATTCATTTTTCCTTAGGAGAGTGTTCTGTTACATATGAATAAGACTACCACAAAGAAAATAATTTTTCTCCTTTCCGGTAGGTCTACTTTGTTCTTTCACGAGTGGGATCTGTCGAACCACTGTTTCAGTAGTGTTTTCTTTTTGGTCCTGATGAAATCCTGTTAAGGATGAAACATGTTGACCAGTTAACATCTACAATTGATAGTAAAATTCTTTGTACACTATCATCACTCTGCTTTTAATCATGCCGCTATGATGGTCACCCTTAATAAAGTCATTTTTTGTCATCATAACAGGCATTTTTATCTTCACACTTCTTGAGCACTGCAACTCTCTCTTTCCCTCAGCCCTTTACTATTCCCTGTCGGCTGTCTGTCTCACTGGTGGATCCGTGTACTAGTATCCTTTGAGAAGACTCCAAGAAAAGATCTAGTGGATACCAGTTTTCATCTTCAAAACACCCAGATGATGAGGTTTCGCCTGCGGGTGGGCTGATGGGTACACTCATTTGTGTTCTCTCCTTCTCCTTCGGAAATTTCTCTACATCCTTTGATGTTACACTACTTTCGAGTGTGTAGTCTTTTCCACAGTTTTTTCTGACACTCTTTGCACCCCCTTTAGTGTTTGTTACCTCCAGTAAGCGCCACTGAGCGCGTTGCAGAGTGTTGTAAAAAAGGGGGGTGGACTTGGAACACCTCTCTGCAACGCAGCTCCCTGGTGCATACTGGAGGTTCCTGGGGGGCTAGTTGGCCCACAGGATTGAGGCGGAATTAATTCTCTAACTTAAAATGCGCCACAGGGCGTGTTTGCAGACATGTCGCCTCAGGCCACGCACCCTTCCTTCACCACTGTGCAAAAGCGCCCCATGGCGCGTTTTAAGTTGGGGAATTAACTCTCTGTCAATACTGAGGGTCCATGAGGGTAAAATAGTCCGACAGGTATCTCCAATATGCGCCAGGGAGCTGCATTGCAGACAGGTGTTCAGAGGCCATGCCCCTTTTTACACCTCTCTGCAACGCAGCGATGTGGCGCTTATTGGAGGTACCTAGTGGGCTAGTATGAACCTAGGGACCCTCTGGATTCAAGGGGATTTAATCTCCCAACTTAGAACGGCCATAGGGCGCGTTTACACAGTGGTGAAGGGAGGGGACGGAGCCTGATGTGATGTGTGCAGACACACCCTGTGGCGCGTTTTAAATTGGGGAAATAATTCCCCTTCAATCCTGAGGGACCCTGGGGGCCAACTAGCACACCAGGTGCTTTCAGTAAGCGCCACTGCGCTGCGTTGCAGAGAGGTGGTGCAGGCCGTGCCCCTTTTTACACCTCTCTGCAATGGCGCTTACTGGAGGTACCTAGTGGGCTAATTTGCCCCTAAGGACCCTCAGGATTCAAGGGAACTTAATCTCCCAACTAAAAACGGCCACAGGGAGTGTTTACACAGTGGGGAAGGGAGAGGACGGGGCCTGAGGTGACGTGTGAAAACATGCCCTATGGCCCGTTTTAAGTTGGGGAAATCATTCCCCTTCAATCCTGAGGGCCCCTGGGGGCTAACTAGCCCACCAGGTGCTTCCAGTAAGCGCCACTGTGCTGCGTTGCAGGGAGGTGGTCCAGGCCGTATCACTTTTTACACCTCTCTGCAACGCAGCTCTGTGGCAAGGGACCTAGTGTGCTAGTTTGGCCCTAGGGACCCTTAGGATTCAAATGAACTTAATCTCCCAAATTAAAACGGCCACAGGGCGTGTTTACACAGTGGTGAAGGGAGTGGACGGGGCTGAGGTGACGTATGCAAACACCCCCTGTTGTGCGTTTTAAGTTGGGGAAAAAATTCCCCTTCAATCATGGGTGCTCCGGGGGGCCAACTAGCCCACCAGGTGCTTCCAGTAAGCACCACTACGCTGCATTGGTGGTCTAGGCCATTCCCATTTTTACGGGTCTCTGAAGCGCAGCTATGTGGCGCTTACTGGAGGTACCTAGTGGGCTAGTTGGACCCTATGGACCCTCAGGATTCAAGGGGAGTTAATCAGACAACTTAAAACGGCCAAAGGGGCGTTTACACAGTGGTGAAGGGAGGGGAGGGGCCTGAGGCGATGTGTGCAAACACGCCCTGTGGCGTGTTTTAAGATGGGGAAATAATTCCCCTTTAATCCTGAGGGACCCTGGGGGCCAACTAGCCCACCAGGTGCTTCCAGTATGCGCCACTGCGCTGCATTGCAGAGAGGGGGTCTAGGCCATGCCACTTTTTACATCTCTCTGCTACGCAGCTCTGTGGCGCTTACTGGATGTACCTAGTGGGCTAGTTGGACCTTAGAGATCCTCAGGATTGAAGAGAAATTATTTCTCCAACTTAAAACGCGTCACAGAGCATGTTTGCACAGTGGTGAAGGGAGGGAATGGTGTAGGAAAATGGCTCTATATATACTGGACCGAAGTAAAATCAGCCGAACTACGAATTCCGATTTTCTTACCTGTTTTTAGGAGAGACCTCAGTGCTGCATCTTTGAGCCCAGTACTTATCCTGAAAAGTAATTCTAACCGTACTTACCAGTAACTTGAATCTCTTTCCATAGACTAACATTGACTGGTTTCACTTGGAAATTCTTTTAAGTGTGGAGTTTTGGAACTTTAAAATATTCCTCTAAAATCAGCAGAACTACTAATTCTGATTTACTCACCTCAGTGCTGCATCTTTGAGCCCAGTACTAACTCTAAAAAGTAATTCTAACCGTACTTACCAGTTACTTGAATTTCCTTCCTTAAGCTAACATTGATTTGTTTCACTTGGAAATTCTTACAAGTGTGGAGTTTTGGAATTTACCAATATTCCTCTAAAATCAGCCCAACTGCGAATTCCGATTTACTCACTTGTTATCAGGAGAGACCTCACTGCTGCATCTTTGAGCCCAGTACTGATCCTGAAAAGTAATTCCAACCGTACTAACCAGTAACTTGAATTTCCTTCCGTAGGCTAACATTGCCTGCTTTTTGCAGAAAAAGTTTCTAAGTGTCGAATTTTGAAACTTATAAATATTCCTCTAAAATCAGCCAAACTACGAATTCCGATTTGCTCACCTGTTATCAGAAGAGACCTCAATGCTGCATCTTTGAGCCCAGTACTGATCCTGAAAAGTAATTCCAACCGTACTAACCAGTAACTTGAATTTGCTTCCATAGGCTAACATTGACTTGTTTCACTTGGAAATTCTTCTAAGTGTGGAGTTTTGGAACTTACAAATATTCCTCTAAAATCAGCCGAACTACGAATTCCGATTTACTCACCTGTTATAAGGAGCGACCTCACTTCTGCATTTTTTAGCCCATTTTTGATCCTGAAAAGTAATTCTAACTGTACTTACAAGTAACTTGAAATTCCTTCCATGGATATCTTTGCCTGCTTTTTGCTGAAAAAGTGTCGAATTTTGAAACGTATAAATATTTCTCTAAAATCAGCCGAACTACGGATTCCGATTTACTCACCTGTTATCAGGAGAGACCTCCGTGCTGCATCTTTGAGCCCAGTACTGATTCTTAAAGGTAGTTCTAACTGTACTTACCAGTAATTTGAATTTCCTTCCATAGGATATCATTGCCTGCTATATAAAATATATTTAAATATATTAAAAAAATATAAAATAAAAAAACAATATTAGAAGTTCAATATTTTTAAAAACATTTTTTTTTCTATTTATATTAAAAATATGTTATGTAATTTAAAAAAATAAAATATCTAAAAATAAATAGTTTAAAAAAATGTAGTAAATCAGTATGAAAAAAATAAATTCATACATTTAAAATTTGTCATTTACAACACCTATGAAATTCACTGAAAACACATATGTTTCAGACATGTTATAATTAGGAATTAGCATTTAAAACATCTTTGAAATTTAATTAAAAAACCATAGGTTTCAGACATGTTATAGTTAGGAATTAGCGTTTAAAAAACCTTAGAAATTCACAGAAAAAAACATAGGTTTTATAGTTAGCTGGACATTTCACTCGTACAAAACCATTGAAATTCCTCCCTTATAGTTAGTTGTACTATAACTCGCGCGCCCGCAATCCACTGTTGATGATGTCACATATTACATCATTCATGACATGGTCAGTGACATAACTGATGACATAACTGATGACATCTCAAATGACACAACTGATGACATCATTGATGACATCATCCACGTGACAATCTGATACATCTCTCATACACTAGTATAACCTTTCGACACTCATTATAAAATATGGAGTACCATATTTGAAATCATTGACACACCAATACAAGTTTCTAAAACCCCACTCAGTGATTCCTACATCTACACACACACATCTAAACACTTACCTTTAGATTCACTCATACATGCTAACAAAGATCAATAGAACACTATTAAATATACGTATACACCTACATCAACTTTACACACCAGCACACATCCTATTCAGTTATGCAGTCATCCTACTCACTTATGCAAACAATTGATCATACTTACAATTACTAAGCTACACGCTTATACAAACACCACTTTATTTATTCATATAGATAGCAACTCATACTTAGTGTGTTATAAAATCACTATTACAAGTATACAGTTTTTGATATAGTCACTCATACAATCACTGAGTCTTATGTATACTTATTTATATACAACAACTATCACATACACTGCCTTTTATATTTCTACTTTGTTGGACATATATCATTGAGAAATATATTTACTCATCAGCACACCCATAAAGAGATTTACTCACCCAAACAACTGTTTCTACATACAGTCTTAACCTCATATACCTACTAAATCAACTATTTACACATCTTTGGACAGTCACACACCTCCCACCCACCCAACCACACACACATTCACTATCTCATACAAATACTCACTTAACTAATTAATACCTAATATAGACTTTCACATAGCTAGTAACCAACTTATGTAGTAGTTTACACAACAAGAGCTAGAGTGATACAGATATTCACAGTTTAATCACTATCCCATATATTAAGTGAGACAATTTAAATTAGTCACTTAGACAGTCAATCACAGTGCTACTAAATCCTCCATCCAGACACCTATACATCCACTCAGTCTTCAATGCAGATTGCTATATATATATAATGTGTATTTAAATATTGAACCAAACCACATTCACTGGATGATGTCATCAGTGATGTAATTTGAGATGTCATCAGTGATGTCATCAGTGATGTCACTGACCATGTCATGAATGATGTAATATGTGACATCATCAGCAGTGGATTGTAGGCGTGTGAGTTATAGTTAGCTCAACTAACTATAACAGGCAATTTCTCTGGTTTTATGTGAATCAAATGTTAAACTAACTATAACGTCCCTGACACCTATGTTTTTTTGTGTGAATTTTTAAGGTTTTTTAAATGTTAATTCGTAACTATAACGTCTGTAAAACCTATGTTTTTTTCAGTGAATTTCAAAGGTTTTTTAAATGTTAATTCATACTTTAATGTTTATAAAACCTATACTTTTTCCATTATATTTTTAAATATTTTGGAACTTTATTATACTTTTTTTTAATTTCAAAAATGATGTAATGCTTTATATCTTCCCCCAAAAATATGTATCTCTTTTTTTGAGAAAACTGCACTCCCATACGGGTAGTGTACCAAGCTTCATCACCACGCGAATCCGATCCACCACATTGCTAAACTCGTAAATGATGTGCATTTCGTATCCGACGGGTTTGTCACTCTGCGTTCCGTGGAACATCAAATACGCATGAAGTCGTCCCAGCTGCTACTTTGGTGTCCCACGGGAACGCAGTACCAAGCCACGCGTTACGTCATGTAGGTATGGGGTCGCACCCGCAGCTTGTTGCGTATGTGACGAGTGCACACCGCCAGGCCCTGTGTTACGTCACAGACGTATGGTATCATGCCGGTTATGCCATTCTCTAATTTTCTTTTGTCTCAAAAGTATATGTAAACAACTTTAAACAGTATATCACAGCAAGCGATAATCTGAAATATTTTAAACATTTATATATTTCTAACTGTAAGAAAGTTATATTATGATAAATATATTTTCTCAAAATTGCCTTGGGTGCGGCCCCCTTGCACAATCGGTGTGCGATTGCCATGTGACCTTAAAAAAAAGTATTTGATTAGTTCATAACATTTCCCATTGTAACAGTTGGACGACCCCACCCATTTTAGTCATTCTCTCTACAGAGTTTGATGAGAAACACCACTTCACCTTAAACATACAAAGTTTTTTTTCTGTGTACACATATCTTATACTACACACAACATGCAACCATCATCTTGATCAATATTCATGGCCTGTACATTAAGCCATCCACGTGTGATGGCCATACATATCAAACGTTACATCAAAAAACAAATGTGTGTTATATGATGCCCCTTATTGTGCCCGCTTTCGGCCTGGTTATTGGTGGCTCTAAGGAGTGTTATCAGCCTCAGGCAGAGTACACATCCTAGATCACATGTGACAAACAGTAATGTGTAGATTTGTATTGCTGTACGCTCTGTTGTCAGACTTTACCAATATAGTAGTGTGTCATATGTGAGACTTTCAGATTCACGTTTGACATACATTGCTTGACTGTAATGAGCGTTATCACTGTGTATGACGTAGCCTCACTGCTGATCCTCCCTCCATCCGAGCACATTCACATGTGTACGCTTCGCGATAGCAACACTTTCAATAATACTGCACACCATTGACATGCATGTCTGCGCATATCCACAACCTTGACAACGACATTTGTTGTTCGCCATTCAATTTTTGGGAACAGCATTTCATTAGCGATAGTAGCCACCCTCCCAATACATACTACATTAATATAAATTGCGTATTCTGCGACGTCAAAACTGCAAAAGAAACACACGTAGGAACTGAACAACGCCCAGATCCCTGGAACAATTATTCACACCCCTACGCTGGCCTGGCGTAGGAAAGCCAAGCCCAATTTGCGTACGTATAAATAAGATAACGACGAGGCCACATGTCCCAGTTCTTCCACACTGCCTCAGGTGATATGGCGGTATCCACCACGCATATCACAATGCGCAACTTAAAAAAGGAATCCATGAGGTGTACACCATCAAAACTTCATCTGAACTGTGAACACTGCTGCCCGTAGTGTTTGCGCACACAAAAATGACAGCAGGTGAGCAGTGGTGCCTGGGTGGACAGGGGCTTCAATTGAGCGAGGTGCTGCGGGAGGGGTGGGGTGCATCAGCCTGGGTGCGCAGGTGCGAACAAGCGATGTTGCTGTGCATAATGATGTGATCTCTGACCTCATTCAGTCACATCTCTGTCTCATTTTAAAGACCTGCTGGACTGTACTGTAGGCCTGAGCCAGTGGGCAGTGATGCCCTACAGACATGTGTTGAGCCCAGTACTGCGGGAGGGGTGGGTTGCATCAGCCTGAGTGCGCAGGTGCGAACAAGCGATGTTGCTGTGTGTAATGATGTGATCTCTGACCTCATTCAGTCACATGTCTGTCTCATTTTAAGGACCTGCTGGACCGTAATGTAGGCCTGAGTCAGTGGGCAGCGCTGCCCTACAGACTCGTGGCGTTGGCTTTTAGGGCACTGTAGTGAGCTCATTACTAAGCGTACATGCACACAGGCTTCACATTATGCTTCTAGCATGCGCTCTGTTCCTTTGTATGTGAATCCTTGTTGTAACATATTATTATTTAACCTTGTGTATTGTCATGCACTCCAACTCCTCTTTGAACCTGATAACCACTAACATCTGGAAGATTGTGCTTCAAAAACGAAGGATGCACTCAACTGGTGTTTTCTATTAAGCTTGAAATAAACCTTCATTTACCTCCAGATATAGCCACCATTAATATATTTACCCCTTTTTAGACACTGAACTGACCGAAAACAGGCGGAGTGGATGCTCATCCCGTGATGATGCCCTCTGCATTCTGACGCCTTCCATCGAGGTATCAAGACACCGTCCCCGTGGGCACCAGGCAGGGATGCCCCCTCTCTCCCCTGATATTTGCACTCATGATGGAGCCGTTGGCAACACTGCTTCGGACCTCTGGCGCCGCCTGGGGTATCCCCCTAGCAGACGGGACACACTCGGTGTCACTGTATGCCGATGACCTGCTGCTATACGTTAGGGACCTAACCTGTATACCCGAGACCCTCACTGACATTTTTCGGATGTTCGGGGATATGTCGGGGCTCCGTGTCAACTGGGCGAAGTCGAGTGTCTACGCGTTCAGTGATGGCATGCCAAAATGTGAGGTGCGGATGATGGGTGAGACACTTCAGTGGCATCCGACGGTCTTCCGATACCTGGGAATCCTCATTTATCGGGACCCGGTCGACTTGCTAGAGGGTAACCTTGTCAGGGCCATCTCCTCGCTGACCGCCCAGGTCACGTTCTGGAATTCCCTTCCGCTGAATGTGCCGGCCCGCGTAGCATTAACAAAGATGATAATGCTCCCTAGGCTTCTATACTATTATGCCAACCTGCCGGTGTATGTGCCAAAGCACATATTCAAGGGCTTGGAAGCCTTGACCAGGCGCTTGATTTGGAATGGGGGGCGCCCCCGGGTGGCGCTGAGGACCCTTTATGCGGCCACAGAGGCTGGAGGTCTGGCGGTTCCCAATCAGGAGCTTTACTACTTAGCGGCCCAGCTCCAGTGGGTTGCCTATTGGCTCAGTGGCAGAAACCTGAATGACACTGCCACCGCCGACACGACCCTGACTTTGTCCCAGGTACTCACGCTCTTTCACCCCTTAACACGGGGACGTCCTCCTGACCAGATACACCTAGCGATCGCAAGACAGTGCTTTGTCCGGGGCCTCAGGCTCACTAGAGACACAGTGCCATACGCCCCGAACTTGCCACTATTGGGGACCCCCTGGGAGGGCGGCGTGATGTCACACTCCACGCTGCGCAGTTGGGCAGCGGCAGATCTGGATAGTCTGGGAGATTTATATGGTGAGGGGGAGTTGCTGTCCTTTGCGGCTCTAGCTGCCAGTACTGAACTGCCCTTGGGACAGTTCCTAGTGCACGCTAGGCTTCTCGTGCGCTGTCCAAGGTTGGGGGGATTTGTCTCAGGAGCCGACCACACATGTGTTGATACAGTACTTGCACGTGATGGGTGATGGTTCTCATCTGGTGCATTGGCTAGCACAGGCTTTACACCATCATACACAATTCTCCTCCCAACGATTGAGGGATAAGTGGACGGCTGATCGAGGCAGTGAATGGTCGGACAAACAATGGACCATGATACTGGCTGGAGCAGGAAACGTCCCTCGGAATGCACGGTTTAAGATCATTCAGTATTTTATAATACACCGGGCATACCTGTCTCCGGACAAACTGAATCGCTATTTTGGCCTCACCTCTTCGGCGTGCCCCAGATGCGGGCTCCTGGACGCGGACCTATTACACACTCTCTGGCATTGCCCTCACATTAGTACTTATTGGTCGGTGGTTACCGCCACACTGACAGTGGCCACTGGCGGCACCCGTCCCAACACATGGGAGGCATGCCTGCTGGGGCTCTATAAGAGGTCCAAACAGACTAAATTGCAGGCACGGTTCTGGGATCTGGGGCTGATAACAGCTAAGCGACTCATTACGAAGCGCTGGAAGAATAGTGCCCCCCGCGGACGGTAGACTGGCGCCATTCTTTTGCTAACTGGGCTAGCGTGGAAAGCGTGGCGCTACACAGGGAGGAGACGGCGGGGCTCCGCATGTATCCAATTGCCCAGGAATGGGACACCACTCTGACCGCATACCATCAGGCCTGCCTCCAGTCGGGCATCACATGATTGCCCATTTGCAGTGGGGTGATGACCGAGTAACTATAGCACCCTGGGGCCTGGCCCTCCCCCCACCCCCTCCGCCCTGCCCCCCCCCCCCCATCGGGGCTACGATCAACCAGACTTGTCTACCGTCCTCCCCCCTGCCGCCTCATTGCTACAGCAACCCTCAATACACGACTGCTCCATCCCTCTACTGGCCACATCCGATGTCCCCAGTATGTTGGCAATACAGTCACACTGCTATACATGCGAACACTAGTCTTATTGTTGTTGATGTGTTTTCCCCCCCTTTTTCTTTTTTTTTTGCAGTTGGTGATGTTTCTGCTGTGATCATGATTTCTGTTCTTGCGTTTTAGTTCTATGTAATTATGTACTGCCATGATTACATGACTGTAGCCTCGTGCTCTGTACTATACTGCGGGAAGTAGCTAAGCCCAATGCACCATCTGTATTACCCAGGAAGCGCAGCCCTGAACAACTGCTCTGGCCCGTCATGGACAATTTTTGCCCATATGCAATGGGGTACGCTGCAGATATAACATGCTTGCTTTATTCTAGCTACCGTTAACTGTGGACTAATGCATCTTTCCTGGCTACTGTTTACTTTCACTTGCTTACGTCCGGAATGCCGGGCACACTGCCGAGTATGAAAAGACTGCTGATTATATAACATTGTATGATTGATTGACTTTGTGTACATTTTACTTTGTGAAAATAAATAAAAATCTGAGGCCGTGGGTCTCAAAAAAAAAAAAAATCAAGACACCGTCCCCGACCGGAGACGTGCTCTCCCACCCTACAAAAGTACCCCGGACTCGGAGCTTGACCCAACATGTCGTTGGACACACCGATGGTGGCAGGTGAGCAGTGAAGCCTCGGTGTGCGGGACCTACAATTGAGCACAGTGCGGGGGAAGGGGCTGGGGTGTATAAGCCTTGGTGCACAGCTGCGAACAAGCGATATGGCTGTTCGTAATAATGTGATATGATCTCATTTAGTCACATCTCTGTCTCATTTTAATGACCTGCTGGACCGTACTGTAGGCCTGAACCAGCGAGCAGCGCTACCCTACAAACACGTGTAGAGCGTCGTGCTGCTGGAGGGGTTGTTACATCAGCCTGGGTGCCCAGGTCCGAACAAGCGATGTTGCCGTGAGTAATGATGTGATCTCTGACCTGATTCAGTCTCATCTCTGTCTCATTTTAAGACCTGCTGGACCATACTGTAAGCCTGAGCCAGCGGGCAGCACTGCCCTACAGACACGTGGCGTTGGCTTTTAGGGCACTGTAGTGAGCTCATTACTAAGTGTACATGCACACAGGCTTCCACCACTGCATTACACGCGTACATTATGCTTCTAGCATGCGCTCTGTTCCTTTGTATATGAATCCTTGTTATAAATTATTATTATTTAACCTTGTGTATTGTCGTGCACTCCAACTCCTCTTTGAACCACGATTACCACTAACAGTTGGTAGATCATACTTCAAAAACGAAGGATACACTCAACTGGTGTTTTCTATTAAGCTTGAAATAAACCTTCATTCACTTCCAGGCTTTTCACCGTTAAATTATTTCTCCCTTTTCAGACACTGAATTGACCAAAAATGGGCTGAGCGGGTGCTCACACCGTCATGATGCCCTCCGCATTCTGACGCCTTCCATCGTGGTATCAAGACACCGTCCCTGACCGGAGACCTGCTCGCCCATACTAGAAAGGTACTCCAGACTCGGAGCTTGCACCAACACATCGTTGGACACACCAATGGTGACAGGTGAGCAGTGAAGCCGCGTGCACAGGACCTACAATTGAGCACAGTGAGGAGGAATGTGCTTGGGTGCAGCACCCTGGGTGCACAGGTGCAGGCAAGCGATGTTCCCCAAGCTAATAATGTAATCTCTCTCTAGCCTCATTCATATGTTTCATTTTAAGGACTTGCTCGAACACACTCTTTCTCTTGGACCCCAGTGTCCTAGACTAATGGGTGACGGGACGTAAACACTGAGGGCTGGGTACAATAGGCCGACGCTCTGTCTCCTCCTCCCTCTGTTCTTTTGACTCTCCCTCCCCTTCTCCCTTCCACCCACTCCCTCTCCCTCCCATTCTCTCTATCTTCCTTTCATTCGGACTACCTTTCTTTTCCTCTTCCACATGGCACACATACTTACGTTTCATTTTTGTCTTTCAGGTTTTGTACGCTGCTTCCGGAGGAGTCCCACCCACGTATTTCATGTGAAACTGTTGTTTGTCCTAATAAACTTGAGTTTCCATTTATTTGTGTTGTTTTAATAAAGATTATTTTTTTTCCAATAAATAAGTGAGTGTATTGGTCTTCTTCTGACAACACTTGTCTAGTTTATTGTGAAAATTGTTTGTTTATAGGAGGTTTAGAGAGAAAACATTTATAATTTAGCAGTGCACCTACCAAATATAAACTAATAGACCATTACATAAATGAAGCCTGCGTAATTCTACAACTGCAAGGGTTCTATGCGTGTATCACTTTATAACACCATGAGTACTGCCTGTGTGATTACAGAACCAACAAGGCACTGCCTAGCACCACCGCAACGTCAGGGACTTCCGAGGCCCACCCTGCATATGTAAGTAAAACCCCAGAGGGTGGCTGTTAGAAATGGGATCTCTGGTTGACTAAGGCTTGAGCCAAAGCCAGGCAGAGACCACCACTCTAGTCAGGGCAAGGGAGTTACACGCCAAGATAACCCCTCCTCACCCCCTTGATAGCATGGCACGATCAGTAAGGCTTATCCCAGAGGCAATGTGTAAAGCGTTTGCGCAACACACACACACAGCAGCAACACACTAGGCACACCACAAAAAGGAACTCCACACAAGGTTATATATAAAAATAGCCTTTGTATTACCATAAACACATGAGATCATAATCACACAGGTACACTATGCCAACTGGCACTGGGCAGTTTTTACAGGGGATTATATACACATGACAGGGCCACGCGGGCCACTGTCAGAATCAGCACTTAGTAGAAATAGCACTTAGTAGAACTGTAGCACAAAATAATAATTGTAGAACACAACCAGTAACCACTGGTAAAAGGTAGGTACATTCTACGCAATACTTATCACCATAGGTATAGATCACGCAGGAAAATATAAACTCACTAGCATAAACTATACTAGGCAAAACAACCTCCTAATCATAAAAACAGAGTTAGAGGTATCACAGGCATAAATGCATTGCACATTACGCATAACTCACATTAGGCAATTATCATCATAAACACAGTAGGCAATCATCTTGCGCCAAAACCACATAGCTTACTGACCCCAGGCCAACTGGCCTTCCATGGGGCTCAAATGCCCTCAGTCCACATAGTCAGGGCGAGCTGCCTAGGCACCGAAAACAAAGGTGCGCAAAACAAGCCTAAACGTGGCAGCTGCCCATTACTTGCTGGGCAGCTGTATAATGAGCCTGGGCACCTGTAGACACAACTTGGGGCACTGGCACCTCCTGCGCCCTTAGTCCCTCACTAGGACTCGTCCTAACAAATTGAGCACATGTTGCAGCTGCCCTCTGTCACACGGAGCAGCTGGGGGAATTAGGCCAATAAACAAGCACTGGCACTCACTGTGCCCAAGAACGTTGCAGCTGCCCTCTTGCCAGCGGGGCAGCTGTGGATAATGGCCACACAACAGAGGACCACCTGGACCCCTCTGGGCCCTCTTAAAGCCAGTATGCCATCTTTGGAGCCATCTAGGCTCTGGAGATCACTGTGCCCCATAACGCTGGAGTCCCGCTCTAGGATTTAAGGAGAAGAATCCAAACCTTGCCCCCACAGATGCACAACACCGCCCACTCACCAGAACCTTCACGGGGAGCACTCCGCTCCTCTCTGAGCTCTAATCTTGTCTTGCAGTGGTTTGCGGCTGTTGTGTTGCACGCAGGGCTCCGGGTTACTTCCCGGTGGAGTCCTTGAGACTCTGGATGGCCTTGGCTGGGTGGGGCTCCCCTCACTCACATGGGAGCCCCGACGTGAGGGGGACAACTGTTTCTTGTGTCCCGCTCTTCCTCCTCGCGACAACGGTCAAGGCCCAGCAGCAGGCGGGGCTCTCCCTTAGCAAGGGAGCCCCGCTGGTTAACATGCTCACTCACTGCCTCACTTCTCTTCACAGGAGCATGGGGTAGGCTCTCGTCCGCTTCCTGTCTCTGCTGGCGGCCCCATCCATGTCCTCTGCGGGGCTGCCTGACTTCCTGGATCGCGGGCTGCGGCGGTGATTTTCTTTTCGCTCTGGGCAATGCCGGGTAGGCTCCCACTTCAAAGTAAAACAACGAAGCGGGGTGGCACCCGAAAAATAAATAATAAAGCGGGGTGGGCACCCGCTTTCTTTTACCATACGTACAAAGTCACCATAAAATGCAGGGTAGGCTCCCGCTTTACCTCGAAGGACGGGGGAAATCTTACCCCAGGGATTCCCTCCCCATGAAGCGCAGCTCCATGCTGAAAAGCCTCCACACGCTCTGGAAGCAAGAAAATAGGGAGCCCTTCAAAGTAAAGAATAGAGCGCTCTTCAAGTGCTGGGGCAAAGTCTCTCTCCCTGATATAGGAAAAACTCTCCCAGGGAAAAAAAAGTCACAAGTCCAGGGCTCTGCAAAGATAAGTAAAGCGCTCTTCCAGGCGCTAGGGTCAGGGGGCACAAGGCTGGGCTCAGGCAGGCCAGCACACAGGGCCCTCCAGCAGGGAGGCAGTCCCTTGTGGTGGTTCCTCCTGGAGCCCAGCAGCAGCAGGTCCTCCCTCAAGTCAGGAACACAAGAGAACATTTCACATGGGGTCACAGTCCCTTCTTATACACCATTTTCCTTTGTCTCAGGCAAAAGGAAAACCAGTTGCAACTGGTTCTGGAGCACTTTGTTGTGCTCAACCCCTCTCCCTATTCACAGGACAGCCTAGGGACATCAGACGCACCACACGGGCGGAGTCAGCATTGTGGAGGGAAGGCCTAGCCCTATTCAGGTCCCAGGTGCACTTCTCCCTCCCATCTACATGCAGATCTCCCCATTCACCACCGGGCAGACCCATCCTGACTCCTGGAGCCAGGCACACCAGCCAGCCCCTGTCTCTCACAAGCCAGACAGTCAATTCACATTCACTGCACACAGAAATGCCAACTTCTAAAAGTGTCACTTCTAGACTAGTCACATTAAATCTGCGCACACCGCCACACAGCATTTATTCTCACGAGTCCACTAATACCAAACTCGCCCCTGCACTCCTCTCACACCAGGAATTACCATGGACACACATATCCCCCATGGTAAACAGTCATAATATCTATTCCAAAATATAGAATGGACATAATATCGAAGTAAAAATATAGAATGGACAAAATATCGAATGGACACAATATAGTGGTTAAAAATATCGAATTTAAGGTAAGTAATATCGATTTTCAAAATATAGAAGTCAAAATATCGAAGTATACAATATAGGCATTAAATATATCGATTTTTTAATAATATCAATTTTTTTAAAGTGTTTTGTATGTTAGTATATGTGTGAAAAGTGTATATTAATTATTGTAATGTATGTTTAATGTATTTTAAGTAATTAATTTTATGTCATTTAATTTTTGCGTAATTTGATTCTGTAGCGGGTTGTGGGTTTATAGGGGAATAGGGTGGGAAGTAATTTAATTGCAATTAATTAAATAGTTTTATTTATTTATTGGTATTCATTTTGAATTTATTGTTATTTTTTAATTGATAATTAATTTTTATTAATTGCCAATTAATTTGTATTAATTGATTGATTGTTAATTATGTTAATTTTCTAAATTTATTTTCTGTAGTGGGTTGTGGGTTTATAGGGGAATAGGGTGGGAAGTAATTTAATTGTAATTAAGTAAATATTTTTTTTCATTTATTGGTATTGATTTTAAATGTATTGTTCATGAATTTTTAATTGGTAATCAATTTCTATTAATTGGCAATTAATTTTTATTAATTGGCAATTATTTTGTATTAATTAACTATTTGATAATTATGATAATTATATTAATGTATTTTCTGTAGAGGGATGTGGGTTTATAGGGGAATAGGGTGGGAAGTAATGTAATTGTAAATAATTACATATTAAAAATACTTTTTGTGTATTGGTAATTAATTTACTGTTAATTTTAAATTGGTATTAATTTGTATTATTAATTAGTTTCTGTTATTGAAAATTAATTAGTTGTTAAATATTTATGAATAGGTTATTAATTTGTAATAACTAATATGTAGTTGTATTTCTAATTAATTATTACCTAATATTACATTGGTTATTAATTTCAATTAATGTTTTATTGGTATTGATATTTAATTTATTTTTAATAATATATTAAATCATTACTTTCCCTACTGTTAAACTCACTGGAGTGGGAATAGTAATTTTCACCCTCCCGCTATTCAACGCTTTCCCTACTGTTGCACTCTCTGGAGTGGGAATAGTAATTCTTACCCCTACGCTATCCAATGCTTTCCCTACTGTTGTACTCTCTGGAGTGGAAATAGTAATTTTTACCCTTCCAATATCCAACGCTTTCCCTACTGTTGCACTCTCTGGAGTGGGAATAGTAATTCTTACCCCTACGCTATCCAACGCTTTCCCTACTGTTGCACGCTCTGGAGTTGGAATAGTAATCTTTACCCTCCCGCTATCCAACACTTTCCCTACTGTTCCACTCTCTGGAGTGGGAACAGTAATTTTTACCCTTATGCTATCCAACGCTTTCCCTACTGTTGCACTCTCTGGAGTGGGAAAAGTAATTTTTACCCCTACGCTATCCAACGCTTTCCTACTGTTGCACTCTCTGGAGTGGGAATAGTATTTTTTACCCCTACACTATCCAACGCTTTCCCTACTGTTGCACTCACTGGAGTGGGAATAGTATTTTTTACCCTCCCGCTATCCAACGCTTTCCCTACTGTTGCACTCTCTGGAGTGGGAATAGTCATTTTTACCCTTACGCTATCCAACGCTTTCCCTACTGTTGCACTCACTGGAGTGGGAATAGTAGTTTTTTACCCCTACGCTATCCAACGCTTTCCCTACTGTTGCACTCTCTGGAGTGGGAATAGTAATTTTTACTCCTACGCTATCCAACGCTTTCCCTACTGTTGCACTCTGGAGTGGGAATAGTATTTTTTACCCCTACGCTATCCAACGCTTTCCCTACTGTTGGACTCCCTGGAGTGGGAATAGTATTTTTTACCCCTACGCTATCCAACGCTTTCCCTACTGTTGCACTCACTGGAGTGGTAATATTAAATGTTACCCTCCTGCTATCCTACGGTAAAATATTGTACATTTTTTAATAATAACTTAAATTAATTATATCTTAATTTAAGGTTATTTGAGTATTTTTAAGTATGTTTTAGTTAATTATATTTATTATTTCATTAATTTTAAATTACTTTTAAGACATTTAAAAAAATTCGATATTTTGACTGACTATATTTTTTACAGACTATGGCCTAGATGTATCAAGCCTTTTGCGATTCCTTAAGGCCGAAATTCTGCGAATTTCGGCCTTAAGGAATTGCAAACGGACATTTAGCATCTTTTGGGATGTATCACACATTAGCAAAATAAGGAATCGCAAAAAATTGAGATTCCTTATTTTGCTTATGCATTTAAGGAATCGCAATTTTGCGATTCCTTAAATGGCATGTATGAAACTTTTTTAAATTGCGAATTTGGGTTAAGGAATCGCAAATTAACACCAATTTGAGGTTCGTGTTAATTTGCGAAATCCTTTTAAAAAACAAAATATGACTATTTTGAAGGTGGCATGTGACACACATACATGCCCATAGGGCATGTATGTGTGCCATATGCACACACATGTAAGTTTCAGGGTTGCAGCAGGGTGTCCATGAGACACCCCTGCACCCTTGAAATAATTCTCAAATTGCGATTAGCAAATTGCGAATTCGCAATTTGAGAATTACTGCACAATCGTTCCTATGGGCCTCCTGGCCCATAGAAATGAATGGGAAAATTATTCCTTAATTGCGATTAGCAATTTGCTAATCGCAATTAAGGAATTTTAAGGAATCGCTAAAAAATAGCGAAATCCTACATACATACCATTTTGCACTTCTCAAATAGCGATTCCTTAACAATCGCTATTAGAGAAGTGCAAAATGGTTTCTTGATACATCAGCCCCTATATTTTGGATTCGATATTTTTGTACTTACCTGTTTGTATATAGGAATTCGATATTTTGGCATTCTATATTTTGGTGACTATATTTTGGTAAGTCTATATTTTGTCATTCTATATTATGTCAGTGATCCATCCCCCATGCATTCCTATGGGAGGCGAGGCCAATCTCACCACACGCACTCAGACTGCGCACGCACTTTACACTGGGACACAGTGTTAGAGTGCGCAGAAGCCAAAAACAACTAACACCAGGTCACATTTAAAAGCAAAACGTTTAGGCGTGAACCTGCCAAAAGGGCCAAACACAACAGTGGCGAGCCCCGGACTTCAGTTGGCCTCAAAACCCCCAAACAATTAGTAAACAATACCCGAGAAGGTGGCGATCCCCTACGCTACGAAACGTCTCTGTGCCCTTCCGCGCCTAATTTACATGTAACATTAAGATCCCCAGTCCTACAGAGACCCCCCAATATAATATTAGGAATAGCGAGGGAACATTACCCACCAGGAGCCTAATATAAATCAACGAGTGAGACCCCGCTTTTTTTTTCTCCATTTTTACCATCCAGATCCGTTGTATTAAAGCGATGCAAGGTTTTCCTCCTCACGCTTCAACTAGTCAAAGAAGGATTTGCTATCACAGGGTGGAAGCCATGCACTCGCCCTCTAATAGCAAACATAAATGTCCTGCGGATGCACACCCCGGGACATTCTGTGAGATGCGCCTGGGAGGTCCCGCTCCCTAGGACCATGATGCATTGGTTAGTATAAACGTATACTAACAGTACTTACATAGGTGTACTACTGCGACCAGAGTGTAGTGAAGAGGCAGAGGAAGCACAAAATCTAAAAATATAAATCCTACCAGGGGTCGGATGGCATAGTTCTATGAGCCGACAACCCTGGGATGAATAGAAATAGCTACACAAAGAAAACGGGTCTTCAGCACAACGCAAGCAACTTTGAAGTATTGATGAGTGCTGACTTCTTTTTACCTTCTCCTGCTCATCGCCAAATTTATGTAGTGAAGAGGCAGACAGCAGTGGATCCGATAAGTAGATTTATTGCAGGAAAGCAAGACACCTTAAACACCCACCAACAGGAGCAGACAGCAAGGCAACCGTCTTCTCCAGCACCGTGTACAAATTCTCCAAGGTTCACCTCATAATAGCCCTACATTCTAATATTACATACTTTTGATCCAGCGCTCCTACTAAAATTCTGCATAAATGATGTCACTATCTACCACCACACTTACCAATCAATACCAGGCCCATAAAAATAACAGAGCAGCTGAATCATGAGGCGAATGAATCTAATATGTTGTTTAAACTATCTACAATAAACAAGACCAGCTTGTCATTTTAAAAGTTTATTCAAACATATTCAAGAAAACTTAGGCTTTGGAACTTTATTAAACAAGCATGAGAAAATATCATAAAGAAAGATTTATTCAGCATTTATAAAGAGAGCTTAATTCAAGAAATATTATTCATTAACAGAAATAAGTGAAAAAGAGCATTTCCAAACCCTAACTAATTCCCTGTCTCTACCCTCATCGCCTGAAAACAAAGTCTTTTAAAAATCTCCTTTCCTTAAGTGTATTCATCGGACAGCAGAACACGTCCCTCTAGAATCAAGAAGTGTAGGCAAAAATCTGCTCCCTGAGCCAAATCTTTATACTTTAAAACTAAGGCTAAACTAACTATTTTCACATTCCAACAGCTGAATTCTGGCTCTCCATTGGCTGAACCACCTCACGCCACAGTAAATTGTGATATCTTCCACCTCAGGTCCAGGCTTTTACACAAAGCCATTGTTCATGCACAGAGTCCTGGTGGAACTTCCTTAGGTTGCTACATTTTGTAGCAAAGATGTTCATGTAGTGCACAAAAATGCCGCGACTCACATCCTGGTCTTGAGCCTGTCCGTTCTGAGCTTCTCGTGGCACATTAGCAAACCTCTCCACAGAGTCGCCTTTTGCAGTTCTTTTCAAAAACTTTTCACAATAAAAGTTTATAGACTTCTCATCTTTTTCAAAATAAGTTTTCTCTTGTGGCTTTACATCAGCAGGCCTCTTTTTCAGAAAGCGTCAATTTTCTGCGCCACTTTTGCTTGCGTCACTGCGCCACTTTTAGCTTGCGTCACTTTTTCAGAATGCATTATTTTTCTGCAGGCAACTCTATGCTTCTTTCAGTAAACTATTATTTAAACAAACACAAAACATCAATTAATTAAAGAATTGACATTTATTCTGTTACCCACCCCCTTTGCTAAATGTTAACCCATTAATTATGTTACCTAGCAAAAGCACATTTAAGCAGCATATATTACCTTTGATGTACCAATCCGATCTGGAACTGCATTTGTCACAGAAAAGACAAGACAGAAGCACATTTAAAAAGCACATGCTATTATTTTTGACAGCAGCAGTTAGTATATGACAAAGACAATAGACAACAATTATTGTATTATTTCTTTTGCATTTTGCAAAAATAAGCATAATGTTAATCCCATATGTTCATGTTGCACAGTTTATTCTAGGTTGATTTAATAACATGCAGCAAACATATTAGTTTTATTAAAACATTATGGAAGACTGACTTCATAAGCCTGAACAAAATATTGTTCATTAACCCGCTCCATCAACTCCCTCATCTGGTGATTTTAAAATCACCAAACAAATCCAAAAAAATGTACTTAAAATTTTATCTATTGAACATGTTTCAGGCTTACTCAGGATTAGTATTTAGACTCTAATTTCATCTATTTTTCTGCAACTCTCATATTGAGTCCTACAAAATGCTAATCCCCAACCCCCAATGAATTTATAGTTATCTACATTTTGAATTGCACCAATAAAACAAATATCAATCTGAGTATTTTAAAACAAACATATTAGTTTTATTAAAACATTATGGAAGACTGACTTCACAAGCCTGAACAAAATATTGTTCATTAACCCGCTCCATCACTTACATTCTAGTAGAATTACATACTAACATTCTACTCTGTCTTACATTGGACTACTACACAGAGCACATAACTTTACAGCAATGAGCTCATGGTTTCATCCGGGAGTCTTTAGACTGGTAGGGGTGAGTAGTTCGTATCCCACCCCATGTATTATATAAACGCAAACTAACACTACTTCCACAGGTATACTACAGCTCCCAGAGCACATCACTTCACAGCAATGAGCTCCCGATTTAGCCTCACGCTTTAATCCCTGAGTCTTCAGACCAGTAGGAGAAAGTAATCCGCTACTCACTCCCTATATACTATAAACGCATGCTAACACTACTTACACAGTTAAACTACAACAGCTAGTATCTTACAGTGCCCAGAGCCCATCACTTTATAGCAATCAGCTCGGTTTGATCCCCGAGTCTTCACACCGGTAGGCGTGAGTACTTTGCTTCTGGTACAGTATAAACGCACAGTAGCGGTCAGTAGTTCACTTCCCACTCCTTGTGCAGTATAAATGCCTACTAACACTACTGGCACACGTATACTACAGCGCCCAGAGCCCATCCCTTAACAGCAATCAGCTCGGTTTGATCCCTTAGTCTTAACACCAGTAGGTGTGAGTACTTCGCTTCTGGTATACTATAAACGCACGGTAGAGTTCAGTAGTTTGCTTACCACTCCCTGTATGGTATAAATGCCTACTAACACTACTTGCACACGTATACTACAGCACCCAGAGCCCCTCACTTTACAGCAATCAGCTTGGTTTGATCCGTGAGTCTTTACACAAGTAGGCGTGAGTACTTTGCTTCCGGTACATTATAAACTCACGGTAGCAGTCAGTAGTTCGCTTCCCACTCCTTGTATAGTATAAACGCCTACTAACACTACTTGCAACGTATACTACAGTACCCAGAGCCCATCCCTTTACAGCAATCACCTTGGTTTGATCCCCAAGTCTTCACACCGGTAGGCGTGAGTACTTCGCTTCCCGCTTCCAGAATAGAATTAACGCACGATAGCGTACACTACTTCGTTTCCCACTCCCTGTATGGTATAAATGCCTACTAACACTACTTGCACACGTATGCTACAAAGCCCAGAGCCCATCACTTTACAGCAATCAGCTTGGTTTGATCCGTGAGTCTTCACACAAGTAGGCGTGAGTACTTTGCTTCCGGTACAGTATAAACTCACGGTAGCAGTCAGTAGTTCACTTCCCACTCCTTGTATAGTATAAACGCCTACTAACACTACTTGCAACATATACTACAGCACCCAGAGCCCATCCCTTTACAGCAATCACCTTGGTTTGATCCCCAAGTCTTCACACCGGTGGGCGTGAGTACTTTGCTTCCCGCTTCCAGAATAGAATTAACGCACGATAACGGTCACTACTTCGCTTCCCACTCCCTGTATGGTATAAACGCCTACTAACACTACTTGCACACGTATGCTACAAAGACCAGAGCACATCACTTTACAGCAATGAGCTCACGGTTTAGGCTCTCTGTTTCATACCTGAGTGTAGCAGCATATCATCTCAGCGGTATGTAACTGTTAGCACGCAACTTTTAGCACAAAGTACTGTTACCACGCATCTATTACCACGCAGGACCCATTACCACGGATACCTTTACAACGCATTACTCTACAACGCTGGTACTATTACAACGCATACCATTACAACGTAAGTTTAGGTAAGTTTATAGGTAAGTTTATCTTTTTTAAATAACATTTATTAGGGGTATTGGGTTTGGGTTTTGGGGTACAGGGGTATTTTTAGGTTTTAGGGCTGTGTTTGGGTTTTGGGGTACAGGGGTATTTTTAGGTTTCAGGGCTGGGTTTGGGTTTTGGGGTACAGGGGTATTTTTAGGTTTCAGAGTTGGGTTTGGGTTTTGGGGTACAGGGGTATTTTTAGGTTTCAGGGCTGGGTTTGGGTTTTGGGGTACAGGGGTATTTTTAGGTTTCAGGGCTGGGTTTGGGTTTTGGGGTACAGGGGTATTTTTAGGTTTCAGGGTTGGGTTTGGGTTTTGGGGTACATGGGTATTTTTATGTTTCAGGGCTGGGTTTGGGTTTTGGGGTACAGGGGTATTTTTAGGTTTCAGGGCTGGGTTTGGGCTTTGGGGTACAGGGGTATTTTTAGGTTTCAGGGTTGGGTTTGGGTTTTGGGGTACAGGGGTATTTTTAGGTTTCAGGGCTGGGTTTGGGTTTTGGGGTACAGGGGTATTTTTAGGTTTCAGAGTTGGGTTTGGGTTTTGGGGTACAGGGGTATTTTTAGGTTTCAGGGCTGGGTTTGGGTTTTGGGGTACAGGGGTATTTTTAGGTTTCAGGGCTGGGTTTGGGTTTTGGGGTACAGGGGTATTTTTAGGTTTCAGGGTTGGGTTTGGGTTTTGGGGTACAGGGGTATTTTTATGTTTCAGGGCTGGGTTTGGGTTTTGGGGTACAGGGGTATTTTTAGGTTTCAGGGCTGGGTTTGGGTTTTGGGGTACAGGGGTATTTTTAGGTTTCAGGGTTGGGTTTGGGTTTTGGGGTACAGGGGTATTTTTAGGTTTCAGGTTTGGGTTTTGGGGTACAGGGGTATTTTTAGGTTTCAGGGTTGGGTTTGGGTTTTGGGGTACAGGGGTATTTTTAGGTTTCAGGGTTGGGTTTGGGTTTTGGGGTACAGGGATATTTTTTATATATATAATTTAAAAAATAATAAATAAAAATTAATATAATTAATTAAAATATTTAATAATAAAATAATTATTAATTAATTAAAAAATTAAAAATATTATTAATTACATTATTTTAAAATATTATATACTTACCTATATTTACGTTGTAATGGTATGCGTTGTAATAGTACCTGCGTTGTAGTGTAATGCGTTGTAAAGGTATCCGTGGTAATGGGTCCTGCGTTGTAAAAAAATGCGTGGTAATGGTATGCGTGCTAAAAGTATGCGTGGTATCAACATACATCCCATCTCAGCACCATGTCACTCTGAGCAACACCCCACTTTCAGACCAGTAGGAGTAACTACTTCGCTTCACACTCCCCCATAGATGTTACAGTGTTCCTGCCCTCCTTTCTTACTTTTTTCACCCTTTTGTGGCACTTACTCGCTTCAACGGAATCACAAAATGGCAGCCAACACTTCCTAGCGCTCGCAACCAATAAGCAGCAAGCTCGTGCTCGTAACGCCTCAGCCAATCAGATGGCAGAGTTCCCAAATATCGATATCTGTAAATTTTGAGATTTCTCAAAAACTACTGAACGGATTTACAACAAATAAACAAAGGCATGCTTTCGAGACCAAGACTCTTCCCCGTGCCAAACTTGGGGTAATTCTGTTCACCCATTCTACCTGTAGCCTTGTCTAAAGTTTCCTATCTAAATTAACATGGAGAAAACACGTTTTGGGACCCCCCTTTTTTCTCGGCCCCCCTTGATGAATCACCCCCAAACTTTCAACATAGGAGCTGATATCAACAAAGAATTTGTTTTGATAATTTCATGAAGATTCATCAAACGACACCAAAGTTATAAGCAAAACAGAAAATGCTCTTCCTATGGAAACTAGATCCTAACTATAACTACTACGGTAATATATATATCTATATATATCCCAAACATCCATCCAACTCCAGAGAGTAAGTGGCACGCACTCAAGATTGGTATGAATAGGCCTAATTTATTAGTTCAGGTCTCACACGACCCCGCAATAACAGAGAGACGCGTTTCGCCTGCGCAGCAGGCTTTATCAATCTCAATTGGCGCCGTGAATGCAAAACTATATATAACCCTCCCCTTTAGTGCAGGCAATAATAAACATGAAGAACAGACTACATGGGTGAATTCCTGAATGGAAAAAAACATTCTTTGCATGTTAAATAGTTAAAGCGCGTAGTGCAACAAGTCAATAAATATGAAAGCAGCATAATGCAAAGCGACCCTGTTTTGTAAATAAAAAAGTGTCAGTGCGTTTTTAGACTGGGAAAAGAGCATATAAAAAGAATAACATTCCTAAGTGAATTATTAATTAATGCAAATACGTCAAATATGCAGCCCAACCAATATATCTTCAAAATTAAACAAACTTTAAAAGACGTGCTCATTGTTGCTTTCATGAAAGTCGGAAACCCACATCCTGCCACATTAATAAAAGGAACACATTTCCCTGAATAACAGAACAGCGAATATGGCAGGGTACTAATATAATTACTGTTTAGATAAGCCATCTGGAACACATTGAAGAGATAACAGTCTTGTAACAAGTTCATGGGCTCAAATTGCACCAACTGAGTGCACTTGCGACCTGAATGTCAGCCTCCGGACAGTCTCTACTAGCTAGTAGAACTACAAGATCCAGAATCCCCTTCAACGGAATTGTCAATCAAAATCTGTGCATAAAATATTACAACAGTTCCAAATGTGAATATATATATATATATATATATATATATATATATATATATATATATATATATATATATATATATATATGTATGTATGGGACGTATATATATATATATGTCCCTGGACTTCTTTGAAAGCAAGGTGGTCTTTTCGTGATAATTATCGCGCCTGCCAGTAGCGCGATTACAGGGACCCGCCCATCTAGTGTCCTGGCAATTCCTGGCAACTCGGAATGTGCATCAAGTTATTGATATAGCCAGGACCGCCTCGAAAATGGAACAGATCAGCGGCCGCTGCTACCAGACAGCCCGTGACTACATGGGGAGGCGAGTATGACTTCACCTCGCCTCAGGCACGATCTGCTCTCGCTGTTGAGGCGGGCGTAGGGGACCTGAGGAAGCCTGCAACACGGTGAATTTTTGTTTCTACCTGCCACTACACGGCCCCCCTTTGTGAAGCATTCAAATCAGCCTTCAGATCAGTTACCTTTTCATCCGGCTGCAGCACTCACCTGAACAATGGACGCTGGGAATTGTAGTAGTACATTAAACTACTTTCCCTACAGGGCAGCAGGATTGGCTGAACTCCCACCAATGGAAGCGCAAAGATTAGTTTAAAGGGGGAACAGGCGATGACACTTTCAGCAGCAGCATCTGAAGAAGACAGAGCGTCGAAATGCATCATGCCATGCTGAAATTCTGTGAATAAAGGCTTCCACAGAATCCCCACTGTGTCCCTGGACTTCTTTGAAAGCAAGGTGGTCTTTTCGTGATAATTATCGCGCCTGCCAGTAGCGCGATTACAGGGACCCGCCCATCTAGTGTCCTGGCAATTCCTGGCAACTCGGAATGTGCATCAAGTTATTGATATCGCCAGGACCGCCTCGAAAATGGAACAGATCAGCGGCCGCTGCTACCAGACAGCCCGTGACTACATGGGGAGGCGAGTATGACTTCACCTCGCCTCAGGCACGATCTGCTCTCGCTGTTGAGGCGGGGCGTAGGGGACTTGAGGAAGCCTGCAACACGGTGAATTTTTGTTTCTACCTGCCACTACACGGCCCCCCTTTGTGAAGCATTCAAATCAGCCTTCAGATCAGTTACCTTTTCATCCGGCTGCAGCACTCACCTGAACAATGGACGCTGGGAATTGTAGTAGTACATTAAACTACTTTCCCTACAGGGCAGCAGGATTGGCTGAACTCCCACCAATGGGAGCGCAAAGATTAGTTTAAAGGGGGAACAGGCGATGACACTTTCAGCAGCAGCATCTGAAGAAGACAGAGCGTCGAAATGCATCATGCCATGCTGAAATTCTGTGAATAAAGGCTTCCACAGAATCCCCACTGTGTCCCTGGACTTCTTTGAAAGCAAGGTGGTCTTTTCGTGATATATATATATATATATATATATATATATATATATATATATATATATTCTACTGGCGGTCGCCAGTAGGTATATATAGTTAGGATTTTTTCTCTATGGGACTTTTGAAAATTCTATGTCTAATAACTTTGGCGTTTGTGGACGGAATCGGCTGAAATTTTCAGGAAAATGGCACATTTAGTTTCTGAGCAGCCCCTGAAAATTTGGGGGGGTTTCGTCAAGGGGGGGCCGTGAAAAAAAGGGGGTCCCAAAACACGTTTTTCCCATTCATTTTTCCGTAGGGCGTTTGGCCTCACTTTTAGCTCGAACGGCTGAATGGATTTGCACGAAACTTGGCAAAATTGTAGGGACTGTTAGCCCGATGTGCCTTTGCTGGGTCTCAATATATGTGCTCCAGTGGATTTTGAGAAATTAACGTTTTAAAAAACAGATATATCTGTGACAGCGTCCCGGGTAGCGCTCCGGTTCGCGTACTTTTCGCGTTACGGAACTTTGCAAAGCGAAGCTGATTGGCTCTCCGGTGTCTGTCAACATTCTAAACAGTCCGGAACGGCCGCCATCTTGTCTCTCGGTAGGATCAAGAGACAAGAGGAGGAGAAAAACGAAGGGGGAATTTAATGAAAGGGCGCAAGGTAGACCCCTCTTGACCCCCTAGGAATGATGTTGGAGTTATTAAAGGGTCCCGTGGGGCAAATAAAAAAATTTATTTTTTCGCGGTAGAAGCGCTTCCCGGTTCGCGAACCGGGTCGCAAAACGGGAATTCGCCATTTTGTGTTTCGTTTTAATTAAATTACAAGATGGAGGAAAAACAATGTGAGAAATGGGTATAAGGGGGTACGGGAGACGTATCCTGACCCCCTATGTTTTCTGAGGGTGGCTGAGGATGCTCATATATGTTGATACATGTCTTCCAGCGGCTGCGCGTGGGCCGTTTTTTTATTTTTTGCTGCGTGACGTCTGTTAACGTTCGATTCGAAGGAAATCAGGAAATGTTGACCACCATTTTGTCACTGCGAGTAAATATATTGTTAAAAATAATTGTTATAAATTAATCCGTATTGATAAACATTGTCTGCGCCATCTTGCCTTTTTTCCAATGCCACACTTTTGTCGTGCACGGCAGCTATTTTAGATGCCTTGACCAGACCCACTCTCTGCACACCGCCGATCCTCAGCATGGCACCCCACCCTCGCTAGCATCTCCCCCACGCACTGGTCACCCCCGCTCTCTCTCTCATGCATGGGGCAGAAACCTTCCCCCATCTGCGCTGCTCTTCCCTGAGAATCACACCCTGTGCCCGCCCGACACCTCCCTTTCACCCTATTCACTACCACAACCTCTGACACTCCTCTTCCTCTGTGTCTGATTGTCCAGGCTGGTCCCAGGCTATCACCTAGCCCTGCGGATGTAGTTTATGGCCCCAACTATAAAGAATCACCCCTCTTCAAAGGAGTTACAGTAGATCAAGGCCCCCCACCCCATGAGATCCGTCACACCACACGCGTTCCTACTATCTGATAACGATCCTGTATTGTGATTGGGGAGGGGATTCTCACTGTAAGGGTGTGTGGGACCGAGCCTGAAGCGGAAGATTCCAGGGATGCCTTTTTGTACATCAAAGTATTCACAATTATGTGTCACATTAAAAATATATAGCACTCCAACAAAGTAGTAGGATTATAACACTTTAATAACTTATAAATATATACAACGCTCCAACAAAGTAAACACGTTAAAAAAAAACATTTTAAACAACTATTTACATGGCAGCCTGCTGCAACATCCATCTCAAAGCAAGAATGGGCTGCTTTGGTCTGTCTTTTAGTCGGCAAAATCCGTCGGCCTGTGAGGTGGCGGTCCGTTGTGCGAATAGGCCGAAGGCAGCACAACGCGCCGAGATCCGGACGGCACCGAGGTGGTGTCCAGTAAGTTGCCGCACTGGTCTGGCCATCCTACAATGCTGCGCCGAAAAACGGCGTGGGGCGCCCCGGGGGGGGGGGGGAGCGGCGCGAACGGGCCTCCCCCGCCTCCCCATGTGGAGGCTCCTCTGCTGCAGTGGGGCGCCCTTTAGCGTTTCAGTCGCCATTCAGCTGTTTAGCGCCCGCTTTTGCGGCACTGTGCCTCATCCGCCATTCAGCTGAGTTGCGCCCACTCTTGCGGTGCAGCGATAGGCGGCTGCCACAGGACTCTCAAGATGGCGGCCGGCTCTTCGGATTTGGGCCTGGTCCACTAAAATGGCCCTGGGACACATTTGAACTCGGACATTTGCCTGCTAGGGCTTGGGCATCATTCTCGAAAGCGTCCCCTCAGCCTTGAAGATTCTACAAAAGTCATCGGGGTCCCCGACTCTCGCAGGCTTCCGGTGGGGAGCGGCTGCCATGATTGCTTGCGGAATGGCCACGACGGAGCTCCGAGATGGTGGTGCTCTCATGCTGACGCCAGCTTCAGTCTGAAACATCCAGAAACACTGTAGACTACCAATTCGATGACTTTCGGTGGAGCCCCAACGCGACCCGGTAGGGAAGAACTTGCCCTCCCCTCTTTTGACTGATGGTTCTTGTTGCCTACCCCCTCTGTTGTCATCTAACGGAAACTTTTTGGACTGCCGAGTGAAAAAAAAAAGGTGGGGCTTTCATCATTTGGGAAAAAAAAATGTTTCATTCCAATGAAAAGTGTTATTTTTAGGTCATATGACCAAGCCTTCAATCATTAGGAAACCAAAAGTAAAATGAACCAATGAAAAGTTTTACGAACAAGTCACATGACCTGTTATGCGGCTCTGGGCTATAAAAAGCCTACCAAATCCGTTGGCCTGTGAGGCGGCGTCAGTAGCGGACCGATGTGCGAATAGGCCGAAGGCAGCACAACGCGCCGAGATCCGGATGGCACCGAGGTGGTGTCCAGCAAGTTGCACTGGTGTGGCCATCCTACATTGCTGCGCCGAAAGACGGCGTGGGGTGCCCGGGGTTGGGGGGGGGGAGGCGGCGCAAACGGGCCTCTCCCGCCTCCCCAGGTGGAGGCACCTCATCTGCAGTGGGGCGCCTCTTAGCGTTTCACTCGCCGTCCAGCTGAGTTGCGCCCGCTCTTGCGGCACAGTGCCTCACCCGCCATCCAGCTGAGTTCCACCCGCTCTTGTGGCACAGTGCCTCACCCGCCATCCAGCTGAGTTGCGCCCGCTCTTGCGGCTACAGCGTCTCGCCCACCATCCAGCTGAATTGCGCCCACTCTTGCGGTGCAGCGATAGGCGGCTGCAACAGGACTCTCAAAATGGCGGCCGGCTCTTTGGATTTGGGCCTGGTCCACTAAAATGGCCCTGGGACACCTTGGAACTCGGACGCTTGCCTGCTAGGGCATGGGCCCCATTCCCGAAAGCGTCCCCTCTTTTGACTGATTGTTCTTGTTGCCTATCTCTTCTGTTGTCATTTAACGGAACCTTTTTGGACTGCCGAAAGGGGTTCCGGTCCGACCGCTGGTTGGTGGAGACATTTTGACTATATCCTGGACCTGCCCGGCCTCGCCCAAAATGGCGCCGGTATAAATGGGACTCGTAACTCCTTGTTGTGTACTGGTTGCCCAACCTTGATATCACGAGATACGTATGCAGTTTTGAAGCACATGGCGGGCGGGGACGAGTACTGATTGAACATTTGGACATCCCTATTGATATTAAGTTCTGATGTTTTATTGATTACTGTACTATTGAAAGTTCGAATTAACGTCACCCATGGTACTTGCCCGCAAATGTATATCTAGATAATTTTATTGTAACTGGCTCTGTCGTACTTTAATTATAAAATGTACGTCCACCGATTCCGCAACTGTTAGACACCTTAGTTTTTGCAACCTAATGGCCCGCCCGTTACGTTACGTTCAGCACCATGTCACTCTGAGCAACACCCCACTTTCAGACCAGTAGGAGTAACTACTTCGCTTCACACTCCCCCATAGAGGTTACAGTGTTCCTGCCCTCCTTTCTTACTTTTTTCACCCTTTTGTGGCACTTACTCGCTTCAACGGAATCACAAAATGGCAGCCAACACTTCCTAGCGCTCGCAACCAATAAGCAGCAAGCTCGTGCTCGTAACGCCTCAGCCAATCAGATGGCAGAGTTCCCAAATATCGATATCTGTAAATTTTGAGATTTCTCAAAAACTACTGAACGGATTTACAACAAATAAACAAAGGCATGCTTTCGAGACCAAGACTCTTCCCCGTGCCAAACTTGGGGTAATTCTGTTCACCCATTCTACCTGTAGCCTTGTCTAAAGTTTCCTATCTAAATTAACATGGAGAAAACACGTTTTGGGACCCCCCTTTTTTCTCGGCCCCCCTTGATGAATCACCCCCAAACTTTCAACATAGGAGCTGATATCAACAAAGAATTTGTTTTGATAATTTCATGAAGATTCATCAAACGACACCAAAGTTATAAGCAAAACAGAAAATGCTCTTCCTATGGAAACTAGATCCTAACTATAACTACTACGGTAATATATATATCTATATATATCCCAAACATCCATCCAACTCCAGAGAGTAAGTGGCACGCACTCAAGATTGGTATGAATAGGCCTAATTTATTAGTTCAGGTCTCACACGACCCCGCAATAACAGAGAGACGCGTTTCGCCTGCGCAGCAGGCTTTATCAATCTCAATTGGCGCCGTGAATGCAAAACTATATATAACCCTCCCCTTTAGTGCAGGCAATAATAAACATGAAGAACAGACTACATGGGTGAATTCCTGAATGGAAAAAAACATTCTTTGCATGTTAAATAGTTAAAGCGCGTAGTGCAACAAGTCAATAAATATGAAAGCAGCATAATGCAAAGCGACCCTGTTTTGTAAATAAAAAAGTGTCAGTGCGTTTTTAGACTGGGAAAAGAGCATATAAAAAGAATAACATTCCTAAGTGAATTATTAATTAATGCAAATACGTCAAATATGCAGCCCAACCAATATATCTTCAAAATTAAACAAACTTTAAAAGACGTGCTCATTGTTGCTTTCATGAAAGTCGGAAACCCACATCCTGCCACATTAATAAAAGGAACACATTTCCCTGAATAACAGAACAGCGAATATGGCAGGGTACTAATATAATTACTGTTTAGATAAGCCATCTGGAACACATTGAAGAGATAACAGTCTTGTAACAAGTTCATGGGCTCAAATTGCACCAACTGAGTGCACTTGCGACCTGAATGTCAGCCTCCGGACAGTCTCTACTAGCTAGTAGAACTACAAGATCCAGAATCCCCTTCAACGGAATTGTCAATCAAAATCTGTGCAGAAAATATTACAACAGTTCCAAATGTGAATATATATATATATATATATATATATATATATATATATATATATATATATATATATATATATATATATATATATATATATATATATATATATATATATATATGTATGTATGGGACGTATATATATATATATGTCCCTGGACTTCTTTGAAAGCAAGGTGGTCTTTTCGTGATAATTATCGCGCCTGCCAGTAGCGCGATTACAGGGACCCGCCCATCTAGTGTCCTGGCAATTCCTGGCAACTCGGAATGTGCATCAAGTTATTGATATAGCCAGGACCGCCTCGAAAATGGAACAGATCAGCGGCCGCTGCTACCAGACAGCCCGTGACTACATGGGGAGGCGAGTATGACTTCACCTCGCCTCAGGCACGATCTGCTCTCGCTGTTGAGGCGGGCGTAGGGGACCTGAGGAAGCCTGCAACACGGTGAATTTTTGTTTCTACCTGCCACTACACGGCCCCCCTTTGTGAAGCATTCAAATCAGCCTTCAGATCAGTTACCTTTTCATCCGGCTGCAGCACTCACCTGAACAATGGACGCTGGGAATTGTAGTAGTACATTAAACTACTTTCCCTACAGGGCAGCAGGATTGGCTGAACTCCCACCAATGGAAGCGCAAAGATTAGTTTAAAGGGGGAACAGGCGATGACACTTTCAGCAGCAGCATCTGAAGAAGACAGAGCGTCGAAATGCATCATGCCATGCTGAAATTCTGTGAATAAAGGCTTCCACAGAATCCCCACTGTGTCCCTGGACTTCTTTGAAAGCAAGGTGGTCTTTTCGTGATAATTATCGCGCCTGCCAGTAGCGCGATTACAGGGACCCGCCCATCTAGTGTCCTGGCAATTCCTGGCAACTCGGAATGTGCATCAAGTTATTGATATCGCCAGGACCGCCTCGAAAATGGAACAGATCAGCAGCCGCTGCTACCAGACAGCCCGTGACTACATGGGGAGGCGAGTATGACTTCACCTCGCCTCAGGCACGATCTGCTCTCGCTGTTGAGGCGGGGCGTAGGGGACTTGAGGAAGCCTGCAACACGGTGAATTTTTGTTTCTACCTGCCACTACACGGCCCCCCTTTGTGAAGCATTCAAATCAGCCTTCAGATCAGTTACCTTTTCATCCGGCTGCAGCACTCACCTGAACAATGGACGCTGGGAATTGTAGTAGTACATTAAACTACTTTCCCTACAGGGCAGCAGGATTGGCTGAACTCCCACCAATGGGAGCGCAAAGATTAGTTTAAAGGGGGAACAGGCGATGACACTTTCAGCAGCAGCATCTGAAGAAGACAGAGCGTCGAAATGCATCATGCCATGCTGAAATTCTGTGAATAAAGGCTTCCACAGAATCCCCACTGTGTCCCTGGACTTCTTTGAAAGCAAGGTGGTCTTTTCGTGATATATATATATATATATATATATATATATATATTCTACTGGCGGTCGCCAGTAGGTATATATAGTTAGGATTTTTTCTCTATGGGACTTTTGAAAATTCTATGTCTAATAACTTTGGCGTTTGTGGACGGAATCGGCTGAAATTTTCAGGAAAATGGCACATTTAGTTTCTGAGCAGCCCCTGAAAATTTGGGGGGGTTTCGTCAAGGGGGGGCCGTGAAAAAAAGGGGGTCCCAAAACACGTTTTTCCCATTCATTTTTCCGTAGGGCGTTTGGCCTCACTTTTAGCTCGAACGGCTGAATGGATTTGCACGAAACTTGGCAAAATTGTAGGGACTGTTAGCCCGATGTGCCTTTGCTGGGTCTCAATATATGTGCTCCAGTGGATTTTGAGAAATTAACGTTTTAAAAAACAGATATATCTGTGACAGCGTCCCGGGTAGCGCTCCGGTTCGCGTACTTTTCGCGTTACGGAACTTTGCAAAGCGAAGCTGATTGGCTCTCCGGTGTCTGTCAACATTCTAAACAGTCCGGAACGGCCGCCATCTTGTCTCTCGGTAGGATCAAGAGACAAGAGGAGGAGAAAAACGAAGGGGGAATTTAATGAAAGGGCGCAAGGTAGACCCCTCTTGACCCCCTAGGAATGATGTTGGAGTTATTAAAGGGTCCCGTGGGGCAAATAAAAAAATTTATTTTTTCGCGGTAGAAGCGCTTCCCGGTTCGCGAACCGGGTCGCAAAACGGGAATTCGCCATTTTGTGTTTCGTTTTAATTAAATTACAAGATGGAGGAAAAACAATGTGAGAAATGGGTATAAGGGGGTACGGGAGACGTATCCTGACCCCCTATGTTTTCTGAGGGTGGCTGAGGATGCTCATATATGTTGATACATGTCTTCCAGCGGCTGCGCGTGGGCCGTTTTTTTATTTTTTGCTGCGTGACGTCTGTTAACGTTCGATTCGAAGGAAATCAGGAAATGTTGACCACCATTTTGTCACTGCGAGTAAATATATTGTTAAAAATAATTGTTATAAATTAATCCGTATTGATAAACATTGTCTGCGCCATCTTGCCTTTTTTCCAATGCCACACTTTTGTCGTGCACGGCAGCTATTTTAGATGCCTTGACCAGACCCACTCTCTGCACACCGCCGATCCTCAGCATGGCACCCCACCCTCGCTAGCATCTCCCCCACGCACTGGTCACCCCCGCTCTCTCTCTCATGCATGGGGCAGAAACCTTCCCCCATCTGCGCTGCTCTTCCCTGAGAATCACACCCTGTGCCCGCCCGACACCTCCCTTTCACCCTATTCACTACCACAACCTCTGACACTCCTCTTCCTCTGTGTCTGATTGTCCAGGCTGGTCCCAGGCTATCACCTAGCCCTGCGGATGTAGTTTATGGCCCCAACTATAAAGAATCACCCCTCTTCAAAGGAGTTACAGTAGATCAAGGCCCCCCACCCCATGAGATCCGTCACACCACACGCGTTCCTACTATCTGATAACGATCCTGTATTGTGATTGGGGAGGGGATTCTCACTGTAAGGGTGTGTGGGACCGAGCCTGAAGCGGAAGATTCCAGGGATGCCTTTTTGTACATCAAAGTATTCACAATTATGTGTCACATTAAAAATATATAGCACTCCAACAAAGTAGTAGGATTATAACACTTTAATAACTTATAAATATATACAACGCTCCAACAAAGTAAACACGTTAAAAAAAAACATTTTAAACAACTATTTACATGGCAGCCTGCTGCAACATCCATCTCAAAGCAAGAATGGGCTGCTTTGGTCTGTCTTTTAGTCGGCAAAATCCGTCGGCCTGTGAGGTGGCGGTCCGTTGTGCGAATAGGCCGAAGGCAGCACAACGCGCCGAGATCCGGACGGCACCGAGGTGGTGTCCAGTAAGTTGCCGCACTGGTCTGGCCATCCTACAATGCTGCGCCGAAAAACGGCGTGGGGCGCCCCGGGGGGGGGGGGGAGCGGCGCGAACGGGCCTCCCCCGCCTCCCCATGTGGAGGCTCCTCTGCTGCAGTGGGGCGCCCTTTAGCGTTTCAGTCGCCATTCAGCTGTTTAGCGCCCGCTTTTGCGGCACTGTGCCTCATCCGCCATTCAGCTGAGTTGCGCCCACTCTTGCGGTGCAGCGATAGGCGGCTGCCACAGGACTCTCAAGATGGCGGCCGGCTCTTCGGATTTGGGCCTGGTCCACTAAAATGGCCCTGGGACACATTTGAACTCGGACATTTGCCTGCTAGGGCTTGGGCATCATTCTCGAAAGCGTCCCCTCAGCCTTGAAGATTCTACAAAAGTCATCGGGGTCCCCGACTCTCGCAGGCTTCCGGTGGGGAGCGGCTGCCATGATTGCTTGCGGAATGGCCACGACGGAGCTCCGAGATGGTGGTGCTCTCATGCTGACGCCAGCTTCAGTCTGAAACATCCAGAAACACTGTAGACTACCAATTCGATGACTTTCGGTGGAGCCCCAACGCGACCCGGTAGGGAAGAACTTGCCCTCCCCTCTTTTGACTGATGGTTCTTGTTGCCTACCCCCTCTGTTGTCATCTAACGGAAACTTTTTGGACTGCCGAGTGAAAAAAAAAAGGTGGGGCTTTCATCATTTGGGAAAAAAAAATGTTTAATTCCAATGAAAAGTGTTATTTTTAGGTCATATGACCAAGCCTTCAATCATTAGGAAACCAAAAGTAAAATGAACCAATGAAAAGTTTTACGAACAAGTCACATGACCTGTTATGCGGCTCTGGGCTATAAAAAGCCTACCAAATCCGTTGGCCTGTGAGGCGGCGTCAGTAGCGGACCGATGTGCGAATAGGCCGAAGGCAGCACAACGCGCCGAGATCCGGATGGCACCGAGGTGGTGTCCAGCAAGTTGCACTGGTGTGGCCATCCTACATTGCTGCGCCGAAAGACGGCGTGGGGTGCCCGGGGTTGGGGGGGGGGAGGCGGCGCAAACGGGCCTCTCCCGCCTCCCCAGGTGGAGGCACCTCATCTGCAGTGGGGCGCCTCTTAGCGTTTCACTCGCCGTCCAGCTGAGTTGCGCCCGCTCTTGCGGCACAGTGCCTCACCCGCCATCCAGCTGAGTTCCACCCGCTCTTGTGGCACAGTGCCTCACCCGCCATCCAGCTGAGTTGCGCCCGCTCTTGCGGCTACAGCGTCTCGCCCACCATCCAGCTGAATTGCGCCCACTCTTGCGGTGCAGCGATAGGCGGCTGCAACAGGACTCTCAAAATGGCGGCCGGCTCTTTGGATTTGGGCCTGGTCCACTAAAATGGCCCTGGGACACCTTGGAACTCGGACGCTTGCCTGCTAGGGCATGGGCCCCATTCCCGAAAGCGTCCCCTCTTTTGACTGATTGTTCTTGTTGCCTATCTCTTCTGTTGTCATTTAACGGAACCTTTTTGGACTGCCGAAAGGGGTTCCGGTCCGACCGCTGGTTGGTGGAGACATTTTGACTATATCCTGGACCTGCCCGGCCTCGCCCAAAATGGCGCCGGTATAAATGGGACTCGTAACTCCTTGTTGTGTACTGGTTGCCCAACCTTGATATCACGAGATACGTATGCAGTTTTGAAGCACATGGCGGGCGGGGACGAGTACTGATTGAACATTTGGACATCCCTATTGATATTAAGTTCTGATGTTTTATTGATTACTGTACTATTGAAAGTTCGAATTAACGTCACCCATGGTACTTGCCCGCAAATGTATATCTAGATAATTTTATTGTAACTGGCTCTGTCGTACTTTAATTATAAAATGTACGTCCACCGATTCCGCAACTGTTAGACACCTTAGTTTTTGCAACCTAATGGCCCGCCCGTTACGTTATGTTCAGCACCATGTCACTCTGAGCAACACCCCACTTTCAGACCAGTAGGAGTAACTACTTCGCTTCACACTCCCCCATAGAGGTTACAGTGTTCCTGCCCTCCTTTCTTACTTTTTTCACCCTTTTGTGGCACTTACTCGCTTCAACGGAATCACAAAATGGCAGCCAACACTTCCTAGCGCTCGCAACCAATAAGCAGCAAGCTCGTGCTCGTAACGCCTCAGCCAATCAGATGGCAGAGTTCCCAAATATCGATATCTGTAAATTTTGAGATTTCTCAAAAACTACTGAACGGATTTACAACAAATAAACAAAGGCATGCTTTCGAGACCAAGACTCTTCCCCGTGCCAAACTTGGGGTAATTCTGTTCACCCATTCTACCTGTAGCCTTGTCTAAAGTTTCCTATCTAAATTAACATGGAGAAAACACGTTTTGGGACCCCCCTTTTTTCTCGGCCCCCCTTGATGAATCACCCCCAAACTTTCAACATAGGAGCTGATATCAACAAAGAATTTGTTTTGATAATTTCATGAAGATTCATCAAACGACACCAAAGTTATAAGCAAAACAGAAAATGCTCTTCCTATGGAAACTAGATCCTAACTATAACTACTACGGTAATATATATATCTATATATATCCCAAACATCCATCCAACTCCAGAGAGTAAGTGGCACGCACTCAAGATTGGTATGAATAGGCCTAATTTATTAGTTCAGGTCTCACACGACCCCGCAATAACAGAGAGACGCGTTTCGCCTGCGCAGCAGGCTTTATCAATCTCAATTGGCGCCGTGAATGCAAAACTATATATAACCCTCCCCTTTAGTGCAGGCAATAATAAACATGAAGAACAGACTACATGGGTGAATTCCTGAATGGAAAAAAACATTCTTTGCATGTTAAATAGTTAAAGCGCGTAGTGCAACAAGTCAATAAATATGAAAGCAGCATAATGCAAAGCGACCCTGTTTTGTAAATAAAAAAGTGTCAGTGCGTTTTTAGACTGGGAAAAGAGCATATAAAAAGAATAACATTCCTAAGTGAATTATTAATTAATGCAAATACGTCAAATATGCAGCCCAACCAATATATCTTCAAAATTAAACAAACTTTAAAAGACGTGCTCATTGTTGCTTTCATGAAAGTCGGAAACCCACATCCTGCCACATTAATAAAAGGAACACATTTCCCTGAATAACAGAACAGCGAATATGGCAGGGTACTAATATAATTACTGTTTAGATAAGCCATCTGGAACACATTGAAGAGATAACAGTCTTGTAACAAGTTCATGGGCTCAAATTGCACCAACTGAGTGCACTTGCG